>NC_136430.1:429825999-432225999 GCF_052849685.1 Lactuca virosa
ATTGTCTTTGGAAAAAATATAAAAATAAAAAAAATAAGTATGCATCATAATATACTCATTTACTTTCATGTCTTTTTTTTTTCAAAACAAAATATGACGAGTTTAATACTAACTATCTTATGCATGGTAGAATAAATATGTATGAATATCTTAAAATTTACTTAGGATAATTCGAGACTATGGGTCTATGGAATATTGTTGTACATGTTGTACATGTGGGCCGACCTTTCTATAGTCTTTGGGCGTGTTCGACACGGAGCGTTTGAGAGCTTCTAGCGTTTGACAAAACGCTCCGTTTTAAACAGAAAGTTTTGTTTGGCACTACAAGCTTTTAGCGTTTAGTTTAAACAAAATGCTCCAAATCCAAATGCTACTTCATATAGCGTTTAACAAAACGCTACAAGCTACAAGCTGCAAGCTACCCGCTACCATATAATGTTGTCGAACACGCCATATATCTCTCTTGTATTCACAAAAGCAAACTTTTAGCCGTAATTTTCAAAATTTAAATTCACGATGTTGATCATTCAATCTAACGAGATCTTAATTGTCCATGTCAGATTCTTTTATATTCATTATTAACAACGTAAAAAAGTAGTCAATACCCTAAATTAAGCATATCCTATTGGACCAATAAAAACCATAACCCTAAGCATCCAATTCAAAAACAAACTTTTTTAAAACCCGATTTTTTATTTGGTATGGCGAGGAGTCCAAATCACGGTTCAACCGAGTCAATATGTTGTTTAATGCTTGATGTGTGCAGGAAGTGTTGGCATCGTGTGGTCGGAGATGTCGTTGACCGGAGGTGTAGACGCCTTAAGGAATGTAGTGGTTATTGAAATGAAAATGATGTTTTTCTTCTTTGTTTGATTTGAGTAGTTTGTTACTTTGTTTATATGTTTTTTTGCTCTCTCTTGTTGTGTTAGGTATAATGTGAATATTGTAGTTTTCCAACATCTTAGTCTTGGTCCGATTTGATCTTGTGACAAGTTAGGAGGAGTGACGAGGATAATTACGACTTTTATATAAGTCACATGATCAATAACAAGTCTTTGTTTCACATTGTTTCATCTTTTTAGATGAGAAAAAAATTATGATTGTTAACCGATTGACATTAGAATTACATGCCAAGTAAGCAGGTACAATATAAGGTTTTCATGGTTGAGTTTGTGTGTTTGTTAACAAATAGCATCATGTCTTGTGTACCAAACATACATGGTTTACATAACATTAAAAACAAAAAGGACTTCAAAAACATCAATAGAACTTTTCCATTTGAGGTGTATCCGTGTATTATGCTTAACAAACAAACACACATTGTATTACGTATAATCTAGATAATACTATGATTTGACTATGTTTGTTTTAATGAAACAAAAATTATAACTTTTTTTATCATTTAAAAAAGTAGAACAAGGTAGAATAGAGACACGATTGTGTAAAGTGCATGAATGGTCTTCTAATCCTCATTATAAAAAATAACCTTAGAAAGTTTGTCCACTATTAACATGTTTCATATAACAAATGCAAGCATATAAGCAATTAAATGGTACTACTATACAACCGTTTTTACACATCAACCCGAGTATCTTTCCAAGATAAAATACACTAGATGTGGAAATCAAGGTAGTCGACCCTTCCTAGTTGCTAGTCACACCCGAATATGAATCTTAGTATCACATGAAGCATCTTATGCTTCAAGACCACACATATCTTCCACTTTTCATTTTTATCTTGGTGAAGATCTTTCTTAAGTATTTGCCTTTTGGGATCTCATTTCCTCAATGATTAAACACAAAAGCATGATTTCCTTATACAAAGTAAGATTCATTAATTACTCTAAGCTTGTCTTTATTTTCTAGGCTAAAATTATATGCTTGGAATCTCACTTTTCGGTTTTGAGCCTTACATCATAAACTCTACCATAAGACGGGGAGTGAAAATCTATTAGATGTTATACTTTTTGGAGTTTTTGTCGTTAGTACTTTACAATCAGATTTATCCATTTATGACACAAGTTTGCAAACTTACAAGTTACGATAGGAAATTGTCGAAAGATGGTTTTAGTGACACGCTAATATGTTTGGTCTATGTAAGCATCATGAGATCGTAATTTCGGCCCACGGTATCTACCAAAAGCAAAAAGTTTATTGTTGTTGTTGTTGTTGTTGTTATGTTTTGATATAATGTCTCTTTTTTCAGTTTCGAGTTCTATTTCTATAAGATAAGAACTAATAAAATGAAATCCATATAATGAATATGCTAAACAAATAGAATGTTTGACTTTTGGAAATGTTAGAATCATATGTATATGATCTTCAAGGTTCTAAATAACCTTAGACGTGACTTGACGGCAATGTCAAGCCGTAATCTTTTACGAGCCGTGTGTGTGTGTGTCTATATATATATATATATATATATATATATATATATATATATATGTGTGTGTGTGTGTGTGTGTGTGTGTGACTTAAGGCGGTATTTCGTTAAAACTTGGCGTCAAGTACAAGCCTTGGAGCCATGATGTGCCATGGCGAAGCCATGACAAGCTTTTTAGAACCTTGATGATCTTAAACATTACTTTTAGAATAATTTCAGACTATGAGTCTATGACTCAATAGGATATTGTTGTGTGAGCCAACCTTTTTATAGTCTATACCGGGCGAATCTCCGCGCATTGCACATGAATATATTTATATAGATAACTAATAACACGTATATTTCGTTAAAAAATTTTAAGTCAATGTCATTAACTATGAAATAAACACTTTCAGTTAGTATTGTAAAAAATTATTATTATTCTTAAACCATATTGCTTTAATTCTTATAAGATAACATATGTTTAACATTTATACACATAAAATTAAATAATATGATGATATATGTCATAATAAATTAAATATCTTAATAATTCGTTAAAAAGATTTAAGTCATTATTATTAACCCTAAATAATATTGTATAAAACAATTATTATTCTTAAACCATATCATTTTAATTCTTATAAGATAATATATGTTTTAAACTTATATAAATAAAATAAAATAATTTCCATGATATTTGTGGAAATTAATTTAATATCCGAATAAATAAAAAGTGATTAGTAAAAGTCATTTAGTTACAACATATTGAATTATCCAATATTCACAATATATACTATATTAATTGGAGTACTTACTAATTATAAGATATAAGTTAAAAAGCAATATTATTTTATTTATTTTGTAAAGTTTTTGCATAATGTCAAACACTTTCATATAAATAAAAAAACGATTAGTATAATATTTACAAATATAAATATAAATATATAATTAAGTTACAATTGAATGAAAGTGTCATAACTTACAAGAAAAGTAACATATGCTTCACCTAACTGTGTTCGTGTCACTCAATAATAGAGTGAATAGTTCATACACATAAATATTCAAAGTTTTCTAGATCCAAGAAAAATCCAGAAATGTTGTGGTGTTCACATCTTTCTTGCATTGGCTATTCTTTTTATTCGTTTTTACAAATGGAAAAAAATTATGTTAGACTAACACTCATCGTGACTCGGTACATTAAATCTAACCGTTTTATAGGGAATAAATAAATATAACAAACAATATTATGAAAATATGTCATCATATTACATCTCCATTACAATCCATATATTCTAGAAAAATTGGAAAAGTGGACAATGCACAAAAATGAACATGATAATTATGCCAAAAACATAATAAGAATACCAATACAATTGTAGAAAACTTCGTTAGAAAACTTGAAAAGTAATTGTATGCCTCTCACATGCATTGGACATCATATTCCTTCATATGGTTTATCCACCTTCAATCATTTTGTTTGAAGCCTTTAATATACCTCCTAACCACCTTAAATTATCAAAACTCAACCAAAAAAATCTACCAATATGACCTATATATATATATATATATATATATATATATATATATATATATATATATATATCAATTTTAATCAATTGTTGTCATTAGTACCATTAATAATCATAAGTTAGAAAACTTTTGAGTAGTTTTTATAAAATAGGTGAAAGTGAAGAGTTATGTAGGTTTCAAATGAATATGATGCAATGATATGACATGTCTTGAATCACATTCATTTGGATGACCATCTTTAAAAGATTTATAAAGATTTCACTTTTTATGAACAAAACCAAACTTTTAATCTTAGTTGTTAAAATGGAAAATCAAATATTTTTTACTTTTTGTTTTTATCCATCTTCTTATTCATTAGATTAACAAAAATATTAAAAGGAAAAATGACGATTAAAAGGAAAAATGTAACATCCATTTTTAGGTATTAATCTTCTGGCATTCAAATGATTTAAGTTGGGGTTTTGGTTGGTCGCGACACGATGGTGGAGACCCATCGCTGCGCGGCTATGTCATTTACGTGGCAGCATGGTCAGGAGCTTAAGCGTCGCATGCTGGGTCTAATGGGGAAAACCCTAAAAGCCTCATAAATTTGGCCTATTTAAGGACACTAATATCTAGGGTTTCGCTATTCTCATCAACCTCCATCTCAGAACATCTCCCCCATGCAAACATAAGATTCATCTTGAGTTTTTGAGTGATTTCTTCCATTTGGTGTAGCTTGAAGGTGTTCTTGGTTGCTTGAAGTTGACTTTTTGAGTGATATCCAATAAGCACCGACCTTCTTACCTTACTTTGGACCTCTATAAGTCTTCAAGTTCTATGTTTCATGCTTCATACTTGGTAGATCTAAGTTTTTAGATTGGTTTTGGTCCCTTTTAGTTGTTTGGGGTTGAGTTTAGAACACTCTAGGCTTAAAGGTTGGATATTGGGGTATTATGGACCTTTTGTGACAAATTAGATGGATTGAATCTTGTATTTGATGATATGTAAGGTAATGGGTTCATTTTTGGTCCCTTTTGACCTAGGTTTATAGATTTAGATGTTTATGGTGTTCAAATGGATAAGGTTTGTAACTTAATCCATTAAGCCAAGGTTCTAGTAAGTTCTCGAAAGTTAGAGCTCTAGACTGTAAGGATTAAGTACTTAATAGAAAAAATTTGTTATGATCGCTAACCGTGGCATGGTGGGTGGTTGGTTACGGTGCAGGTCGCGAGACCAAGTCTCGACTGTTTTTTCTTTTAGTGACCACAACGCGACCAAGGAGCTGGTCGTGGCGTGGTGGTCGATTATGGTTGACCGTTCATCGTTAACTTTTGACTAGTTTGACTTTTGGTCAAACTTGAAGGTTTTAGGTTGTAGACTAAGGTGTATCCTCTAACTATCATAGGTGATCCGGGTAGTTGATTCTGTATGACTTGAATATTACATTTTCAGCCTTTGATCATGTGGGTCTTCTCAATATATTATAGGACACTAGGTGTCATGGTATTCTTGTTATTTTTGTGACTCTTTATTATATGTTTATATGTTTATTGGGTTGGGCCAGTCGGACTAGGCATGTGTATATGTTTAATGGGTTGGCTTTATTATATGTTTGATTGGGCTAGGGATTCTTAGTTGAAATAGACCGTTGGACTGGGCACATTGAATTTTATGGTATGTGGCATCTTGGGGACTCACTAAGCTTTGTGTTTATTGTTATGTTTAAATTCAGGTACTTCCAGTAGCAAAGGGAAGGGCACGGCGTGATTATTTCACATTTGCTATATGACTTTGAGATGTTCCACATTTATGATTTTATTACTTTAATTTATGCTCTCAAAATAATTGGATGATTAATCTCTATGGTTGAATAGTATGATATCCTTTGATTTAAAAATTAAAATTTGGTTTGGAAATTAGGGACGTTTCAAGTTGGTACCAGAGCCTAGGTTTGAGGGATTCAGTTTAGCACTGAGTGCGTCTGAACTCAAACTGAGAACCGAAGAAATCTTTTTACAAAAAGTTTTTCTATAAAGAAAAGGATGTGATGTGTGCAACCAGCTAGAGCTCAAGTAAGTGATTCCCAAAAGACATATCCATGTTGATATGTTATATGTGTTATAGTATGATATGCATGCTAGAAGTTAGGCTAGGGGTCTACTTAGTATTGCATAATAGAATGTCTGCTTACGAGAGATGCCTTCTTATGCCTGTTACGTGTTGCTAAGTGCTTTTAAGGTTTATAGTAATAATAGAAAGTCATTTGATGAATGCGTTAGGGTGGTACATGATTAAGACTAGACAACCTTAGAATTTTTTATTCAGTCTTATTGTCTGCTCTTGTATGATGAAGGCCTTACGGTGGAGACATCTATTAGAAAGTCTATTTTATTTTTATTATATACAACATGCATTCATGAGACGATTTATCGACGTTAATAGAGACCTTTCGACACGTATAGGGTGCAAACCTAGGGATGCCTAGGAAGCGTGTTTGTGTATGAGTATTATTTTGTTACCATGTCAGTTAATGGTTGTAGGGAAGCGACTTAGGAGTTCTAGGTATGTGCACATATACACATATCTAAAAACATTCATAAAAATTCTATTTGTATATCAACATATGTACATATATTTATGCATGTAGGCAAACACACACACACACACACACACACACACACACATATATATATATATATATATATATATATATATATATATATATGAATAAATGGAATTATATGCATATGTGCAAGTATGTATGCGCATATATGAAAATATGTATGTTAATATATACAAATGTGTATGTGTGTATATGCATATATGTATGTGTATATATGCACATGTGATTAATTTTTATCTTGATTTATATTTGATTATTGTTGTAATATTATAATGCACAATCACATGTGATTATAATCATATGCGACTATTTTACATTCACATCTTCACATGTGATTACAATTAGATGTTATATAAACAAATATTTATAGTTTTCACATGCGATTGAATATTTTTGTGTTTATAAAAGCTGGTAATCACATGTGATTAAAGTAAAGTGTGGATTTTTTATGTATATAATCATATGTGATTGATGTATAAAATATATGTGTATATATCCACATATCTAAAACATTCATTAAAATTATATGTGTATATCCATATATGCACATATATTTATGCATGCATTCACAACATATATATATATATATATATATATATATATATATAAATGGAAATATATGCATATGTGCAAGTATGTATGCACATATATGCAAATACATATGTTCATGTATGCAAATGCGTATGTACGTATAGGCATATACTATGTGAATATATGCACATATGATTAATTTTTATTTTGATTCATATGTTATTAATGTTGTAATATTTAAATGCATAATCACATGTGATTATAATCAGATATGATTATTTTACATTTGGATGTTCACATGTGATTATAATTAGATGTGATATAAACAAAGATTTATAATTTTTACATGCTAATCATATGTGATTGAATATCTCTGTGTATATAAAAGATGGTAATCACATGCGATTAAAGCAAAGTGTTGATTGTTTATGTGTATAATCATATATGATTGATGTATTAAATATTTGTGTATATAAAAGATGGTAATCACATATGATTAAATGAGGGTGTTGGTTGTTTATGTATATAATCATATTTGATTGATTTATAATCAAAAGTGATTAAAAGAAAATTTGATGGTTAAAAAGTTGTACTACTAATCACATAGGATGTTAATGATATATTAATTTAACATTTATGATTATAACATATGTTAATTATATATGATTTAATACACAATATTATCAGATGTAAGTGTTAATAACATAAGTGTTAATAACAGATTCTAATCACATGTATATAAAAGATGGTCATCACATGTGATTATACAATAAAATAATTGAGATTTTTGAATTCAAGCATAAAAGATTATGCTTGTAATCATATCTGATTCATAAATGTGCAACAAGTATGCTTGTGTTATTATATAATTATGAATAAGAATTTTTAATCACATGCGATATCTGATAAAATAAATGGGATTTTTGAATTCAAACATAAAAGATTATGATTGTAATCACATGTGATTTAACAATGTGCAACAAGTATTCTTTTGTTATTATATAAATCTTAATAAGATATTGTTGTCAAATGTGATTAGACGTTAAATGAAAATATTGGATTCAAACATAAAAGATTATGCTTATAATCACATGTGATTATACAGTAAAATAAATTAGATTTTGAATTAATGCATATAATATTATGCTTGTAATCACACATGATTATCAAAATCATATGTGATTACAGTTATAATCACATGAAATTATACAAAGAATAAGAAATATTATAAATATAAGAAATATCGAAACCATATGATTTAGTGATATGCATATACACATCTGTATATATATGCATATATAGGAATTGGCAGTTATAGTGTTAGGGAAGAAAGTAGATTTTCCCATTTTGGACTCCAGCAAATCTACATGTGTTGTTTGACTGGATTTAACTGAAGCAAGTTTCTTAACTTCAATTTTCATATTTGTTAAATCAGAATTGTATTCTTAAACCTTTACAAGTAGCATTGGTGAACACTTGGTTGCAAACTTCTTGCTTCAAGATCCATTTTTCTTATCTGGTATAATTTCCATGCATAAATTACAAACAAGAACTGCGTAAAAAAAGATAAAGGGCTAGTTAGGTGTTTACCAGAATATCAACTTCATTTATCCTGATATCTTTTTTTTTCTCTTCATATCATCATATCACAGGTAAAGGATAAGATTAGTTGTTGATGTAATCAAAAATAGAACCAAAAGTTTGAACTGAGAAACTAAATGCAATGAAAGCTAAAAGGAAATAACTTAATCAATAATATAACCAACTAAAGACAGAATATATTGCTTAGCTGAATACAAGCATGTCTACAGGTATGTTGTTACATTTCCAACCTATTTAAAAAAATTTGTCAATTCATCGAGCAGTTGCAATGCATGAAGTATGTAATTTCTTTGAATCAGTTACATTCAAGGGAACCAGGACAAAAAAGTAGATTAACTGATTACTAAGTGTCAATGACTCAAATACACTCAAACAAACAAAATAGAAATTTATAGAAGTTAAGCAAAGTCAATCATTTAAGAACTATTCTCGAAAATCAATCAATACCTCAAGAACATTTATCACAGTACCAATCAATTAGACAATAATATCATACAATGAAAAAGAAGTTTATATTATAGGAGTATCGTAACCAAAAAAAACCATGCAACTTGATGATCGTAGAGGAGTGAATCGAAATATCATAATAAGTTATAATTGACTCAGAGTTCAATTATGTTAGTAGATTATCCTAACATGTGTATAATTGATTCATGATACAAATGAAGGAAACTAAAAATTTATGACTAAAATTGTCACTACTCACCAATTTGAAATCAAATGCATATTAAAACTAAATTCTTACAGCTCGACCACAATGAAGATTGATGGTTTGTTAGACCTCCGAATATCTACTGTCGCCTCGATGATGAACAAGGCGATTTTAAAGTCATCAATTTGATTAGGAGTTGAATTTTAATGGTGACAACAGAGACTTTAACGACAGATTATGTAACGTCCAAAAAAAACATCGATGGTTTGTTAGGCCTCCGAATACTACCCTAAGCCCACAACCAAAACAAGGAACATGAAATAAGGATAAATCGAGCACTATTAGGCTATAAAATCCGAGTTATGTACAGTCATGATGCATACACTTAGCAACTACAACAATAATGTCAATTTTATATGGCATAAACAAGAAATCCCCTAGGTTATCATGCATCATAAATCAGGAAATTATCATGCAATTCCTGAAGATATCTAGCCTATTAACTAGCATGCAGTTCTAATACTTAAACATATCACCGACATACTTATAACAAGTGTGTGTATCTTGGGTGGTAACTTTCTCTTGAGCTCCGGCTGACGGCACACCCGTCCATTTTTAAATTTTATTTTAGAAAATGTTGTGAAAAATCTTTTATAGATCCATAGTTTGAGTCTGGATTCAGACTAATGTTCATCCATATCTATAAAATCATGTCTCTGATACCAACTTGTAACGTCCCAAAAATCATAGTAAAAAATTTTCATTTTCAAAGCACATTTCCATAAAAATCAAAAGGTATCCAATTCATTGTTTTAAAGCATACCCATAAAATCAGAGTAACAATAACATCTCTCAAACATAAATCAACAAGATGATGTGTACTATCACGCCTTCTCCTTCCCCCGTTCCCTTAAAGTACCTAAAACATTTAAATCCACAACTATAAGCGAAAGCTTAGTGAGTTCTCTAAAATAACCCACACAACAATACACATATAATGCATGCACACATGAGCCTACAGTCTGAATGGATCATATCGTAAGGCCTACAGTACACCTGCATCGCTCTCCTTGGTCCTATAGGATAACTGGACCACCTCGCAAGACCTACAGTACACCTGGACCACCCGAGTATCTCGACCTACAATGCAAAGCACGTCCGCCTCAACCCAACCATAATATGTCGACATATATACATGAAAAATAACCAACGAACACAAGTAATGATAACATATCTAACGATCTAACAGATCGCTACAACATAACAACATCCTACACACAAGGGATACATTCCGCAGTACAAAGTATAGTGAGAAAACTCACCTCGCAGGCTAGCAGACAACAACACAACTCTCACAGAACAAAGACCAGTGCTATGAGTCAGCTATAAAAAATCAGAGGTACATCCTCAATCCGTAGTCTAAAACCCTCAAGTTGACCAAAAGTCAACTTAGGCAAAAATCAACGGTCAATGGTCAAAGTCCACGGTCAAAAGTCAACTTAGTTGGCCACTGCATCGTGACCAAGCATTAGCCACGACGTGGTAGCCTACCACCACGTCACGGTAGCCAAACCACCACATCGTGGGACATGATCTAACAAACTTAATGCATTAAGTTCTTAATCCTTCAAGCTATACATTCATACTTTCCAGTAGGCTTTCTTACACCTAATGAGTCATAAAATCGTTGCTTTATAGACATGCATGTCCAATGCATGTATTTCCTAAGCTAGGTCATAACAATGGTGGAAATGGGGTCAAAATCTCATGCATGAAGCCAAAACCTAAGTAAACCTCATATCTGGATCACTAAGTCCTAAAGGGACCTCAAGGATCCATAAAGTTTCCAATTTTATGGAGTCCATCCACTCAAACTCTCCCAAACACGGAGAAAATTCATAACAACCTAGATCTTGAAGCGTAGCACATAAATATTGGAATTTGAGGACTTACAATGGTCCAAAATATGTGCTAAAAGGTTATGAGGGAACTTGATTGTTGCATCTTTGCTCAAGGGACACCTTCTTCTCCTTCAAATCTTCAATATAACCAAAAACCACCAAAAACCTTCAATAACTAAACAATGGAGGTTAGGGCTTGATTAGGTCGAAAGGGAGGTGGTGGAAGCTGAGGGTGAGCAAACCCTAGCCATCACTTCCCTTAAATAAGGCTTAAAGCCTGAAAAATTAGGGTTTTCCATGATGGCGGCCGCCACGTCGTGGCACCATAAATGAAGGTGCGTTTCCATCGGGTGTCGCCACATCATGGTGCAATCATCACCACGTCGTGGCCACCAAAAACCTTATATTTTGAAGTCTTAAGTGCCAAAACCACAAAAGCAATCATACCTGGAACTTGGTGTTATATATTGCATTTACCACCGGTGGTGGGATTATTAGTTATGTTGGTTGTTTATACTCCGACAACGATTTCAGGATGTGAGATCTGACTATTGAAAATCTAGATCCCGATGAAGTTGAGAAAGAGAGAGAGAGAGAGAGAGAGAGAGAGATAGAGAGATTCAAAGAATGAGAATGACGACGGGAAAGAGAGAATAGAAATTTATGTTTACAAAATGATTTTAACTAATTAGTAATAAATATGTATCTCAAATTTTTTATATAGTAAATACCCTCATCATTTATTTTTGAAGTCAATGTTACCATTAAAATTGTTCATAATTGCAAATGTGCCATCTTTAACCTAGGCCATTAAAGTTTTTGATCTAACGTTCCATCTTTAGTTCGCGGGCTTTCACGAGTTTCTCAATTAATCCCAACTATATATACATATATATATATATATATATATATATATATATATACATATTATAACATCCAAAAATTTGAGACTGGTGATGGGTGATGTGCATTGATATACCTACCAGTTTTTAATTTATAAACCTAACTTACTTAACTAACTAATTGCACCTAGGCAGTGTACATAGTCAATTTATAGGATATTTTAGGTAAGTTGGATGTAAAACACAGGGAACGATATTTAGTTAATAAAGTAACTACTTGAAATTAATCTAAAACAATAACTAAAATGGGAGTTTTATCTGATTTTGTGAGTTCAGATTAACTTAACTACTTAATTAACTCAAAACTAAGCAAACAGCTAACCTAAAGATGATTGTAATCAAGATTATGAAGACACTTTCGTTTAGCTTCGAATCCCCCTTTTTCCTATGATTAGTTTCAACTCATGGATTACTTCAGTTGGTTACCAACATAAATATTGTTAATAATCTTGATCCGATCTCCTCATGTTTTCACCAATTCATGAACTACTATGCAATGATCATACACAACTGAACACATGATTGATTATTTAGGATTATCGAGCGATGTAGGAAATATCTAAGATAATTATCTATGATCAATACAAATTACCAAACATAATTATGGTAAAATTATTTTCTCTAACACAGTTAAGGTTGTTACCTTTATTGTTGGATTAGATGTCTAAGCCCATAACTATTTTGGTATGTACTTGACCTGATTATGAGCATGGTCCTTTTGGGTTGCCTTCACCATAGCAACTGATAGGATGAATTAAGAAGAAAGAGGATTAATTATGATTTATTAATATATTATATGAATAATATATTAAAAGAGAAATCATATTGTTTAATTAATATTGGTCAAGAATTAATTAAGAATTAATTTTGTGGCTAAAAGAGATTAATTAAATAAAGGGGACTGTTATTGCAATTATATGATAATTGCAAATTGGGCTATGGGTTCCTAATGGAAATGGGATTGGACGAAATCTATGGGAAGCCCATATGAATTTCATCAAAGGGCTTTCTATAAGGGACTCCATGGGTTGCTTAAGGCCTAAGCAGAGAATTAGGGTTTCACCTGAAACCCTAGCAGCCCAAACTAGTATATAAAGACCCCTAGGGCTCCCAAAACGTGGCTAAGCTTTCTCTTGATGATCTTGGACGTTTTTGGTGCTCCTCCTCCCTCTCCTAAGTCATATTGTTGCTACTGGTGTTTGTGACTCCATTAGAGGTGCAACATTTGAGGCACTAAGCTTTCAAGAGTCAAGATCAACAAGGATTGTGATTGTTATTGCTACATAACAATCAAGGTATGATCTAAACCCTAATTATATGTTTAATTTGATTATAGTATGCTAGATCTAGGGTTTATGAGCTTTGGATGATTAATGCATGTTCAATTCGAAAAACTAGATCCAAAGCTTTAGGGTTTGCATGTGCACCATAGGATTGATGTAATGCTCAAAACCCATCATTTATTACCTAATCTAAGATCCGACCAATCCTAACTCTAGCAATTTAATGATCATAAATAACTAGGAATACAAGTTCATGAAGTTAAAGTGATCATTCAATTACACATAATTTGCATCTAAGAAATAAAGATTAAAACTTTTAACATGGTAGGTATGGATAATCAATCAAAAGATAAACCAACTTCCTAAAATCCATGAAAAAAGAAACTAACACATAGTATTAGAGTTCATCTACACTAAACAAAAGCCTAATGATTTAGCTTCTCATTGTAGAAAATAAACTCATAAGTTAAACTAAACATGATCAATCTAATTCAAACTGAATGTCTTGTGTGAATTCTTGCAAGAATATTCAAAACTCTTAATCTCCGATCTTCTTCTCCTTCCAAGGGTTGCTTTTCGCAGCTTTCTGTCCTAAAAATCGACTTAAATATCTAGAATATCTCTCGAATCCCTCCTCAAGTCGATATAACAATCAATATTTATAGTTTCCTTATAACTCTCCTCACATCGTGAGAAATATGGTGTCACGTCGTGAGTTCAGTAGATATCTGTATTTGACAAGGAACTTGCTTCTCGGGACATAATCTTCTGGGACCCAATATCACGACATGAATAACAATGGCTCACATCGTGAGTGTCTATTTTACATATATAATTGAGATCTTTATTGATGTCACGCCATGGTATTCATAAGGCTATGACGTGGGACTTGTATTTGCATGATCTTCTCTTCTTTTAAGCTCCTAACTCAGCTCATGTCCATCCAGTATCTAACTTTTGTCATTTTCAGTCCTTTTTTTCAATAATGTCCTTTTTGGATATAAAATACAATTTAACTCAATAAGTACCAAATATCTTTGCATTTTTATCAAAATATAGCTTAAAATTTATTAAAATAATGCCTAAAAATATGTACAGATTGTTGGGTTTTGTATACTACAACATCCTATGGTGCACATACAACCCTAAATGCTTTGTATCTATGTTTTCTCTAATTATACATGCAATACTGTTTCTAAAGCATTAAGCCTACAACTAGCATACAATTGACATAAACGACATAGAAATGAGTTATAAAATTACCTCTTTGTTGTAGCTTGTAGTTTTGGCCTTTAAGAACTTAGTGCCCCAAATGTTGCACCTCAAATGGTTCACAACACACCTTGGACAAAGGATGACTTTTGAGAGAGTATTCTTGCACTAGAAATCGTCTCCATGAACTCTTAGAACATTAGGTCCACGATTTTGGCTATGGGGTGTTATATATATATATATATATATATATATATATATATATATATATATATATATATATATATATATGTTAGGAATCCAAGAGTCATGGGTAAACCCTAATCCATACTCTTGGGCTTATTATCCATGATCCATGATTCAAGTGGGCTAACTCTTTATGGATTCTTCCATAAACTTAGTCCATCATGTATCATAAGCCCAAAACATATATATATATAAATATATATATATATATATATATATATATATATATATATATATATATATATGTATATATATATATATATATATATATATATATATATATATATAAAACTAATTTACACAATTAGTCCCCATTAATTTCATTAGTCTCTTTTGATCACTCAATTAATTCCAAATTAATTCTAGATCAATACTAATTAAATCATATGATTTCATATTAATATATTAGAACTTATAATATATTAATAAATCATAAATAACCTCTTCTCAAAAGTCCATCCTATCAAATTATCGTGGTGATATGCAACCCAAATGGACCATGCTACTCTCGGGTCAAGTACATACCAATTATAGTTATGGGCTTAGACACCTAATCCAACACAAATATGGCAATATCAACTAGGTTCTTAAATTAATAATGTAAATAAGTGAAATATGATTTATATATTAAATCATTATGGTTTAATCATATCCTTAGTTGATATGAAGTTTAGGAAGTTAAAAGTGGGAAATAATAACATTTTAAAAGTTAAAGGGTCAAACGTGTCAAGTTGGCAAAGTGAATTGACCAAAGGGTTGACTCAATCAATGGAAGGGACTATCAAAGTTATAAAATCTATGAAGAAGGACTTAATATGTCAAAACTTGAGTTAAAGACAAATATTCAGGTTTAGTGGGTTTTGGCCAAAAGATGTAATCTAGAGGGACCAATTGTCAAAAATATTGGGAAATAAGATGCTAGCCTCCTTGATTTTTCTTCAGATTGTTATTGAAAAAGGGAGAACTCTATAATGACGATTTTCATCTCTTTGGCTTCTAGAATTTGATTCAAGATATGAATTGAGAATCCAAGCAAAGAAAGAGAAGAACAAAAGCTTGCAAGGTAAAATCTCTTCCCCTTTTTGCCTAGAAATCGATTTTATGAAGTGGGTAAAACCCCAATGTCGAATTTGATGTGATACAATGAATGTGTTATTGGTTTCTAACCTCCCTTGAGTGGTTTCCATGGTTCTAATCTCAATACAATCATGCCATTGATGGATTTGATGATTTGGGTAAAAAGCTCCATGAACCCTATAAATCTAAACTGGGGATTTCTTGTTTATCTGTTAAACTGGAATGGATTATATGAACTAGATGATGTTTAATGATAATGAATCCAATTGGAAAACTCAAATACATCCATGATGGTAGAATCAAGTATAAACATGGGTTTTAGATGGTTTTGGGAGAAATTGTGATGAAAATATTGGGTTAGGAATATTTAGCCATAAGGGAATTTTGGGAAATATATGCCTTGCTATATGAGTATTGACATTTTGCAAGTGAATGACATTCATGAATATGAATTGACACTATTGAAATGATATTATAACATAAACATGAAGGGATTCTATTGAAGTTCTAGCTCTAGTGATTATTTTGGCCTAAATGGCAATTTGGGAAACATGGAATGAAGTTGAAGATTCCATTTTTAGTTTATGTACTTGCAATGAAATTAAATGTGGTTTCATGTGCTTGACAACTTTCATATGATTATTCAATGAGTTAGGAACAAACTATGTGAATTTTAGAATGTATAATTGGATATTGTACTAGTTAAACTTTCATTTGAACTTAAGGATGATTATATCCTTAATGGTTTAAATGAGAACTTAATGAATTAAGTGTTTTGTTTTTGGATGATAAAACACCTTCTAAACATGTGTAAGAACCTATATAAATGATACAAAGTGAATTAGAAAGGGCCTTCAAGAACTATGCAAAGTAGAGTGCCATTTTGAGAAAAAAAAACGACATGTGTGTGTGTGTGCAGACAGGAAAAAATGGGATGTGGAAATTTCATGCCTTAATTTACATGGGCTATGAAACACTTTGATCAGGATCCAAAGGTAAATCCACTTAGCACTTTTTCAGCTGAGAGACGTGGAAAGTGTTATGAATATAGCGAAGCTCTTGAGATAAATCCAACCGGTAGGCCACCTTGCCCACCCTGGCCACAACTCATAATGGCCGATGAATCTGGGGCTCAAATTGCCCTGCTTCCTGAAGCATATAACACCCTTACATGGCGATACATTTAGCAATACCCTATCCCCAACCTGAAATTCCAGCCCTGATCATCGTCTGTCCGCATAACCTTTATGTCTGCTTTGCGCTGTCTGCAATCTTTGTCTGATTTGCTGGATGAGCTCAATCATCTGGAGCACTACCTTAGTGTTCCTCATGACTCTATGATCTACCTCTTCCCAACAAAGTAGATTTTGACACCTCCTTCCATAAAGAAACTCATAAGGAGGCGCACTGGTGCTGGAATGATAGTTGCTGTTGTACAAAAACTCGGCTAAAGGAAGGTAGGAGTCCAAGCTCCTGCCAAAATCGATAATGCAAGCCCTCAATATATCCTCCAGTTTCTGAATAATCCACTCTCTCTGCCCATCTATCTTTGGATTATATGCAGTGCTAAAATGTAGCCGAGTACCAAGATCATTGTGGAACCTCTTCCAAAATTTGGAAGTGAATCAGACATATTGATCAGATATGATGGAAACCGAGACACTGTGGGGAGCCATAATCTCTCGCACATAGATATCAGCCAATTTCTTGGCTGAAGAATTCCCTCGAATAGCAAGGAAATGGGATCTCTTGGTCAGGCGGTCGAAAATCACCCAAATGACATCAAATCCCTTAGCCATCCTTGGAAGTTTTGTGATAAAATATATAGTGATATGTTCCTATTTCCACATGGGAATCTCCAAAGGCTGTAACTTGTCGTGCAATCCCTGATGCTCAGCCTTGACCTTCCGGCAGGTCAAGAACCTCTCTACGAACCGAGCTATCTCTCTCTTCATAAAAGGCCACCAATATCTAAACCTCAAGTCTAGATACATTTGTGTTGCTCTAGGGTGAATCGAGAACCTGGACTTATACGCTTCCTCCAACAATGTATGATGGACTCCACCAGAAACTAGAACCCAAAATCATCTACATTGGGTCAATAACCCCCTACTGTCAAATATAAAGCTAGCAATCTGACCCATGACCTTTTCTTTCTTATAATTTTCCAACTTGATTACCTCTACCTGAGCCTCTCTGATCAAATCCAAAAGTGGTGAAATGATGGTCATCCTCAAACATAAGTCCTAAATAGGATAATTAGCCGCCTTGCGGCTCAAGGCATCAACGACCACAATGGCCTTACCTGGATGGTAAAGGATCTCACAATCATAATCCCTGACCACGTCATGCAACCAACGTTGCCTCATATTCAGACTCAGCTAGTCCATAAGATATCTCAGGCTCTTGTGATCTCCGTAGATGGTACATCGTAACCCATAAAGATGGTGTCGCCAAATCTCGAGTGCAAACACCACCACCCTAACTCCAACTCGTGCATAGGATACCTAGCCTCGTGAGGCTTAAACCCTTGGAAGCATACACAATAACCCTACCTAGATGCAGGAGCACCTTCCAAGGACTAGTGATCGAAACATCACAATACACCACAAAATCCTCAACACCCTTTAGAAGGGTCAATATTTGGGCCTTACATAGTCTCTACCTTAGAGTCTCAAATGCAGCCTGCTGCTCAAGCCCCCAACAAAAAATCTACACTCTTCTTCATCAAGCAAGTAAGAGGAACAAAAATCTTGGAGAAATCCTGGATAAACCTCCGATAGTAACCTGCCAGCCAAAGAAAACTTCAAATCTCAGATGGAGACTTCGAACCTCCCAATTCATAACTGCCTTGATATTGTCCGGATCGACCAAAATCTTGTTCTGATTGATGAGGTACCCTAAGATTTGTACCTCTCGCAACCAAAACTCACACTTTGAGAAATTGGCATACAACCTCTCCTTCCACAACACTCCAAGTAACTATTGTAGGTGCTCATCATGTTGCACCCTAGTCATGAAGTAGAACATAATATCATCAATGAACACAATAATTGATCGATCGAGAATCGACCTCTATACCCAATTCATTAAATCCATGAATGATACAGGTGCATTGGTGAGGCCAAACAGCATCACCATGAACTCATAATGCCATATCGAGTTTGGAAAGTTGTATTCTCCATATCCTCATCTGTGACTCTCATCTGGTGGTTTCTGACCTCAAATCAATCTTGGAAAACCAAGATGAACCCTACAAGTGGTCGAAAGTATCATCAATTATCATAAGTGGATAATGGTTCTTCAGTATCAACTTATTCAACTCTCAGTAATCTATGCACATTCAATGAGAACGTTCTTTTTCATAAATAAAATCGTTGCTCCCCAAGGTGAACTGCTCGGTTGGATGAATTGATTGCCCAACAACTCATGCATATGAGAGGACAACTCTTGCATCTCTGGTGGTGAGAGGCGATACGGGGCCTTAGAAATTGGGGCCACACCGGGGATCAGATATCCTGAACTTCACCTGCCTCACGGGAGGCACACCTAGAAGATATTCTGGGAAGACATCCGTAAACTCCCTAACCACTGGCACATCAGAAAATAACTTCTTCCCTTCCACCCAAGTATACACTACATACACAAGATAACCCGTACATAATGCTAAATATAATGTCTAGCCCAAGAAGCAGAAGAGAAAGCTGAACTAACCCTAGTACCCTCACTATAAATGCTTAGTTCTCTCCCATTTAGGGTTCGAACCACCACTAGTTTTTTCTCACAATCTGACAAAGCTCCAAACCTGCTCAACTAATCCATACCCACAATCACACACATGTCTCCCATAGGGATATGAATCAGGTCAATCGGGTAGGGTACCCTGAATCTCTCCAATGTACAGCCACAAAAGACACTCGAAGGAGAAACCTTGTGTTCGTTGTCGATGGAAACTCGCAGCACACACTCAAGGTCCCCAAAGGTCATATCAAAATTCTTACTGTAGGAATGAGACACAAATAACCGACTCGAACCCGAGTCGAAAAGCACTAGAGGAGGCAATGAACTCACTAAGAATATACCTAACAAAAACATAAATATAAGCATATAGAAAATAACTTGACATAATTATAAATGAATACATACTGGTAACGACGTCGGGCACTACCCTCGACTCCTAAATAGTCAGCTGGAATGTACGACCTATGGCCCTCGAGGCCTCAGCCCTCCACTGACGGCCATCCGTGATCCGAAGGGTAATAGGGGTCGGTGCTTGCATAGGCCTAGCAGCAAATAATGGGCAGTTGGCCTTCACATGACTAACCTAAGCACAGTGGTAACAATCATGCACAATAGGCGATGGAGACGAATGCTACTAATGACACTCTCTCGTATAGTGGCTCTCCTTGCCACAATTGTGACACCCTGTCATTGAACGCAATTGATAGTGTCATATTTATACATATTTCTAGGCAATATTTTAATACATTTTAAGCTATAATTTAGTTAATTGCAAAGATATTTGGTACTTATAATGTTTAAATTATATTTTGCATCAAAAAGTGGACATTCTCGAAGAAAATGATTGAAATCGACAAAAACTGGATACTTGGAGGACTGGAACTGAAAAAGATACAAAAAGGATGTTGCTAGACAGCTTGACCCCTCGTCGGTATTGTTACCATATCTCATGACTCGTAACTCCGATTGAAAAGATTCAAAACGATCTGAAAACTAGACAAAATTTCGGATGAATTTCGTTTTTGTGCCGAATGCTAATTCCTAGTTCTCACGAAGTGAGGAGTATAATATCACGACGTGAGATTGATTCTTCTAGAAGATAGCTACGCGGAATGCAGTTTCCTTGCCGAACACGAATTCTACTGATCTCACGACGTGAGACACTAATTCTCACAACGTGAGACGCGATTTTTGGAAACTATAAATATCCCTTAACGTATCGACTTTGAGGTTGTTGGATATGATTTCTTGGAGTTATAATCGAGTTTAGAGGTCAGAAAAGTGCGAAAAACACCTTTTGAAAGGAGGTATTGTTTGAAGATTAAAACGCTACATTCGGTTTGCATTAATTTAATCATGTCAATTTATTATGAACTTGTGTGTTTACTTTTAGATATGAGTAGCTAAATTAGTAGACTTTCGTTTAGCTAGATGAAACCTTGAATCTATGGCTTAGTTTATTAATTTATGGATTTTATAAGTTGGTTTTGTACATGTGTTTGATTATCATTACCTAGAAGGTTAAAGTTTGTGACTTTGTTTCTTTAATTCAGGTTTTGTGTAGCTTAGTGGCCATTAAATTACATGAACTTGTTGCCTAGTAGTTTGGTGACTATTAAATTGCTAGAGCTAGGATCGACCAAATTTTAGATAAGTGATAAAAGTAACCAATTTAGTTATGCTAGAGAACATAAATTATGACAATAATTGTGTTTTCTTAGATAAATCTTACATAGCCCGTCTATAATTAATAACTAATTATGTGTTTTGCTTATGTATGACCATACAAGGTAGTTCATGAATTGGTAAAAAGATTAGTAAATTTGGACTTGAATTACTAATTGAATAATAATTGGTGACCAACTTTAATAATCCATAATTAGTAGCTAACCATAGAGGAGAAGTGGATTCGAACTAAACGGAAGTGTTTTTAGAATATTGATTAAAATTATCAGTTAATTATTAAAATTTGTCTGAACTTGTAAAATCAGATAGAAACACCTTTTAACTTTTGCTTGTTTTAGGTTAATTTTTAGTGATTAGGTTAATTAATTAAATCCGTTTCCTGAGTTCGATACCCAACTGTTTGTGCTATACTATTTGCAAAAAGGTCCATTGCCTTTAGTCAAATAGCTAGTTAGATAGTTGGTAAAACTAGTTGGTGTAGTATTTCGACACATCAAGTTTTTGAAACTTGGCTTATAAAGTTTGATTCAAGAGGTGATTTGAGCAACCAAGCAAAGAAAGAGAAGAACAAAGTCTTGCATGGTAAATTTTCTTCCCATTTTTTTCCTAGAAATCAATTTTATGAAGTGGGTAAAACCCCAATGTCGAATTTGATGTGATACAATGTATGGGTTATTGGTTTCTAACCTCCCTTGTGTAACATTAGTGTTCCATGTATGTCCATTGTGACTCAACTTTTAAAAGAAATTGCAAAATTGGTCCCTACGTTGGGCATACGAGACAGGTACGCCGAGCATATGCGCGTAAAGGAGGATTGCGGATCTCACATGTATGTTGGGCGTACGCAAGCAGGGGATAAACCCTAATGTTTAGGGTTTGGATCCTATTTAAAGAACATTATGTCCTTTTATCATTTCTTGACTCCAGCCTCCATCCCTCTAAACCATGACATCGAAAACCCTATCCCTAAGAGTGAGATTTGAAGCTTCTGATTGAGTTTGTACATTCTTGTTTGTGAAGGAAGATCATCAAAGGAGTGGTGTTGTTCTCAAGCCTTTGGATCCAACAACTACTCAACCTTGTGCATCTTCTGGAGGTATAAAGCTCCAACCTTGATGTATATTTCTTTGGAACTTTTTCAAGCTTAGGATTTTGCACCTTTTTATCCCAAATATTGATCCTTGTGAGTATGGAATACTCCAGGACCTCTAAGTTGTACTTTCAGATGATTTAGGATGTATTAAGTCATAAAAATGCAAGCTTGGATGTTGTTTCCCTTCCATGCATGAGTTATGGATGTCTTAATGAGTTAAGAAGTTAGGGTCTTTGGATATGAGAACTTAATAGCCATGCAAGATCATAAAGTTGGATACTTTATGGTTAAAGACATCATTTGGGGACTAGATCTGGATTTTTATGAAAGGGATTAAGGGATTAATCCCTTACTAAGAAGAAAAAGTGGCAGACGCATACGCCGAATGTACCAAATGGTATGTTACGAGTACGTTGTCAGCTCCACGACTTTTGGTTAATGTGGAGTACGTCGTGCGTACGAGTTGAGTACACCGAGCGTACTCAGCTGAGTTGACCCGGTGGACTCGGTTGAGTTTTGGCTTTGACCATGATTTGACTAAGTTTGACCTAAGGGTATTTTGGGTATTTTGAGTTGTAGACTAAGTATTGATCATTGTTGTTATATGTAAAGGTGACCGGTAGAGTCGGTATTCCAAGCAGCGTGTTGTTGCAGCAATTTTTGTCTATTCGTGAGGTGAGTCTCCTCACTATATCCATTGGTCGAAGGCACCAATGTCAACCCATTATTTGGTTATGTAGAGTGCTAACTGCTATGTGATATATTTGTTTGTGTGATCGAGTGGTAATAAACCCAGGGCGGGGCCCACTATTGTATGTCGGTTTGAAATACACCCCAAGGCGGGGCCCAATATGGCATGTTCAGGTTGAAATATACCCTAGGGTGAGGCCCCATTGCAGGGCCCATATTTGTTTATTGGGTTTAAATATTCCCCAGGGCTAGACCCAGTTGTATGTTTGGTATGTGGTACTTTGGGGAAACTCACTAAGCCTCATGCTTACAGTTTATGTTTATGGCTTCAGGTACTTCTGGTACAAAGGGGAAGAGCCCGACATGATGGCACAACATCCCCCCCTCATGATTTCCGTACTTTTTGGATATTATTACTCTGATGATTTTGATATTGTATTTTGTAAATGTTTTGGAACAACTTGATGTTTGAAACTATTGATTTTAAAATGAAAAAATGTATTACTGTTTTTGGGACGTTACAAGTTGGTATTAGCGCCTTGATTTGAGGGATTCAGACACACTTTTGGGTGTGTCAGAACTCAAACTGAAGAAATGATAATATTTTGCAAAATAAAAAGATTTTGAATTTTAAAAAGACTTTTACTAAGTGAAAAGGGTGTGCGATGCGTGCAATCAGCCGAGCTCAAGTAAGTGGTTCCCAAACTACCCATACCTATGTATTATGATTAGTGTGGTTGATATGTGAATTGCATGCTAGATTAGGGCTAAGGATACCTTCAGGAAGCATATGATAGAATTACTTGATCTGTGTGATGCCTTATAGCCTAGGAGGATTAGATGTTATGTATTACTTGGAATTGATATCGACTCGGTTAATTGCTAAGTGTATGCTTTCAAAGTTGTATACGATTAGAATTATATAGCCCTAGAATAATCGATTTAGCCTTATTTCCTGTTCCTTTTTTGGTTGTGGAATTAGGGTAGAATCATCATTTGACAATCTATATGATTCCATTTTGTGTAAAACTTTCATGCATAAGGTTACCAGTGGTGTTGATTGAGGTTCTCGGTACTGCAAGTGGTGGGAGTTGAGGATTCCTAGGAAAGCCTAGGACACGTATGTTGTTTAGCATAGGATTGGTATAGAGTTCTAGTGTGGTAACTTAGAGGAATCAGGACGGCTCTTGAGGAAGGTACAAATAGGTGTGAAAGGTAGTATTGGTCCCGTACTACTGGAAGTACAGGATGTATACTTGAGACAAGAGCAGACCTGGAGACTCTAAGGAGACCTGTATAGGGGAGTTCCCTCGAGTTATATGCTAATTGATTCTATGTTTGTGTTGCATTTTAAGGATAGTGATGGTTACTCAAGGAGGAGGCTCCAGCTCAGGTTTATGTTCTGGTTCTAGCTGTAGCACATAACCCATTAATGAGAGACTGCAAGAGCTCATAGCGACAAGATTACTCGCGTCATCTTGGATGCCACTCTTATGATGTTTGGTACCATCAAGGAGGGTATCATGGAGCTTATGGAGGAGCGGCTCAGGTCTTTCCGGGTTGATATTTTTGCGGGTCGGATAGGAGTACAGACTCCCTCGTTTTGGGAGTTCAAGACTTGTGGAGCTCCTGAGTTCTTTGGGGTTAAGGACCCCATCGCTAGTCGACGCTGGATCGCTGACATGGAGAATTCTCAAGTGACAAGTTTTTACCCTGAAGGGGCAAAGGTGGGATTTGCATCATGCCTGCTAAGCGACCAAGCACGTGACTGGTGGGATTTGTTTGGCCGAGCTGTAGGGTCTGCGGCAGTGGCCATCATGACTTGGGAGGATTTTGTTACGAGGTTCCAGAGGGAGTTTACACCAGCAATCGAGGTGCACTAGCTAGAGAGGGAGTTCTAGTACCTTCTCCAGACTACTGATACTGTGGTGGCGATCACCGCCAAGTTCCGGGAGAGGGCTTTGTTGGTCCCGCAGTACGCAACAGATGAGGAGATGAAGAAGGCGAGGTATCATGACATGTTGAGGGATGATATCGGGGAGTTTGTGAGCTTTTCAGGGTGCAAGACCCTGAATGATATGATTGAGAAGTCCCGTGAGTGGGAGATCAATCCGGAGTAGGTGTAGACAGCAGTGGGCCAGGCTAAGAGGCTCAAGACTTCCGATTCACGCATCACATGACAACATGGCTGGAGCCGTTGTGACAAGTTGCATAGTGGGGCGTGTCGATTGATGGGTTCAGTATGTTTCAGTTGCGTTCATCCTAGTCACATGAGTAGGGACTGTTGGATTAGGTGTCTAAGCCAATAACTAAACTGGTATATACTTGAATTATTAACAAAGTCCTTTTGGGTTGCCCTCAAGCCTAGTAATTGAATAGGATGACTTTTAGAGAGAGAAATATTGATTTATTGATTTATTATATGATTAATAAATAGAAATAAATGATTTTTTATTATATTATGTGAATAATATATTAATTAGAAATGATATTATTTAATTAAGAATTAATCAGAAATTAATTAGAATTAATTTTGGGATTAATTGAATAAATTAAAAGTGCAAGGACCTAAGCTGTAATTGTTCACTAGTCGAACAAAAGGCATTCCAGAACCTTCCACAAGAGATGGACAGTTTGGAGGGAATTCTAGGCTTCTAGAATATCACTTGGAGATAATTAGGAAGCCAGACAATTACCTGATTTAAGATATTATTATTTTAATCAAGTAAGGCTTATCAAGGGTTTTCCTAACAGCTATAAATAAGGTCTTGTAGCTCTAAATTTCGGCTACTCCTTTTTTTTAGGATAACTGAAAATTTTCCTCTATTCCCCTCTCTCTCTCTCTCTCTCTCTCTCTCTCTCTTCAAGTCGCCTTGGTTGCTAGGGTTTGGGTGTGAACCATCGGAGGCACGAGATTTATGGTGCTTGCTTCCAAGAGTATTTAAAGTAGGATAGGTTTGATTGTTTACTACAACAATCAAAAGGTATGTAATCCCTAACTTGTTTATTAATTTCAAAAATAACCAGGGTTCATAGGGTTATTGTTGTTTAATAGAATGTTACTTCAATAGTGTTATTACTAGATCTAATAAGTTTCATGTACCCTTAAGTGTATAAGGATTAATCTGCGTTATTGCATGTAAAACCCATCAGGGACTGCCTCTGGAGTGCTTTGATTTGCTTTTATTGCAATCAAACCGGCCAAAAAATAGGTTGGTTATCCGAGATTGATAGGAGGGGCAGTGGTGGCTCCTACACCAGCCACCATGAGGATTACTGATGGCCGCCAAGGCAAGGCGGAGGCACCTGTGGTGAAGAGTAGGGCATTCCAGTTGACCACCAATGAGGCCCGTGTAGCACTGTATGTGGTTACTGGTATGTGACCTATTCATATATTTTATTGGTTTCTTTATTTATGCTCATGATTATATCTTATCTTGTATAGGGACCTTTTTGGTAAATGGTATGACTGCTCATGTTCTGTTTGATTTAGGTGCTACCCGATCATTTATATCTCTTGCGCTTAGCAAAAAGTTTTGTGACGCTCCCAGATCCTGGATTATCTGTTGGAGGTCAAGATTGCTGATGATTATTCTGTAAATGTTTCAAGGGTTCATCATGGGTGTGTCCTGAACCTGTTCAGCAAGAGGTACTCTATTGATTTGGTGCCAATTCCTCTGTGGGGATTGAAGGTTATCATCAGGATGGATTGGTTGAGCCCCAATGGGGCCATGATTGATTATGAGCGTCAACTAGTGAGAGTTCGAACCCCAAGTGGAGGAGAACTGGTTATTCCTAGCGAGAGAGCTTCGCATGGGCCAAATCTATGTTCAGCTGTGAGGGCTAGGAGATATCTTCAGCAGGTTGTTCTGGTTCCTAACTTATGTTATAGACACTCGAGTTGTGGGCACGACGAAGTTGAGTAGGGTTCATGTTGTTTTGTATTTCCCTGATTTATTTCCTGAGGAATTTCTAGGAGTGCCTCCCAAGAGGCAGGTTGAGTTTCAGATTGATTTGGTTCCTAGTGTGGCTCCAATAGCCAAGGCACCATATCGCTTGGCGCCACCAGAGATGCAGGAGTTGTCTATGCAGCTTAAGGAGCTACTTGACAAGAGATTTATTTGGCCAAGTAGCTCACCTTGGGGAGCACCGATCCTGTTCGTGGAGTAGAATGATGGTTCACACAGGATGTGCATTGACTACCGAGAGTTGAACAAGCTAACGATGAAGAACTGTTACCCACTCCTGATGATCGATGAATTATTTAACCAACTTCAGGGTGCATCTTGGTTCTCCAAGATTGATTTGCGATCAGGCTACCATCAGATGAGGGTAAGGGAAGATGATGTATAGAAGACGGCCTTCAGGACTCGTTATGGTCATTATGAGTTTGTGTGATGCCATTTGGGCTTACCAATGCACCAGTAGCGTTCATGGACCTCATGAACCGTGTTTGCAGGCTGATGCTAGATAAATCGGTGATAATATTCATAGATGATATTTTGGTCTACTCCAAGACCAAGAGCAGCATGAGGAGCACTTACGAGAGCTATTAGAGACCCTGCGGAGAGAAAGGTTGTATGCCAAATTCTACAAATGTGACTTCTTGTTGCACGAGGTGCAATTTTTGGGGCACATCATCAACTAGAAGAGTATCTTGGTCGATCCGGCCAAGATCGGGGTTGTGATGCAGTGGGATATTATGAAGACTCCATCTGAGATTCGAAGCTTCCTAGGTCTCGCAAGGTATTACCGGAGATTTATCCAGGATTTCTCCAAGATTACAGTGCCATTAACCCGCTTGACAAAGAAGAATGGTACTTTTAGGTGGGGGTCCGATCAGTAGTTGGCTTTTGAGAAGCCGAGACAGAGATTGTGCGAAGCCCTGATTCTCGCGCTACCCGAGGGTATGGATGATTTTGTGGTTTGTTGTGACGCTTCTATACCGGGTTTAGGATTTGTCCGTATACAGAGGGGTTGTTAAACCGTAGTCGCACCCGATTTAAACAAATAAAATAATCATTGTTGGTTGCACTAAAAATATAGCACAGGGAAGCAGGGTCGAATCCTCATGGACACAGCCTAACTGTTAATGCCTTTTTCCATTAGGCACATTCTAGTCAAGAAACAGAAAATATAAAAGGGGGGTTTTTAAATTAAACTAAAAACTAAAAATTATAGTGAAAATAAATTAAATGAAAATCAATAATAAAACGACTTCAATTCTGCTGCGACTTTCCTAATCATGCAATCAGTTCAGATCTGGTTATTTGAGATGAATTCTATCTAAGCTGGTATTGAGAAAAACTAACAAGCTCTAGTATAATCTATTTTACCTAAATTAGTTAACCAAAACAAGCTCTTTGAATTAACCCTAACTTTTCACTGTTTAATTAAACAAACTCTTAATTAAATCAGAAAAACATCTTTATGATCTGTGTAAAATTCCCAGTAATACCCAATACTTCTCACAAGCTCAGAAGCATAAAGATATAATTTTTACAATTTATATCAGAGGTAAATCCCAAACACAGAACCAATCTGATACTTGTTACATATTACCAGTTGACAAGAACAATTATGGATTCTATTAACTGATTAACATGAATTATAAAAACCCAAGCTAGGTGATCAGACTAATAAGATTTAAAAATCAAACGTTCATTAAGCTCAAAAATATAAAATCTAGATAGAAACACAAATCAATAATCAGATCTGAAAACTAATCACATGAAAAGTACTAGTCTAATGCAGAACTGACAACTAGGGTTTTAGCCAGACATGGCTAAAAACGAATCTAAACTAGTAGAAAGAAACATTAACCGAATAATCTTCTAAACTAAGTGTATGAGATTAATCACAACCTTCAGATCTCCAGAAGTCGCTGAAAGGTATCAGAAATCGCCTTCAGAAGGGTACTCGTCTGGAACCGTCTAACCTTTCAATCTGATAATGAGGGTCGCTTTTATACTCAAGATTGAAGCTTCCGGAACAAGTTGGTGAAAAATACGATCGTAAATATCAAATATGCGATCGCAGATTTCCGGGTTTTTTCTAGATTTGCCCCTAAACGATGTATGATGCTAAATTTGAAGTTTTTGGAGTTGTGGTATAAAAATGCGATCGCAGAAGGGCATTATGCGATCACAGATTTGGTCTTTTCTTCTCAGATGGCCTCCAGATGACTTATTTCGGTCCTACAAAACTTTGTTGCATTTATGCGATCGCAGAAAGGAGAATTGCTATCATAGAAACTGATTTTTGGCTCGTTTCGGATGCGATTCTTCAGTTTAAGCACTCCTTGTTATTCCTTAGCATCCCTCTTCATATCCATCTCCATTTAAGCTCCAAACATACATCCAACTGCTCCACTCGATTTATCTGAAAATGACACAAAAATGCTAGCGGTACGGAAATTCTGATAAAAGACATGAGTTGAACATTATTTAAACAAAATGACATGAAAATGTACAAAATATGATGCTAAATGCTAATAAAAACTACCCTAAAAGATGCATAAAATGGCATCTATCAGGGGTTATGTGATTTCTTACGCTTCAAGGAAGCTAAAGCCTCATGAGGCGAATTACCCTACGCTTGATTTGGAGTTGGGGGTTGTAGTTTTTACCCTCGAGATTTGGAGGCACTATCTGTATGGGATCAGGTGTAGTATTTACACTAACCACAAGAGTTTAAGGTACCTGATGGACCAGCTGAATTTTAAATATACGGCAACGAAGATGGTTGGACGTGGTGAAGGATTATGATTGCGAGATCTTGTACTACCATGGAAAGCTAATGTAATGGTCGATGCCTTGAACCACAAGGAAGTAAGCACACCTATTGGAGATGTATGTATGAGGATGGTTTTCATTTCTTCTTTGTTGGATTTAATCAAGAAGGCTCAGGTAGAGGGTCTGAAAAAGGAGAATTGGAAGACGGAGCGAATCAGGGGACAAATTCCTCTATTTATCCAAGATAGTCCGGGATTGTCGACCCAGTGTGGCAGAGTTTGGGTCTTGACTACTGGTGAGGTATGAAAGACAGTTCTAGAAGAGGCTCATAAGTCAAAGTTTTCGATCCATCCAGGGGCCACGAAGATGCATCAGGATCTGAAGCTGAGTTATTGGTGGCCCTGTATGAAGAGGGAAATAACATGGTTTGTAGAGCAGTGTTTGACTTGCAGGAAACTCAACGCGAAGATCAGATACCCCACTACAAGATGCAGCCATTACCCATTCCCATGTGGAAATAGGAAGAGATTACCATGGATTTCATCACAAAGCTGCGAAGGACGGCACATGGAGTTGATTCTATCTGGATCATTATCGATAGGTTGACCAAGAGTGAACATTTCATACTGATTGCCAAGAGTATATATGCTGAGAAGCTAGCTGAAATTTACATTCAGTAGGTGGTGATTCGACACGGGGTACTAGTTTCGGTGGTTTCGGACCATGATGTTCGTTTCACCTCCATGTGTTGGAGGAAATTTCATGAGGATTTGGGTACTCAACTACATTTCAGTACGGAATACCACCCCCAGACTGACGGACAGAGCGAGCGTACAATTCAGATGCTTGAAGATGTGATTTGGGTGTGTGTGTTAGATTTTGGAGGGAGTTGGGATACTTACCTTCCACTGGCCGAGGTCTCCTACAACAACAGTTATCATGCCAGTATTGACCAACCACATTTCGAGATGTTGTACGGGAGGAGGTGCAGGACCCCGGTTTGCTAAATGGGAGGTCGAGCATCAGGTCATGGGGAGTACTGAAGCGGTACTCAAGACCATTGAGTTGATTCAGCAGGTGTGCGACAGGTTGTGAGTCGTGAAATGCCGACAGAAGAGCTACGCAGACCGACATCGTTCAGACCTCAAGTTCCAGGTAGGAGACTTAGTGCTTCTGAAGGTGTCACCTTGGAAAGGTGTCACCTTGGAAAGGTGTCATTTGATTTCGGAAGTGGGGCAAGCTGGGCCCCCGATTTATTGGTCCCTTCAAGATTACCGCCTGGGTCGGCAAGGTTGCATACTGAATGGATTTACCTGATGAACTCAGTCAAATCCACAACACCTTCCATGTTTCTTATCTCCATAAGTGTGTGGTTGATGATTCCACGGTTGTCCCTTTGGATGATATTTAGGTTGATGATCGCCTGAATTATGTTGAGAGACTAGTGGCGATCTTGGATAAGAAGATGAAGGCCTTGCGCAAAAAAGTAGTGTATTTGTTTAAGGTTCAGTGGCAGCATCAGAAGGGTTCTCAATGGACGTAGGAGCCAAGGCAGAGATGCGAGAGCACTATCCTGATTTATTTGTGGTATCAGACTTCGAGGATGAAATCTGATTCAAGTGGGGGAGATTTGTAAGACCAGTGTTCCAGGTATGTCCATTTTGACCCAAATTTTAAAAGAAATTACAAAATTTGTCCCTACATTGAGCATACGAGACAGGTACACCACGTAGGCACGTAAAAGAGGATCACGGATTTCACACGTACGTTGGGCGTACGCAAGCAAGGAACAAACCCTAACTTTTAGGATTCAGAGCCTATTTAAAGAACATTTTGGCCTTTCATCATTTCTTAACTCTAGCCTCCATCCCTCTAAATCATGAGATCGAAAACCCTAGCCCTAAGAGTGTGATTTGGAGCTTTTGAGTGAGTTTGTGCATTTTTGTTTGTCAAGGAAGATCATCAGAGGAGTGGTGTTGTTCTCAAGTCTTTGGATCCAGCAACTTCTCAACCTTGTTCATCTTCTGAAGGTATAAAGCTCCAACCTTGATGTACATTTCTTTAGATCTTGTTTGAGATTAAGATTTTGCACCTTTTCGTTCCAAATCTTGATCCTTGTGAGTATGTCACACCCCCGAACCAAGACGGCGGAAACGTCCGGGGGCGGTTGACGTCATTGTGTAATATCATAGCAGTTGAATACAAATGATACATAGCAACCAAAAATCATACAATACAATACACCAATATTCATTGTTTACAAAGTGTGTTTGTTCTTCGATTACACAAAAATCACCAAAAAGTATGATGTCTCTAAAGATAGTAACTTATCCAGATCCGAGGCTCGAGTACCTGTTCATTGAGTTCCTGAGAATACAAGTCGTTTTGAAAAGCATCAACATAGAATGTTGGTGAGTTCATAAGCAGAGTTGTAGAAAAACTTTGTATTATCTTTGTTCATAATAAGTTGTAAAACTCCAGAAAATCCAATATTTTCTATAAAAAGTAGTTTGCGAGTCTCGTTCCAAAATCGTGTATGATTGCATGCATGTTCTTTAGTTTTCCTTTGTTTGTTTCTGAAAAGGGGGTGTTCCCAGAAAATCCTATATTTTCTGTATGTAAAAGATGTTGTGGTCTTAAAACCCAAAGACTGAAGTTGTGAAATCAGTTTACAAAATATACGAAACATAGTTCTGTATTTTATAAAACTAGTAGAGTGTATATTCCTTGTAAATTCCAATGTTTATAGGACCCTACTCTATGTGAGTCGTTACAACCATACTAATATGACGAGAACGCATGTCCTGATGTTCTTCAAGCGTCAGCTACAATGAAAGATATTTGTCACCTTAGACTGGCATGTCTAGCTGTAGCGAACAGCACAGGTGTGGGGTGTCAACCCCGTATAGATCTATACACAATTATCCCGCTCTCCCTCCAGGAGACTCTGGTTATAACTACAGGACTTACAATGTACACTAGGTAGGTACGGTGAAGACAAAACAAATTGCACAAGAGCCTTAACGGAATTTACGCGAGTTTTGACTCCCATTATTAAATAATGCAAATAATGTTTTCCTTGTGTAAGGTTATGACTTCAGCTTTATGACACGCGTTTTATTGCTTTATGACATACAACTTATCACTTGTATTTTTGAAAGATTTATGATGGACAATTTATGACACGCAAATATTTCTGTCATAAAAGCTTTGTTTTGTATATCGAGTTGATAAAATTATTTATATTGATAATTATAAATAATCACTAATAGTTTGTCAACTTTCAATAGGTTATGAATATGACATAATGTTCTAAGTTTAGAACCCTTGAAGTGGTATTAACATAACATGATTGTTTTACTAGCAACATTTATTTTCAAAAAAACAACCAAGTTTTGTAGGGTGTTTTGACATACCCAAAATTTTGTTGAGATCTTTGTAAACGAAATATTCTATTTTTGTTGCGACTAAAATATTTTCACTAGTTCCACCAAAACCTCTTATAAATCCATAAAATCAATTATGTTTCAATGTTTGCACAAGTTTTAGTGGTAAAAGTATTTTTAACCACCAAGTTATCATTTTGAGTATAACTCATCATATTTTACCTAGTAATTTTATCTTATGTTTATTATAATACAAAAATATGTAGATCTATACACAGATAACTTAGTTCTAACTACATGAGACTTGTAAAATCTCAAGGTTATGGAGTATTAACATAATAACATTTCAACACACATAAACATATAAACTTATGGGTGCAAGCAATTTATCCAAGGATTTAAACAAGATTTGACTTGTATTCCCCCCCCCCCAAAAAAAAATGAATGAAAAACTTGAAAAAGAGTGGGGTATGAAGCTCACCTTGGGTAGAGAAAAGGTGTAGTTGAAGTGGTGAGGTGAAAGTTTGGAGCCTAGAACACTTGGAGTGTTTGATGAATTTCTTGGAGGATTTGATACCCTAAGGTTGATAACACATAAATTTATGTGTGATTAAGAAGAATTTCAACAAAGTAATGTGTAAAATCTCTATCTAGGCACGAAATACTTACAAGGATTTAGAAGAGTTTGTGAAGAAATAAGATTCCTGGAACTTGGCTTGAATTCTTTGAGAGTGTTTACGGACTTCTCAGTAAGTGAAAATAAGTTTGGTGAAATAGGGAATGGGGTTTACGTTCATCTTAAGGGATAAGGAGATGATTTGATATTTGCTTGGATTACTGATGGATAAAGCTTTATTATTGGTGGTTAATACATGTTTTACTGAGATTTGCATGGGAAAGTGGCAAAAGACAACTTAATATCCGTAAACACTTCAAATCCTTCAAGCCTAGGCGTATACACATGAGTTTACGCCCCATGTGTGGTCCAACAAGGGTGTTTATGCCCAAGCCTTGTCTCTTTAAGTAGTTTACTCCCATACATCCCATCATGAAGTAGTTTACGCCCAAACATCACATCATGGAGTAGTTTACGCCCAAACATTACATCATGGAGTAGTTTACGACCAAGGCACTATCTAGGAAGGTGTTCACGGCCTAACTTTGGTTTATTAAAGGTGTTTACGCCACAAAGGGGCCCACTAAGGAGTTTCATGGTCTTAGCAACTTAATTATGTTGGCTTTATAATTCAAATGTTCAAGATTATAGCATATACACAAGTCTTTATGTTTACATCATGATCCTTATTTGATGTGCTATAATCATTAGGGCTTAAGGTAATATGAACTTCAATTATATATCATAGTTGTATCATAGCTAAAACACTTGCATATACAAGACTCTTGAACTTGGTTATGACCTGAAATTTCTAATTGTGACATCTTCCCCCCGTTAGAGGGAATTTCGTCCCGAAATTCTTTTGTACGCTATCCTTAAGAACTAGAGAAGAGATAGGGGTATTTCAACATCATTTGATCTTCACGTTCCCATGTGAATTCCGGTCCGCGTTTGGCACTTCATCAAACCTTCACAATTGGAATGCGGCTTTGTTTCGTACGCTTCACTTCTCTGTCCATGATTTCAACGGGTTCTTCAACGAACAGCAGACTCTCTTTCACCTCAATCTCATCGAGTGGAAGAACGAGGGTTTCATCCGATTGAAATTTCTTCAGATTTGACATGTGAAAGACGTGGTGTATATTGCTAAGTTCTGGCGGTAACTATAGCTTGTAAGCCATCATACCGATCCTGGCAAGGATCTCGAAGGGCCCGATGTATCTTGGATTCAGTTTTACCCGCTTTCCAAATCGTATCATCCCTTTCCAGGGAGAGACTTTTAGTAATACGCGATCGCCGACTTGAAATTCCAGAGGCTTCCGTCCTCTGTCAGCGTTACTTTTTTGTTGATCTCCGGACGCCTTGAGTCTTTCTCTGATTTGAACAATCTTCTCAGTTGTCTCCCTGATGATCTTGGGTCCTGTAAGAGTGCTATCTGGTACCTGACCCTTTGCCAGTTGGGTGTCCCTTACCTCAGCCCAACAGAGAGGTGATCGACATTTTCGTCCATAAAGGGCCTCAAAAGGGGCAGCTTTGATACTTGCGTGATAGCTATTGTTGTACGAGAACTCTACCAGTGGCAAGTGGGCATCCCAAGCCTTGACGAAGTCTATCACACAGGCCCTTAACATGTCTTCCAATGTTTAGATGGTCCTCTCACTCTGTCCATCGGTCTGGGGGTGGTAGGCGGTGCTCATGTCGAGCTGAGTTCCCAACGAATTTTGTAGCGACTGCCAAAACCGGGAGGTAAACCTACTATCTCTGTCCGAGATAATAGATATTGGTACGACATTCAATCTCACTACCTCCTTTATGTATATCCGTGTCAATCTCTCCATTTTGTACGTTTCCTTTATTGGTAGGAAATGGGCGGATTTAGTCAACCGATCGACAATCACCCAAATGGCATCCAGACCGTCTGCCGAATTAGGCAATTTGGTTATAAAATCCATTTTTACTCGTTCCCATTACCAATCGGGTATTACAGGCTGTTGCAATAAACCCGAGGGCTTCTGATATTCTACTTTAACCTTAGCGCAAGTCAGGCACTTACTCACATAGGTAGCGATCTCTGCTTTCATGTTCGGCCACCAATATTGTTGTTTGAGATCTAGGTACATTTTATCAGAAACGGGGTGGATGGATTACCTTGTTTTGTGTGCTTTATTCATGACCACATCTCTGAACCCACCGCACTTCGGTATCCAGATCTGTTCCATAAGGTAGTAGGCTCCGTCCTCTTTGATGGTTAGGTTCTTATCCATTCCGCGTAAGCTTTCTCTTTCGACGTTTTCTGGTTCCAAAGCTTCCAGTTGATCCTCCTTGATTTGCGAAGACAAATGGGAGTGAATGGTCATCGATAGCGTTCTCACTCGGCGCCCCGAGTATTCTTTCCTGCTTAAGGCATCGGCCACCACATTGGCCTTGCCGGGATGATACCGGATCTCACATTCATAGTCATTTAACAGCTCGACCTATCTCCATTGTCTCATGTTTAGTTCTTTCTGGTTCAGGATATGTTGGAGACTTTTATGATCTGTTAAGATTGTGCATTTCGTCCCGTAGAGGTAGTGCCTCCAAATATTTAAAGCGAAGACTACCGCTCCCAACTCGAGGTCGTGAGTGGTATAGTTTACCTCATGTGTTTTCAGTTGTCTGGACGCATAGGCTATCACCTTCCCGCGCTGCATAAGCACACATCCTAACCCCTGACTAGAAGCATCACAATACACCACAAAATCTTCAGTGCCTTCAGGGAGTGATAAGACTTGAGCGCTACAGAGAGCTTGCTTCAGATTTTGAAAAGCAGCCTCCTGTTTTGCCTCCCAGATGAAAGGTACTCCCTTTTGGGTCAGAGTGGTGAGTGGCTTAGCGATCTTGGATAAGTTCTGAGTGAACCTCCCGTAGTAACCAGCGAGGCCCACGAATTGCCTGATCTCCGTCGGGGTCCTTGGGGTTGTCCAGCCCTCAATAACTTTTATCTTGGATGGGTCCACATGTATTCCTTCTTCACTGACCACGTGTCCCAGAAAACCCACCCTGCGAATCCAGAACTCACACTTGGAGAATTTCGCGTACAGCTTCTCTGCCCTTAGCGTTTTCAAGACCTGTCGTAGTTGTTGGCCGTGCTCTTCTTTACCTCTGGAATAAACGAGTATGTCATCGATAAAAACTATCACAAAGTTGTCGAGGTAAGGTCGGCAAACTCGGTTCATTAGGTCCATAAAGGCAGTAGGTGCATTCGTCAGACCAAAGGGCATTACTACGAACTCAAAATGACCGTAGCGGGTTCGGAACGCAGTTTTAGGTACATCTTCTTCTCGGACACGCATTTGGTGGTATCCAGACCTTAGATCTATCTTCGAGAAATAGTTGGCTCCTTGTAATTGATCAAATAAATCATCAATACGAGGAAGAGGGTATCAGTTCTTGATGGTAAGTTTGTTTAATTCCCAGTATTCGATGCACATTCGGAAAGAGCCATCCTTCTTTTTGACAAACAATACTGGAGCTCCCCAGGGTGAGAAACTCAGTCTTATGAATCCCTTGTCCAGTAGTTCGCTTAGTTGACTGGATAACTCTTGTATTTCTGCAGGGGCTAACCTATACGGCAACTTGGCAATTGGCATGGCTCCGGGTACTAGGTTAATTCGAAATTCGACCTGCCGTTCAGGGGGTATTCCGGGAGGTCTTTAGGAAATATGTTGGGGAAACTACATACCTCTGGGATATCCTTGATGTTCTTTCCCTCTTTTTGTTTTTCCACCATGTGTGATAGAAAGGCGTGGTTCTTTTTATGCAAGCACTTTTGTGCTTTAATGCACGAGATGAGACGGAGGTTTGCACCGGGTTTGTCACCGTAGATAACTAGAGTTTCATTGGTGGGTAGGTGAAGGTGAACGGCCTTCTTGTGGCACATAATATCGGCATGGTGGGGGCTTAACCAATCCATACCGATGATCACATCAAAACTTCTAATATTAACCGGCATCAAGTTGATTTGAAACCAGTGATTGTTTAATGTTAACGTGCACCCTAAGAAAATGTCATTGGTTGCTTCTGTTTTCCCATTAGCCATTTCCACCGTGATGGTTTCTTTTAGCTTTTGGGGGCTTTGATTTAGTAAGTGTTTAAATTTATAACTAACAAAATGCATGCATAGATGTTGTTGAGGGGAAACGTACCAGTGACTTCAGTCGGATCTTGCACAGTTTCCCCTTGTCTCATGGCTAGGACTCTGTTTGTTCCTCCTTCATTTCGGTTGTTTGCCTTGGGACAGTTCCTTTTATAGTGACTGGTCTCCCCGCACCCGTAACATGCTTGACCTGCCCCGACATTGTTGGGTTGGTTGTTTTGTTGTTGCCGAGATCTGCAATACCGGGTAGTGTGCCTTTTTCGATTGTAGTGAGTGCACTGTAACTCTCGACATGCACCGTGGTGGTGGAAACTGCATTTATCACACTTCGGTTGAGTGCCTACATAAGGTCTTGCAGGTGTTGGTGTGGTCGATGCTGGTGCGGCTAGGGTTGATGTGGTCTGAGCGGTAGCAGCGTGAACTGCTACGGTTTGTTGTTTCTTGGATGATTCTTGATTCTGAAGCCCTTTTCTTTTGTTTCCTCTATTGTTACTGTTGTCCTATTTCTTTGTTTCAACGCCGGAAGTTTTCGCGCTTTTTCCATCCCCATGGCCGTACATTATTTGTGCCAGACGCTTGACACTATCAAAGGTTGAGGGGTTCACAGCGATCACGTTCCCCTGAATCGGAGGTGTTAACCCCCAAATAAAGCGTTCGACCTTTTTTCCCTCTGATGTTATCATCCCAGGGCACAGAAGTGCCAGTTCATTGAATCTAGCGATGTATGCTTCGATATCAGTGTTTTGTAAGGTCAGGTTCCACAATTCCTACTCAAGTTTTTGAACTCTGCCCCGGGGACAATATTCTTCCAGCATCATCGATTTAAGATCTTCCCATGACATGGCGTTGGCGACCGGGAGAGTAAGGGCTTTGATGTGGCTGTTCCACCATAATAAAGCCCTGTTGACAAAGGTACAAGCAGCAAATTTCACCTTGTTCCCCTCGGAACAGCCGCAGATTTCGAAAACCGATTCAATTTTCTTGAACCATCGAGTGAGAGCTATTACGCCCCCACTCCCATTGAAAGTCTTCGGTTTTGCATTCGTGAAATCTTTATAAGTGCTAGATTTTGGTTGTCCTTCAAGATCACCGTTATTGGAACTTTCGGCCCTTGACCGTTGCCTCCCCCGTTGTTGCCCTGGTTAATGTGTGCTAAAGCTGCCGTGACCGCCGCTGAGACTGCCGCCTCGAAAGCAGCAGAGTTCGTCTCTGGTGGAGGCGGCGGTGGTGGTGGTGCTGTAGTGTTCTTTCAAATATTTCCTCTAGGCATTTCCTGCTATGAGACAGGTACGACGATGAGTTTATGAATTCCTTTTGTTTCTAACGGTTACGATGTTTCGAATGTACTTATAGTTGAATTGTATTATATCAAGTATAAATAAAGAGAGAAAACATAGCAGATAACAAAATCACAAATAAAACACATAACTGTTTCATTAATCATAACTTTCTTAGTACATTCATTCATTAAAATTGACCTTTGAAAGGTCTACAATCCTTTGCGAAAATAAAAACGATAGCATAACGACCCTGTGAGTAGTGTAGGCACTTAATCGTAGGGTCGATCTACATACATACAGGAAATCAAACTACAACGAGTGGAAGGTAGGATAGGTCCTACTTACGACGAGCGTCCTCTGGCGGAGCCTGTGAGGAGGTAGATGTGCCTTGCAACTCGGCTAACCTGCGTTCGGCAATCCGCACACGCTCCTCCAGAGCGGCGTGCCTCTCCTGGTATTCCTTGACCTCTGCTCGCGCAGTGGCAAGGTCTTCCATGAGTCACTCCATTGGATAGAAGTCTCGCTCCAGGTCTCGCGTGCGAGCATCCGTAACCTGCATAGCCGCCCGCATTTGCATCACCCGGTCAGCGGTCACTTGAGCCTGGTCGCCGATGTCCCTAATATGCCTGACCACGACAGGAAGTGCACGATCTGCTGGTCCTCCATGTTGGAGGTTGTAGAAACCTCGGTTCATTCCAAATGGTGGTTGTTGACCCTAGCGTCGGCCCCACCTCTCAATATCGTCAGCCCAAGGAGGTGTAGGGCCATTGTAGCCTATACTATGCGGTGGTCCTCTTGCCATGTAAGGAGGGTTGATGACTTCGGACTCTGTGTCCGATTCATAGTCCTCCTCAACCTCCTCATCGTCATCTTCCTCAATCTGTTCATCGATGTCCTCTTCTTCAAGCTCTATCGGCTCCTCGGGATCGTCCATGGGATCCTCGGGGTCTTCCTCCGGGTCTTCCTTGATCCAAACCCCATTCCCCTGGTTGGGGAAATAAGGGTCTCCGGGGAGGTGAAAGCCTACCATGTTGTCTTTGTGAGAATATATAAGTACGAGAAAATAGATGGAATGTCAAAATACTCCTATAGTATTTTTATTTCTTTTAGTTTTGCTCTCAGTCTCTTGTGGTTTTAAGTTGGTAAGTTTTAGATTTGTCGTTTACCTCGACCACTCTTAGACACATGTTGGTCATATCTCGAATAAATATAGTTGATCAGGCTATATTTACTCTAGATTTGATTACATAACTGACCAAGTTTAGTCTCGATGTCCAACTCCTCTAAGGACTTTTATTTGTTTCCCATATTAAGACTCTTCTGATAATGTGCTTACAGGTAAGTATACTTTTTATAAAATACTTGTATTTTTAAGGCATACTTTTATTCAGAGTGTTTTAGTCCCATTGTGTTTATAGTTGTATATCTTGTATGGTTAGATATACTAGTTCACTATAAACAATGCTCTGATACCAATCTGTCACACCCCCGAACCAGAACAACGGAAACGTTCAGGGGCGGTTGACGTCATTGTGTAATATCATATCAGTTGAATATAAATGATACATAGCAACACACATCATACAATACAATACACCAATATTCATTGTTTACAAAGTGTGTTTGTTCTTCGATTACACAAAAATCACCAAAAAGTATGATGTCTCTAAAGATAGTAACATATCCAGATCCGAGGCTCGAGTACCTTTTCACTGAGTTCCTGAGAATACAAGTCGTTTTGAAAAGCGTCAACATAGAATGTCGGTGAGTTCATAAGCATAGTTGTAGAAAAACTTTGTATTATCTTTGTTCATTATAAGTTGTAAAACTCCAGAAAAATCCAATATTTTCTATAAAAAGTAGTTTGTGGGTCTCGTTCCAAAATCGTGTATGATTGCATGCATGTTCTTTAGTTTTCCTTTGTTTGTTTCTGAAAAGGGGGTGTTCCCAGAAAACCCTATATTTTCTGTATATAAAAGATGTTGTGGTCTTAAAACCTAAGACCGAAGTTGTAAAATCAGTTTACAAAATATACGAAACATAGTTCTGTATTTTATAAAACTAGCAGAGTGTATATTCCTTGTAAATTCCAATGTTAATAGGACCCTACTCTATGTGAGTCGTTACAACCATACTAATATGACGAGAACGCATGTCCTGACGTTCTTCAAGCCTCAGCTACTATGAAAGATATTTGTCACTTTAGACTGGCCTGTCTAGCTGTAGCGAACAACACAGGTGTGGGGTGTCAACCCTGTATAGATCTATACACAATTATTCCGCTCCCCCTCCTAGAGACTCTAGTTATAACTACAGGACTTACAATGTACACTAGGTAGGTACGGTGAAGACAAAACAAATATCACAAGAGCCTTAACGGAATTTACGCGAGTTTTGACTCCCATTATTAAATAATGCAAATAATGTTTTCCTTGTGTAAAGTTATGACTGCAGCTTTATGACACGCGCTTTACTGCTTTATGACATACAACTTATCACTTGTATTTTTGAAAGATTTATGATGGACAATTTATGACACGCAAATATTTCTGTCATAAAAGCTTTGTTTTGTATATCGACTTGATAAAATTATTTATATTGATAATTATAAATAATCACTAATAGTTTGTCAACTTTCAATAGGTTATGAATATGACATAATGTTCTAAGTTTAGAACCCTTGAAGTGGTATTAACATAACATGATTGTTTTACTAGCAACATTTATTTTCAAAAAAATAACCAAGTTTTGTAGGGTGTTTTGACATACCCAAAATTTTGTTGAGATCTTTGTAAACGAAATATTCTATTTTTGTTGCGACTAAAATATTTTCACTAGTTCCACCAAAACCTCTTATAAATCCATAAAATCAATTATGTTTCAATGTTTGCACAAGTTTTAGTGGTAAAAGTATTTTTAACCACCAAGTTACCATTTTGAGTATAACTCATCATATTTTACCTAGTAATTTTATCTTATGTTTATTATAATACAAAAATATGTAGATCTATACAAAGATAACTTAGTTCTAACTACATGAGACTTGTAAAATCTCAAGCTTATGGAGTATTAACATAATAACATTTCAACACACATAAACATATAAACTTATGGGTGCATGCAATTATCCAAGGATTTAAACAAGATTTGACTTGCATCCCCCCCCCCCCCAAGAATGAAAAACTTGAAAAAGAGTGGGGTATGAAGCTCACCTTGGGTAGAGAAAAGGTGTAGTGGAAGTGATGAGGTGAAAGTTTGGAGCCTAGAACATTTGGAGTGTTTGATGAATTTCTTGGAGGCTTTGATACCCTATGGTTGATAACACATAAATTTATGTGTGACTAGGAAGAATTTCAACAAAGTAATGTGTAAAATCTCTAGCTAGGCACAAAATACTTACAAGGATTTAGAAGAGTTTGTGAAGAAATAAGATTCCTGGAACTTGGCTTGAATTCTTTGAGAGTGTTTACGGACTTCTCAGTAAGTGAAAATGAGTTTGGTGAAATATGGAATGGGGTTTACGTTCATCTTAAGGGATAAGGAGATGATTTGATATTTGCTTGGATTACTGATGGATAAAGCTTTATTATTGGTGGTTAATACATGTTTTACTGAGATTTGCATAGGAAAGTGGCAAAAGACAACTCAATATCCGTAAAAACTTCAAATCCTTCAAGCCTAGGCGTACACACATGAGTTTACGCCCCATGTGTGGTCTACCAAGGGTGTTTACGCCCAAGCCTTGTCTCTTTAAGGAGTTTACTCCCATACATCCCACCATGAAGTAGTTTACGCCCAAACATCACATCATGGAGTAGTTTACGCCCAAACATTACATCATGGAGTAGTTTACGACCAAGGCACTATCTAGGAAGGTGTTCACGGCCTAACTTTGGTTTATTAAAGGTGTTTACGCCCCAAAGAGGCCCACTAAGGAGTTTCATGGTCTTAGCAACTTAATTATGTTGGCCTTATAATTCAAATGTTCAAGATTGTAGCATATACACAAGTCTTTATGTTTACATCATGATCCTTATTTGATGTGCTATAATCATTAGTGCTTAGGGTAATATGAACTTCAATTATATATCATAGTTGTATCATAGCTAAAACACTTGCTTTTACAAGACTCTTGGACTTGGTTATGACCTGAAATTTCTAGTTGTGACAGTATGGGATATTCCAGGACCTTTAAGTTGTCCTTTCAGATGATTTAGGATGCATTAAGTCATAAAAATGCAAACTTGAATGTTGTTTCCCTTCCATGCATGATTTATGGATGTCTTAATGAGTTTAGAAGTTAGGGTCTTTGGATATGAGCACTTAATAGCCATGCAAGATCATAAAGTTGGAAACTTTATGGTTAAGGACATCATTTGAGGACTAGACCCGGATTTTGGACTAAAGGGCCTAAGGTATTAAGCCCTTATTAGGAAGAAAAAGTAGATACGTACGTTGGGTGTACCAAATGGTACGTTGCGCGTGCGTGGTCAGCTCCCCAACTTCTAGTCAATGCGGAGTACTCTGTGCGTATGAGTTGAGTATGCCTAACGTACTCAGTTGAGTTGAACCAGTTGACTCAGTTGACTTTTGACTTTGACCAGGATTTGACTAAGTTTGGCCTAGGGGTATTTTAGGTATTTCGAATTGTAGACTAAGTATTGGTCACTGTTATATGTAAAGGTGACCGGTAGAATCAGTATTCAGTGCAGCGTGTTGTTGCAGCTATTTCCGTCTATTCGTGAGGTAAGTCTCCTCACTGTATCCATGGGTCGATGACACCAATGTCGGCCCATTATTCGATTACATAGAATGTTAGCTGCTATAAGATATACTTGTTTGTGTGATCGGGTTGTAATACACCCCAGGGCGGGGCCCACTATTGTATGCTGGGTTCAAATACACCCCAAGACGGGGCCCACTATGGCATGTTCGAGTTGAAATATACCCCAGGGAGAGTCCCTAGGGTGGGGCCCATATATGTTTATTGGGTTGAAATAAGCCTCAGGGCTAGGCCTAATTGTATGTTTAGTATGTGGTACTTTGGGGGAACTCACTAAGCCTCATGCTTACAGTTTATGTTTATGGTTTCTGGTACTTTCGGTACAATGGGGAAGAGCTCGGTGTGATGGAACTACATCCCTCCCTCATGATTTCCGCAATTTTTGAATATTATTACTCTGATGATTTTGATATTGTATTTTGTGAATGTTTTGGAACAACTTGATGTTTGAAACTATTGATTTTAAAATGAAAATTTTTATCATTGTTTTTGGGACGCTACACCTACAGTGGTTTCCATGGCTCTAATCTCAATTAAATTATCCCATTGATGGATTTGATTATTTTGGTAAAAAGCTCCACGAACCCTATAAATCTAAATTGGGTATTTCTTGTTTATATGTTAAATTGGAATGGATTCTATGACCTATATGATCTTTGATGAAAATGAATCTAATTGGAATACTCAAACACATCCCTGATAGTAGAGTCAAGTATAAACATGGGTTTTAGATGGTTTTGGGAAAAATTGTGATGCAAACAATGGAATTCTTGATATGTGAGCATTTTATGAGTATATGATGCTCATAAACATTAGTAGATACTAACAATGTGATTTGAATGCAAAAACATGTGGACTTGAATGAATCTTAGTTGAATTTATGGAATATTTGATCATAAGGGCATTTTGGGAAATATATGCATAACTATATGATGATTGACATATTGTAAGTGAATGACATTCATAAATATGAATTGACACTCTAGAGATGATATTGGAACATAAACATGAAAGGATTCTAGTGAAGTTCTAGCTTTAGTGATTGTTTTGGCCTAAAGTAAAATTTGGGAAACATGGAATGGAATTGAGGATTCCATTGTTAGTTTATGTACTTACAATGAAATTAAATGTGGTTTCATGTACTTGAAAACTTCCATATGAGTATTCAGTAAGTTAGAAACAAACCATGTGAATTTTAGAATGTACAATTGGAAATTGGACTAGTTAAATTTTTATTTGAACTTAAGGATCATTATATCCTTAATGGTTTCAATGAACACTTGATGAATTAAGTGGGTGTTTTTGGATGATAAAACGCCTCCTAAACATGTGTGAGAACCTATATAAATGATACAAAGTGAATTGGAATGGGCCTTCAAGAACTATACAAAGTAGAGTGCCATTTTGAGAAAAAAAAACGAGATGTATGTATGTGTGTGCCGACATGAAAAAACGGGTCATGGAAATTTCATGCCTTAATTTACAAGGGTCGTGGAATACTCTGATTAGGATCCAAACATTTTCCTAACTTGATTTTGGCTTATCCGTTTGACCTGATTCCAATTGTACTAGTTAGCGATTAATGAAAAATAATGTTTTGAAGAGTTTATTATATTTATGACCCTCAAGGATATTTTGGTCATTTTGTTGACCTTCTATATTGTATAGGTTGTATCTAAGAGGTGATTGCTTGTGAAAGGAACTAGAAGAGGACTACCTAATCTACATGTGATTGAGGTGAGTAGGTGTTGTGTAACATCCCAAAAATTAAGACTAAAAATTTTCACTTTTAAATTAATTAAAACCATTATCCAAACAACATCATAGGAACTATAGAAAGTCTAAGTGTATAAATAACATCCAAGTACATCAGAGTAATATAAAAATGCGGAACGACATGGTGTGTGCACTGCAATCATCCTGGGCTCTTCCTCTTCAAACCAGAAGTACCTTAACATAAACTGAAAACTGTAAGCACAAAGCTTAGTGAGTTCCCCAAAATACCACATACCATACATATAAACATATAATGATCCCCACCCGTCATCAAGCCCCGCCCGATATCGGGCCCCGCTCGGTAAACATATATGTCAGTCATCAGGCCCTGCCTGGCATCGGGCCCAACCTGGCATTGGGCCCCGCCCGATATACATATACACATATAAACATATAATCATACAAACACATGCAATAATCACAAAGATAATAGCATACATGATAATCATCGGGCCCCGCCCGGTAAACATATAAACACATAACACATGCAAGAGTCACGCAAACAACTAGCATCCTAACATATTAAACTATGGGCCGACATTGGTACCTTCGACCCGCTAAACACAATGAGGAAACTCACATCTAGCTGCTGAATTTCTCAAATTATTCTTGGTCTGCTAGTCTGGAAAATCCCCGCATTAACATTATCAAATAATATCCAACTAATAATTGGATCTCAACCCATAATCAACAATCTAAGCTACTTGACAAATTTCCAGGGTAAAAGACCATTTTACCCTTTTCCTTAATTGGCCCAAAACCAAGGCCCAACCCAACTACTCAAAAGGCCCAAATTCCTTAAATGGCATCACAAGGCCCAATAAGGCCCAACTTCGAAATTGGGCCCAAAAATCATTATGGACCTAATCCCAAGAAAGTCCATAGTCTATCCATGGCCCAAAGTCAGAAATCTAATGGCCTAACAAGGCCCAAATCCTAAAAACCCAAGATAAGGCCCAAACCAAAAGTCCACCTGCTAAGTACGCAGGGCATACTTAGCTTATACGCTTAGCGTACTCTCCTTCCGGGGCTAGTACGCGTAGTATACCAGCTGGGTACGCCCAACGTACTCCCCAGACTACCAATCCACTCTATTAAGCACTTAATCAGTTGAGACCTCTAACCAAACTCTCAGATCTGAACCAAAAGGGTGACTTAATACGTAAAGTTTGCAACTTTACACCCACGCATGACTTAATCGGACCAACACACAAAAAGAAGCTTAATAAGGCTCTTAACACTTGCATGGACCAATATCTTTCATAAAGTTTGCATTTTTATGAACAAGGGACCTCCATGGAGCTAAGATTTAACATATATGGCTTCTTGAGTAGATCAAAAGCTCAACTTTAGCTCAAAAGACCCAAAAATACATAAACTAGGTCCCAAAACTACATCTAGCATAATAAACCATCAAGTAGTGAACTTTATACCTCAAATGGCTTGCAAAGGTGATGATGAATCTGCATCTACAAGCCCAATTTTCTCCCAAGCAACCACCAAGAGTTCTTCTTCTTCTTCTTTCACTAAAACACCACCAAATCTCACTTTCAAGCTCAAAACTCACAAGAGTCACTTAAGGTTTCATTTTTAGGGTATAGGGTGATGGAGGCTGATCAATAGAATCTCCAAATGTGGTTTAAGTTGTTTAAATAGGGTGCAAACCCTAAAAATTAGGGTTTGCCCCTGCACCACATACGCCCTGCGTATGTGGGTGAAGCCTGCGACCAGAAAAGAGCTAGTACGCTAAGCGTACTCATAGAGTACACCCCGCATACTCTCTAGGGACCAAAATGAAAAGGATTTTGCATTAGTGGGGCTAAAAGGAAACTTACCAAGTGACGAATGTTACATGTGGCATTTTCCCACTTTGGGGTACATGGCTAAATGATTTTTTATGATGATGAAATACTAATTTTTTGATATATGAAACGTTTTGAAATGAAAGTGTTAAATACTTCTGAAAAGAATATTTTAAAAGAATTTCTTAAAAGCAAGAAGGTTTTGAAAGAAAAGAATGTTTTGAAAGAAGTGATGTTTTGATAACGTGTTTGAAATGTTTTGAAATATAAATGCTATACTTTTGAAATGAGTATTTTAATACTAATGTGTAAAGCATGGAGAGAAATGATAATAATGTATGAAATATGTGAAGCATGGAAAGAAATGATAATAATGTATGTAATGTGTAAAGTATGAAAAGTAATGAAAAGAATATAATGTTCTAGTATAATATGTCAGTAACGGGATATAGAAGAATCTATCGGGGTGGCGCTACCCCTTCGCGGGATAGATTGTCTAACGGAAATGATCCATCAATGGTTTGATTTTGTTCTTTCCACCTTCGTATAAACTTGAGGATATTGCTAGACCCTAAGTATAAAAATGGCAACGGTTGAACACCAAATTAGTCCTTAATGAAAGAAGGAATGAAATGTGAAAAGAAATGTCTTTTCAATTATGTTTTGACTAATGAAATGTTTTGATATGGAACGAAAATGTGGAAAATGTCTATATGAAATATGTTTGCAAAGATAAAATGTTTTCGATGAAAATGTGATAAATGTTTTGGGTCACAAACATGTGTAGTTCACTAGACATTATTGCCTTACATATCTCTTTTTAATGTCATGTATCCCAAGTTATATGCAAGGATGGAGTGTTGATTGATAGAAGCTAGAAGATGTCTCGTGATAGATAGAGTGAAACTTGTTGGGTTCCTTAATATTGATATTAATGTAATTCATATAGGGAAAAGTGAATATACATTACAGCGCCACCTAAACTTAGGCACTAAACCTCATGAAACTACGTGGTTTTATTAGCTAAGGACTTTCCTATAGAAAAAAATGCTACGTAATTTCCTAACAAATCGTATCCGTCCTAAAACACTACGTGATTTCCCAAAAACAATTTTTTTTTCCAAAAGATTTTCTTCTTATTATTCATTGTTGCCTACAGAGTGAAGTAATAAACGATAATGAAAGAAAGAAAACGTGGATGGTTAAATGATAATGAAAGAAAGAAATACTAGGGAGATGATATATTTATCAACTGAAAACCGAACCGATTATATTTACTAAATTAAAACGACACAGTTTAGAGGTTTAGTACCTAAGTTTAGGTGAGTTGTAATGTATATTCTCTATTCCAATATATATATATATATATATATATATATATATATATATATATATATATATATGCTGGAATATATAATACGTAAAAAAAATCAGATTGACCCGACGATTGAACCAGCTGAGCTATTATAACCTGGTCGCCATACCGAGTTAACTAAAAATCGAATTTTACAAGATTAGTAACATACAACCGAGATTGTCAAAGTTCTAATTAATTACAAATATATCATCATGTAACCATTGATTCTTATGATCCATTACCTTTGCCTTTAGAGTAAATGGTAAACCTTTTTCTATTGTCAAAGGAGTAGCATCCCCTCTCAACTTGCAAGGGGAGAAAAAAGGTATATTAACCAACTTTATTCTAATGCTTGATTGCCCCACACACTAAGATACCCACCAAGACTACTATTTACATGCCATATACCACACGTCCTAACATAGAAATTATAATAATTTTCATTTGAAGATGTTAAAGTTTTCATTTTTGTAACATCTTGAAGTTATAGAACAAGTTATCAATTTTACTTAACGATTTAATTATCTGACTAATACTAATTTCGTTTCAACTTTCAAGGATACTATGACATTACAATATTGAATTATGTTTTGATACTACAACTTTCAATGTTTTGATACTACAACTTAAAAGAAGCACGTAAAGCAAAATCAACGGTAGTCAAAGCCTATGATGATGATTATTATTTACAAATATAAAAAATTATTTAAATGGAAATATCATAATTTAAAAAAAAAATCTGAAAAAGTAAAAAAGGGAGTGGACTAACACAAGTATTGCACTTTGTGCAAATCTATTTGTTATATAAATTATCCCTCACCATTGGTGGTTAAAATTTAGATTCTTTGCATGTATTTAAAATTATGGAGAGGTCTAGGATTGGAATATACTTAGGATTATTATTTTTTATTTTATTATTATTATTTTTTATAAAAAGATTCTCTAATGGTGTCTAATGTGGGTCATTAAAATGTACATATGATTGATAGTGTGGTGTGAGATTATTTTTCATGCTAAAGCGCCACTTTTAGTTATATCTAAATAACATTTTGTGTAAATTAATGATACATATTGTTTGAGCTAATTTGTATGTTTTGTTCCTAACTTTTTTTTTAATTCGGACCGTCTTTATTGTCTGTTTTTGTTGTCTGCTTGGTCCATGTCTAACCTAAAAAAGACTATTTTGCCCCATTAATTTCTCTTTTAATTAATTTAATTATTTATTATTTATTTATATTATTAAATAACCAAATTCTAACCCCTAGACCTTAATTCACCCACGACCCACCTCTTTACTCATTTTCTGTTCCTTCCCATTTTCTAATCTCACCTATCTCTTCCTCCTTCCAAATCTAGATCACCACTACCACCACCTTAGCGAAGACCTAAGTCAAAAAGCGGACCATTAGGGCCCTCGGACTATTATATACTCTTCAAACTACACACCTGGTTTCTAGTTTCTGGAAGGTGGAAGCACACATAATGTTTTCATGGGTTCAACATCTTGCCTGACCATTTCAAACCCCAGCAACCTAATCATCCATCATCCCTATATGGCGTTCTCCATCCTCGATGTGAAACAGAGCCGCCACTACCTCCATCCTGCACTAGATTTCTTCGTTTGAAATCGGTTGCTTAGGTTTAAAATTAGTGTTTTCTAGAAATTGATGAAGTTTGTGAAGTTGCTGTGTTCCAAAAATTGTTTCTGAAATCGGTGCATTCCAGTAATCGATTATCGGTTCGGAACCCCCTTATAATTTTGGTTTTTGTTTCATATTCCTCGATTTTGATTTTTAGCTTTGATTTGATTTTGGAATTTCGATGTTGAAATAGTTTCTAATCTCAGTGTGATCCAGGATTTGATTTTGATTATCATTAGTTGGTTTTATTTGATTTTCACGATTATCATCAGGTTTTGATTTTGAAATCACGATTATCGTCAGGTTTTGATTTTGAATTTCATTAGTTGGTATTATTTTTTATCAGGTTTATTTTGGTTTTGATTTGATTTTAGTGTTGATTTGGTTTGGTTTTGATAGTGAGGGGTGTCTCTGACGATGGGAACTGTTTAGAGTTTCCGACAATTAGAGGTGATGGTCGGAGATTGTAACGTCCCAAAAATATTGAGTAAAAAATTTATTTTAAATAAGTTAAAACCATTCATTTATTGTTCCAAAGGACGATCAGAGTCAAAGTATTCTCAATACATCAGAGTAATTTTTAAACATTCATTACGGAATAAAACTCCAGGGGATGCAGTGCGATCAAGTCGGGTCCTTCCTTTTGAAAACAGAAGTACCTGAAACCATAAACATAAACTGTAAGCACAAAGCTTAGTGAGTTCCCTAAATTACCACATACCAAACATACAACTGGGCCTAGCCCTGTGGTATATTCCAAACCAATATACAATCATGGGCCTAGCCCTGGGGCCCATCCCTGGGGTCTCTTTTAACCCATTCATACAATAATGAGTCAAACCCTAGGGTTTTTTCAACCCAATCATATAATAATGGACCCAAACATGGGGTTTATTTCAACCCAATCATACGAACATACAAGAGTCACAAAGACAGCTAACATCCTACATACATAATTTTGGTGGGCCGAAATTGGTGCTTTCGACCCACAAGCACAGTGAGAAGACTCACTTCACAGTTTGAAAGAATAGTTGCACCAATCACTGCTCCTAAAAAGCTATCTATACCGGTCACCTATACAATTAATAGGGACCCAAATCTCAAACTATAACTCAAATTACCCAAAATGCCCTTAGGTCAAACTTGATCAAAACTCTGGTCAAAGTCAAGTAAAAAAGTCAAACTGACAGAGTACGCCCTTGCGTACTCAGTCACTACAATGGGTGTAGTCGTGACTCACACAAACCAAGGGGTTCTAACCCAATACGTGCATCGTACCTCTTGGTACGCCCAACGTACTCCGACTGGGTCCAAATCTTCTCATTAAGTGCTTATTCCTTAAAGACCTTTCATCCAAATTCAGATCTAGACCCAATACATCGTTCTAAGTCATAAAGTTTCCACCTTTATGACTTTCCATGGCTAGAAAAGGTCTAAAAGCTAAAACCATAACTTAATAATCCATTAAGACATCATAACTCTTACATGGAGTGGATAGAAGGACCAATATCACACTTTAATGGTTCCTAATAGCTCCATAATGGACAAAGTTTCCAACTTTATCCATTATGACGGTCCAAATAACGAAGATCTAGTCTTTAAGTCTCAAAGGGACCAAAAATGCATCTTTCTCAACTTAATCCATTAAGTCCAAGTCTCCAACCTTCATATCTGAATCAATATGATGTTTAGATGGATACAGTTTCCAACTTTATCCATAACAAGGTCACAAACTTTCAAGATCTAAACTTGATGCACTAAAGTAATCTAAAAGTGACAAATAAGAAAATTAACAAGATCTATGAAACTAATGAGCAAAAGTTATACTCCTAAAATGTTAAGTGTTTTGGTCTTTATAATTTTATTTTATTGTTTGGTTGGTACTTATTGCATGTAATCTTATATTCTAACATATTTTATAGTGTATAATGGTGAAGATATTGAATCCACGAAGATTGACTCAGTTTGTTAATCTATAAAATTTATTCATCAGAGCAATAGTATAACGACAATTAAAATAACAATATGGGTTTTAGTTGTTTGTTGTAAAATTAAATTTCACTAAAAACAAGTAAATTGCAAGTGAAAAAGATAGAGTTGATATAAATCAAGTGAGATGAGATGGTTGACATTTGAATTTCTTTTTTTAGTTATCATTAGAAGTCATTGTACAATATTTGTGACTTAATCTAACTTGGTTATAGCAACTTAACAACTTAAGTTACCTATATTCTTTTTAATTGATATGATGATTAGAGAAGCTCTTAACATACCTTCTTAATCACTATCATGAACCAAACAAGCATCTTATTCATTAAAGCTGATTAACATTTAAATTAAAGAATCATCAAATCCAAAAGTGTAACATCCCGTTTGAAATAGAGTAATTAAATAATAAACTCAGATCCACAAGATGTAAATTTATAATTTATATTATTTTATAGTGGCCCGAAGTTCAGAATAATTTAGCAAGGTGTTGGTCTCGAGGAGTTAATTGTACACTTTTAGAAGTTGGGGGTCAAAAGTGTAAGTTCCGAGATTATTTTGTAAAGATTTTTAGAGGACAGGGGGTGATTGGTAAGTATGGGACTTATTATGAAAGGATTTTTGAAGGCAAGGGTTAAAGAGTAAATTCTGGACCTATGTAGAAAATATTTTTGTAGAGGAGGGGCCATTTGGTAACATAACGACTTGATTTGTAAGGGATTTCAGAAGGTGGGGTTTAAATGGTAAATATTGGGGTTAATTTGGAAAAGATCCAATGGGGAGGGACCAGTCTTGTTAATTGTGCAAAATTTGTTGGAACCGGGACTTTAACCCGTCACTCCTCCCTCCCGTATCTTTGGAGACATGAACCCTAACCCTAAATATCCTATTGCAGCCGCCACCCTCAAGGAGCTCCCTAGCCGCCGCTACATTACCGAGCTCGTTGTCGCCGCTAACTCGCCATCAGAATGATGCAATGATTGCCGGACGTTGGGAGCAACGTTGAAACGTTGCGTGGATCTTCGGAGAGCCGCCAACGGAGTCTAAGCTATGAACGTCACTGCCTCCCTACGGTAACGGCGCAACCCACCATTCTTCTTCTCTCTTCGTTACTGCCATTTCTACACCCCCCCTACACCGGCCGCTGCCGGCGCTCGGCGGTTGTCCCATCGCCACTCACGTCCGGCCGTCGCATGTCACCGTGAATGGGCGGCTGCGTTGTGTGTGTATGATTCTACACGATTGGTGTATGTTTTTTAGTGTATATCGGCGTGTGTGGGTGTTGTTGGCCCGGAAAACCGAGAAAACCCCCACCACCACCGTGAGGTGGTGGCTGCCACCTCATGCTACCGTTTTGCGGCCGTTTGCCGCCACCAGCCGCCACTTTGGGTGGCTGTGTGTATATGTGGGTGTGTTTGGACGTGTGTTTGGAATATTTTTCATTGTTTTGGCCTAAAAATCGTAACCACCACCACCGTGAGGTGGTGGCTGCCGCGATGGACCGCAGCCGACCACCACTGCCCGAGGTGGTAGTGGGTGGGGCCCGATTAATTAACAGTTAATTACTCTAGAAGCTTAACAAATGGACTAACTGGGAAGTGATGGGATTGGAAACCCTAATTAAGGTTTAGTAAACCCTAATTATGTATATGTCAATTTGGAAATTTGTCGGGACCCGCAAGGTTAGACCATTAGATTGGAATCATGAATTAATCCTGACCATATTGTATGTTGACCTAGTAGAGTAAAGCACTTAATGGATTAAGTCCTTAATGGGTTAAGTGGGAAACACTTAACCCCAATCGTCATTTCATGTGAAAACCTTAATTGTGTTGGGTTTAGAGTGTTGGATTAGATGTCTAATCCCATAACTATAATTGGTATGTACTTGATCCGAGAGTAGCATGGTCCATTTGGGTTGCATGGCATCAGAACAATTGGATAGACAAATGAGAAAAAGGATACTTATCATTTGTTAATATATTATAAGTTCTAATATATTAATATGAAATCATATTATTTAATTGGTATTGATCAAGAAGTAATTTGGAATTAATGCTGTGATCAAAAGAGACTAATTAAATCTATGGGGATTGATTGTGTAAATCATGTTGGGTTATGAGCATTCTAACACTCCTAAGTGTACATGCAACCCTAAATACCTTGGATCTATGTTTTCTCTATTATACATACAATTATGAACATCCAAGGTATTATCCTAATCTAGCATACAAAATAATAAATATAACAAGATAGAATACATACCTCTTTGATGTAGAATGTCTTCATGAAGCTTGAGTGCCTAGTGCCCCAAGTGTGACACCTCAAATGGTTCACACAACACCAAATACACTTGGAATAACTTGAGAGAAACTCGAACACTCCTTAAAATCGTCTAGCCCTCACACTCACACATTAGTGCACGATTTCTTGAGCCATGGGATTCTTTTATATGTTGGCTATTAGGGTTACACCATGTAACTCATAACTTTACCCATTCCTTATGCTCCATGGATTTTAACCTCCATGGAGTATCCATGGGTCACCCCATGGACTTAGTCCAACATAAGGAATCTTGGATCACAAGCCCACATATATAAGAATGAATGATTTACACAATCAACCCATATATTTAATTAGTCTCCTTTTGATCACTTAATTAATTCCAAATTAATTCTTGATCAATACTAATTAAATAACCTTATTAATATATTAGAACTTATAATATATTAACCAACCTTAAGTGTTATTTCTCTCATTATAGTCTATCCAAATGCATGATGCCATGCAACCCAAATGGACCATGCCGGGTCGGGTCAAGTCTTACCAATTATAGTTATGGACTTAGACATTAATCCAACAGTCTCCCACTTGGATAAGTCTAAAACTATTATTGCGTATGACTTCAGGAACCGATCAGCAATCGTAGCTCTCAAAAGCTTCTGTCGAACTCTGACCTTATCGATGAACTCTGACCTTTGTCAATGACTTGTCCATTAGATAAGGGATCATATATTCCTCCATTCTAGATATCATATGGACCGAGACATGGATTATCAATCATTCTCTCTGTCCATTTGTTGTTTCCCGATTTCCGATTCATGATGACTGACTGATTGAACAAATCAAATCAGTCCTGGCTTGGCCAAGCACTCACATGTATCATCTTTAAATCATCGAGGGGCCCACTGATATCGCTTTTATCCCGAAGGTAAAAGGAATGGATAAACTTCGACTCATATGGCATGTTCTACTACTTGTTGAATCATACACAAAGGCACGTTTTATAACATCGAGTTACCAATGCGTTTTCGTGCAATCAATGTATAACCAACTCATAGTAACAACTCATATCTCTAGGTTTGAAGAATATAAGATATTATCGTCTCATGATCACTCGTGATAAAATCCATGAAGTGATTCAAATGAGCGCGGGTTGAATCCAATACTCTGAACTTATGAGCACTCATGAGTGTTGTAGCACCACTTTGTCCACCAACTTGGACCTCTACAAACCAACCCATGACAGTCTTGATTCATATCTACTTCCAACATATGACCGACTGTGGATGGTTTGAATAACTTAATCATTCAGGAAGAGCGACTTAGTTATTCTGGAAGTCAAAACATGCAAAGTGAAACACAAGAATAAATGAATCAAATATGGTATCAAACCCTATGAATATAAATAAACACTTTTATTTATCACCATACTGATTACTCATTATTCATTGTTTCGGTTTTATCAACTTTATACTTGAATTTAAAACAATAGTTGTTCCATGCTCCAAGCATGTACACTATGTTTTCTAAACACTAGTCATGCCATACACCAAGTATGCATACTATGTTTGTCTATGATCTTTACTTTGTAAAATAGATCAATTGAACATCACTCCAATGATCCTCTTTTCACAGTCCCAAATCCTTACTGCAAATGCAAGAATTCCAAATTCATGCCATTTACTGAAATCTGTTAGATTCTAAACTTATATGCATTGATCCTCTTAATGATTATGCACGAAGTCAGAAAGACTTGACAACAATCATTACAGAGCATTCCAAAGGAGATCAGCTCCTTGGAAACATCCTTCTTTCATTAAGTTTCCTAATCTTACACAGATTGAATAATTTCTAACTTTGAAACATTTCCATATTCCATTTTGACTATCACTTCTGAACAAGAGTTGCCTCCTTACAGATTATGTCAATATGGTCCTTCCAGAATTAACATTATACTTCCAACTGTCCTTGAGCAACTAATCTTTGGTAAACCTTAGATTGTCCTTGACAATTGCTTAATCATTTTAGTCATATCCAATTCTAGACCTTTTCCCTTCATAATGCCCCAGGCATTTGGAAAATTTTAGAAAGGATGAATATAGCACATGTAATCGATCCTATATCCGAAGCATATGGGACACGATTCATGATGTCTCACATAAAGACTAAACCAGTCTTTTGCTATAATATTTCCATTTCAATTTGCCAAGTTCTCAAAATTCAGATTATGAAAAGGGATGTCGTAATCATAATCGAATTTTAGAACGCAAATAATGGACCCATATATAGAATTTCCTTATGTTGAGCCATTCCAACATGAAATTCATATATATATCCTTGATTAAATACGATTAAAATCTCAATCTAAGCTTTTAGAATTGAAATGAAGTATAATTTCCTCTCCCTTAATTATAGCAAAACAACTTTTTCAACCCCTGCAACCTCACGAATTGAAACTTTTGTTTTCTATAATTAACATTGCTAACTTGCAACCTTTGTCATAATTATCATGCTCCCACTAACATGATGATTACTAGCATAACACTTATGCTCCCACTAGCTTTGACATGTACTCAGAAATCAGCTGACTTTCTTACCAAAGTTCAGATTTCTGATACTAGATTGTTTTGATAAAACTTTATCAAAATCATACACCTCTCTTAGATAGCTCACATGTGTGTCTAAACAATTTTAGAACTATGAAAAGGGATGTCGTAATCATAGTCTCAATTGTTTAGACCTTTGTCACTTCTCACAAGTCCATGTTAGTGTGCCGGTAAACCACACACGCTCCACTAACGACTTTGAGAATGCAAATATCACAATTGCTATCTAGCTAAAATCTACTTAGTGAAAGTGTTTCCTCACCATCATTTTCATGAATCGGAGAGAAACCTTATGACACTTAGATTTAATAGTGTATGTGTTCTTATCCATGTGAATTTGTCAAAACCATAATCACAAGACAAGGTTAGTGACAAATCCAAACTCATATTGATTAAACTTGTGCAATCTTAAATTCTTGCCATTTGGCAGCTCAGGTGCCTGCCATTGCTTCCAAGTAGTTGTGCAACCAATTGAGAACTCTCAGAACTCCTATGCAAAGCCAACTTGAATAGGCACAAAAATTTCAACACGATAGGTTATAAACCTCAAGTCGTGTGCTAGTGAAAGACTTTAGGTTTTATTCTTGATTAAGTCTTGAAACTTTCAAGAGCTTTAAGACTCCCACTGTCCTCTTGACATATAAGACTCCCTTGTCAAATATTCAAGAGATAGTGCGGATTCTTTATGAAGACTAACACTTTACACAATTGGCCTAAGTTGGTCTCTGTTTTATCCAAAACATCACAACTTACCAATTTCAAATGTACAAGAGTAGATAACCTTTTACTCTTACATTTGACTAGTGTTAACAAACCCTCTTTAAGATATGTCACTCAAGTTAAAATCTTGGAGTATGACTCTAAGAATTGTTTTGGAACGAAGTATGACTCATCTTTTTGATTTAACCATTTCAACAATTCATGACTCCTCTTCTTAGTCATAAGAATGCACTAAGATGACTTTAGAGGACCAACTGTGATATGGTATCTTAATCATTAAGATGATCATAAACATGATACTAAAGTACTCTCCCATCTTTTCAGATTTGAGAAACTTTTATCTTTCTGCCATACTTTGATTCTTCTTATTCGTTCTGTCTCACATTGAAACTTCTCCAATGCTACAGACTTATACTTAAACTTATAAGTATAACCATATTTACTGAACTTAAGTAAATCATGATGAATAGTCTTCTTGATCTTTTGTGGTGGACTTTACCAGTGCACAAGAATGTGTACTCGATCCCTTAGTCCTTTCCTTATTCACATAAGGAATTAGTCTTAATTTTCCAAGCTGAAAGTTCTCATTCATCACACTATACAACTTGCATGATTCCAAGTTTCGGTCCAATTGAACCTTGGGTGATGAGAATCTTTCCTTATTTGGTAATATTAGACACTACCACAACCGAAAGAATCAAATCCATTTTTCCAATATTGCTATCAATGGAATCTTATAAGCAACAACTTTTCACAAATGCCATTGTAAGGATACTTAAAATAAATAAAATCAAAACCTTTTTCTTTTATTTTAAAACTTTGCGGAAAAACTTATCCTTACAATCCATATGAAAACCTTGTTGTTATCTATTCCTAAGCAATATAAATATCATAACTCTTAAGTAATAGCCCAAAATTCTGATCACCGAACCATGCGATTGAAATCCATCTTCGCGATCAGAATCAGCATGTACTTAATAGAGTTAGACAATGGACTTTACCTGAAGTAGAGCCAAACTTATTGACTTTAACATCCTTAGGTAAATTTGGCAGCTTCGTAACCAATGACCCTTCCTTTGGCAATAGTTACCTATGGATCCTTGATAATGGGACTATTTCAGACTTCGCCTCTCTCTTTACCATTGGGTCAACAGAGTTGACTATGGCCGATCCCTTTCCATTGGGAAGAGAGAGCTTTACTGGATATCCAATGTCATCATTGTCAATGTCCATAACGTTTTAGGAAGTTGATCTTAGCAAATAGATAAGACCATTAAGGGTCTTGTCTTAGTCTGTTTCATAGGATTCCCAAAAGAACTCACTATGTGACTTAGAAAGTAGTTGAGCCACCAACTTTCTCAAGACTTTGACACCCAACTCTCCCGGCTTGTCAATATGTGACTACATCTCCAAGATGTGATCACACCTAGACCATGCCTTGCCAATAGGGCTTGAGTGACCTTAAACTTTTTAGGAACTTGTGGGTTAGGGAGAATAATTGGAGGAGGTGAAAGAAGTATGATATCCATGGGACATCATCTTCATTTAGGAAAGCTTGTTTCAAGAGATTTGGGAAGATCATAAATGTCTAGACCAGACATCTTTTTGGGAGATATTCAAGATAGTTGATTTAAAGTCCTTAATATGACACCCAATATCAAATATTAAGGCTAGGACCCAACAAACTATTTTATAACTTAGAAGAGGGATGCCGTAATCCAAGCTATAAAATATTTGAAGGTAGGTGAATGACGATTCACCAATTTCCACCATGAAAAACGAAATAATTTATTAGGTTTTAATTGGATTTGAAAGTCCTAGATCTTTGAGATTCATTGAACTGTTCAAAGGCATGTTTCAATCTCGAGTGTGCCCTTCAGGTTTTGTGACTGGGATGCCGAGGATCACAAAACAAGGTCTGAATAACCATGCAAATATACTTGGTACCCTTAATATTTACCCCTTAATCAGTGTGCCGGTTAACCACACACGCTCCACCGATACTATGATAAATATTAAGTTACCCTTTGCCTACCTTGTTAAGTCCAGGTTAGTGTGCCGGTTAACCACACACGCTCCACTAACGACTTAAGCAAAGTGCAAAGTGTAATTTCATGGGTTAGCACCAAATTCACATTTTCCTAAGTAACTAAGATTGGGTATTAATAAGAGTTTAGTTACTTAGTATTTATCATTAATACTTTTAATGAAAGGAGAATTATAGTCCTTGTCCTACCCGTTCGGCTAACGACCCTCCACCAGTCAAGGAAGCGGTGGGTGAGAGTGGACACCCATTAAACTGCCATTTTATAGGCAGTAACCTTATACCCCCCTTATAGACCGGCTTCGTGAATGAGGCCTACTAACGGTAAGACTGACTTTACTCTTATATATATATATATAAATATTATTAACTTATAATATTATAAAGTATAAGGGTTGAATTTTAACTTTTAAAATTCTAAGGGCTAACTTGGAATTAAAGTATTCATAAGTGAAAACTTTTCAAATTCCAAAACTTGAGGGCAAGTTTTGAAACTATTCAAAACTAATTAATTCCATAACTTATGAGTTTAAAGTAGTTTTAATTAAAAAAAAAACTCTTCAAGTTCCATAACTTGAGGACAAGTTATGGTGACTTTAAACTAATTAATAAAAAAAATAACTTTTTTTTATTGTAACTTATGGAACTAATTAAGGTTACACTTTTTTTTTAATTTAATGAAGAGACTCTTGAACCTCCATAACTTGAGGACAAGTTATGGAGTCATAAAACCATTTAATTAGAACTAGACTCTTCATTTTGTAACCTTTGCCAACTTTTATGAGTTTTATGATTCTTAAATGTGACTTTTCATATAACTTGAGGACAAGTTACAAAAACACACTTTGGAATCAACTCTTAGATTAAAATGGATTGAAAACAACTATTTCACACAACTTTTCTATTAATCTAAGAACTTCATAAGAACAAGATAATTCAAATCATCAATCTTCAAGAAATTAGCATGAACATACAAACTAATATAAATCTTGAAATTATGACAATTATCTTAGAAATTGGATTAGCATGAACATTACCACATCAAAAACAAGTTTATAAGTCCAAAAACATCTTAGGGTAATGTTTCTAGTCCAATTCCAGCCAAAACAATCGAATATATGCATCCAACTCGATTTTTCAGCTACTTTTGCAAGTATAACAAGAAAACAAGCCTAGTCTCTGATACCACTGTTGGGTTATGAGCATTCTAACACTCCTAAGTGTACATGCAACCCTAAATACCTTGGATCTATGTTTTCTCTATTATACATACAATTATGAACATCCAAGGTATTATCCTAATCTAGCATACAAAATAATAAATATAACAAGATAGAATACATACCTCTTTGATGTAGAATGTCTTCATGAAGCTTGAGTGCCTAGTGCCCCAAGTGTGACACCTCAAATGGTTCACACAACACCAAATACACTTGGAATAACTTGATAGAAACTTGAACACTCCTTAAAATCGTCTAGCCCTCACACTCACACATTAGTGCACGATTTCTTGAGCCATGGGATTCTTTTATATGGTGGCTATTAGGGTTACACCATGTAACTCATAACTTTACCCATTCCTTATGCTCCATGGATTTTAACCTCCATGGAGTATCCATGGGTCACCCCATGGACTTAGTCTAACATAAGGAATCTTGGATCACAAGCCCACATATATAAGAATGAATGATTTACACAATCAACCCATATATTTAATTAGTCTCCTTTTGATCACTTAATTAATTCCAAATTAATTCTTGATCAATACTAATTAAATAACCTTATTGATATATTAGAACTTATAATATATTAACCAACCTTAAGTGTTATTTCTCTCATTATAGTCTATCCAAATGCATGATGCCATGCAACCCAAATGGACCATGCCGGGTCGGGTCAAGTCTTACCAATTATAGTTATGGACTTAGACATTAATCCAACAAATCATTCATTCTTATATAGTGGGCTTATGATCCATTGTTCTTCATGTTGGGCTAAACTCATGGAGTGATCCATGGATACTCCATGGAGGTTAAAACCCATGGATCATGAAGAATATGAAAAGCCATGCACATTAGGGTTTGCCTACATGTGACACACTATATAAAGTACCTCATGGCAAGCAAAATCGGCCTTTAAGTATACACAAGTGAGGGCTAGTCGAGTTTGGTGCAACATATTCTACTTCTCAAGTTATTCCAATTGTTGGTGGTGTTGTGTGAACCATTTGAGGTGCAACACTTGGGGCACTAAGCTCTTAAAGGTTCAAGACTACAAGCTCTATCAAAAGGTATGTCATCTAACTAGAATTTTGTAGTAGAGTTGCTCCATGATATGCTAGTTAGGATGATGCTTTGGAATATTGTATTTTTGCATGTATAATAGAGAAAACATAGATCCAAAGCACATAGGGTTGCATGTACACCATAGGAGTGTTAGAATGCTCAAAACCCAACAGTGGTATCAGAGCCTAGGGTTGTTTTCAATTATACTTGATGCTGTTGCTTGAAAATCGACTTTATTTGCTGTTTGGACAGGGGACTCGACGAGTCCATAGAGTGACTCGACGAGTCCATGTGTAAATTCATCCAACTCGTCGAGTTTGTTCATCCACTCGACGATTTGGACCCCCTGACAGCATATCTTTGAGTTTTAAGGCTGGAATTGGACTAGAATCATTACCCTAAACTGTTTTTGAACTTATAAACATGTTTTTGATGTGGTAATGATCATACTAATCCAATTGAAAAGATAATTGTCAAAAGTTTCATGTTTTGTATTAGTTTAATGGTTAGGCTAATTACATGAAAATTGTTTGATTTGAATTGTCTTGTTCATATGAGTTTAATCTAGATTATGAATATTGCTAGACATGTTTGTTAGTTTATTAGATGATCTAAGTGGCCTTTAATGGATTCAATAACTTGTCCTCAAGTTATGGAAAACCAAGAGTTTTTTCTTTAAAGAGATTATTAAAACCATAGGTTATGAACTTGAAAAGTATTTTCTCCATAAATTGTTTTATGACCTCCATAACTTGTCGTCAAGTTATGGATTTTCAAGAGTCTCTCCATTAAAGCTATATTAAACTCATATGTTATGGATTCCAAAAGTTTTTTGAATTGTTCAAAACTTGCCCTCAAGTTTTGGAATTTGTAAAGTTACACTTTTGAATACTTTAGTTCCAAACCCTAGAATTTTAAATAGTTTAAAATTCAACCCTTATACTATTATAATATTATAGGTTTAATATTTATATATATGTATAAGAGTAAAGTCAATCTTGCCGTTAGTAGGCCTCATTCACGAAGCCAGTCTGTAAGGGGGTATAAGGCTTCTGCCTATAAAATGATAGTTTAATGGGTGTCCACTCTCACCCACCGCTTCCTTGACTGGTGGAGGGTCGTTATCCGAACGCGTAGGATAGGACTATAATTCTCCCTTCATTAAAAGTATAATGATAAATATAAAGTCACTAAACTTTTATTAAATTCCCCATCTTAGTTACTTTAGGAAAATGTGAATTTGGTGCTAACCCATGAAATTGCACTTTGCACCCTTGTTAAGTCGTTAGTGGAGCGTGTGTGGTTAACAGGCAACAAATCTGGGACTGACAATGCGTGGCAAAGAGTAACTTGATGTTAATCATAGATCAATGGAGCGTGTGTGGTTAAACGACACATTGATTAGGTGGTTGTAACATTGAGTGTACCAAGCTAATTTGCATGGTTATTCACTCCTTGTTTGTGATCCTCGGCATCCCAGTCACACACTTGAAGGGCACGATCGAGATTTAAACATGCCATTGAATAGTTCAATGAATCTCAAAGGATCTAGGAGTTTCAATCCAATTAAAACTTAAAATTCTTTTTTGTTTTTCATGGTGGAAATTGGTAAATCGTCATTTACCTACCTTCAAATATTTTGTAGCTTGGATTACAGCATCCCTCTTCCAAGTTATAAAATATTGTGTTGGGTCCTAGCCTTAATATTTCATATTGGGTGTTATATTAAGGACTTAAATCAACTAAACTTGATTTTCTCCCTCATAAGATGTCTTATTCAAACAACTATGGTCTTCCCAAATCTTTAGGAACAAGCTTTCCTAATGAAGATGATATCCCACATGGCGATCAAGGTGAAAGATTAATCCCTATGTCGTGCATTAATAGGACTGGAAATCATACTTCACTTCCTCCACCTCCTTCAATTATTCTCCCTAACCCACAAGTTCAAAGACTTGAAAAGTTCAAGGTCACTCAATCCCTATTGGCAAGCAAAGTCTATGTGTGATCATGTCTTGGAGATCAAGTCACATATTGGCAGGCCGGGAGAGTTGGGTGTTGAAGTCTCGAGGAAGTAGTTTGTTGACTTGGTTCCTCAGTCACTCCCTGATGACAGATCATGACATGACCCTTATCGATCTTACCTATTTGCTTGTTGCTGCTAAATCAGCAATGATTTAGAGCACTGGTAAAGCAAATTTGATTGGAAGATCTACTTCCCAAGTTTCCATGGACAATAGTGACATTCCAGAAATGACTTCTTCTCCTAGGGAGAGAAATTGGCTAAAGTCAAAGAGTTTGAACTTAATAGAAAGGCCGGCTCTAGGAGTGTCTTATGTGTCAATGTGAAAGAAACCGTTTGTTTCTAACTGCCATTTAAAGGGACACTGGTTGCGAAGCTGCCGTATTTACCTGAGAGATCTAAGAGATGGTAAAGTCAAAATGCTTGAATCTACTTCAGGTAAAGCCCGTTATCTAACTCTATTAAGTTTCTTTTCGAGATTCTTTATACATGATGTAATGTAATTACATTTTGATGTTTTGGAGAATCAAAGGAAGCTTAAAGGAAGAGTAAGTTGATTCTAATCATGTGAAGATGGATTTCGATCGCATAGTTCGATGATCATAATTTTGAGTTGCTGCTTAAGAGTTATGATTGATTGCTTAGGAATAGATTTGATTGATAGCAACATTGGAAAAATGGATTTGATTCTTTCGTTTGTGGTGGTGTCATAATTTACCAAATAAGGAAAGATTCTCATCACCCAAGTTTCAGTTCGATTGAAACTTGGAATCATGCAACTTGTATTGTATGATGAATGAGAATTTTCATCTTTGGGAAATTAAGACTAATTCCTTGTTCACATGTATATGTGAGTCAAGTGAAGGACTAAGGGATCGGGTACCCTTGGTTGTGCGCTGATAAGGTCCACCACAAAGAACAATAAGACTATTCGTTATGATTTACTAAAGTTTAGTAAATATGGTTATGCTTACAAGTTTAAGTGTAATTCTGAAACATTGGAAAAGTTTCAATGTATGGCAGAACGAATGAGAACAATCAAATTAGGCAGAAAGATAAAAGTTTCTCCAATCTGAAAAGATGGGAGAGTACTTTAGTATCGTGTTTTATGATTATTTTAGTGATTAGGATACCATATCACAATTGATCTTCTAAGGATATCTTAGTGCATTTGTGTGGCTAAGAAGAGGAATCATGAACTGTTGAATTGGTTAAATCAAAAGATAAATCATACTTCGTTCCAAAATCAAGTCTTAGAGTCATACTCCAAGATTGAGCCTTGAGTGACATAATCTTAAGGAAGGTTTATAACACTTGTCAAATGTAGAGTAAAATGTTTTCTACTCTTTTACATTTGAAATTGGTAAGTTGTGATGTTTTGGATAAAACAAAGACCAACTACGACTAATTGTGTGAAGTGTTAGTCTTGATAAGAATCTGCACCAACTCTTGAATATTTGTTTTGTCAAGGAATGGTTCTTGACAAGAGAATCTTATATGTCAAGAGGACAGTAGGAGTCTTAAAGATCTTGGAAAAGTTTCAAGAACTAATCAAGAATAAACCTACTGTTAATCACTAGCACACAACTTGAGGTTTGTAACCTATCGTGTTGACATATTCTTGTTTCTATGCCTATTCCAGTTAAGATTGGCTATGCATGTGAGTTCTATGAGTTCTCAATGGTTTGCATAACAACCTGGAAGCTATGGTAGGCCCTGTACTACCAGGTGGCAAAGAATTAAGATTGAACAAGTTCAATCCATATGAGTTTGGATTTGTCACTAACCTTGTCTTGTGATTATGATTTTGAAAAATTCACATGGATAGGAACACATAAACTATAAAATCTAAGTGTCATAAGGTTTCTCTCCGATTCATGAAAATGATGGTGAGGAAACGCTTTCACTAAGTAGATTTTAAAGAGATAGTAGTTGTGATATTTGCATTCTCAGATTCGATTATGATTACGGCATCCCTCTTCATAGTTCGAATTGTGAGAATGGCAAAAGGTCTAAACATTATGATTATGACATCCATCTTCATAATTGTTTAGACACACATGTGAGCTATCCGAGGAAAGGTGTATGATTTTGATAAAGTCTTATCAAAGCATCTCGTATCAAAAATCTAAACTTTGGTAAGAAAGTCAATAAAGTATTGATTTCTAGAAGTCCAGTTGATTTCTGGGTACATGTCAAAGCTAGTGGGAGCATAAGTGTTATGCTAGTAAAATAATAATTATTATGCTAGTGGGAGCATAATCAGTTATGCTAAGTATTGCAAGTTAGCAATGTTAATTATAGAAAACAAAAGTTTCAATTCGCTTTGAAAAGTTGTTTTGCTATAATTAAGGGAGAGGAATTTATACTTCATTCCAATTCTAAAAGCTTAGATTGAGATTTTAATCAACTTTAGTCAAGGATATATATGAATGTTATGTTGGAATGGTTCAACATAAGGAAATTATATATACGTTGCGTTCTCAAAATTCGATTATGATTACGGCATCCCTCTTCATAGTTCGAATTGTGAGAACATGGCAAATAAAAATATTTTAGCAAAAGACTGGTCAAGTATCACATCTTTATGTGAGACATCATGAATCGTGTCTCATATGCTTCGGGTATAGGATCGTGATATGGGCAGATTTAGTTATAAAAGCCATGCATTATCTTAATACTTTATGTTGTTTTTATATCATTTTATGGACAAAAGGTACTTAATTAGTTTAATATTTCAATTTCAGCAATAAAAGACATGCTCGGGTGAAAAGGGAAGAGGACTGGAAGCTTGGAGATTGAAGACTAAAGAAAGATGGCTGTAATACGAAGAAACTCGACGAGTTGACCCTCAACTCGACGAGTTGGTCAGAATGTTCCCGATTCGAAGATGCCTTGCCGTACACGTTGTATACGCGGATTATCGAAAAAACTCATCGAGTTGGTCGTGAAAACTCGACGAGTTAGGTTGATTTTTGGTAACTATAAATAGAGAACATCTATGCCCGAAACCCTAACACTTTCTGGAGGCTAGCTGCGATTAGTGAAGATCATAAGGGTTCTTGAAGCTTTAGTTTTCGAAATTTCAACCTAAGAGGCAATTTAGAAGAGATCAAAGGCAAATAATTATTCTTCTTTTCTTAATCTTTGTTTTGAACCATGTTTGAATCATTAGATTTTGAGTTTAGGTTATTACTTGCTGTAGATTTGAGCTAAAAGCTTTATACTTCTCTTTGGTTGAGATAATCTTATGAATATGGTTTGATTGAGTGGTTGGATTAATATTGATTTGGTTATTCATATTGTTAATCTTGTTAAAGATCCTTATGTATTGATGATATATATTTTCTGTTAATAAGTAAGTTATTGAGTTGCGTGAACATCTTCTTGATTACTTGAATCATATAGTTTTGTGAACACAAGATTGTATGCCTAGGAATAGTGAACATGAAACTAGGGTTAACTAGAAAATATGTAAATCAATGTGTGAGCATGTGTGATGAACAACCACATATGAGTTGATTGAATTGAACAAATTTGATTAGCTATTATTACAAGTCTTACTTGATACGAACTGAACACTAGGAAACTTGTTAGTTTAATCACTTGATCACTGTTTGAATTAACTTGTCTACTAAAGGATTGGTAATAGTGAACATGAACCCAATCACATTAGGAATCGGTAACCATTGACATATTGATCCATTGCACTTGCCACGAAATCGACCATAGGAATAAGTGAATTAAATCTGAACAGAAGTCTCTTTTATCATTGAATCTAGTTGTCCTTTCTTGTTCTTCTTAGTTGTTAATTGTCTTTGTTTGAGTGTTAAATTGACTGTTTAAGTTTCTAATCTTGCAAAACTAGAGAAAACCCCCCTATTTTATTAATTGATTTAATTAGATAATTTTAGTATTTAATTTAATTATTACCGTTCCCTGTGTTCGATACCCTACTTACCTGAACTAAACTGCTAATCGATAGGTACACTGCCTTTCGTGTTTGTCTTTGTGTTTAAGTTAGTAGGATTAAAACTAGTTCGTTTTACACACATCAAGTTTTTGGCACCGTTGCCGGGGAACGGTTCTAATAGTTATTTTATTTGCTAGTGTTATCGACCCTTTGTGTGAGATTTATCTTGCATAAAGTTACCTGTTTTCAGTTTTAATTTTCGTCCTTAGTTTTCTGCTTTTTGCGTTGAACTCGTCGAGTCTATTACTGAACTTGACGAGTTGGTCACGTTTTCAGTTTCGTTACTTCTTCGTTTTTGTTCGTTTTACGCTTGTTTTTCTGTTTTGTTTCAGATTTTTATGACTCGAGGCTCTAGTTCCACACTAGTGCCACCCGTGGAAGATCCGGAGTCGATTATTCGCCAAAAGAGGGGAAAAGAAGTCGAAGAATCTAATAATCTCAAGACAATCCACGACGAGAAGGTAGAAGGTTACGAATCCGACATACCCATGTTTGGTGAAGAACGTAATTCCGCGCAAGAAGACGACATGGATGACATCGCCGACATACCAATGGGGGACTGTAAGAAGCGCATACGAGATGGTACCGGGTCGGGACTCGTGCAACCCGCAATCCCAGCCACTGCCAACTTTGAGCTGAAGGGTCACATACTCGCCCAACTGAAGGACATTCCATTTTATTGGAAGGGTCACGAAGACGCTTCTAAGCATATTGAAGAAGTCATGGACATTGCTGACTATTTCCACATGCCAAATGTGCCTCGCGATACCGTTTTACTTCTGATGTTACCGGTTACATTCAAAGGAGCCGCGAAGGATTGGTTGAAATCCCTACCCCCAGGATCCATTACAACATGGCAAAAGATGCACGAAGAGTTCATTGATCAGTTTTGTCCACCTTCCAAGATAGAAAAATTAAAGAAAGCCATTGCCAACTTTGAGCAAATGCCATGAGAATCACTCTATGAGGCGTGGGAGAGATACAAGGGTTTGATAAGAAATTTCCCTCAAAACGACCTGAACGTGCAACAAGAGGTTTCCATCTTTTATGATGGTGTGAACGTCACAACTAGGCAATTACTCGATTCCCAAGGACCTCTCATGAAGAAAGCACCAGCCGTTATTAAAGCATTGGTGGAAGAGTTCTCCAAACATTCAAGAGAGTATCATAACCCAAGGAACGACACAACTAGAGGCATGGTTAAATCAGTTTCCGATGATATGGCTGCAATGATGGCCAAACTAGAAAGTATGGATCGTAGGATGACAAAGATGGACCAATCCATCCATGCCATTCGGGTGGGTTGTGACAATTGTAGCGGACCCCATCTTACTAAAGATTGCGATCTGGATGAGAACGGCAACCGAAAGGCACAAGTTTGTTATTCAAGTGGCGATAGATATGATGATGATTGGCGAAAACCCAAGAAGGAGTGGCTTCCCTACGATGAGTACAAGAAGGCAAAGGAGGAAAAATATAAGCAAAAGGCGCTAGGATTTTATCAAAAAGAGGAACCAGTGCAAGAGAAGAAGATGGATCTTGAAGCTATGCTAGCCCGATTTGCTAGTGCTTCTGAAAAAAGGCATGACGATTCCGATGCGGCCATCAGAGATCAACAAAAGATGATGAAGGAGCACCAAGCAATGATGATGGATCAACAATCTCTACTCCGGAATCAACAAGCTTCAATAATAAATATTGAAAAACAACTTGGGCAACTTGCCAAGCAATTCAACGAAAGAACACCGGGTGGACTTCCAAGTGATACCGAGAAAAATCCAATGGGCGCACACATTAACATAGTGACAACTAGGAGTGGGAAGATAGTCACGCCCCTGACCCCAATCCTAAGTGAAGATCCTAAGGAGATACAAGAAGAAGACAAAGAAAACCTAGAATCACAAACAGAGGAAAAAACTCGTCGAGTTCCAGACAAAAACTCGATGAGTTGCTTACCTGATGAGAAAAATAAGACGCTAATTAAGCCGTATAGACCCCCATTTCCATTTCCGGGCCGAGCTCGACAAGAGAAGTAGAATGAAGACTACCAAAAGTTCCTGGAGCACATAAAAGCCTTGCAAATCAATATTCCTTTCATCGAGGCGGTCGCACAAATGCCCAAATATGCCAAGTTCCTAAAGGACCTTATCACAAATAAAAAGAAGATGGATGAGGCATCCAAAGTGGTCCTAAATGAGAATTGTTTAGCCGCAATGTTAAACAAATTGCCAAAGAAAGTGGGTGACCCGAGTAGCTTGACAATACCTTGCCAATTCGGAAATTTAGCCACTGGCTATGCATTGGCCGATTCGGGGGAAAGTGTGAACCTTATGCCATATTATTTCTTTAAGAAATTAAACCTTCCGGAGCCAAGACCGATCCGAATGGCGATCCACCTAGCAAACGAGACGGTGACATTCTCGAGAGGCATATATGAAGATTTATTGGTAAAAGTCGATAAGTTTGTCTTCCCGGCAGATTCCATTGTACTAGATATGGAGGAGGATCATCAAGTGCCAATAATTCTTGGAAGACCATTTTTGAACACCGCTAGTGTCATAGTCGACATACGAGAATCCAAGCTTACCCTTCGGGTGGGAGAAGACTCGTTTAATTTTGGAGTTGATCAAGCCATGAAACATTCAAAGTTTAGTGATGACACGGGTTTTTCAGTGGATATCTTGGAAGAGTTATTGGAAGAATGGCAAGAAGACAAATCAAGTGAACATATTTTAGCTTCAGAAGATAACTTTGATGCTGAGAGAGACCTGAAGGAGCTAGAAAGACTACTTGAAGAATTTGAATACGAAGAATTAATCAGAAGTGCTGAACAGAAAACTCGGCGAGTTTATAGCTCTAACTCGACGAGTTGTGACGAAAAATCGCGATCAGAATTTTTTTTTGGCCTAAACGCGACGAGTTTCTTCCCTGAACTCGACATGTTTAGTGTACAAAGCACAAAATTAGAGCTGAAAACTTTGCCGGGACACTTAGAATACGCATTTCTCGAAGAAGGTGAACAAAAGCCTATTATCATTGCGTCCGATCTTACCCAAATCGAAATAGACGAATTAGTTAAAGTTTTGAAGAAAAGGAAGAATGTCATCGCATGGAAAATCACCGATATAAAGGGAATAATCCCTTCTTATTGCTCTCATAAAATAAATCTTGAAGAAGGAGCAAAGCCGGTAGTGCAACATCAAAGGCGATTGAACCCGAACATGCAAGAAGTGGTCAAAAAGGAGGTAGTTAAGCTCTTGGATGATGGGATCATTTATTCAATTACCGATAGTCCATGGTTTAGTCCTGTTCAAGTAGTACCAAAGAAAGGAGGGATGACAGTCGTGACGAACGAGAAGAACGAGCTCATACCTACACGAACGGTAACCGGTTGGCGGGTGTGCATCGATTATCGAAAGCTAAACGATGCCACTTGTAAAGACCACTTCCCTCTACCTTTTATTGATTAAATGTTTGAGAGGTTAACTGGCCATTGCTATTGTTGTTTTTAGATGGATTTTCAGGTTACTTCCAAATCCCAATTGACCCAAATGATCAAGAGAAGAGTACTTTCACTTGTCCAAGTGGAACATTTGCCTATCGACACATGCCTTTTGGGTTATGCAATGCGCCTGCCACCTTTCAACGATGCATGACGACGATATTCCACGATATGGTGGAGAAGTTTATGGAAGTATTCATGGATGATTTTTCTGTTTTTGGTTCTTCTTTTAATGATTGTCTTGCTAACCTTGATTTGATGCTTGCTAGGTGTGAAAAGACCAATTTAGTTTTAATTTGGGAAAAGTGTCACTTCATGGTAAAAGAAGGCATTGTGTTAGGCCATAAAGTATCCAAAGCGGGGATTGAGGTGGATCGGGAAAAAATTGATACCATTGCTAAATTACCTCCATCAACCAATGTGAAGGGCGTTAGGAGTTTTCTAGGTCATGCGGGTTTTTACCGTCGTTTTATAAAAGACTTGTCTAAAATAACTCGACCTTTAACTCAACTACTTTTGAAAGATGCACCTTTTAATTTTTCGAAGGAATGTCTAAATGCTTTTGAAATATTGAAAGAAAAATTAACTAATGGCCCGATCATTATCGCCCCGAATTGGAATTTACCATTTGAAATAATGTGTGATGCAAGCGATTTTGCCTTAGGTGTTGTGCTTGGTCAAAGGGTTGATAAGTATTTTCAACCAATTTATTATGCAAGCAAGACCTTAAATCCGGCCCAAGAAAACTATACCACAACCGAAAAAGAATTATTGGCCGTGGTCTATGCTTTTGATAAATTTCGTCCTTATCTTATATTATCTAAAACCACTGTTTTTACTGACCATTCTGCAATTAAATATTTGTTTGCTAAGCAGGATGTGAAGCCTAGGTTGATCCGGTGAGTGTTGTTACTTCAAGAATTTGACATCGAGATCAAGGAAAAGAAAGGAATGGAGAATGTAGCAGCCGACCATCTTTCAAGATTAGAGAATCTAGAAAGGGATGAATCAGACAACAAGGGTATTGGGGATAGTTTTCCAGAAGAGTACTTAATGGTGATCATGGGGGAAGAACCATGGTATGCAGACATTGCTAACTTTTTGGCTGGAGACTTTCTTCCAAAAGGGCTAACTCACCAGCAGAAAAATAAACTATTTTCAGAAATTAAATATTATTTCTAGGATGAGCCCTATCTTTTTAGGAGTTGTGCAGACGGGATCATTAGAAGGTGTGTGTTTGGCAAGGAAATCCGTGACATTCTAGAGCATTGCCACAATGGGCCTGCAGGAGGACATCATGGGGTGCAATACACTGCTAAAAAGGTGTTTGATGCAGGATTTTATTGGCCCACAATTTTCAAGGATGTTGCCACCTATGTGAGAGAGTGTGATGCTTGCCAAAGATCAAGAAATATTTATGCAAGGAATGAAATGCCTCAAAGAAACATCCAAGTGTGTGAAGTCTTTGATGTATGGGGTATAGATTTCATGGGACCATTTCCATCATCTAAGGGGCACAAATACATACTTGTGGCGGTGGACTATGTATCAAAGTGGGCAGAAGCGCAAGCATTAGCAACAAATGATACAAGGGTGTGGTAAAGTTTTTGAAGAAATTATTTTCTAGGTTTGGAGTGCCAAAAGCTTTGATAAGCGATAGGGGAACCTACTTTGCTAATGAACAACTAGCAAAGGTATTGCAAAGATATGGTGTACGCTATATATTTTCAACACCTTATCATCCACACACGAATGGGCAAACCGAGGTCACGAATAGAGCACTCAAAAGAATTCTAGAAAGATCGGTGGGCAGTCATCGGAAGGATTGGGCAGATAATTTAGATGATGCACTTTGGGCATTCAGGACTGCATTCAAAGCACCCATTGGAACCACATCTTATAGATTAGTTTATGGAAAAAATTGTCATTTTCCAGTAGAACTTAAGCACAAGGCCTATTGGGCTTTGAAAACATGCAATTTCGAACCAAATGAGTTGCATGCCAATCGACTCTTGCAAATGAATGCCTTGGAGGAATTAAGAAACGAGTCTTACACTAACTCATTGATTTATAAGGACAAGACCAAAAGATGGCATGATGCAAGATTGAAGGGTAATAAGAAGTTTGAAGAAGGTCAAAAAGTTCTTTTATATAATTCAAGACTTAAGCTTTTTCCGGGAAAACTACGCACTCGTTGGACCGGCCCTTTCACAATTAAGCATGTTTTTCCATATGGGGTAATTGAATTGTGGAATAAAGATGGGTTAAGTTTCAAGGTAAATGGGCATAGGGTTAAGAAATATGAAGAAGGCATGCCCAAGGAAGCAGAAATTGAAGAAGGACTAGATTTGGAGATGACCGCTACAACATAGGGCGGGAAGGAGTCCAACTAAAGACTCCTAAAAAAGAAGCGCTTGCGGGAGGCAACCCGACACTTGAGTTTGATTTCTTGTTTCTTTTTCTTTTTAGCCTTTTATTTTATTCCTTTTTGTGTGTTTCTACTAGGATTTTCATTCTTCATCTTCCAAATTCACTTAAAATATTGCTGGGAGGACTAGCAAAGTTGAGTGTGGGGTGTGGTGCTTTATTTTCACAAAGAAAACAAAATTTTTTCAGCAGAGCGTAAACTCGTCGAGTTCTAGGTCACTACTCAACGAGTCCATTTTGTAAGTCCCGACATATCGGTCAAACCCGTGTCAACTCGACGAGTTGTATTTTGTTACCGAAAAAAATATTTTTTTTAATTACTGTAAATTAGGGTTTTTACCCTAAAAAGGTAAACCCACATTCAACAGTCGTCACCCACATTCCATTCGGCCAAGAGAAGTCTCCCAAGCAAGTTCTTCCATTTTTTTGTGATTTCTTCTCCAAATCTCTTCAAAAGGTAAGATTTTTATGACCACTCTTGTTAAAGTTTCGATTTTTAGTAGTTACATGGCTCTAATTTGTTTAAATAACCCGATTTTGAGTTTTCATATGAGCATTAAGGTTTAGATTTTGACTCAATTAGGATGTTTCTGCTAGATTTTTCCGTAGATTCTTGCTTATTTTGCTATCATAGACAAACCCCTGAGTGAAATTTTGTGTTAAATGGTTCTCTTTATCGAGACAGAAATTTTTTTTCGCACCTGTTAAAGAACTCGTCGAGTTGTTCATGAACTCGACGAGTTTATATCGCTGTGTTGAAGTTTCGTCCTTTTAAACATTTTTTGTATTTTGTTTGGTTTTGCAGAATCATGTCCAGAAGTAGAAACCAAGGATCTCAAAGAAGCCAAAGGGGCTTTCCTTTGCTTGATTTCCCTCAAATTGGCTCAAAGGCAACATGGTTGCATGTAGGACAAAGTTGGAGAAGTTGAAAAAGAAAGACTTTTATTTTCCAAATGAGTTAGATTGGCTATGTTTGGAATAATGGGGATTAGTGGGAGAGATGAATCCATACCTTACTAAGGTCTTTATTCAAGATGGGGTGAGAATTACATGTGATGCTTGGAGGAGAATTTTCCAACTCCAAGAGCCGGTATATCAAGAATTGTGTTGGGAGTTTTACTCTACCATCACATTCCGTGGGGGCGATAATTACTGACACTAGTGTGCTTACTTTTATACTTGGGGCGAGTTTAGAGAGTGCAGTATGGTAGAATTAGCATGGCGAATGGGATTATACGAGTAAAATGTGGCTATGACAAAAGCTTTTGGGATATTTTTGGAAAATTTTCACAATGATTTTCCAAATGGTGAAGATGCAGCAAGATGGTGGAACACGATTGCTAATGGGGTTTATATTCCATCCGCCGCTCAAGAGGCGAGCATCCGGTCACCTATCCACCGCTTTATTTCTAGTTCAATAAACATGCGAAAGGATGACGACAAAGTACCGAGCCGAGACGTATTCTTCCTATGGTGTATTTTTACACCCAACACATTTTGCAACATTCCATATTGCTTAGCAAAGTACTTTACGGAGAGCGGGGTAAAGGATAGAACAACTTCGAGGATATGTGGTGGAATGTTCGTGACTACATTGGCAAAGTCGTATGGAATCCTTGGTGGGAAAATTGGGAGTCAATTGACAATGGTGCCACAACCCACTTTTAGTCCTATTCTTTATAGGAGGGCTAGAATTGTTGAAGATTATGGCGAGGGCAATTTTGGTATTCCCGAGGTAGACGAAATAGTAACACCCGAACAACCGGGAAGGCGGGTTCGTCGAAGACAAGGACACATGCATGAAGATCCTCCCGTCATCCCGGTAAATGATGAACTTCCCATGGACCCTTATAATGTTGAACTAAGGGCATACCAAGATAAATTGGGGCGAAGCATGAATTATAGTCATAGAAATTCTGCCCATGTGATTAATCATTTGAACATCCCAAGGATGGATGATGAGCCCGACTACCCATATGTGAGAAGCTGGAGCAAGAGATGGAATGCGAGACAAGGTGGAGCCGGAGGAAGTGGGATGGGAGGAGAAGAGAGCGAAGATGAAGATTAACTGTCCTTTCATTTATCATTTATTTTGTGTGGCTTGTTTAAACACTTTTTATTTGTTTGGTGTGTTTTTCTTTTTATTTGTGTGGTTGATGTTTAAACGGTTTGTAAGTTAGGATTTTTATTTTGTTTTCCTTTTTATTACTTGGTGTTTTTTTTTTGTTCTTTTCAGTATTTAGAATTGAGGGGGGTCCTTAGGAAAAATTTTAGATAAAAATGCATGTGTTGCGGTCTTGGCATAATGGTTGGGTTCGATTGGGATTGTCTTATTTGATATTGGTGTGATAAAATTCAGTTTTGCTTGAGGGCAAGCAAAAGTCAAGTGTGGGGTATTTTGATATGGGCATATATAGTTATAAAATTCATGCATTATCTTAATACTTTATGTCGTTTTTATATCATTTTATGGACAAAAGGTACTTAATTAGTTTAATATTTCAATTTCAGCAATAAAAGACATGCTCGGGTGAAAAGGGAAGAGGACTGAGTGATTGGAAGCTTGGAGATTGAAGACTAAAGAAAGAAGGCTGAAATACGAAGGAACTCGACGAGTTGACCCTCAACTAGACGAGTTGGTCAGAATGTTCCCGATTCGAAGATGCCTTGTCGTACACGTTGTATACGTGGATTATCGAAAAAACTCGTTGAGTTGGTCGTGAAAACTCGACGAGTTAGGTTGATTTTTGGTAACTATAAATATAGAACATCTATGCCCGAAACCCTAACACTTTCTGGAGGCTAGTTGCAATTAGTGAAGATCAGAAGGGTTCTTGATGCTTCAGTTTTCGAAATTTCAACCTAAGAGGCAATTTAGAAGAGATCAAAGGCAAATAATTATTCTTCTTTTCTTAATCTTTGTTTTGAACCATGTTTGAATCATTAGATTTTGAGTTTAGGTTATTACTTGCTGTAGATATGAGCTAAAAGCTTTATACTTCTGTTTGGATGAGATAATCTTATGAATATGGTTTGATTGAGTGGTTGGATTAATATTGATTTGGTTATTCATCTTGTTAAGCTTGTTAAAGATCCTTATGTATTGATGATAAATATTTTCTATTAATAAGTAAGTTATTGAGTTGCATGAACATCTTCTTGATTACTTGAATCATATAGTTTTGTGAACACAAGATTGTATCCCTAGGAATAGTGAACATGAAACTAGGGTTAACTAGAAAATATGTAAATCAATGTGTGAGCATGTGTGATGAACAACCACATATGAGTTGATTGAATTGAACAAATTTGATTAGATATTATTACAAGTCTTACTTGATACGAACTGAACACTTGGAAACTTGTTAGTTTAATCACTTGATCACTGTTTGAATTAACCTGTCTACTAAAGGATTGGTAATAGTGAACATGAACCCAATCACATTAGGAATCGGTAACCATTGACATATTGATCCATTGCACTTGCCACGAAATCAACCATAGGTGTTGAGATTATTGCGCTATTAGATCGATAGATTCAAAACAGATAAACAAGATTGAAGCAATCAAAGAACACAAGGATGGATCAAAAGATGTCGAATGATTAATATCTCACACCTCAGAAGAGCTCGATGAGGAACTTCGACTGTAGAGGTGTGTTTAGGGTTACAATGCAAAAGTTATTAATGAGAACGTCTAACCTTAAATCTATACATGCATGAAAAATATATAAGCTAACCCTAATGTTTAAACCACGGTTGGACAGGCCCAAATTGGGTAATCAAAATATCAACATTAAGCCCATATGACGCAACACTCTAGACCCAACAATCTCCCCCTTTGCGTCAATAGAGGCGAGAGATTAGTTCGGTTGAGAAAGAGCAGACTTCTTCATTGTCTTGAACACCTTCGGTATAATGGCCAAAAGAGTGTGACGAAAAGTTATATACCACCGAAGCATGTCAGAGAAGTTCTTCTTATCCGAAACACTGTTCTGTTTACACCTGTGAGTTATATCAAGTACATGCTCCAAGCAGGAAGTGGAGAACAGGTGTTTGTCAACAAGAGCGAAAAGGAATTTTTCACCTTCGCTTCTAGTGAACATAACAGTGTGATGAACTGGATCTATCTTGCCCAATTTCATCTTATTTAGATCACTCGGCTTCCGATACTCTTCACAATCGGCTTCTTTCTCAAAACGTTTGCAATCTCCTGATCCATTTTAGCAACTTCATGGATGTTGGAAGCCAACATTCTCTTAATGTGATCGAGGATTGGCCCATACTGCTCTTGATTAGTAAGCAGAATATTGAACAGCAGAATCCAATCGTGTGGGTTCAGGTTTGGATGATCAGCTAACGAAATCATATGAACCGAGTTATCAGAACCTCGGGTCACCCTGAACTTCATGTTGATAAATTTCCCAGCAGCATTCGGTTTCAATACCTTGACATAGGTTATTTTCTAAGCACTCCATGTCAAGTATTAGGGTTGGGAAAATTCAAGATAATAATCGATTATATCTCGATCAACCTGTGGGTGGGGAGAAGGGACTTCAACCGTTGAATTAAAACAATGGAACACGAATGCCCTACATGTGATGGGCATGTCAAATTGAGAATCCCTCGTGTTTTCACATTCAAACAAGGCAATAGGTTCCAGCCAGTGAGTGCTGGGAGACTCAATCGCTTCTTTGATTAATCCTTCTCGGCTCCAAGTGAAAAAGAGAGCCTGCTTGCAAACCAGAGCATCTTGATCTGCTTTCTGTTTTCGCTCTTTCTCTTCTTCTTCTCTGGCTAATCTCAAATTTTCATCAATCTCTTTATCGCTTTTCTTCCTATTTAAAGCCTCAGCAATCGTTTCTTCTTCTTCATCATCACTATCTTCCACAACACCCTTCGATTTTTCCTGTCCACCAGAACCCGAAGCTACATTAACCTTCGGTTCGGTTTCGATAATGACTTTGGGTGGAATTGGAGGATTTTGATCAGCTTTTCCCCCTTGTTGCGGAGTGACCACGGGCTCCGTAACACCCTGAATCTGACTCAATATCTGAATAGCAGGAAGAAGTTTAGCTGTTAAGTGGTTCCGCATAGTAAGGGTGAGAACAGGATCATGAGCATTGACAAGATTACTAGGAATCGAGAGAACATCCCCAACACTACTTTTAAGAACTGCCCGCTCAGTCTTGAGTGATGCAATTTCCTTATGGGCTTGAGCAAGATGAGCATACTGGACTTCAATTTGTGTAGTCTTTCGAGCAAGTTCGTCCATAATCTTGTTTTCCATGGCCAGGTCAGCCTGAAGTTTATAGAGGCGAGAGTTGACCGAAGTGAGAAGAGAAGTGTGATCAGCTTGGAACTCAGTTCGAACAGAATCAATTTTTTCTTTCTCTTCTTGAAGGGACTTTGAGAGATAATCAACAGAAGCAATAACCTTTGCATCATTGGAATCTGCATGGCCTTTGAGTGATTCCAAAAAGATCTTTGAATCATGAACAAGATCTGTTACTTCAGTTGTTGCTTTATTGCAGGTAGATGTGGAGGCATCCACAGCCTTTGTAGATTTGTCGATTGAGGATGTATATTGCTGAAGAGCAGTGTCAAGAAAAGCTTTTAAAACAACATCTGAATAAGGTGCTGAGGAACCAAGCAATTTGTCAAATTTATCATGAATATCTTTTAAATGGTGCTTTGTCACCGGAGCATCATCATCATCTTCACTTGGAAGTCGATAAGGACTATAGTAAGTGGAGTCAAAATCAAAATTTTCACCTCCCAGAGTAGGCTCAGAGTATGTTGAAGGTGATGGTGAGAGAGGTTTGGTGGTAACAGGGGTGTCAATGCGAACTGTATGTGCCCCCGTATCAGATACGTTGACACTCACCGAAGGTCCAGTGGTTGTGGTTGTTGTAGCTTGAGAAAAGATAGGTAGTGGTAGTGGAGCAGTAGTAGTAGGTTGATAAGTGACAGGTGGTGGAAGTGGAGCAGTAGTAGTAGGTTGAGAAGTGACAGGTGGTGGAACGGGAGCAACCGAGATTGGTATTGTGGTTTGTTTTGGAGTAGGAACGTGAATCTGTACCTCAGGAGTTGGAGATCGGGGAGGAGTATTTCCCCTTGGTGAGCCTTCGTGTTGAAGCTCCTCTTCATTGGAAGAAGAAGGCGTCGGTGCCTTTTGTCGCTTTGCCATCTTCTTGACCTTTTTCTTTTTGGGAGCCGAAGGTGCAGCTTTATCAGCCTTACGCTTTTTAGGAGATGAGGGACCTTCGGTCTCGGCTTTCTTAGACTCCGATTTCTTCCCCCTCTTGGCAGGTTTGTCAGCTACCTCCAAAGCACTCTGCATCTCAGGAGTGAGTTGGCGTGGACCCGAAGGAGGCAATTTCCTGTAATCAGCCATGACTCTACTTCCACTAGAGACACATGGGCTCATTGATTCAGGAATAGAACCGATGTATATGAACTTTGTAGGGTCAGTTACAATAATTTTAATCGTGTGAAAAGTAGCAATAGAAGACAGCAGAGCATCCGCCATGACAGGAATCTGAAAAGTCTCAATGGCTCTGCGAGTGACTAATGTCCAGAAACGACCGCATGAAATCTCAGAATGTTTGGATGAGGAGTTGAGTCTCTGCACTAGTTGTGAACAGATTAGTGAACCATAATCCAAATTGATTCCATTGTAGAGACCATAAAGAATGGTCATGAAACCTTTACTCACCCCATCCGACCCTGCAAACCGTTCAGCTAACCCCTTGTAGATAAGTGTAAGCAGACCATTCCATTGAGGTGGTAAACATGACTTCTTGAATTTCGTCACCGTAGTTAGAACGTCCGTATATCCCATGTCATAGAACATCGAACAAAACTGAGTTGTTGTTATGAAATCCGGTGAGATGACAGAAGCATCTGCAGCAAGCCCTAGCAGTGAACAAAAGCGTGCTTTGGATACAGATGTCTTGTGATCAGAGATATCGAAGAAGATCCGTTCCTTACGTTTGTCGTAGGAAGCAGTGAAATAGACCTGTGATGGAAGGGACATGGGAACTGATTCGACTTGTGTGAGAGCAATCACCAATGGAGAATACTTGAGACACTCTACAACGTGAAGCATGTATGAATCATAAAGGAAAGGATCCAGTTGAATGATGAGATTCTGATTGGGTTTTATCGTAAGCAAAGATGATGAAGCTGTTTGATCTTGAAGAGAGCATGATTCCGCCATTGTTGTAGTGAAGAAGAACATGAACAGTTGTATATCGCCTGTTGTTTTCAAGAGAGAGGTTGAAGAAGGTAAGGAGGTACAGTAGGTGTGAGAACCCCCTTTTATACCGTTTCCAGGAGAGAGAAAATATCCGTTGTGATGATGATACGATCTCTGAAACGTCGCCAGAAAAAGCGCGATTTGACAGCTTGGTTTCCCTAGATATACGTCAGCAGGTGTGGGTATAGGAACCGTTTCAAATTCACGTGCCCAATCCAAATTCTTATCCTATGATTCATGTGGAATTCTTATCTAATTACCGTCTCTTCAATTTTGAAAATGCTTCAAAGTACAAGCAGCTACAAACGAGACTCATTCGTTCGCTTCATGTTAAGCAACATTCGCACCTTCATAAGAAAGGGAACCACCATATCTGTTAGAACCGAAAGCACAAATCTGAAAAGTGTCATTAGTACCACAAACAATAGTTTGGAAAATCATAAAGATATTCGTGCAAGAGTGTGCCAAAGAAAAAGAAATAAAGCAAGATATGTATGGGATATAAGTGATGTCTTTGAAGACATGAAACGAATGATCCCGGGCACGAATCTCTTCCTTCAAAGTCAAGAAAGACTGAGAAGTGTCTGTGTAGTTTCCCGTGAAATACGATCAAATGTTTGTTAAGAAACATTGAAAGGCATCTTTTCAAGTATAGGCTTTAATGGGTGGTGTAGCTTCAACCGAACTTCGATACTTAAAATAAGACCGAAAGAAGGATGAAGTACTTGTGAGACTGATGTGGTCTGTTGAACAAGTAGGTTGGAGAATTTATTTTGTGACTAGATAATAACAAGAAATCTCAAAAACAAATCTGAAACTGGATCTCATGGGAAGAAAAGTCTTGGTGATAGACAATATCATAAAGATCACGCAAAAATTAAAAAGGAGATTTCTTGAGGTACAAGTTATAGCTTGAACATTTCAGCGTTCACCGTCAATTCATTCAAGGTGTTGAATTTTGGGTCTCACTCAGCACGTGGTGAACGTGTATAAGATCATCAACACAGATATTGTGTAACCATAAACCTCAGTGGTAATTGCTGAGAGTCTCAAGGGTTACGATTGTGGAGCGAAACGTGATGGAGAAAAATGAGGTGGTTAAAGAGCCGAAAGTACCTCTGCAAATTAAGAATGACAAAGCAGAAAACTCTTAACTCACTGTGAGAAGAGTAAGATAGTTCGTGACTGAAGTGAATTTAGCAGCCTAATTGGGAAGAAACGATAGGTGTCGATCGAATCATTAAGGCTTCACTCAGAGTCTAGGAGGCTTCGGTCTACATGCAACAACATGCTTCTAGGGACACTTAACTAGTACAAAGATAAGAGTGTTATACCTGCCCCAGCTCCAATTGTAATCGAGATAGCATCTGTGATCGTCAAACAAAAGAAAAAAAACGAAACGAAACAATTTTTTTTTTTGAAATTGTGAATATTTCTGAAAAATAATAAAAACAGAAAAAAAAATATTTTTGGAATTTTGAATATTTCTGAAAAAGAATAAAAACAGAAAAGAAAAATATTTTTGGAGTTTTGAATATTTCTGAAAAAGGAATAAAACATAAAATAAAAATATTTTTGGAGTTTTGGAATGAAAATAAAAGAGAAATAAAAGGTAAGCGAAAAGATAGACAAGATATACAAAACATACAACCGAAATCAAACTTCATAAAGATGGAGCGAAATGGGTCGAGCGTTCGGTTCATTTCGGTTCCCGAAAATTCTGGAACCGAAATAGACCGAGCGTTCGCTCTATTTCGCTTCTCCAATTTTTTTGTGAAACAGAAGGGGTTTCGGTACCGACTCTGCTTCCATCATTCCCAAGCCTTGTAGAATTTTATTAAAGTTTGCTTCTGGTAGGGCCTTAGTGAAGATGTCAGGCAGTTGATCTGAGGACCGAACGAAGTGAACTTCAACGTTACCATCTTCCACATGGTCCTTTATGAAGTGGTATCTTAGTGCAATATGTTTAGTCTTCGAGTGTTGCACCGGATTGTGACATATTCGAATCACACTTTCTGAGTCACAGTAGAGAGGAATCTTCTTCATGTACAAGCCATAGTCTCTAAGTTGGCTTTGTATCCATATGACTTGTGATGTACAGGATGTTGCAGCGATGTACTCAGCTTCGGCTGTGGAAAGAGACACACAAGTTTGTTTCTTTGATTGCCAGCTGACTAGTTTACCATCGAGAAACTGGCACCCACCAGTTGTGCTCTTTCAGTCCAGTCCACACCCACCAAGATCAGCGTCCGAGAAGGCTTGAACAAAGAATCCAGATTTTGCAGGATACCAAAGACCGAGAGACGAGGTTCGCTTCAGATACCGGAAGATGTTTTTCACTGCAACCATATGAGGTTCTCTTGGATTTGCTTGAAACCTTGCACAATAGCAGACTGAAAACATTATGTCCGGTCTACTAGTCGTTAGATACATCAGGGACCCTATCATTTGACGATAGAGAGTCACATCAACATCCGGTTTCTCAAGAGATGGAGTCAGTTTCGTGCCAAATGCCATTGGAACCTTTACTTTGGAATCTCCCGTCATGCCGAACTTCGCCAACAGAGTCTTCGTGTACGCTTCCTGATTAATGAAGATGCCTTCTGGTCCCTGTCTTATATTCAATCCAAGGAAAAAGTTAATCGTACCCATTGCGCTCATCTCAAATTTAGTCTCCATCAACTTCCTGAATTCAGCTGTTAAGCTAGGATTCGTGGAGCCGAAGATGATGTCATCGACATAAATCTAAACTATCATTAAGTGTTCGCCCTCTTTCTTGCGAAAGAAGGTTGGGTCAACCGAACCTTGTTTGAATTTTGACATTTTGAGAAAACGTGTTAGGGTTTCATACAAGGCTCTCGGGGCATGCTTCAAACCATAGACTGCTTTATCCAGTATGTAGCAGTGATCAGGATACTTCTCGTTCACAAATCCGGGTGGTTGTTCAACATATACCGTTTCTTCTAGTTCTCCATTCAAGAAAGCACATTTTACATCCATTTGGAAAACTTCGAAGTTTTTATGTGCAGCATATGCCAGAAAGATTCTCATTGATTCCAACCTTGCTACAGGAGCGAAGGTCTCTTCATAATCTATTCCTTCTTCCTGACAATATCCTTTCACCACGAGCCTCGCTTTGTTTTGGAATTACGTTGCCTTCTTTATCTAACTTATTTCTAAAAACCTATTTTAAACCGACTACAGATACATCCTTTGGTGTGGGAATCAGCCTCCAAACACGATTTCGTTCAAACTCATGGAGTTCATCTTGCATAGCTTGCACCTAATCAGAGTGATCAAGAGCAGCATTTACCGTTTTCGGTTCAATTTTGGAGACAAACAAATTAAACATGCAGAATTCTACTTGAGAGAATAAATCAGCTTGCTTCGCCTTTAGTTGAGAGCGTGTGAGAACTCCCTTAGATGATTCACCAATGATTTGAGTTTTAGGATGATCCTTTGTCCATTTTATGAGAGGAGGGTAATTTGGATCATAGGCAGGATCCAGCTCAGCATTTACTTCTACTTCAAGTTCTGATTCATCTTCATTCTCCCCCTCAAATGGTGAAGCGTATCCCATGTCAGAATCTGGATTCTCCCCCTCGAATGGACCTTCATGGGTTGGGCCTTGTGATGGATTCACCCCCTGATAAGGCAATTCGGTTGTTTTTGGTGTAGATGAACCCTCCCCCTGGAGTAGAGAGCTTTCTCTTGGAAGGTCATTGATAGCTGGATGATCACCTGTTGCAGTAGGTTCGCTTTGAGTATGCTTCTCGGTTTGTTGTTGAGGTTCGCTTTCCATGTCTTTAGTAGCTTCATCGATGATTTTCTTCAAGGTATCAATATTGTTATCTGCTGCTTTCGCTTCTGAGTGGATCGCCTTCTCTGGTTCATCAAAGAGCAGCATGTACTCTTCAAACAGATTGGAAATGGGAATTGAGACTTTACCTGATTCCGGAAAGATTTCTTCTGTTGAACCTTCGCTTGCTTGAATCTTCTTCATGTAATTATCATCAAAAGTTACATAGTAGGTTTCTTCAATTTTCCTTGAGCGTTTATTCAGAACCCTATATGCTTTTGAAGTAAGAGCATAGCCAAGAAAGATTCCTTCATTTGCCTTTACATCAAACTTGTTTCGGTTCTCTTTGGAGTTAAAAATAAAGCATCTTGAACCGAACACATGGAAAAACTTTACATCGGGCTTGCGATTATTCAAAATCTCGTATGAAGTGATGGAAAATCGCTTGTTGAGGAAGGACCGGTTCTGTGTGTAACAAGCAGCAGCTATAGCATCTGCCCAGAACTATAATGGAAGAGAAGCAAAACTCAGCATGGTTCTGGCGGCTTCACACAATGAACGGTTTTGCCTTTCAATGATCCCATTCTGTTGTGGAGTATAGGGAGTAGAAAAGTTGTGAGTTACTCCCTTTTCAGCCAGAAACTCTTCAAAGTCTTTATTTTTGAATTCTAGACCATTATCGCTTCTTATGTTTCTTACCACCTTTCGCAGCTGCAATTCCACTTGCTTGATAAAAACTTTCATCTTGGGAGTTGCCTCTGATTTCTGTTTAAGAAAGAAAACCCAGGTGAAGCGTGAAAAATCATCTACAATTACAAGTATAAAATTACTACCACCGATGCTTTCGATAGCCGAAGGGCCACATAGATCGATGTGCAGTAGTTCAAGAGGTTCGATGATCTTTGTATTGATACGAAAAGGGTGACTCTTCCGGCTTTGCTTGCCTATCTCGCATGCTGCGCACAGATGTTCCTTGTCAAATTTGAGAATAGGAATTCCATGCACGTGATCCCCAAGCACCAGCTTATTAATATCTTTGAAGTTCAGATGCGATAGTCTTCAGTGCCACAACCAACTTTCATCTGAGTTCACCTTCGACAGCAAACACATTGTTGGCTTTCCTTTTATCGGGTTGAGATTTAGAGGATACATCTCCCCTTTGCGCTCAGATTTCAACAGAACTTTCTTTGTTTGCTTTTCAATTATTTCTGATCCCTCATCATCGAATGAGACTTTCAAACCGGTTCCCACGACTAGTTGAGAAACACTGATGAGGTTGTGCTGCAATCCTTCCACATAGGCTACTTTTCGTATTAAGAATTCTCCGTCGGTGATCATCCCATACCCTTTGATCGTGTCGTATGAGTTGTTTCCATATTTATCACATACACCATCCTTAAGGGACCGAAACTCCCTAAGTTCTTCCCTCCTTCCTATCATGTGACGAGAGCAGCCACTGTCAATATACCATTCGTCGTCAAACTGCTCGTCACTGATAACCTGCAAAATTAAGCAGATTTAGGAACCCAAGGTCTCTTGGGCCCTGGTGAGTCTTTTACGGAATAGGGAACTGCAACCGAAAGATCAACCATATATGTTCTTTTTGTTAAAGTGGTTTCATCTTTTCGTTTGATGGTGTAAACTTTGATTTTATTTTCATCTTGTTTTAACTGGTGTGTGTTATTATTAGTTGGTTTCACAATTGAGGTTTTCTTTGGAGTCCTAGGGTTAGCTGACTTTTTGGTATTTTGGACTTCAGAATCTGAGACGAGCTTTCCCTTTCCTTTGATATCATTTACAGAGTTAGGTTTTGGTTGGGAGTTTGGATGATGGGTTTTAGGACCGAAACTTGACTTTCGGTTCTGAGCACTTGTGTTGGGACCGAAACTGGACTTTCGGTTCTTGGCGTAGTAAGAGTTGGAACTGAAACTTGACTTTTGGTTCTTATGACCACTAGTATTAGGACCGAAACAGGTCGTTCGGTTCACCTGACTGCATGACTGGAAGTGATTGATCTTTGCTTCCTTTTCATCTTGAGATTAGAAGCTTTTTCAGAGCGAACATAAGTGAGGTTTTGGGATTGCCAAAACTGTTTTCTCTCATTGAGGTTCTTCATGTATCTTTTGTTCCTCTTGCATTTCTGTTCAGCAAGTTGCTCTTGAGTCAAGTGAATATTGGCCTTAGGTTTCGTTTTCTTCTCATGAGCTTCGGTTGTTGTTGATGATATGCTGGAAGCTTTCAGTGGTTCGTTTGGTATTTCTTTTATACCAATTGAACTGGGTTTATCAAAGCTTGAGGGCTTGTTAAGGGGTTCGGGAATGTATCGTCCCTTAACTCTCCATGAGGTTTGCTCTGACAGACCAACTGTTTTGTCTGCCTTGTCGATAGGAGCAGACCAGAAGTGGTTATCACAACCTTCAGCATTATCTTTGTCAACCATGGACGTCAACTCCGCCGTTTGTTTCTTAGTTACTCCAGTGACTGCATACACTTGGTTTGGTGTAGTTTGCACCTTCTGATAAACAATGGCCTTTTCTTTGAGTTTCTTGGATTCGTCCTTTGACACCCGAGCGTACTCAACCGAATTTTCAGATATGAGTGGTTTTGCTGTATCGGGTTCGCTCTTAAGAAATTATGAACAATTGACCTCGTCTTCTATAGAGATTTCGCTCATCTCACAGTCCTCATCAAATTCAGAAGTGGTTTCTAAATTTATTTTATTTTCTGAACTTAATTTGGCGTTGGATGAGTCAAACTTCTGTATAGTCTCGGTCTTGATTTTTAATTTATCGTTTTCGTCCAGTAAATTCTTAAGCATGCATTTATGTTCTTTGGACTCAATGAAAGATTCAATTTTGTCCAGTCCATATTTGTAGGTTACTGAAATCTCATCTTAAGACATTATAGATTCACATTCAGCAATGACTTCGTCTTCCTTAAATTCAAGGAAGGGCAAAATCATTTTATGAATCTTTTTACCTATCTCACAATCTAGATGTAACTGGGTGATATTAGTATATAAGCGTTTAGCAATCAAACAGAAAACATTTCTTTGTTTTAAAAACTTCAAATTGTCTCGTTGCATATAAATAAGTTCATCCCTAGCCCTAACTAACTCTGACTCCTTCTGCTGTATCCACATCCTTCTCTCCTCACTCTTAGAAGACTCCCTGCTGAGTTGGTCAGTTAGGTTAGAATTTGCTAAGCGAGTTTGCATAAGAATGCCACTTAAGTTAGAAAACTTGAATTTTAATTCATTTAGTTCTTTTTCGTAGTTTGTTACTGGTATTTTAAGTGATTCTAGGATAGATTGTACCTTCTTAATCAACTGATCGCAATCGCTGGTAATTTCACTCACAGGCTTGGCAGCGAAAACATTTGTCTTCCTTAAGCTTCGCTTCCTCATGCTTACCTTCGGTTGTTACCATTAAGCATCTCCCAGCCGACTCAGTAACTCCTTCTCTCGCCACATAAGCTCTTCCATGTGAGGGTCTACGTACCTCTTCATCTTCAGAGTCTGTAGACCAGACTTCTACTCCACCAAACTCATCATCAATAACATGTTCCTGCACAATTAAAGCATTCATAGAAACGTTAGTTGCTTTCTTCTTCTTTATCTCCTCCAACTTTCGCATGTGGTAAGCTTCGTCATCTTCATCATCCTTTTTCTCAGACATCTTTCTCAGCATGCAATCCTTAGCAAAGTGGTTCTTGCCGTGACAGTAGTTGCATTCATATCCTGAATCTCCCACAAGCTTGCTCTCCTTCTTCTCATCGTCCTTCTGAGTAGTGTTCTTGCTCTCCTGTTTCGTCTTTTCATAGCTATAGCTTCCCTGCCAGTTTCGGTTCTTGCTGACAGGGAACTTTTTACAAGCAAACTTCTTTGGGTTCGTTGCCATCATTGCATATTCTTCATTAGTCAGATCGCACTCTGACATATCATATTCTTCCTCTTCGTTTGCCACACTCTTGCTCTTAGAAACAAGGGCCAGAGAGCCCACACCCGAAACTACTTTCGCTTCCTTAGACACCACGCTTTCATGAGATTTAAGTATACCCATTAGTTTCGCCAGCGAGTAGGACTTAAATTGCTCATGTGCCTTTACAGTCGAGACCACTGTCATCCATTCGGGTCTTAAGCCATTCATGAACGTGACCTTTTGTTCGATCACCTTCCTTTCAATACCATACTTCATCATTTTGCTAAGCAGATGGTTGAAACGATCGAATGTCTGAATGAGTTTCTCTTCAGGTTTTTGTTCGAAAGCACCGAACTCAGAGAGCAATAGGGTTTGGATCGAGTGCTCTAGATCCTCATCAGTCGAATATAATTCTTTCAACCTATCCCATATTTCTTTAGCTGTAGTGCATGAACTTACTAAACGGAAAGTATCGGCTTGCAAAGCGAATCTGATCATTCTCATGGCTTTAACATTGCATAACACCTTGTCTTTTTCGTCTTGAGGGATCTTATCTACGTCCGCCAAGAGTTGGTTATACTCTTTTTGAGTCTTGATCATTATGTTCGTTCCAGAGTGAACAAACGGACCCAATGTTATTGCTTCCCAGATAAGATAGCCATTGTCTTCGGATCCAATGACGTAGTCTTCAAAGTGATGCGCCCATACTTCATAATCTTGAGTATAGAGAATGGGAACCCTCGTAGTGGATCCTATATTGTTGGAGATGTTGATTGGATTGACTTGAGAATCGTCGTGAGACATGATGAAAAACTTCTTCTTTTAATCTGCTTGAATCAGACTTGTAGAGTTGAAACTATGGTTTTATCGAACACCGGATACACCGTCGACAAGAAGAAGACGGCTTCTATATATTCGACAAAAGCAGAAACCCTAATGGATTCTTCAAATAGAAGAGATGCGTATACATTACACAGTATCCTGCTCTGATACCAATTGTTGAGATTATTGCGCTAATAGATCGATAGATTCAAAACAAATAAACAAGATTGAAGCAATCAAAGAACACAAGGATGGATCAAAAGATGTCGAATGATTAATATCTCACACCTCAGAAGAGCTCGATGAAGAACTTCGACGGTAGAGGTGTGTTTAGGGTTACAATGCAAAAGCTATTAATGAGAACGACTAACCTTAAAGCTATGCATGCGTGCAAAATATATAAGCTAACCCTAATGCTTAAACCACGGTTGGACAGGCCCAAACCGGGTAATCAAAATATCAACATTAAGCCCATATGACGCAACGCTCTAGACCCAACAATAGGAATAAGTGAATTAAATCTGAACAGAAGTCTCTTTTATCATTGAATCTAGTTGTCCTTTCTTGTTCTTCTTAGTTGTTAATTGTCTTTGTTTGAGTGTTAAATTGATTGTTTAAGTTTCTAGTCTTGCAAAACTAGAGAAAACCCCCCTCTTTTATTAATTGTTTTAATTAGATAATTTTAGTATTTAATTTAATTATTACCGTTCCCTGTGTTCGATACCCTACTTACCTGAACTAAACTGCAAATCGATAGGTACACTGCCTTTCATGTGTTTGTCTTTGTGTTTAAGTTAGTAGGATTAAAAATAGTTCGTTTTACACACATCAGATCGATTACATGTGCTATAATATTTATCTGTTCTAAATTTTCCAAATGCCTAGGGCATTAAGAGGGAAAAAGGACTAGAACTGGATATGACTAAAATGATTAAGCAATTGTCGAGGACAATCTGAGGGTTACCAAAGATTGGTTTCTCATGGACAGTTGGAAGTATGTGTAAATTTTGGAAGGAGCATATTGACATATTCTGAAAAGAGGCAACTCTTGTTCAGAAGTGATAGTCATAATGGGAATATGGAAATGTTTCCATAAGTAGAAGTTATTCTTTAAAACTGTGTAAGATTAGAAAACTTAATGCAAGAAGGATGTTCAAAGGAATGTACTTTGAATGTGAGACTTTGTTTCCATGAAATTGTTTTCCATTGGAATACTTTGTAATCTCTGTTGCCAAAGTCTCTGTGACTTTTGTGCATAGTTATTACAATAGGATCATTGCATATAAGTTTAGAATCTAACAGAATACAGTAAATGGCAAGAACTTAGTATTCTTACATTTACAGTAAGGATTTGAAATTGGGAAATGAGCATCATTGAAATGTTGTCTATTTCACAAAGAGAGGACCATATGTAAACATAGTGTGCATGCTTGGAGCATGGCATAACTATTGTTTTAATTCAAGTATTAAGTTGATTATTCGAAACATTATACAATCAATAATGAGTAATCAATATGGCGATCAAAAGTTTTGGGGCCATATAGGATTAGTATTATTCTTGTGTTTCACTTTGCATGTTTTGAATTCCCGAATAACTAGGTTATTCAAACCATCCACAGTCGATCATACTTTGGAAGTAGGTATTGAGGAAAGACTGTCATGAATGGGTATGTAGTTTGTCTAAGTGTTCTTAGACATAGCTGCAGTATTCATGAGTGCTCCTGGAATAAGATTCGAGTATTGGATTCAACCCACGCTCATTCGAATCACTTCATGGATTTTATCACAAGTGAATCATGAGACGATAATATCTTATATTCATGAAACCAAGACATGTGAGTTGTAATTTACAAGTTGGTTGCACATTGACATATGTAAACGCACCAGTAACTTGGTGTTATAAAACATATTGTTGTGTGTGATTCGATGAGTAAGTGCAAGCGAGCATTTGAGTCGGAGTTTATCCATTCCTTTTACCCTTGGAGGGATAAAAGCGATATATGTGGGCCCCTCGATGATTTAGTGATGACACCCCTAAGTGCTTGGCCAAGCCTGGACTGATTTGATTTGTTCAAATAGTCAGTCGTCATAAATCGGAAATCAGGAAACAACAGGTGGACAGAAAGAATGATTATAATCCATGTCTCAGTCCATATGATATCTAGAATGGAGGAATATATGATCCCTTATCTAATGGACACGTCATTGACTAGGTCAGAGTTCGACAGCGGCTTTAAGAGCTACGATTGTTGGTCGGGTTGCAGAGTCATACTTGCAATAATAGTTATTAGACTTATCCAAGTGGGAGACTATTGGATTAGATATCTAAGCCCATAACTATAACTGGTATGTACTTGACCCGAGAGTAGCATGGTCCATTTGGGTTGCATGGCATCGGAACAATTGGATAGACAAATGAGAAAAATGATACTTATGATTTGTTAATATATTAAAAGTTCTAATATAGTAATATGAAATCATATTATTTAATTGGTATTGATCAAGAATTAATTTGGAATTAATTCTATGATCAAAAGAGACTAATTAAATCTATGGAGATTGATTATGTAAAGCATTCATTCTTATATAGTGGGCTTATGATCCATTGTTTTTCATGTTAGGCTAAACTCATGGAATGATCCATGGATACTCCATGGAGGTTAAAACCCATGGATCATGAAGAATATGAAAAGCCATGCACATTAGGGTTTGCCTACATTTGGCACACTATATAAAGAACCTCATAGCAAGCAAAATCGGCATTTAAGTGAGGGCTAGTCGATTTTGGTGCAACATATTCTACTTCTCAAGTTATTCCAATTGTTGGTGGTGTTGTGTGAACCATTTGAGGTGCAACACTTGGGGCACTAAGCTCTTAAAGGTTCAAGACTACAAGCTCCATCAAAATGTATGTCATCTAACTAGAATTTTGTAGTATAGTTGCTCCATGATATGCTAGTTAGGATGATGATTTGGAATATTGTATTTTGGCATGTATAATAGAGAAGACATAGATCCAAGGCACATAGGGTTGCATGTACACCATAGGAGTGTTAGAATGCTCAAAACCCAACATAGAGTTGGGCCTAGATGTCTGGAGTCTTGATGGGCCAACTATTAACAAGTATATGGGCTAGAATATTTGGATTGGGCTTTAGGATAAGGCCCATTGGACAGACTTGGGCCCATATGGGAAAAAATTGGGTCATAGATGGGCCATAACTAGGCCTGGATGATTATGAGATGTTGGGCCATTGGATTGCCAAGTGTTTGGACCAGAATAAATGGTTGGGCCTTAATGTAAGGCCATGTAGGGGTTTGGGCCCAATTTGGAAAATTTGGCCATAAGTTTGGCCTTGGTTGATTATTTGACTTTTTGGGCTTTCAGGGTATAAGTTTGGGCCTTAATCTTGGACCAAAACTAGGTTAGGGGTAAAATGGTCATTTTACCTAAGTGGGGATTTTAGAGTTATGCATTGGAAACCTAAATGTTAATTGGGTTTATTTTGATGTTGACAGCTTGGTGATCTGTCAGCCAGTAGGTCGGGATTTATTCGCGGGACTTCAGCAGTGCGAGGTGAGTTTCCTTCAGTAGGAACGAGTCTACGGCACCAAGGCCGACCCGTATATGTTATATGTTAGTAGTTGAGTGTGGACGGGGCCCGTATCTCATTATTACCAGAGTATAGATATCAGTCAGATTGTTGGATTGCTATACTTGTATGTGTTTGCTTATATATATATGTGAGTGTGGGCGGGGCCCGTATCTCATCATTAGCTGTGATATGTTAGTAGTTGAGTGTGGGCGGGGCGCGTATCTCATCATTACTTGAGTATGGTTATTGATATAAATGGTAGGTTGTGTACTTATTGTCTGTGTGATACTTGTATGTGCTTTTTTATGTATGTGAGTATAGGCGGGGCCCGAATCTCAGTATTATCTGAGTGTGGGCGGGGTGCGTATCTCATAGTCAGCGGAGTGTGGGCGGGGCCCATATCTCCTACTAGCGGAGTGTGGGTGGGGCCCGTATCTCCTAGTAGCGGAGTGTGGGCGGGGCACGTATCTCCTAGTAGCAGAGTGTGGGCGGGGCCCGTATCTCCTAGTTAGCGGAGAGTGGGCGGGGTCCGTATCTCCTTAAGTGTAGGCGGGGCCCGTATCTCTCAGTAGCAAGATTATGAGTATGCTATGTGGTAGTTTGGGAAGACTCACTAAGCTTCGTGCTTACGGTTTTTAGTTTTGGTTTAAGGTACTTCGGTTTTCAAAAGAGGAGCTTGGGATGATTGCAGTGCACACACCATTTGTTATAGCCTGCGATGTTGTTACTCTGATATATTGTCAGATGTTTGTAATCTTTCGAGATACACGACTTATGGTTTTCATATGATGTTTGATATTAGGGTTTTCTTAATGATTTAAAATGAAATTTTTGGAATGTATTTTTGGGATGTTTCAAGTTGGTATCAGAGCCTTGGTTTGAGGGATTCGGGCACACTTCGGGTGTGTCTGAACTCAAACTAAGGGATTGGTATGAAAATTTTCAAAAGAAAATCATTTTTATAAAAAGAACTTTGAGAAAAAGAAACGAATCTTGTAAAGAGAAAAGAATTTTGAAAAAGATAAAAGGGTATGGTGCATGCAATCAGCCGAGCTCAAGTAAGTACTCCCAAGTTACCCATACAAGTTTATGTTATGATATGTTTATGAGAACTGCATGCTAGAGTAGGACTAAGGATATAGGAAGGATGCCTTATGTGCCTGTTATATATATCAACTATATGAACTGCATGCTAGAACAGATTAGTTAGTATGATGGCCTGATTAGATTATGCTTGATTATGTTACTCAATGCTGGAATGTTGTTTGCTTTGTGCTTTTAGGAGTTCTAGTTATCTTTAACTAACTAGTAAACGAATATGTTAAGTTACATATTTCGAGGACTAAATAATTTCAGAAGGTTAAGTTTAGCTCTATTTCGCAGCTCTTGTTTGAGTCCAACCGTTGTAGGGTTGAACCTCTCATTCGAAGAATTATCTAGTCTTAGTGATATGTAATGGTATTCGCGAGCTGGTTAGGGGGAGATAACAGGAGCTTCTTATGCAGCTGATGGTGGAGAGTGGATTGGTGATTTCCCTAGGGCAAGCCTAGGATGAGAGTAGCAGAGAGCAGTAGTAGTATAAGGGACTTGGTGGAGTCAAGGCAGTTCTTGAGGAAAGTACGGATAGATGTGAAAGGTAGTATGGGACCGTACTACTAAAAGCAGAGGATCCGTACTCGAATCAAGGAAGGTTGAGATAAATCCAGGAAACTTGCAGTGTGTGAGATCCCTCGAGTTATGATGAGTATTATGATGTTGGTGATGGTATTACCGAGTATAGTGACGCTACGGGGTAGAACAGATGTTAGATCTGGTGCCAGCAAGGGATCAGGCTCGGACTTCAGGATCAGGCAGCTCGATGATCAGATGAGGGAGTTCATTCCATCTGAGAGTATGCACAGTATCACTTAACAGACTCCTGTGATCTTTGGTATGATCAAGGAGGGCATTTTAGAGATTCTTGATGAAAGGCGGAGTGCATTCCGCACTGAGATAGCAGCCACGATAGGGACGCATATGTTGATGAATCGTGAGTTCAGAGCTGGTGAAACTCCAGATTTTTATGGGGCGTGGGACCCCATTGCTAGCAGCCGATGATTGGCAGATGCCGCCAATACTTTTCGTACCAGCCGTTGTCTCGAAAGGGGACAAGGTTCGATTTACTTCCTGTCTCCTAGAAGATAGGGCACGTGATTGACGGGAAGAGGTTGGTAGTGAGTTGGGTGATGATGCGTTCGATGCTATGTCATGGGATGACTTCTCGACCAGATTTCGGGCAGAGTTTGCACAGGTGATTGAGGCGCAGCAGTTGGCGCAAGAGTTGCTAGATCTCCGCCAGACTATTGAGACTGTGGCAGGGATCACTTCCAAGTCTCAGGAGAGAGCTTATTTGGTACCGTAGTATATAGAAGAGGAGGAAATGAAGAAATTAAGGTATCATGACATACTGCAGAATGATAACAGGGAGATCGTGAGTGTCTCAGGGTGCGAGACCCTAAATGATATGACTTCTAGAGCCCGAGAACGAGATATTGACTTGGAGCACATTGGGAAGAGGGGATCAGATCAGTTCCTTATGTTGAAGGGTCTCGGGAAGAGACCCAAGATTTCAGATCAGCTTTTGAGAGGCCGGTAGGGCCAGATTCAGCACAGCACGTGCAGGAACTGCACGATGGAGTCTTTCGTTCCAAGGTTCTGGGTAAGTGTAACTCTGTTTTTATCCGTTGTGTGTGTATGAATTATATTTTCAAGATAGAGTTCGTATGCCAATTGCATACCGAGATTTTTTAGTGGGTAGCAGAAGGTCATTTCCCTAATTGTGGATTCAGGAAGTGTTCATCTGGTTCTTAGAAGTTGTGTGATATTTTGGATTAGCTAGTTTTGGAATACTAGCAATGGTTGGAGTGGTTTCCAGCAAATTGGTCATGGGATGGCAAGAAGGATTGAGAATCCTTCCGGTATTGTGTGCTGTAAAATGTTAGTTGAATCAAAGTGGGGGAGAATCGTCTAGGGATTCAGAAGCGGGAGCAGTCTTGAAACTGGGATAAGTTTCGCACCCTTGTCAGGAAGAAAGACAGCCCGAGCGGCAATATGGATTGAGGATAGTGTGAGTTGGAAGTTCGAAAAACTTGCCAATAATGAGATCGCGTTCTCGGAGTGTTTGATATCCGGCTTTATGGAATCTGGTTGGGGATTCCAGTTAGGACATGAGATCAGTTCGGGATGATAGGTCGTGTGTATGCTCGATGTTGGATGTGTTCGTATTAGTAATCAACAATTAAGATAGTGTTAGAGTGTCGTAAGTCTGCGGGTGTAGCCATAGCATTCACTAGCAGCCAGATAGTGCTAGAGTGTAGTAAGTCTGCGGGTGTAGTCGTAGCATTCACAAGGTTGGCAGGAAGTGCTAGATTGTTGTGAGGCTGCGGGTGTAGCTGTAGCTAGGTGGGTAGGTAGCCTGGGAGTGTTGTTAGATCGCAGAAGGAACAGTGGTACCCACCAGTTCGGGTGCAGCAGTGAGGATGTGGCAATTCCGCAAATTGGTTTACGGATTTCCCCCGGATGACTTCGACCTGTTTGAGCCAGCGATACAACCGTAGGTACGCCATTACAGTTATGGGATCAGGAAAGCAATGGACTGTATGAGGTCGTTTGTGATATAAGGCTGTCATTGGTCATGTAGCACTCACCTTTAGCATTGGATTTAGTGACGTCAGGTTTTGACACATGGACCCGATCGGTTGGACCAGGAGGTCATTAGAGCCATAGTGGCAAGATAACTAATGGCAGTTATTGACAGACAAGGATTTCGTTCAGAAGTCGTGTGAGGTGACTAAGTGGGAGTCCTTTGGCTCCGCAGCCGGGCTGGAACCCGGTATTTCAGATTACTGACGAATGAATTGAGACCAAGGAGGTCCCGGTAGATTTTGGAAAGCAGCCATGTGGTAGCATGTTGTTTCGGGCAGTTTCAGTGATTGACAGTAGCAGTATTAGTGTTTTAGAATTTTAGGAATGGATGGGTGACAGATTGCTTGGGTTATGCTAAGCCACTCACAACGGGATTATCTAAGCCTCGGCCAAGTATAAATGATCCGCAAGGATCGTTGGGTCTGTGACTCTGTCTTCTAACAGGACCCTCGAGTTAGCAGGAGTTGAGTAGTCAGTGAGAGATAAGTGGACTGGGTTTAACATTAATAATTCAGTATGGGCGGTCTGTCAGGGAGTCAGACCATCTCGAGACTTCAGAATCGAGATCGAGTAACGTGATCATAATGCAAGGAATTCATTTATCTTCGGGTTTTTGGACCCTGTGAGGGATGGTTTTGGTTGCCTTGGAAAGGCTAGGTTATGCGCGGGATTGTGGTCTTGTCGTTCCGGTTGTTGCGTGTGTAAAGAATGATTTCAAGGACGAAATCTAATTCAAGTGGGGGAGAGTTGTAACATCCCGTTTGAAATAGAGTAATTAAATAATAAACCCGGAGCCCCAAGATGTAAATTTATAATTTATATTATTTTATAATGGCCCAAAGTTCGGAATAATTTAGCAAGGTGTTGGTCTCGAGGAGTTAATTGTACACTTTTAGAAGTTGGGGGTCAAAAGTGTAAGTTCTTTGATTATCTTGTAAAGATTTTTAGAGGACAGGGGGTGATTGGTAAGTATGGGGCTTATTAGGAAAGGATTTTTGAAGGCAAGGGCTAAAGAGTAATTTCTGGACCTAAGTAGAAAATGTTTTTGTAGAGGAGGGGCCATTTGGTAACATAAGGACTTGATTTGTAAAGGATTTTAGAAGGCGGGGTTTAAATGGTAAATATTGGGCTTAATTTGGAAAAGATCCAATGGGGAGGGACCAATCTTGTTAACTGTGCAAAAGTTGTTGGAACCGGGACTTTAAACCGTCACTCCTCCCTCCCGTATCTTTGGAGACATGAACCCTAACCCTAAATATCCTATTGCAGCCGCCACCCTCAAGGAGCTCCCTAGCCGCCGCTGCATTACCGAGCTCGCTGCCGCCGCTAACTCGCCATCGGAACGACGCCATGATTCTCGGACGTTGGGAGCAACGTTGAAACGTTGCGTGGATCGTCGGAGAGCCGCCAATGGAGTCGAAGCTGTGAACATCGCTGCCTCCCTACGGTAACGGTGCAACCCACCATTCTTCTTCTCTCTTCATTACTGTCATTTCTACCCCCCCCCCCCACACACACACACCGGTCGATGTCACCGCTCGGCGGCTGTCCCATCGCCACTCACGTCCGGCCCCTGCATGCCACCGTAAATGGGTGGTTGCGTTGTGTGTGTGTGTGATTCTACACGATTGGTGTATGTTTCTTTAGTGTATATCGGCGTGTGTGGGTGTTGTTGGCCCAGAAAACCCCCACCACCACCGTGAGGTGGTTGCTGCCACCTCATGCTACCGTTTTGTCGCCGTTTGCCGCCACCAGCCGCCACTTAGGGTGGCTGTTTGTATATGTGGGTGTGTTTGGACGTGTGTTTGGAATATTTTTCACTGTTTTGGCCTAAAAATCGTAACCACCACCACCGTGAGGTGGTGGCTGCCGTCATGGACCGCAGCCGACCACCACTGCCCGAGGTGGTAGTGGGTGGTGCCCGATTAATTAACAGTTAATTAGTCTAGAAGCTTAACAAATGGACTAATTGGGATGTGATGGGATTGGAAACCCTAATTAAGGTTTAGAAAACCCTAATTATGTATATGTTAATTTGGAAATTTGTCGGGACCCGGGAGGTTGGAACATTAGATTGGAATCATGAATTAATCCTGACCATATTGTATGTTGACCTAGTAGACTGAAGGACTTAATGGATTAAGTCCTTAATGGGTTAAGTGGGAAACACTTAACCCCAATCGTCATTTCCTGCGAAAACCTTAATTGTGTTGGGTTTAGAGTTGGGCCTAGATGTCTGGACTCTTGATGGGCCAACTATTAACAAGTATATGTGCAAGAATATTTGGATTGGGCTTTAGGATAAGGCCCATTGGACAGGCTTGGGCATAATTGGGAAAAAATTGGGTCATAGATGCTCCATAACTGGGCCTGGATGATTATGAGATGTTGGACCATTGGACTGCCAAGTGTTTGGACCAGAATAAACGGTTGGGCCTTAATGTAAGGCCATGTAGGGGTTTGGGCCCAATTTGGAAAATTGGGCCATAATTTGGGCCTTGGTTGATTATTTGACTCTTTGGGCTTTCAGGGTATAAGTTTGGGCCTTAATCTTGGACCAAAACTAGGATAGGGGTAAAATGGTCATTTTACTCTAAGTGGGGATTTTAGAGTTATGCATTGGAAACCCAAATGGTTAATTGGGTTTATTTTGATGTTGACAGCTTGGTGATCTGTCAGCCAGCAGCTCGAGATTTATTCGCAGGACTTCAGCAGTGCGAGGTGAGTTTCCTTCAGTAGGAACGTTTCTACGGCACCAAGGCCGACCCGTATATGTGATATGTTATTAGTTGAGTGCAGGCGGGGCCCGTATCTCATTATTACCAGAATATAGATATCAGTCAGATTGTTGGATTGCTCTACTTGTATGTGTTTGCTTATTTATATGTGAGTGTGGGCGGGGCCCGTATCTCATCATTACTTGAGTATGGTTATTGATATAAATGGTAGGTTGTGTACTTGTTGTCTGTGTGATAATTGTATGTGCTTGTTTATGTATGTGAGTGTGGGCGGGGCCCGAATCTCAGTATTATCCGAGTGTGGGCGGGGCCCGTATCTCATAGTCAGCGGAGTGTGGGCGGGACCCGTATCTCCTAGTTGCGGAGTGTGGGCGGGGCCCGTATCTCCTAGTAGCGGAGTGTGGACGGGGCCCGTATCTCCTAGTTAGCGGAGTGTGGGCGGGGCCCGTATCTCCTTGAGTGTGGGTGGGGCCCGTATCTCTCAGTAACAAGATTATAAGTATGCTATGTGGTAGTTTGGGAAGACTCACTAAGCTTCGTGCTTACGGTTTTCAGTTTTGGTTTCAGGTACTTCGGTTTTCAAAAGAAGAGGTTGGGATGATTGCAGTGCACACACCATTTGTTATAGTTTGGGATGTTGTTACTCTGATATATTGTCATATGTGTGTAATATTTCGAGATACACGACTTATGGTTTTCATATGATGTTTGATATTAGGGTTTTCTTAGTGATTTAAAATGAAATTTTTGGAATGTATTTTTGGGATGTTTTAAAAAGTATAAGGCTTTCACTATCATGTTGAGGATGCATTTACATGGTTTAAAATGCAATGAATACATACATTAAAACTATTTGTTTCCAGTTAATTTGAAGATCTATTATTTAATCAAAAAATTAAACAACTAATTATCATTCATACATTAAACTCATGATCATTTATACATTAAACTCATGATTAAAAACATGTAAGAAATAAAAGTTCAAATAGGAGATGAATATAGATTAACTAGTATTATACCCGTCCAGCAGCCGGGTTGACCGATGTAAAAAAATATATTGATTTTTATAGCATCTAACTTTCATTTGTTCCCATTATAGCTTTAAACTATGACAAGTCTATTGATAGTGCTATATTTATACATATATTTAGACATTATTTTAATACATTTTAAGCTAATTTGGTAAAACGCAAAGATATTTGGTACTTATTAAGTTAACTTGTATTTTGCAGCTAAAAAAGGACATTCTTGAAGAAAAATGTAACATGTGGAAATTTATAAGGTATTATTTATTAATTGGTTAAATTATATAAGTTTTGTTTTGGGCTTTGGTAGATTTGGACTTGGCATGTGGGCTTAGTCGAGGTCGTACGCTGGGTGTAGTTGGTTCAAATGGGACACGGAGACATGCACGTATGCGAGGCGTACAAGGATGTATGTGTGGCGTACATGCTCAGACCCAAAACCCTAATTTTTAGGGTTCAATCCCTATATAATGTCATTAAGCCCCAAGTGTTAGCATCCCTATCAGCCCCTATTATCCAGAAACCCTAATATCGAACCTTATAACATATTGGTGTGTTCTTGATCTTTTGAAGTGTATTTTTGGTAGGTTGGTGACTTTGATAGAAGAAGGTGTTTGGTGAAAGGTTGTGGACCAAGGAAAAGCTTGTGGATCCTGACTCTCTACTCCATTTCCAGCTTGTTTGAGGTAAAAAGTTATGACTTTGTTCATTAGAAGCTTAGCTCTAGTTTATATGGGTTTTGGACCCTTTTTGGCCCCATGAATGAGATCTAGTGGTTTGACACCACTCCAGGAGCTTTGAGTTGCCACTCTTGGTGTTTCTGAGGTTCAAAGTCCATAAAGTTGGCACCTTTAGGGTTGAGAATCACCTATGCATGAGGTTATGTCCATTTAGTGAAAGTAGAGTGCTATATCTTGAAGTTGGGTCCTTTTGGGGAATGCAAAGTCACCAAGTTAGTGACTTTATGTTTCTAGACGCTTATTAGGGTTAGATCTGTGGTTTGGACTTCTTCTTAAGCATTAAGTGCTTAAATCGAGTTTTGGCTTAATGGTCGTGTACGTCGAGCATATGTGTATGCGTACTGGGTTTACACCCAACGTAGTGTCGGGCAGTGGAGTTTGGGCTTGTTCTTCGTTTGACTTTTGAACTATGGGATTTGACTGAGTTTTGTGCTATTGGACTTTTGTTGGTTTGAGGACTTTCATTAGGGTTTAGACTTATTTGTTAGGATTGTCTTGTTGGGCATAGGATTGTGTATTGGGCCTTAGTGGCCCCAATGGGCTTAGGCCCTTAGTGGGCCTGATTAGTTGGCCCATTTTTGGACCTAGTGGTTAGATTTAGCCATGAATATTAATTAAGTATGGTTTTAGTTTCAGTTCTAGGAGTCGGTTCGCAGCAGCAGCGAGTGTATGATCTTTTATCTGTCGATTGAGGTGAGTTTCCTCACTGCGTTTAGTGGGTCGAGGGCACCAATTCTGGCCCATGATTATGCTATGCTAGGGTGCTAAATGCATGTGTGACTCTTGCACGTGTTATGTACTTGTATGCTTACCGGGCGGGGCCCGATGACCATTTCGTATGTTATGTATCTTTGTGATTATTGCATGTGTATATGTTTATTTGATATATGTTATATGTATGTTGGGCGGGGCCCGATCTGTTTACCGAGCGGGGCTCGATGTCGGGCGGTGCCCGATGGCGAATGGGGTCCAATGCTAGGCGGGGCCCTTTATGTGTTTATTATGTATGGTATGTGGTATTTTGGAGAACTCACTAAGCTTTGCGCTTACAGTTTTTAGTTTATGTTTCAGGTACTTCCAGTTCCAAAGGGAATGGCTCGGGTTGATTGCAGGGCACACACCACCTCGTTCAGCTTTTTGTGTTTTACTCTGATTTGAGATGATGTTTGATATACTTATTTTATTGGGATTGTATTGATAATATTTCTGGAATACTGATTTTATTAAATTAAAAATGAACTTTTTGGGTCTTAAATTTGGGAGGTTTCAAAAAAGGACTGAAAATGACAAAATATGGATACTTGGAGGACCGGAGCTGAAACTAAGAGCTTAAAGAAAAAAAAATCATGCAAAAATGACTCCCATGATGTGGTGTTTGGAAATCCACGATGTGGCATTAAGAAAGATTGTGATTCTATACGTGTAAGAGAAGCTCGCAACGTAACAATTATGTCTTCACGTCGTGAAAAGTGTCCCAGAAGATTCCTATACGCGGAGAAGCAAGTTTCTTTGGCGAATACGGATTTGTACTAAGTTCACATCGTGACAACCTATTGGTCACGACGTGAGGAGCGTTTTATGGAAACTATATGTATTGATTGTTACATCGACTTGGGAACGATTGTAGAGGTATTTTGGAGATTTTAGTCGACTTTTGGGACAGAAAACTACAAAAATTAACCCTTGGAAGGAGAAGAAGATTAGAGATTAAGAGTCTTGAAGATTGTAGCAAGAATTCACACAACACATTCAGTTTGCATTAGATTGATCATGTCTGGTTTAAATTCTTATGTTTTTATGTGTTTATTTTCTACAATGATGAGCTAAATCATTAGGCTTTCGTTTATTGTAGATGAACCCTACTACTATATGTTAGTTTCTACTTTTTCATGGATTTTATGAAGTTGGTTTACCTTGTTTTGGATTTATCATTACCTAACATGTTAAAAGTTTTAATCTTTTTTGCTTGGATTTAAGTTAAGTATAGTTGAATGATCACTTTAATTGCATGAACTTGTTTACCTAGTTGTTTATGATCATTAAATTGCTAGGGCTAGGATTAGCCAAATCCTAGATTAGGTAATAAAGGTAACAACTTTAACTATGTTAGAAAACATAGTTTGATCATAATTGTGTTTGGTTATTTGTTTTGATCATAGATAATTAATCTTAGATATATTTTACATGACCCAATAATCTTAAATAATCAATTATGTGTCATTTGTGTATGATCGTTGCATAGTTGTTTATGAATTTGTAAAAATATTAGGATATCAGATCAAGATTCTTAATAATATTTATATTAAGAAGGTTGACGAATAGAGTAGCAGTTTTTGTTGGATTAGGTGTCTAAGCCCATAACTATAATTGGTATGTACTTGACCCGATAGTAGCATGGTCCTTTTGGGTTGCCTTCACCATAGCAATTTGATAGGATGAATTATGGAGAAAGAGGTTAATTGTGATTTATTAATATATTATAAGAATAATTTATTAATTGAGAAATCATATTATTTAATTAGTATTGGTCAGAAATTAATTTGGAATAGATTTAGTGATCAAAAGAGACTGATTGAAATAACGGGGACTGATTATGTAAATCATTAATAGTTATAGTTTGGGCTAATGGATCCTATTGGTATAGGATGGAAGAAAATCTATGGGGAGCCCATAGAGTTTTCGTCCAAGGCTTGTCAGATAGGGATCCATATGTTGCTTAAGGCCTACGCAAGGGAATTAGGGTTTCTAGTAGATAACCCTAAGGAGCCTCAACTATAAAAAGAAACCTCAATGCTCTAGAAATCGGCCTATGCACTCCAAAAGGAAACCCTAGCCGATTTTAGGAGCCTCTCACCTCTCTCTCATATTCTTCCATTGCTACTTGGTGTTTTTGACTCCATCAGAGGTGCAACAATTGAGGCGCTAAGCTCTTGAAGGTCAAGATCAACAAGCTACAAGAAAAGGTATTCTTCTAACTATGTTTAAGTCACCAATTTCGAAAATTGTATGCTAGACTAGGGTTTATGCTTTGGATAATTATTTTTCATGTATAACTTGAGAAAAACCTAGATCCAAAGCATTAGGGTTGCATGTGCACCATAGGAATGTTGTAGTGCTCAAAACCCATCGGTAGTATCAGAGCTTAGGGTGTTTTTTCTGTTATATTTGATGTCATGGTTAATTGTTCAAAGCTGAAAGCAATCGAATTCTGGACTCTGCCAGATGAACTCGACGAGTCCACTGTGGAACTCGACAAGTTGATGCAACTCGACGAGTCCAAGCTTCACTCGACGAGTTGACTCGTCTGTTGGCAGATTTTTCGGATTCCAGGCCTAAATTAGATAAGGATAATTACCATAAGTTGTTTTAACTGATTAAAATCGATTTTTCTGATATGGTAATGAATATCCTCATCTAATTGAAAGATAATTTTCAAATTTTAAGATAATTACAAGATTATGTGATAAATTAGTTATTTGTAAAATTTGATTTGAATTATCTTACCAAATAAAATTGGATTAGGTCAAATTTTTGATAAAGATAAAATTATATGATTATTTTAATTATTTTAAAATTTTGATCTAGAAGGTTTTGAAAAGTTTCAAAATTTTCCCTCAAGCTTTTGGAATTTAAAATTTGATTAAAAGTTATAATTTTGAAATATTAAATTTTAAAACCCTAGTGTTTTAAAAGTTTAAAATACAACCCTTATACTATTGAAAGCTTAATTTATATATATGTATAAGATGAGTCAGTCTTACCGTTAGTAGGCCTCATTCACGAAGTCGATCTATAGGGGCGGGGGGGGGGGGTATAAGGAAATTGTCTATAAAATGGCGGTTGAATGGGTGTCGACTCTCACCCACCGCTTCCTTGATTGGTGGAGGGTCGTTAGCCGAACGGGTAGGATAGGACATTAATTCCCTCATGAGTAAGTATAATGGATATTACAAAGTAACTAAATGTTTTTCATAAATTCCCAATCTTAGTTACTTTACGAAAAATGTGAAAATGATGCTATTCCATGAAATTGCACTTTGCACCTTGCCAAGTTGTTAGTGGAGCGTGTGTGGTTAACCGACACACTAATTTGGACTAACAAGGGTGGCGAAGGGTAGCTCGATGATTATCATAGATCAATAGAGTGTGTGTGGCTAACTGACACATTGATTAGGTGGTAAATGACATCGAGAGTGCCAAGTGTATTTGCATGGTTATTTACACCTTGTTTGTGATCCTCGGTATCCCAGTCACAAACTTGAAGGGCATAATCGAGATTAAACATGCCATTGAAAAGTTCAATAATTCTCAAAAGATCTAGGAATTTCATTTAATAAAACTTAATTCTTTTAAATTTCGTTTTTTGGGGTGAAATTGGTAAATCGTCATTTACCTACCTTCAAATAATTTGCAATTAGATTACGGCATCCCTCTTCTGAATTGTGAATTATTGTGTTGGGTCCTAGCCTTATTATTTCATTTGGGTGTTATATCAAGGAATCCATTTCTAATCAAAACTTGTTCTTCTTCTTTTTCAGATGTCAGGCTCAAACTCCTCCAACAACAACAACAACTCCTCGAACCCACTTTCTCTCTTGGGCATTTGTGGGAGGGTCACTTTCGATGGGTCCAATTTCAATGATTGGATTCGCAACATTCGAATGGCCCTAAGGTACGAGGACAAGGAAGAGATTCTCGACAAGGAACTCGTCGAGATCGATGAAAACACTGCTACTCCCGAAGAGATCGCCGAGTATAGGGAAAAATGCAAAGAAGCGACAAAGGTGTCGTGCATTATGATAGCCACTATGACTCCCGAACTATAAAAGTTCTACGAGGACTTCTGGCCTTACGACATGTGCCAAGATTTGATGGAAAAGTACCATCAAAGCGCGCATCAGGAAAAGTACGAGATTGTTGCCTCGTTAATAACAACCAAAATGAAGGATGGTGATTCCATCACGAGCCACTTGCAAAGAATGCAAAGATATGTGGATCGTCTGCTTAAGTTGAATGTCAACTTTGATGAAGAGTTGGCCATTGATATTATCCTTCACTTTTTTACCTCCTTGTTATGAACAGTTCAAGATGATTTATCATATGAACAAGGATGAGGTGACCTTGAGCAAGCTTCAAGGATTCTTAAGAACTGCTAAAACTGGCTTGAAAGGCAAAGTTGTCGCATCAACTCCTACTGTTGCTACCCCTGTCTTGGCAATTGGACATGGGAAGGGGAAAAAGAGGAAAGCTCATTCTAATAGCCATAAGGGAAAGTCTCATGACTGATCTTCTTCAAGTGGATCCAAAGGTGGTTCTGCTACTCCTTCATCAAATCCAAAGGATGCAGAGTGCTTCCACTGTCATGAAAAAGGGCATTGGAAACGAAGCTGCCCGAAGTATCTGCAAGATATCAATAATGGGAAGATAAATCCCACCTTCACAGGTATTTATACTATTCAATCTAATAACTCATCACATGCTAGTTCTTGGGTCCTTGATACAGGATGTGGTTTTCACATTTGTTCTGATTTGCAGGGTCTAAGAAGGAGTGGGGATGTGGAGCATGGGAAGATGAACTTGATCATGGGGAATAGGAGATCGTCGCCTTTCACCAAGATTGGAGTTTATTCTTTAGTGCTTAGTAGTGGGTTAGGGTTAGATTTGAACGATTGTTGTTACTCGTCAGAAATGACGAGGAATATTATTTCTTTTCATGGTTTGTATATACAAGGTTTTACATTTTCATTTGATAGTGAAGTTGGTTCTATTAATGCTTTCTATAATGGTAAATTTTATTTTGAAGCATTGCCTTGTAATGGTGTGTATGAAACTGTGATGGTTGTAGATAACTTATGAAATAATGTGTTGCATATTGATTCGTCCAATGGTTTGGACAAAACGTGCTTGTGGCATTGTCGTCTTGGACATGTCAACAAGAAGCGCATAGCCCAACTCCAAAAGGATGGAGTGTTGGAGTCATTTGACCTTAGGTCAGATGACACGTGCGAGTCTTATTTGCTTGGAAAGATGACTAAATCACCTTTCACTGGTTCTTGTGAAATCGGTGAGGGATTATTGGATCTCATGCACACAAATGTGTGTGTACCCTTTAGATCCACCACAAGGGATGCAAATCGCTTCTATGTGACTTTTACTGATGATTATAGCAAATATGGATATATCTACTTAATCAAGCATAAGTCATAAACTTTTGAAAAGTTCAAAGAGTTTAAGCAAGAAGTCGAGAATGAATTGGGCAGGAAGATAAATATGCTCCGATTCGATCGAGGTGGTGAGTATCTTAGTATCGAGTTCCACGACTATCTTAAGGAATGTGGAATTGTTTCACAATTGACGCCACCAAGGACACCACAACTTAATGGTGTGGCTGAAAGGCATAATCGAACCTTGTTGGACATGGTTCGTTCCATGATGAGTCGAGATTCGTTACCTATCTCATTATGGGGGTATGCCTTAGAGACTGCCGCCCATATACTTAATCTAGTCCCAACTAAGAAGGTTGCCAAAACACCTCACGATATGTGGACAGGGAAGGTTCCCTCATTAGCACATATCAGGGTTTGGGGTTGCGAGGCTTTCGTAAGATGAGAGACTCACGACAAGCTTGAACCTCGTAGTGAGCGTTGTATTTTCATCGGCTATCCGCAGAAGTCCTTTGGATATCTGTTCTACAGACCTAGTGAGAACGTGGTCTTCGTAGCACGGAGGGGAGTCTTTTGCGAGAGAGAGATCATATGCCAAGAGGACAGTGGGAGGTAAATTGATCTTGAAGAGATTCAAGAGTCAATCGATGAAGGAACCTCTAACACTAACGCTCAACTTGAGGAGGAGACTCATGTTGAACCAATTGACGAGTCCTTACCTCTGAGACGTTCCAGTAGAGTTAGTGTGTTCCACCCGTATTATACGGTTTCCATATAACTGCTGAGGGTGATACGTTTATCAGTGATAGTACACTGATAAATATGGATGAACCTAACAACTACAAGGAAGCTATGGCGGGCCCAGAGTCTGCTAAATGGAAAGAGGCAATGGACAGCGAGATTCAGTCCATGTATGACAATCAAGTTTGGAACTTGGTTGAAAATGTGTCAGGTCGTAAGACGGTCGGGTGAAAGTGGATCTTCAAGAAGAAGACCGACATGGATGGGAAAGTGCACACGTTCAAGGCACGACTGGTTGCGAAGGGTTTCACTCAAACTCTGGGAGTTGACTATGACAAGACCTTCTCACCAATAGCCAAGATCAAGTCTATAAGGGTTATGTTGGCCATAGCTGCGTTTCATGATTATGAAATATGGCAGATGGACGTCAAAACTGCTTTCCTTAATGGGAAGTTGGCTGAAGATGTTTACATGAGTCAGACAGAGGGTTTTGTAGATACGAAGTACCCTAATAGAGTGTGTAAGCTTGAGAAATCCATTTATGGATTGAAGCAAGCATCTCACAGATGGAATCTTTGTTTCGATGAGAAGGTCAAAGAGTTTGGTTTTTTGAGAAGTGAGGATGAGTCCTACGTATATGTCAAAGCTAGTGGGAGCATAGTTAGTTTCCTGGTATTGTATGTGGATGACATACTACTCATAGGAAACGACATCCCAACCTTGCAGGAGGTTAAGTCCTGGCTTGGGAAGTGTTTCGCTATGAAGGATCTAGGAGAGGCTGCCTATATTCTAGGGATAAGGATCTTAAGAAATAGGAGTAAGAGACTAATATGACTTAGTCAAAGCACTTACTTGGACAAAGTGTTGAAATGTTTCAACATGGAGAATTCCAAGAAAGGGGGTTTACCAATCCAGAGCAATACCAAGCCGAGTAAGACTCAAAGAACGAGTATCGATGCATAGATAGCAGAAATGAGTCGAGTGCCATATGCTTCCGCCGTTGGCTCGATCATGTACGCTTTGATATGTACTTTCCCTGATGTGTGTAACGCCCCGACTCTCAGGTATGGAATTTGCAATATTATTTTTCATAATTGTAAGGTCTACTCGACGAGTTGGATGCCCTGACTCATCGAGTAGGAACGAGTTTTGCCCACGTGTTTAAGTGACCAACTCGCCGAGTCGGAGGAAGGACTCGACGAGTTGGATCCGGAGGGTGAAACCCTAAATTCCGGGGTTTTGCACCCTATTTAAAGGGTCATTAGCCTCCCTTAACCTCCCTTACAGCCCCTAGTGAATCCAGAAACCCTAATTTGTGTGTGTGCTCCATTCTTGTGGGATTCTCAAGCTTGGAAGGTGTTTTTCAAGGAGAAGACTCGAAGTATAAGAGGATTAGTGCAAGAGGAGCTGGTGCATCTGATCCTTTTGCTTCTTGGCATCAGTTTGAAGGTAAAAAGTCATTACATTGACCTTCTTTCCTTCTAGATCTTATTATGTTAAAGATTAGGGCTTTCTAGCATGTTTATGTTAGCCATTTTGAGTATGGGCTAGGATCTGAAGTTGCAACTTCAGATCTGAACTTACCTTGGTCTCTATGTCTATAAAGTCTCCAGCTTTATCAAGTATGGACCTTCTCTTGTGAGTCAAACCCCATTTCAAGCTTGGATTTGACATTCTAAGCCTTTAGAGCCTTGCATGTACGTAAAGTCTGCACCTTTACGTAAGAAGTATGCCTTAGGAGCCTAGATTTGCAATATGGAGCTTTGTAATGGTTTGAAAATGTCTGAATAAAGAAGGGACTGAAGAGACTCGGCGAGTTGCATGAACAACTCGGCGAGTCCGATGAAGATTAGCCTTTAAGGTTCCCGCATGGACTCGGCGAGTCAACCAGATGACGCGGCGAGTCAGATGGGGTGTTTCCCGACTGATTGGACACGCAGGAACGCGACGAGTTGATTGGAGACTCGGCGAGTTAACCAGGGTTTTCGGGGTTCTATAAGTTTCGAAGGAACTCGGCGAGTCAGCCCATGCACTTGACAAGTTGGGTTAACATGGACTGTTGACCTTGACCGTTAACTTTGACTTTGACCAAGGGTTGATTAGTTGACTTTGAGGGCATTTGGGTAATTTGGGAATTTATGGGATGGACCATTGGTGGTTATAGGTGTTGGGGTTTGGAGCTATATTTGGAGGAGTTGGCAATGTCATCCTGAGCTACTTGTGAGGTGAGTTCTCCTCACTATACTGACAAGGTCTATGACATTAAGGCCGGCCCCTCATGATTGTTATCCTGGTTGTTCATGATTATGTGCAGTTATGATCCGTTAGATCATTATCCTGGCAGATAGGATGCTATTATATTATTATGATATGTTAGATCAGTATCCTGTTTGGTAGGATGTTATTATGCCGTTATGATCATGTAGATCGGTATGCTCGTCTATAGACTGTTATGTGATTATTTGATATATGTTCACATGTTTAGTCAGTAGTTGAGGCTTATCTGCTTTGTGCGAGAGCCAACAGACCTGGGCATTCCAACCCGATGGTTGTGGGCCGTGAGTATTCCATCACGAGGATGATTGGACTCATAGTATATTGGCATTCCAACCTGATGGTTGAGGGCCTGGGGTATTCCAACCCAATGGTTGATTGGACCCATAGTATGTTGGCATTCCAACCCGATGGTTGAGGGCCTGGGGTATTCCATCCCGAGGATGATTGGACCCATCGTATGCTGTTTGTTGATATGATATTGTTATGGTTGTATGGGTTGGTATTTTGGGGGTAACTCACTAAGCCTTCGAGCTTACATCTATTGATTATTGTTTTAGGTACTTCCGAGGATCGTGGAAAGGCGAAGGCATGATCGTGCACCTCCTCATGATTTTGATTTGATTTCTGGGAAAAACTCTGATATGGAACTATTTTGAAAGCATTTGTAATAAATAATGGTTTTTGGATGTTTGAAAAGTTTTAAATTAGCTTAATTTTTATGGATATTACAAGTTGGTATCAGAGCCTTGGTTTTAGTGAATTGGAGGAACACTTGTGTGAATCCAGTCTCAAATCAAGGAAAAGATTTTCAAATAACTTTCAAATGGTTTTCAAAATGATAAAGGAGGATGCAAGTGTACAATTAGTCGGAGCCAGTAAGTAGACCCCAAAATACCATACAGATATTTGATATTATGATATGTTAGAACAGCATGCTAGTACTAGGCTAGGGATCTTCAGGAATCGCAAGATAGAATTGCCTGATTATATGATGCCTGATAGCCTAGGGTTTTTCTTACATGAAATTGACATCATTACTGTAATAGCTTAGTGTATGTATCACGGCCGTACATAATTAAGATCTTATAATATGAGAATGTTTAGTTTGGCCTTATTTCCTGTTCTTGTTTGATGAAGGACTTAGGGTAGGATCAAGTATTCGAAAGTCTATAGGGTCCAGCGTTATGTATGGTTAGCATACACAAGTGCTGCAGGGTTGGTGGAAGTTTCATGAGTAGGTTGTGTGAGGCTGTTAGGCCAATTATGAGATATTTAGCATTCCTCTAGGAGTGAGGATTGAGCACTCGCTACGTTATGTATATTGTTAGGGCATTGTGGTGATACTTGAGACAAATATGGGTAGGTGTGGAAGGTAGTATGGACAAATTCTTCTTCTCTCCCAAGTCATCTTCTTGTATTAAGTGTTTGTGACTCCATTAGAGGTGCAACACTTGGGGAACTAGGCTTTCAGAAGTCAAGATCAAGAAGGATTTGTGATTGTTATTGCTACATAATAATCAAGGTAATGTTTCTAACCCTATTGATGTGTCAATTTCGAATATGTATGCTTAGTTATAGGTTTATTACTTTGGTATTCATAGTTGTATGTTTAATTAGAAAAACCTAGATCCAAAGCAATTAGGGTTGCATGAACACCATAGGATGTTGTTATGCTCAAAACCCAACACATCCGGATTAAAGTGTCTAAAAGTATGATCTTTACTGAGGATCCTCTACCTACCAGGATCCTTCTAACAAAGTGATTGCCGATGTAGAGAGTTATCACCAGTCCTTCGTCCCTATGAGATCCTAGGAAGAAGGAAAGAAAGATCCAAGGAAAAAGAGAAAGATCCTACGAGGATACTAGAAAAACCAGGATCCCCTTTAGATGCCAAGGTAACTAATGTTATTTCGGGAGGTTCTAACATCTGTGGAACTTCTTAGTTTGTAGCGAAAAGACGTTCTAAGGTGTCTAAGGCGAAAAAAGAAGAGAAGCCCCGAAAGAACACGTCGATCACAATTGAGAAACAAATCACATTCGATGAACAAGATAGAGAAAACATCCAAGATCCTCACCACGAAGGACTGGTGATAACTCTCTACATCGCCAATCACTTTGTTAGAAGGATCCTGGTAGGTAGAGGATCCTCAGTAAAGATCATACTTTTAGACACTTTAATCCGGATGTGTTGGGTTTTGAGCATAATAACATACTATGATGTTCATGCAACCCTAATTGCTTTGGATCTAGGTTTTTCTAATTAAACATACAACTATGAATACCAAAGCAATAACCCTATAACTAAGCATACATATTTGAAATTGACACATCAATAGGGTTAGAAACATTACCTTGATTATTATGTAGCAATAACAATCACAAATCCTTCTTGATCTTGACTTCTGAAAGCCTAGTGCCCCAAGTGTTGCACCTCTAATGGATTCACAAACACTCAATGCAAGAAGATGACTTGGGAGAGAAGAAGAATTCGTCCAATGCTTCCTAGAAACTCATAGGGACGAAATCTACTAAAAGTTTAGGTACATGCAGTCTTTCTCCTCATTATGCATTACACATTGTTAAACCATTATTCAACCTAAAGTGGGTTAAAATTAAAAAATAACACAGTGACTTACCTAAAAATTGGGCAACCAGTGAATCTCCTTCTAGGATTTCCGGGATGCCAAGATCTCCACTTCCCACCAGGATCTTCACAATGCCATTTTGCCCTTAACACACCCTTCTTGCTCGAGAACCATTCATGCTTCCAACAAAAGAAGAGGACACTATTTCTTCTTTCTTTACGTGCTAGGGTTTGTGAAAGCTACCCACCACTTTAAATAACAAGTTGAGTAAAGTACACAAATCGTCCCTCGTGTAGGTGCCAAAATGCACGTTCGGTCCTTATTTTCAAAAATTAAATTGGACCGTCCCTTATTATTTTAAAACGTGCACGCTTTATCCCTCGTTAGTTTAAATTTACACGCTCTATCATTTGACAACCATAAAATGACTATATTGCCCGTAATATTTTATTTTTAATTTAATTATAAGTTATTTTCTGTTAAAAAAAAAAGAAAAGAAAATTAAATACCCCACCCACCCTTCTTCGTTCACTTCCCCTTTCTCCTTCTATCTTCTTTGTTTCCAGATCACTGAACCCCAACAACACTTGACCGGCGACATGGTTACAGAAGGTTGCAGCACACTAGTCTCTTTCTCTCTTTTCCGTTCGAATAGGAACCAAATGCAGATATCATCGTTGATTTTGATTTCAAATTTTCTTGTATGGATCCCAACATCAATTTTGATCTGTGGTCTGAATCTGGTTACGAATTATGACCTAGAGGTGATGGGTAGTGTCGGAATAGGTATACGGTGGTGTTGCCGGAGAAAGAGGAAAGTTTGATGGCGGCTAGGATTTTGGGTGGCTGTCGGAGTGCAGATCGTCTCTGTAAGATCATTATCTTTCTATCTCTATCTCTCTTTTATTTTCGTCTCCTTCCCCATCATCAAACCCTTGATGTCGGAACCAAACCCTCACTTCAATGTTCAAGCCTGCTTAAAGCAAACCCTCCAACCCCGTAGCACAACAGTTGCACTCATAACTATTGTCGCACGCGGTGGAGTTGGTGGTGGTTTAGTAATACTACAAAACGGATAGCAAAAAGGAGGGACGCTGAAGCAGCCAACAAGAGCCTATGAATTTTCTTCCATCTCTGCCCCATGTGCCGAGTCAATTTGTCATTGATTCAAGCTTCATCCACAATCAGATATGGTGGTGATTAACAGCGTAAACCGCTCACAGAATCAAATTATATTTTCCTTACTTTATCCCAATTGATAAACTCTAATGAGATTATAAAATCAAATTATATTTTCCTTACTTTATCCCAATTGAAATCCACTCAACCATCGGGTTGGAATACCCTAGGCCCTCAACCTTCCGGTTGGAATGCAAACATACTATGGGTCCAATCATCCTCGGGATGGAATACCCCATGCCCACAACCAACAGGTTGGAATGCCCACATACTATGAGTCCAATCAGCCTCGGGATGGAATACTCACGGCCCACAACCAACAGGTTGGAATGCCCAGGTCTATTGGCTTTCGCACAAAGCAGATAAGCCTCAACTGCCAAACAAAACATGTGCACATATAACAGATAATCACATAATAGTCTATAGACAACAACTGATCTAACGAATCATACCACATAACACATAATATTATCCTACCCTCTAGGATACCGATCTAACAGATCATACCGCATACCACATAATATTATCCTACGCTCTAGGATACCGATCTAACAGATCATACTAGCATAACATAAACCGATAACAATCTAAACGGCCGGCCTTGGTGCCTTAGACCCTTGAGTATAGTGAGGATAACTCACCTCGCAAGTAATGTCGGAATGCTGTAAATCTTTGACTGCTGTCCCACCGGGAATCCCAAACTATCACATAATCAATACTAAGTTAATACCCAAAATAACCTTCTTGACTAGGTGTCCGCACCACTCATTAAGTCCATTCTCATTATTGGGCCAAAGCCCAATACCAAGTCCTTAACTTGAACGTCCATATATAAAGCCCATTATTGGCCCAATTTACTAAATTGGGCCCAACCTCTTAATCGGACCTAACCCCATGATCCATCATCACTACCTGGCCCAAAATATCTTATTTACAGAGTCCAGCAAATGCCAAATTCCAATTAGTCCATAAACAGCCCAAACCAAAGCCCATTATGCGAAACCCATTCTGACTGAGTACGCAGGGCGTACTCAGCTGTACGCAGCGCGTACCATGTTTGTGACATGTACACTGCGCGTACCAGCTTGTACGCCCAGCGTACTCCTCTGTTAAGTCCTTTTTGCTATTAAGCACTTAATGCTTCAAACCAAGGGACCAAATTACAGATCTGAGTTCTACTTAACGTCTTAATCCATAAAGTCACTGACTTGGTGACTTATATGACCCACATGAACCCAATACTCAAAGTATAGCAATCTACTTCCATGAAAATGGCCATAACTCTTGCATGAACCCATTAAGACCTCCAAGATGGCAACTTTCTGCCTAAGGGACTCAAATAACACCAAGGGTGGCAACTCTAAGCCTCAGAATCGGATTTGAACCATAAAGCTTCATCCTTTGGACCAAAAAGGGACCAAAACCCATAAATGGTAGATCTAAGAGATGAATGATCAAGTTCAAAGCTTTATACCTTCATTAAGCTGAAAATGAGTCACAAAAGCCAGATCCATAAGCTTCTCCTTGATCCCCCATCTTTGCATCAACTCCACCTTCTTGGAAATCGACCAAATACTCAAAAAATGGACTCCATGAGCTCCAAAATGTCACCATGGATGATTAAGGACGATTTCTAGGGTTTAGAGGGGTAGAGGCTGAAGATATTAGGGTTAGGTTATGAGATAATGTGTTTAAATAGGGTCCAAGACCCTAAAATAGGGTTCTGATCTGATTGGCGAACGCCCAACGTACATTTGGTACGCCCAACGAACTCCGAAGAACATTCGCGACCATCCTGGTCAGTACACCCAGCGTACTCCAAGGTACGCCCAGCGTACTGCCTTCTTCACAAGTACGCCCCGCGTACGCTTTGTGCACGCCCCGTGTACTCGGCTAAGCCTGAAAACCACGAAACTTCCGAAGGCCATAACTTCTTCGTTATAAATCTGATTCCGACGATCCTTATATCCGCGGAAAGGTAACGAGAAGACCCATACTTCTATAAACTTTATTTAACCTGAAACCCAACCGAACTAAAATCCAAAATTTATAAAAGTAGTCTGAAACACTACATTCCCGCTTTACCCTTGACCCCAAAGTGCAAACCGAACTATTGGGTCACATACCCACATTACCCACATCCAAATGGGCCTAAATCTTACCTTTATAAAGGCCCTAATCCTTATGATGACCGCTCTTCGGACCACAGCCTCGAATTAGGACTTTATTCGAAACAGGGCGTTATAACTCTCCCCCACTTAAATTTGATTTCGTCCTCGAAATCGTTTCTTACCAATCCTGGCAACCCGAAATCCCGAGGGGCACATTCACAACCATAACGTATGACGACCTTCTAGGGAGGCTAACTCCACAGAAAATTACAATCCGAAGAAAATAACTACATAATCCCAAGCATAACCCCAGCCTTTCCAAGGCAACCGTAACCAACCTTCGCAGGGTTCTAAACCTGAAGATAAACGAATCCCTTGCAATATGATCACATTTACTCAATCCGAAATCTGAAGGCTCGAGAGGGTCTGGCTCCCTGACATACCGCCCTCACTGGAGCATTGCAGAATTCATTGCACTTAACTCCCAACTGGCTATTCAACTACTGATAACCTGAGGTCCCTACCAGAGTACAGAACCACAGATCATACTCTACTGCCGAGAACTCTTTACTGGACAAAAGAGACTCAATAATCCTTCTGGCGAAAACTAATTCTGATGAAAAAATTTCCAAGGATATGATGAACAATGGGAGACAAACTGAGAGGTGAACCCTTAAGTGCCGATAAGACAGTGCTTCCTTTAACTCACGAACCATCATACAGATAACAATCCTCTCACAAGCACGAACACTCATACCTGGCCCAATCAGCCTCGGGCTGGAATACCAGGCATGCCTACAACGGGTCCAGTCATCCCTAGGATGGAATACCCTCGTATCACGCACATGTTTGGCCCAATCAACCCTCGGGTTGGAATACCAAACACGTCAGGTGCACTCAACCGTAGGGTCCGGTCATCCTCACGATGGAATACCCTAGATTGGAATACCACTATATACATAACTCGGGTCTAACCCATAACTTGAAATCCAAGGACCTATCCTTGCATCTCATCCAAAATCCTCTGATTCATCACAACCGAGTAACACTCATCTGATCCTCAACAATGTGCCCATTCTGAAAGCGCTCCAACAGAAGAATGAACTAGTAAGATCACTAAGCCCACAACCTATGACTGGAATGCTCCTGATAAACTATCAACCTTGTCCAACAGAAAAGGCCTAACCAACGTCCTTCACAACATCAACCAGCGCCACGATGCTGAAACCCCTCAATGCACGATTCACCTATAGAACACGTTACTATCCAAGAAAAATCCTATAAACCTTGGTCGCACATGACCCTAGAATAGGATTATAGTCGAACTCTAGATCCAACTTGCAACTATAACTCAGACCTGATCAGGCACGTAATCCGAACCAACCCTATTGCCACCTTGAATACCCACAGATACACGCAAAGAATCACTACCACACACATATTTGGGAATCCATGACTCCATATTCACTCGCCACAAAGACCATACTCGATCGAGACCGATCCGATTATACTAATACAAAACTAGTCTGAGAAGACTTCCACGATTATCCCGAAGGTTATCGAATCCACGGCTAAAAGCGATTGCTACATGACCAATGGTAGCCCTGCATCACAAGAAACCTTAAGCAATTCATTACTTCCTTAATCTCATAACTGTAGTGACGTTCCTACAGTCTTATCACTGGCTTAACCAGGTCTAATCCCTCTAGGGAAACCCATAAACCCATCCGTGGATTTCCATATCCTCACTGCTACACCAGAACTGGTGGGTACTACTGTCCCTTCCGCGTCCTAGCAACGCGCTCATACTATCTACCAACCTAGCGAATGTTGCGGCTACACCCACAGACTTACATCACTCCTAGCACTATCTGCTGCTAGTGAATGCTACGGCTACCCCCGCAGTCTTACAACACTTTCCATACTACCTGATCGCTAGTGAATGCTACGTCTACCCCCGCAGTCTTACAACACTTTCCATACCGGTCGAACACGCACTCGACCTAACACACAACTGAACTTAATTCATTGCTAAAATCCCAACTTGATTTTCCCAAATTCTGCTATCAAGCACCGAGAAGACGCGATTCCCATGCTAGGGAGTTTTACCGAACTCCCAACTCACACAACCCTCAAACCAAACAGCCACTTGGGTTGTCTTTCTTCCTGACAACGATGCGAAACTTATCCCATCTTCAAAACCGATCCTGCTTCTGCATTCCGGGTCGATTCTACCCCACTTAGATTCAACTAAGTCTTCACAATACATGGAAATTTGAGAATTCCCAATCCTTCTTACTTTCCAACGATCGATCTGATGACAACCAGACCTTTCCAACTAGTACTCATTTACTAGCAAACTCCAAATGATCACACGCTTCTAATAACTAGATGAACACTTCCAGAATCCCAGGGAACCAACAGTCCCTAATGCTCGAATGATCCCACACCCAAATCTTGAAGTCCAAAGATAGATACTCCAACTAATGTCTCAACAACGAGCTACTTCCTTTGGCGTTTTCCTCCGCCAACCAATAACGGTTACTGAACTACTGAATCCTGACAACGCCGAATAACCATCCTGTGGGACCCTGTCCGTAGGCCTCCCACATAATACCCTTCTTCCCAAAGTGTTCCAACAATTCTCCTGCTCTCGGCTCTAGAAATCATACCATTCATAGCCTCGCACCCTGACTCACTCACCAGCTCAATCATCCACAGCTGAACTGTAGTAGCTGAAGCAACCTTTGCCCTACACCGGGCTACAACCACTCCCATGACATAGCCTCTAATCCCGGAAGCGCAATAGGTAGTACCATCAATCCTGGTAACCCGACACAAGAGATCCAATGCAAATCAGATCTCACAAGATATTTATGCCACATCGACCCACCCGCGCTCACCAGCGCTGGAATACTGTCGCCAACCCTTGCAACTAAGTGACCACGAGCTAGAATACAACCTGATCCTGGGGTCCCAAGTCTGCTCACTCCTTCGAGCTCGAAAGACTGAAAGGGCACAATCCTTGCCCTATAAAACAACATTCCAATCCATCAATTAACCATTCTACTTCTAGCTGCAAAACCCCAGCTGAACATAATCATCACTCCTTTCCGGAGTCCCCACGTCTCGCATTCTAGCCTCGAGCAAAACCCCTGAAGCCTCAAATCCAGAAACTCCTATGCGAGCCTCTCCCGCTCATCCCGCGGAATGTAATGAGCACACAACATCTCCCTGATCACAAATAACAGCAGCCCTTTGCTCATCAGAATATGTCCCAGTAACAAGTCCCGATACTGGAAAGCTCGCCCAGCTCCTCCCCCTGTCGTCGTTACAGTTGCTATAGATGCCGCGGCAACCGTCTCGGCAATGGCTGCATAGCGCTCGTCGAAATACTCAACCATGGCGGTCTTAATAGACCCAAACATCTCCGGAAACTGTCCCCGGACAACCCCGATCACCTCCTCCAGATGATCTCACTGACACGGTCCTCTGACAATGCTGGCCTATCCTGGCTGCCAACTCCCGATCCTAACCTGGATTCGGTCTCAAGACGTCTCGTAACCACCATTCTGGTAAGACACCAGAAAAATCTCTGATAATCCATATGATGACAGGGGACCAACTCCCAACCCAACCCTAGGGGTTGTGACTTCCTTGATACGCGTATAGGTCCTATGCTTTCAGTAGTACGGGCCCATACTACCTTCCACACCTACCCATATTTGTCTCAAGTATCACCACAACACCCTAACCATATACAAACATAGCGAGCGCTCAATCCTCACTCCTAGAGGAATACTGAATATCTCATAACTGGACTCCCGGCCTCTCACGACTCACCCATCCATGAAACTTCCACCAACCCTGCAACACTAGTGTATGCTAGCCATACATAACGCTGGACCTCATAGACTTTCGAATATCCAATCCTACCCTAAGCTCCCAATCATACAAGAACAGAACATAAGGCCAAATCAAACACTCTTAGGCTATAAGATCTTAATTATGTATACCCGTTATGCATACACTAAGCAACTACAGTAATGATGTCAATTTCATATAAAGGAAACCCTAGGCTAGCAGGCATCATGTAATCAGGCAATTATATCATGCAATTCCTGAAGATCCTTAGCCTAGTACTAGCATGTTGTTCTAACATATCACATAATCAAATAACTGTATGGTATTTTGGGGTCTACTTACTGGCTCCGGCTGATCGTACACTCTGCATCCTCCTTTACTTATCTTAAAAACCATTTAGAAATCATTTTGAAAATCTTTCCTTGATTTGAGACTGGATTCACACGAGTGTTCCTCCAATTCACTCAAACCAAGGCTCTGATACCAACTTGTAACATCCATAAAAATCATGCCAAATTTAAACTTTTAAAAACATTTTAAACCTATTAACCATTACGAAACTTGTTTTCAAAATGTATCATATCAAAGTATCCCAGAAACAAAGTCATAAAAAGTGAGGAGCTGTACGATCACGCCTTTGCCTTGCCACGATCCCCTAATGTACCTGAAACAATAAACAGAAACTGTAAGCCCGAAAGCTTAGTGAGTTCCCCCAAAATACCCATACTCACAACAATACACATATAATCATAACAACATACTATGGGTCCAGTCAATCATCGGGTTGGAATACCCCATGCCCTCAACCTTCCGGTTGGAATGCCAACATACTATGGGTCCAATCATCCTCGGGATGGAATACCCTAGGCCCACAACCAATAGGTTGGAATGCCCACATACTATGAGTCCAATCATCCTCGGGATGGAATACTCATGGCCCACAACCAACATGTTGGAATGCCCAGGTCTATTGGCTTTCGCACAAAGCAAATAAGCCTCAACCGCCAAACAAAACATGTGCACATATAACAGATAATCACATAATAGTCTATAGACAACAATTGATCTAACGGATCATACCACATAGCACATAATATTATCGTACCCTCTAGGATACCGATCTAACAGATCATACCGCATACCACATAATATTATCCTACCCTCTGGGATAACGATCTAACAGATCATACTAGCATAACATAACCCGATAACAGTCTAAAGGGCCGGCCTTGGTGCCTTAGACCCTTGAGTATAGTGAGGATAACTCACCTCGCAAGTAGTGTCGAAATGTTGTAAATCTCTGACTGCTGTCCCACCGCGAATCCCAAACTATCACATAATCAATACTAAGTTAATACCCAAACTAACCTTCTTGACTAGGTGTCCACACCACTCATTAAGTCCATTCTTATTATTGGGCCAAGGCCCAATACCAAGTCCTTAACTTGAATGTCCATATATAAAGCCCATTATTGGCCCAATTTACTAAATTGGGCCAAACCTCCTAATTGGGCCTAACCCCATGATCCACCATCACTACCTGGCCCAAAATATCTTATTTACAGAGTCCAGCAAAGGCCCAATTCCAATTAGTCCATAAACAGCCCAACCCGAAGCCCATTATGCGAAACCCATTCTGATTGAATACGCAGGGCGTACTCAGCTGTACGCAGCGCGTACCATGTTCGTGACTTGTACGCTGCGCATACCAGCTTGTACGCCCAACGTACTCCTCTGTTAAGTCATTTTTGCTATTAAGCACTTAATGCTTCAAACCAAGGGACCAAATTACAGATCTGAGTTCTACTTAACGTCGTAATCCATCAAGTCACTGACTTGGTGACTTATATGACCCACATGAACCCAATACTCAAAGTATAGCAATCTACTTCCATGAAAATGGCCATAACTCTTGCATGAACCCATTAAGACCTCCAAGATGGCAACTTTCTGCCTTATGGACTCAAATAGCACCAAGGGTGGCAACTCTAAGCCTAAGAATCGGATTTGAACCATAAAGCTTCATCCTTGGGACAAAAAAGGGACCAAAACCCATAAATGGTAGATCTAAGAGATGAATGATCAAGTTCAAAGCTTTATACCTTCATTAAGCTGAAAATGAGTCACAAAAGCCAGATCCATAAGCTTCTCCCTGATCCCCCATCTTTGCATCAACTCCACCTTCTTGGAAATGGACCAAATACTCCAAAAATGGACTCCATGAGCTCCAAAATGGCGCAATGGACGATTAAGGACGATTTCTAGGGTTTAGAGGGGTAGAGGCTGAAGATATTAGGGTTAGGTTATGAGATATGGTGTTTAAATAGGGTCCAAGACCCTAAAATAGGGTTCTGATCTGATTGGCGAACGCCCAACGAACATTTAGTACGCCCAGCGTACTCCGAAGAACATTCGCGACCATCCTGGTCAGTACGCCCAACATAGTCCAAGGTACGCCCAGCGTACTGCCTTCTTCACAAGTACGCCCCGCGTACGCTTTGTGCACGCCCCGTGTACTTGGCTAAGCCTGAAAACCACGAAACTTCTGAAGGCCATAACTTCTTCGTTATAAATCTGATTCTGACGATCCTTATATCCACAGAAAGGTAACGAGAAACCCCACACTTCTATAAACTTTATTTAACCTGAAACCCAACCGAACTAAAATCCAAAATTCATAAAAGAAGTCTGAAACACTACATTCCCGTTTTACCCTTGACCCCAAAGTGCAAACCGAGCTATTGGGTCACATACCCACATTATCCACATCCAAATGAGCCTAAATCTTACCTTTATAAAGGCCTTAATCCTTATTATGACCGCTCTTCGGACCACAACCTCGAATTAGGACTTTATTCGAAACAGGGCGTTACAGAGAAACGGGGTAAAAAAAATTGATTATTGAGACAATTGAAGAATTACCTATTCATTTTTTAGTAGACATGACTCATGAGTAAGGTCTTTATTCATTTTTTATTTATTTTTTTCGAAGTCTTATGTAAGGCGTTGTCTATTTGAAAGATGTCCAAAAAGTATCTCAGATGATCATGGCAATCTTGGAGAGGTGGAAGCAAAAAATAAATGAGCATAAGTTGAAATAAAAACTCTTCCTGGCTTTCTTAATTAACCTTTTTTTTTTTGCATTATGTAATAAAGAAATACATATATTTGGCTTACCAGATTAAGTCGTATTTCATTATAGGTTCGTTAAGTATAAAAGAAACATTAACATCTCGTAAGCAATATAAAATTTGTTTATTTTTTGAATTAACGAAAAAACAACCGTACAGAAAAAGGAGTATCATTTTCTCACATATTTTTAAGTGAGCGTTTTAATTTTACAGATCCGACGTGATGCAGAAGACCGATGGAGAGAAGCGATCCATAAATATAGCTAATTAGCTGTTTGGTGCCTTACCTTAGAGGCTTAGACCCTTAGTTGGCTTTGCCATGCAAGAGCTTTGGGCTGAAACTCCTAGCCCATTTGGGAGGATCCGACTTATGCATATTCGATGGACAGGGCTTTAAAAAGCTAAAAGATTTTTTATTTTTTTATTTTATTATTTTTTTAGTTTAGTACGGTATATGGAGTTGATCTTGTTATTTATTCAAATTTGAGTATTTTTCTTAACTTGTAGTTTTTAATTTGGTTTAACTAGTAAACCAAACCAAGTAAACCGGTAAACCGAAACCGAATAAAGTACCAATTATTCCGAACTTTATTTGGTTTGGTTACGTTTAATTTAGAGATGTTAAAAAAATCGATTTAACGGAATCATTGACGGAGCTTATATAGGGCCGCGGGGGGCCACATCGCCCCCTCCCCCCCCCCCCCCCCCCCTAATTTTTTTATATATATTGTCCATAAGTATTAAAAAGGTTACATATTATGCCCAAAACTATAAAATTTGACTCCCCCCCCCCCCCCCCCCCCGTTCTTCATTTTTTATACGTATTCTATTTTCGGCTCCACCAAATCAAAACTTCAACCTCCGTCACTGAACGGAATAACACCCCTAATAATCATCATCCTCTTCGTCAGAAAAAGAATGGCTTATTAAGGAAGGCAGAAATGTCTGCTGAGAAAAAAAAAATAGAAAAATCAAGATTTTAAGCAACACTCAAGCTGAAAGACGTGGAAATCTATGCAAAGAAACCTTGTAGCTGTCCACGAGCATTTTATGCGAGACTACTTTGATAACAAGGGTACAATTTTTAACAATGCTTTCAAATGTTTGAACCGTTTAAGGATGAAGAATTTTCAAATTGAAAGAGTTTATTTATTTATTTTGTAATTTTTTAAATTTTGCTGTTATTGTTTTGTTTTAAAGTTTTAATTTCTTATTATATATTAAGTTAAATTAATTAAATTTTAAGCTTTAATTGAGGGTTAGAGGAGGGGATGACGTTCCAGAAGGAAGTGAAAGGATAGTGTGATGCTTTGCTTAGGAATGACCACATATAGAGTGGTTTTGACACGAAAGATTAAGGTTGATGGATAGTCTTGCTTCTTGGTTTCTCAATCGTTACTTTTGATAACGGTTTCATGCTTTTATATTAGTTTTCTGGTTATTCATGTATTGTTTCACTATTCTCTATAACTTACTCCCTTTGTTTGTAGGTTCTTAGAGCCATACATTTTTTTAGAAGAACTCATGGTTTTGTCTTACTGCATAATATTGGTACTTACATTTCCTTTGTATGCCTAATTTTACAGGTTGCCATTTTGCACATATCGGAGGTCATCTTAGTGATGTAGTCGATCTTCATTCCACAGAGACATAATTGTCAACTTCTACCTCCCCTTACCCTATTCTAACGAGATTCTTGGGGCTTGTTGTTGTTGAAATTTTAAATTTTAATCAAAATTAAATAATATTTAAAAATTAAAAAAAATAAAGTGTGACATCACTCCTTTGGTATGACAAGAAAATTAGGATAATGTGATAAAAATGTGGTAGCTATAAAATGATAGTTTGGTAGACAAAACCCATGACAAAGAGTGACACCAGTCACAGTGGTTTTACTTGTGTCAAATGTCATGTTCAAAACTGTTTGAGATTAAGTTCGTGTTTGTTATTTAAGGTTAGCAATTATGCTTATAGTGCTCATGGTCACTTTTGAGGGGTAGGCCCGCCCGTTACACTAAGTTCTTGGGGTATCAAATCTATTTTGATTCTACAAAGTGTAGGGCCCGTCTTTGGTACGGGTGTATCATATCTTAACAATATGCATGTAACATCTCTATAAGAGAATCAAAAAAAAAAAAAAGTCCAAATCAAACAGACTTTTATACAAAGAATACGAATGTTTACCAGGAATAGCCAGTGGAATTAAATAACAAGTAGACGTGCCGAAAGTTATAACTTGTGGTGCTACCTATATAGTATCAATCTATGGTGGTGACTAGTGAAATCTAGAATAAAGTGCATATGTCCCCTTTTTGCTCTTGCTCCTTTCCACATATAGATCTTTATCATATAAAATACAAGTTATTATGAGTATTAATATTTCGTCGATGTAATTTGTATTGGATAAAAATATATCATTAGTTGTTTGGAATGTTGCTCCATTAAAAGATTCACCTTTTTGTAGGTATCCCTAGCAAGTTGCAAGAGAAAACACAGCTGCTTTGATAAACTAGAAAGTAGTTATTTTGTCATTTTACCTTTCTTTGGGTTGTGGGTGGGGACTAAAAGTGAATAATGAACAATGAATATACTATTAATATTGTGTGCAAGTGGCATCGTTTGGGTTAACGTGCTTCTGAATGACATCTGTTCTTTAATTGTGAATAGGGTTTGGACCGTCCGCGCGATGCTGCGGAAGCCGAGTATGTTGAAAAACGCAACTCGAAACCATATATACCACAGAGACGATTAAACCACCACAAAAATATCAAAATAAATTTTGGATACAAACAGTTATGTACGGAGGATGCGGAAGAAAATAAGACTTGAAATTGTATCCTAAAGAAATTATTAAAAAAAGATTATTAAAAAATTATGTAAGGGGCTAAAAATATAAGTTTAAAATATAGTAAGGGACCAAACCATAATGTATAAACACAAATAATTTAACATTAAAATTATGAGGGTGAAAACTGTTAAATTAAAATTAATTAACGGGAAAAAATATAAATATAAAAATCTTCTATGACCTGAACCTATTATGTCACATCTTTGCGGCGAATAACATATTTTCAAAGTGAACAATAAAAGTATAAAATAAAATTTCGATGGAGATAATTATATATGGAGGACGCTGGTAAAAATAAATTTTGACATTGTATCTTGATCGGCACACTACACAAATGATAATTATTTAAGAAATTATAATGATAAAAAAACAATATTAGTAAAAAGGAAAACTATAAAAACAAATATGTAAGAGACTAAAACCGTAACTTTAAAATATACTAAGAATCAAAGTTAAAACTTATAAGATACCAATAATTTGATTTTAAAATTATAAGGATAAAAGTTATTATATCAAAATTAGTTTAGGGGTGCAAAATATAAAAACAAATGAAACTTAAGGGAGGCAAATGAAAAAAGAATTGAAAGTTAAAAGTAGATATGAAGGGAAAATGAACAAAAGAGCAAAAGCTTAGGTGGAATCAACGTACATTTCTCTTTAAAAATTGTTATATCAAAATTAGTTTAGGGTTGCAAAATATAAAAACAAATGAAACTTAAGGAGGCAAATGAAAAAAGAGTTCAAAGTTAAAAGTAGATATGAAGGGAAAATGAGCAAAAGAGCAAAAGCTTACGTGAAATAAAGAGTACATTTCTCTCACAACCATAGTTTGGCATTTAATATATATATAATTTGATATTTGATAAGTTATTTTGGTTTAATAAGTATAGAGGTAAATCAAAATGTCTCATAAAGCATTACGGAGAGTTTAACGAAAGAATTGAATGAGATAGTAAGCCTAATTGTTATTTTATGGATGAAAATTTATCATTATGATATATGAAATGTCATCTTGACATTCTATGAATTTGAAGTTCTATGGTCGTTGAATCCTTCAATGCGAAAAATAAAACATTTCTAACTCTTAAATAAATATTTTAGTTTGTTCTATTGAATTTTGTAGAAAAAATTGATAAAATTACATGGAATATAAAATGATTATATGACAATATATTAAACTTTATATAGTTCAATGGATTATAAATGCACTCAAATTGATATACAATTTGAACATGAGTATAAGATCAAAGGTGGTAGCATGCCCGAACTCGAGATATCATTAATGGATTTCAACTTCTTACCATAAAGTCACACATGCTTAAACTGATATAATCAATTATTAAGCGTGCAATAGATATTGTAAACAAAACACCCAAATTGTAAATTATATAGTATATGACATTAATGGAAGGCTTGTTTCTTGACATGTCATTTGTTTGTTTGTTTTTTTTTTTTTTTTTTCACATGAATGAAATCCACCTCTTGGGACCGTGAAAAGCTATCTAGAACCAAGTATTTCTAGGGTGTAAATGGATGTTATAAACACATATATTATGTTTGTATTAGATTATAATATTAGACTACAAGTGAGTTCAAACTTTACAAGTCAATTCAAACTTTATTACGTTCAAACTTTATTACGGTGTTTTTTCTTTTTGACTTAATGTAACTAATGTATAAAAAACTTAATGGACATGGTTGCCCTTACATATATGGTCGTTTCGCAATGCTTACATTTTCCAAGATTCCAAGCTTTGTGATGAGCTTCTTTTTGATACAATTGTTTCCAATTCATTTAATTGGATTTGAGAAGGTGTCAGAACAAAAAAGTTAGATTGGATTAGATGTCTTAAAGACCCATGTATGTATTATGATTCTTTGTATTTCTCTAGCACCTTGTTAACTTCTAATAAATACCCGAACAGATTTGGAGATATAGGTTTTTGTGTTTTTAGTTATCTAAAGTTCTAAGCATGATGGTATATTCGAATATTTACATAAAACGTTTTGGAAAAGGACGACAAAAATAAAGGGACAACATAACTACAAAAACATGTGTGATGTGTAACATAGCTCGTGGGGCCTATTTCAGTCATATAACTCAAATCACGTGTAAATCCCCCGAAATGTATTGACGTACGACATTTGACTGGCCATTCAAGGGTAAAAAAACACTATTTCGGTATGAACCAGATATTAATATCAAATGAAGGGAAACTCTGAATACCATATATGACCTCAATATAACAGCAGTCAATGTGAGACTATATATGGGAGATAAGCTTCATTGATTGTAGTGAAGTTTATGATAAGGCAGTAATAAATGAGGTAGGTGTGCATGTGTAACATAATTCTCTTATTAATGGGTCGCTTTTATTGTATAGAAACGAATTTGTTTAGTCCATATATATATAATGTAACTTTCACTTGAACTTAGATTAATTATCAGATATAAGATTAGGGTGTTCGTGGTGTGATATGGTGTGGTGTGGTTTAGATTCAAAGTTGCAAACCGCACTGCAAATGCGGTTTGAGATTTTTTAAAATCATAAACTGCATATGAATGTACTTAAACCACAATATATAATGCGATGCACGCAGTTTTTGTGTGGTTAATAACCAAATTTTAATATTGTGTATTTCATTTTTATATGCATTAGGCTAAATTTATTTATTTATGTTTAAATATGTTAAATATAATATAAATTTCATTAAGTTGTTTTTTTTAGTTCAAGTACAGGTATATATCTACATTAGGTTGTTTAACGTCTAGGATTTAGCTTTCCATAAATTTTAAACAATAAAACTCAAAATGCACCATATAACGCGGTGTACAAAAATTATAAACAGTAAACCATGCACACTGCGAAAATCGAAAACCGTATTATGTGGTGTTGAGTTGTAAAGTCTGATTTACCTATTGATCTCATTGCGGCTACTAAGACTTAGCATTTGATTTAGGTAGAAATTATTTCCCAAAGTCTACAGTGTGCGACACAAGGTCTGTAGTGCTCCATAGCAGGTTTGCAATGCTCGAGCCAACAGTTGTACAATTTGCCTAAGCGAAAATCATGTGTATGACAACTGTATTTCTATAAGTTTAATAAAAAATTAAATCTCTTTTTCTATCTCATTTTTGGATTAATCAATAATTCTAATTGTGTGAACCACATTGGTTCCTCGTGTTTTTTATGTTTCTTCTTTATCTATATTTTGTATATATGTGTGTTTACTAATTCTTGATCAAAACATTTATGTGGAAAGCCTCCTACCAAGGCTAGAGCCCTCCCTCCCTCCACTTTGGGCTTTATATTAACATGCACATTTGAGGTCGCAGATCGGTTTCGGGTTGGTCTCGAAACGGTCTGCTCTTTTGCGGCCAGTTTCAGAGCAGTCCGGTATTTTTCGGATCGGCCCCTTTCGGTCTCAAGCCGGTCTTTCTTCAGTCCAGTCTTTTTTCAGACCGGTCTCTTTCCGTCCGATCTTTTTTGAGACTGGTTTCGGACTTTTCCGGTCTGGTCTCATAGTCTTTCCGTGTGTCTTTTTCGGTTCGGTTTTCAGGTTTTTCCGGTCGGGTTTCAGGTTTTTTTCGGCCTGATTTCGGTATTTGTTGGTTTTTTAGTTTCGATTTTGAGTTTTTTCTCTTAACAAATATGTGATTAACACCAAAATGATAGATTAAACTTTATTGAAAAGCATACACTAAAGTTTAATAATAAAAAAAAGAAACAAAGTTACATAGTGTTATTTAAAAAGATGTCATCAACACAAAAATGATATATTTATAAACTTTGGTTTCCGGGTTTTTTTTTGAGACCGGTCTCAGACTGGTCTCGCGTTGGTCTCGGACCGGTCTTGTGTCGGTCTCGAAATTGTTCGGGCTTTTTTGGGACCCGTCTTGGATGTTCTCAAACCTATATTTTTTAGCACCTGTTTTTTTTTTTTTTTCGGTTCAATCTCATTTTACACAGCTTCAGTCTCGGTTTTTTAGGGTTCGGTCTAAGACCGATCCTTTTGTTCAAGTCTAAGTCAAACTTATACAATAATTGGGTTAAATACGATAAACAATAATATACTATCATTGATTTGTTATTATCTATTAAATTTTTTTAACTGATTACTATAGTAATATTTTTATTCCAAAAAATTTTCAAAAGTTTATTTTTTATGTAGTTTTTTATTAAGGAAACATATTAGAAGTATATTATTAATTTATTGTTAATTGGATAAAATTTTGAAAGTGTAATACCTTATTCAAAACATAAATTTGAATGCCATAACTCTCTCTTTCTCTCTCTCTCTCTCTCTCTCTCTCTCTATATATATATATATATATATATATATATATATATATATATATATATATATATATATATATATATACTATACTTTATAACTCGTGGTAACCACAGTTACAAAATTAATTAAAAGTAAAAACTCAAAATTATTAATCAATTATTTTAAATAAATTATTAATTAAGAGATATTTTTTTAGTTATATAAAACTTTAATCATTGATTTAAATAAATACTAGAAATTATATCACATTATAATTTGTATTAATTTTATTTTAATTTTTATTATAGTGTTATTAATTTAATGTAATTAAAATAGGAAATTTAAAATTTGAAATTTAAATGGAGAATCGATAGGTTGACAAGTGGTATAACATTAATTAGGACACTTCATAAGGTGATACATAACAAAAACTTAATAAGGTGACACATTAATTAGGAGACTTAATTAAACCGTAAAAACTCAAAATTATTAATCAATTATTTTAAATAAATTATTAATTAAGAGATATTTTTTAGTTATATGAAACTATAATCATTGATTTAAATAAATACGAGAAATTATATCAAATTATAATTTGTATTAATTTTATTTTAATTTTTATTCTAATATTATTAATTTAATGTAATAAAAATATGAAATTTCAAATTTAAAATTTGAATGGAGAATCAATAGTTTGATAAATGACATGACATTAATTAGAAAACTTAATAAGGTTACATATGACAAAAGAAGAATAAAATTATTCTTTTATTAATACATATATATATATATATATATATATATATATATATATATATATATATATATATATACTTAAAAACTAAATGTATTCACATGTAAAATGACGGCAACAAATAATTCTGTTGATGAATAGTTTCTTACACGATTAACATTTTTTATACCAAAAAATTTTCAAAAGTTTATTTTCTATGTAGTTTTTAATAAGGAAACATATTAGAACTATATTATTAATTTATTATTAATTGATTAAAATTTTGAAAGTGTAATATTTAATAGAAAACATAAATTTGAATGCTATAACTAAATATATATAATATTATAATATACAAATACTTAAAAATATATTGTTATTTCTTGTATAGAATTATATAACTTACTGCGAAACGTTAAAGAAAACTTTAAATAGAAACACAGATCATCATTTAAAGTTTTTAAAGATCACTAATGAAAAGTTTTAAGATGCTTAAAATGAAATGTAGAAAAGTAAAAGTGGTAATACTTTCTTTTCCCTAATCAGTATGGTATCATAGTCCATTGTAACATAACACTAGAGTTGACTTTTACACTATTTGACCGTTTTTATTTGTTTATGAAAATCATACCTAAAAGATTAATAAAAAATCTGACGTGTTTTGGTTAACGTACTTCTGATCTCTCACCAAATGAAACCCGTTCAAAACTTTTAAATTAGAGTAAATTACCAGACACGTCCATGTGGTGCTCAATTTGCTAGTTTAGTCCCTACGTTTCAATTTTTATTTGGACAATCTTGCCGAAATCAACCCATTCATTGGTTGATTAGAGAGTAGAAAACAAGATGTTCGTCCATAAAATTCGTTTTCTATACACCAATAAAGGGAGTTGAGAAAGATGGTAGTGTGTGTCGCCGGAAACACTAAAGAAATGGAGATGTGAAAGATGTTGGTGTGTGTTCGCCAGAAACAACCAAGAAAGGGAGTTAAGAGAGATAGTGTTGTGTGCTCATTAGAAACAACTAAGGCGGCAACAAGATGTAGGGTTTATGAACCTTCTTGGTTATGGTTTTCGTATGTTGGAAACAACAAAGGCATCAGTGGTCTCCGATCTAGGTTTAACAAGAGGGAAGATAGAGCTGGTGACAGATCTAATACAACGATGGCATCGAATCTTGTTTCCGTTCTCCGGAAACAACCAAGGCATCAACAGTGTCGAATCTACAGTTTAGGGAAGACAACGAGTAGCAGTGGTGATAGATCTAAGACAGCGGTGACATATGATCTAGTTTCAGTTCGTCAGAAATAACCACGACAGCGAAGACGTTAGAACTATGGTTCTTGGTTGAGCTCTTTGTTGAGCTCTTGGTTGAGTTTAGAGAAGAGGGAAAAATGAGATATATCAGATAGAGAGAAATGTGAGACGAGGGTAGCCGGTTAGGGGGTGGGGCTGTGGGGGTTAAGGTGAGATTTTAGATTTTTTTTTCCTAAAATGTAACACTCGTGTTCCAAATTGGCTAAGCTTACTTTCTCAGGGACCAAAAATGAAGTTTTTTGGAAGGAGACCTTGTGCCACGACGTGGTGCAAGGATGCCCACGACATGGCACTAGCTTGGAGGATCGCGTATGTATTGGGCCGCCACGGTGTGGCCTAGTATTGCCACGACGTGGCAGTTGTTCTGGCCCAAGCCCATGACTCTTTTAGGGTTCCGTTCATATTTAAACCTTACTAATTCATTTTTAGGGTTCTTTATCGGCCTCCATCACCCTCTCAGACCCATAAACCCTAACCCTAGCATCCATTGCAATTATAAACTCATTCTTGGTGCTTTTTGGTGATTTTTGAAGAAGAAGGAAGCATTTGGTGTGATAGTTTACTTGGCAAGGATCATCCATTTCAGCTAACACATCTCCTGGACCTTGGTGAGTGTCCAAGATCCAACATTTTCCTTGCTAAGTTGTTAGATATCTTGATGGTGTCCCTTTTCTTCATGTCTTGATAGATTTGAGTAGTGAGATCTCATAAAGTTTGCAACTTTATAAATCTCAAGACCACTTAGAGTAATTTGTGCCTTGGATCTGATTTTTAAGTGAGCCTTGGTGTCATGCATGGAATCTTGGTCATAAACCCTTAGTTTTGACCTAATAAGAGTTCAAGACATGCATTGGACATGCATGTCTGGAAATCATGGATTTTTATTGTAGTTTAGTACTAGAAACCCTTCTTGAATTATGGGTCTTGAGATCTTCAAGGTTAAGTGCTTAAAGATTAAGTCATGATGTGTTTTCACCCCTTTTTTGGACCTAGGATGAGATCTTCACCTCTTGGAAGGTCTTAAGGGATAAAGTTGGAAACTTTATCTATTTAGACCATAGTGTGGACCAGATATGGGCTTTGGAGCCCTTTGGATTGAAGAAATCGACTTATTCTATTAAGTTGTTTGGGAAACAATGATCACGACGTGGCCTAGGCTGCCACTGCATGGCGACTAGGCTAAGGCCTGTTTGTTTTGGCGATTTGTGGCCACGACGTGGCCAAGGAAGGCCACAATGTGGCGACCAGCTGGAGTTGACTTTGACTTTGATCGTTGACTGTTGACTTTGACAAAGTTTGACTTTAGGTCATTTTGGATGTATTTTGAATAGTAGATTGAAGTTTAAATCCCTGTTACTGTATAGGTGACCAGTAGAGGCTGTATTTGGAGCAGTGATTTGCTCAACTATTATTTCAGATTGTGAGCTGGGCTCTCCTCACTGTACTTGTGGGTCGCAGGCAGCAATGCCGACCTACTAGGTCATGTATCCGACTATATAAGATGTTGCTATGATGTAGTGATCTGTTAGATCTACATGATTATCTGTTTGTTGGTTATATGTTTATCTGTTACATATGGTGACATAGTGTGGTTAGGTTGAGGCAATACTTCTCTTTGCTAAAGCCAACAAACCTGGGAGCAATCTAGTCATAAGCCGTGGGTCGGGTAGGGCAAGCTAGACTTATGTTGAGGGCTCGAAAGCAAGCCAGACATAAGCGAGGGCTGGTAAGGCAAGCCAGACTTATGTTGTGAGCTCGGGAGCAATCCAGACATGGCCTGTAAGCTGGGAAGGCAAGCCAGACTCATGTTGTGGGCTTAGGGGTATGACTGTGGACCCAGCATGCATGTTGTTATTTGTTTAGTGTGATGGTACCTTGGGGAAACTTACTAAGCTTTGGCTTCCAGTTTCTTTTATGGTTTTAGGTACCTCAGAGGACAGGGGCAAGACGAAGGCTTGATCGTGCACATCCTTTGGATTTTATGAGACTTGATTTTAGGATACTCTAATTTTTTATTTGACATTTGGAAAACGTGTTTTGTAAACAATTATGGCTTTGGGTTTTTTTTTAATTTGAAAATATTTACCATAATTTTTAAGATGCTACATAAAATTATAAATATAAAAAATAAATGATAAGAAAATTAAAAAATAAATTAGTAAGGATAATATAGACATTTTAGGTTGAAGAGAGACCAAAATCATAACAAAAAGATGCCATATGAATGGTCCTACCGCCCTAGTGAAAAACAAAACATAAGGATAAAACTAGTGAATTTGGCCGAACCATAAGGACAATTCATGTAATTTCCTCTTTAATTTTTCATAAAAAGGTCTTGAGGAAGCGTTTTTGCCATCTTCTAGTGGTATCAATAGGTCAAACTCTTGAAAGAGAAAAGCTTTAATCTCATGATCCAAGGCACTACTATCATAGCAGTCTTTCCATAGAGAGAAAGGACATCTCCTTTTGACCCAAAAGAGAGGTTTATAACAAAGTCTTTCCATAGAGAGAAAGGACATCTCCTTTTGACCCAAAAGAGAGGTTTATAACAAAGATTAAGAACATAAAGAGATGTCCAAGAATCTTGATTTGTACAAGGAAAATCAAGAATAACTAGGATTGTAGGATGCTTAATGTTGGTGGAATTGTTGTTCAAACATGAGTTCTAGTCAACGCAAGCTTGTGTAACGAATAGATTCATGGATTAGGTGCTAAAAACATAGACACGGTACAACCACCGGTTATATCATACATTTCACTTCGTTTTTGTGGAATTATTTTTGAGCACCACATAATTAGATCATTGATAAAAGTTCATTAGTTTGTTGAGCTAAAAATTACATCTTAATCAGACTCTTATCCATTCTCAAAGAGCTAAAACCGAACACAACTGTCACACTAAACGGCTAAATTATTCACATTGTAGATAAAAGCGACAAGAGAATATTGAAAACACCATGAAAACTACCAATAACACTACCCAAATAAATGCAAAAAGAAAGGAAAAAAAATTTCAGGTTGGGCTCATCCATGAGGGTAGTGCATCGCAGGTTGCATCTGGAAAACCATGTTCTGAGATGCACCGTAAGAATCATGTAGACCACCGCCGCCACCCCCACCACCGCCGCCGCCGCCACCAAAAGCACCAAACGAGTTCCCACCATATCTTGGAGACATGAAAATAGCCCCATGTGTTTGGTTGAAAGCCATGGTGGTGTTTTCGTTATTTGGTTGATTCCATGGGACATTACATTGCTCCGGTGAAGCTGTTGTTTTGTACTCCGGCAAAGTGATCTGCTTTTCATTAAGATTTACAGTTGTTATATCATGAATACTTGCTCTTCTCTTATCTTTCCCCGCTGGAAAGTTGTCGGATAAAGTACTTTTAAGCATGGATTGCGACTTGAGTAGGTGTTCTTGTAGCACGAAATTTCGAGAAATATTTCTCCAGTCTCCTTTTCCGTACTTCTTTAGGCCCAATAGAAACAACCTGTGATTGGGTTTCCCAAATATCGATGTCATTTTTAATCCACTCAATGTGGGATCTCGAATCAATACAAAAAATATCGCTAGCTAAAAGAACAGAGTGAGTAAAGAAACTTACTTATGTTCTTCTTCTGTCCAACGAACACCCTTTTTCCTTTCTTGTTCTAGAGGCCGACCAACGGCCACCACAGCCACGGCGGCGGCAGAGGATCTCTTCCCTTGGGCACCATATGGCGGCGGTGAGAGAAACCCATCAACCCCATTGCTGTTTCCCCATTCTAAAGTGAAAGGAGAAGTGCTACTGTTATACCCATATTTTTGATAAAACCCTGCTTCGATACTACTAACATCATCCTCCAACTCCTTATACTGCCGCTTAACATCCGTCGTCGTCTTCCCCGGAACCATCTCCGCCACTCGCTGCCAACGATCAGGGGTATCCTTATCAAATTTGGCAAGAGCATTCTCAAATAATTTGTTCTCAACAGGAGTCCAAATTGTGCTCATCCATGAAAACGGCCAATAAAACTACCCAAATCAATGCAAAAATAAAGGAAAAAAGCTTTTCAGGTTGGGCTCATACATGAGGGTAGTGTTTTCCCACCAAATTGTGCTCATCCACCACCACCACCGCCGCCACCAAAAGCACCAAATGAGTTCCCACCATATCTTGGAGACATGAAAATAGCCCCATGTGTTTGGTTGAAAGCCATGGTGGTGTTTTCGTTATTTGGTTGATTCCATGGGACTTTACATTGCTCCGGTGAAGCTGTTGTTTTGTACATCGGCGAAGTGATGTGGTTTTCATTAAGATTTATAGTTGTTATATCATGAATACTTGCTCTTCTCTTATCTTTCCCACTAGAAAGTTGCCGGATAAAGTACTTTTAAGCATGGATTGCGACTTGAGTAGGTGTTTTTGTACCACGAAATTTCGAGAAATATTTCTCCAGTCTCCTTTTCCGTACTTCTTTAGGCCCAATAGAAACAAGCTGTGATTGGGTTTCCCAAATATCGCTGTCAAATTTAATCCACTCAATGTGGGATCTCGAATCAATACAAAAAATATCGCTAGCTAAAAGAACATAGTGAATAAAGAAAATTACTTATGTTCTTCTTCTCTCCAAGGAACACCCTTTTTCCTTTCTTGTTCTAAAGGCCGACCAGCGGCCACCACAGCCACGACGGCGGCAGAGGATCTCTTCCCTCGGGCACCATATGCCGGCGGTGAGAGAAAACTATCAACCCCATTGTTGTTTCCCCATTCTAAAGTGAAAGGAGAAGTGCTATTGTTATACCCATATTTTGGATAAAACCCTGCTTCGATACTACTAACATCATCCTCCAACTCCTTATACCGCCACATAACATCCGCCGCCTTCTTCCCCAGAACCATCTCCGCCACTCGCTGCCACCAATCAGGGGTATCCTTAGCAAACTTGGCAATAGCATTCTCAAATAATTTGTTCTCAACAGGAGTCCAAATTGTGTTCATCCATGAAAACGACCAATAAAACTACCCAAATCAATGCAAAAAGAAAGGAAAAAAGCTTTTCAGGTTGGGCTCATCCATGAGGGTAGTGCATCGCTGGTTGCATCTGGAAAACCATGTTCTGAGATGCACCGTAAGATTCATGTAGACCACCGCCGTCACCCCCACCACCACCACCACCATAACCATCGCCGCCACCAAAAGCACCAAACGAGTTCCCACCATATCTTGGAGACATGAAAATAACCCCATGTGTTTGGTTGAAAGCCATGGTGGTGTTTTCGTTATTTGGTTGATTCCATGGGACTTTACATTGCTCTGGTGAAGCAGTTGATTTGTACTCCAACGAAGTGATGTGGTTTTCATTAAGATTTACAGTTGTTATATCGTGAATACTCGCTCTTCTCTTATCTTTCCCGCCGGAAAGTTGCCGGATAATATACTTTTGAGCATGGATTGCGACTTGAGTAGGTGTTCTTGTACCACGAAATTTCGAGAAATATTTCTCCAGTCTCCTTTTCCGTACTTCTTTAGGCCCAATAGAAACAACCTGTGATTGGGTTTCCCAAATATCGATGTCAAATTTAATCCACTCAATGTGGGATCTCGAATCAATACAAAAAATATAGCTAGCTAAAAGAACAGAGTGAATAAAGAAACTTACTTATGTTCTTCTTCTGTCCAATGAACACCCTTTTTCCTTTCTTGTTCTAGAGGCCGACCAGCGGCCACCACAGCCACGGCGGCGGCAGAGGATCTCTTACCTCGGGCACCATATGTCGACGGTGAGAGAAACCCATCAACCCCATTGTTGTTTCCCCATTCTAAAGTGAAAGGAGAAGTGCTACTGTTATGCCCATATTTTGGATAAAACCCTGCTTCGATACTACTAACATCATCCTCCAACTCCTTATAATGCCGCATAACATCCGTCGCCGTCTTCCCCGGAACCATCTTCGCCACTCGCTGCCACCAATCAGGGGTATAATTATCAAACTTGGCAAGAGCATTCTCAAATAATTTGTTCTCAACAGGAGTCCAATTTGTGCTCATCCATGAAAACGACCAATAAAACTACCCAAATCAATGCAAAAAGAAAGGAAAAAAGCTTTTCAGGTTGGGCTCAACCATGAGGGTAGTGCATCGCAGGTTGCATCTGGAAAACCATGTTCTGAGATGCACCGTAAGATTCATGTAGACCACTGCCGCCACCCCCACCACCACCACCGCTGCCACCAAAAGCACCAAATGAGTTCCCACCATATCTTGGAGACATGAAAATAGCCCCATGTGTTTGGTTGAAAGCCATGGTGGTGTTTTCGTTATTTGGTTGATTCCATGGGACTTTACATTACTCCGGTGAAGCTGTTGTTTTGTACTCCGGCGAAGTGATGTGGTTTTCATTAAGATTTACAGTTGTTATATCATGAATACTTGCTCTTCTCTTATCTTTCCCGCTAGAAAGTTGCCGGATAAAGTACTTTTAAGCATGGATTGCGACTTGAGTAGGTGTTCTTGTACCACGAAATTTCGAGAAATATTTCTCCAGTCTCCTTTTCCGTACTTCTTTAGGCCCAACAGAAACAACCTGTGATTGGGTTTCCCAAATATCGATGTCAAATTTAATCCACTCAATGTGGGATCTCGAATCAATACAAAAAATATAGCTAGCTAAAAGAACAGAGTGAATAAAGAAACTTACTTATGTTCTTCTTCTGTCTAAGGAACACCCTTTTTCCTTTCTTGTTCTAGAGGCCGACCAGCGGCCACCACAGCCACGGCGGCGGCAGAGGATCTCTTACCTCGGGCACCATATGTCGGCGGTGAGAGAAACCCATCAACCCCATTGCTGTTTCCCCATTCTAAAGTGAAAGGAGAAGTGCTACTGTTATGCCCATATTTTGGATAAAACCCTGCTTCGATACTACTAACATCATCCTCCAACTCCTTATAATGCCGCATAACATCCGTCGTCGTCTTCCCCGGAACCATCTCCGCCATTCGCTGCCACCAATCAGGGGTATAATTATCAAACTTGGCAAGAGCATTCTCAAATAATTTGTTCTCAACAGGAGTCCAAATTGTGCTCATCCATGAAAACGACCAATAAAACTACCCAAATCAATGCCAAAAAAAAGGAAAAAAGCTTTTCAGGTTGGGCTCAACCATGAGGGTAGTGCATCGCAGGTTGCATCTGGAAAACCATGTTCTGAGATGCACCGTAAGATTCATGTAGACCACTGCCGCCACCTCCACCACCACCACCGCCGCCACCAAAAGCACCAAATGAGTTCCCACCATATCTTGGAGACATGAAAATAGCCCCATGTGTTTGGTTGAAAGCCATGGTGGTGTTTTCGTTATTTGGTTGATTCCATGGGACTTTACATTGCTCCGGTGAAGCTGTTGTTTTGTACCTCGGCGAAGTGATGTGGTTTTCATTAAGATTTATAGTTGTTATATCATGAATACTTGCTCTTCTCTTATCTTTCCCACTAGAAAGTTGCCGGATAAAGTACTTTTAAGCATGGATTGCGACTTGAGTAGGTGTTCTTGTACCACGAAATTTCGAGAAATATTTCTCCAGTCTCCTTTTCCGTACTTCTTTAGGCCCAATAGAAACAACCTGTGATTGGGTTTCCCAAATATCGATGTCAAATTTAATCCACTCAATGTGGGATCTCGAATCAATACAAAAAATATCGATGAAGATGGCGAAAGGATTATAGTTTCCAACTTCTTTGAAATCCAATTAAAAAACCCATAATCAAGATCAAATTTTTAAAGGTTTTTCTTCAAGGGGGGATCGAAATGTGGGGGGGGGCTTTACAATGGAAATATGAGGGTTAAATCAAGAACCATATTTTTTGTGAATGGAATCAGAATAGCTTTTCTTCTTTTGTTTGCCTCCACAGCCAACCACCCAACCACCCCGTGGAATCTTTAAAAGACCAACTTTTCGAAATTAAAGGAAATACTACCCCAAACATAGAGGGGTATGAGAGGTATCAAGAAAAGCAAATGCACCCTCTTTCTCTCTCTTCCCTCTCTTTTTAGAAAGAGATGAACAAAAACCTAGAAATGCTAAACAAGATCTGAACCCATTATTGCCAAGAAGGCAGTGTTGGTTGCTTCAAGATTGGAAAATATCGACATCCCAATTAGGAAAGTTGGCTGGTTGAATGATTGAGAGTAGGCGAAAAGGGATATTAATTCCTCAAAAGCTGGAAATGGAAAAGAGTTGCAGAGAGGTAGAGGGGAGAATCTTGAGATAAATCCGTGGATTCTATGAAGTGAGTAAAGATTGGTGCTTTTCCCCTCTTTTTCTTTAGGCCTATGAAGCTACAAAGGGGGAAAGGAGAAACAATCATACCCCTCTTCAACGAGTGAATCTAAAGTCTGTTTAGAGAAAGAACAAGAGTACAACAGAGGTGGGAGGAGAAGGTGGTGGAAGATGATTGGATGAGATAGGGTTTAGTAGACACTGCCAATTTAGTATTTTAATAGGCACTCCCTCTTCCATGTTATGTCGATGTTGTCGGTAATTTCATTTTAATAATGTTTTTTATTGTAAACAACAATTAACATAGCCATAATATTGTAATATTTTTTGTGGAACTTATTTCATTTTTTCTCATTTGCTTATTGTTTTTTTTCCTTTTATTTACATATATTAAACATATATTTATAACTTTGTTTATTGTTTAAAATCATTGTATGTTTGGTTATCATTTTTTAAACCATGTTCTTTTATATATCATATATTTGCAAAAAAAAAAAAAAAAAAAAAAAATACGTCTTTTAAACCACTAAACCACCTAGATTGTCATGTTAATAAATAGTATCTTGTGAAAAATATACAATGCCACGATTAAACCACCTACAATTCTTAATATTATATTGTATCTCAAATTTATGAAAGTAAATGTAAAAAATAATATAACACTAAATCATTTTTAATCAATTACATTATTTTTTAAAACTAAAAAATATTAATACTTTAAGTATATTTTATTTTTCTATTTTTTCAAACTTTTCAGAAAAACACACATATTTGCAGGTTATACAAACTTCACTTATATAAATTTATTATAATAATTTTTTAAATCCAATTATTCAAAAAGTAATATAGGTTTTAATAGTATGTTTTTTAATCAGATTATGTAATTGCTTTATATGTCGATTATGTGTTTTTTGCAAATATATTTTGTGTTTTATATTATTAATAAATGAATATTGACCAACTACAATAAGTTCAATTAAATGACCGTGCTATTGAAATTATAATATTATATTTAGTGTTGCTAAATAAATAGTATAATTTCAAATTAATATTATATTATTTACCAACACCAAATTGATATAATATGTGTTCTTAGATTAAGCAATTTTAAACCAAATTTGGTGTAAAAGTTATGTTTTATTGTTAAGTCGGAGATGCGCTTAACACAAAATCTAGTACAAAGTTTAAGTTTTCTTATTGGTTGGAGATGTCCTTAGTTAGGCGCGAGTATTTTGACTGAATTGGACTAGACCAATACTTGTACAAGACTGGTTTTGCTGAGATTGGTAGACTTTGGAACAGACATATTGATGCTTATCCAGTCCATGTCTAGGGTCAGTTCCTAGTTCTTAGACATAACAATGAGTATTTGGACCGGATTGGACCTGACCGGCTTTTAGACTAGACTGATTTTGCAGAAATTGATGGACCTTGGACCGGACTTATTGAGACTTATCGAGTCCAGGTCCAGGTTCGGTTTCCGGTCAGGTCAAGTTCAGAGATCCAAATGCTCACCCCTACTCTTAGTATAATAATAATTATTTTATAGTTAATTACAATAACATAGTTATCTTTAACAACACATATTTATCAATATTGTAGCTATATGATTATATTATTCATAATAATAAAGACATAACAAGTAGGCATTCACTTAGCATCGTACAATCCTCAATCCTAAAAGGTTGAGTTCGCATTAAACCGGTTGAACTTGGTGTCTACTGAATTTCTTTTGTTTAGATTTGAGATTTCACAAATGTAACCAATTTATTTGAAGGGGAATATGCAAAAAAAAAAAAAAAAAAAAAAAAAAAAAAAAAACCCTTAAATTTTGGCTCTATTGAAAAAAAATCACCCCCGATTTTTTCTTTTGCAATTTAAGCATTGGATCCGGCTATTACTTGTAATTTGACTCAATTTGGAAGTTACCACAAACAATAGCATGTTTCGATCGTTAAGTTGTAAACAAAATATCAATGGTGACTTTTTTGTCGATAGGCCAAAATATAAGTAATTTTTTTTCAATGCATTGAAAAAAAATTACTTATATTTTGACCTACCTACAAAAAAGACACCTTTGATATTTTGTTTATAATTTAACCATCGAAATCTGCTATTGTTTGCGGTAACCTGCAAATTGAACCAAATTAATAACGGATTACAATGGTTAAATTGCAAAAAATAAAATAAAAATTAAAAAATAAATCAATGTTGAAGTTTTTATCAATAAAGCCAAAATAGAAATATAAAGACTTTTTCAGCGTATTTCTTTTATTTGAATATCTATAAAAACTTGAATATCCTAAGATACTTTAAATTTATTTTATATAAATATATAAACAACTCATATAAAGAAATGTGGGATATGATATTTACCCACCGCAGCACATTCACAATGAGATTGATGTGACAAAGTGTCTCCACTATTCTAAGGTTATTTCATTTTCTACTTATTGACCTCCAATCGGTATTTGGTTTACACCTTGACCTCGTAGGGCCTCCCTCATCCTATGAACAAACTCCTACAAATTGATTCTCAAAACAAAGAACATCTATTCGGTTTACGAATGAAAGAAGTTGTACATAAGATTGGAAATTGGCGAATTTAATGTTTTTAAAGTTTAGTATTAAATTCGTGTTTTTTTGAGAAAAAAAAATGGTAAATTGCATTGTTTGAACAGTAAACTTACCTCAATGTTTATCTTGGAGGGTTAATTGTTGAACTGTAACATCCTAAAATTCAATGCCAAAAATTTCATTTTTAATTAAGTTATTATAAAACCATAAGTATAAAATCGTCAATAATAACATTCCATATCAAAACTCAAGTGTCAATAATCAAAGCATGTTGTCATAAAATAATTTCAGAGTGCAATCCCAAAGATCTCAAGTGCGGAAAACATAGTGTGGTGCGCTGCGATCGAACCGACTCATTTCCTTTGAAAATGAAGTACCTGAAACCAAAACTGTAACCGTAAGCACAAAGTTTAGTGAGTTCCCCAGAGCATACCCCACACACAATCCACATGTCATATTAGGTATAAAAGTTATCTCTACCACATAACACGTATCACCTTAACCATAGAAGCTATCTCTACCACATAACACATATCACATTAGCTGTAAAAGCTATCTCTACCACATACTACATATCATATTAGCTATAAAGGTTATCTCTACCATTAGTCATAAATGTTATCTCTTCCATTAGCCATAAATGCCATCTCTACCTTTAGCCATAAATGTTATCTCTTCCATTAGCCATAAAGGCTATCTCTACATTTAGCCATACATGCTATCTCTACCATTAGCCATAAAGGCTATCTCTACCATTAGCCATAAAGACTATCTCTACCATTAGCCATACAAGCTGTCTCTACCACATATCACGACATAAATATACTACACACCTCTACTCAGCAAGTATACCGACTATCATAAAATGGGGCGGCCTTGGTGCCTTAGACCCATTATGGTGAGAAGACTCACCTGGCACTGCCGAAGTCCCGCAGATGAACTCCAGCTGCTGGTTGACAAAATCCCGAACTGCCAACATCAAACAATACCCAATTAATAAGTGGGTTCCAACTCATAATCATAAATCCATGCTTGGGGGGTAAAAGACTACTCTACCCTTAACTTGGCTTGATTCAAGCCCAAGGCCCAATCCAAAGGCCCAAAAGTCCAACTATGGCTCAAAGCCCAACACATGGCCCAATTTTCCAAATTGGGCCCAAACCTTTACATGGCCTCATTCTAAAGCCCAACCAAAAGTCCAGTCCAACATTTGGTATTTCCAATGGCCCAATATCTCGTAATCATATAGGCCCAAACTATGGCCCATCTATGGCCCAATTTTCCAAATTGGGCCCAAACCCCTTACATGGGCCTTGCCATAGGCCCATTAAATTATTCTAGCCCAATTGTTTGTTCTTGGATGGCCCATTATTATCCTAATCATCAAAGCCCAATAGAAAGGCCCAACTTAAGGCCCAAATGAAATTAGGGTTTCACATAAAATGATGATTAGGGTTAAGTGTCCCTACTTAACCCCTTAAGGACTTAATCCATTAAGTCCTACATGGTCTTAGGTTAATTTTCAATGATTATTAATTAATATTTTAAGTTCATTAAATAATCCCGATGCGGTCCCGATAAACCCCAAATTAGGGATTCATGACATTAGGATTTTCCAAACCCTAATTAGGGTTTCTAACCCATCTTAGCCCAATAGGCCCAATAGCTAGGTCCTTTGATCAATTAGGGTTCATTGGGCCCATTAGGGCTTCATTGGGCCCATTAGGGTTTCAAGCATCCTAACCGAATCAAACACGACAAGGCAAAGCACACCGCCACTCGACACGGCGGCCGGTGGTGGTTAGGATTTCTTTCCATTATTCCATTTTTGTTACACTGTACAATGTCAATCTCCAAAATAAACACACACACTAATGCTAAATACACACACACACACACACCAGATGTTGTTACAACTCTCCCCCACTTAAATTAGATTTCGTCCTCGAAATCATTCCTTACCATCCCTTACACGCCCGACAACTTGGACGACATGGTCACAATCCTGGGCACACCCTAGCCTTCCCAGGGTAACCGTGACCAACCTTCGCAAGGTTCTAGAACCTGAAGATGAACGAATCTCCTACAACAAGATCAAATCTACTCCGTCCGAATTCCGCAGTCTCGAGAGGGTCTGTCTCCCTGACAGACCGCCCACACTGAATCATTGTCGAATTCATTACACGTATCTCCCAACTGGGTACGCAACTTCTGATAACCCGAGGTTCCCACTAGAAAATAGAGTCACAGACCAAATTTCCCTGTCGTACACTTATATATGACCGAAGCCCAGATAATCCCTCGAAACAACGGACATCTGACCGATTGCTGAGCCAAAACACACTCAGTAGTCTCACGCGGCCCCTGAAGGATACCTCGTCCGACAATAACTGCCCTAACTATACTGCCACTCATGGCTCATCTAATCCTTCTGATCCATCCGATCATGATAGGTTGGCTACCCATCGCCACTGAATCCACCGCAATGAAGTGAATGCTACCAGAATAACTGTAGTCTTACATCATACCCTGTCCCCTTCGACCTACCGTTTCCTGATTCCAGTTATGTTGCAACCTACTCACAACCTTGCAAAATGACCCACACTGGCCTAAATTATCCGAACGAATCTGCGAATGTCGCCGCTACCCTCCCGTCTGTCTGCATCTCCTACACTATCTGGCCGTTGTGAATGCTATGACTCCCCCGTAGTCTTACAACACTTTCACCCTACTGACCATGAGTAATTGCTACGACTCCCCTGTAGTCTTACAACACTTCCATACCAACGGACCATTAGTCAATGCTACGACTCCCCCGTAGTCTTACAACACTTTCATCCTAACACAATTGTAGCCCAATACCTTACCCCTAATCTATCAATTCAAAACGCATATAGGGTCGAGCACGCACTCCAACGAAACCCGAACTGAACTCCATTCATGACTGGAGCCCCAACCTGTCTCCCCAATTTTGTTATCAAGCCCCCAAGAAGACGCGATTCACACGATGGGGAGTCTTACCGGACTCCAAACTCGCACAACCCTCAAACCAAATAGCCACTTGGGCCGCCATTTTCCCTTCGACGGGAATGAGAAACCCATCCCGGTCTCATACCTGCCCCTGTCCTGAATGCCTGCACGATTCTCTTCCACTTAGATTCGACTAAGTCTTCACAATACATGGGATCTGAAGGATTCCCGATCCTTCTTACTCTTTAATAACCGACTGCTGACAACCTGTTTCTTGTCTATGCGAGTGTTCTATTACTGGACCAAACCCCCAAGGACCATGCAACTCCTAAAGATCAGACAAACACTTCCCGAGTCCCAGCGAGACTAATAATCTCAGACGCCTTGAAATGATGCCCCACCCATATCTTAAAGTCCAAATAACCGATGTCTAGTCCAAGCCTCAACTATAAACCACTTCCCCTAGTGCTTCCAAAAGCCGACTTGAGCACAATGTCTGAGTTACCAATCCGGACCGCAGACCTTCCGCATCACGTCTCTGAACCGATCTCGACTACCGACCCAAATAACATTGGACGCTCCAAACCATCAGAAAGAGAAATGACTGTTCACTAACCACCCCGTAACTTACGGTATGCAAACAGCATAAGACAATGTTTGAAGGTATAACCCCAAACACAAGCGGGGAAACAAACCCCGATATACACTTACTAAAACCCTTGAAACGAAAACCCTCGTGCAGTTTCCCACAATAACTGCACTGAATCCTGCCCTGCTGGCCTCTCAAAAGCTGACCCGAACTCTTGGGTCTCTTCCCGAGACCCTCTAATCTAGGCACCCGATCTGTTCCCCTCTTCCCAACATGCTCCAAACCAATCCCTGCTCTCGAGCTCTAGAAATCATATCATTCAGGGTCTCGCACCCTGACCCAGTTACCAGCTCAATCTTCAACGACTGAACTGCAATAGTTTGAGCAACTTCTGCTCTACACCGGGCTACTAACTATCCCCAAGACAGAGTCTCCAATCCCGAAAGTGCAATAGATCGCATAATCAATCCTTTCTGCCTGATACAAGAGATCCAAGGCGAACTCAAAATACTAGCAGTCCTTCCGCTATCTGGCTCACCACCGGAGCCGGGACCAAACCCTGGTCCTTCTCCTTGCATGCTCATCCACATTTTGTACATCAGTTACCCCACGATTCAATCATAATCAAGAATTCTCCTTCCCAGGCTTCTTAGATTCTCCAAGACTTTCCCCGATTCGAGTATGGATCCTGTGCTTTCAGTAGTACGGGCCCAATACTACCTTCCACACCTATCCATACTTTCCTCCGGAATCATCTCGGATCCTCTAAGTCACCGAATCCCATGATGTACTAAATGTCTGCTAGACATCAACACAATATCCACCGGAGCACCTCCTAGACTCCCCCTAGGTTCTCAACCTCACTGAACCGCCTCACTAACTCACTGGAGCATATCCTAGGGTTTCCTAGGTTCCCAACCTCGCTCTGCCATCAGATGCTGAAGAACTCCCCATGATGCCAGTCATCCACCTCCTGGATATCGTCATATCTGCTTAGTAGCTGACTCCCATCACTCAAGAGTTCCATAAAGCACAAAGCAAGCAGCATTCGTGCAGAAGCACTCCGATCCAAAGAACTGCCATAGAACATTCCGCCCACATATCGCAACTCGCGCTATCCACATCCATCCATCCTCACTGTCGGCTGCCTCATGCATGCAAATTATACACAGAACAGGATCCAATAGACTGTCGAATAATAGACTCTACCCTAGGGCCACAAACAAACAAGGAACAGGAAATAAGGCCAAATCTAGTATTCTAAGGCTATATGATCCTAATCGTATACAATTTTAAAAGCATACACATAGCAGTTACAAATACCAATTATCATTCTCATTCTAGCATGACATCCAATATTCTCACGGCTATAAGCATCACATATCAGGCCAACCTTTTGCTGACTACTCAGCACTAGCATGCAAGTCTACCGGCTCATACAACATATACATGCATCTCCTCTAGCCCTAACTAGCATGCGATTCACAAATTCATAATCAAATCATAACAGGTAACAAATGTGGGTATTCTGGGGAAACTTACTTGAGTTGGGTTGATTGCATGCACCACACCCTTTCTGGTCTTAGAAAACCTTTTCCTTGAAAACCCTTTTCTTTTGCAAATTTTTGAAAACTTTACAAATCCTCAGTTTGAGTCCAGACACACCCGAAGGTATCCCCGAATCCCTCAAACCAAGGCTCTGATACCAACTTGTAACATCCCAAAATTCAAGGCCAGAAATTTCATTTTTAATTAAGTTATTATAAAACCATAAGTATAAAATCGTCAATAATAGCATTCCATATCAAAACCCAAGTGTCAATAATCAAAGCATGTTGTCATAAAATAATTTCAGAGTGCAATCCCAAAGATCTCAAGTGCGGAAAACATAGTGTGGTGCGCTGCGATCGAGCTGGCTCATTTCCTTTGAAAATGAAGTACCTGAAACCAAAACCGTAAACCGTAAGCACAAAGCTAAGTGATTTCCCAGAGCATACCCCACACAGAATCCACAGATCATATTAGCTATACAAGCTATCTCTACCACATAAAACGTATCACCTTAACCATAGAAGCTATATCTACCACATAGCACATATCACATTAGCTGTAAAAGCTATCTCTACCACATACCACATATTGTATTAGCTATAAAGGCTATCTCTACCATTAGCCATAAAAGTTATCTCTTCCATTAGCCATAAAGGCTATCTCTACCTGTAGCCATAAAGGCTATCTCTTCCATTAGCCATAAAGGCTATATCTACCTTTAGCCATACAAGCTATCTCTACCATTAGCCATAAAGGCTATCTCTACCATTAGCCATAAAGGCTATCTCTACCATTAGCCATACAGGTTATCTCTACCATTAGCCATACAGGCTGTCTCTACCACATATCACGACATAAATATACTACGCACCTCTACTCAGCAAGTATACCAACTATCATAAAATTGGTCAGCCTTGGTGCCTTAGACCCATTGGTATGGTGAGAAGACTCACCTGGCACTGCCGAAGTCCCGCGGATGAACTCCAGCTACTGGTTGACAGATTCCCGAACTGCCAACATTAAACAATACCCAATTAATAATTGGGTTGCAACTCATAATCATAAATCCATTATTGGGGGGTAAAAGACTACTCTACCCCTAACTTGGCTTGATTCAAGCCTAATGCCCAATTCAAAGGCCCAAAAGTCCAACTATGGCTCAAGGCCCAACACATGGCCTAATTTTCCAAATTGGGCCCAAACCTTTACATGGCCTCATTCTAAAGCCCAACCAAAAGTCCAGTCCAACATTTGGTATTTCCAATGGCCCAATATCTCGTAATCATATAGGCCCAAACTATAGCCCAATTTTCCAAATTGGGCCCAAACTCCTTACATGGGCCTTGCCCTAGGCCCATTAAATTATTCTAGCCCAATTGTTTGTTCTTGGATGACCCATTATTATCCCAATCATCAAAGACCAATAGAAAGGCCCAACTTAAGGCCCAAGTGAAATTAGGGTTTCACATAAAATGATGATTAGGGTTAAGTGTCCCTACTTAACCCCTTAAGGACTTAATCCATTAAGTCCCACATGGTCTTAGTTTAATTTGCAATGATTATTAATTAATATTTTAAGTTCATTAAATAATCCCGATGCGGTCCCGATAAACCCCAAATTAGGGTTTCATGACATTAGGATTTTCCAAACCCTAATTAGGGTTTCCAACCCATCTTAGCCCAATAGGCCCAATAGCTAGGTCCTTTGATCAATTAGGGTTCATTGGGCCCATTAGGGCTTCATTGGGCCCATGAGGGTTTCAAGCATCCCAACCGAATCAAACACGACAAGGCAAAGCACACCGCCACCCGACACGACGGCCGGTGGTGGTTAGGGTTTCTTTCCATTATTCCATTTTTTTTACACTGTACAATGTCAATCTCCAAAATAAACACACACACTAATGCAAAATACACATACACACACAGCCACCATGTGGTGGCCGGTGGTGGCGCATGGCGGCAACCACCACCGTATGGTGGTGGTGATGCCTTTTCTGAGAACTTCAGCCATACACACACACACTCACCAACTCAAACACGCACATATTTACTTATTTGCTCGGAAAGGGAAGCCAACCACCCGCCTGGTGGCGTATGGCGGCGGCAGTAAGGTTTTCGGATGGCAGCCATCACCTCACGGTGGTGGAGGTGGTATCCTTTGTTTCCCAATCGATCATCCACACACACACACCCACGTAACACACGATCTGGAGAACGAAACTTTCCCAACTCAGCCACCACGGGTGGCAACGACGAGCGGAACCCAGAAACGGCGACCAAAGACCGTTTCCGGTAGCAACAACAACATATTGGGCGTTGAACACCTCGAGAAGGACGAAGATGCGGGATGAGGTTGGCCTAACCGAAAGGTTCTGGTCGTTCGTGGCCTGTTCTTCTTCTTCGTTCACGGCCCACGCTTTGGTCTCGGTGGGGTTTCTGGCCAACCACGACATTGCAAGCGGTGTCAGGTGGCGGAACGACAATGTTCGTCGACGAGGCGGCAGGCGGAACAAGGCTGTCGGACTCGATGATGCAACCAGTGGCCGATGAGGGTTCCAATGGTGGTGACAGCTACCGGAAGTGAAGATGGAGAGGGTGACGGCTGCTTATGATTTAGGGTTAGGGTTAGGAAGAACAATGCAACAGTTAAATACTGTGCCTTATCAAACTACCTTCCATAATGGCAGGAATGGCCCCTCTCCATAACATTTTCTTCCAATCTTAATCCAATATTTACCCTTTAGCCCTTGAGTCCACAAATCTTTACCACATAAGTCCAGAATTTACAATTTATCCCTTGCTTCCATAATTCCTTTCATATTTAGTCCCAATAATACGAAACACACCCTAACTTCTAAAATCCTTTGCGAAACAAGTCCCAAAATTACACTTTAACCCCCGAATAATTCAATTTATAACGTTCGCCTCCCAAAACCAACAATCTACTAAATAATATAGGTTTAGGGCGACTATTCGTTCATTATTTTTTATCTATTTATTTATTAAATAAACAGAATGTTACATGAACATTAACAATTATTTAAGTGTGATTGAATTTAAACATTGGACATCCTACATAAAATTATACATCTCAGTCACTAGATCGGTTAATCATTGAACACTAATAACATTTTAAGTGTGATTGAATTTGAACATTGGACATTCTATGCAAAATTATACATCTTAGTAGTGATATATACCAACATGTATGAGGGTTTTGTGAATATGGATTTCCATGTTCTTGAGCATTGTGAAACATGAATGAGGGTTTTACGCAAAAGAGTTTTGTAACTATTGGGTTTCAAAAATCGATCCAAAAAGATTTTATTAATTTCAACCATAAGTTTAAAAGTTAAAAAAAGGAAGGAACATGGGACATGCCGACATGAATTTAAACTTTAAACCTTACTAACACGGTAAATGATAATACGAAAACTCTTCAAATCTTAAACACTAAACATGCCTACTAAAAATTTTATATATATATATATATATATATATATATATATATATATATATATATATACATACACACACACACACTAAAATTGAACTGGTTGGTATGGTATTACCGTAGTATTGAAAAATTTATACCACTACTGTACCGTGTATACTTAATTGGTATAGTACTACCAAACAAGAATGTGGACAACTAAACATATTGGCTACCAGTATTTTTGGTTCGTTTTCAGTTGACAGCAGGCGAGGCTCGATCAGCACCAGATGTTGTTACTTGTAAGAACCCGAAATTTTGAGAGATTTGACTTTGGGTGAATAATTGACCAAAATGGCAATTTGGTCATTTTCAGGAATTTCATGATATAAGAAGATTTAACTTCATGAAATTGGTGAAGATAAGTTAAAGTCACTTTTATAAGATGAGATAAGGGTGTTCAAGAGAAGAAATGAAGATGGTGCATTTCGGCCATAAAGGGTAAATGGGATTTTTATGCTTTTTAGGCCAAGTTTGTGACTTAATAGATTAAGACTGTTGTCTGTCATAAATTACTTAATGGGGTTGTAGAAATCATCTCGATCTTCACGTAGATATAAAGATCATAGGAAAACGGGTTTGAAACGAAGAAGTTATGTGTGTTAGAAGATTGGAAGAAAGTTATACCCAAAGCTGGAATAGAATTTGTTAAGGGTCTGTTGTAATGTGGTCATTGCGACGTGGTAAGGTCCTTACCACAGTGCGGTGGGCAAAGAGGTAAAAAGGGATGAAAGCTTTCCCGTAAGTCGAGGGCAACATACTTTACATTGCGACATGGTATTTAGATACCACAGTGTGGTGGTGAAAGCAGGATGTTATAAGGGAAAGGTACCGTGGCTCAATCAGAGGGTGACCACAGTCAATAGTACGTACCACAGCGCAGTAGAAAGACTACCGTGGCACAGTTTCGCAATTCATGAAATATATTTAAATATGTTTAAGCCTTATTCTCGATCATCTTCCTCCTAAATTCGATAGAACGCTAAGGAATGACGATTTTGAAGCTAAGAATGTGCCAAGATGAGCTAGAGATGGTGGATTTCAAGGATTAACATCCTTTCCCTCTTAAGGTAAATATTTCTCCCTTAGATGAAGCTTTGAGTTTTGATAGTCAAAATGTTAGATTGACTAGAATGGTTGAATTAATAAACATATGTCATGATTATGATGTTATTGAGAGTGTTTAGAAACTTTAATCAAGCTTTGGAAGTGATTTCTATAGTGAAATCCATCTATAGAGAGTTAGGGTTTGAAACCCTAACTAGTGTGGAAGATTAATTGATGCAATAGAAGTTAAAATGTAATGAATTAGGTAGTATGTGATGCTCAATTCCTTGGGTAATTTATATTTAGAGGTAGAAGATGAAATGTTAGAATTATGATCAATTAAGTGATCATTTTGATATAGAGAGTGATTAAGCTTTTAATAGACGAAGACAAGTTCTAAGGGACTTGATATGTTATATAGAATAGGCCTTGAGCAAAGAAGATGGATCAATATGCATCAATTGAAGAATGAAAGCTAGGGGTAATTAGTTTTTATTAACTAACAAGGTGCGTTATCACTCTCTCTCACTAGATTATGTGTGCATGTTATAGATGTTTATGTTTTTATTTATGCATATTTATATGCTAATGGTATTTTGTTAAATATCCATAACTCATTAGATGAAGATAGTGCCTGGTTATATGAAATACAACTTTATAGATTATTATGTGTGTGTAAGTAGATGTTAGTGGTATTGTGTTAAATACCCATGATGTATTAGATGAAAGATAGAGTATTAAAGTGTGATTAGATATGATGGATTTATGTTTATAATCATGTAAATGAGTATGTATATATGGTTAAAGATATAGTATGTATGAATGTTTAGAGTATGTATGTGTGGTTAAACATAGAGTATGTATGTATGTTTAGAGTATGTATGTGTTGTTAAAAGTAGAGTATGTATGTGTGGTTAGATATTGATGGTATTGTGTTAGATAACCATCACCGATTAGAGGAAGATAGAGTATGGATGTATGCCTAGATGTCGAGAGTATTGTATGAAATACCTATATGTTAGTAGATGAAGATTTAGATTAAGTACTTAATGAGTTAAGTACTAGAGTGGTAGTAGAAGATCATTTAAGGAGATATGAGATAGAATGATATGAGACATGTGATGTGTAAGACTATTGTGAGACCAGAGCATTTGCATGAAATATTATTAGAATGAAGAAAGATGATTTCTTCGGGAATGCGATTATGATTCCTTAGGGAATGGAGATAGATGATTCCTTCGAGAATAAGATTATGTGTGGTTATAGAGGATTAAGAAAGGGTTCCATAAGTGGAACAAGGTAAGAAGTTTCTTTAGAGAAGCTTGTTATAATCTGTGAGGGATTAAGTGTAGAGGATCCATAAGGGGTCATCGGAATCCGTGAGGGATTCAAGAAAAGTGAAGTGGTCAAAGGATCCGTGTGGGATAAGATTGAGGGGACTTAGTTTGGATGGTTATACTCTGGTAAGTTAGAGTTATGTTCTCTCCTTTTATGATAGGTAAAGCTATCAGAGATGATTAGACCGGTTGGGTCTAAATGAGAATAGAGAAGCAAAAGGAAATAAGAGATGGGAGAAAGATGAGATGGGACAAAGAGCAAGCATAAAGTATGCCCTAGATTGAAAAAAGAGTACGAGGTGAGCGAGAAGGGCATAATAAGATATAAAGATAGATTGGAACAAGAGGAAAGCGATGAGGTAAGAAAGAGGAACAAGAGAAGTCGGGAAGTGGCTAAGATAGAGTATGAGTATAGTATGTGACAAGTGTGAGAAGAGATGAGAAAGTATGGGTAGAGATAGAGTAAGAGTGTGACAACCCGAAATTTTTTGCCTTGAAAGTCCAGCCAATCAACCAAAAGTCAAACTCATTTCTATTGCCTTCTAGCCTTGTTAAGGGTCATTCTAAGGAGTTTTAAGCCTAGTACACTTAAGGATTAAGTGTATGGATGGGTCAGCTTAAGTTCTTTAAGATGGAATCGAGCCGGAAACTCTATCACTTGGAGTTTAGGGCCGTAAACTAGAGATTACGGCCGTAAACTCTTGGCTGGCCGTAAGCTCCTCCCATATAAATGATATTCCTCCATTTCTAAGTCATTTCTTCAGTTTCCAAGTCAAGAACTCGAGTTTTCTCTCAACTATCATCAAGCTTTTCGTCCCCGATCTTAAAAAACGTAAGTGATTCTTCCATCTAGTTGTTGTTATTCTTCTTTATCATGAATCACCCTTTGATTCCATCCATGAAAATCGCCTTTTTGAGTAGATCTTGATAATCTTCATCTTTCACCAAGAACACCAAGAACACACACTTGTTCTTGGTGGCCGTGAACTCCATAAAGCCTCCCAAAGGTGAGTAATCCTTCCATACACTTGCTACCTAGTAGAATCACTAGCCTAACCACTTGGAACAAACAATTTGAGGGTGATCTCCAGGAGTTTACGGCCGTAAACTCCCTTGCCGTAAACCCATTAGCTGTAAACACCCTAGACCGTAAACCCCTTGGCCGTAAACACCCTAGACCGTAAACCCCTTGGCCGTAAACACCCTAGACCGTAAACCTCTTGGCCGTAAACACCTATGTGTGGCCATAAACTCCCCTTTGATAAATCACATGTGATTCTAACACTTGGTCCAAGTGTTTCCTAGTCCCTAAAGGTGTTTCCTTGCATGTGGTTGCTTCTAAACACTATATTCATGCCAATATATGTAAATATATGTCATTTAGGACTCGTTTGTGTCTCGGGACTTCATTCGTGGAACTTCTCATCCTTACGCGCATATTCGTTTGAATCACCCACATAAGGTGAGTTCATACCCCTATAATCAATCTTTTAAACTGTTTTAAATGTTTTTAAGGGGGGGGGGGGGGGGAATACAAGTTGAACACAATAATAAATGTGTAAATATTTGTTATAAACATATTTCAAAAGATTACTTATATCTTTTATAAGTGACCAAAACATTTCAAAAACTCTTTTTAAGTTATGTTACTTTATAGTTTATAAAACTCCGTTTTTAAAGTACAATCATAACTTATTAGATAAATGAGTCTTTTCAATAATAGTTCAAGTAAACATACTAGTAAACTATAGTAGGTATAGTTTAGGGGTTCAGTTCATACTAGATGCTAGAACATATTATAAAGAGAATCAGGGAGGTAGATACACTACGCGATAACATAGAGACCATACTATAAAGAGAAATAGGGAGGAAGATACAATACGCGATAACAGAAAGAACATACTAAGATACTATAACAGAAAGAACATACTAAGAGACTATAACAGAAAGAACATACTAAATGCTATAGCAGGAGAACAATACAGGATCTGATTATACCAATAATCACTAACTCATTGTTCTAAACAAAAGGTGATAGTAAATTGGGTATACATGATCATATAACTTTAATGTGAATTTACACGGCCTAGCAATTCGTTTGCGGAAGTCGCGTTTGGTCCCCAGAATCTCTTGCAGGGAGAGCGTATAGTATGGGTACTATCCATCACATTATGACCTTAATAAAACAAACATGTTTTAAGGTAATCAGTACGTCAGGATGTCAATTCAAAATACAACTGTGTACTTACATTTTCCCATTACTTTCATATTGTGACAGTTCCACTTGAAAGTTAATGCAAACTATTTTCGAGTTAAGATAGTTATAAACTAGGGAAAACTTACATCTTTTCAAACAGAACAGTCGAGTCTAGTACATTCAGTAGAGAGGAGCCTATAATGCTAACTTTATGATTCCTTAGTTCATACATCAGGAATATATATTAATCGGATCCAACGGGTAGTAGGATGTGTGCTTTCCGCTTCATTTCCTGTTCCTTGTTTGGTTGTGGGCTTAAAGCAGATTCACCCAGCCTACTATCTATCCGATCTTAGCTATATATATGTTCCGTATACACCAAGTAATCATAAGGGATACCAGGTATGGGCCAGGTCATAGGACACTAATTTAATGCACAATTTTCTAGTACAAAACATACTTTTCAAATAGAACATTTGATATACAAAACTAGAAACTTACCAGTAAAGGGTTTAATCCATTTTATTAAACCAGTATAACTTAAAGGACCTTAGGTGGTTAATTCTATAATACCTTAGTTTATACATCAGGGTTATATATAATTAATACCCGATAGGTAGTTGGATGTGTGCTTTCAACCTCATTTCCTGTTCCTTGTTTGGTTGTGGGTTTAGGGCAGATTCACACAATTAACTATCTGTTCGATATTAGATTATATATAGCTAGTATAAACTAAGTGATTATAGAAGGAACCACTATGGTTACCATTTTTACTAAAAGAAATAAGGGTTTTCTTAAAGAATCATTTCATCAAATATAAAGGAACTATTACAGTTAACTCCGTGAGTACCAAGTGAATACGCCAGGGTTATATACAACGATGATCTAACAAACAATGGGATGTGTGCCTTCCGCCTCATTTCCTGTTCCTTGTTTGGTTGTGGGCTTAGGGCAGATACACACAACCTGTTGTTTGTTTACTCTGGGTTTTATAGAACTTGTATCCATTTAGTACGCATAAAAAGGATTGTAGAGTCATTTTTACTTATCTTTCATCAAAGCAGGAAATATAGGATTTTCTGGAGGAACAGACGAACTTTTCCAAAAGAACTTACAACTTACTACAACTTTCTTACAACTTACTTACATCACTAATATATTATGAACTCACCAGCTTAAATGCTGATCTACGCTTTCAAAATAACTTGTATTCTCAGGAGACCAGTAGACAGGTACGCGCACTGGGATTCAAAAGATGGAGCAGTATAGCTTCATGTCTTATTTTGTTATTTACTTTGTAGTCTATGTTATGTGAACCGCATACCCTGTAAACAATTTCTTTCTAATGAAATGATTGTTTATTACTTTTATTACTATGATGCATGTGTTGTGATACTAAACATGACGTCCTCCACCCCCGTACGTTTCCGCCGTTCCGGTTTTGGGGTGTGACAGATTGGTATCAGAGCATTGTTTATAGTGAACTAAGTATATCAACCGATAAAAGATATACAACTATGAATACAATGGGGCCGAAGTGCTCTGGATAATAATATATTTTAAATATATAACGATAACTTATAGAAGTATACATACGTGCTTATACATGTATACATACTAGAACAAGTATCACAAGAAGAACAGAACATAAGTATTTAAAGGTTGGACACTGTGGTCAAACCTGGACAGTTATGTAATCATAGCTAGGATCAATATAGCCTGATCAACTATATTCATTCGAGATGTGACCGACATGTGTTTGAGAGTGATGTGGTGTTGCAATGGTCTTAAAACTTACCTAACTCTATTCAAGGGAATTCTAGATCAGAACATAAGGATAAGATACTATGGGAGTATTTTATGATACTATAAAACGATAACAAGTTTAAAACATACCAAGTACATTACATTAAAATACTATAGGAGTATTTTAGGCACTAGATAAATAACTTATGTGATAACTTAAAAGACCCTTACAGATAGGTCTATAATCTTGCAATGTATACTCCCAAGGTTATATATAATTGAGATTTTATAGACTTAGAATTTGTGATCTACGCTTCACTACATGTTACTTGTTTGGTTGGGGTTTTGGAGTAGGATCACTTATTCGAAGGTCTATTTAATCTTAAATTATATACAACTTGTATACATTGTGCAATTATAGGAGGACTCTGTAAGGATCACCCCCAAATGTTTCACCTAAATCTCATAGATTCTTTAGTCACTTCCATTCTCGCACGACAAACCCAGATAGATGTAACTACTTCCTCATAGCAGTCAACAGAAGAGTCAAGAAGGAACAAGAGCAAGTTCATGAGAAGTTTTCAACGAAGGATCAGCCGAAGTAACCAAAACGTCTTATGCGTCACACTAATAAATAATAATCTTGTATAACTTAATGAGTTAGTGGAAACATTGCTCACATTATGTGTTAGGATTATTTTCTTTACTTGCAACTAGTAACAGTTATTCAGGTCACAGATATTCATTTGAGGATAGCCACTTCTTATTCATAAATTTTATTTGTATAAACTTCCTTTATGAATTGTTTCCAGAACCAGATACACTCAGAACCAGGATAAACTTGTCTTTCAGCTTTCGGCTTATATCCACTGCTATAGACTTATTCCATCTCATCTTTGTATTCTTTTAGCAAAGATGCCTCCTCGCAGATCAAACAGGCGCACTACTACGATAACTCCAACTCAACCGCCACTACCTCCGCCACAATTCGATCCTGCTGCTCTCCAAGCAGCGATATCCTCCGCAGTGGCAACTGCTCTAGCTCACTTCGGCGAAAGTGGTACCTTCGGATCTGGTAGCGGTACCCACTTAGCCAACCCCGGAGTTACTCACGAACACCCAATGGAGTGTTCGTACAAGGATTTCCTAAACTGCAAACCCAATTCCTTTAATGGAAATGGTGGAGTCATCGATCTGATGCGATGGTTCGAGAAAATAGATTCGGTCTTCGAAATCTGTTCGTGCCCAGAAGGGAGCAAAGTGAAGTTTGCTGCCTGCACCTTCTCCGACAGAGCCCTGATATGATGGAACAGCCATGTTAAGTCACTGACCCTATCAGTGGCTAACTCAATAGGTTGGGAAAACCTAAAAGAGTTGATGTTGGAAGAATACTGCCCAAGAGGCGAAGTTCAAAAATTGGAACAAGAAATGTGGGAGCACACTATGGTCGGCTCAGACATAGTGACATATACTGACAGGTTTAGCGACCTAGCAGCACTATACCCCGGGATGGTTACCCCGGAGAGCAAGAAGATAGAAAGATACATATGGGGTCTAACTGCCCCGATCCAAGGAGATGTGCTGTCTTCTAACCCAACCACATTCGATAGTGCCAAACGCCTGGCCCAACGACTCATTGACCATGGAGTCCGCCATGGCGTGGTAGTCCCCGTTCCCAAGCCATCAAAGGAAGAGGACTATAAACGGAAGTCGGGGAACAAGAGGAAGAAGAAGCGAACAACACAGGAAACCCTGCAGGATCAACAAGAGAGTACTAAATACGCCGCCACAACACCTGCTACTCCAGCACCTGCCAGTCGATATGCTGGAACCCTCCCGAAGTGTGGAAAGTGCAACTATCACCACACCGGAGTATGCTGGGAAATGCAGTGTCTGAACTGCCACAGAAAGGGACACACAGTCCGTTTCTGAAGGGCACCGGCTCAACCGATCTCCCAAGTCCCCGGAGCTGAAGAAAACCAAGCCTGTTATGGCTGTGGTGAGACTGGGCACTACCAGAGAGACTGCCCGATAACAAAGAACTCAGGAGAGGATGGACGAATTCTGATGATCACCGCAGGAGAATCAACCCCGGAGTCGCCAACGAGCAGCGGTACGTTTTCGAAATAGTAATTACTTTAAAAATTAATTTATATTTATATAAGAAAAATTGGGGAAAACACTTAAAAGTAATTATAATAAATCACTTATCGGAATAAGTCACAGTATTCAAGAGAACTAAGAGATCCGTTCAGAGAAGCTATGATGGCTTAGTATGTACATCAGGGTTGTGCATAGCTAAGATTTTGCAGAGTGAGTGATTCCGCCTTAATTCCTGTTCCTTGTTTGGTTGTGGATTTGAGGCAGAGTTACTCAGTCGACTGTCTAATTCATCTTAATTATTCATAACTTGTATATTCCAGGCGATCGTAGTGGTACCAAGGAGGATCGTAGTATAAAGTACCGACACTAGTTAACAAAGCACTTTCATTGTATGTACTCGCTCATCGCGGTACGATACGTAGAAGTGTTAACTTCAAGGGGAAAACAGAAAGCACTAGAATGTTTACAAAGAGTACATTGTCGAGCACACTAGGGGTACATCATCGTATAACAAATGTTTCTTTCAAATCGGCAAAACTTTGTTCAGTAAAGAGTCCGTTGCTATCATTCGTCATGAATTGGAGTGGTCCTCACCATACTAAGTTCATATGTTTCTATCGCTTTGACAGTCAAATTCGTGAAACCTTCGTCATTCGTAACGACAGTCCGACCTAGACCTCAGTTCTGTCCTTTGTATTCTAAACCCCGAAGTACTTGTGCGAAGAGTACTTTGCCCTCCGAAGCCTTGCCGCCGTATGTTCCGCAGACCTTCCCGAAATACCACTCGTTCCAATGACCAAGTTCAAGTACAGAGGCTAAGGACAAATATAGCCCACCTATCACTATTTAGTGTATACGCGAGGGTGGTATATGATTATGATTACGCAGATTTACTATATGTGCTTCCGCCCTATCTCCTGTTCCTTGTTTGGTTGTGGACCTGGGGCAGAGTCGCACATCCGACCTTCTTACTAATCTTAATTATATACGACTTGTATACATGAGGTAAAGATAGATGGACCAAGTATGAATCCTATCATGAACAATAGGGCAAAGTTACCAGGTCTACGAGTGGGTATTCTACCAATCAGAGGAACACAGCCCCAGTAGTACTGCCAAGAAAGCTAATTTCGGGACGAAATTCGATCTAACGGGGGGATGATGTGACAACCCGAAAATTTTTGCCTTGAAAGTCCAACCAATCAACCAAAAGTCAAACTCATTTCTATTGCCTTCTATCCTATTTAAGGGTCATTCTAAGGAGTTTTAAGCCTAGTACAATTAAGGATTAAGTGTATGGATGGGTCAGCTTAAGTTCTTCAAGATGCAATCGAGCCGGAAACTCCATCACTTGGAGTTTACGGCCGTAAAAAAGAGATTACGGCCGTAAACTCTTGGCTGGCCGTAAGCTCCTCCCATATAAATGATATTCCTCCATTTCTAAGTCATTTCTTCAGTTTCCAAGTCAAGAACTCGAGTTTTTTCTCAACTATCATCAAGCTTTTCGTCCCCGATCTTAAAAAACGTAAGTGATTCTTCCATCTAGTTGTTGTTATTCTTCTTTATCATGAATCACCCTCTGATTCCATCCATGAAAATCGCCTTTTTGAGTAGATCTTCATAATCTTCATCTTTCACCAAGAACACCAAGAACACACACTTGTTCTTGGTGGCCGTGAACTCCATAAAGCCTCCCAAAGGTGAGTATTCCTTCCATACACTTGCTACCTAGTAAAATCACTAGCCTAACCACCTGGAACAAACGATTTGAGGGTGATCTCCAGGAGTTTACGGCCGTAAACTCCGTTGGCCGTAAACCCATTGGTCGTAAACACCCTAGACCGTAAACCCCTTGGCCGTAAACACCCTAGACCGTAAACCCCTTGGCCGTAAACACCCTAGACCGTAAACCTCTTGGTCGTAAACACCTATGTGTGGCCGTAAACTCCTCTTTGATAAATCACATGTGATTCTAACACTTGGTCCAAGTGTTTCCTAGTCCCTAAAGGTGTTTCCTTGCATGTGGTTGCTTCTAAACACTATATTCATGCCAATATATGTAAATATATGTCATTTAGGACTCATTTGTGTCTCGGGACTTCATTCGTGGAACTTCTCATCCTTACGCGCATATTCGTTTGAATCACCCACATAAGGTGAGTTCATACCCCTATAATCAATCTTTTAAACTGTTTTAAATGTTTTTAAGGGGGCAATACAAGTTGAACACAATAATAATTGTGTAAATATTTGTTATAAACATATTTCAAAAGATTACTTATGTCTTTTATAAGTGATCAAAACATTTCAAAAACTCTTTTTAAGTTATGTTACTTTATAGTTTATAGAACTCCGTTTTTAAAGTACAATCATAACTTATTAGCTAATTGAGTCTTTTCAATAACAGTTCAAGTAAACATACTAGTAAACTATATTACGTATAGTTTAGGGGTTCAATTCATACTAGATGCTAGACCATACTATAAAGAGAATCAGGGAGGTAGATACACTACGCGATAACATAGAGATCATACTATAAAGAGAAGCAGGGAGGAAGATACAATATGCGATAACAGAAAGAACATACTAAGATACTATAACAGAAAGAACATACTAAATGCTATAGCAGGAGAACAATACAAGATCTAATTATACCAATAATCACTAAGTCATTGTTCTAAACAAAAGGTGATAGTAAATTGGGTATACATGATCATATAACTTTAATGTGAATTTACACGGCCTAGCAATTCGTTTGCGGAAGTCGCGTTTGGTCCCCAGAATCTCTTGCAGGGAGAGCGTATAGTATGGGTACTATCCATCACACTATGACCTTAATAAAACAAACATGTTTTAAGGTAATCAGTACGTCAGGATGTCAATTCAAAATACAACTGTGTACTTACATTTTCCCATTACTTTCATATTGTGACAGTTCCACTTGAAAGTTAATGCAAACTATTTTCGAGTTAAGATAGTTATAAACTAGGGAAAACTTACATCTTTTCAAACAGAACAGTCGAGTCTAGTACATTCAGTAGAGAGGAGCCTATAATGCTAACTTTATGATTCCTTAGTTCATACATCAGGAATATATATTAATCGGATCCGACGGGTAGTAGGATGTGTGCTTTCCGCTTCATTTCCTGTTCCTTGTTTGGTTGTGGGCTTAGAGCAGATTCACCCAGCCTACTATCTATCCGATCTTAGTTATATATATGTTCCGTATACACCAAGTAATCATAAGGGGTACCAGGTATGGGCCAGGTCATAGGACACTAATTTAATGCACAGTTTTCTAGTACAAAACATACTTTTCAAATAGAACATTTGATATACAAAACTAGAAACTTACCAGTAAAGGGTTTAATCCATTTTATTAAACCAGTATAACTTAAAGGACCTTAGGTGGTTAATTGTATAATACCTTAGTTTATACATCAAGGTTATATATAATTAATACCCGATAGGTAGTTGGATGTGTGCTTTCCGCCTCATTTCCTGTTCCTTGTTTGGTTGTGGGTTTAGGGCAGATTCACACAATTAACTATATGTTCGATATTAGATTATATATAGCTAGTATAAACTAAGTGATTATAGAAGGAACCACTGTGGTTACCATTTTTACTAAAAGAAATAAGGGTTTTCTTAAAGAATCATTTCATCAAATATAAAGGAACTATTACAGTTAACTCCGTGAGTACCAAGTGAATACACCAGGGTTATATACAACGATGATCTAACAAACAATGGGATGTGTGCCTTCCGCCTCATTTCCTGTTCCTTGTTTGGTTGTGGGCTTAGGGCAGATACATACAACCGATTGTTTGTTTACTCTGGGTTTTATATAACTTGTATCCATTTAGTACGCATAGAAAGGATTGTAGAGTCATTTTTACTTATATTTCATCAAATCAAGAAATATAGGATTTTCTGGAGGAACAGACGAACTTTTCCAAAAGAACTTACAACTTACTACAACTTTCTTACAACTTACTTACATCACTAATATATTATGAACTCACCAGCTTAAATGCTAATCTACGCTTTCAAAATAACTTGTATTCTCAGGAGACTAGTAGACAGGTACACGCACTGGGATTCAGAAGATGGAGCAGTATAGCTTCATGTCTTATTTTGTTATTTACTTTGTAGTCTATGTTATGTGAACCACATACCTTGTAAACACTTTCTTTCTAATGAAATGGTTGTTTATTACTTTGATTACTATGATGCAAGTCTTGTGATACTAAACATGACGTCCTCCACCCCCGAACGTTTCCACCGTTTTGATTTTGGGGTGTGACAAAGAGTAATGAAAGAAAGAACATAGTAGTAATGTATGAATACATGAAAACATATTTAAGGATAAATCACCAGACCCGTGGTATGATGTTGTAGATTCTTTCATGTGTTGCTAGTACAGGTAGTAGCCGTTGTACGAGAGGAGGTAGGAGCACAAGGATTTGGACTATAAGTTGTTTTTATTTTTAGTGTACCTTGTTGCTTTAAATTATGTTTATGATTTTATTGTAAACCCAAAATAACTTGGGATGTAATGTGTTTTTGAGTTATAGAATTCCGCATTTGCTTAGAAAACTCTAATAATCCCTAGAATGTAAAGAGAGAAAAATTCGGGTTGTTATAATTGGTATAAAATCCATAGTTTAAGCAAATTAGGTTTGGTATGTCCACACCTAGACTTATAGCGTGGAAGATGAAATGAACCAGAGTGTTTAGGACCACTATTAGTAATGGGCACTTAGGTCCTTTAGGTTTATAGTCGGTGTTGTTGTACATGACTAAGAGATAGAGTACGGATTGGTTTCTTAATAAACCATGTTATGAAATTTTAGGTACATGGCTACAATTATGTGTAGATAAAGAACCAAAGAGTTAAGGTTAGTATATGGACCAAACTATAAAGTCTGGGTCAAGTAGTTAAGAAGAAAGAATAAATGGTTATTTTGTGAAATGACATAAGAGTTTGACTCTCTATGTAAAGGGATGTTATATATGTAAAGATAATGATGTCATTGTTACCATGATAAAGATGTAACAAAAATGACGTATCCTAGTGAGTGAACCATAGTTAGGGCGTGTGTCCTTATGAGAAAGAGATAAAGATAGACATGTGGAGATAGAGGTAGAAAGAGGGGAAAAGAAGGAGTCGAGGAAAGTTTGAAAGAAAGGGACAGACTGAGTGAAAAGGGTGAGAGGGTTGGTATTGTTAACATATCCTTCTAGGAATACGTCAAAGATAACGGAGCAGTTATCTAAAGGATGATCTAGTTAACGGTCACTACCCAACATAAGTGCTAGGCTCGGACCCTCGCCCTCGCGACCTCGCACTTAGACCCTGGCGCTCTAGCGCCAAGGTCCAACTCAGAATGCGAAACTCCAATCTATAGCAATCTGAAACAGTACTAAACTCTTCCCAGAGCAAAAACTGTAGTGCTCATAGTGATGCCCTTCGGTAGTTCTGCATCTATAGCAAATAACCGCTAGTAGTGTACGATCTGCCAATAGGATGCCTCCACGTCCCGTCGGCCCAGATAAGACAAAAGGTACTGTCACGGACATGCTCCCACGATAACAGGTATAAAAAACCCTTTTTCTCCAGAAGAAGGGATTGCCTCATTTTCTACCTAGGCACCTAACAACAATAAATAGTACCCTCTCAATCTACACTTTAAAATCCTTAAATTGACCAAAAATCAATAATGGTCAAATTCAACGGTCAAAGTCAACCTCAGCATGTGTCCATGCTATGGCCACTCATAGGTCATTAGTATTCCTCAGTGTAGCTGTAGCGGGTTCCCTCGTCGTTCCACCTGATAATCTTGGGATATCGGCCTTCTTATGGTCTGTTTGATTACAATGGAAACATATGAGTGCTCCCCGAGTGAAATCCCTGTTATAATGACCCGTCTTGCTACAATTAAAGCAGCTCCCTCCATTCTCACGATAGCTCCCCTCATGTGGCCTCCTACACTTAGCACAATAGCCCCGACCCTACTCGCCTCTCAGTATCGAATCAAAAGTCTTGGGCCTGTTCGTCGGATCCGCAACTGTCTAAACCTACATTGGCTTGCACTTCGTCTGAAGCTCCAACTCAATCTCCTGTTCCTGGGCTCTAGAAATCGTATCCTCTAAGGTCCTGCAAATCAAAATGCTAACAAAGTCCCGAATCTCATCTATCAGCATGTCGTGATATATCGTCTTCTTCGTCTCCTCATCCGTAACATATTACGGAACCGACAAAGCCCTTTCCCTAAACATGACATTGATCTATGACACATTCTTTCTTGTCTGGCAAAAGTCTTGGAACTCTCTTGCCAACTACAACACCTCAATAGCAAGTCTAAACTCTGATATGAACATGCCAACAATTCTAAAACATACACTTTACAATTAACAATGTCAATCTATACCCCAAGTAGCAAATAACATTCATTTCCCCTAGGCTAAAAGGCATCACACATATTAGGAAATTCTGTCATGTAATTCCAAAAGGAATCATTAGCCCTATTCTAGCATGAAACTCACATAATAGCATACTAAAGCATAATATATATGTATGAGAATTTTGCGAATCACTTACTTGAGCTCGGATGATTGCACGCATCGCATCCCTTTCTTTGTAATAATTTTTTTAGAAAATTTTGTTTTACTTACAAAAACATATATCAATACATCAATTTGAGTTTAGACATAACCTAGAGTGTGCCTGAATCCCTTAAACCGAGGATCTAATACCAACTTGTAACATCCCAAAAAATACTAGTAAAAATTTCATTTTTAAAACACCCAAAATGATAGAACCATTTTTTCCAAAATCATCCAAATTATAAATATTCTTAGCATCACAGTAAATCAAATAAACAGTGCAGAATAAAATCCAGGGGATGTTGTGCGATCGTCTCGGGCCCTTCTCTTTGGAACCAGGAGTACCTGAAAAATTTAAACCACTAAACCATAAGCACAAAGCTTAGTGAGATCCTCAAAATACCACATACGATACATAACATCGTGCCTTTCCCACATAATGGTCCCCATCCAACATATCAGGTCGCGCCCAACATAACAGGCTCCACCCAACATAAATGTAAGAGTCATAAAGACATCTAGCATCCTACATAGTATATTGAGAAAACTCACCTCACACTCGAATAAGATCAACCACAGCTCGAACTAATCAAGGAACCGATGCTACAACCCACCTATAAAAGTATTCAAGATTAGTTTTTAGTCTACCTTCCACACTAACCATTTGTCTAAAAGTCAACCAGGTCAAAAAGTCATCGATCAAAGTCAACCACGGTGATCCTCATGTTGTGACCACCCATTGGTCACATCGTGGGAGCCTTACAACAAAAGAGTCGTGAACAGGCTAACCACCATGTCGTGGCAAGTATGCTACCACATTGTGGAAACTGGGCAGAAACAGCTTAATGGATTTAACTCTTATCACTTTACTCCAAGAGCTCTAAAGCTCATATCTGAATCTCCTTAAGGTCTTGATGGATAAAGTTTCCAACTATATCGATTAATACATTCTAATAAGTCAAGATCTGTAATCCTAAGTTCTTAATGGTTGCACCAATTGCATGGACACCACCTTAGGTTATGCAAGAGCAGCTTCCAACCAACACCATGGTCTAGAAGCTAGATAATGCACTCGTCTATGCTCTGGAGTTCACCCGAACTCCAAAAACAAGTAGACAGGGAATAAAAGGCTCAAAAAATTACCTAACACAAGATCTAAAGATATAATGAACAAGGTTGAGACTTTATACCTCCACAAGGTCAGACATAAGATAAAGATGCTAGATCCAAGACAAAACCAAGCTGCGAAACAACAAGATGGACTCATTCTTCTTCCAAGCTTCATAAAAATGGCTTCACACTCTTGGAACACACAAAAACAGACCAGGGTTTGGGTATGGATCTTTTTCAGAGGATAGAGGATGCCAATTGATGCATCACTAGAAGTTTGTGCCTTTAAATAGGGCACTAATCCCGAAATCTAGGGTTTTGAACCTTACCGCTGTCACGTCGTGGACAAGACCTTGCCGCATCATGGAGGTTCATGAATGCGTGTTTTCCTGAACCGGGCTACCAAGTTGTGGTTCTTCCATCACCACGACATGGCCTAGACGAAATCCTAAAACTTAATTAATGAAATTAATTTCAGAAGAACCGTACCAAGAAATGGATGTTACATTTCCATAGTGAAATCCATCCATAGAGATTTAGGGATTGAAATCCTCACTAGTGAGGAATATGAATTGATGCAATACGAATTAGAGATTAATGAATTAGGTAGTATGGGATGTTTAATTCATTGGATAAACACTTTTTTGATGTAGAATATGAAATGTTAGAATTATGATCAATTAAGTGATCATTTTGATGTAGAGAATGATTAAGCTCTTAAAAGCCCAATACAAGCTCTAAGGGACTTGATATGTTGTATGAATAGGCATTGAGCAAAGAAGATGCATGAATTGCGAGTTCGTGGTGATGGCCTTTTGGCTCACTAATTCATTGATGACGTTCATGGACCTTATGAGCCTGGTGTGCATATCGATGTTGGACTGGTCAGTGATTGTGTTTATTGATGACATCTTAGTATATTCTAAGACCTAGGAGCAACACAAGGTATACTTGCAGTAGCTTATTAAGACTTTTAGGAAGGATATGCTTTATGCCAAATTCTCCAAGTGTAAGTTTTGGTTGCACGAGGTTCAGTTTCTATGGCACCCTCTCAACCAGGATGGTATCTTAGGAGATCGGGCTAAGATTAAGGTTGTGATGCGGTGGAGGTTTCGAGGTCTACATCTCAGATTCGGAGCGTCCTTGGTTCGGCTGGGTATTATCGGAGGTTTATCCGAAATTTCTTGAAGATGGTAGTACCTTTGACTCGGTTGACAGTGAAAACAGTTGCTTTCCATTACGTGCCTGAGCAACAAGCGAAATTTGTCGACCTGTGATAAATATAGTGTGAGGCACCAATTTTGACACTTCCTGAGGGTGTTAAAGATTTTGTGGTCTACTATGGTGCATCTATCACAGGGTTAGGAGTTGTACATATGTAGCGGAGGCGAGTTATTATGTAAGCTTCAAGGCAGTTAAAACGTCATGAAGCGAATTATCTATCGCGTGATTTGGAGCTGGGGGTAGTGGTCTTTGCTGTCACACTCCCAAACCAGAATGACGGAAACGTTCGGGGGAGGAGGACGTCATGTACATTATCATAACAATTGAATAATAGTAATCAAAGCAACAACCGCCATTATATTAATAATAAAGTTTTTACATTGTGTTCGAATCATAGTTGGATTGACTCCAAAAGTACAAATCAAAAACTAAGACGTGACGCTACTATGCTCTTTCTCCACAAAATCTGTGTGTGTACCTGTCTACTGACTTCCTGAGAATACAAGTGGTTTTGAAAAAGTGTCAACATTTAAGTTGGTGAGTTCATAAGCATTTTTGTTTTTGAAAGTATGTTCTTTGTTCTTTGAAAATGTCAGTGTGTTCCTCCAGAAAATCCGATATTTTCTTTAGTAAAATGAGATGTAGTCTTAGGCCTTAAGACCAAAATGTATAAGTTTCTTATGTTTAAAATATGAAATGCGACGCTTTAAATTCATATAAGTAATGTGACCAATTCATATAAGTAATGTGACCCATACTAATTTCTCCTACGATTACTTAGTGTATACAAGTTATATGTAATCAAAGATCGAACAAACAGTCGAATGTGTGCGTCTGCCCTAAGCCCACAACCAAACAAGGAACAGAAAGTAAGACGGAAATCACACATTCCACTGCCTATCAGATCTTCATTATATATAACCCAAACATATTCACTAGGTAATCACAGAGTTAATAATAATGGTCTTAACCGAAGACTAAGTAATCGTATTTGTTTCCAGAAAATCCTATATTTTCCATAGAAGTGATTTGTAGTCTTTGATGTTCCAAGACCGAAAGTACAAGTATTTTTCCATACTTAAATTAATGATACATAGTTTTATTCATATATAAAACCGTTTGAAAAGGTGTGTTTTTACGTAAAAATAAAACGTATTGTCTTTTTCCTCATGTGAGTTTTCATAACCGTGCTATTAATGAATTGCATGTCTTGATGTTCTTCAGGAGTCGAAAGATATGACATTTGTCACCCATAACCTGCCGGTCTGGTTGTAGCTATTAGCCAGGGTGCGGGATCATCAGTCCCGTATAGATCTATACACAAGTATCACACTCTCCGGAAGGAGACTCTGGTTATAAAACAGGACTTCCGTGTATACCTTGGTAGGTACAACAAAGACGATGACTCACAATTTATCCAACGAGATACATGTTTTTGTAATGAAAAAATGTTCGTACATGTAATTGTTAGTCCTTTCGTTATGTTGATAATATATAAAAATAATCTTATTTTTATATAATCGTTTCTTTTCCCCGAAAGGGTAAAATAATGTGAATGTTCCCCAAACTATACCTATTATAGTTTAAAATGTATGTTTCGTTGAAAATGATAATCGTTGCGTTTTAACATGTTTTGTATGTAAACGTTTGCAAATTTGGTAACAACGTTGTTTTGCATATTTGATGTTTTTGCGTAATAGATACATAAAATGTAAGAAAACATAAACAATGGTTTGTATTTTAACACAAGTTTTCTTGTGTTTTACTTGTATCCCCCCCCCCCCCCACTAAAACATAGAAAAAGTTATGAAAATGTAAGGGGTATGAACTCACCTTAAATGTAGTCGTGGTTTGATAACGAGATAAAAATGGTGACTTCGAGCAAGAATACAGGAAGGATGTGGTAATCCTAATGGTTTTAAACACGTAATAATGTGTGAATACAATAACTTGTAAGAGAATGTTTGTAAGAATCATAGATGGATGATGAACTTACCAAAACAACTATTGAAGAATAATGGCCTCATGAAGCTTGAACTGAAAGGATGAAGGAAATGAGTTTGATAATTGAGAGAGTTTGTGAGTGAATTTGTTTACTGATGAATGAAGCTTGAATGGTCTCTATTTCGTTGCTTAAGTAGGAAGTAAAGGATAAGAGGTTGATGGGAGGTTTCCTTTGAAATGTGTATTCTATCACATTGGGAACTTAATCTGCCAATCAAGTGACACCTTATCTACACGAGTTTTCAGCCAAAACTAGACTAAAACCACAAGTGTTTTCGGCCTAGGTAGCAAACCTAAGGAGATTTCGGTCCTAACATGATCCAAGAGTGATTTTTCGGCCTTAATGGGCCTTAGGCTAAGTGATTTCGGTCTTGGCTAGTTCCTTGAAGGTGATTTCGGTTCTAGCTTTCATAAAGTTATTGATTTCGGTCCTATATTGTTCCAAGGTTCTAAAACTTGAAATCCTTTAAGTAATATACCATAACATGCTTATAGACATATTACTTGGACTTGTGTTGACTCCTTTGAGTACTTGATGGTTTGTTAACTTCATTTGCCTTTCAAAGGTTCATTACAACTTGGCTTTCAAAGTGTATATACATATGAACTTGTATAAGCATGCTCTCTTGGTTTTCAAAGTTCCATTGCATCAAGTACGTTGTGAATTTACTTGTACCTGGTTAGAGTTTAGACTTTGCTTGCTCTGAAATTTTCCAGTTGTGACATTTGCCCTCAAGATTTAGCATCGCTATTTGTATGGGGTTTGGTGTACCATTTTCATAGACCACAAGAGTTTGAGGTACTTGATGGATCAACCAAATTTGAATATGAGGCAACGATGGTGGCTCGATGTGGTAAATGATAATGATTATGAGATTTTGTATCATTTAGGGAAGGCCAATGTGGTGGCCGATGCTTTGAGTCGTAAAGCGACTAGTGCACCAATTCAAGACGCATGTTTGAGGTTGACCGTGGTTTCTCGACTAATAGAATTAAATAAGGGACCTCAGAATGAGGCACTAAAAAAATAAAACTGGAAGAGTGAGAGGATCTTACGGAGGATTTCTTATTTTGATTATGATAGTCGGGGGTTACCAACCCTGCATGGCAGGGTGTGGATGCCATATTCAAGCGGGGAACGACTAGTTTTGTTGGATGATGCTCATAAATCAAAGTTTTCGATTCATCCTGGTGCTATATAAGATGTATAGGGATTTGAAGCATGATTATTGGTGGACCTACATGAAAAGGGATGTTGCTTGGTATGTTTACATCTGCTTGATTTGTTGAGGGTCAAGACTGAACATCGGAGCCATCATGACATGTTGCAGCTGTTAGATATCCTGATGTAGAAGTGAGAGCATATTACCATGGATTTCATCACCAAGTTACTGAAGATAGCGCGAGGGGTTGATGTAATTTGGGTTGTTGTTGATAGATTAACCAAGAGTGCTCATTTTATCCCCATTCAGGAGAGTTCTTTAGTGAGAAGTTAGCTGATATCTATACCAACGAGGCTGTAGCTCATCATGGTGTGCCAATTTTGTTGGTTTCTGATAGGGATGTTCATTTCACTTCCAGGTTTTGGAAGAGGTTCCATGATGAATTGGGTACACAACTACATTTTAGCACTACTTATCATCTATAGAGTGACGGCCAGAGAGAGCGGACCATCCAGACCATTGAGGATATTCTTCAGGCATGTATATTATTCTTTGGTAGGAGTTGGGATACTTACCTTCCTTTAGCAGAGTTATCATTCCAATATTGGCAGGCATCCTTTCGAGATGCTTTATAGGAGGAAATTTCAGACCCCAATTTCCTAGGGTGAGGTCGTCCAGAGAGAAATGATGAGCATTGAGGTGGTTCTTAATACCACGACGCTGATTCAGTAGGTGTGTGGTAGGTTGCAGACCGCACATAGCCATTTGAAGAGTTATGCAGATCATCAAGGGTCCGATCTTGTGTTCCAGGTTGGGAACTTTGCACTGCTGAAGGTGTCACCATGGAAGCATGTCATTCGATTTTGGAAGCAGGGCAAGCTAGGCCTCCGGTATATTGGACCATTTAGAATGATTGCTTGGGTGGGCACGGTTACATACTGATTAGATATGCTTGAGGATCTGAATTAGATCCATAACACCTTCCATGTTTCTTAGCTGAGAAAGTGTTTAGTAGATGATTCAATAGTGTTTCCTTTGGTGTAAGGATCATTACTAGCCCAACAATGCTCAACATAAAACAAAAATTAGGTTCTATTTTCTAAAACCAATTGGTGATAAAAGATATTACTCATTTCCATATATGTTAGCATGTGGTTTCTCTTTTTTCCGATGTAGGATTGGGTTTTCATCCCAAAAATACTCCCCTCAAACCTAAGTTACGCCCTTGGCCTCCCTTTCAACAAATGTTCATCAATTCCAATCCTTTTTCATACCGACGATACTCCCGGGACATGTTCACTTGACTTGGGGCGATTAGGAATACTTTCAATACAAGGCTTCAGGATCAACTTTGTTGGATCGGGAAGTACCAAGGACTGCATCAGTTGCGGTGGCCATCAGGAGGACTTTCGATACAAGGCTTCAGGATATACATCGTTGGTCTAGGAATTATTGGGGATTACGCCACATACGCCGACCACATAATTTAGGCTACAAATTTACCTCTAATTCCATTTTTTAGGATCGCTACTTGCCCTACCATGCTCAACATAGAATAATAATGAGGTTCTATTTTCTAAAACAAATTGGTGATAGAAGGGATTACTCATTGCCTTATATGTTAGCATGTGGTTTCTTTCTACAAACGTGGGATTGGGTTTGCATCCAAACATTTGTATGATATTTAGTTTCAAAAGCGTCTGAATTATATGGAGAGACCGATAACAATTTTGGCTATAGAGACAAAGACCCTGCGTAAGAAGGTAGTGGAGTTGGTGAAAGTTCAATGGTGGCACCGGAAAGGCTTACAGTCGAATTAGGAGCCTGGTGAGGAGATACGGGAGCACTGATCAAAGTTGTTAATTGTGACAGATTTCAAGGATGAAATCTAATTCAAGTGGGGGAGAATTGTAACATTCGTTTTCTGGTATTAATTATATAACATCTGATTATTTCAACTTTTTTTATTGAGGATTTATGGTTGACTGCGGCGTGATGGTGGAAACCCACTATGACACGACCATGTTATTTAAGTGGTAGTGCAGTCAGGTGCCTACTGTGGCATGCTGGCGGATGGGCTCAAAACCCTAGATCTCGGGCCTTGATCCTTATTTAAAGAAAATGGGGCTAGGGTTTTCTCCCATCCTCAGCCTCCACCCTCCATAAAGTGAAACCCAAACCCTAAATTGTTTTTTATGTGTTTTCTTGGTGTTTGAAGCTTAGAGAGTGATTTTGAAAAAAGAACGAGAGGTGTGTTAATGAAGTAAGGGTCAGAAAGCAAGCCGAATCTAGTCTCTTGAGCATTTTTTGGAATTTGTAACTCTTCAAGGGTCTACTTTGTGGTTTATCATTTTAAATCTTGGATTTTAGGTTCGTTCTGGTCCTTTTTGATGAGGTTGGATGAAATGGAGTGATATGTGTATTTTTATACATATTTTTATACATTATATCTTAATATTTTAGCCTTTATTATTCTCTTTTAGAACTAAAAGGTACTTATAATGCTTTGAATTATGATTTGCAGCTATTAGTTGTCGATAGAGCGGAAAAGAAAAGATTGGAGCGGAAATGGGGCTTAGAAGCAAAAAGAAAGAAAATGCTGAAGACTGCTATTACTCCCAGCGTAATATAAGTTACGCCTAGCGTAATGCTGAAAAGGGGACTACGCCCAGCGTAGTTAAAGTTACACCCAGCGTACTGGGTATTTATCCAGACTTCCTAATCGCGGATGGATTCCTACTACGCCCAGCGTAAACCGACTTACGCCCAGCGTACGTAAGTCGGTTCCAAGGGTTATAAAAAGCGATTATCAGCTAACCAGAAGGGGGATTCCGACTTCTAACCTATTTTTAGTCGACAATTAACTTCTGTTAAGCCGTTTTGAGGGTCTAAGAGGCGGCCGGAAGGCCGTTAAGTTGACAGGAGCGGAGATCGGAAGGATTAGAGAGCGGATACGTGTCGGTAATCATGTGGTTTGATAACGTGACCATGCTTAGCATTCCACTGTGATACTATTATGTTTTTGCTTTCTGATTTTGGTGTTAAAACCATTTACTTTGAGTTTATGATTAAATAAAACCTTGATTATTGGATTAATTGCTATATTGGATTGTTTGATTCATGTTTAATTTATCTTGCCAAGCTTGTTAAAAGATCCTTACGTGTTAATGATAATTATTTGCTGTTAATTGTCAAGTAAATTGAGTTGTATGAACATCTGCTTGATTGCTTGTCTCTTATGATTTTGATGACCATCAAGATTATATGTCTAGGAATAACGAATGTGAAACTAGGATTAACTAGGAAATAAGTAAGTTAACGTGTGAGCCTTGTGTGATAAACCATCAACAAGAGGTTTAATTGAATTAGTAATTTGATTAACTATTATTACAAGTCTTGCTTGATACGAACTGAACACTAGGAAGCATGTTAGTTTAATCAACTGATCACTGTTTGAATTGACTTGTTTGCTAAAGGATTAGTAATAGTGAACGCGAATCTAATCATTTTAGGAATCGGTGAGCATGAATAAATGAATTTGTGTATGCAATTGTCTATGCTTTTAAGGTGTAATTTATCTAAACCAAAGTACCTGAAGAGATTTGTTTTCCTGTCAGTTTATCGAGATTTGCTAATTAATTGTTCGTCTGAGATTTAATAAACCATTTCGTTACTGCTTTTGTGTGTTTTGTGTAACCTATAATCAAATATTTTAAATTAATTCACCACCGTTCCCCTTGTGTTCGACACCCTTGCTTATCAAAGCTATACTATACTCGATCGGGTTCACTGCCTGTAAGGTGTGGTTTAGATGCGATAAATTAAGAATTATAAATAAAAAACCAGTGCATTAAATATTCACATCAAGTTTTTGGCGCCGTTGCCGAGGAACGGTTTTCAATTAATTTATTTTATTTGATTATTCGTTATTTGTTTTTAATTTTTAGTTTTATTTTATGTTTATTTTTATTTTCGTTGATATCATGTCACTTGTCGGGAAGGTTTTTGTTTTTTTGTGCAGGAATTCGTGATCATATGCATTGCTTGGTTTTACTTTTTGCATGGGTTTCGAGATTGCAAGCGATTAGGGAATTCTTGACCTAGTTAGTCTACTAATTTGGTGATTTGACCAACTCAATCCATGAGGCATAGTATAGCAATGCGTGTCGTGGTGGTTAAGTGGAAGACCGAGCTCTTGCTGTTCTTGACTAGTTTGGTCACTTCTTGTTCTACTTTTAGTTAATGGTGCAAAGAAAACGAAAGAAATAGTCTAACGGGTCCCGAAAGTTTTTGTTTTCACAAACCATTTCTTGCATGCAAGGGGTTTATTCAACAATTGTTGTTTGATCTTGACGAAGACGAGTGATCATGTTATCTCATTTATTTTTATAGCATGTCACTTGTCTGAAGGTTGTCGTTGTTGCAGAAATTAAAATATTAAGAGTCTCCAATTGAATTAGATGGAATAAAATGGAAATTAAAATAAGTAAAATGGACATTATTCCAGTAAAAGTACGCCCAGCGTAGAAGGTTTTACGCCAAGCGTACTCAACATTTGATCGCGACTAAGTTTTTCTTGGAATTGGAGGTACGCCCCGCGTACAAAGGAAATTACGCCCAGCGTAAGTCAGTATCAGGTTATGGCCCGTAGAACTCAAAGAACAAACCCACCCGAGGACGTGATAGATCATCGTTTTTTGCAATTCCCACGCAGCCTAAATGAAGAAACCCGGGCCAAATATGTGAACAATTTGAGTTTGCTGCTTACTAAGGAAATTGACATCGCACCTTCATTTGATTGGGGATTGGCGGCCCGGAATGGACTTAATGAGCTGATCCAGAATTTTTTGCAATACACCCACTCGGACGCGAGTGGCGTGCCCTTGTTCGTATGTCAGGGTTGGGATAGATTGTTCAGGATCCAGGAGCCTGTGTATCGGGAATTTTTGCTGGAGTTTTATGCTACAGTTTCTTATGACCCTAGGAAGACACCCGATGATAGAACAACCTTCTCCTTTAGACTTGGTGGTGTGAGTCGGGAGTGCAGTGCGATTGAGCTTGCCACTCGAGTTGGGATATATACAGTAGACGAGACAAGGAGTGTCCACTTCCCGACATTCCTTGCTGATTGTCTTACTGGCCGGCCGGATGACTACAACGAAAACACTTTCTGGGCAGAGATTACTGGGGGAGTGTACACGCCATCTACTGCTCGGGGGAGGATGATTCGGTCTACCACATATAGATTGCTGCACCGTCTGATTTCCATGTCCCTCACGCACCATAAGAATAGTGAGAGAGTGCCTTCTACAGACCTGTATTTCTTATGGGCGCTTGTTACTCCAGGGAGGCACCTGAACCTTCCGGTTGCTTTAGCTGTTTATTTGGGTAGGAGGGTCAGGGGGCTTCGGGAGGACAGCCCGATTTGCGGGGGGCATTTTATCACACGCTTGGCTAGATCTTATCAGTTATTGACGCGGGAGATTACTAGATCGATGGTGTTTCATGATATGAGGCCGATGAGCCTACAATTATTGGAGTCGATGAGGGTACTTGAGCGGGGCGAGGATGGTGTTTTACGTACAGTACCCGTTGACGTGGCCGAGGAGGAGGGTGCAATCGAGCCACAACCGCGACGAGCCCAGCGGCGTAGACCTGATCCTCGAGGAGTGCAGCAGGGACCTGAGCTAGAGATTGATATACGTTACCTGGCTCAGCGCATTGATGAGGGATTTCAGAGCCTGGGTGAGCGTGTTGCACACGTAGAAAGACGGCAGCAGTGGTATGGGGATGCGTTGACCGCATTCTTTGCCCATCAGGGAATTCAGTACCCGGTTCCTTTTCCTCCACCATTCCAGTCACGACATGATGGAGCCGGTACATCTGGGACACAGCAGCATGATGATGAGTGACTTAGTTTATCCTTTTTATTTTTATTTTTTATTTTTATGTTATTTTTAGTTTTTTTTTCTTGCGTTTCTTAGACTTAATATTTTTATTTGGTATGTAATTAGTTTAATTTAGGTTGTTTTATTTTTGGTACTTTTGTTTTCCATGTTGATGCTCTTTGGTTGTTTAGATCTTTGTAGAATTTTCGCCCTTAGAAAGCAGGCAGTAAGTTCAGCAGCTAGGTCCGACTGTTGCTAGAGCCGTGTGAGAGTTCGAAGATTATAGTCAAGACCCACGATTTTTCATAAGTGTGGGGTGCGTGTTGATTTCGTGAGAGATTATTTAGAAGAGTAGCGTTTCTATTATATTTTGACTCCTATGGTATGGATGAGCTGTTCCCACACCATAGAGTTTTATTTCGACGCGAGGTAGAAGTATTATCCCGGCTGCCACGACATGGTTGACACTTTCCTATGCCGTGGGAGAGTTTTTCATCGCGAGAGGAGGCTACCATTCTTGATATGACGACGTAACCAACAATTTTCACATGTGGCGATGTTTAGATTTCACATCATTCGACGAGACGACGTGGTCGACACTTTCCCATGTCATGGTTTTTACACATTGCATTTACTTGCAATCTTTTGCACCACATTTTGGAAGTTGGCGTTCTTGATTTCATTTTTTCCGGCACATTCAGAAGCAGCAGTTCCAGTTTCCAGTCCTCCAGCAATTTATGGAGCAACTTTTAGCAGCCCCATTCGATCTCGCCACAACTACCCCAGGGGAGTCTGTTCCTTTTTTCTCCTTTTTTATTATTTTTATTTGCTTAATTAGTTTTAGCATACAATGAGGGCATTGTATGAAATAAGTGTGGGGTAGGAGGTCGAAAAAGTAATTTAATTGCTAGATTGGGAAAATTTAAAATTTAAACAATTATAAACTTGAATAATAGTTTAAGTTAGGAAAATCTAGTAATAATTTAAAATTTTGCTAATATTGTATGGGATGATCCGATTAGAACTCAAATGTTTAGTTGAGCCAATACACGTTATAGTGCATTTGTGGCCTCCTTTATTCTAGTGAAATCATTGGACAAAAACACAACTTCGCTTAGTTTGAGGGATGCAATATGTTTAGCAGCCTGTACCTGAAATGTATCCAGGAAAACTTATGTAGTCATTGCACTTAGACTAATGTCTTAACCAATAAGGGTTGAAGTAGAGCGCCCCTGCTTAAGCATGTAGGTTTTTGAGTGAAATATATATAAAAAAGTGAGTACATATAAAAAAAAAGAGAGAGAAATTACCAAAAAGTGAAAAATTGAAGAATTTTTGGAGCAATCAAAGTCAAAATATGAAGATCAAAGAAAGAAAAAATTCTGAAAAAAATTCAAAAGTGGAAGATGCCAAAAATCAAAGAAGATGGTGAATTCAAAGAAATTGAAGATCAAATATCAAAGAAAAGAAGAATTCAAGAGCTCCAAGTTGTGGTATCTTCTAAAAGTTGTAATTCTCTAGTTTATGTATGCTTGGGTAGCTCTACAAAAATACCTTGAGGTTAGAAAGTTTTATGCAGATGGATTCGGAGGGTTGCATAAAATGAGCATTGTTCAAAAGAAGTGGGCGAGTGTTTATGAGGATTGTGAGTATTTAGAATTAGGGGGGTCCTTAGGAAAAATTTTAGACACAAATGCATGCGGTGCGGTCTTGGCATAATGGCTGAGTTTAAAATGGATTGTTTTGTGCGATATTGGTAAAATAAAAGTAAGTTTGCTTGGGGGCAAGCAAAGGCTAAGTGTGGGGTATTTTGATATGTGTATTTTTATACATATTTTTATACATTATATCTTAATATTTTAGCCTTTATTATTCTCTTTTAGAACTAAAAGGTACCTATAATGCTTTGAATTATGATTTGCAGCTATTAGTTGTCGATAGAGCGGAAAAGAAAAGATTGGAGCGGAAATCGGGCTTAGAAGCAAAAAGAAAGAAAATGTTGAAGACTGCTATTACGCCCAGCGTAATATAAGTTACGCCTAGCGTAATGCTGAAAAAAGGACTACGCCCAGCGTAGTTAAAGTTACGCCCATTGTACTGGGTATTTATCCAGACTTCCTAATCGCGGATGGATTCCTACTATGCCCAGCGTAAACCGACTTACGCCTAGCGTACGTAAGTCGGTTCCAAGGGTTATAAAAAGCAATTATCAGCTAACCAGAAGGGGGATTCCGACTTCTAACCTATTTTTAGTCGACAATTAACTTCTGTTAAGCCGTTTTGAGGGTCTAAGAGGCGGTCGGAAGGCCGTTAAGCTGACGGGAGCAGAGATCGGAAGGATTAGAGAGCGGATACGTGTCGGTAATCATGTGGTTTGATAACGTGACCATGCTTAGCATTCCACTGTGATACTATTATGTTTTTGCTTTCTGATTTTGGTGTTAAAACCATTTACTTTGAGTTTATGATTAAATAAAACCTTGATTATTGGATTAATTGCTATATTGGATTGTTTGATTCATGTTTAATTTATCTTGCCAAGCTTGTTAAAAGATCCTTACGTGTTAATGATAATTATTTGTTGTTAATTGTCAAGTAAATGGAGTTGTATGAACATCTGCTTGATTGCTTGTCTCTTATGATTTTGATGACCATCAAGATTATATGTCTAGGAATAACGAATGTGAAACTAGGATTAACTAGGAAATAAGTAAGTTAACGTGTGAGCCTTGTGTGATAAACCATCAACAAGAGGTTTAATTGAATTAGTATTTTGATTAACTATTATTACAAGTCTTGCTTGATACGAACTGAACACTAGGAAGCATGTTAGTTTAATCAACTGATCACTGTTTGAATTGACTTGTTTGCTAAAGGATTAGTAATAGTGAACGCGAAACTAATCATTTTAGGAATCGGTGAACATGAATAAATGAATTTGTGTATGCAATTGTCTATGCTTTTAAGGTGTAATTTATATAAACCAAAGTACCTGAAGAGATTTGTTTTCCTGTCAGTTTATCGAGATTTTCTAATTAATTGTTCGTCTGAGATTTAATAAACCATTTCGTTACTGCTTTTGTGTGTTTTGTGTAACCTATAATCAAATATTTTAAATTAATTCACCACCGTTCCCCTTGTGTTCGACACCCTTGCTTATCAAAGCTATACTATACTCGATCGGGTTCACTGCCTGTAAGGTGTGGTTTAGATGCGATAAATTAGGAATTATAAATAAAAAAACCAGTGCATTAAATATTCACATCATGGAGGAATAAATTTTGCAACTTTATTGCTTTCCAAGGTCCTATGGGTATTATTGATGTTGGAACTGGTCTTTAGACTTCAAATGATGCCATGCATGGAGTTAGAACCTGCTTTTCACCAGTTTTAACCTAAAATGTGTGAGCCTTCCTATACATCTCTTAAATTTTCAACTTTTACGGACCTTTAGAGAGTATCAAAGCCTTATGTAAAGTATGAGGCTTGGACTTAACAAATTAAAAGCTTAATGAGGGAGTTGATTTGCCAGAGGAATCACGATGCGGTCAGGGGCTGACCACGACGAGGTAGACAAAAGGCCACGTGTCTGTTTTGTCCTTAGCAAAATTGAGGATGTGGGCGGCTGTCTCTAAGGCATACCCCCATAAGTGAATTGGAAGAGAAGCACGACTCATCATGGAACAAACAATGTCTAACAAGGTCTGATTATGCCTCTCAGCCACACCATTCAATTGTGGTGTCCTAGGAGGAGTCAATTGTGAAACTATTCCACATTCCTTTAGATAGTCATTGAACTCGATACTAAGATGCTCTTCGCATCTACGGATCTAAGCATCTTTATCTTCCTACCCAATTGATTCTTGACTTCTTGTTTAAACTCTTAGAACTTTTCAAAGGTTTCTGACTTATGCTTGATTAAGTAGATATAACCATATCTGCTATAATCATCTGTAAAAGTCATATAGAATCAATTAGCATCCCTTGTGGATGATCTGAAGGGTCCACACACATCTATATGTATGCGATCTAACAAACCTTCACCTCTTTCACAGGATTCAGTGAAAGGTGATTTTGTCATCTTTCCCAAAAGACAAGATTCGCATGTATCATCTGACCTTAGGTCAAATGATTCCAACACTCCATCCTTTTGGCTTTGGGTGATGCGTTTCTTGTTAATGTGTCCAAGACGACAATGCCACAAGCACACTTTGTTTACACCATTAGACGAATCAATATGAAACACATTATTGCCTAAATTATCAACACACGTTACAGTTTCATACACACCATCACAAGGTAAAGCTTCAAATATAAAAACACCATTTTTATAAGCAGAACTAGAACCATTCAAATCATTAAATGAATATCTAAACCCTTGTCTAAACAATGCATGAAAAGAGATAATGTTTCTTTTCATTTCTGACAAGTTGCAACAATTTATTAAATCTAAAAAAACACCACTACTAAGCACTAGACTATAAACTTTAATCTTGGTAACAAGAAAAGATCGCCTATTCCCCATGATCAGGTTCATTCTACCATGCTCCACCTCCTCACTTCTTCTTAGCCCCTTCAAATAAGAACAAATGTGAAATCCACATCCTGTATCAAGGACCCGAGAACGAGAAGATGATGAGTTATTAGATAAAATAGTGTATATACCTGCAGAAGATGGATTCACCTTGCCATCCTTGATATCTTGCAGATACTTTAGGTAGCTTCGTTTACAATGCCCTTTGTAGGAGGCGTATTCTTCAAGAGTAGCTTTGCCTTCTTCGACTTCCATGAGTTCTTTTTCAAGAACATACTCTTTGTTCTCAAATCAAAGGGCCATTTTTATATTTCGCATTCAATCATTATAATTGGAACCATCCAATATGACTTTGGAGCAGATAGTGAGCAATGAAAGGTTATGGTAGTTGGAGGAGGATGAAACAGAAGCATCAATTGGAGTAGACATCTATAAAAGGAGGGTAGTTTCAGTTAGATAAGAACATTCCTTAGTATAATAACCCAAAATGAAATATTAAGGCTAGGATCCAACTATATAAATCACAACTTAGAAAAAGGATGCCGTAATCTAATTGTAAATTTTATAAAGGTAGGTAAATGACGATTTACCAATTCCACCAATAAGAAATGAAATCAAGTTGAGTGAAATTACTATGTCTTTTGATATTCATTGAAACTATTCAATGACATGTTTAATCTCAGATTATGCTCTTATATTTGTGTCTGTGATACCAAGGATCACAAACAAGATGTGAATAACCATGCAAAGTGCTTGGTAACCTCATTATCATTTATCATCCCAATTGATGTGCTGGTAAACTACACATGGCCCATAAACAATGATAATTTATGAGATACCCATTAAAACTCTTTATTACTCCCTTTTAATGTCCTGGTTAACCACACATGCTCCACTAACGACTTATAAAGTGTAAGGTTCAATTTCATGGGTTAGCATACTAATTCACATTTTTTTCTAAAGTAACTAGATTTGGGATTTTAGTAAAGAAGGTTCTATTACTTTTTAATATCATTATACTTTTAATGAGACTTAATGTCTTATCAAGTCTGTTTTGCTAATGACCCTTCTACCAATCAAGGAAGCGGTGGGTGACAGTGAACACTCATTCAACTACCATTTTATAGGCAGTTTCCTTATACCCCCTTATAGACCAGCTTCGTGAATGAGACATACTAGCGACTTGCCTGACTTAGTCTTATACATATAATATATTAACAATTAATAATAATAATATATATAAGGTGTATTTTTTTTAAAAATACTAGGTTTATTCTATTTAAATTTTGAAATGAATAAACAATTAATTTAAATTAAAAATAAACCAAATGATTTAATATTTATCTATTAATTAACATTTAATTAAATATATTAAATCAATTAAGGATTAACTAATTAAATTAATCAAATAATTTAATCTTAATCCTTACCCTTTAAATTTTTGAAAATTATGGGTGTAGGATTTATCCGATTTTATAACTATCCCTTTTAATCAAATTAAACTAACAATTATCAAAAATACGAAAACCGTAACCATATAGCAATTTTTGAAAACTTGAGGAAGAAGGTTGTTTTAAACCCTAACCCTAATTTCGAAATCCAAAAGGGAATGAGTTAGGGTTTCGAAGAACTTTAATTTCGAAATTCTTGGCCTTTTAGGGTTTAATTTCAATAAACCTTAATTGATAAAATTCAACAATTATAGCAATTCAATTGTAAACAAACCAAATTCTCTTATACCACTGATGGGATTTACGTAAAACAAATAAACTTAAAACCCTTAAGTTCACATGCAACCTAAAGGATCTATGTTTTCACTATTGAACCTATAACTATGAACATCAAATAATAAACCCTAGATGGTGTAGGCTATTTTCGAAAATACCATAACTAGTTTTAGAATTACATACCTAATTGTTATTATAGTAAAGAACAATGATTCTTCAATTGTAGATCTCCTGAAAGTTAGCACCACAAATGTCGTGCCTCTGATGGAATCACACCCAAGCTAGCAAGAAGATGACTTGAAGGAGGATAGGGGAGAAGAGATTTTCGTCCAACCCTTGGGATAATAGAGTGGCCGAAAAAAAGGCCGTAGGGTCCTATTATAGTGGAAGTAGGAAACCCTATATAACCCTAATTTGAATATTTAATTAATATTTCAAATTTGGTATTTATCTACTTCCTTATTATCCACATTGGATATTCTAGAAACCCTAGAATATCCTATCCAAAATCGTCCAAGCCTTAAGGTGGAAGGTTCTAGAACCTTTTGCTCAACTATTGAATAATTACACTTCAGACCCTGCACTTTTAATTAATTCTATTAATCCCAAAACTAATTCTGAATAATTTCTGATTAGTTATTATTTAAATAATATTGTTTCTAATTAATATATTAATATATTAATAAACTATTTATATTAATTTATTAATCACATAATAAATTAACCTCTCTCTCAAAAAGTCATATTGTCTAATTGCTAGGTTTGAGGGCAATCCAAAAGGACTGTGGTACTATCAATTCAAGTAGATATCAGTTATAGTTATGAGCTTAGACACTTAATCCTACAGTTTCTTCCTCTGTTTTCATCATGTATGCCATATATGTACTATCAACCATGGTTGATTCACCTTTTAGGACACTTTCCACCAAGGTTGGCCACTTCCATTATGAGATGAACACCTTGAAGACTCAAGTTATTGACTTATAATAGTCTAAGTTCCTGTCAAAGATGCCTACTAACTAATATGCTAGAATGTCTAAGTCCCCAACAAAGATGCCTACTAAGCAAGCTGTCTAGCACCTTGGCAACAAACTTAGTGAATTGAATGAATTTATTCCTAATATATACTCCTCATACATCCATGAAGACCTTTCCTAAATTTGGGCTAATATAAATGCCTCTCTAAGCATGAATGGTCTTATTTTCCATATGTTTCTAGGAGAAATCGCTATGTCACCTTTCTTCAAACCCTCCTTACAAAAAAACACCTTATTATCCATAAACAACATAACATTCATGATTCTTCTTGATGAAATAGTTTTCTCCTTCCTTACGTTCACCAACCACCTTCAATCAATCTTCAACATCTTAACAGCTTAAACCATCACATTACCATATGTTGTTTGCAACCATACTGCAACATATAAGAAATATGATTCCTCTTTATTCCTTTTCTATAGTCTTCTTTGAACCATTTGTTGACATTACAACAACCATCTCCAACTCACACTACCATGCAACCCACATGCATCTACCATATTTCCTACTACCACATCTCACTTGAAGCACAAAACTCACCTTAGGGTGTCCATATTAATTGATCTTACCGTTAACACTATTAAAGCAAGTCATAATGTCTATAAAGCAAAGAAAGTGACTCCATAATTGAATATGAGACATCAATTAATTATGAAAAGTTGATTGGTTTTCCTATAAAATAAGATCACATTAAGATGTTTATGTAAATTGGATACGACTAGAATTTGAGGGATACAAAAGATTGATTGGTTTTCTTGTAAAATAAGATTATGTACATGAAAATCCTTTGACAAGAATGTTCCAAATATTCACTAGAAATTAAAAAAAAAGTATATTTAACGTTTTCTATTTTTTTTGTTTAACTTAATCTCTCTAGGTAAGACAGATCCACATGTTTAGTTGAAAAAGGAAAACGTGAACATGTTCCAATTATCGGCTCATCGATTTGTCATCCTCAATGTTGTCATTGTGTCTATTCTTGATTCCATTATTACTACTTTTGTATTTCCCTTCCTTACAACGTCATCTTTGTTGTCACAAATCCAATCCATCATGACAAATCTACTATTCACCGTAATATAAACCCTAAAAGCCTTTGATACAAATGAAGAAGAACACTAGATTAATCTGAAGAAAAGTCCGTGCATGTTTGCTCTTATTATACAACTATACAAGGAGGTGATAATTAATTCATAATTCTTTGATCTTGTTGGCTGGCATTTACCCCCACTCATTATATAGAAAATGTGTTTAAGTCTTTGTATGTTTGTGGACGGAGATGCTCACGAAAGTTCAGAATATATTTTATACAACCGTACATGTGCTAAATTTATATAAATAGTCAAACGGTATCAAATGTTGTCGTCCCTTTTTTATGTCGAGGTTCACATTCTTTCCATGACATAAGTGAAATTAGGAATAGTTTTATGAATAAAATAGATTTACAGTTAAAAAAATAATAATAATATCAAATTACAGTTTGGGAAGTAAAATAAACAAATCCATGGGAGAGTTTTTCATATTAAATGGGAAATGGTGGTCTTTTTGTATGCCTAATTTGACTTTGGCCCGCTACTAATAATATAAAAGATACACTCAGATCAATTAACCATCATGATGACATTTTTTTCTTCAATTAATCCGTGTCCTAATACTAAAAGAGTCACGTCTAGTCATCTACTATCAATTATGTTATGCTAATCTGCAAACCATGCATAAAAATTGAAAATTTTTACTTTTTGGTTTTGATATAGAATCATGTTTTGCTTTGTCTAAAAACAAGAATAATCGGAATTTGTAACTGTAATATAATGAGTTACACCGTATGCTAAATTTCCATAACTACCCTTCGAGCATCTCTTTATTAAACATAATAATCCAGTAACATAGGTAGACATGATGACGTGTGTCACTTTCCATTCAACTTCAAAGTTAAGTCCTATGTTTTGTAAAGAAAGGAAAGGCAGCTATCTACAGATTCTTTTTCTCACCAACTTTCCTTGTCAATTTCTTTAAGAACCAATTAGGGCTCGACACAATTCAATCATTAGTTGATGTTTGATTTGTGATTCTTTAAATTCACATGAAAATTTCCAGTTTCGAACTTATCTGTGAATTATCCTTATACTTAAGGATAAGAGATAATACATATGTGAAGGTAATCGTTTAACGTCCTAAAGTTGGATTCTTACCTTTCCTAATATTTATCTATTAATTGTCTTTCTCGCATTTGTTTGTACGGTTGTAGAGATTTGAAAAAGTTACTACACACCTGACGATAGGCCAGATATTAATCGTCCAAAAATAATTTTATCTATAGTTTAAAAGGGTGCTTAAGAAAATAAAATTATATACCCACATTAAACACTAGCAAGAAAATCTAATTTATTTACCACATTAAACATTAGCAAGTCAATCTAATTGTCGACAAATGATACAAAATGTTGGAGATTTTAATGTCATTAGACATTTTGTGTAATTGAAATTAATATTTGAGTTAAAGGGCTTATGATTTGTACTATATATTGTATGTTCGGTATATGTGGAGTACACACACACACACACACACACACACACACACATATATATATATATATATATATATATATATATATATATATATATATATATATATATGATCGAATGATAAGCTAGAACGATAAATGAAGGAGGTTAGGGGGCGCAACCCTTTGCACGGTCCTAGGGGCAGAGCCCCTGGCGGTGGCCACTCGGGGTTTGAGGTAGCACCTCAAAAGGTCTTTGGAAATTTGAATAAGTATTATAGTGAAATATCCGAATTCTAATGGGTGATTATGGTAAAATTGACAAATCTCTTCAGTTTTAGAAACCAATAATTATGTCATTAATTCTGTGATTTACTTAACTAATTTAGAAATGGAAACCCTAATTGTTAAATATAAATATAACTCTTCTATTGAGTCGTATTATACAGCTTCTTCAACTCTACTTCTTTTCTTAACGAACTCAAAATTTTCTGGGAAATTGGCTTACGTTTTTGTGCCTAAATTTGTAAGTGTTCCTTTCGATTATCATAGACTGGATTTCTTGTAACTCGAACATAGGGTAGAAATATCATTTCAGAAAGCAAAGCTACACGATACATTGGGAATCCGATTCTCCACCACAACCTTTTTAAGCCTAACACAAAAGTCATTAGCTTACAAATGCATCACATTATTCATTTTTGTTCAATATGGACCACATAATCGGTTGCCTCATAGTAAGCCCTCTAACTTGGATGTTTAGCTCCTTTAATCCTATCATATGGGGATACTTATAACCATCACCTTAGTGGCTCACATGGTAAATCTTGTGCATCTAATAAGGGAGGTCTCAAATTCAAACCTTGGGGGTTTCAATAAAGGGATAGTCAGGAAAATTGTGTGTGATGTAGTCTTGAAAGGGGTCACTTAGTATCATGACCAAAGGCGAGCCCTCTCCTTCAAACTTCGCAATATTAGGGAGCCCCAATAGGTAGTAAGGAACCCATATGTGAATGCTCATTCTTACCTAGACTACGAAATAACCTTTATTCCACACAAATATTTATTGGAGATAATAAATTAAGGTACCTTTAACCCACATGAAATTAAAGTTCCCAATTTCGTTTGATTGTGTCTGCAACATAGTTTGGTAAATGGGTGAAAAGTAATGGATGAAATTTTAACCGATCTATTCATGTCAATGCTTATTTATAGTGAGATGTATGTCAAGTACTTGAATGTAATGATGATGTTTGTCCAACAATCATAAGTAAGCCATATGACTAGTGTGTGACATAAGACACCTTCGTTTTTTATGGTTTGTGTAACAACTTATATTTTTCATAAGCATTTAACACTTAAATTCTAGGAAATATTAGGGTTTACACGTCATCACAAAAAGCCAGAGTTTAAAAAATCTTTAAAAGCATTCTTATAAAACATCAATGAGTGTTACCAATTAATATCCTAACCACAATTAAAGCAACAAGGATGAAACATAAAATAAAATTCTAGTCCAATGTCCCACTCTCTATTTGGCATGCTACCTGAACCTGTAAACAGTAAACAGGTGGAAATAATATCTATATGACAAACAAGTTTGGTGAGTTACAATATAACATAATGTACAATATATTCATACAATAATTCACATACTTCACATATCTATCTAGTCACATAAGTGACCATGCAACTATATATTTACTGGTAGATAAATAACTCGTCTTCATCGTCTTTGTTGTTTCCATGCAAGATTTTATGCACATTTTGTCCTAGGGAACTCTTATTCTTACTCATTACATATATGTGCACATAGCAACCTAAATTTCGCACCACACTGTGGTTCCCATACACCATGTCACGGTGCAAAGTATGTTGCCTACAACTTACGACGGAAACCGATCCAAATCACCGCTTAGACACCATTTCACGGTACACTCTTCACCGCATCGTGGTGAGACTTGAAACAACTATTCTATCTCCTTTGTAATTCCATTTAACTCAAAAATTATATCTATCAATTCCATTCCATTATCTAATCATTATAACACATTCCCATAACTTGAAAACATAAGATAAACGCATAAAATACATCTAATAATATTCTACAAATCAAAATATCACCAAAAGGACCAAAATGTCCTTGAAATCAAAATAACATTCTACATCATAAATAACCAAAAATCTTGGTTCTTACGGTTTTTATTTATTTTATTATGCAAAAACTTTGAAATTAGTCTTAAGAAAGCTAAATGACTGACATGAGGTACATTAGTTATGTATGGTTTGTTTTTATTTGATTATGCAAAAACTTTGAAGTTAGTCTTCATGGAATTTAAGTTATGAGTTGTTATACACGTGATACATTGTTTTATGAAGTTATGCTAGGATTTGATGTATTCCAAGTAGACTAAAAAAGAGGTAACTGCATTTACAAATTCTACGAAATATTTGGAATTTCGTATGTGTATGCATGTGTACCCATGATGTAACAACAATCTAAATAATTCAACGATAATCAATCGAAAATGTGATGAACGTCAAAATAATAGACTTAATGTAGAATATTTGATGATTTTTTTTATGAAAAATTCAATATTAAACTTTGAAATATATAAGAAAAGTGAGTTGAATCATCAAAAACCGTAAAAATTTTGGATAAGTAAAATTTTGACGTTGAACACAAAAATAACATTAAAAAGTATTACTAAATAAATACATAAATTTAGTATTATTTGGTATAGCATAATCTGAAAGTATGTGTCAATACGATTCCAAATATATAAAAAATATCAAAATCGAAGTTCGTATGCGAAAGATGAAAACTCGACGTAATACAAAAAAGGAGATAAAAACAAACTATTGAAATAAGATATGTATAAAGCATATTTTTGGTATATAGGTTACAATAATCCGAAAGTACATGTAATTACGATCACATGAACATAAAGATCTTTGAAAACGGAGTCCGTACGCAAAAATTACAAAGTTTCGTAGAAAACGTACAATTAAGTTGGATAATACAAAACTTCAAATGCTCTGTTAGGTGCCTTAAGAGATGAATTTTCAACTTCTGGTAATTTTCCCATGATTGTACCACTATTTAGCATCAAAATGTAACTTTAACTCATTTTGTCCAAAAGTTCCTTAAGGGTCAGAGCAGTAACCACTTTCCCAGTAACCAATCTTCAAACGTTTCGTTAAAGTGGCTTACGAAACTCGCTAGAAAAAGATAGCAATATTTTATGAATCATGGAATGATCTAGTATTTGTATATTCAATATGCTTTTTTGTTATTCTTCCCATTTAATTGGAATAATATTTACGTAACGTCGTTACGCTGCCCATATAATATTACAAAATAATTATACGTTATAAATATAAAAGTTATTATAAATATACAATGTAAACTTGGTCTCGTAACTTAAACATTTAAGGTTAAGGCAACGAATTTTTAGAACTAGTCACTCAATGGGTTACATGAGACACATTCATTGCCTAATTGTAATACTTAGCAAAGACCCCTGACCTATAATCGTTAAATCTTAAGTGAACGGTAAAAATATGTATAGATCTATACGGGTTGACACCCTCACCTGCGATTGGTAGCTACAACCACGATCATCATGTCACATATGATAACTTTCTAAACAACTACGACGTTCGATGAAGCGTCATGAGGGGCAGCAAAACGTCATGAGCTCATTTATATGGACTCATTGTAACATCGCCATTGTTCTAAAACATTTAATATATAAGTTGAAATAATACTTATTTATGATAAACACAAAAAATACAAATAAATATATAAGTTTGGAAGCACGTATATACGGTAAAAATATATAGTTTTTGATTTAAAAATTACTTTTGATGTAAACATACAAACCTGTAAACTCATTAATTTTATGTCAACACTTTTAAAATCACATGTATTCTCAGGGAACTAAAGTTCAGACTTTTATCATCTTTTGGAACAATTACGGATTCGCAGGCGTAGTGTTTTATCGTTATTGTTTATCACTATTTGCATATCTGTTAAGGCAAGTTTAAATACATATCGTACGATATGTACGAAATGAAAATTGTATTATGTTATACTTTTGTGTATTGTTCAATGTAATTAATGACTGTGATCCATGATGATGTCTCACCGTCTGATGTTTCTGTCGTCGGCTGGGGGTATGACACATGAACTATACACATCAACAACATTGATGCTTTTATAAGTATTTACTTTAGTAAGAACATGTTTCTCACACTTACAATGGTAAAATTAAACCATTAAATGGTAATAGTATGTGGCCTGAATCCACATATACCGAAGTACTTCCAACAAAGGTCAAAATAATGCCATGCATGCCCATTATTAAAAGAAAAAAAGACAGGTGATTGAAGATGGTGGAGGATATAAGAGTGTTAGAGGGACTTGTTATGATAAAAAGTTACAAAATGGTTTTGAAGAAGGGAATAGTAAAAAGAACATGGAAGAACCCAACAAAAGAACCACCACCAAACTTGAATAAAACGATTGGGAGGCTATATACAAGGTAAGGAAAAAGTGGTTGAATTCATTGCTAACCAATACGGCATTGGTAAATTAAGGTGAGGTTGTGAATTAAGGTGCAACATAAGATGAGGTTGTGAATGTATGGGTAACGAAATAGTACATGTAAAGTATGTTCATATTGAGGGTCTTAATGAAGATGTTCATGTTAAAGGGCTAAGTGAAGGTTTTATTGAGGTGATGGAAGGGGACTGAATAATGGGTTACAATATGTTCAGATTATCTTAAGACTCAATGATCCATAATTAAGACAACTTGTAGAATTAAGGTACACATTAGAGGAAATATTAACCACCTTAAGGGGATGAAGAAAAATATGACAAAGAGAAATAAGTTAGATTAGATTTTGAAAGCTAATTTCAGAAATAAGTCAAAACATGGTGCAAGATCAAACAACAAGAATCCTCTTACTTTACATTAGTGTAATGTTAGAGTTTTTAGGGATGATGAACACTTATTGTGAAAAATATTTTTGGTCAATTTTCCCTCTTTTTGTATGTTTGGTATTATACAAACAAAAAACTAGGTTACTTTTTTTTTTGTAAATTCCGTTAGGTAGAAAATGTAATGTGTTAAATCACCACTATATAAATATGTGCATGGTTTGCATTGTTATTATGAAACTTGAACTTTGAACATATTAACAGATGTATTCAATGTACCTTTTTGTAAAGATCTTTGAAATTTTTACATATTTAGGTAATGAACTTTGACACTTATGGACATTTAGTTAATAAACTTTGAAAATGGTACAAATTTAGGTAATGAACTTAAAGCACTTATACACCTTTGGAAATTGGTACAACTTTAGGTAATGAACTTTAAGCACTTATGCATATTTGGGTAATAAACTTTGAGCACTTATGCATATCTAGGTAATAAATACTGAAGTTTGTACAAATTTAAGTCATTTACTTTTGTGTTTGTAATTACACATATTGGTTTTGTTTTATTAGTCTGCATATTGGTTTGGACAAGGAACAAATTGTTTTTGTAATGAACTTAGGTTTGGTCACTCATTATTGTTTTTGTAATATGCATAATGGTTTGGTCATTCACATATTGTTTTGGTAGTGAACTTAATTAGGTTTGGTCATTCATATTGTTTTTTTATTAAACTTAACCTTGAGCATTCACTTTTGTTTTGGTAATTTTGCATATTGGTTTGGTATGTAATCAAATTATTTTAGTGATGAACATATTATCAAATTTATGTTTTAGTAAGGAATTATACTTTTTTTGATGAAATTTTTACGATGAACACATTAACATGTTATTTTTATTAATAAACTCATTAACACCATAACATTGGCTGACACAGGGTCATACATATGTATTCATACATCCAAAAGATCTATGTTTCATGCTATTACTGCTACCATACTAAAACATAAAGAGAGAATCAAAATAACTATAAAGATGATCAAAATTCTACCAATCCTAATAAGGGTTAAGAATTTCGTTTCCATGGAGAGGAGAAAGAAGGAGGTCAAATTTCAAGCCAAAATGAGTAAGGAAAATAAAATCCTAAACACCCTATTCATAAGCATTGGATCTGTAACCCGATCCCATGTGACATAGATGCAAATTTTGTTCACCCTATTATCTCATTAGGGTTTCTAAATTATTCTAGTTAGTTAACTTTTAACTAATTAATATTCAACCTCTTAAATTAATTAATTCCAAATTAATGACAAAATAGTTTCTAATAAATTTATTAAACACAAAAAATAATAAACTAATTATTATTCTTAATTCCAATTCTTTTTAATTCCTCGAATGGATCATGAGGATAACCCAAAATGACTCTATTATTATTAGAAATATTACAAATAGTTGATGACCTTGGACACTCATTTAAAGAAATTTCTCACACTCCGCACACTACTTTGTGATGTTGAACCTTTTGATTGAGCTTGAGAAGCCATTACTTTATGGAGTTGTAATTAAGGGTGTAATCGAACCGAGTCAAGTTGAGTACTAGCAAGCTCAAAACCAGACTCGAGCCACAATTTCAATCTCAAGATCGATCTCGATAACATAATCAAAACTTTTGAGCTTGACTCAACTCGACTCGAATAATTATTAGAAATACAAAATTACATTAAATTGAAATAGTAATACGACTAAGCCTATGAGCTTGACTCAACTGAGCTTGTAACGTCTCATTTTCACAACAAAAAAGTTTCATTTTTATTTAAGTATAGCTTCCCAATTATAACTCTATTATGAAGAAAACCGTTTATTCAAAATACATTTATTAAAATCAGAGTGATATTAAAGCAAGGAATCCTCATTGTTGTTTATGAATGTGTACAATCATGCCTTCGTCTTCCCACGATGATCGATGATACCTGAAAAAATGAACAAATGGGTATGCATAGAGCTTAGTGAGTTTCCCCTAAAATATCCCATACGATGAACAAATGGGTATGCTCCGAGAGGAAGAGCTTTTCGACACGGAAACTCTGCTTCAGCGAATCCCGGTTTTGAGAAAAACCCACTGTAAGTGAGATACGCTTACCTTACCTTAAGTATAGCTTTTATTTAAATAAAGTAATGTTATTAGGAACTTATAATAAATATTTGGGCTATTATTATGAGTTATATAAGTGTCTGTCACACCCCCGAACTAGACGGCGGAAACATCCGGGGGCTTGATGTGACTTTCAACATTGTAGTATCATTACTGAGTATATAATTGAAACATAACATCATCATCATCACACATGTAATATAACAACATTCATTGTTTACATCGAGTATTGTATTTGAATATTACATGCCAAAATAGTCAGATTATGATGAAACAAAATGTAACACAATATCCATTAGTTTGTTTTGTTCATCCTGCTTCGACGGTTTCCTGAGAATACAAGTTAATTTAAAAAAAGGTCAACATAAAGATGTTGGTGAGTTCATAAGCATGTTTGTAAAAGTGATTTGTATAACTTTGAAACCACCAGAAAATCCTATATTTTCTGAAAACTATTTAGTATGTTTGTGTCAGATCTTGTATTAATGCATGTATGTTATTGTTTATTTGACTAAAAGGGTAAAGAGAATGTAGAGAGAATGTAAAGAGCATGTATAGAGAATGTTCCCAGACAACCCGATGTTGTCTGTAAAAGAGAAAGGTCTTCCGTAAACTTCATAACGTTAATTCCTCTAAGCGAGCCGTCATAACCATACTAAATAATGACAATTTCGCCTGTCTTGGCGTTGTTGGACACCGGTTTTGATTTTGATTATAAGGTTTTCGTCACCCTAGACTGAGTTAGTCTAACTGTAGCGAACAGCTCTGGTGTGGGGTGTCATCCCCGTATAGATCTATACACAAATCCCCGCTCTCCCTCCAAGAGACTCTGGTTATAACTATAGGCTACGATCGTACACTTAATAGGTGCCAACCGATAAAAACTCACTAGATCCTTAATCGAATTTACGCGAAGAAAAAGGTATAAACTCGTTCCAGGCCCAATGATCCATGTAAGTGAACCACTAAGGCATCGCTAAACATGTAAATCATTTCAAGACCCAATTGGAATGAGATTATATAACATGGGCCCGAAATATATATGAAAGGACAACTAAGACCCATTTCACATGTAAGGTATTTACAGGCCCAAATAGCACACAAATAGTATCCAAGGTCCGTCGCACATGTTAATGGGTCAATGAGGCCCAATAAACATATAAATAGTATATAGGACCTCTCACACATAAAAATGGGCCACTAAGGCCCAATAACCTAGAAAATGATCAAATTAATCCGTTTGTTAGTTTATCGTTGGTTTGGTTCAAGTATTCACTAAAATAGCATAAAAACCCACTTTTTGTAAAAAATGACGTTCTTGGCCCAATAAGCCAAAAATTTACAATTAAGGCCCAATTTTTGTAAGAATAATACTATAGTCTCCATTTTGTTCAAAACTTGTGTTGATGACTAGTTTGTGGTAAAAATGACATTTTAAACCCATTTTTGTCAAAAAATATCATTTTTGGCTTGATTTTTGTGAAAATACACATTTTTCTGGTTTTGGGCTTTTCCGACCTAGTTTTTGGAAAATTTGTAGAAAAATCATCGTAAGTCAAAATTTGGATCTGTAAATTCTGGAAGTTTGGAAATTTTGTCTAGTTTGTTCACAATTTTTCTCATAATTTTTGATGGCCTCAAACTAGTGTGAAATTACTCACCTTCACAGGTTGGTCCGAAATTATTTCAAATATGATAGGCAGTTTTGTAAAATTCGCCAAAAATTGTAGAAAAATCGTATGAAAACGTGAGAGTAGTCATTTTAAAGGTATAAATCTGAAATTTATCCATGTAAAACAGTTTTGAAAAATATTTCCATTAAGAGGGTCAAAACAGCTCGAGATTGGGCTAAAACTTTCCTGTCAAAAGCTGATTTTTGAGTATAAGTTATAGATCTTTGAGCACAACACTCATTTTTGCTATTTTATGTGTATAATTCCCAGATCTACAAGTTTATATGTAATATATGTGATAAAACATACTTTTCTCAAGGTTCTTATGAAGATCCAAGTGATAAACTTCAAGTTCTTAACATATTTTTAGATTAATGAAGAAATCAACACATAATCAGCAAATAATTCATGGAAAACACACATAATCATGCATATACACATAGATCTACACAAAGCAACTTGTATTCTCCCCCAAAATCATATGAAAAACGAAAACAAGGGGTATGAACTCACCTTGGGTTTGTTGTTTCGATTTTTAAGGAAGAAATGGAGGGATCTTGGCCTTTAGCAAGCTTTCTTGAAAGGATTCGAACTTAAGAAGTTCTTGGTGGCTAAATCACGAAATTTAGGTGGTAAGAGGAGTGAATGAATGTAGAAAGAAAATATGTTACATAGGTTTGTGAGATCTTACCTCTAGAATGAAACTTGAAGTGATTTTTGGATGAAAAATTCCTTGGAATGCTTCTAATTCTCGAAAATTTGGATGAAAAGAAGGAGAGTATTCTTGAAAGTTTTGAAGAATATTTTTGAGATAATGTGGGTGGTGTGGGTGTGTGGTCTCGGCCAAGAAGAAGAAAAAGGGGAGGGAAGGAAAGTTTGCATGGAAACATGAGACTAGGCATTGTTATATGTTGAACAATGCTCTATTATCCATTAAACCATGTTGAGGTGTCTAACTCTCATTTATCCTCCATAAACTTCTCTTTTTCCTTTTTTTTTAAATAGATGGGCCGAGATTCTTGGGCCAAGAAGGAAAAGGGGTGGAGTAGCTTGGGTCCATTAAGTGTAGTTAGGGTCTTTGGATTCTAATCATAAAAATTTTCGGCCCAGTGGGCCCTTGGGAGCATTCACGGCCCAAAAAAATAAAAGAATGGGTTTATGGCCCATTAGGGATAAAATGAATCATTCTAGCCCCAAATGGCCCAAAATGCTATAGTTTCATGAAGGTGGATCCAACTAGAGCCCATTTAGGGTTCCTAGGCCCAAGATGGTGAAGTAGGAGATTTATTGGTCCATTAGACCCAATAAGAGAACCCTAATCCATAATGAACTTGAGTCGGGATTTCTAGGGTTTCCAACCGTTATTTGAACATATGAGATGTATTTGAACGAGAATAGAATATAGTATTCGCTTAGAGTACAAATTATTACACTAGGTTAATGATTGCATGAGTGGAATTTCCTAGCAAAAATGCTAGTTGTGACAGTCGTTATAATATCTTTTTAACTACTCGCAGTACGGGGAATCTGGTTTGAAGGGCCGCCTGGGTTGTTGGATTTCAGAAGTGCTATTATGCCAAAATGATCATGCCCTCCGGTGTTTCATGTCTGGCCCCTGTCTGTACATAGTGGTTGACAAGTATTGTCTAACGCTTATATAAATAATAATACTAAGACTAATAATTAGTCGCGAGAAACATTAGACTAAACTCTAGTGGTAATAATACTAGGTTTCACCGAAGGAAGTTATATTGTTAAGAAGCGGAGCGCTGTCCGAGTTTGGAGTCATCACTTTAACAAGTGAGTGCATGGTCCCTTTCATGAACATGATTTTTAATACAAGTATTAAACTATATGTTTATGTGTGAGTTATTTGATATTGCCTGAGTATACCTGATAATATATGATGATTTAGGATACAGAGTAAACCTAAATTAATTAAGAGGAATACTGGGTAGTATCTCCCTATGAGTACGAGTGAGATATACACGGAGAGAATAACTTTAAAACTTGTTATTGATCCGAGAATATGGATTAGACTTAGTCGGTTGTCCTTAGTCCGAGAGTATGGGTAGGACATAGTTATTTGTCACTAATCCGGGAGTATGGATTAAGACATAGTCAATTGTCCCTAGTCCGAGAGTATGAAATGGGTACAATTATTGATCCGAGAGCATGGATTAGACATACCCGATCCGGGAGTATGGATTAGGTAAAGCTATTAATTTTTTATCTGGGAGAATGGATTAAGTAAAGAGGTAAATTTTAGATCCGAGAGTATGGACCGTGTCATTTTGAGGATTGACGGGGTGGGGCAAGAGTTGCTTATATATGGTGAAATTGTACATTTTGTAAGTTCTAAATTATATATATGATATAACATTGTGGGATTGAAATCCCTATGTACTCACCAGGTTTCCCAACCTAACCCACTCAAGTTTATTTGTATCACAGGTGCCCATATGAAGTTACATTACACTGAGAGATTAAGGAGATATAAATCACCAGTGATAACGAATGTAAGTTCTGTTTATGCTTATGTTTCTGTATTGACGATGACATCCCAATGTTTTAAGATAAATAAAATACATTTCTTCGGAAATGCTTTGATAACATATTTATCATGTTTTTCTGGGAACAAATTCCGCAACACTTTTCTTTAAAATGTTACTCTGGTTTTCAGACAAAGCATAAACAAATCGGTCTTTTCTAGCCGTGAAAATGGGGATGTCACAGTTGGTATCAGAGCATTAGTTTAAGCGAACTAGGAATTTTTAGGATTTCTAGACTTAAACTTAGAATGCTAAGCGATGATTGTGAGATGAGTGTCTACTATATTTTAGACACGAGCACTAGTTTATTTTAGGAAAGATGCCTAAAATGCTTATATGTGCTAAATGCTTTATGTTATAGCTGTAAGGATACCTTATATGCTACTATTTGTTCGGATTTATGGTCTGTTGCCGACCGGATCTGGAAACCTTATGTGTTCAGGATTCTAAGCGTTCAAATACGATATTAGAACTGACATATAACTTTTCGGAGTGACAAGGAGATTTATATGTCTATCGTAAATAAAATCTTTCCTATCTTAATTCTCGTCATTACACACCGAACATCTGATTTGGTGTATAGATTGAAATGGCAAGAACCCGAAATGGAGTCGGAAAAACGAATGGAAATAGGAACCAGCAGCCTCAACCCCAAGTGATTGAGCAAGTACCAGTACAGCAACTGCACCCGAGAATATCACAATGGCTGGAGTACAAGCCATGATTCGGGCTATGATGGATGAGCAAAGAGAAGAGATGAGGCAAATGTTGCTTAATAGGGATGAACCTACTATACATGTTGAACAACCTGAACTGGATGAAGGTCAGTCAGAAGAAGGTAACTATAGTAGAACCGTTGGTCTAGATGAACCGTCAGTAGTTAGGAGAAATAACCAAGACGGATGAATTGAAAGAAAGGGATGCAAGTACAAAGACTTCACGACTTGCAAACCATTGACTTTTACTGGGAAAGAAGATCCGATTGGAGTTATGGATTGGATCTCGGAAATGGAGTTGGCCTTTATGACATGTCGTTGCAGAGGCAAGAAACAAACCACATTTGCAGTGCGTCAGTTCTGAGGAGGCATTGTTTGCTGGTGGAACACCTTGGGGGAGAATCTAAGCCCCAATGAACCCCTACAACTGACCTGGGCAGAGTTTTTGGTGCATTTCAAGCGCAAGTACTGCTCAGCCCAAAATCTGCTCGAGCTAGAAAACCAATTCCAGACTTTGAAGAAAGGAAGCATGTCCATCGATGAATACAGCACTCATGAGTGCTCATAAGTTATGAGTATTGGATTCAACCCACGCTCACTTGTATCACTTCATGGAATTTATCTCGAGTGATCGTGAGACGGTAATATCATATAAGTCTTCAAACCTAGAGATATGATTTGTTGCCTATGAGTTGGTTATGCATTGATTGCACGAAAACGCATTGGTAACTCGATGTTATAAACCGTGCCTTTGTGTGTAGTTCAACAAGTAGTAGAGCAAACATATGAGTCGGAGTTTATCTGTTCCTTCTAGGATTAGAAGCGATATCTGGGCCCCACGATGATTTTGTTTTGACCTATGTACCGGGCCCGGTCAGAACTAAATTGATGTCTTCAGTTAAGTTCTATGTCAAACAAATCAGAAATCGGGAAACAAATGCTGGACAATAAGCAAGACCATGTTCCATGTATTTGTCCGGCTGATATCTAGAACAGAGGATTATATGATCACTTGTCTAAAATGGCGCTTCATAGTTCAACAGAGTTTTAAGAGCTACGATTGCTGATCGGTTCCTGAAGTCATACTTGCAACTATAGTTATTAGATTTATCCAAGTGGGAGACTGTTGGAGATAGTGTCTAAGTCCATAACTATATTTGGTATGTACTTGACCCGACCCGGCATGGTCCATTTGGGTTGCACTTCACCCGAACAATTTACGGATAATCTTTTGAGAATAGTATAAGTTATGATTTATTAATATATTATAAGTTCTAATATATTAATATAAAATCATATTATTTAATTAGTGTTGATCTATAATTAATTTAGAATTAATTTAGAGATCAAAAGTATGACTAATTAAATATGGGCTCTTGTATTTATATAGTGTGGGCTAATGCTTATTTGGAATGGGCTAGGCTTGCATGGAAAGTCCATGGATACTCTATGGAGCTTTAACCCATGGATCTCATGGAAATGAAAAGACATGGGTATTAGGGTTTACATGGATGTAACCCTAATCCACCACACTCTATAAAGGAGGCTTTGGTTCTTGAAATTGCACTAGTTGATGTGTGTAAACTAAGAGGGCCGATTTCAAGAAGTTTGTGACTATTCTCTCAAGTTTCCAAGTTTGTGGTGATTTGTGACTTCCATTTGAGGCATCCACATTATTGGTGCTAGGCTCTCAAACTCCAAGCAATCAACTACTACTACAAAGTAAGTAATTCTACTAGTTTTATTTGATTCAAGTACCCCATGTCATGCTAGTTAGGATAAGAACCTTGGAAAAATAATTATTTGCATGTATCTTAGTCAAACATAGATCCAAGGTTTCTAGGGTTGCATGTACATCATAGGAGTGTTAGAATGTTGAAAACCCATCAGTGGTATCAGAGCCAGGTTTGTTTATTTGATACTTTATGCAAAAAAAAAAAAAAAAAAAAAAAAAAAAAAAAAAAAAAACTTGAAAATCGAAGTTTTGTTCAAAAGCTCGTATCAAAATTTCAAGTTTTGTATATGTACTTACGATTCTTGAAATTTTTGATATGAACATTCATAAACATATGAGTTTAGAAGATCATAGAAATTATGTGCTAATAATTGATTAGATTAATTCTTGATCTTTATGTGTTTTAATGGAGTCCATAACTAGTTCTTAAGTTATGGATAACTAAAAGTCACATTTATAAATAACCATTAAAACAACACATAGGTTACAAAAAATGAAGAGTCTTCATTTTTAATAACCATTAACTCATAAGTTATGAGAATTGAAAAGTTTTGAAAGTTTACAAAACTTGCCCTCAAGTTTTGGAACATGTAAAGTCATATTAAAAACTTTAGTTCCGACCCCTAGAATTTTAAAAGTTAAAATTCAACCCTTATACTTTATAATACTATAAGTTTAATAATATTTATATATGTATAAGATCAAGTCGTCTTACCGCTAGTACGCCTCATTCACGAAGCCAGTCTATAAGGGGGGTATAAGGTTGTTGCCTATAAAATGGCAACTTAATGGGTGTCCACTTTCACCCACCGCTTCCTTGATCAGTGAGGGTCGTTAGCCGAACGGGTAGGACAAAGACTTATAAATTTTCATTAAAAGTATAATGATAATACTAAAGTAACTAAACTTTATTGAATTCCCAATCTTAGTTATTTTAGGAAAATATGAATAAGGTGCTAATCCATGAAATTACACTTTACACTTTGTTTAAGTCGTTAGTGGAGCGTGTGTGGTTAACTGGCACACTAACTTGAACTTAACAAGGTAGGTAAAGGGTGACTTAATGTTTATCATAGTATCGATGGAGCGTGTGTGGTTAACCGGCACATCGATTGAGGGGTAATACATTAAGGGTACCAAGTAATTTGCATGGTTACTTCACACCTTGTTTTGTGATCCTTGGCATCCCAGTCACAAAACTTGAAGGGCACACTCGAGATTGAAACATGCCATTGAAGAAAGTTCAATGAATCTCAAAGAATCTAGGAGTTTCTAAACCAATTAAAACCTAATTAAATATTTCGTTTTTCATGGTGGAAATTGGTGAATCGTCATTCACCTACCTTCAAATATCTTATAGCTTAGATTACGGCATCGCTCTTCTAAGTTATAAAATATTGTGTTGGGTCCTAGCCTTAATATTACATTTGGGTGTTTTGTTAAGGACTATCTCTATATCTAATCTAATATATTCCCTCTTCTTTTCAGATGTCTTCCAATAACAATGCTTCTGGCTCAAACCCTACTAGCTCCTTCTCTCTCATGAATCTTTGTGGGAGAGTCATCTTTGATGGGTCCAACTTTACAGATTAGATCAGAAACATCAGGATGGTCACTCGGTATGAGAACAAAGAATATGTTCTCGACAAGGAGCTGAAGGTACCCGAGCCAACTGCTACTCCTGAAGAGCTTGCTGAATATGAGGTACATGAAAGAGATGCTACAAGAGTGGCATGCATCATGATGGCCACCATGACAGTCGAGCTCTAAAAGTCCTATGAGGACTATTATCCTTTTGAGATGCACCAGGACTTGATGGACCGCTACCATCAAAGTGCTCGTCAAGAGCGATATGAAATAATCTACTCCATGATAACAACCCGAATGAAGGATGGTGAACCCATCACGGGCCACATGCAGAAAATGCAAAGGTATGTGGACCGTTTACTGAAGCTGAATGTGAACTTCCCTGAGGAGTTAGCAATAGACATCATTTTGCACTCCTTGCCATCGTGTTATGATCAGTTCCGCATGACATGTCACATGAACAAGGAAGAAGTCACCCTCAGCAAACTTCAAGGACTCTTGAAGACCGCCGAAAGTGGTCTAAAGGGTAAGTCGGTTGTTACTACTCCTACTCCTACTCCAACTGCGGCCAATGTCTTGGCAATCGGGCATGGCAAAGGGAAGAAGAGAAAGAACCCTTCTAAGGGTACCAAGGGTAAGACCCTTGAAGGCTCCTCTTCAAGCAAAACCAAGAAAGGTTTTGTCACTCCTTCTGCTAACCCTAATGAGGCTGAATGCTTCTATTGCCATGAAAAGTCACACTGGAAGCGAAATTGCCCAAAGTACCAGCAAGATTTGAAGGATGGGAAAGTAAAACCCAACCATGCAGGTATATACACTATATTGTCTAATAACTCACCTCATTCTAAGTCTTGGGTCCTTGATACAGGTTGTGGTATTCACATATGTTGTGATTTGCAGGGACTAAAAAGAAGTGAGAATGTGGAGCAGGGAAAGATAAACTTGATCATGGGAAACAGGAAAGCTTCACCTGTCACCAAGATAGGAGTTTATTCCTTAGTGCTAAATAGTGGGTTTACATTAGATTTGAATAAATGTTATTATTCGCCAGAAATGGCAAGAAATGTTATTTCCTTTCATGCATTGTATAAACAAGGTTTTACCTTTTATTTTGATAATAATAATGGTAGTATTGATGCTTTCTTTAATAATGTTCTTTATTTTAAAGCATTACCTTGTGATGGCGTGTATGAAACTGTATCTTTTGTAGATAATCTAGGAAATAATGTATTGTGTATTAACTCTTCCACTAGCTTAGATAAAGCATCCTTATGGCATTGTCGTCTTGGACATGTAAGCAAGAAACGCATAGGCCAACTCCAAAAGGATGGAGTCTTGGAGTCATTTGACCTAAAGTCAGATGATAGTTGTGAATCTTGTTTGCTTGGTAAAATGACAAAGTCACCTTTTACTGGCACTTGTGCTAGGGGTGAAGGTTTGTTGGACCTCATACACACGGATGTGTGTGGACCCTTCAGAACCGCCACAAGAGATGCTAATCGGTTCTATGTGACTTTTACTGATGATTTTAGTAGATATAGATATGTCTACCTAATCAAGCATAAGTCAGAAACCTTTGAGAAATTCAAAGAGTTTAAGCAAGAAGTGGAGAATCAGTTGGGCAGGAACATTAAGATGCTTCGATCCGATCGTGGTGGTGAGTATCTTAGTACTGAGTTCCTTGACTATCTTAAGGAATGTGGGATTGTCTCACAATTGACACCTCCTAGGACACCACAGTTGAATGGTGTAGCTGAGAGGCGCAATCGGACCTTGTTGGACATGGTTCGTTCCATGATGAGTCGAGCTTCGCTACCAATCTCATTTTGGGGGTATGCCTTAGAGACTGCCGCCCATATCCTTAATCTAGTCCCTACAAAGAAGGTTGCTAAAACACCTCACGAGGTGTGGACTGGAAAAGTTCCCAATCTAGACCACATCAAGATTTGGGGTTGCGAGGCTTTCGTGAGACGCGAGACTCACGATAAGCTCGAACCCCGAAGCGAAAGGTGTATTTTCATCGGCTACCCACAGAAATCCTTTGGTTACATCTTCTACAGACCCAGTGATAATGTGTTCTTTGTAGCAAGAAGAGGATTCTTTCGAGAGAGAGAATTCATGAGCCAAGGAGACAGTGGGAGGCAAATTGACCTTGAGGAAATTCAAGAGTCAAGTGGTGAAGGAACCTCAAACCCTAGCCCTCAACCTGAGGAGGAAACTCCTGTTGAGCCGACTGAAGAATCTATACCTCTGAGGCGTTCCACCAGAGTTAGGAATGCACCTGAGCATTATTATGGTTTTCATATTACTGCAGAAGGTGAGACACTTATCAGTGATAACACATTGGTAAATCTGGATGAGCCTAACAGCTACACGGAAGCCATGGCAGGCCCTGAGGCTGCTAAATGGAAAGAGGATATGGATAGCGAGATACAGTCCATGTATGACAATCAAGTTTGGAACTTGGTTGACAATGTACCTGATCGTAAGATAGTTGGGTGCAAATGGATCTTCAAGAAGAAGACCGACATGGATGGTAATGTACACACTTATAAGGCACGACTGGTTGCAAAGGGTTATTCTCAAACTCCGGGAGTTGATTATGATGAGACCTTTTAACCAGTGGCCAAGATTAAGTCTATTAGGTTCTGTTAGCCATTGCTGCATTTCATGATTATGAAATATGGCAAATGGATGTCAAAACCGCTTTCCTTAATGGAAAGTTGGCTGAGGATGTTTACATGGTTCAGCCAGAGGGTTTTGTCAGTACAGAGTACCCCAGTAGAGTGTGTAAGCTCGAGAAATCCATTTATGGATTAAAACAGGCACCTCGCAGATGGAATCTTTGCTTTGATGAGAAAGTCAAAGAATTTGGCTTTTCAAGGAGTGAAGATGAATCTTGTGTCTATATCAAGGCTAGTGGGAGTATATTCAGCTTTTTGGTACTATATGTGGATGACATACTACTCATAGGAAATGACATCCCAACCCTGCAGGAAGTAAAGTCCTGGCTTGGGAAGTGTTTCACTATGAAGGACCTTGGAGAAGCTGCCTATATCCTAGGGATAAGGATTTTGAGAAACAGGAGTAAAAGACTAATTGGACTTAGTCAAAGCACCTATGTGGACAAAGTGTTGAAAAGGTTCAACATGCATAACTCCAAGAAAGGAGAGTTACCCATCCAGAGTAACGCCAGATTGAGTAAGACACAAAGCCCTAGTACTGAGGCTGAGATAGCAGAAATGAGTCGCATACCTTATGCTTCAGCTGTAGGATCGATCATGTATGCTATGACGTGTACTCGACCTGATATAGCCTTTGCTTTGAGCATGGTTAGCAGGTATCAGGGGAACCCTGGCAAGGCACACTGGACTGCGGTCAAGAATATCCTCAAGTACCTACGGAGGACTAAGGACTGGGTCCTTACCGTCGGTGGCAGTGAGGACTTGAGAGTTGTAGGGTACAGTGATGCTAGCTTTCAGACTGACAGGGATAATTTCCGCTCTCAGTCGGGCTGGGTCTTTACTCTAAACGGAGGGGCAATTACTTGGAAAAGTTCCAAGCAGGAGATAGTGGTTGATTCCACTTGTGAATCAGAGTATATAGCAGCAAGCGAGGCAGCATAGGAGGCTATATGGCTAAAGAACTTCATCGGAGACCTTGGAGTTGTACCAGCTATAAAGGAGCCAATGGAGATTTTATGTGACAGCAATAGTGCGGTTGCCTTAGCCAAGGAACCAAGAGATCATGGGAGATCCAGACACATTGACAGAAAATATCACTTCATCATACATCGAATAGAAGAAGGAATCCTCGTGGCAAAGAGGGTATCATCGGATGAGAACCCAGCAGATCCCCTCACGAAGGGACTGACTCGGGCTAAGCATCTCCAGCATGCTAGGAGCATAGGGCTGAAGGATGATATTAGTTTTAGTAGTTAGATAATCTTGAAATTTGTAAAATGTAATTGACATTTGATGATAAATAAAAGCTGTTATTTATGAGTAAAGTGTTGCTATCTCTTGTCAATCGTTTACTATTATTTCTTTTTGCATGTTTTGACTTCCAGAATAATTATGTTATGGTTTATATCATATTATTCAAACTCTCCACAGTCGGTCATATGTTGGAAGTAGATATGAATCAAGACTGTCATGGGTTGGCTTGTAGAGGTCTAAGATGTTAGACAAAGCAGGGCTACAGCACTCATGAGTGCTCATAAGTTCTGAGTATTGGATTCAACCCACGCTCACTTGTATCACTTCATGGAATTTATCTCGAGTGATCGTGAGACGGTAATATCATAAAAGTCTTCAAACCTAGAGATATGATTTGTTGCCTATGAGTTGGTTATGCATTGATTGCACGAAAACGCATTGGTAACTCGATGTTATAAACCGTGCCTTTGTGTGTAGTTCAACAAGTAGTAGAGCAAACATATGAGTCGAAGTTTATCTGTTCCTTCTAGGATTAGAAGCGATATCTGGGCCCCTCGATGATTTTGTTTTGACCTATGTACCGGGCCCGGTCAGAACTAAATTGATGTGTTCAGTTAAGTTCTATGTCAAACAAATCAGAAATCGGGAAACAAATGTTGGACAATAAGCAAGACCATGTTCCATGTATTTGTCCGGCTGATATCTAGAACAGAGGATTATATGATCACTTGTCTAAAATGGCGCTTCATAGTTCAACAGAGTTTTAAGAGCTACGATTGCTGATCGGTTCCTGAAGTCATACTTGCAACTATAGTTATTAGACTTATCCAAGTGGGAGACTGTTGGAGATAGTGTCTAAGTCCATAACTATATTTGGTATGTACTTGACCCGACCCGGCATGGTCCATTTGGGTTGCACTTCACCCGAACAATTAACGGATAATCTTTTGAGAATAGTATAAGTTATGATTTATTAATATATTATAAGTTCTAATATATTAATATAAAATCATATTATTTAATTAGTGTTGATCTATAATTAATTTAGAATTAATTTAGAGATCAAAAGTATGACTAATTAAATATGGGCTCTTGTATTTATATAGTGTGGGCTAATGCTTATTTGGAATGGGCTAGGCTTGCATGGAAAGTCCATGGATACTCCATGGAGCTTTAACCCATGTATCTCATGGAAATGAAAAGACATGGGTATTAGGGTTTACATGGATGTAACCCTAATCCACCACACTATATAAAGGAGGCTTTGGTTCTTGAAATTGCACTAGTTGATGTGTGTAAACTAAGAGGACCGATTTCAAGAAGTTTGTGACTATTCTCTCAAGTTTCCAAGTTTGTGGTGATTTGTGACTTCCATTTGAGGCATCCACATTATTGGTGCTAGGCTCTCAAACTCCAAGCAATCAACTACTACTACAAGGTAAGTAATTCTACTAGTTTTATTTGATTCAAGTACCCCATGCCATGCTAGTTAGGATAAGAACCTTGGAAAAATAATTATTTGCATGCATCTTAGTCAAACATAGATCCAATGTTTCTAGGGTTGCATGTACACCATAGGAGTGTTAGAATGCTGAAAACCCATCAAGTCAAACATGGTAAAAAATTCAATGGTCAACGGTCAACGAAAGTCAACAGACAGCCCCTCACGGCATGACCATCCATGGCCTCACGTTGTGAGATATTACAGGACAAAATAATTGGGTCACTCAATCCTCACGACGTGACAGGCATAATCCTCACGTCGTGAGATCCGTCTGAGTGCCATTTTGATCCAAAACCTCTTAATCTGTTAAGCCATCATTCCATTTTTTACAGGAGGCTTCTTAACACTCCTAGGATCATAAAATTCGATGCATTAAGGTCTTGTATGTCCAATACAATACTTGAGCTCAAACTAGGTCATTCATGAAGAAGAAGGGAGTAATTCTCAAGCATGGACTCAAACCTCCTCCAAACTTCATATCCATGACATATAAGCACAAAGGGACCCTAAGGACCCATAAAGTTGCGAACTTTATGGAGTCCCAACACTCTAACTCTTTAGATCTTGGATAAATATGCATAAAACCTTAGATCTAGAAAAGAGGAAACATAAAGCTTCGATCTTGATTGCTCACATCGGTTAAGAAGTGTATCTAAGGTTGCAAATGAAACTCCCAAGCTGCAATTATGCTTCAATGGTAATCTCTGCTTCTTCAAGCCACCAAAACTCCACCAAAGGTTCAAGAATCACAATGAGAGGCTAGGGTTTGGGTTTTATTGAGTTTAGGGATGAAAGAGGCTGTTTAGAAACCCTAAAATGAGGTTCATAGGGCTTAAATACGAAGGAAACCCTAAAACATCATGGGCTTGGGCTGCAACGTATCTCATGTCGTGAGCTCTTATTTCTCACATAGTTAGCTCAATTTAAAACATAATCTTAATTGATCACTGATCACTTCGTGACATCTCTATGGACCATGTCGTGATTCTTGGTTTTACCTAAAAACCATGCCTTGACTCCTTGAAACCCAAAATCGATCCGATCTGGAAACAGGGTGTTACAATTCTTCACCACTTAAATTCGATATCGACCTCAAAATCACTTCTCTCTACTATTCTAGATGTAACCCTCTGAGGGTCCTTCAAACCCAACTCCTCCGACACATCTGCAGACCTTAGAAGAAAGAAGCAACCTGACGATAATCAATTTCCCACAACATCGTTAATCCACAAGAGAAGAATTCACTTTTCCGTTCAGGACCTTTAGGTCCCGAAATCGTGGACAAACTTCAGGAAACTGAACCTCCCCACTGACACTTATACTACACAATACTTCCATCCTAACCCAACCAAGGTCTTCCATGTTGAAACAAGAAAGTGACCATCTTCAGCTAAGATAGACCTGAAGACCTCAATGCTTTTGTTACTCGAAGAGAAGAGAACTACCGAAGACTGTTTGTAATCTTATGAAGACCGAAGATGTGAAAAAGACCCGCAGATGCCAGCAACATGAAGACTGTCACAAGTTACCTGTTATTGACTTTTCTTGTAAACTTAGTATTATCCAGTGAACACTTCAGTGTCACCGAAGTCAGTCAACTTTGTAATAGTTTATTATTTTCGTGTAACTTTTGGGCCTCTATAAATAGAACGTCCCACTTCATGTTTACTTTCCATTTTCAGAGAATATCAATATAAGAACTCTTCATCTCTATACTATCTTATTGATACTGTACTCGAGTCCCTCTTCACTTTAGTTGTTCATCACTTACTAACATGGTTTGAGTGCAAACCATGTTACGATTCAACTAAGTGTTTACTAGATATAAATTGCTGCTATTTAATTTCCTTACATTTTGCACAAACTAACATATCTAACTTTACTGTTGAGCTAACAAGATCCATTGAGATTAACTTATTATTCCGCAACTTATTATCTAATTACTAACGTTTGTCAAAGTTTTTCTCTCAACAATTGGTATCAGAGCCAAAGTGGTTGCTTTTTTAAACAAAACTCTGATTTTAAAAGGCCTTCTATACCACTAAAGCTCATTAAAAAAAACATGGAAAAATGGCACAAGCTTATTCATTAAATATTTTCAACAGTGTTGGAGGCTCTAATAGAGCTCCAATACTTGTTGCAAATGAATATCCTCATTGGTCCCAACAAATGGAAAGATATTTGAAGAGACCCAAAAGAGATGTTTGGAGATCTGTAGAAGAAGGACCTCATGTCCCTATTCTCACTTTTGTTACAGCTGGTGGTGCTTAGGAAAGACTTGGTTGTGGTCAAGCGACCATGAACAGACCCATCAACGATGACCTCGAGAAGATGGAGAAAGACACATGGCTTTCTACGAAATTTCATGTGGCGTTGCTCCAAACAAGTTCGACATCATCATCAACTGTAAATCAGCAAAAGAGATCTGGGATGTACTAAAAAATCTCTACCAAGGTTAAGAACAAGCTCAAGACAAGAAGCTCACTACTGCTTTCAACGATTTCACCAACTTCAAAGCTCTACCTCGTGAAAGTCTTGATGAATCTTTCAAGAGATTCAACCTCATTATCACCAAACTCTCAAATGATGGTACGGTCAGAAGCAGCCATTAAACCAACCTGCAGTTCCTAAATGGGCTAGGAAGAGTCTGTACGACTGAAAAGATGATAGTTCAAGGAGACAGGAAGATCCAGACGCTCTCACTGTTCAAAATCTACGATGAACTTCAGGCTCAAGAGTCCACGGTGTTAAAGGAATGTGAAAATATGGGTGGACCACTTGATTTAATGGCTCTAACTCCCCAGTATGCCATCAGATCACCTCAATATCCCTACCCCGGAGAGTCATCGTACCAACATCCGTATGACAACCCACTGCAGTCATATGAAGCATACGTCGAACTAGATGATGAGGAAGAATTCCAAAATGCCATAGCCATCGTCAGTCAAACAGTTCAATCAACTCCCACCACCCACTTTTCACAAAAACCAACAGTCACAAAACCACCTTTCAACCAAAACTTCAACCCGCAGAACAACCATCAACGATATCCCAGAAACCCTCATCACCAACCTCAGCCTCAGAATGCTCCTCAGATAAAGGAAACTTTGCAGACCAACAAATCACTAGACTCCGGTACTACTACCGAAGACAACAAAGATGGAGTTCTTATCTGTCACAAGGAAAATCACTTTGCAACAGAATGTAAATCAAATGTGGTGAAAGACAAAGCATTCTATCTTAGAATGGCTCAGGAGATGGAAGATATGGAGAAAGAAAAGGCGAAAGCATGTATAGCACAAGTCCGTAGGGATCATTAGGTTTTGTCTTCGGGTGATGAAGACGAGGAGCCTGACAAAAAGAGGAAGAGAGGAAATGTATGCATGGTAGGCGCTGGTGAAGAAGATGGATGTCGTCCTTTCAGACTACAACAAAGCCTAAGATGAAAAGAACATAGCAACCCAAGAGCTGTACCACGTGAGAGGAGGACTAGAAGATATGAAGCTTAAGGTCACAATGTTAGAAAAAGATTTTTTTATTAGAAAAAGATGCTAGGTTACTTAGTGAGACTCAGATAGAAATCGCTTTCAATCAAAGGGATCTAGCCTGAAAAGAATTTGTACGTTTGAATCATTTAATTGAAAAACTGTTTAATGAAACTGAGGCCATTGAAAATTTAGTTAATAATAGGGACTGTTGACAACACATATAATTGGGGATGGTCCAATTGGTACTCTAACGATGAGAACTCTCCTCCTCGGTTTGATGTTGATCGTCCTTGTGTCCCACCAGAACAGGCCTTTCATTATCCATTCAATGACAAGACCTTTCCCGAAGACATTCGATGCCACTTCGGTAGACTTCATGATCTCAGTAACAATTTTTTGATCAAGGAAATTCATGCAGAATCCTCGGGAAACTTAGATAGTTTCTTGCCTGTCATCGGTACAATTAGTCCTAGTTCTAAGTCCAGTTTTGTAGTGGACGAGGAAATTGTTATGGAAGAACTTGAAACCAAGACAAGTCCCAATAAAGAGTCACCATTGACTTACTTTGCGGTCCTTTAGTCCTCATTACCAACTAATGACATCCCGCAAACCCCAGTCAAGTCCACAACCACTCTTCAGCCAATCACTCATGAGCTACCCATCAACAACTTTGAATTTGTACAGTGCTCACAAAATCACGAACTCTATAATTCAGATGATTCAACTCCTAGATCATTGTCTAAGTCAAAAGATTTCAAAAAACCTCAGCTGAATGTTTCTGATGTTGTTACATCAAAAGTTGAAGCAAAATTGGCTCTGAAAAATGAAGTCAGATCCCGAATTCAAAAACGGGATGCTAAGTCACGAAACAAATCTTTTAAAACTCAGGCCAAATTTTCAAACAAAAGGAATTTTGAAAAACCCATCACTGCAGAAACTTTTCAAAATGACACTGCAGTCGATGGATCTCGCCAAAAGGCATGTACAATGTCAAAATATTTCAAAAACAATAGCATTGTATCCACTCACAACAAGGTCGAGTCATTGTCACAAAATTCCTTAAAAGAAGAAAAAATGAAGGGTAATTTACACACTACACCTTTTTCGAAAACCCCTCAATCAATCAGGAAGTCAAAACCTAAGTCTAGGTCATGTGACAGGTCTTTTTCAAACCTAAAGGATACTTCTGTAAAACGCAACCTAAGGACCGGACAAAAGAAACAAACCACACCCTCAAGACCCTTGACCAAGTATGGTTTGTGAATAAATGAGAAGAACCTTGCTTTTTGTTTCTATCCATTATCAAAAGACACTCGTCCAATCTGATCACAATGTGTTCACAAGAAAGTAAAACATCATGGACACAAACAAACATTGAAAAGGAAATATTTTCATCATTCCCATATGAATACATTTAATAAGAATGTTTCCCATGTTACCACGGGCTCCAAACTAGTTTGGGTGCCCAAACTAACCAACTGATCATGCGGGCTATGTGCGAGGAGAACCACGAAGAAGAATGGTTAATTGATAGTGCCTGCTCCTTGCACATGATTGAAAGTTTAGAATACCTTCGAGACTTTAGGCCGATCAGTGGTGACGGACACGTCACCTTTGGGAACAATGCGAACGGGATAATCAGGTGATACGGTGTATAAACTATGGGTAGCTTCTCTATTCAACGAGTAGCTTACGTAGAGGATATAAAACACAAATTGATCAGTGTTGGTCAATTGTGCAAATCTGGTCATCGGGTTGAGTTCGACAACGAATATTGCTAAATCATGACAAATGACAGAAACACGTGTTTGATCAAGTCCAAAGCCGAATGGACAATGTACCCACTGGATGTCTCACAAATCATCGACAAACCACAACTTTGTTTCATGTCAAAAGTAGTGTCCGAAGTGAGCTGGCTATGGCATCGAAAGTTGGCACATATTAATTTCAGATACATCAACAATTTGGTCACTTTGGTGACCGGAAAGTTAGTTCGAGGACTACTTATTCTGAAATTCAACAACGATATTGTGTGCCCTACGTGTGAATGTGGTAAACAATCCAAGGGAAGTCATCATTTTATCATTGATTCTTCAATTGATGAACCTCTAGAGCTCTTTCATATAGACCTCTGCGGTCCTTCAACTGTAGCCAGTCTTCATCACAAAAAATATATTCTGGTTATAGTTGATGACTTCACTCATTTCACTTGGGTCTTCTTTCTAAGACTCAAGTCAGACACACCACATATTCTCATCAACTTCATCAAAGAAATTGAGATCCAGATCAAGTTGTCTGTCAGACGGATAAGAAGTGACAATGGCACTGAGTTTACCAATCAGCTTTGGAATAGTTTTCTAGTATCCAAAGGAATCAGTCATAACTTCTCAGCACCATACACACTGTAACATAATGGAGTTGTGGAGAGGAGGAACAGAACATTGGTAAAAGCTTCTAGATCAATGCTCAACTTCGCTAACTTGCCTCTCTACTTTTGGGCTGAAGCAGTGGTTACTGCATGTTTTGTTCAAAATCGAAGTATCATTTGCAAACGCCTAAACAATACTCCATATGAAGGTCTTAACAATAAAAAACCCAACGTGCGTTTCTTCCTCATTTTTTTGTTGCAGGTGTTTTGTGGTTATGAACAAGGATCATCTCAACAAGTTTGCACCGAAATATGATGAAGGCATCTTCTTGGGTTACTCAACTAACAAGGTTACATATCGGGTTCTCGTCCAGAGAACAAGACTAATAGTCAAAAGCTTTGATGTCAAATTCGATGACTATTATGTCCGCAGCACAGCTTGTCACACCCACGAACCAGAACGGCGGAAACGTCCGGGGACGGTTGACTTCATCTTGTAATATCATCACGGTGTATATACATGAATCATAGACAACATCATCACCATACATTCAATAATACAACATACCGTGTTTACATCATTGTATTTGTTCACAAATTACATTTCCAAAATATTAAATGTATGATGAAAACAAAAGTATAACAAATGTCCACATATTCTTGATGACCGACCTGTTTACCGTGTCCCTGAGAATACAAGTTATTTTAAAAACGTCAACATATATAATGTTGGTGAATTCATAAGCATGTTTGTATGAAAAAATTTGTATCATTTTGTAAACTCCAGAAAATCTGATATTTTCTGTAAAAATGGTTTGAGAGTTTTGTTTCAAATCTTGTATTAAAGCATGTGTGTTCTTGTTTTTGACAGTGTATAAAATGAGAGTTCCAGAAAATCCGATATTTTCTATATAATGTATAAACTGTAACGTATAGCGTATGTTTCCCAGAAAATCCGATATTTTCTGTTTGTAAGAGTGATGTGGTCTTAAAACCTTAAGACCGAAAAATAGTGTTTGTATGGTTTCGTAACATCAGTAGTGTATATGTATTCCGTAAATTTACTGTGTTGTTAATCTCTATGTGAGTCGTTATAACCATGTTTGATGTGACTGATATGCCTTTCTTGACGTTCTTCAGGCGTCGCTGTTAGGTAAGACGTTTGTCACCCTAGACTGGCCTAGTCTAGCTGTAGCGAACAGCTCAGGTATGGGGTATCGACCCCGTATAGATCTATACACAAACTCTCGCTCTCCCTCCAGGAGACTCTGGTTATAACTACATGACTTACGGTGTACACTAGGTAGGTACGAATGAAGGAATGTCTCACAAGAGCCTTAACTAAATTTACGCGAACAATGTATCACATTATTTACCGCTTTAAATAATGTTTCGCGTATTGATTACAAAACGTTGGTGATAAAAATACCATTTATTTTTATCAAATTGTCAAGTATTTACGGTTATCAGCCCGATTAACATGAAATGTGTCGTGAGGCCCAATAAGCATGAAATTGAGTATAACAGACCCAATAAACATGTAATGAGTATTTAAGGCCCAATAATCAGGAAACGAGTGTATAAGGCCCAATAAGAATGTAAATGGGTATTTGAGGCCCAATAAACATGTAATGAGTATACAAGGCCCAATAAGCATGTAAATGGGTATTTGAGGCCCGTTTTTGTTAAAAATGTCATTTTTGGCCCATTAAGCCGAGAATTTACATTAAAGCCCATTTTTTATAAAAATGACATTTTTGGCCCATTAAGCCGAGAATTTACATTAAAGTCCCATTTTTGATAAAAATGTCACTTTTGGTCCAAGAAACCGTGAGTTTCCAATTAAAGCCCATTTTTATGAAAAAATTACACTTTAGGCCCAAATTATCCGTATATTTTCGTTTAAGGCCCTCTTTTTATGAAAATGGCACTTTTGGGCCCATAAATCCGTATGTTGACAAATAAGGCCCAATAAAACCGAAAATAATCAATTTAAGCCCATTAAACCGAAAATGACTCCAAAGGTCCATCTTGTTTATCTTTATTGTAAAAAATGGCCCTTTTTGCATTATTTCTTTGTTTTTCTAGTGAATTTTGCCTGTTAAGTCTTTTCAACATTATGTAGAGTTACTTCAAGTAATTTAGTTTACAAACATCACCAAGATTTGGTAGGTATTTCGAGTTTTATGAAAGTTTAACATGTCTTCATGGCATAATCACAACATATAACATGAAAAACACACACATACATGCAAAAATACTTAGATCTAACACAAAACCAACTTGTATTCTCCCCCCAAAAGTTAGTAAATCACGAAAAAGGAGGGGTATGAAGCTCACCTTGATGTTAGTTGGGTTTTGAAGAGAAGATTGAAGGAGATTTCAGCCTAGCAAGCTCCTTTGGGTTTGAGTTTCGAACTTAGGAAGCTTTAGGAAGCTTAAATCACGAAATGGAGGTAGTTATGAGAGTAAATTCTTAGCACAAAATGGAATACAACATCTTGAGTATGATAATAACTTACCAAAAGAGATGAACTTGATGAAGGATGCTTGAATTCTCACCCACACTCACGATTTGTAGATGGAAAGGGGAAGGATTTCTTAATGTTCTTGAGAGAGATATGAGAGGATTTTTAGTGAGTTTGAAGTGGAAAAATGAGGGTGATGGTGGGGGCTCTCGGCCGAGCTTAAGGAGAGAAGAGAGATAAGAGAGGTTAAGGTGCTTACTTAATGGTTAATTGCTTATTGATCTAGATATTTGGTGGACGTTTTGCACGGATGTCTTCCATGCAAAAATTATGTGTCACCTTTCGAATTAATACAACACACACACACACACACACATATATATATATATATATATATATATATATATATATATATATATATATATATATATAGGGCCGAGAATTAAGAGAGGGGAAGAGAGAAAAGAAATATTGGGCTTGGATTGGATGGCATCCGAGATCATATGGCCCAATAAGAAATCTTTCGGCCCATTGGGCCCTCATACAAGTTTGTGGCCCAAAAGAGTAAAAGAAATGGGTTTTCGGCCCACAGGGGCAAAGTGAGTGGTTTTCGGCCCAATAAGGCCCATGAAGGGTCTTATAGCCCATAATATTATTACTTAATGAATTTCAGCCCAATTAGGGCCCAAATTAGGGTTCTTGTCCCAAAAGAACCAAGTTGAGAGGTTACTGGTCCATTAGGCCCAATAAGTGAATCCTGGTCCAACAAGAGGTTTGAACCGGGAAGTTAGGGTTACAACCCAAAGGTCATATTACATAAAAAATAAAAAAAACATTCACAAAGAATAAACTGTAAACTTCATATATCGTCAGAAAATATCACCGAAAATACTTTAGGAACCGAAATATCTATCATCGGAGCCATCATTTCTTGCCGGAAATACATTATCGGAACATTCGTTGTAAGTTCTTTCTCTTTCTCTTAACTTGTCCTAAATATTTACCTTACCTCATTGAAGCATTTATGTTGCCGCCATGGATGAGAGACAAAATCAACCTGTAATTGAGTCTCTAGATTTCATGGATGAGGGCCAAGAAGATCGAATAAGTGCTTTGCCAGACTGCCTGCTTATTGAAAGTGAGTCGGCAGTTGTTCCACTAGACGCTACCGGAAACACTAGACGCTGGCGGAATGACAAACTATGTATAAGTCGCGTCTAGAATTTTATAAGCGACTTAGACCTACGGAAGATCTTTTATAACTATAGATGATTAGTTGTTTAATTTTGTCTCGGAAAAATTAAAAAAAATGATGAAGATTTGTTTCTAATTAATTTTTCTTATAATATTATTTATACTATCAATGATATTACGTTGATGAAAATTTATTTAGAATTTTATTTTTTTTATAATATTATTATATTTTTATATTCTAAAAATAATAATATTATTATTATTTATCTTAATAAAAAAACAAATTTAAAGTTATTAATATATATATATATATATATATATATATATATATATATATATTAAAGAAATGAAAGTTAGGAACAGTGAAGTTCCTAACAAGTTGGTAGAAATGGTCCTCTGTCTATATGTGTGGTTATAATTCTTGGTCGTTTCTTTTAAAGGGTCATATTTTGCCATTTTCAATATTCTATCTACACATGTTGTTCTTTTATCTCCTCCACCGCCTCCCTTACTCGGTAAGCCAATAACATTACGATTGGTGTCATCCCTTCTTTTAAGAATCACTGCTTACACCCTATTTTTTCATCTGTTTTTTCTTCTTGCCCCCGCCTCCAACGACTCGCTTTAATCGACTTCACCACCTAAAGACCGTAGTTTCTAGGGTTTTTGTTCCTTTTCTGCCTTCGGTAGTCTTTTGGGGATATTGTGTCTTCCTTTCCGATTATTCTCATAAAAAGAAAGCGGTGACTGAAGGAGTTCACTCCAATATTTCGATGACGGAAGGAGTCGCTACAGGTGGAGAAGCAGCTCGAGAAAACGCTGACAGAGGCCAACGCCACCGTTGTTGTATTTTTTTACCTCGATCGCCACCACCATCAGCCGCCTCATCTGGACCTGCGATTAGGGCTTGATGAAGACCATCGCTCCTGTCGGACTCACTACACGGAAAAAACAAATTTAAAGTTATTAATATTAATAAGGTTAATAATAAAAATGTAATTATTAAATAATAATGTTTTTTTGATTAGGTTATAATGAATAATAATAAAAATAAGTCAAATAATAATTATATGGTAATGATTACTTAAAAAGTAAAATCAATGATAATTATATGATAATAATAACCTAAAAACTAAGCCTAATGGTGTATGATGATAATGTAGGTTGGTGTGTATGAAATAGGATCCGGCTAAATAACACCTTTATTTACTAGAAAAACAACCTATATTAAAAAAACAACATTGGTCAAATGTCATTATTATATTAATGATGTTCTAACAATTTAAAAAGATATTTCGATAATAAAACAATAATTATACTATTACTTTTTAATAAGTAAATAAATTGAGCCAAAAAGTAATCATTAACAAATAAAACATAGTTTTTTAATATAAAATAATTGAATTTTCTTTTTCTAAAAACGTTTATTGTTTATTAAAAAACTATTGCTAAATATGTTAAATATGTTATATAACAAATTAATAGAAAAAAAATAATTAGCCGACCCACCACAAATAGTCCAGCCCATCGTTTACTTATAAAATTAAATTCAAAACCCTAAAATTATGTTCACTTCTAAATCGTTATCTCAAAAATATTACAGCCGCCGACAAAGACCACCGGCACCACCTACGCCAACGGAGCACCGTCATCCGCCGTACAAACACCCAACAGGACCACTACCTCTAGTTCCGACCACTTTTCATATGTCCCTCCCTCAACTTGTCTCTCGATTTGTCTTTTTGTTTTTCTCTTATGGCGGTGGCCAGCGGTATGCCGCCGGCGTTTTGCTCTTTGTCTTTATCTTCGTTGATCTCTCTCTCTCTCTCTCTCTCTCTCTCTCTTTTTCTGTTTCTATTATCTCTCGACAGTCACCGACCGTGTCTTCGGCGGACGGCGATAGTCGCGGGCGGCGGCGGTGGGAATGGTTGGAGGTCTCTTTTTGCTATAATGTATATTATTGGAGTGGTGTTATTATATTACTAACTGAAAAAAAAAAGTTAATTAGATGTAAAAAAAATGTACCGCATGTAGAAAAAAAAAGAATGCAACTAACTGAAAAAAAAATTAACTGAAAAAATGGCCAAATATCTCAATAATTTTCAGTTCGGGGTCGGGGTGTCGGGTGGCGCTGAAGCCTTATTACATAGCGCCAACAGGGTGTTGAGTGAACGCCACAACGACGGGTCTCTTTCCATGCTTACTGTGGACTTCTCCAATACCTTTAACCTTGTTGACAGATCCGTATTACTTCATGAGGTCAGATTGAGGTGCCCTTCTATATCCTTGTGGGTAGAATTCCTATATGGTCAAGCAGCAAGGTTATATCTAGGGGACACACATATTTGGTCTTCTACTGGAGTTCAACAAGGAGACCCATTGGGACCACTTCTCTTTGCCCTTGTGTTGCACCCGCTCTTGCATAATATTAGAGACAATTGCAAGCTTCTTCTCCATGCATGGTACCTGGATGATGGCACACTTATTGGAGATTCTGAGGAGGTGGCCAAAGCCTTAGACATCATTAAGTCTATTGGCCCAAAATTGGGCCTTCAATTAAATATCAAGAAAACCGAGCTCTTTTGGCCCTCGTGTGATGGAAGGAAGCTGCGTGAGGGGCTATTCCCGGTTGGCATCGGGAGGCCGCCATTGGGGGTGAAACTTCTCGGGGGAGCTATTAGCAGAGATGCTAGTTTCATTAGCAACTTAGCCATAAAGAGAGCTGAAGGCGCTGTAAATTTGATGCGCCTTCTTCCATAATTGTCTGACCCGCAGAGTGAGCTCCTTCTACTTCGGTCTTGTATGGGTATTGCTAAACTTTTCTTTGGGCTGAGGACATGCCAACCCGTTCACATGGAGGAGGCGGCGTTGTTCTTCGATAATGGATTACGCGGGGCGATTGAGGACATTGTGATTTGTGGTGGCCCCTTCTTTGGCGACTTGCTTCCCTACCCATTCGGTTTGGTGGTTTGGGTTTATACTCGGCAGTAGAGGCTACCTCATATGCTTTTGTTGCCTCAAGGGCCCAATCTTGGGTATTGCAAGACCACATCTTACGGGATAGCGGCATTTATGGTATGGATTCTGATTATGCTTGTGCCTTAGACTCTCTTCGTAACAAGCTTCCGGACATTGACCTTAGCAGTTTTACTACTAAGAACACCCCCCCCCTAAATCCCAGAATACACTGGCGAGTGCCCTTTTTAGTAAAATTATCCAAGATATGGAAGTGAATTTCAATATGACGGCTCGGCAGAAAGCAGTTTTCCAGTGTTTACGTGCACCACATGCTCAAGATTTTCTTCTAGCTATCCCTATAGATGGGCTTGGCCAACATATGTCTCCGGTGGAGTATCGTACCATCCTCAGATATCGACTCATGATTCCAATATTCCCAGCCGATGGGATATGTCTGGTGTGCCGCAAGGCATGTTTGGACTCTTTTGGCGAGCATGCAGTTCATTGCAAAGAACTCCCGGGGTTCAAATACAGACACGATATGGTTAGGGATGTTTTGATCGGCATATGTAAGCGTGTCGGGGTTTCCGCCAAGAAAGAGGCTCCTGTGAATTTCCTGACTGACCCGACAGAAGGAAGGTCAACCCTTAGACCGACTGACGTTTTGATTTTTGGATGGGTTAAAGGGAAACACGCATGTGTGGACCTTACTGGGGTATCCCCTCTCGTAAGTTTGAGTGTCGGGGGTTTCACGGCTGGACAAACTGCATTAAAAGCTGTTACATGTAAGGTCACCAAACATGAGAAACCGTGTATGGAAAATCAACACGCGTTCATACCATTTGCATTTGATACGTTTGGCTTCCTTGCGGTGGAGCTTCTTAGTAGACTACAACGGATTATGCATAACAATGTTATATCCCCTAGATCTATGGATGTAGTCTTCAAAAGAATTTGCTTTATCATACAAAAGGGCTTAGCGGCGCAACTTGTTGCCCGTTTGCCTTCTCATTCGTTTTATGATGATAACTAAAATATCTATTTTTATCAAAAAAAAATTAATGGCAAAAAAAAACTGAAAAAAAATTAATTAGATGTAAAAAAATACGCATGTTAAAAAATAATAATAATAAATAAAGAATGCAGTGTATGGATTGTTTTTGCTACACAATTTACAATGTCGTCACAGATTATAGTCTTTGAGATTTAATAGTGTGTTTATTTAATAGAAAAAGCTAATAACGTGTTTATGGGTTGTGTATTTAGTAACACCTTTATTCTAATGCAAAAGTCAAAGGGGTTTTGGTTAGGGTGGGGGTATGGTACGGGGTACACCTTCCAATAAACATTGAATTTGAGATAACGTGTCAACCCGTGACTCGTTAAATCTTCTTAAATTGACCAAACTATCCTTCCCTTATTCCTTGACCATACTCCCATGCTTGCATTTGCAGGTGTCCTTTCATGGAAAAAAAAAAAGAGAAGACAATCAATCTGACCCCAACCAACTAGAGTTGTGTACACTTTCTCCATTATTGAACCCAACCCTACTTAAGATGTGGACCATGGCCTCCGCCACCCACCAATGAGTGGTCCACAACCCTACATTATTAACCCTTTGAGACGATAACTATTCGTACTATATCTATATGACTATGTATAAAATCGGTGCATTGTATTATTCTATATTTCTATAAACCATACATATTTGTGTATATTGTTCGATACTAGCATTTTTGGATAATAACATAACACCATTGATTAGATTTTTGTTTTGAAGTTATGAGTTTGAAGCTCAAGAAGAAACGACCTTAAACTATTTGGGTTAATAACCCTTAAGTTTACTAGGTTTTATGTCAACGGTTTTAAAATATGAGTCATGTAACATGTTCTTATGTATTTTAACATGCATGAACCAAACTAATTAACATATTTTATTGTTAATTATAGGAGTTATGTATTTGCTAGCACGTTCTCAAAGCTAAAGTTTTAGGTTAACGAGCTCCTCTTATCTTGGAAAACATACCATTCGTTATTAGGTTCATGGTAAACTCTTTTAATATTTTTTATAAATTTTCATGTTTTTATCAATCAACTTCTTAATTAAATTTTAGTAGGATTTAAATTATTATTATTTAATAATCTTGTAATGACATATTATATTTGGAAAGTGATCTATACACAACAACTTTTTACCCTACATAACAATTTATGTTTTGATGGATTGTATAAATTTGGACAAAACTTCAAAAATGGTACCTGTGGTTTTCGAAAATTTGAAGTTTAGTCCCTAATTTATAAAAACCTCACAGATGGTCCCTGTGGTTTCAAAACTTTTAACAAATAGTTCTTTTCGCTAACTCCGTTAACATTTAGCCGTTAAATGATGGGCATTTTTGTCATTTCACAACCACAGGGACCATTTATGAAGTTTTGTCTTAATTTTTTTTTAAAAAGAGAAAAATAAATATAATTATTTAATATTAAAGGGCCTCTCTCTCTCTCTCCCTCTCTCTCTCTCCCTCTCTCTCTCTCCAACAACCCCACCCTTATTCCCTTCTTCCCCACTCTACCCCTTTCTCTTTGTTTTTCTCTCTTGCATTCACAGGAAGAGCACCTACAACCCAAAATAAAAAGGGAAAATTCAATCCCCGTTATCATATAACTTCACCTCCTCCACATTCGTCCGTAATTTATGATCTTCATTATTGCATCATCGTAACCATATCTGTTTGAAGTTTGTTGATTCTACAGTAATTCTCGGATCTTATCATTGCATATTTGTGAATAAATCTGCTCGATTGAATGTATAATATGGTGGAACAAGGCAATGTTTTGGTTCTATCATTTCATCGAACACTTTATGTGCATAGCTAGTCTGGTAATTTATTATGAATGAATGCACAATGATTCATCCATACCTTGGTATATGAAATTCAACAAATAACAGGGGCATGTGCAGGGATGAAGGTATGGAATTGAGGAGATTAACAAACAAGTGCTTAGAAATGTGGTTGCTGAAACTAAGAAAGGATTCATCTATTTTGCGCGTGAAGCACTGAAACACATACCTCTTCTTGTCGGGTTGGGATCATATGGAATAAGAAATTGTTCGTAGCTAATTTGGGTGATTCCAGAGCTGTTTTAGGGTGTGCGAATCCACGAAATTTAAGCAAAGTCATCGCCCAGCCACTTACAAACGATCATAATGCGAGCATGATGGAAGTGAGACGAGACCTGCAACTCGATCATCCAGAAGACCCCAACATTCTCGAGCGGCTGCTTCTCTCTCTTGGAGAATTGTTAGGACTCTTTAATTGGAGTGAGTCCGGAGATGTCGTGGAGGCTGGAAGTCCGAGGATGGAGGAGAGAGCTAGAGCTTCCCACAAAGCTGTTGACGATCCCTTTTCATTGCTTTTGTCTTATTTGGCACCAGAACAGATGCGACCCCCCACTGACGGGACTGCTATGGTGGTCGTCGATGACATTGTGGAGGGTTAGGAGATGTTACGGCTTCCAGCGGTGATAAGGAGGTCGTCAGACCTCCTACGTGGGTTTCAGATTCTAACTCGAAGATAGTGGAGTTGAAGCCTTTGTGTGCGTCTCGATTTAGCTGGATTTGGGTGAAAATGGGGGGGGGGGGGGGGGGGAGGGTAGGTTCTAGTGTTTCACTGTATATATGAGAGAGAGAGAGAGAGAGAGAGAGAGAGAGGGAGGGAGGGGGTGGGGCCCTTTAATATTAAATAATTATATTTATTTTTCTTTTTTTTTTAAATTAAGGCAAAACTTCATAAATGGTCCCTGTGGTTGTGAAATGACAGAAATGCCCTTCACTTAACGGCTAAATGTTAACGGAGTTAGCGAAAAGGACCATTTGTTAAAAGTTTTGAAACCACGGGGACCATCTGTGAGGTTTATATAAATTAGGGACTAAACTTCAGATTTTCGAAAACCACAGGGACCAGTTTTGAAGTTTTGTCTATAATTTATATATATATTATACAACCTTATAAAACATTAATTATTACGTATGACAAAAAAACTGATAATGATCTATTATTTTTTAGCTTAAAATATTTTTTCCATTCCTCTAATTTTGTTGATGTAGCTCATTAGAAATTTATTATTTTCTTCCATCAATCATGTTAAAATATAAGAGGCAGTTTACAAAACCATGTAATATTAATTAGGTTTTTACCGCTTGATATATAGATTTTAGTCAAACGTTCTTTACGATGATGTTTTAGAACATTGGTAAGAGGATACACCACTATTAAACTTATTGTAGAATATCATTTCTTTAGTTTTTATTGGAATCACGAGGACGAGTGAGACACCCTACAATCTTTAAATAATAGTATTGGAAAATATTATTAATGGGAAGAAATTGTTTCCTCCAATCATGTTTCATAGTCATTGAAGTTGACCCATAACCTAAACCTTTTTTTTTTTTAAAGTACACTAATTATTTCTTATTTAATATAAAGTGCACTAATCACTTTTGTATGCCCAACTTAAACTGCAAAATGGCCACACATCCTTTGGTAATATATTAAGAGGTTATACCAAGGTTCTAAATAACGTGAGGCGTGGTCTTGGCGGCAAGGTCAAAGTTAAGTCATGTCAAGCCTTGGCGAGCCATGACGTTTTTCAATGCGTGACCATTTTATATAAATTAAAAAATATAAATCATATAATTATTGAATCTTATCAAATATATCAAGTTTTTAGAAGTGTTATATTAATATTTAGTATAAAAAACTTAACAAAAACTCAATTATTTTAGGGCCGATCAGAAAAAACAAAAAAAAAAAAACCAGCGCCATAACACGATAAGGCGCGCCTTGACACGTTATTTGGGCGTCACGCTTAACAAACCCGTCTTGGGCGTTTTCGTAACGGCTAGGTCACGCCTCGCGCCATGGCACGCCTTGAGACGCGTCATGGCACGCTTTTTAGAACCATGGGTTATACAGAAAAAAGTATTTGTGATAAAGGAAACAACCGACACATTATTTATTAAAGACAAAATTTCATAAATGGTCTCTGTGGTGTCTTGAAATCTGAAGTTTAGTCTCTAAGTTTAAAAAATCTCACATATGATCCATGTGGTTTCAAAACTTTTAACAAATGGTCCTTTTAGTTGACGCAGTCATCTTTTAGCTCTTAATAGAATGACATTTTCGTCATTTCACAAAACAGAGACCATTATGAAGTTTTTTGTTATTTAAAAAAAGAAAGGAAAATATAATTACTCTCTCTCTCTCTCTCTCTCTCTCTCTCTCTCTCTGAAACACACATTCATGTATAGAGATGAATCAGTTGTACAAAATTTCTTTTTGTTGGAGAGATGAATATGATGCTTCCTTTTGATAGGTTGCTCTTTTCTTCTATTCAAGCATGAATCGCTCTTGCCTATTTTTCTATGATTTCCCATCTTTTTTTTTTTCCTTTTTTTCCTTATCTGTAAAACCCCTATCTTGATTTCTTTTGTTCTGAATTGATGTTAAAGCAAATGGGTTCTGGTTATGAAGATTTGGTTGTAAATTTGGGAACTTACTTTATCTGCATAAAAACCATAAGACCCACATAAAAGAACAATTTTGAAGTTCTTTTTCATCTTTAGTGTCGGATTTACGATCTTTCTTGACTATTCTTGTTCTTTCCTTTTTCAATCGAATTTAGATACAATAAAATAAAATCAGTACTTTGATGCTTCAACGTCACTAAGCACATGCTTTTAATCAAATAATCAGGATGCTTACTTTGAAGTTTTGGAGAGAGAAAGATAGAGGAGAGTTCTTGTGACTGGTTTAAGACAGCATAAGAAGACAGAAGATAATATGTAGCAAATGATATCCATTGATGATCATCCACCACCAGATCCTTCATCATCTGACTATCATAATCATCATTAACAATTTTATCATTATCTCAAGATCAATAATGGTGAGCGAGCTTCTACTTTAGTTTCTGATATAGATCTGTTGAAGCATACAAATGTAAATCTTGGTTCTTGAGTAGAATCTATATCTCCCAAATAGTTGTTTCTGAAACAGTTTTTGGGTGTATGTGCTCGAAAGGAATTTCAGCAAATGAGTATGTAGAGAAAGAATCAAAGAGATCATCTAAACTTTTTCTCTATTCTTCAAGAAGGGATGAAGTTGCAGTGGAGGTTGATAATGGCGGCAATGAAGCTACTACTAGGCTTAGTTCATAGGGTAACATAGAACATGTATAGACTTTTTCATTATTTTTTTCTAATATCCATTTTCCATTTTTGGATTTCAGGAATTTCAACAAATGGGTTGTGTTTGTGGCAAACTTTCTGTGACATCCCATAATTTAGGTCTAAATGCGAAAAATTATTTTACAATAAATCTCTTTGTAATTTGACTCATTTAGTTTTAGTGCATCTAATGTAAAATAAATGAGTTCATTTCAAATATTATAAGATACCAGATGATATTTTACTTCAAAATGTGTAAACTGTCAAATGAATCAAACAGCTCAAACTGAAACCCTAATTAATGCGTCTGAAAAACTGAAAATTCGTATTAAGCAGTTATGAGCGAAGAAAACAAAAAAACCTTATAGTACATGTTCCCCTCTTTTCAAAAATATAAAGAACGTCCAAAACGGAGTTCATATGCAAAAGATGCGACAGTTTTAAGAAAACAGACAGTAAAACGCTGATGTTCTTTAATCGAGTATGTAACGCCAGTATTTCAGGCTAAGCATTAGTAAGATGATGTAATAATTAGAGTCAACAATTGTAATCAATTTTGAAGCAAAAAAAAAAAGGATTATTTGAGTATTATGTGAATTATGTGAATTTATGTGGATTAAACTTGTTTATGTAGATATAATAAATTAAGAATGAAAATAAGCGTCGAAAATAAAATAATAGATGAACCAAATATATATGAAGAGAGTTTTAGTGGTCGTGACAAGGATTCCGGAGATATAAAGAACGCCGAAATCTAAGTTATAACGAAGAAGTTATGACCTGTCGAAGTTTCGCGACAAAACCGGTACGGCACTGTGTGACGTACAAAGGTGAGTTTACGATAGAATACATTTTAGCCTTAGCGATCTAAACGAAAGTAGTAGTACACGTTAAACCGAGACCATGAATAAAAAGAACGTCCAAATCTGACTTCGTATGAAGAAGTTATGATTTTTCCAAGATTCGGCATAGCAGTATGCAACCCGGAGTTCGAATGTTAAATCGAATGATTTTTAGGCAACAAAACCTAAACGGGAATTGAAGATCTCGTTAATAGTAGCTCAACAATGGAAAGACAGACGAAAATGGACGTCAGATGACAAAGTTATGAATTTTTAACAGACTTTTTCTGTCCCGGCCTGTTAAAAATATAACTTTAAAAATAGTGTGAAAATTAGCAGACATAGTCTAATTGAAAGTTGTAGAGTACGTCCACCTATGTGTGGATATAAAGAACGTCGAAAACAGAGCTCGTATGCAAAAGTTACGAATTTTAGAAGTCGAGAGGGTGATCTATGAGGTTGATCAGGGAACCCCCCACGCAGAGAAGAGGAACGCCCCGCGTTCGCATGCTTGGCCTCGGATCCGCCATGTCGCCCCAACAGTCTTTGGACATGTAAGCTCCGGAACGCGATGCATACGCAGGTACGCCATGCGTACCGAGGAACGCGCTGCATACCTCTGAAGGTATGCCCTGCGTAACCGAAGCTCCAGCACTATAAAAGGAGGTGCGAGAGTGCCTCATTTTCCACACCTTAAACCCCTTTCTTTCTCTCACTACTCTCTCTCTAACCCTCCCAAACACCCCCAAGCCCTAGGAAACTTCTCTAACGCTAGAAGAAAGCCCCAGAGTGCCCGAAGGCTCCGAGAAAAAGAGTTTTTCGGCTCGAAAAGTTTTGTCCCCGCGGAACCTGGTTTTTAGCAAAACCCAGTGTAAGTGAGATATGTTTATCCTACTTTAAATATAGCTTATATTTAAATTTATTATTGTTATTATGAACTTATAATAAGTATTTGGGGTAGTATTATGACTTATATAAGTGTCATTATAATGCATTTTTAACTACTTGTGGTACGGGGAATCCGGTTTGAAGAGCCGCCTGGGTTGTTGGATTTCAGAAGTGCTAGTATGCCAAAATGGTCCTGTCCTCCGGTGTTTCATGTCTGGCCCTGTCTGTACATAGTAGTTGAGAAGTATTGTTTAACGCTTATATAATAATAGTAATACCAAGACTAATAATTAGTCACGGTGAATGTTAGACTAAAATCTAGTTGTAATGATACCAGGTTTCGTCAAAGGAAAGTAAATTAATAGAAATGAAACGTTGTATGAGTTCGAAATCACCACTTCAACAGGTGAGTGCATAGTTACTTTCATCTTACATATAGATATGAAGTATTTAATATAAATTACATGCTATGTGTGCATATTATCTGTATATTTGCTATCTATGCTGGATGAAAGATTTTATACATGTTTTAATTGATTGAAACTGTATATATGTATTTATATCTAAAAATATTTTGGGTAAAATATGGGTAGATGAAATAAATGATGTGTGATGAAATAAAATTGATGAGAGGCCTTGATGTTTACGTTGATCCAGTCATCTAGCGGAGTATAGATGACGACCACGGACTATTCTAGACAGTCCAGTGGAATGCTAGCAAGCTCGCAACATGTAGGTGTTTATTTGAACTACGTGTTCAGCAGTAGTACTCCATCCCCCTCATGGTTGCCTTATTTGACATAAATTGTTGAGGTATCCCCTAAGAAGTGTTGTCATCCCGAAGAAAATCCTTAGGCTAGGTCCCTTATAATAGATGCTTTAGGGACGTAAAGTGAGGATAACAGGAATGGGTAATCGGGTTGTTTGAAGTGATGAAATTAATAAACTTATTTATTGTGGATTGAAAACCCTATGTGCTCACCAGGCTCTCAAGCCTGACCCACTCATTTTCTTGTATTACAGGTAGTAGATATAAATAAATGTTGTATTGACATTGTTGTGCTGCTTATGCTTTTGATCTGTATTGAAAACGACATCCCAAGGTTTTAATATAATGAAACACATTTCTTTGAAAATGCTTTGATAATATCTTTATCTTGTTTTCTTTTGGGAACAAATTCCGCAACAGTTTTCTTTAAAAGGTTACTCTGATTTTCAAATAAAGCATAAACAAATCGGTCTTTTCTGGCCGTGAAAATGGGGATGTCACAGTTGGTATCAGAGCATTAGTTTAAGCGAACTAGGAATTTCTAGGATTTCTAGACTTAAACTTAAAATGCTAAGCAATGATTGTGAGATGAGTGTCTACTATACTTTAGACACAAGCACTAGCTTATTTTAGGAAAGATGCCTAAATTGCTTTTATGTGCTAAATGATCTATGTTATAACTATAAAGATGCCTTATATGCTATTATTTGTTTGGATCTATGGTCTATTGCCGACCGGATCTGGAGACTTTATTTGTTCAAGATTCTAAACGTACAACTACAATATTAGAACTAGAATGTAACGTTTCGGGGTGATAAGGAGGATTTAAACGTCTATTGTAAATAAAGATCCAAATTCGCCTAATTTGGTGTATAGATCGAAATGGCGAGAACCCGGAGCAGATTTGGGAATGCAAATGGCAACAGGTATCAGCAGCCTCTACCCCAAGTGATTGAGTGTGCACCTAAAGTCGTAGTTGCACCTGAGCCAATCACCATGGTTGGAGTACAAGCCATGATCCGGGCTATGATGGCCAAACAAAGGGAAGATATGAGGCAATTGCTGCAGAATAATAGGGATGAACCTACAATGACTATTGAACAACCAAAACTAAATGATGGACAATCAGAAGAAGGGAACTATAGTAGGACCATTGGTCAAGCTGAACCGCCAATGGTTATGCGAAATAACCAAGAGGAAGGAATCGAGAGGAACGGATGCAAGTATAAGGACTTCACAATTTGCAAGCCATCGACTTTCACTGGGAAAGAAGATCCAATCGGAGTTATGGACTGGATCTCAGAGATGGAGTTGGCCTTCATAACATGTGGTTGCAAGGGCAAGCTACAAACTACATTTGTAGTGCGTCAGTTCAGAGGTGGCGTTGTTCGCTGGTGGAACACCCTGGGGAAGACCGTAAGCCCCAATGAGCCACTACAACTGACGTGGGTAGAGTTCTTGGTGCATTTCAAGCGCAAGTACTGCTCGGCCCAAAACTTTAGCTAGAGAACCAATTCCTAACGTTGAAGAAGGGAAGCATGTCCATTGATGAATACACCAATGCCTTCACAGACAAAATGGAGTTTGATTTGCGCATTGTCCCAGACGAGCTGACGAAAATTGACAAGTACACAAAGGAACTTCCATGGGTGTACGCGGTGCCAGTACGCCAGACACCTACTCTGGAGGCAGCTATCTGGGCTGCCAAGTCTGTTGAGGAGATGATCAAGGGAAGAGCCTCCAACAAGGTTGAGGTTGGCGAAAAGAGGAAATTTGAGGGATCTGCAAGGTCCAACAAGAAGAGCAAGTCTGGTTCAAGGAAATTTAGAGGAGGAGGAAACAAAGCGAAGTGGTGCGAGAAGTGTAAAAAGAAACACTTTGGGAAATGTAGCGAGGAGGTGACCTGCTACACATGCAGAAAAACAGGGCATTACGCCAACGAGTGCACAGTCAATAAGAGGGTATGTTATGGGTGCAATGAAGAAGGGTACATTGCTAAGGATTGACCGAAGAAGAAGGAGGCGACAAGGGCCAATGTTCCGCCGAGTCTGAAGGCGAGAGATTTCCATATGACCCTGGAAGTCACAAAGGATGCAACAGATGTCGCTTCAAGTACCTTTCTTGTAAATGGATTTCCTGCCAATATATTGTTTGATTTCGGAGAGAATTACTCCTTTGTATCACATAAATTTGGTGGAAGACTAGCATTGCCTGTAGATAAACTTGATAATGCTCTAGTTGTAGAAGTTGCTAGTGAAAAATTCATATCTGTTAGCAATTGCATTAAGAACATCGTCATCGACTTGAAAGGAAACGAATTCCACGAGGAACTATTACCCATTGAGCTAAATGGTTTCGACATCATACTAGGGATGTATTTTCTTAGCATCAATGATGCCGAAATCCTATGCAAGAAGAAGATAGTAAGAGTAAACCCAAATGGAAAAGAGTCATTTATGGTGTACGGGGACAAACGCAGAGTAAATTTTGGAATCATTTCCCTGATGAAAGCCAGAAAATGTTTTTCTAAAGGATGCACATCATACTTGGCATTTGTGATCGATGCAAAGAAGGAGAAGAAAGAGATACAAAGAATACCAGAGGTGCGCGACTATCCGAGAGTATTTCCCGAAGATCTTCATAGATTGCCCCCTGATAGACAAGTAGAGTTTCGGATAGACTTGTTACCAGGAATGACACCAAAAGCGAAAGCACCATACCGATTAGCACCAACAGAGATGAAGGAGGTTATGACACAACTTCAGGAGTTGTTGGACAATGGTTTCATTACACCTAGTTCATCACCTTGGGGAGCTTCGGTGTTATTCGTGAAGAAGAAGGATGGAATCATGAGGCTGTGCATAGACTACAGAGAGCTGAACAAGGCAACTATAAAGAACAGGTATCCATTGCCAAGGATTGATGACCTATTCGATCAGCTGCAAGGTTCGAGCTATTTATCAAAGATCGATCTTAGGTCAGGATATCATCAGCTGAAGGTTAGAGAGCATGATATTGAGAAGACTGCATTCAGAACAAGATATGGACACTATGAGTTCTTGGTTATGTCGTTTGGACTAACCAATGCTCTAGCATCATTCATGGATTTGATGAATAGGGTTTGTAAACAATTCCTCGATAAATATGTGATAGTGTTCATAGATGACATTCTGATTTACTCAAAGAGCGAGCAGGAGCATGGCAAGCATCTGCGTGAAGTATTAGAAGTATTGAAGAAGGAGAAGCTGTATGCAAAGTTCTCTAAATGTGATTTTTGGATTCGAGAAGTCCAATTATTGGTTCACGTGGTTAACCAAGAAGAAATAATGGTTGACCTAGCAAAGATTGAAGCTGTATTGAAGTGGGAACGGACGAAAAGTCCCACGGAGATTCGAAGCTTCTGGGATTAGCTGGAAATTACCGAAGGTTTATCCAAGGTTTTTCTTCGATAGCTGCTCCATTGACAGCTTTGACCCATAAAGGAGCTACATATACTTGGAGTGAGAAACACGAAGATGCATTTGAGAAGTTAAAGAAGAAGTTATGTGAAGCACCGATTCTTTCTCTACCCGACGGAGTCGAAGACTTCGCAGTCTATAGCGATGCTTCTGGAGTTGGGTTGGGTTGTGTTCTGACCCAAAGAGAAAATGTGATAGCATATGCATCTCGACAGTTGAAGGAGCATGAAAAGAACTACCCCACTCACGATTTGGAGTTGGCAACGGTAATATTCACATTAAAGATATGGAAGCACTATCTTTATGGAACGAAGTGCAAACTTTTCATTGACCATAAGAGTCTCTAGTATCTCTTTAATCATAAGGAATTGAATATGAGACAACGACGCTGGCTAGAGTTACTCCAAGATTACGACTGTGAGATAGTTTACCACCCTGGTAAAGCAAATGTTGTAGCTGATGCTCTATGTCAAAAAGTAAACCTTGAAAGAAAAAGGCCAAGAGCATTGAGAATAGAAGTCATCTCGACAATCGTGGAAAGCATTAAGAAAGCTCAGGTTGAAGCTTTAGAGAAGAATGACTGGAAGGAAGAACGTTTAGTCAAAACTTTGGTGTTCGGTACAAATGGTCAAGGATCGAAGGTATTCCAAGATAGGATTTGGGTACCTAAGAACGGAGGAGTAAGAGATCTTCCGATGGAAGAATCTCACAAGACCATGTACTCGATTCATCATGGTAGCACTAAAATGTATAGGGATCTGAAACACTACTGCTGGTGGCCGACGATGAAGCTCGATGTTGCAAAGTATATGGCAGAGTGTGTAACATGTGCAAGAGTTAAGGCACAACATCAAAAACCATATGGGAGCTTAGAACCTTTAACTGTACCCATGGGTAAATGGGAAGACATCACTATGGATTTTGTGACTAAACTGCCCAAGACGAAGAACGGTCATGAAATGATTTGGGTATTTGTGGACCGGCTCACTAAGAGTGCGCACTTCATAGCAACCAATGAGAGATGGTCTATGGATAAGCTTGCAAATGCTTACGTGAAGGAGGTAGTAAGACTTCACGGTGTATCGTTAACAATTCTATCAGATCGTGATAGTCATTTTACGTCAAGGTTTTGGAGGAGTCTACAAGAGGTAATGGGTACGAAGTTGTGTTTAAGTACAGTTTACCATCCGCAGACTGATGGACAGAGCGAAAAAACGATTCAAACACTGGAAGATATGCTAAGAGCATGGACCCTGGAATTTCAATGTATCTGGGATGAGCACTTACCTTTAGTAGAGTTTTCCTACAATAATAGTTACCATTCGAGCATCAAGATGGCACCTTATCAAGCTTTGTATGGTCAGAAGTGTCGTACACCGTCTTGTTGGCTTGAGGCTAGAGAAAAGCAGTTTATGGGCCCCGAGATAGTCCATCAGACTACTGAAAAGTTGAAAGTGATTAGAGAAAGGATGTTAGCAGCTCAGGATCGTCAAAAAAGCTATGCTGACAAAAAGCGACGACCGATGACATTCGAAGTTGGAGATTCGGTTTTGCTTAAAGTCTCACCTTGGAAGGGACTTATAAGATTCGGAAAGAGAGGAAAGTTAAGTCCAAGGTTTATTGGACCGTTCAAAGTTTTTCAGAGGATTGGGAACCAAGCTTACAAGCTATAACTACCATAAGAACTAGATGGTATTTATAAAACTTTCCATGTGTGTTATTTGAGGAAGTTCACGGGAGAAGTTCCCGATATAATTCCAATTTCAGAGTTAAGGATGGATGAAAATAAGAGGCTAATCGAAGAGCCTGAGGCAATTGTTGACCGTAAGACAAAGAAGTTGTGACGCAAGATGGTCAACTTAGTGCTTGTGCGATGGAAACATATGAATGGGCTGAACCTCACTTGGGAAACAGAGAGTGACATGATAAGTTGCTATCCACTTCTGTTTGCTGAGCATGATTTCGGGACGGAATCATCCTAAGGGGAAGAGAATTGTAACGCCTGTGTTTCAGGCTAAGCAGTAAGGTGATGTAATAGTTAGGGTCAACAATTACAATCAATTTTGAAGTAATAAAAAGGAATTATTTGAGTATTATGTGAATTATGTGAGTTTATGTTCATTAAACTTATTTATATAGATATAATAAATTAAAAATGAAAATAAGCGTCGAAAATAAAATAATACATGAACCAAATATCTCTGAAGAGAGTTTTAGTGGTCGTGACAAGGATTCCGGAGATATAAAGATCGCCGAAATCCGAGTTATAACGAAGAAGTTATGACATGTCAAAGTTTCGCGACAAAACCGGCACGACACTATGTGACGTAAAAAGGTGAGTTTACGATAGACTACTTTTTAGCCTTAGCAATCTAAACAAAAGTTATAGTACACGTTAAACCCAGAGCATGCATAAAAAGAACGCTCAAATCTGACTTCATATGAAGAAGTTATGATTTTTCCAAGATTCAACATAGCAGTATGCACCCCGGAGTTCGAATGTTATATCGACCGATATTTAGCCGACACAACCTAAACAAGAATTTAAGATCTCATTAATATTAGCTCAACAATGAAAAGACAGACGAAAACGAACGTCGGATGACAAAGTTATGAATTTTTAACAGACTTTTCCTGTCTCGGCCTGTTAAAAATATAAGTTTAAAAATAGATTCAAAATTAGCCGATGGAGTCTAAACGAAAGTTATAGAGTACGTATCCACCTACACGTGGATATAAAGAACGTCGAAAACAGACCTCGTATGCGAAATTTACGAATTTTAGAAGTCGAGAGGGTAATCTGTGAGGCTGCTCAGGGAATGCCCCGCGCAGAGAAGAGGAACGCCTTGCGTTCGCATGCTTGGCCTCAGATCTGCCACGTCGCCCCAGCAGTCTTCGGACATGTAACCTCCGGAACGCATTGTGTATGCATGTATGCCCTGCGTACCGAGGAACACGCTGCGTACCTCCGCAGGTACGCCCTGCGTAACCCAAGCTCCAACACTATAAAAGGAGGTGCGAGGGTGCCTCATTTTTCACACCTTAAACCCCTTTCTTTCTCTCGCTACTATCCCTCTAACCCTACCAAACACCCCCAAGCCTTAGGAAACTTCCCTAGCACTAGAGGAAAGCTCCGTAGCGCTCGAAGGCCCCGAGAAAAAATGTTTTTCGGCTCGAAAAGTTTTGCCCCCGCGGAACCTGGTTTTTAGCAAAACCCGCTGTAAGTGAGATACGCTTACCCTACTTTAAATATAGCTTATATTTAAATTTATTACTGTTATTATGAACTTATAATAAGTATTTGGGGTAGTATTATGACTTATATAAGTATCGTTATAATGCCTTTTTAAGTACTCACTGTACGGGGAATTCAGTTTGAAGGGCCGCTTGCGTTGTTGGATTTCATGTATGGCCCCTGTCTATACATAGTAGTTGAGAAGTACTGTTTAATACTTATATAATAATAATAATACTAAGACTAAGAATTAGTCACAGTGAATTTTAGACTAAAATCTAGTGGTAATGATACTAGGTTTCGTCAAAGGAAAGTAAATTAATAGAAGCGAAGCGCTGTCTGAGTTCGGAATCACCACCTCAACAGGTGAGTCCATAGTTACTTTCATCTTACAAATAGATACGAAATATTTAATATAAATTATGTGCTATGTGTGCATATTATCTATATATTTGCTATCTATGCTGGATGAAAGATTTTATACATGTTTTAATTGATTAAAAATGTATATGTATTTTATATCTACAAATATGTTTGGTAAAACATGGGTACATGAAACAGATGATGTGTGATAAAATAAAATTGATGAGAGGGCTCGATGTTTACGATGATCCAGTCATCTAGCGGAGTATAGATGACGACCACAGACTATTCTAGACAGTCTAGTGGAATGCTAGCAGGATCGCAACCTGTAAGTGTTTATTTGAACTACGTGTTCACCAACAGTACTCCATCCCCCTCATGGTTGCCTTATTTGACATAAATTGATGAGGTATCCCTTAAGCAATGTTGTCACCCCAATCAAAATCCTCAGGCTAGGTCCCTTATAATAGATGTTTTAGGGACGCAAAGTGAGGATAGCGGGAACGGGTAATCGGGTTGTTTGAAGTGATGAAATTAATAAACTTATTTATTGTGGATTGAAAACCCTATGTGCTCACCAGGCTCCCAAGTCTGACCCACTCAGTTTCTTTTATTACAGGTAGTGACACAATAGCATAGTTGCGATGACTTGATGATGGATTATGGATTATAGGCCAGTAGATATAAATAAATATTGTATTGACAATGTTGTTCTACTTATGCTTTTGATCTGTATTGACAACTAAATCCCAAGGTTTTAATATAATGAAACATATTTCTTCGAAAATGCATTGATAAAATCTTTATCATATTTTCTTTTGGGAACAAATTCCGCAACAGTTTTCTTTAAAAGGTTACTCTGATTTTCAAATAAAGCATAAACAAATCGGTCTTTTCTGGCCGTGAAAATGGGGATGTCACAGCGTAAAACCGAATCGATCCGTTGAGACACTTGCACACGTCCGATGGAAATTCCGAGAGCGTTTTTGGACTCAGGCTATGGCCTAATATTGAATTTCATAGTAAAATATTTTTAGCGGAAATAATTGCAAAAGTGGAAAAATCGAGCGTTCGGGCTATTTAAACATGAAACTTTAAATGTGTTTTCCTGGAGTTCCGTAACTCAAAAAATTAATCCATTCGGGTTTTTGGAATCCTTGAAATTAACTCTATCAAATGAAACATTCGAAAAAATATTAGATATCCCGAACCCGGTACACAAATCGAGGAGCATTATAAGGTATGTAATGCTTTGTAACATCCCCCTCTGGCACGTATCACAATATTGTCCGCTTTAGGCTCCCGACACGAAATCTTCCCAGGGGGTCACCCATCCATGAATTGTTTTCGCCCGAGCACGCTTAACTGCAGAGTTCTTATGGGATCTGCTGCCCTCACGGCATTAAAACGCTTTGTAACAAGGAAGGTATCTACACCCCTTATAAGGAAATGTTTCGTTCTCCTTCCAAGCCGATGTGGGATCAGGTGCAACCCACCTTCACCCCTCATTATAGGGTTCGACGTCCTCGTCGAACACATCAACATGTGCCCCAGCTCTGATACCATTTGTAACACCCCCCTCTGGCACGTATCACAATATTGTCCGCTTTGGGCTCCCGGCACAAAAACTTCCCAGGGGGTCACCCATCCGTGAATTGTTCTCGCTCAAGCACGCTTAACTGTAGAGTTATTATGGGATCTGCTGCCCTCACGGCTTTAAAACGCGTTGTAACAAGGAAGGTATCCACACCCCTTATAAGGAAATGTTTCGTTCTCCTTCCAAGCCGATGTGGGATCCGGTGCAACCCACCTTCACCCGATTTGGTCACTTTGGTGGGCCCCACTTTATTTGATCAGCGATGAGGAGGCCCCTACGACCCCCTCACCTACTTCCAAACCCCTCCCTTCCTTCCTCTCATTCCTCTTTTCCCAACACTCCACTACAAGTATTAAGCATGGGTTTGATGAAGTGTTTGATTTTCCTAGAAGTCATGGACTTGCAAGCTTGAGAGAGGACCCTTACTAGTATAAATAGAGGGTCTTGGAGACCCTCAATCACATACCTCGACCGATCAATCGAAACGGGTGATAAGTATCTACTATCATTACTACAACGTACAATGAAGCCTTGTAGGGGGTACACTCAGTCACATAACTTAGTTATAGAACTCACTATAAACATTAACTAGAATCTCTCTCTCTTTCTCTCTCTCTACAAACCATGGGATTGGCTGCTTTTAAAACAATTTTATATATGGATTTACTTATGGTCTTTCTCTTACTAAAAACCATGGGCTTGGTTTCCTTCAAAACTATTTTAAGTATGGAATTACTTTTGCAAATACATCTTTTGGTTTTCAATGCTTATTCAAAGACTCATTACAACCATAATTTTAAGTATGGATTTACTTATGCAAAGACATCTTTTGGTTTTCAATGATTATTCAAAGACTCATTACGAACACAGTTTTAAGTATGGATTTACTTACAAAGAAAATACTTTTTACACTTTTTTAAAAGTATCACTTGATATGTGCATATTTAGTTATATATTTTGCATGAAATCTTAATAATTTTTTGGCTATTTTATTGCAATTAGTGAACAAAAGGTACTTAATTATGTTTAAATTGTATTGCCAGCCTAAAAGACATGCTCGGGAGCGAAAGGAAGCGGGACTAGCAATCGGAAGCTCGGGAACTAAAGAAAGAAGAAAAAGAGTCAAAAACCTAAAGAACTCGGCGAGTTGGCCATCAACTCGACGAGTTGGGTCGAACATTCGCGAACATCAGATGCCTTGTCGTACACGGGTTTTAAGTGATGGACTCGCCGAGTCGGTTACTGGACTCGACAAGTCTACCCTGTTTTCACAAGTCTATATAAAGGGCTTAATTGTCCGATACCTTAGCTTTCTCTGGAACCTTGGGCGACCAAATTGTGATTGGGAGTACTGCTGGAGCTCTGGAACTCGTGGATCAACCTTAGCATTCAATTTTGAGGAGATTGAAAGGCACAAACTTTTTCTATTTTCTTAATCTAGTGTTTACAACATGTTTGAATCATTAGGTTTAGTTTGTGAGCTATTTTCTGCTATGAATATGAGCTAAACACTTATAGCTTCTGTTTAGGGTAGACTAGCTTGTTAATATGGTTTGAATTTTATGGCATGGATTATTTGATTTGGTGAGATTGTTTTGCTAAGCTTGTTAAAGACCCTTATGTGTTAACAATAACAATTTTCTGTTAATTATATATGAAAGACCCACACTTTCATAAATTCTACATTATTACTCCAAAACATGCTACATGCATATTCACAAATAATATTTTACATTGATAACTTGTTTACAAACGACTGGATACAAACCGACTAAGTTTTAATATTTTACATAATTACCCAGGATATTGTAATTTTATACAAACATAAACCGAAATACAAAAGTACTATTACAAACTATTCTAAATCTTCCAACAGTATACTACCATACTGCTTATTTATTTCCTGCAATTGTTAAACATTGAGAGGGGTAAGCGGTGACGCTTAGTGAGTTCAATAATAGATACAATATAACGTTATGCCATATATATACATCAATATGGCAGAAGCAAAGAGGAACAACAAAGGCATATGAGAAATCATGTGACAGGCTTTTCATATCAATCAATGACTCGATTCAAAGATATACAATCAATGAGATATAACAATTTCAATACTTGATAAACATCAATAACGCTTCGGCCCAAATGGCACTGAAGACAAACAATTTCTGATTAACATTAAGGTAGATTTCAGGTTTTCACGCCCTGTCTAACCTTCTGCCAATACCATAGAATAGAAGTCATTCTCTTACGAGACATGCTCTACATGGCCAGAGGCTTCATACCAGTACCACCGTGAATCTAAGTCCTTTCACTGATCACATGGTCAAAGGTATAACTTTGCTATCAAAATAGCGGAAATAATAACAACGGAAAAGCACAAAGCACATATAACACATAACATACAATTGTTCCTATATATTGAACTCACCGTGCTGTAATCGAATGTTGCGATAGAATTCTGAATTCTGATGAAATTACACCATCCTCAGGCCTCTAAAACCTTCAATTATACCCCTGGAGTTCATATTTCAGATTTCATAAGCAACTCCTCAACTAATCTCAAGTTATGTTGTTTTCAATTTAGAAATTTTAGTTTTTGTTCTTTGTATAGTTGTCACTTGCAGACCTGTTTTACCCTTCTTAAATATCAAAATAACTAATAAATCCTAAATATTAACAAACTAGACTCTTATATCTTTCTAGTGCCACTGACCTCACATTTTTATGATTTTTCTATAATTTACTATGAATTTTACAACACAGCATCCCAAAGCTGTCAAAATTCAGCCTTACTGCACTGAACATATAGCTGTTTTCACCCATCTTAAGTCCGGAATTAGATTTTGGTTTTAAAACAAAAATCAAATTACACATTCTCATATTTCCAGGGATATAGAACACATATCCATACGATTTTTCTACAATTTTTGGTGATTTTTACAAAAACAGGACAATTATACCCTTTATGATTTCATTTTACCCTTTACATGATCAAACCTCATGATCAATATCACTAAGTTCTTGTTTTACAATGATAACACTGAATATTTTAGTAATTCATGCTAATTCAAGTATAAACCATGAGTTTCATTACTAATTTTCACTAATTACTCTTAAACCATGATTAAATCTCAAGTTTACATGTAGTTACTTGATTTCCATTTAAGATTCTAGGTTAATAACATAAACTCATGCCTAATTTCATGAAATCAGTGGTAAACCCACTTTGATTAAACCCTAATCTCTTAATAACTCACTAATTACAAGGGTTAATCCAAAAATTAAGAGTTCATACCTTGATTACTAGACTTGATATTTCAAGAACACTCAAAATCTTGATTTAATCTTCAAAAGTTGTTCACGATTGATCATGTGTGTGAAAATCTCCCATAGGGATGGTGAGGAACTGAAAATGGAAGAAAAAATGACTCAAATTCGTGTTTCAATGGGTAAAAACCCGAGGTGGGTCGGGTTTGACCCGGTTTGGGTACCCGTTTTACCCCTAAACACTAAAAATTGCATAACTTTTCGCTCGGAACTCCGTTTTCGATGAGGTTTTTGCCTATACGTTTCTAACGAGATAATTTACAACTTCCAATAAAAATATCCCAGAAAAGATCTTCCAATAAAATCAGTTTTACTTATTTCCAACTTAGACGTTATACTTTCGTTAATTCCGATAGTTGACTTTTTGATCGGAATCACATAAGACATCCCCATCACTCCCAATACCTTCCAAATGATTCTAAACTTAGTTTAACTTCAAATCTTATAAAACTATTTCGTTATAAATCGACGCTCAAAACCATATCGAAAAATGGTGTTTTTAACACATATAATTTTATTCCATTATAACTACCTATTTTAAACGTTTAAAACCACATAATATCTAATAATATTCATTTTTAAACTAACATGCATATGAAACATGATAATTGAACAAGTTTAGTAAAGTGTATGTTACAATATAGTATATTAAGTTGCATGAACATCTCTTAATTGCTTGCCTCATATAATTTATGTGAAAAAAGATTGTATGCCTAGGAATAGTGAACATGAAACTAGGGTTAACTTGAAAATAGGTAAGTTAATGTGTGAGATTGTATGATGAACAACCATACAAGAGGTTAATTGAATTAGTAATTTAATTAGCTAACTACAAGTCTTACTTAACCCGAATCAATATACTAGGAAACTCATTAGTTTAACCAACTGGCCACTGTTTGAATTGATTTTTTTCCTAAGGATTAGTAATAGTGAACATGAACCTAATCAGGCTAATCGGTTGCCAATGAAAAATTAATCCATTGCACTTGCCATAAAATCAACCATAGGAATAAGTTAGTTGAACCTGAACAGAAGTCTCCTTTATTATTGAATTTAGTTGATTTTTATTTGCTTTAACTGTTAGTCGTTTATTTGAGTGTTAGTTAAGTGTTTAAGTTTATAGTCTTGCAAAACTAGAGAAAACCCTTTTCTTTTATTATTTGTTTTTAGATAATTCTAGTAGTTAGGTTAATTATTGTTCCCTGTGTTCGATACCCTGCTTGCTTAAACTATACCACCAATTGACAGGTACACTGCCTTTTGTGTGTATAAATTGTGTTAAAATAGTAGGATTAAAACTAGTTCGTTCCACACACATCATCACTACTATTAGCAGAAAACCTGTAAGTCTCACCAACCTTGTGTTAACCCTCAAAACTAGATGTATTCTCAGGGAATCACTAAATAGACATGCAAGATGGAATGGATTACAGGTGACCTAGTTTACTAACTATTGTATTATATGCCTATATGTTAAGGTAATTCATTCACTATTATTATCTGTAACAACCATGTATTCAAACATCAAGATGGAATACAAATGCTATATATTCAGTTTACATGTGATCCATGAACTTAGTTGCATAGCCCGACATGTCCCGTCGCCTTGGCCAAGGGTGTAACAAGTTGAGTGCATGGAAATCCACAAATTTAGAAACTTATTGAGGTCCTTTGATAAGCATAACTCTCATATCTAAAGTTTGATGGTGGATTGGACTCCATGCATGCATTTACATCTCATTTCCCCTTTATTTTGACCTACTTGATGTTCAGGACATGCATTGGGCAAGCATGTCTATATAGCTACAATGTTATTTGGTCCTTTGGGTTGGAGAAATCCTTCTAGAAGTTTTAAAGGTTTGGCTTGAAGAATTAAGAGCTTAATGCTTTTACCTGTCTAGATCGAGTCTCACGACGTGAAGGGTTATGTGTCACGTCGTGACGATGACATTTACACGATTGTTTTGTCCTAACTCCGTTATGATGTGACCCATGGGTGACCACGACGTGATAATCAGCTGGGGCTATCTTTGACCATTGACTTTTGACCTCAGTGACTTTTGGTCAAATTAGGGTTTTAGGGTGTAGAATGATAGGGTACTTATATTTTGCCTTTGGGTGTCTCATTGTACTTGTCCTACCCTGTGTGTGAGCTGTTGTATGTAGCTGTTATTCCTAAGGTGAGTCTTCTCACTATATTTGCATATGTGGTGGTGTATGTGTATTGACCAGTTGGGTCCTAATTGTTGATTGCTGTTATATAGGAAATTGGGATTGCTAATAATCCTCAAGGTTGCTGATAACACCTGAAACGTGCTATTAATCTACAGGGCATGTTGTTAGCCTATTAGGATTGCTGATAATCCCCCGAGTTGTTGATAACTCATAGTTGTTTCTTATGATGTGTTGTATGTGATATTTTGGGAAACTCGCTAAGCTTCTGCTTATATTTGTGGATTAAATGTGTTTCAAGTTCTTCTAATGATCACGGGAAGACGAAGGCTTGACTATACACTCTGTCTTGTAGATTTTTATGATTTTCGAATTTTGACACTATGATTTGGGATGATTGTATTGCATACACCTTAAATTTTGTTGACTTCTTTTTATAATACTTGAGGTTTTTCCATATTCTAAAATGAAAAATTTTATGGTAGAAATCTGGATGTAACAAAAGTCTCAATTATTTGACTTTTTGAATAGAAAAACCCAAGAAATTGGCTAATTTATTCACTCAATCCTTTTTTGACCTATTTTGTAAGTCAAGAGACCAAATTGTTAATTTTCCAAAAATAATGGAACTTTTCTACAGATTTCCTTAAACTTTTGTAAATAATGTATAAATGTATTTTTTAAGTATTTTTATGTATTTATATATTTTTTTAAAGTTTTTATATGTGTGTTTATATATTTTCATGTATTTTAAATGTATAAACATATTTGTTTTACATATTTATATGTATTTTTACTTATTTATGTATTTTCTTAAGTTTATATATATATATATATATATACATATATATATATATATATATATATATATATATATATATATATATATATATATATAGACACACACACACACACACATACATACACATATTTTTATGTATTTTAAATGTATAAAGGTATTTTTTTATATATTTATATGTATTTTTACATATTTTTGTATTTTTAAGTTTTTATATATATGTTTGAGTATTTTTATAGTCTTAAGTACAGAATAGCAAGCTTTTTTCCAAATTTTAAACATGCCTTAATTTCGTCATAACAAATATTAAATCTTAAATCATATTCATATCTTTTTCAAAAACATCTGATTATATCTTAGCATCCAAACGAACGTAATCCGATGTAAATTTCATATGTAATTGTTAAAACATCTAGACCCCCTAGCTAGTAGATTTCGTCCCTATGAGTTTCTAGGAAGCAATGGACGAATTTTTCTTCTCTCCCAAGTCATCTTCTTGCATTGAGTGTTTGTGACTCCATTAGAGGTGCAACACTTGGGGCACTAGGCTTTCAGAAGTCAAGATCAAGAAAGATTTGTGATTGTTATTGCTACATAATAATCAAGGTAATGTTTCTAACCCTATTGATGTGTTAATTTCGAATATGTATGCTTAGTTATAGGGTTATTGCTTTGGTATTCATAGTTGTATGTTTAATTAGAAAAACCTAGATCCAAAGCAATTAGGGTTGCATGAACACCATAGGATGTTGTTATGCTCAAAACCCAACACATCCGGATTAAAGTGTCTAAAAGTATGATCTTGACTAAGGATCCTCTACCTACCAGGATCCTTCTAACAAAGTGATTGACGATGTAGAGAGTTATCACCAGTCCTTCGTGGTGAGGATCTTAGATGTTTTTTCTATCTTGTTCATCGAAGGTGATTTGTTTCTCAATTGTGATCGACGTGTTCTTCTGTGGTCTCTCTTCTTTTTTCGCCTTAGACACCTTAGAATGTCTTTTCGCTACAAAGTAAGAAGTTCCACAAATGTTAGAACCTCCCGGAATAACATTAGTTACCTTGGCATCTAAAGAAGGGGATCCTGGTTTTTCTAGTATCCTCGTAGGAGATTTCTCTTTTTCTGTGGATCTTTCTTTCCTTCTTCCTAGGATCTCTTTAAGATATCCTTTGCTCGGAAGATAGCTTATTTCCTTCCTGAGAGCTATGCAGTCCACGATATTGTGGCAAAAAAAATTCATGGTATGCACACCACATAGATTTATCCTTCCAGCCACTTGATGTTTCTCTTTTCCTTGGCCACCTTGCTTTATCACCAAGATCTTGCATAACGAAGATCAGAACTGAAACATCCACATCCATGGTTGAAGTAAGAAATTGGAGGATTGGAAATGGATGTAGTAGATGAAAAGAGAGGATGAAGTGTTGTAGGTAGCTCATTAAAAACTCAAATGAGATACAGTCGGCATTTACACGTGGAAATTTTAAATTGTGTGGCACAGATGTTACTAGTTGACCCCTTCAGTTCTTACAAAAGGACCAATTTGACCCAACAAAAAAAACTTTGTTCCCTCAAAAGGCTCGAACATAACTTTATGGACTGAATGGGAAAAGTCGAAATACATAATAGGGCTAATGTGTTATTTTCCCTTTATTTTAATCATCAAATGAAATAACCACCATTAAACACTAGTTACCACCACCGTCATCAATACCAACCGCCACTGCATTACCCCACCATTCACCACTCACCATGATTATGATTATAATCACTACTAACCACCATCGTAACTATCATCATCACCAATAACCACCATTACCACCAACCATACCACCATTGTTACCATCATCACCACCACCTCCGATACCATTATCATTGCCACCACTGATACCATCATCATCAACACCACTAATACCATCATCACTGTAACATCGTAAAAACCATGTCTAAATTTTTCGTTTTTAAAATAAACAAAACATCTATTATAAAAAATTACATCCAAGGCAGCCCGTTTGTTCATAAAACATTATTCAAAAATCATAGTTAATAAGAAGATAATGTGAAATCTCAAATCATAAATCTACTGATGTGTGTGCACAGTCTCACCTTCTCCATCTAATAAGTACCTACAAAATATTTAATCCATATTTGTAAGCATAAAGCTTAGTGAGTTCCCAAAAATGCCACATAAAGCACAACATAATAAATAACTAAGGGTTATCAGCAAACTCTGGAGACTATCAACGGTCCCATTGGGCTAACAACATGCCATGTGGATTAACAACACACCTCATGGGTTATCAGCAACCCTGGGGACTATCAGCAGTCCCATGGACTTACAACAATCCATGAGTTATCAGTAAATCATTTCACATATAAAAAAATCAAAAAATAAGACCCAACTGGTCGACATGCATATATTACCGCATATTCAAGTATAGTGAGAAGATTCACCTCGCAAGTAGCAACTAAACACCATAGCTCTCACCTGGAGAAGACTGATCCTACATGACACCTAACAACAATAAAAGAGTACCCTCTCAGTTTACACTCCAAAACCCTTAGTTTGACCAAAAGTCAACCAATATCCAAGGTCAATGATCAAAGTCAAAGTCAACAGCCTACAATACTAACAGATGACCCTCACATCGTGAGAAAGTACCACATCGTGAACCCTCCTTGGTCACGTCGTGAACACAAAAGGACAAGATAATCATGGGATCCTCCATCGTGACGTCATGACACTCTCCAGGTCACGACGTGACCACGGTCTGAAGCGTAATCCTAATGGTTTGAGTCCTTAATCCATTAAGTCATCAACTCCAACTTTCCAAAAGGTTTTCCCCAACCAAAAGGACTATAAAAATCGTATCTTTTTAGTCATGCATGTCCAATGCATGACTTTAACACTAACTAGGTCAAAACAAAGGAAAATGAGTCGAAGAGCCATGCTTGGAGTCCAATCCACCATCAAACTTCAATCTAAGACTTATGCTTATCAAATGACCCCAAAGATCGATAAAGTTGCCAATTTTATGGATTCCATGCATTCTACTCAATCCATACATGGAGAAAAGTAGGTAAAACTTAGATATAACATGCGTAAATGAGAAGGGAAAGAACTTCAGGACTTACAAAGGTCCAGAAACAACACAAGATGGTGAAGAGGAGGCTTGATTGCTGAAACAATACCCCAAGGGACCTTCTTCTTCAACATGGAGCTAAACCCACCCAAAATGAGCCAAAACCACCAAGATGAGCTAGGGTTAAGATTTCTAAAATTTAAGAGAGATAGATGCTGAGAAATGAACACTAAATCCAAGTTTAGGGTGCTTAAATACGAAGGAAGCCCTACAATATCATGGGATTGGGCTGCAACCTTATTCACGTCATGACCAACTATGTGTCACGTCGTGACCACTGCTCCAGATACGCATCCTCATTTGGCTCATCACGTCGTGACCTCCTTATGGTGTAACGCCTGAGTCGCCAAGTATGAAAATTTATCCATTATTCAATTTATAAGTTGAGGGTTCGTGAGTACGCTGGGCATACACTAGGTACGTACGACGTACTCCTTGCATGCGCACATTGGGGGTGAACCCTACGTACGCAGGGTGTACTCAAGCCAGAGGAAAACCCTAAATTTTAGGATTTGCACACTATTTAAGCACATTAATCCCTTTACCCCCTTTACCTTATCATCCCTCCATTGCCTTCTAGTGCTAATCTCGAAACCCTAGCTATCTTGAGTGTATTTTGAGCTTACAAAGAGCTTTTGTGTGTTATTTTGTGGTTTTGAAGAAGAAGAAAGCTCGAAGAGAAGCAAAGGAGAAGAAGAAGCTTGTAGATCTAGAGTTTGTGTATCATTTCTATCCCATTGAAGGTATAAAGTCTTAAACTTGTTCATTCTAAGCTTAGATCTAGGTTTAGGGAAGAAATTAGCATCTTGTGGTCCCATAACTTGGTCTTTTGGGGTATGGGCTACTCCAGACCATTTAAGTTGTCCTTTTTTACTCTTGGAGGTGCTTGAAGTCATAAAAATAGTATCTTGAAGGTTCATACTAAACCATGCATGATTTGGTGACCACTTAAGAGAGATAGAAGGCTTAATTCATGGTTTGAGTCCCAATGAAGCATGCAAGAACATAAAGCTTGCAACTTTTTTAGCTTAAGATACTTTTATGAACTTGGATCTAAGTATTGGACATTAAATCTTAATGGGTTAAGATATTGGAGCAACTTTAGGCTGATTGAACAGTATGTCGTGCATACTCTTGAGTATGTTGCGCGTACTGGGCCAGTGCCTTGATTCCGGATCATCAGCATACGTCGGGCGTACGAGCCATGTACGCCACGTGCACCCAGTCTGTGGGCTTAAGAGAGTTTTCGGCTCGAGTTTTATTGGGCCTTTGGACTTGTTTAGATTTGGGCCTCAGGCCTACCTGTAGTAGCAGGACATTTATGAGCTTTAGGCTAGTTTAGGAGCTCTTGGGCCTTAGGGCCTTATAGTTGGGCTTGGAATACCTTTCTGTGTTATTTTGGATTGGGCCTTGGTAGGGGAGGCCAAATAAGGCAAGGGTAAAGAAACCCTTTTTTCTTTAAGTCAAGATTAGGGTTTGGACTTTCGAGCTAGATTAATGTCCTAGTTTCTAATTAGGGTCTTATACTTGTGAATTAGGGAAGGGATTTCTCGAGTCATCCGCTCAATTGTGGTTTGATACCTTCAGTCTGGGGTGAGTTTCATTCACTGTATCTCTGGGTCGAAGGCACCAATGCCGACCCACTTGTGTTATGATGTAATAGGATGATTGTCTTCGTGACAATTGTCAATTATGTCTGTATTTGCTTGATGACTCTTTGATGCTTTGTTATGATATTATGTGGTAGTGACGTAGGGTGAAATAGACCCGATATACGGTTGAAATAGACCAAAGGGGGATTACAAGCACTCAAATATGCTTGACTGTATCCGGTTGAAATAGACCGAAGGGGACTGCAAGCACCCAAATATACTTGATTGTATCCGGTTGAAATAGACCGAAGGGGATTACAAGCACCCATATATGTTTGATTGTATTCAGTTGAAACAGACCGAAGGGGACTGCAAGCATCCAGATATGCTTGATTTTATGTTTGTATGGTATGAGGTATTTTGGGAGAGCTCACTAAGCTTTGTGTTTAAGGTTTGTAAGGGTTAAAATGTTGTAATTAGTCGAAATGTATTTTGCACTCTTCGAATGTTTTGTAATCTATTTTACTAAGGCGCTTTTATTCGAAGCTCAAGTGTCTATGCCTTAGTATATTTTTTGTACGCTTTCTGTTCCCTATAAATTGGGATATTTACTAGAGTTAGATAAGAGTTTTTACAGACCTGTCTTTGTACTCTGTAAACATTTTAAAGCGTAATAGAGCTGAAACAAGATCATATTTACATCTGGTGTTCAATCTTGCATTCTTACTTGATTTTATACTCTGATTCATTTTATACTCGATTCTATGATTCATCACGGTTTTCAGTTTATGTTTCAGGTACTTCCAGTTCGAAGGGGAAGGGTCCGACTTGATCGCACTGTATCCACCTATGATTTTCCACATTATGTGATTTTGGGAATTTGTACTCTGATAAAATGTTGTTATGATACACTTTCAACTGTTTGATGTGATTATTGTATGTTTTGAATGAAATTTAAAAACAAAATTTTATTCGTATTTTTGAGATGTTACATATGGTCACGTCATGACCCATGATTTTTCCTAAAAACCATGTCTTTTACTCCTTAATGTCCCACACTGATCCATTCTGAAAATCAGGTGTTAGAATCACTATCACTGCTGATACTATCACCGCCACCAATTTGAAATTTGTAACCAAAATTAAAACCAAGTTAAACAAAAATAACTTCATAAATTGGAAGGATAGTTGCAAGCACTAGGAACATATCTTTTTTATATTGTATTGTTTAGATCATTTTCTTTTTCCTTCGTCCCATCAAACACATTTCATCTTCTTTTTTCTTCCTCCCACCAAGAATATATCTCGATTTCAGTGGTTGAGAAGAGGAATCTGGTGGTGGAGGCGTAGGAACCAACATCGGCGGTGGTGGTGTTGCGGTGTACGATCAGTCAGATGAAAATGAAGGCTAGGGGTGAAGGTGTGGTATTGGAGGACGATGAAAGTGGAAGTGGCCGCTAGCAATGGAGACGAAGATGGTGACCGATAACGAGGCATAGAGTATGGAAATGAGGGAGCTATTAGCCATTATTTTAAAGGGTTTGAGAAGACAAGAGTCACCTCCTACTGATTTATGGTTTTAGTAGTAAAGAATTTTGAGAAATGGTCATTGAAATATACAACTTTTATCAACTTTAGTTCGAAGACATAAAAATCTTTTTACGGACATTTAACAGAGCACGGTATCAACCTTAAAGGCCACAAATTCAATTTTTAAAATTACATGGACAAACAATGTCAAATTTTTTTAAAATAAAAACTAATTGATCTAAATCACAATGACCAAATGTGTAATTTCCTCTAAAACATAAAAAGATGATGTCGACCCATATGAAAAAGTAAAAGTTGAGGGATGTTCGGGTGGAATAGGACCTACCTGAGTAAACATGTAGACCACCAATAGGAGATCAACGCGGTGGAGATGATTCCACTTGGTCACATCATAATGGGCCAGACTCTCTCCTCTTTGTTTTGTCTTTGTGTTTGCCCTCTTTATTCATTTTATTTCCGTTTTGGCTTTTTATTGAAATAAATTATTTGTATTTCTAGTTAAACAAAGTTTATTTGTATTCTATTAAAATAAATATTTCATTTTTGTTTATAAATATATAATTTAATATGTTTACAGTAGCTAAGTTTTTATTTGATTATAATAAAACGTTTTAAGCGTTAATTTATAAGAAAAACATGTTGAAAAAATATTTTTACACATCCTTATAAGAATTATTTAAATGAAAAACTTATAATCCAAATGGGTGAACATATGGACCATGACCCGGACGGGTACCGGTTTTATATCGTCAAGCTAATTACTGTATATTGGTTTTACACTATATCTGTTCCGTTTTTTTTATCGATTCAACCGGCATGTTCCTGTTTTTGGATCGGAATTTCAAGAAACATAATCTTTTCATATCTTTTATCCTAATCTATGTGATATTGTTTCCATCGAATCTCCTTAAAATTTCATTCATAAGAACAAAGTATCAAAGCAGAAAGGTTTTTAGCTATTTTGCATATTGTGTAATGAGTGAAATTCTTTAGAATATCATAACTCATTTGTTTTAAGTTGGATTGACATGATATCTTTCCCGACATATAGTTTAGTGTTAATATTTCATTTTAAGGTGTAATTTAATCGTTTTGTTATATATTAGTTGAGTTACAATCCCTTAAAGAAGGGTTATCAAAACTGAAAGACTTTTAGATTTTATGTATATTGTACTCTGTAAAATTCTTTAAAATGTCAGAATTCATTTATTTGAAGTTTGATTGACAAGATACTTTTTCCAACGTTTTTAGTGTTTATACTTTCACTTTTTTTTGTTACATATTCGTTGAATTATAGTATCATGAAGACGGGGTATCAAAGCTGAAAGGTTTTCAACTTTTCTGTATGATGTGTAAAATGTGAAATTCTTTAAAATGTCATATATATATATATATATATATATATATATATATATATATATATATATATATATATATATATATATAAAGAGGTAGGTTCCGTTGAGATTAAAAAAAATAAAGATCTTGAGATTCAATCACAACCATGTATTTCACATTTGCCGCTCTAACCCTCCGGCGTACCGGCGCGACAGAGCGCCACCCATTCCTTTCTCCTCCGCCAACATCCCCATCATCATAACCGCCACCGCCACCACCACTACCACCACCTCTCACACCAGCCGACGCCACCACTGTCACCTCCGTTAGTTATATCACTATCACCTTTTCTGCCACCAATTGTCATAATCATTTATGATTACTCAATCTGTGAACAGACATATATGTATAATCATTTATGATTAGACATATACATATAAACATGTATAATCCTATATGATTATACCTCTCTGCCATATAATAATTTATTATTAGACATACCTCGTTGCTGCCGGTACGTTGGAGCATTAGAGTGGCAAATGAGAAATATGTGGTTGAGGTTGAATCACAAGATACCTACTTTTTTTTAATCTCAAGTAAACCGTCCCCTATATATATATATATATATATATATATATATATATATATATATATATATATATATATATATATATATATATATATATACTAATAAACTCTAATAAATGAAGGTTTTTTTTGTCATATGTCATACTCTCATTCAATTTGTCAAATGTCATTTTGTGGTTATTTTGAATTAATTTTTTTCCACATGTCATTTTATGAGTTTTTCTTTTTTTTTTTGGAACCGGCAAATACTATATTAGAAAAAAAAGGCCAAATAGCAAGAAACTATAGGCTAAAAGTACAAAGTGCATACAAGAAATATTTACATACAAGAGGAAGGACTAGAGCACCAGGCAATCCATTTACAAGAACATTTAGATCTCCTATGTTTAATCCATGAAAACACCATGGATTGAATGTTCCCCGCCAGTTGATTAGGTGATATCCGAATCTTGTTAAAGACAAAGTCGCACCTTGCTTTCCAAATCAGCCATGCAGTGTCATAACAAATGCTAATTAGGTTCCTTCTCTTCTTTAAGCATCTTCCCCATGTAAAGCAAAACTCCACCATGTCACTTATATTCCCAAATTGGGGTTGAGAAATGCCATACCACCTGAATATCTCCTCCCACACCTTTGCTGCCATCGAACATTTGATCAAAACATGATCGGTATCTTCTCTTTCCAGATCACAATAGCTGCACATAACTGTATTAAAATTGATTCCTCTCTTTTGAAGGGCACATGCAGTTGGGATACCATTTAAGACCGCCCTCCAAATGAATCACCGCACCTTAGTCGGGACCTCCGGTATCCAATCGATCTTCCCTCCTTCACCACTCGAGTTCACCATATCTATTTGTTCTCTTACCACATTAACGTGGTATGCCCCGTCTCCAGAAACGTTGCATACCCACCGGTCTGGTTGGGTGTTTGGTAGGAATGATTCCACTTTGAGGGCCAATTCAACAAATTCATGTGCATGAGAACTGGAGGATGGGCTTGATTTCCAATCCCATGTTTTCCCCCCGGTGTTTATCCTGTCCCATATTTTGCATTTTTTAACTTTCTCCAGCTTGTACAATCCCGGGAACATTGATTTTAAATTTCCATTGTCCAGCCATTTATCTAACCAGAACAACGTGTTATCTCCTTTACCCACCTGTTTTTTTATTACATCATCAAAGTTGATTCCAGCTTTCGAGAACTCTTTTTTTATCCCTGCTATATTGTTCCAAACACCCGGAATGGACTTCTTTGAGATACAATCTGCAGCTTTGTTATTAAGATTATGGATACCAATAATAGAATCCTTCCATAGACTTGCACCATCATTGCGCAACCGCCACCACCATTTACCAATTAGTGCCAGATTCAAAGCTTTAAGTGAACCCATCCCGAGACCGCCAGCTTCTCTAGGGGACACCACCTTTTGCCAAGAGACCCAGTTGATTTTTCTCTTCCCATCACCATTCATACCCCATAAGAATTTCTTTCTAAAACCTTCCATAGAATTTATGACTCCAGAGGGTGCAACGAACAGTGAGAAATAGTAGGTAGGTAGATTACCAAGAACCGCCTTGCATAGTGTGAGACGCCCCCCCATTGAAAGTGTTTTTGATTTCCATACGGATAATTTGGCCTGGAATCTCTCGATCACCGGTCTCCAGTTTTTCTTCAACTTCATGTTTCCACCTACCGGTACACCAAGGTAGTTGAAAGGGAGTTTGGTCAGTTCACATCCAAGGGGAGTGGCGTACCGGGTAACCTCATGCATGTCTACTCCGACACCAATAACCCTCGACTTGTGGAAATTGACCTTGAGACCAGATGCTATGTGAAAGCACCTTAGAATTCTTGCGAGATTCCTAATATTTTCCTTATGCCATTCGCCCACGAATAGAGCATCATCCGCATAGAATAAGTGAGAGATGGATGTCTCTGTATGTGGGAGGGCCGTCCCGGTAAAAATGCCTTTCTCACAAGCTGTTTTTATTGCAATATTAAGCCCTTCCATGGCAATAATGAAAAGGAAAGGTGACAGTGGATCGCCCTGTCTAACACCCCGTTCCATTTCGAACTCCTTTGTAGGTGACCCGTTTACAAGTACAGATGCTCTTGCAGAACTTAAACACCCTTGAATCCAACCACGCCATTTATCTCCAAATCCAAGTTGCATTTGAATCGAGTCAAGGTATTCCCCGTTGACTGAATCAAAGGCTTTGTCGAAGTCCACTTTGAAGAGCAACATTTTCTTTTTGGCTTTCTTACTCCAGGAGTAGAGTTCGTATACAATCAGCGGACCATCCAAGATATTCCGACCTTCAACAAAAGCAGTTTGCACCTCTCCAATACACTTACCAATAACCTTTTTTAGTCTGTGAGCCAAGGTTTTTGCAATTATCTTGTATAGACAGCCAATTAGACTTATTGGTCTATAATCTCCAAGCGTGATCAGATCCTTGATCTTTGGAACTAAAGTAATGAAAAAGGAGTTGCATCCTCTTCCAAGACTCCCATAATTTTCGAAGTATTTAACAGCATTTGTTATGTCATCTTGCATCTCCGCCCAATACTTCTTAATGAACTGGAAAGAAAAACCATCAGGGCCCGGCGCCTTTTCATTCCCGCATGCCCATACAGCGCATCTGATCTCTTCCTTGGTGAATGGAGCTTCCAGCTGAGCTTTGTCAAAAGCATCCAACGGGGTGAATTTATTGCTGATCAACTTTGGTCTCAAAGGCCATTTCTCCAAGAACTTCCTTTGATAAAATTTAAAATCTTCTTGCTTAATAGTCTCTGCATCAGTGTTCCAAGATCCGTTAATCTGCAGCCCCATTATTCTACTCTTTCTATGCCTGTTATTTACATAACCATGGAAGAAAGATGTGTTTTCGTCGCCGTCTATCACCCACTTTATTCTGGATTTTTGTTTCAGATCCAAGGTCGCTAATTTCTCCATTTCAATTATTTTCTGTATTCCGGATCGTCTTTCATTCATCTCCCATTCACTAAGTTGTCGCCTCTCCGCCAAGCAATCAATGTCATGCACCTGTTGTTTGATTCTCTTTAATTCAACTGTCTCTCTGGGATATGTTGGGTTTTAGTATACTACAACATCCTATGGTGCACATACAACCCTAAATACCTTGGATCTATGTTTTCTCTATTATACATGCAAATGCTTTCCAAGGCATTAAACCTATAACTAGCATGCATTTGACATAAACAATATAATATACTAGTTAGGGAAACATACCTTTTATGTGGCTTGAAGTCTTGATGTATTTGGCCTTAAGAGCTTAGCACCAATAGTATGAAATGCCTCAAATGGAATCACAACACACCTAGGACAAAGGTGGCTCTTGAGAGAGAATTCCATGCACCAAAACACCTCCATATTTCTCTCTAAGAAAAGAAGTGGTGATTTTGGCTATGGAGTAACCTATTTATATGTAGGATTCCAAGGGTCATGGGTATAGCCCATAATCCATACCCATGGGTTTTATGATCCATGGTTCATGTGGCCCAACTCTTTATGTATCCATACATAAACTTGGTCCAACATGGATCATAAGCCCAACACATATAAATATAACTAATTATCATAATTAGTCCCCATAGATTTAATTAGCCTCTTTTGATCACTAAATTAATTCCAAATTAATTCTTGATCGATACTAATTAAAACATATGATTTCATATTAATATATTATAACTTATAATATATTAATAAACCATAAATAACCTTCTCTCAAAGTCCATCCTAACAAATTGTCCTGATGATATGCAACCCAAATGGACCATGCTACTCTCGGGTCAAGTACATACCAATAATAGTTATGGGCTTAGACATCTAATCCAACAGGATATTCATTTGCCCTCCATTTTTTAAGTTCATTCTTCAAGAATTTGAGCTTGGCCACCAGATAGTAATCCGGGGTGCCATACCCCTTAAAGTTGCGCCAGGCATTGACAAAAACATTATCAAAACCTTCCTTCTGCATCCATGAGTTGAAGAAACGGAATGGGGTTTTTCCAAAATCGGGTGCAACGGTTTTTAATACAATAGGGCTTTGATCAGATAGATCCCTTGGGAGTGCTGTAACAGAAATTGAGGGGAAGGCATTTAGAAAGTTATTACAAACCAGGAAGCGATCAAGTTTACTTAATTTGATATCAGTTCGGCAACAGAAGGTATAACGCAGACCACCCATTCGAATATCATTAAGACCTGCTTCCCTGATAAAACTATTGAAATGAAAAGCAGACTGAGGGCAAAAATGCGAATTATATCGCTCGTCCGACCGCCTAACAGTGTTGAAATCTCCAAACACTACCCAAGTACCCCTTTTATTCCTTTTTATTTGTAATAATTCTTCCCAGAGTTTTTGTTTCTCTGTATTGGAATGTGGCCCATATACATTCACTAAGATAGTATCCCCTTGATTTCCTTCCCATCTCCCAATTGTTGCCAGTAGATATCTCGATTTTATGATCTCAGACACTTTGAAGATCCTGCTGTCCCAAATGCTTACTAGACCTCCATATCTGCCTTGAGATTGGATTGCCGAGTAGCCAAAGTCAATTGAGTCCCAACATCCTGCGACATCTATATCATTCATATCCACCAGTTGCGTCTCCTGTATCCCCACAAAGGAGGCACGATGCAGCATTTTTAGCCTCCTCACCCATTCAACCTTGTAGTCTTCGCCTATTCCACGTACATTAACACTGATACAGTTCATTGTGGTGCTGCATCCTCGCCAGTTTCGCCCATCACTTCCTTTAAAATTGGGTCGTTGGAGCTAATTTCGAACCCTATTGCCTTCCCAATTTCTACCGTCTTTCGAATTTCAATTGAAGAGGAGGAGCTTTCATCAGGCACGTTCTCATTCAGGTTTCCATGGCTTTCAGATGGAGCTCTATTAATACATTCCGGGATCATCGGACCTTCGCAGATGTCACTAGACCCCCACATATGTCGGAGAAAAATTCAGTTCAATCCGTCCCGCCGGCACCACCAGGACCAAGACTCATTCAATTACAACGTGACGCTCAGGCTTACCACCGGTTGCATAGAACATCACTCATTAGGGAAGCATTGACCCTAGACCATCTGGGGCATACGCCAAAACTCCTACGAGATAACGGTGAAACAGATTTGGAGATCACATACGTGGGGGGGCTAAGGGTTCTTTTTCTTTTTGACGGCTCAGTAGATGCTAAAGATTTCTTGAATAATGAGAATAGGTGGAAAGAATTTCTGAAGTTGGTGAATTGGAGTGACAAGACCGATATGCAAGTTGAGAGAGTGGCCTGGATCAGAATCATAGGGCTTCCACTATACCTATGGGGGGATCGTAACTTTGCCAGTATCACTGAATGGTTAGGGAAGACAATAGCACCATATGAAGATCTATCAAATAGGGTGGACCTGTCGTGTCCAAAGATTGGAATCCTCACATCAAGGAAAACCAGAATAAATGATGAACTACAAGTTTCCATTGACGGGAGGGTCCTAAAAATTGGTATCACCGAATTTGATGAAGACTGGTTTCCTTTTCGATTTGACAAGTCGGAGGATTACTATGAGACGCAGGATGAGGATGATGAAGAAGTCGGTGAGTATGGGAATGAAGAAGAGGATGGGATATCGGATACGTATATGGGGAACTCAGACGATGAGAAGGAAGATGGTGAGATATCACCAGAATTACAAATGGGAAAGAATGTGGCTCAAACGGAAGGTGGAAAAGAGACAAACGCAGAGATCGAAGAAGAATCTCCGACCAGGCAACCGGCGGTCAGAAGCGAGGTAATCGGAACGTCAGAAGAAGTGCAACGGACGCCTGGTGATCAAACGACGGTGCGGGATTCTATAATGACTGAACACGAAGCGTCGCCTAGAATCTTGGAAGCATTAATGGATAACGGTAACATCCCTGTTCTAACCCACAATTCAAAGGACAAGTGTCATGGCCCAGGTATGGAATCAAACCCAAACACAAATGGGCTCTCTTATGGGCTACCCCCAATTGGTTGTTTTGGGCCGTTTACTTCCCCTATTGTAACAAACAAAAGGCATAGGTCAGTCATCTGAAGTATGTAGCTCACTGGGGAAAAGGAGGAGATTAGATCACGACGAACCCAGACGATCCCTCCTTTTAATAAATTCGATGACTGCTCTCTTTGACCTTGATCTACCCCCGACGATCATGACTTCTCAAACGGCGGTGGTCAAAAGGAGCCGATCATGCTCCAATCAACATTATGAGTTTTTCTATTTCATTAAATTCCATATAATATTTTAATGTAATAATTGCAATAAATGTAGTAATAAATGGATATCAATTTCATTAATGAACTTACCTTTTAATTTCAAAAATTTCAAAGTAAAGCTCATTAGTTTTTTTTGTTTATTTATGTAAATATTTGTTTAAATTTAAAAGATAAAAATATTTCAATTATAATAATTTATTATTTTTCTTTTATTTTCTTATAAATTCAAAGTTCTTAGATATTTTGACATTTACATTTTTTTTTAAATTAACCCATGGAATACATGGGTCTCACAATTAGTAAATGAATAAGTTTATTTTCCTATTGACAAGTGTCACAATATTATAAATCCTCATTAATATTACATGTCACCTATCAAGCCACATGTCAATCTGTTAATTCTCCATTTTAAATTTTAAATTTTAAATTTTAAATTTCTCACTCTAGTTACATTAAATTAGTAATTGATTCCTTATTTCAAATTTTAAATTTCACACTTTAATTAGATTAAATTAATAACATTAAAATAAAAAATAAAGAAAATTAATATATATATTATAAGGTGATATAATTTCATGTATTTATTTAAATCAACGATTATAATTTTATATAACTAAAAAAATATCTATTAATTAATAATTTATTTGAAATAATTGATTAATAATTTTAAATTTTTACTATGAAGTTTAATTAATTTTATAACCGTGGTTCTCACGGGTTATAAACTAGTATATATATATATATATATATATATATATATATATATATATATATATATATATATTTGTGTTTTCCAAAAAAATCAAACAAATTTAATATTTTTGTTATATTTGGTCAATTATGATATAAATAACACTAATGCACTAGCTGGACAATCTCGTTAAATGTTTCTTTATAATTACTAAATGATTTGTGGTATCAAATGTTTGAAAATGTCACTTATGCAAATGGTTAGAAGTTTCAACTAGTCTAATGGTAAACAAATCTTTAAATTTAGGAATATCATGATATGAGGTATTAGCCGTTTTAAAAATATTTTTTTTACTGTTTTATGATCAATTGGCCTATTTATTTATTTTTTTATCATAAATATGAGGACGACCTTATATATTAAACATAGGTTTTATTTATTTATAAATATATATAAAGACGATCATATATATTAAACCTAGGCTTTGTTTCTAAGAAAACAAATACTTATTTATTGTTTGAAATTCCCTCATCGTTTTCTTTTGAACCAATATGTTGTGGATATGTATGCATAAATTCTATTGTAGCCTCATTGACCAGAATATATGTTGTTATGTCCTCTTTCCTTATTTGTAAGCCATTGAATTGTATTTTTTTTTATGCAGACGTAACATTATTCCATGTTTATAGTACTAAATTCCGTAGTTGGAGCACTTCTTTTTCTTAAATTTATTGTATCACTACAAAAAAAAAATTGTAAAATGTTTTACTTCTCTTTTATGGAACATATATCTTTCTACCTTGTTATTTTTGTCAAAATTAATAAAGCAGTTTCTAATATGTATGGTACGATAGCGGTTTCTTTATTTATTTATTTATTTATTTTATTTTTATGCATAATCAACAAGTAAACCTAAATTAATGTTCTTATTCTATAATTGTTGGATATTTACCTAATCAGTCCATGCCAAAAAAATTCTATAAAAATAGTCCCTCAAACGTACAAAATGGTCTTGTTTTAATAAATATTACAAAAATGGTAATGGTCCCTTTAAAAATACGGAATAGGTCCATGTGAGGAATTATTTTACAGGAATGGTCCATATGTTTCAAAAAACTACATAAATCGTCCCTTTCTCATAATAACTTTACAGAAATGGTCCTTATGTTTCATAGAATTATAGATATGGTTCATGTCTATTAGATTCTCCTTCCGTCCTAAATTAATTGTCCACTTTTGATTTTTAAAATATTTTTTTCTTTAACTTTGACATTGAATATTTTTATCTGTGTTATATATTATAAAATTGGAAATATATTTAAAGTACAATCCATTAATATATTTTGCGTCAAGTAGTATCTATAAAAAAATATATTTAAGGTCAACGTTGAAGAATAAAGACTTTAAAAGTCAAATGTGGACAATTAATTTGAGACGGAGATAGTATTTTATATAAATGCAAAAATAGTAACGGTCCCTGTAAAAATACAAAATAGGTCCATGTGAAGAATTATTTTACAGGAATGGTCCATATGTTCTAAAAAACTACATAAGTTGTCCCTTTCTCATAACAAATTTACACAAATGGTTCCTATGTTTCATAGAATTATAGATATGGTTCATGTCTAATAGAATTTTTTTATAAATGATATATGTGTTTTATAAAGGGGAAAATGCCACAAAAGTCACTAAGTTTACACAAAAATTCGATTTTGACACTGTGTTATTTTATATCTCAAATTGGACGCTTCGTTTCCAGTTTGTTACAATTATGACTATTTGACCGGTAAACCCGGTTGTCTCCTGACATGTCAGTTTTGATGATGTGATGTCAAAATTGAAAAAAATTGTCACAAAAGACATTAAATTTTCATTTTTTGTTTAATTTTGACACTAAGTTTTAATTTGTTTTTTTTTTATTTTGACGCTCAATTTTTTTTGTTCTAAATCGAACATAATTTTTTTTCAATTTTGTTCACTTTTGATGACGTGATACTTTATTTTTTTGTTTAAAATCAAAAATCATATTTTGTCCCATTTGAAACTGTATAAATAATTTTTTTATTTAAAACCATATTTTTTTTTGTATGAAGACAAGATTTTTTACTTTCAAAATTTAAATATTTATTATGTTAGAATAATTAAATAAAATAAAATTGAACATGAGGCAAAAATTGAACTTGGGCAAATTGGTCAAGAAATGTAAAAATGATTTCTATTGGTGATTTAACTAATTTTATGTTGGGTCATATTTTTTATATAGTTATTGACCAAAGTAAATAAATTGGGAAAAAATATAATGGAAATCAAGAAGTATACGTAAGAAAATAAATGAAATATAAAAGTTTTATCAAAATAATAAGCGTCATACTTTGGAAACATAGAAATTTCATATAAATACATAATAAATATGGTATAATAGTTAAAATATCTGGTTGAAACAGTTGAGAAAATAAACCAATTAAGATACACAAATTTTGTAGATAACAAACTAAATATGTATTAAATATATTATAATCGTATTGTATTATAATTGTATAATTCATGTACTATTATGATATTATGATTTTTTCCAACAAATCAACAAGTATATCTATGAGAATAAAAAAATCATGAATATATACAACAAACGATTCCTTGGTAATTAAAGCGAACATCGGACCCTCGTTTTAACGAGATCACATTAGTTTATTTGACTGTTGACTTCACACTTCTAAACCCATTTCAAAGTTGCAGCTTATTTCATTGTGCACTTGACACCTCTAAACTAATTTTAAAGTTGCGTATTTAATGAAAAATACGATTATAATATAACTAATACATATTTATACATAATATTATGGTTTGAATATAAAAATCATTGTATTTATATAAAAAAATATAGTTCTTAAATGAAAAAAAAATTATATGGTTTTAAATGGAACAAAAAAAATTATTTATATGGTTTTAAATGAAAAATTGTCAATATTGAATAAAATTAGAAAAATTATGTTCAATTGAAACAAAAAATAAAGTGTTAAAATTGAAAAAATAAAAATAAAACATAAGTCCTTTTATAAATATTATAAAAATATTTCATGCGTTTCATAAAACCACATAATTAATCCATAAAACTACATATAAAAATATTTCTAATAACAAATTTATAGAAATGTTTCTTAAATAAGAAAAATAAAAAAAATTGTATGAAAAATATAAAATTAACAAATACAATCCAAACTGCGAACCAGCCCACTAATTTTATTTTATTTTTTATATTAGATTTGTTCATATAATTTCATATTAAAAAACCTGTTTGGAACACATCGGCCTTGGTGTGGTCATTTTTAAAAACTAACTCATGCTAAAAATATGGTAAACAAACATTTCATGATCACATGTTTCACTTGTCATTTGTCACTGATTAGTTATAAAACATCAATGATCAATAAAGTATGTACAAATTTTAAAGCCAAGTATTTGAATATTTTTATAACATGTTTCATTTGTTAGTTAAAGCATGTATAGATTTTAAACCTAAGAACTTCAATATTTTTATTACAAGTTTCACATGTTAGTTGTTATTTGTTAGTATGGTTCTAAAAGACGCACCAATGCTTGTCATGACATGACACGTGATGTAGCCGTCTCGAAAACATTCAAGACGGGTTTGTTAAGCGTGTCGTCCAAATAACGTGTCAAGGCGTGTCTTGTCGTATTATGACACGAGTTTTTTTTTCCTGATCGGATATGAAACAATTGAGTTTTTGTTAACTTCTTGATATTAAGTGTTGATATAACAGTTCTAAAAACTTGATATATTTGATATAATTCTATAATTTTTTTTATGTATACAAAATTATCACATTTTGAAAAATATCATAGCTTGCCAAGGTATAAGCTTGACCTTGTCAATGTGCCACCTTGGTTGTTAGTGAATCGTTTATCTTTTTAGAACTAAAACCAAATTAAATGAATTCTCACTTCCAAATACTTGCGTTTTTTTTACGGTTGTTTTATTATATAATTTAATGAGGGTGTTGTAATAAAACATTTAAACATCTTATTGACACTTTTATAAAAAAGTTAACCTATAATTAAATACTTATAATTATTTTTTTCGGAAAACAATACAATTTCAGCCAACAAAAAGTATTTTAAAATTTAATTAAGGTGTCTATATGATAAAATGAAATGTGTTTTTAATCAAACCCCTTTATAAAAAATGATTATTATTATTATATTGATTTGAATAAACAAGTAAATAAAACTATACATAAAAAATTACTTCACTTTACATAATTTTAAATTATTATAATTTAATTTTCAAACACAATAATTATTCTGAAAGCGAAATTCCAAACACTTGTTAAATATTATTTTACAAAAAAAATATATATTTAAATAAGGGAAAGAGTGCACATTAAAATAGTGCTATTTCTTTTTAAATTGCAGTGCCCACAGCACCATCTCCTCCAATCATCATCCACCACCTTCTCCTTTTCTTGCTCTCTCTCGTTTGGTATTCCTGCTTTTCCCTTCTCAAATTCATCATCTTTTCTGTTTTCCCTAAAGAAAAGGGTAGAAATCGTCCTCAAGCAACCCTTTTTCTCCTTCACATAACCCAAAGATCCAAGAATTCAACACATAATCTTTCCTATTTTAGAGAGAGAAGGTTTTTTTTGTGTATTTTCTTTACCATTTTAAGCTTTTTAGGAAACCCCCTTTGCATACACACCACTCTGTCTTCTCATTTTTTAACTACCAACTGCCTTTTTCCCCTTTGCTAAACGATATGTCCAGAACTTCCCTGTTTTCCAATTTTAGAAATCATCCCCCGATTTCTGTTATCAGTTCAGACTGCAGATCATGTTCAGAGTTTCTAGGGTTTTCTTGATGTTTATTAATCTAATTTCGGGAATATATCGTGGTTAAGTTTCAAAAAGGTGTGTCTTTTAAAGATTCCTCAGTTATTGGGTGGTTGGCCATAGTAAACAGAAAAAAAAACTATTCGGATTCCTTTAAAATGCGTTGATTTTTAACCTTCTGTTACATAACCTTCCTACATTTGCTCCCCTGTTTTTTCTCTGCTCCTAATTTTCTAATATAAACTTCTAAAAATCCGATCTTGATTGTTCGGGGTGCTTTAATTAAGTTTCAATGAAGTGGGAAACAGATATCCTTTCGAATTCGTCTAGTTGGATGATGGAAGAGAGCTTAAAGAGCAGAATATGGACTCCTCTTGAGAACAAATTGTTCGAGAATGCGCTTGCAAAGTTTGATAAAGACACCCCTGATCGGTGGCAGAGGGTGGCGGAGATGGTCCCGGGGAAGACGGTGGCGGATGTGATGCGACAGTATAAGGAATTGGAAGATGATGTGAACAGTATTGAAGCAGGACTATATCCCAAGTATGGGTATAATAATAACACTTGTCCTTTTACTTTAGAATGGGGGAATAATCATGGTTTGGATACGTCCAGGTCTCCGCCGTATGGCGGCGGAGGAAAGAGGTCTCCGGTGGATGTGGTCGCTGCCGGTCGTCCTGTTGAACAAGAAAGGAAAAAGGGAGTTCCGTGGACAGAAGAAGAGCATAAGTAAGTCTACCCATTTTAGATTTCTTTGCTTTATACAATTTCTTGATTAATTTGATTGTAATCTGAAATGAATATTTGGGAATTTGTTCACACAGATTGTTTCTATTGGGGCTAAAGAAGTATGGAAAAGGAGATTGGAGAAATATATCAAGAAACTACGTTGTGACAAGAACACCAACCCAAGTTGCAAGCCATGCTCAGAAGTATTTCATCCGGCAGCTTTCCGGTGGGAAAGATAAGAGAAGAGCAAGCATTCATGATATAACAACAGTGAACGTTAATGAAAATCAAAACTCATTGCCAACAAATAAAAGAACATCACCGGAGCAATGTAAGTTTCAGTGGAGCCACCCCGGTGGTGGTGGTGATGCAGCCATGGCATTCAACCAAACAAATGGGAGCATGTTTATGTCTCCGAGATACAGAGGTAATGGTGGTTTACATGAATTTTATGGTGGATCTCAGAGCATGGTTTTTCAGATGCGACCTGCGATGCATTACCCTCGTGGATGAGCCAACATTTTCGTTTGATAACGTATGTAGTGATTATTGAAAATGATTGTTTTTCTTTTTTGTTTGATTTAAGTAGAGTTTGTTACGTTGTTTATATGTTTTCTTTTTTGTGTTTTTTGGTCACTCTCTTGTTGTGTTATCTATAATATGAATATTGTAGTTGTTTAGCATCTTAGTCTTGGACCGATTTGATCCCTTGTCAAGTTAGGAGGGGTATGCCGAGGGTAATTACGTCTTTTACATAAGACACAAGATCAACGAGTCTGTTCCACATTGTTGTTTCATCTCTTGGACGAGAAAAAATTACAACCGTTGACTAATTGACATTAGAAATGGACGCCAAATACAATATAAGGTTGTGTCATGTGGAGTTGTGTCTTTGTTAACAAACATACATTATGTATTGTTTACCAAACAAACATGGTTTACATGACATTAAAAAGAAAAAGGACCTCATAAACATCAATAGAACTTTTCCGTTAGAGTTGTATCAGATACTGTGTATCACATAACAAACAAATACACTTTGTATTGCATTTAATCTATATTATACTAAGATTTGACTATACTTGTGTCAATGAAACAAAAGTTACAACATTTTATTCTCATCTAATAGTAAAAATGTAGGTGGAATAGACACACAATGTAAAAGATATGAATGGTCTTGTAATCCTCGTTATAAAAAATTTGCCATAAAAAGTTTGTCTAGTATTATCATGTCTCGTATAACAAATGTAACCCAATAAACAATTAACTGTTACAAGAAACTGATGGTTGCACTACTATACACCCATTGTTACGCATCAACGTGAGTATCATTCCAAGATGCAATACACTTGATGTGGAAATCAATGTAGCCGATCCTTCCTGGTTTGCTAGTCACACCCGAATCTAAATCCCACTAGCACATGAAGCATCTTATGCTTCAAGAGCAAGACCACACATACCTTCTACATTTCCTTTATCTTGATGAAAATCTTTCTCAAGTAATTGCCTTTTAAGATCCTATTTCCTCAATGATTAAACATAAAAGCACGATTTCCTTGTACAAAGTAAGATTCATCACACTAAGCATATCTTTATTTTCTAGGCTAAATTTATATGCTTGGACTCTCATTTTTCGGTTTTCAGTCGTACATCATAAACTCTACCTAGGAGTGAATATCTATTAGAGGTTCAAATATTTGGAATTGGAGTTTTTATCGTTAGTAGTTTACCATCACATTTATCTATTTATTTATATATTTATGACATAAGTTTACAAACTTGCAATTTACGATAAAATTGTCGAAATGAGATTTTAGTGACACGATGATATGTTTGGTCTATGTAAGCATCATGCGATTGTGACTTCGGCCTACTGTATTTATTATTTAACAAAAGCAGACTTTTTTATTTTATGTTTGGATATCATGTGTCTATTTTTTTTTTTTTTTTTTTGAAACGGCGAATAAATTATATATAAAGAAAACCTCAAACAATTAGCAAGTAGCTAAGTTTGAGGGAACAAGAACAATAGTACAAAGAGTTAAAATTATAAAAGAAAATGAGCAAATGGAGAACAACTCCATTCTGCCCAATAACCACACCCATTCCCTCTATGTTTATATCATTCAAACGTTTGAGCAATTATCCCTTATAAGATCTGTAATTTTTGTTGCAGAAGTTCTGGTAGTTTTGGTCTTTGGGGTTCCATTTCATAAGATAAGAACTAATATAATGAAATCCATATAATGAAGATGCTAAACAAATGGAATATTTGACTTTGGAAATGTTACCCGCTATGTGTGAATAGATTCTGATGGTCTATCTTCAATATTATAAATCTCAAGCGACATATCTTTACTATCTTTTGAAAAAAAATAAAAATAAAAAATAAGTACGAGCATAATACACTCATTTACTTGCATGTCTTTTTTTTTTTCAAAACAAAACATGACGAGTTTAATGCTAACTATCCTATGCATGGTAGAATGAATATGTATGAATATCTTAAACTTTACTGAGGTGGTGTTTGTTTTTTTAGAAACTCTTCTTGACCTCTTATGTCTGCGTCGTGCAGACGTTTGGTCTCGCAGACTGTTTGTTTTTTAGAAGACCGCAGACCTAAAAATGTCTGCGCGCCCTCTTCTTGGCGCAGACATGGACCTATGTCTTCCAACATATTCTACCCTTTTCTTACCTCTTCCACAATTTATATATAACTTTTAAAAAAGAAAATATTTTTCTTTTGTAATTATTAGTGTTGTTTTTCATTTTTTATACTTTTGCTCCCCTTCTTTCTTGTTATATAATTATTTACTTCTTTTTTATTGTATATTTATTGTTTTTTTATATCATAATTATGTATTAACCAAAATGTTTATGTATATGGTTATGTACATGCTTTTATATTCAAAAAATATATTAATCCAAATAATTTTGACATAATTTTGTAGATATTTTTATTTTTTTGCACGTTTACATTTAGTAGGTAAATCTGGTAAATTTTTTTATATTATTTAGTATAAAAACAATATCATCGATTAATTAGTTCATATATATAATATCAAAAATCTTAATGAAGTTTTATTTTTCAGTTATCATAATTTATACCATGTTACTAACTAAGTTCATTTAATTTGTTGATTATTGAATCCCAACAGAATTTTAGCCCTTTGAATCACAATCACATCGTCGAATTTTGTATCGGTTTTAGTTTATTATTTTCGATTTGTTGCGTTTTTATCAGTTTTTTTATCGGTTCGGTTTTGCTCACTCCTAACTATATTTGTGAATTAGTTGTATGCTTTATTTAGTTGCTTAAGTTATAGTTGATGAAAAATATAGTTTGTTGTAATATTTTTTATGTCTAAAAAAATCGGTATATCTAAATTTCAATTTATTTTAACAACATGCAGATGTTAAAAAACAAACAGTCTTCTTCTTGCAGACTGCAGACATTTAGTCCAACTCTTCTACTGAAGAGGTTTGTAGATGTGGTCCGCAGACTGCAGACATTTTGTCTCCAAAAAAAGAAACAACACCTTATACTCATTCAAGACTATGGGTCTGTGGGATATTGTAGTACATGTGGCCCGACCTTTCTATAGTTTGTATCTCTCTTGTATGTATCCACAAAACCAAACTTTTAGCCGTAATTTTCAGAATTTAAATTCACAATATTGATTATAAAATCTAACAGAAACCTTAATTGTCCATGTCAACGTAAAAAATAGTCAAAATCTATGCATCCTATTTATAGTGGCCCATAGGGTCACGCCAGACACCGATGCACTCTTACTGGAGACTAGGCGGGAGCAATCCCGCGCCACCCGGAAAGCGACGACCACGAAGGAAGCTTTCCAACACCTTTTCCAGGCCGGGTTAACAGAAGGAAAGCCCCTAATGACAAAACAATATTAGTCGTCAACATTAGTGGTGCACGCATCACTGCCAACATCCTCCCTGAACCAATCATAACCCAGCGCAGAGAACAAAGGGCATCCACTCCAATGAGTGTCAATGTCATGTATCAAGACTGACGCACCTGTCCCCCAAAAGTGGAGTAATCGCCGGAGCCATACTAGATACGGCCAACAACCATGCTCTCAACAGTACGTTCCCCTCTTGGCTTGTACTCCCTTTACCTTACTCCACAAACAAATACTGACTTGATCGTCGGAGCGTCCTCCCAGGATCTCCTCCCAGAGAGCAACAAACGAACTTTCCTTTTTATGTTCCAGGGATCGGCAACAGGCGGTAACCTCACCAGATAACCCTCATGATACCACTTCGCATCATTGGCGTCATCCGTTGTTGTGACAACCTAAACCAAAAGCCACAAAATACTCATCGGAAACAATGGCGACAAAAGACATAGCAAGGCCGTCTGACCTCCAAAGTCCGATACGCCCTATGGCGTCACTAACATTAAGCTCCACCGCCAGTACACCACACACCACACAACCAACGACTGTATTATAATCTCCATTCACACCAATCACGCAACCTTTGAATACAACCATTTACACCGATGAACTCTCAACCATTCCAACTCACAAGCCCGTCTGTTAGCGGAACACAAGCACAAAATTCATTCCCAACATTCAGCCAAGTAGGAGCACACAACTTCTACCAACTTCCTCTATTTTTTCCGAGCAGTTCAATCGTGGTCATGAATCAACAAACAAGACCAATGTTGGCCCAAGAAATGTTGTTCGGAGGATATACGCCAGTGACTCCACCATCGACCTCGATACCGACAGTTGGAAGCATGTTCGCGCTGATTAACATAAATCAGTAAACATCGCAGCATACCACCACACATGTCCCGACGATGATGGTTCTCACTATGCACGGTAACTTTCCCATTTAACAAAATACTATTCTGAAAAACACTCACAACACCTTCCCATATAACACAACTTTCTCCTAACAAACTATGTATAAATTCTCACAAATATACACCCGGACACCCCTGAAAACAACCAACGCCTCACCATTCGTGCTAGAACTACACAATTATGACATACCAAGCACAACAAGGTTATCAAACCTCAAAGTATGCCAGGATACAACCTGCCCTGACAACCATATAGACACCTACAAGTGGCACATGAAATCCCTCAAGTTAGATGAACGATTCTAGTGTACATACTTTCCCACAACACTAGACGAGAACGCAGGGGCATGGTTCAAAGCCTTGCACCAAAGAACATTCATAACTTCACCCATCTTAAGGAGCTATTTTTTTACGAACTTCATGCAACTTCAAAAATATCGGGAAGACGTCCAAGAAATCCTAGGGTGTAAACAAAAGAAGGTGAAATCATCAAAGATTACTTCAAAAGATTAAATGAAACAACACTAAACATACCGGGACATGATGACAAGCTAATCACCAGGGCATTCACGTACGGTTTGCTGTCAGGACTGTTGTCATGGAAATTCCTCGGGAAAAATCTACAACCAAACAGGAACTGAAAGAAAGGGTAGAGCAATACCTAAGACAAGAAGAAGCCACAACAACCAAATAAGTTTTCCTCTATGCAACAAGGATAGCACACAGCCAGAGGGAACCACATGTGTTCCCTTAAAGTCCCCAGAGGAACAAAAGCAACACGCATAGGCAAAACAAGCAATTTCAGCCCTACATACACCACGACAAACTATATAAAAGGTCAGGCGTCCTAACGATATCTGACAAACCACAACCCCCGCTCCATAACACACACCAATTCCCAAACAAAAACAAATAATGTGAGTACCATAGAAAGCAAGGAAACAACACATCATATTGCGCCGTCTTGTAAAAAGAGCTAAAAGAAAGAATGATGAAAGGAAAACTCGCGAAAATTTCCGGAAGCATCAGACCGAATATCGACACTAAAGGGTTTTGAGCATTCTAACACTCCTATGGTGTACATGCAACCCTAGAAACTTTGGATCTATGTTTTATCTATGATACATGCAAAATTGTTTTTCCAAGGTTCATAACCTATCTAGCATACATGGGGAACTTTTAAACATAAAAGTTAGTAGGAAATACATACCTTGTAGTAGTTAGGATTCCTTGAAAATCTTGTGAGCCTAGCACCTCAAGTGTGATGCCTCAAATGTCTCACACAACACCAAATGCACTTGGAATAACTTAGAGAGAAATGAAGAACACTTAGAAATCGGCTAGCCCTCACTTGTATATCTTAGTGGCCGATTTTGGTGAATAACATGTAGCTTATATAGTGTGTTACAATTAGGGTTACACCATGTAAACCCTAACTGTCATGACTTTCCATTTCCATGACCCATGGGTTCTATAACCACCATGGAGCATCCATGGAGCATCCTATGGGTTTTAGCCCAACTTGATAATCCATGAAGCATTAGCCCACTATATAAGTATGGATGATTTACACAATCAACCCATATATTTAATTAGTCTTCTTTTGATCACTTAATTAATTCCAAATTAATTCTTGATCAATACTAACTAAATAATACTATTAATATATTAGAACTTATAATATATTAATACACCTTAAGTGTTATTTCTCTCATTTTAGTCTATCCAAATGCATGATGCCATGCAACCAAAATGGACCATGCTAATCGGGTCAAGTACATTCCAGAAATAGTTATGAACTTAGACACCTAATCCAACAGTCTCCCACTTAGATAAGTCTAATAACTATAACTGCAAGAATGACTTCAGGAACCGATCAGCAATCGTAGCTCTTTAAAGGTCTCTCGAAACTGAGATGATGATGATACGCCATTTAAGATAAGTGATCATATAATCCTTTGTTCTAGATATCAGTCGGACAAATACATGGAACAATGTCTTGCTTATTGTCCAGCAGTTTGCTTCTCGATTTCCGATTTGTTTGACATAGAACTTAATTGAACACATCAACTTACATCTGACCGGGCCGGGTACATGGGTCAACACAAAATCATCGAGGGGCCCAGATATCGCTTCTAATCCAAGAAGGAACAGATAAACTTCGACTCATATGCTTGTTCTACTACTTGTTGAATCATACACAAAGGCACGTTTTATAACATCAAGTTACCAATGCGTTTTCGTACAATCAATGCATAACCAACTAATAGGCAACAAGTCATATCTCTTGGTTTGAAGACTTATATGATATTACCGTCTCGCAATCACTCGAGATAGATTCCATGAAGTGATACCAGCGAGCGTGGGTTGAATCCAATACTCAGAACTTATGAGCCCTCATGAGTGTTGTAGCCATGTCCAACATCTTAGACCTCTACAACCAACTCATGACAGTCTTGATTCATACCTACTTCCAACATATGACCGACTGTGGAGAATTCGAATAATATGATATACCAAACATAATTATTCTGGAAGTCAAAACATGCAAAATGAAACGATAGTAAACGATTGACAAAAGATAGCAACACTTTACTCATAAATAAACACAACTTTTATTCATCATCAAATGCCAATTACACTTTACACATTTCAAAGCTATATAACTTCATCCTGCAGCCCTATGCGCCTCGCATGCTGGAGATGCTTAACCCTGCCTATTCCCTTCGTGAGGGGATCTGCTGGGTTCTCATCCAATGAAACCCTCTTTGCTACGAGGAGTCCTTCTTCTATTAGATGTCTGATGAAGTGGTATTTTCTGTCAATGTGTCTGGATCTCCCGTGATCCCTTGGTTCCTTGGTTAAGGCAACTGCACTTTCACTATCACAGAAAATCTCCATAGGCTCCTTTATAGCTGGTACAACCCCAAGGTCTCCAATGAAGTTCTTTAGCCTTATAGCCTCCTTTGCTGCCTCGCTTGCCACTATATACTCTGATTCGCAAGTTGAATCAGCCTCTGTCTCCTGCTTGGAACTTTTCCAAGAAATTGCTCCTCCGTTTAAGGTAAAGACCCAGCCTGACTGAGAGCGGAAATTATCCCTATTAGTCTGGAAGCTAGCATCACTATACCCTAATACTCTCAAGTCATCACTTCCACCGAGGGTAAGGACCCAGTCCTTAGTCCGCCACAGGTATTTGAGAATGTTGTTTACCGCAGTCCAGTGAGCCTTGCCAGGGTTCCCTTGATATCTGCTGACCATGCTCAATGCAAATGCCACATCAGGATGAGTACAAGTCATAGCATACATGATTGAGCCTACAGCGGAAGCATAAGGTACTCGACTCATTTCAGCTATCTCAGCTTCTGTACTCGGACTCTGAGTTTTACTCAGTCTGCGTTACTCTGGATCGGTAACTCTCCTTTCTTGGAATTTTGCATGCTGAACCTATTCACCACCTTATCCAAGTAGGTACTCTGACTAAGTCCAATTAGTCTTTTACTCCGGTCTCTCAGAATCCTTATCCCTAGGATATAGGCAGCTTCTCCAAGGTCCTTCATAACGAAACACTTCCCAAGCCAAGTCTTAACTTCCTACAGATTTGGGATGTCATTTCCTATGAGTAGTATGTCATCCACATACAATACCAAAAACCTGACTATACTCCCACTAGCCTTGACATATACACAAGATTCATCTTCACTCCTCGAAAAGCCAAACTCTTTGACTTTCTCATCGAAACAAAGATTCCATCTGCGAGGTGCTTGTTTCAATCCATAGATGAATTTTTCAAGCTTACACACTCTATTTGCGTACTCTGTACTGACAAAATCCTCTGGCTGACTCATGTAAACATCCTCAGCCAACTTTCCATTAAGGAAAGTCGTTTTGACATCCATTTGCCATATTTCATAATCGTGAAATGCAGCAATGGCTAACATAACCCTAATAGACTTAATCTTCGCTACTGGTGAAAAGGTCTCATCATAATCAACTCCCGGAGTTTGAGAAAAACCCTTTGCAACCAGTCGCGCCTTATAAGTGTGTACATTACCATCCATGTCGGTCTTCTTCTTGAAGATCCATTTGCACCCGACTGTCTTACGACCTGGTACGTTGTCAACCAAGTTCCAAACTTGATTGTCATACATGGATTGTATCTCACTGTCTATAGCCTCTTTCTATTCAGCAGCCTCAGGGCCTGCCATGGTTTCCGTGTAGCTGTTAGGTTCATCCAGTGTTTTATCACTGATAAGTGTATCACCTTCCGCAGTAATATGGAAACCATAGTAATGCTCAGGTGCATTCCTAACTCTCATGGAACGCCTCAGAGGTACAGACTCTTCTGTCGGATCAACATGAGTTTCCTCCTCAGGTTGATTGCTGGGGTTTGAGGTTCCTTCACTACTTGACTCTTGAATTTCTTCAAGGTCAATTTGCCTCCCACTGTTTCCTTGGCTTATGAATTCTCACTCTCGAAAGACTCCTCTCCTTGCTACAAAGACCACATTATCACTGGGTCTGTAGAAGAGGTAACCGAAGGATCTCTGTGGGTAGCCGATGAAAATACACCTCACACTTCGAGGTTCGAGCTTATCGTGAGACTCGCGCCTCACAAAAGCCTCGTAACCCCAAATCTTGATGTGGTCCAGATTGGGAACTTTTCCGGTCCACATCTCATGAGGTGTTTTGGTAACCTTCTTTGTAGGGACTAGATTAAGGATATGGGCGGCAGTATCTAAGGCATACCCCCAGAATGAGATTGGTAGCGAAGCTCGACTCATCATGGAACGAACCATATCCAACAAGGTTCGATTGCGCCTCTCAGCCACACCATTCAACTGCGGTGTCCTGGGAGATGTCAATTGTGAGATAATCCCACATTCCTTAAGATAGTCAAGGAACTTTGTACTAAGATACTCACCACCTCGATCGGATCAAAACATCTTAATGTTCCTGCCCAACTGATTCTCCACTTCCTGTTTGAACTCTTTGAATCTTTCAAAGGTCTCTGACTTATGCTTGATTAAGTTGACATATCCATATCTACTAAAATCATCAGTAAAAGTCACATAGAAGCGGTTAGCATCTCTTTTGGCGGTTCTGAAGGGCCCACACACATCAGTGTGTATGAGGTCCAACAAACCCTCACCCCTAGCACAAGTACCAGTGAAGGGTGACTTTGTTATTTTACCAAGCAAACAAGACTCACAGCTATCATCTGACTTTAGATCAAATGACTCCAAGGCTCCATCCTTTTGGAGTTGGCCTATGTGTTTCTTGCTTACATGTCCAAGACGACAATACCATAATGATGCTTTATCCAAACTAGTGGAAGAATCGATACAGAATACATTATTTCCTAGGTTATCTACAACCGACACAGTTTCATACACACCATCACAAGGTAATGCTTTAAAATAAAGAACATTATTAAAGAAAACATTAATACCACCATTATCATTATCAAATGAATAGGTAAAACCTTGTTTGTACAAACCATGAAAGGAAATAATATTTCTTGCCATTTCAGGCGAATAACAACATTTATTCAAATCTAATGTTAACCTACTACTTAGCAACAAAGAATAAACTCCAATCTTGGTGACAGGTTTAACTTTCCTATTTCCCATGATCAAGTTTATCTTCCCATGCTCCACATTCTCACTTCTTCTTAGTCCCTGCATATCACAACATATGTGAATACCACAACCTGTATCAAGGACCCAAGAATTAGAATAGGGTGAGTTATTAGACAGCATAGTGTAAATACCTGCATGGTTGGGTTTAACTTTCCCATCCTTCACATCTTGCTGGTACTTTGGGAAGTTTCGCTTCCAGTGCGACTTTTCATGACAATAGAAGCGTTCAGCCTCTTTAGGGTTAGCAGAAGGAGTGACGAAACCTTTCTTGGTTCCACTTGAAGAGGAGCCATCAAGAGACTTTCCCTTTGGTACCCTTCGAAGGGCTCTTCCTCTTCTTTCCTTTGCCTTGCCCGATTGCCAAGACAGGGGTCGCGGTAGGAGTAGGATTAGTAACAACCGACTTACCTTTAAGACCAATTTCTGCTGTCTTCAGAAGTCCTTGAAGTTTGCTGAGTGTAACTTTCTCCTTGTTCATGTGGTATGTCATGCGTAATTGGTCATAACACGAAGGTAAGGAGTGCAAAATGATATCTATTGCCAACTCCTCTGGGAAGTTCACATTCAGTTTCAGCAAACGGTCCACATACCTTTGCATTTTCTGTATGTGGCCCGTGATGGGTTCACCATCCTTCATCCTGGTTGTTATCATGGAGGAGATGATTTCATATCGCTCTTGACGAGCACTCTGATGGTAGCGGCCCATCAAATCCTGGTGCATCTCAAAAGTATAGTAGTCCTCATAGGACTTTTGGAGCTCGTTTGTCATAGTGGCCAACATGATGCATGCCACTTTGGTAGCATCTCTTTCATGGGCCTGATATTCAGCGACCTCCTCAGGAGTAGCAGTCGGCTCGAGTTCTTTAAGCTCCTTGTCAAGGAAATATTCCTTGTCCTCATACCGAATGACCATTCTGATGTTCCTGATCCAATACATAAAGTTGGATCCATCAAAGATGACTCTCCCACAAAGGTTCATTAGAGAGAAGGAGCCGGTAGGGTTTGAGCCAGAAGCATCATTGTTGGAAGACATCTGAAAATAAGAAAGACAAGTTTAGATTAGATATAAAGATAGTCCTTTATAAAACACCCAAATTTAATATTAAGGCTAGGACCCAACACAATATTTTATAACTTAGAAGAGGGATGCCGTAATCCAAGCTATAAAATATTTGAAGGTAGGTGAATGACAATTCACCAATTTCCACCATGAAAAATGAAATAAATTATTAGGTTTTAATTGGTTTTGAAACTCCTAGATTCTTTGAGATTCATTGAACTTTTCAATGGCATGTTTCAATCTCGAGTGTGCCCTTCAGGTTTTGTGACTGGGATGCCGAGGATCACAAAACAAGGTGTGAAGTAACCATGCAAATTACTTGGTACCCTTAATATTTACCCCTCAATCAATGTGTTGGTTAACCACACGCGTTCCATCGATACTATGATAAACATTAATTTACCATTTTCCTACCATGATAAGTCCAGGTTAGTGTGCCGGTTAACCACACACGCTCCACTAACGACTTAATCAAAGTGCAAAGTGTAATTTCATGGGTTAGCACCTTATTCACATTTTCCTAAAGTAACTAAGATTGGGAATTTATAAAAACATTTAGTTACTTTATTTTCCATCATACTTTTAATGAAGATTTAGAAGTCCTTGTCCTATCCATTCGACTAACGACCCTCCACCAGTCAAGGAAGCGGTGGGTGAGAGTGGACACCCCTTAAGCTGCCATTTTATAGGCAACAACCTTATACCCCCCTTATAGACCGGCTTTGTGAATGAGGCCTACTAACGGTAAAACGACTTGATCTTATACATATATATATATATATATATATATATATATATATATATATATATATATATATATATATATTATTAACTTATACTATTATAAAGTATAAGGGTTGAATTTTAACTTTTAAAATTCTAGGGGTTGGAACTAAAGTTTTTTAAAGTGACTTTACATGTTCTAAAACTTGAGGGCAAGTTTTGTAACTTTCAAAACTTTTCATCTTTCATAACTTATGAGTTAATGATGTAATAAAAGGAGTGACTTTTCATTTTATGTAACCTATGTGTTTCTTTAATGGACTTTAAAAGAAAGACTTTTGGTAATCCATAACTTGAGGACAAATTATGGATTCCATTAAAACACATAATGATCATGAATTAAACATTAAACAAGTAATTCCTATGATCTATCAAGAACTCATAAGAACATGAATATTTCAAAATTTCAAGAACATATGAACACATATAAATATGTAATTTTGACATTAGCCATTGTAAATGGATTAGAACAACCATTACACCATCTAAAACAAGTTTTAAAACACCAAAACAGTTTAGGGTAATGTTTCTAGTCCATTTCCAACAGCAAAAGTCGAAAATCTGCAATCAGAGGTTCCTACTCGTCGAGTGCATGAACCTACTCGATGAGTAGGATGAATTTGTGCTTGGACTGGTCGAGTCCCCCCATGGACTCGGCGATTCCACTGTCCAGACAGCAAGATTTTCAGCTTTTTTCACAATTTTGCATCAAATATCAAGCAAACAAGCCTAAGCTCTGATACCACTGAAGGGTTTTGAGCATTCTAACACTCCTATGGTGTACATGCAACCCTAGAAACCTTGGATCTATGTTTTATCTATGATACATGCAAAATTGTTTTTCCAAGGTTCATAACCTATCTAGCATACATGGGGAACTTTTAAACATAAAAGTTAGTAGGAAATACATACCTTGTAGTAGTTAGGATTCCTTGAAAACCTTGTGAGTCTAGCACCTCAAGTGTGATGCCTCAAATGTCTCACACAACACCAAATGCACTTGGAATAACTTAGAGAGAAATGAAGAACACTTAGAAATCGGCTAGCCCTCACTTGTATATCTTAGTGGCCGATTTTGGTGAATAACATGTAGCTTATATAGTGTGTTAAAATTAGGGTTACACTATGTAAACCCTAACTGTCATGACTTTTCATTTCCATGACCCATGGGTTCTATAACCACCATGGAGCATCCTATGGGTTTTAGCCCAACTTGATAATCCATGAAGCATTAGCCCACTATATAAGTATGGATGATTTACACAATCAACCCATATATTTAATTAGTCTTCTTTTGATCACTAAATTAATTCCAAATTAATTCTTGATCAATACTAACTAAATAATACTATTAATATATTAGAACTTATAATATATTAATACACCTTAAGTGTTATTTCTCTCATTTTAGTCTATCCAAATGCATGATGCCATGCAACCCAAACGGACCATGCTAATCGAGTCAAGTACATTCCAGAAATAGTTATGAACTTAGACACCTAATCCAACAGACACCACACCACTCCAGAAAGTAAAGACAAAAAGGAAAATCGATAAGGAGAAAACCACATAAATCCTAGCCATACAAGCACAATACTTCCTACGAGCGAAAGCAATAACCCAACAATCCACCACCCATAAGATAACCACATACAAATTGTATTTCTCACCAGAAGACCCTACACCGTCATAATAGGAAAGAGACAACCTGCCGATTATCCAAGACCACATCGGCAATACAAAAATACACATGATATACATCAACAACATGCCATAAATTATGTTCAAGCATTGTTTTCCAGAAACTACCTTACACCTAGAAAGAAGGACTCAAACCAACACTAGGAATATTGACAAGATTTGTAGAGCACATCATCTATCCAATCGGTATACTCCATTTACCACTCAGTATATGAGATGAATAGAATACCAGGAAATATTAAAATCGTTATGGAATTCATGATCATCAGGGCACCTTCGGAACACGACATCAAACTCGGATAAAGAGCTATATTACAATACAGAGAAGTCGTATCCACGATCCATGACTGTATGAAATTATAAACAGACGAATGAATCACCACCATAGTCGTAGAAGCGCCACAAAGAATAGAATGCAACCAAGTCCTCAAGCTAGAAGAAAACAATCTGCATTGGCAAAACCCTAGAAGAATCATACTTGTTACACTATTGAAAAAAATTCAAACACATCTTCACATGGGAAGAAACAAACATGGTAGGATTCAATAGAGAGATAATCAAGCACGGCCTCAACATCTCACCTGGCAGCACCACAGTAAAACAAAAAGAAGGCAGGCGTAAGCAGGTGAACATAACAAAGCCATCAACAACGAAGTAGCCAAAATTGTTCAATATGGGATTCTCCGAGAAGCAATCTTCCCCTCATTGATAGCCAACCCCCTCATAGATAGCCAACCGAGTCAATGAGATATTCAATGCTCGATGTGTGGAGGAAGCGTCCGCGTATGGTGTGGCCAGAGATGTCGACGTATGGCCGGAGGTAGAGACGCCTTAAGGAATGTAGTGGTTATTGAAAATGATAGTTTTCTTCTTTTTGTTTATATGTATTTTGGTCTCACTTTTTGTGTTATGTATAATGTGAATATTGTAGTTGTCCAACATCTTAGTCTTGGACCGATTTGATCTTGTGACAAGTTAGGAGGGGGTGAATGTAACACTGTAAATTTTCATATAAATTTTTCATTTTTAAAATCACATAAATATCATCAACACATCTCACAAAGTCTCAGTATATCATTTGTCAAAAACACATGTTCATAATTATTAGAATAAAATCCAGGATCCTCAAACACAACTCCATCTCGTGTGTACAATCAAGCCGACGCCTTCCCGTGATCCTGAGAAGTACCTGAAACACATAACACATAACACGGTAAGCACGAAGCTTAGTGAGTTCCCTAAAATACCACATACAACCCATTAGCCACTCGAGGCTATAACTCTGTAAGACCCTCCGGTCAATGTGTCTCAGTGGGACCCTCCAGTCCTACAACTCTGATGGACCCTCCGGTCCTAACTCTGATACTCATAATAATACATGGCATAAATCACACAATACAGGATATCACAGTACTCAAATAAACACATAAGATCAACATATACACAGATTACTATAACAACATAAGTCACAAATACAGTATGCACGATAACATATTATAACAAATAAGACCCTCCGGTTGATAATGTACTAAGACCCTCCGGTCTATATGTATTGAGACCCTCCGGTCAATAATGTACTAAGACCCTCCGGTCTATATGTACTGAGACCCTCCGGTTAACAATGTACTAAGACCCTCCGGTCTATATGTACTGAGACCCTCCGGTCAATAATGTACTAAGACCCTCCGGTCAATAGTGTAAATAAGACCCTCCGGTCACACACACAAATCACCACACAGGTAAGTATAGTGAGAAGACTCACCTCGGATGGCGAACGGACCCTATAAATGTTGCTGCTGTACTCCGGCCTCTAACTCTGAGCCAAACCCATAATTAACCCCATTAGGATTTAAGACCAACCTTCACATATTAGGTATAAATATGGTCCACCAATCCGATCCATAAATAACTCAAGCCCATTGGGCCCACCAAGGCCTAATACCAAATGGGTCCACAAAAGTCCACTAATGGCCCAACTATGGCCCAATTTTCCAAATTGGGCCCAAACCCTCATATGGGCCTTACCCTAAAGCCCATATAAATATTCTAGTCCACATGATTGCTCTTGGATGGCCCATCAATAGCCCAATCACCAAAGCCTAATAGAAAGGCCAAACTCAAGGCCCAAGCAATATTAGGGTTTTCACATAAAATGACGATTAGGGTTAAGTTTTTCTTACTTAACCCATTAAGGACTTAACCCATTAAGTGCATTTCCCACTAAGCCATCATACAACGGAATCGGCATGAGTCATAACTTCAGTCCACTGGTCCAAACGCGGGTCCCAATAGGCCCAAACCAACAAACCCCAAAATTAGGGTTTTCAAAACCATAATTAGGGTTTTTGGCCCAATAACCGTCCAACTAGCCCAGATCAAGCATTTGGGCCGATTAGGGTTCACTATGCCAAGCACCACCCACTACCACCTCAGGTAGTGGTGGTCAATGGCGGCTCACGGCGGCGGCCACCACCTCACGGCCACCCCTATACACACCCACAACCACCTCTCATGGCGGCTGGTGGTGGCGGAAGGTGGTAGAAAACAATAACGGGTGGCAGCCACCACCTCACGGTGGTGGTGGTGGTGGGCTTTCCCTTCATTTTCCGGTTAGATAATTGTCACACACCAAAACCGGAACGACGGAAACGTTCGGAGGTGGAGGACGTCATGTTCAGTATCACAACAATGCAAAGTAGAAAACAAGCAACAACATCATCCATTGCATTAATAATATAATTTCATACAAGTGTGTTCTGTCAAGTTATATAGACACAAAAAATATACATCCAAATAAAAGATGAGTCTTGAACAAGCTCCATCTTCTCAAAACCTGGCACCTGTACCTGTCTACTGGTGACCTGAGAATACAAGTTATTTCGAAAGAGTTTATCAGCTTTAAAGCTGGCGAGATCATAAGTATATTTAGTGTCTGTATTTGTATGAAAGTGTTTGTAAGTCTTGTAATGTATAAGTTTTGTAAAAGATTGTAATTGTTTGAACTCTCCTAGAAAACCTATGTTTCCTACTAAAAGTAGCCTTCTACCAAGGCATCTAGTATCTGTGTGTTTGTCTCTTGTAAGAGTGTGTATTTTCCCAAATCTGACTATTATTAACCAAAAATATAGTTCTTACATTATTGTTTATTGTGTGAATGTCACAAAGTAAATGTAAAGGGAAAATGAAATAGTAATGTAGTGTTGTATTAGGTAACTACTGCTGTACTAATTACTTTAAACTATTTGTTATTTAAAGTACCATGTGATCGGCCTGTATCCTGCTACCGACTCTTTAGTAAAACGACGATGTAAGACGTCGTAAGAAATGACGTTTGGCACCCGTAGACTTGTAAGTCCCACTGTAGCGAGCAGCAAGGTGTAGGATAGTCAATCCAGTATAGATCTATACACAAACTCATACGCTCTCCACTTAAGGAGATTCTGGATACAAAACGGGTCATGACAGGTAGTGCCATGTCCCCCGTTAATTGGCTCACATAACTGTATGTAATGTATATGTATATGTATATGTATGTGCTAGCTGTATTGTGTGTTCTTTCTCTGTCTAGCTTGTATGTTTTGTTTCTCATCACTATGTATTATGTTTGTTTCTCATCACTATGTATTATGTTTGTTTCTCATCACTATGTATTACTCATGAATGAACTGACTCATTGTATGTTTCATTGTTCTAGTAATAGTATCTTCCTAAACTATACCTATTATAGTTTACTAGTAATGTTGTTTGTGTATATGAACATGTTTGTATACCTTTGTTACCCAAAGGCATTGAACTGAATGAAAGAAGTAACCTTTTATATCTACAGACATATACATGATATATAACTAGGATTCAAACGACCTTCGGACAAATAACCTGAATGCCCTAAGTCCACAACCAAACAAGGAACGGGAAGTAAGGTGAGCTATCAGTCCTAAGTCCTTTCAATCCTACTTATATAACTATATCTATATAGATACACATATTATAAGTTAAAAGAATTTAAGTAAAAGTATATAACATGTAAAAGAGTTTGGTAAAAGCATTTGGTATGTAAAAGAGTTTGTAAGACAGTTTGAAGTAAAACAGTTTGGTAACACAGTTTGAAAAGTAAGAAATCCACTTGTTTGGTAGTTATTAATCACATGTGATTGATATAATAACTATAATTGTTCAACTTGTATTCCCCCCATAAAAGCATTTAAAAACATTTAAAAGGTTAATTAAGGGGTATGAACTCACCTGTAGTGAGTGGTTTGGATGAACGGATTGTATAGGATGCTAAGTGGCAAGTGAAGACTTGAGCACACACGCGGATTCTATTTAACATATAATGATACATATATGAATATAATTAGTGCTTATCACAACTAATTAGTGACTTTTAACCACCTTAGGGACTAGTAAACACTTATTTTGAAGTGTTACAACCATATATGATTGTATATAAGGGGTATATGGCTATACAAGGGAGTGTATGGTCAAAATACACACTATTTGTGTGTGTGCGGCCAGGGTGTGTGTGCGGCCGCACACTCCCTATGGAATGTGCCAAAACGTATTTTAAGGCTTTAGGACTCATCTAGGAAGGTTTCTTACTTCATGCTTTAGCCTTATAAGAAGTTTATTGCCATTTTTGGACCTAAAAAGGGTGTGTGCGGCCACCATGATGTGTGCGGCCGCACACCCTTTATGAACATGATAAAATCATGTTTTTCTAGCATATCATCAAGTGTTCTTACAATACAACAAGTTATGATAAGTGTATACACGTTATAGAGGTTTGAAAGGGTGTTTAAGATCCAAAACTAGTGTGTGTTCTTGGTGTTCTTGGTGTTCTTGACTAAAAATGGATGTTTTAATGGATCAAACCAAAGGGTTTTGCTAGTTAGGGTCGTGTATCAACAAATAAAAGGAAGGATTACTACCTTTTATGAAGATCAAGATGAAGATTTGGATGATACTTGAGAGGATTTCGAGTTCTAGCTTTGAAGAAGTGGAAAAGTGTTCAAAAATGACTAAGTCTTGAATATATAGGTGGGAGTGTGCGGCTGGGATGGGTGTGCGGTCGGCTGTGTGCAGCTGGCTGGCCGCACACACCTTGTTTTGGTGTGTTTGGCTCATTTGCAAGGTGTTACACTCACAAAACTCATCCCACGACTCCTACCCTGATTATACTATATTTTAAACACTCTAATTGACTCTAAACAGTGCTAGAAAATAGCAAAAACGAGTCTAACCTTCATTGATTTGAATAAGTGTATAAGATAAAAATTTCGGATTGTCACAATAATACGCAACCGTCCTCAATAAACATCATAACAGCCCGGAAAATGCTCAACACATAATGTCCAGCCAACATTCAGCAGCTAATGTCGCCAGAATACATGGATAGGGCGACCAACGGGCGGCGGCAGTCACAGCCGACACACCCGACGCCAAAACTGCCGGAAGAACGGAGAAAAAGGAATAAATGAGCGGTGAAGATCCTTACCGAGAGTTCCTTTCGTTCACGACTCGCACATCCACAATCCCCGCTCTAACAGTCGGTCACGGTAGTTCAGTCGGCTGCCACGACGTCTCCGGCATTAGGGTTGCGTCTCCGGCGGCGAAGTAGTTGTTGGCGGCTTCGAGAAGGCTTCCACAGACGGTGGCGGCTAAATATGCAACCCATGGTGGTGTCGGCCGATATCACAAAGTGTAGGGTTAGGGTTCCATAACAACTAAGGGAAGGAAAAGAAGGACACGGGGTTAAACCCGTGTCCATTCAAACTATGTTGCCAAATAATTACTTTTGGTCCCTCCCACCAAATTATTTCAATGTAAATCCAAAAGTTACCCTTTAGCCCCTGATTTTATAAATTCCTTTCAATTTAGGTCCAAAACTTACTATACACACCCTGACTTCTAAAACAGTTCTCAATTTAAATCCAAAACTTACTCTTTTAATCCTCAAAATCCAAAATTATATCAATTAGTTCCCCAACACCAACACCCTGCTAAATATTATTTACTTTAGGATTATTATTCACATTAACCCTTATCTATTTATTTATTTAATACACGGGATGTTACAACTCTCCCCCACTTAATTAGATTCTGTCCTCGAAATCTTTCCTCACCATCCCTTACATGCCCGAAAACTTGAACGACATGGCTACAAGTCCGAGCATAACCCCAACCGTTCAATCCAACATAGCTATCTCAACCAACCACATTGTACATGCAACCACTAAGTTCGCTTTACTTCCATCTATATTACAACCGATTTGCAGTCACACATCATTTCCGACCTCTATATCCTAACACTCACTAACTCCATTGGATGTTGCGATCCTTCTCAACCAATCGAACCGACCCTCATGGAGACCCCAGTCTCGCCCCTGGTCCGACCACCAGGCTCCCAAAGACTCAGTTGGTAAGGCTACCAAAGCCTAAGAACTCCTCTGTTTCATGCTCTGACTAGGGAATACTACGGCTTCCCGTAGTCTTACGACACTCTCACACTGACTCGTGAATGCTACGGCTCCCCGCAGGCTTACATCACTTACTCACTCACTCGTGAATGCTACGGCTCCCCGCAGGCTTACATCACTCACTCACTCGCCATGGGCTCTCCCCATGGTTCTCCCTGATATTACAAAGTGATTACTCCCACCTGTATCCTTCCACTCTCTTACCACCCCACAATCTCATCATTAAGCCATCACCATATTGCGCTCATTGAACTCATGCTCCGCGATCCATCATGGACAGGTGCACCCATCCACTCCTGACGACAATTGTCGCAACAACGCACTTCCTCTCAATACAATTCACATTCTTGAACCATCCCCGCCCGATGATAGTTAGTTGATGGGTTTCCACTGGAACAATAGCTACTCGATACTCCACTTATCATATCATAAACTCAAGTCTCAAAATAATCAACAACTTAGGGCATCATAATCGGATACCCCGATACATCATCACAGAATCTCATAATGTCTTGCTACAACCGATCTTCTTCTCGCACAACTCATAAACTCGAAATACTCCACTCACAAATTGAAATACGGAGAAATCGTCAATGACTGAGATCACGTTGACGATTATCCGAAACCCCATCCTCTTACTGATCAAAACCCATGCGAAGCTACTTATAAAAACTCTGAAACTAATTGACAAATCAAATTTTGCTCCTCCCGGAGTATAGATAACAATCTATACTTCGAACTGGAAAATCCCAACAATTGAATCTGGACCTCAACGAACCAATCGCCTCGAACCCAACCATTGCAAACCTGAAGAGTCCCTCACCTCAATAAGATCTATGACTCATGGCTACTCGCCGTGGGTATACTCGTTCTTTCCTGTACACGTACCATATGCATCATCTCGCTCTGCACCTTGCCTCGTCCATCAATAAACCCAAGTCTCATATGTCTGTACCGCAGATCCCCCTAACCACATCTTCTAACCGCAACTTGAAAAAATTGTTGATCTTCTCAATAGAATACTCAGTTCTCCCCCACTCAGGGTTCGACCATCACCAATTGACATATCAATAGTCTACTCCACAGACTGTTTCACCAGATACAACACACTTGACTCTTGAAACGTACTACGTAATACTAGATGATCTTCCAAAGAAAGACCAAGCAACTCCATATCTCCCGAATCTCAGATTTAAATCCTCGGAACTACCCAATATGACAGTCTCCAATCCCCCAGAACCTCGTCCGGTTGCACATGCACTTAATCCGACGGTCCTAGAATAGCACTATCTCCTTTCCTGGAGATATTGGACTACCACATACTTCATTCTTAGAATCCTCAATCATCACCCCACCGCAAGATTCGACATAGCACGGGAGACCTCACTCCCACAGTCGATCTGCTGCATAGCTACGAAAGATGACACCTCGATATACTCCTCTCGTTTTCCTGCAACAGTTGCTGATATACAACGTACCAAATTCAAACAAGGCATACTCGAGCCCTCGTTGTCACAGTCCCCACTGATAACTCCTTCTCGGCATAAGAATGTAACCCAATGCTCTCATACAACAAAATACTCTTGGTGCCAATATTGCATCTACTTGGTGCCCCACAGGGTCTTCTTCTAATCTCTGACATCAGAAACTCACTCACCCATCCTCTCCAAAATGGGAAACATGAACAATATAATCCTCAATATAGAACTTGACATCACAGGCCATCGCCCGACCACTCAACTCAAACTGCAATCCTCCACGATGCATCATCTCCATCCCTTATTTGAGTCTTGCGACTCCAACTGACACCTCACTAGTCAAAACCCTCGAAATCTAAACTCAGATTTGCCCACCAAGATCATACTCCATTAAACTCAACCGACATGGCCCTCTGGCCCCACAATCTCCCATACCCACTCCCAGTCTGAATAATCACAATCGGATAACTGATAAAGGTGAAAGCACACTCTGTTATGAATCATGGTACCCGAACCATGTTATTTATCCTCATCCTGCTACTTAGAACCTCTGGAATTCTCCCTGTTTCGAGTATGGGTCCTCTCCCATACCCACTCCCAGTCTGAATAATCACAATCGGATAACTGATAAAGGTGAAAGCACACTCTGCTATGAATCATGGTACCCGAACCATGTTATTTCTCCTCATCCTGCTACTTAGAACCTCTGGAATTCTCCCTGTTTCGAGTATGGGTCCTCTGCTTTCAGAAGTATGGGCCCATACTACTTGCCACATCTACCCACACTTTCCACACGGAGCGTCCAAAATTTCTAAGTAACTGTTCAACCTTCTCGATCACCATTCCCATTACACATGCTCTCTCTCTAGCGAATACTCACCTCTAAACAGCGTACTCATCGGTCTAGGATTACTCTCTAGGTTCTCACACTTCTCTCCCATCAGCTACTGAAGAACTCCTCGTGATGCCAGCCATCTACCTCCTGAATATCGTTGTATTCACTTAGTAGCTGACTCCCATCATTCGATAGTTCCACAAAGCACAAAGCAAGCAGCATTCGGGCATCGAATAACAAGCACATGAAACCACTCTAGCATACCACTTCACTCGCTCTTCTCATAACTCAAAAGGCATTATTCTACTCAGGCAATCCTTCCTCTCGTGGATCTCTAAGTACTCTCTCAGTAGATTCCTCAAACGCTCGTCTAGGTATCTCTCCTAGATTACTCCTTGACTCAAGACTCTCTCTCTCTAAAAGATTCATGCTAAGTGCTTCTACTCAGTATATATAGGGAAAATAGCAGATAATATCAATCAATAGCATCCCCTAGGCTAAGGTATCATGAATCAGGCAACTCTAGCCCTAATTTATGAAATACCTAGCCTATCCTCTAACATGCAGCTCTAATATCTCGTAAATATATCGTAAAATAAACAAATAATGGTATTTTGGGAAATCACCGTTCGGGCTCTGGCTGATTGTACACACTGCTCCATCTCGTTTTCTCTTTAAGACTCTTACTCGTTTTAGAAAAATCATTTCCTTTTAGAAATTTTTTCTCAAATCCTCAGTTTAAGTTCAGAGATACCCGAGAGCACATCTGAATCCCTCAAACCAAGGCTCTTATACCAACTTGTAACACCGTAAATTTTCATATAAATTTTTCGTTTTTAAAATCACATAAATATCATCAACACATCTCACAAAGTCTCAGTATATCATTTGTCAAAAACACGTGTTCATAATTATTAGAATAAAATCCAGAATCCTCAAACACAACTCCATCTAGTGTGTACAATCAAGCTGACGCCTTCCCGTGATCCTGAGAAGTACCTGAAACACATAACACATAACACATAACACATAACACGGTAAACACAAAGCTTAGTGAGTTCCCCAAAATACCACATACAACCCATTAGCCACTCGAGGCTATAACTCTGTAAGACCCTCCGGTCAATGTGTCTCAGTGGGACCCTCCAGTCCCACAACTCTGATGGACCCTCCGGTCCTAACTCTGTGGACCCTCCGGCCCTAACTCTGATACTCATAATAATACATGGCATAAATCACACAATACAGGATATCACAGTACTCAAATAAACACATAAGATCAACATATACACAGATTACTATAACAACATAAGTCACAAAGACAGTATGCACAATAACACATTATAACAAATAAGACCCTCCGGTTGATAATGTATTAAGACCCTCCGGTCTATATGTACTGAGACCCTCCGATCAATAATGTACTAAGACCCTCCGGTCTATATGTACTGAGACCCTCCGGTCAATAATGTACTAAGACCCTCCGGTCTATATGTACTGAGACCCTTCGGTCAATAATGTACTAAGACCCTCCGGTCAATAGTGTAAATAAGACCCTCCGGTCACACACAAATCACCACACAAGTAAGTATAGTGAGAAGACTCACCTTCGATGGCGAACGGATCCTATCAACTCTAAGCCAAACCCATAATTAACCCCATTAGGATTTAAGACCAACCTTCACAAATTAGGTCTAAATATGGTCCACCAATCCGGTCCATAAATAACTTAAGCCCATTGGGCCCACCAAGGCCCAATACCAACTAATGGCCCAACTATGGCCCAATTTTCTAAATCGGGCCCAAACCCTCATATGGGCCTTACCCTAAATGCCATCTAAATATTCTAGTCCACCTGATTGCTCTTGGATGGCCATCAATAGCCCAATCACCAAAGCCTAATAGAAAGGCCCAACTCAAGGCCCAAGCAAAATTAGGGTTTTCACATAAAATGACGATTAGGGTTAAGTGTTTCTCACTTAACCCATTAAGGACTTAACCCATTAAGGACTTAACCTATTAAGTCCATTTTCCCACTAAGCCATCATACAACGGAATCGACATGAGTCATAACATCAGTCCACTGGTCCAAACGCGGGTCCCAATAGGCCCAAACCAACAAACCCCAAAATTAGGGTTTTCAAAACCATAATTAGGTTTTTTGGCCCAATAACCATCCAACTAGCCCAGATCAAGCATTTGGGCCGATTAGGGTTCACTATGCCAAGCACCACCCACTACCACCTCAGGTAGTGGTGTTCAGTGGCGGCTCACGGTGGTGGTGGTGGGTTTTCCGACCACATAAACACACATACAACCTCCAAAATACCGAAAACAGGGAAAACACTAGAGCATACACCCCTATACACACCCACAGCCACCTCTCATGGCGGCTGGTGTCCGCGGAAGGTGGTAGAAAACAATAACGGGTGGCAGCCACCACCTTACGGTGGTGGTGGTGGGCTTTCCCTTCATTTTCCGGTTAGATAATACGCAACCGTCCTCAATAAACACCATAACAGCCCGGAAAACGCTCAACACATAATGTCCAGCCAACATTCAGCAGCTAATGTCGCCAGAATACATGGATATGGCGGCCAACGGGCGGCGGCAGTCACAACCGACACACCCGACGCCAAAACTGCCGGAAGAACGGAGAAAAAGGAATAAATGAGCGGTAAAGATCCTTACCGAGAGTTCCTTTCGTTCGCGACTCGCACATCCACAATCCCCGCTCCAACAGTCGGTCACGGTAGTTCAGCCGACTGCTACGACGTCTCCGACATTAGAGTTGCGTCTCCGGCGGCGAAGTAGTTGTTGGCTGCTCCGAGAAGGCTTCCACAGACGGTGGCGCCTGAAGATGCAACCCATGGTGGTGGCGGCCGATATCACAAGGTGTAGGGTTAGGGTTCCATAACAACTGTGGGAAGGAAAAGAAGGATACGGGGTTAAACCCTTGTCCATTCAAACTATGTTGCCAAATAATCACTTTTGGTCCCTCCCCACCAAATTATTTCAATGTAAATCCAAAAGTTAACCTTTAGCCCCTGATTTAATAAATTCCTTTCAATTTAGGTCCAAAACTTACTATACACACCCTGACTTCTAAAACCCTTCTCAATTTAAATCCAAAACTTACTCTTTTAACCCTCAAAATCCAAAATTATATCAATTAGTTCCCCAACACCAACACCCTACTAAATATTATTTACTTTAGGATTATTATTCACATTAACCCTTATCTATTTATTTATTTGATACACGGGATGTTACAGTGAAGATGGTAATTAAGACTTTTACATAAGTCACATGATCAATAACAAGTTTTTGTTTCATCTTTTTATACGAGAAAAAATATGATTGTTGATTTGTTGGCAATAGAATTACATGCCAAATACAATATAAGGTTGTCATGGTTGAGTTTGTGTGTTTGTTAACGAACAATGTCATGTCTTGTGTACAAAACATACATGGTTTACATAACATCAAAAACAAAAAGGACTTCATAAACATCAATAGAACTTTTCTATTTGGGGTGTATTTATGTATTGTGTTGAACAAAAAAAGACAACTTGTGTTGCATTTAATCCAAATAATACTATGATTTGATTGTAGTTGTGTTAATGAAACAAAAATTATAAATTTTTTCTCATTAAAAAAATTAGAACAAGGTGGAATAGAGATACGATTGTGTAAAATGCATGAATGGTCTTTTAATCCTCATTATAAAAAATAACCTTAGAAAGTTTGTCCATTATTAACATGTCACATATAACAAATACGACCATATAAGCAATTAAATGGTACTGCTATACAACCATTTTTACACATCAACTCAAGTATCTTTCCAGGATAATATAAACTAGACGTGGAAATCAAGGTAGTCCACCCTTCCTAGTTGCTAGTCACACCCGCATATGAATCCCACTATCACATGAAGTATCTTATGCTTCAAAACCACACATACCTTCCACTTTTCATTTTCATCTTACTAAAGATCTTTCTTAAGTAATTTCCTTTTAGGATCTCATTTCCTCAGTGATTAAACACAAAAGCATGATTTCCTTGTACAAAGTAAGATCCATTTATTACTCTAAGACTATTTTTATTTTCTAGGAAAAATTATATGCTTGGAATCTCACTTTTCTGTTTTGAGCCTTACATCATAAACTCTACCATAGGATGGAGAGTGAATATCTATTAGATGTTAGGCTTTTTGGAGGTTTTGTCGTTAGTAGTATACAGTCAGATTTATCTATTTATGACACAAGTTTACAAACTTACAAGTTGCGATAGAAATTGTCGAAACGAGGTTTTAGTGACAAGCTAATATGTTTGGTCTGTGTAAGCATCATGCAATTGCGATTTCAGCCTACCATATCTACCAAAAACAAAAAGTTTATAGTTGTTGTTTTTATTATTATGTGTTGATATCATGTCTCTTTTTTCGGTTTCGAGTTCCATTTCTATAAGATAAGAACTAATAAAATGAAATCCATATAATGAAGATGCTAAACAAATAGAATGTTTGACTTTTGGAAATGTTAGCATAATATATATATATATATATATATATATATATATATATATATATATAAAAGTTGGATCGAGTGAGAAGTCAAAAATAATTGAGGACTACGATGATAAATCTTTGCCGCATGATTGAAAAAATAAAAGGAGGAGATTTGATTTTATTTATTGTCAATATCTCGCAAGATGATATGACATTTATGTAATTATGTGCGAGATTTTGACAATTTGTGACGAAGGTTAATCATTTGGAGGTAAATGGGTAAAAAGAAAGAAGGAAAAAAACTCTCCAGCATCATCAATTCCCCCCTCCTCATTCCTCTACCACATGTCAAACCCTCATTTGATGGAGTTTTTTTCCACTCACTTCGTTTTTTGGCCATAATTTTTTTTCTTTGAAAAAAAATCTAAAAAAACCAAAGTTCTTAAAATTTAATTCTCTACAAAATGAGCACAATCATGAAAATTTAAAAAAAAATATATATATAGTGTGAAGACTCACCTCATAAGTGCAGTCGACGGCTAACAGGCTCACACAGTAGACAAGTGGATGCAACACACATCTTAATAAATCAATAAATTATACAAGGTAAACCCTTAGTCTACCTTTTAAAACTAGCGATATGACCAAAGTTCAACCATGTATAAAAGTCAAAGGTCAAAGGTCAAAGTCAACTTTAGAAGGCCACCACATTGTAGCCATTCAATTTGATCATGATCACATCCGCTACCACGTCATGGCAAACATGCCACCCCGTCATGGCAGAGTCCCGAAAAAATAGTTGCAACATCCTCTATCGCCATGTCGTGATACCCATCATGCCACATCGTGGATACTTTACTAAGACAACTTAATGGATTGAGTCCTTAATCTGTAAAGCTCCTTGATCATACTTTCTAGAAAGCTTCTTGGGACCCTAATTATCCATAAAAATCCAAACTTTATGGACATGCATGACCCATGCATGTCCTTCACCTAACTAGGTCAAAATGGTGAGAACATAACCTAAAACCCATGCATGGATCTCAAAACCCATTAAACTCCTAGATCCATAAGATATTAGGCTCAAGGGACCTTGGTGAGCCATAATGCTGCAAACTTTATCTCATTTCATCAATCAAACTTCATATATGGACCAAAACATGCTAAGAAAGCTATATATGCAAGAAAGGAATCATAAAAATAGGAACTTGACGACTAACATATACTCCAGAAAATGCACAAAAGGATGAAGGTGGCTAGATAGCTAGATATGATCACCAAGGATTCCTTCTTCCTTCCAAGGTAAAAAAAACTTGCAATGAGGCTAGGGTTTTGTTTAAGGCACTTTGGAGGTGATAAAGGCATAGGTGGAAGACACTCTAGCCATCACATCCTTTAAATAGGACTTTAGGCCCGAAAATCTAGGGTTTTCCATTATGGCGTCACCATGTTGTGGCCAATGCGTGGCCATATTGTGGCAACCACAATGATGTGCAGATACTAAAATAAATGCCGTGTTGTGGTGATCCATACCACCATGTCGTAACCAACCCAAACTTACAACTTAACATAATAAAATTAGTACCTGGGAACCGGGAGTTACACTTGAAGGTTTTAGGTTGTAGACTGAGGCGTGGCATCTAATTGTTATAGGTGGTTCGGGTAGTTGATTTTGTGTAACTTGAATATTACCTTATCAGCCTTTGATCATGTGAGTATTCTCACTTATACTGTATGACACTAGGTGTCATGATATGCTTTTTTTTCTTTGTGACTCTTCATTATATGTTTATATGCTTATTGGGTTGGGGCACTCGGACTAGGCCTATTTATATGTTTAATGGGTTGGCCCCAATTGTATGTTTGATTGGGCTAGGTATGCTTAGTTGAAATAGACCATTGGATTGGGCTCGTTGAATTATATGGTATGTGGTATCTTGGGAAACTCACTTAGCTTCATGCTTACGGTTTAAGTTTAAATGTTTCAGGCACTTCCAATAGCAAAGGGAAGGTCACGACGTGATTGCATCGCATTTTATATATGACTTTGATATGTTCCGCATTTATGATTTTATTACTCTCATTATTGTTATCAAAACAATTGGATGTTTACTCTTTATGGTTGAATAGTATGATATCCTTTGATTTAAAAATGAAAATTTGGTTTGGAAATTGGGGATGTTTCATGTTAGTATTAGAGCTTTGGTTTGAGGGATTCAGGCTAGCACTATGTGTGTCTGAACTTAAATTGAAGGAATCTTTTTACAAAAGTTTTTTCTATAAAAAAAGGATGTGATGCGTGTAACCAGCCGAAGCTCTGAATAGTAATTCCCAAAATACCCATACATGTTGGTATGTTATATGTGTTGTAGTATGATATGCATGCTAGAAGTTAGGCTATGGATCTACTTAGGATTGCATGATAGAATACCAACTTAGGAGAGATGCCTTCTTATGCCTGTTATGTATTGCTAAGTGCTTTTAAGGTTTATGCTAATAATGGAAAATCAATTGATGAATGCGTTAGGGTGGTACATGATTAAGAATAAAAAACCTTAGCATCTCATTCAGTCTTATTGCCCGTTCTTGTATGATGAAGGCCTTAAGGCAGAGACATCTACTAGAACGTCTATTTTATTTTTATTATATACGACTTGCATTCATGAGACGATTTATAGATGTTAGTAGAGACCTTTCGGCGCATGTGGGGTGGAAATCCTAGGGATTCCTAGGAAGCATGTTAGTATATGAGTACATCATTTTGTTAGCATGTCAGTTATTGGTTGTAGGAAAGCGACTTAGAAGTTTTGGGTATGTGCACATATCCATATATCTGAAAACATTCATAAAAACTCTATGTATATATCCACATATTCATGTATGCACAAACATATATATATATATATATATATATATATATATATATATACATATATATATATATATATATATATATATATATATATATATATATATATATGAAACAATAGAAATATATTGTAACACCCCGTTTATTAAATAAATAAATAGATAAAGATTTGTAAATGAATAGTAGTCCTAAAGTCCATGATATGTAGCAGGGAGTTGGTTTCGGGGATCCAAATGATATAATTTGGATTATTCGGGAGTTAAGTTGTTATTGCGGGACTTATTTTGTAAAGATTTTTAGAAGACATGGGGTGTTTGGTATCATTTGGACCTAATATGAAAGGATTTATGCAAATAGGGGCTAAATAGTAAATTCTGGACCTAAATTGAAAAGGATTTGTAGTGGGAGGGGCTGCTTGGTAAAATTCGGACTTAATTTGTAAATGATTTCAGGAGGCACGGTTTAAAAGGTAAAATATGGACTGAGTTTTAAAGAAAAAGGGAAAGGAGGGACTGGAAGCGTCATTATGGCAAAAGCTGAAATGGGACGTGGATATATAGCCATCACCACCCGTCTAACCCTAACCCTAACCCAAGCAAACTGCAGCCGCCACCTCCTTCTTCACTTCCGATAGCCGCTACCACCATTGGAACCCTCCTCAGCCACCGTTTGCATCACCGAGTCTGACAGCCTGGTTCCGCTTGCTGCCTCATCGACAAACGTCGTCGTTCTGCCACCTGATGCCACTTGTAATGTTGTGAATGGTCGGGAAACCCCACCGAGACCAAAGTGTAGGTTGTAAACGAAGAAGAGCAGGTCGCGGACGACCAGAACCTTTCAGTTAGACCAACCTCATCTCGCATCTCCGCCCTTCTCGAGGTGTTCGACGTCTTGTGTGCCGCTGTTGCCACCGGAAATGGACCTTGGTCTTCGTTTCAATTTGTTCCAGCCGCCTAGTCGTTAGTTTGGGAGCTATGGTCTCGTGTTGTGTTTGGATATGTGTTGTTGTTGAACCCGAGACGTATGGTGCGAGTGTTGCTGGCTGAAAATCGAGGAAAAGAACCACCATGGCCGCCAGCCATGGTGGTCGCCACTACTGCCATCCCAAAACCATTGTTGTCATCGTCGTGAGCCACCAGGTGGGTGGCTGGAGTGTATACTGCAATCTGAAGTGTGTGTGTGTGTATGTATGTATGTTTTGTGTGGCTGGAAAACCAATAAAGCCATCACCACCACCGTGAGGTGGTAGCTGCCACCATGTACCACTGCCGGCCACCACTAGGGTGGCTGTGTGTGTTTGTTTAGCTTAGTGTGTGTGTGTGTTATTTGAGATTTTGCATTGTAAAACTGTAATCGGGTAGGGATAATCAAAAGAGTACTCAAAACCACCATCGTAGGGTGGTGATTGTTGTCTCCTGCCGTCACCAGCCGCCGGGTTGAGTGGCGGTGTGCTTTGCATGTGTTTGGATTGCTTTTGGGATGCTTGGACCCGATTAGACTAGAACCCTAACCACCACCGTGAGGTGGTGGCCGCCGTTAACCACCACTACCCGAGGTGGTAGTGGGTGGTTCCCGACTTAGGAAAACCCTAATCGTCCTAAGGAAACCCTAATGGGGTTAAGGACTTAGCTTGTGGGCCTAATTGGGTTGTGATGGGTTGGAAACCCTAATTATGGTTTAGAAAACCCAAATTTTGGATATATGAGCCTTGGACTTATCGGGACCCATGTTTGGGCCATTGGAATTAAATTATTAATTACACCCGAGCACACCATATGATTTATCTAGTAGAGTGATGGACTTAATGGATTAAGCCCTTAGTGGGTTAAGTAATAAACACTTAACCCTAATCATCATGTCATGTAAGAAACCCAAATTTTAAACTGGGCCTTAAGTTGGGCCTTCCTATTGGGTTTTGGTAATTGGGCCATCCAAGAATGATCGTATTGTTGGATTAGGTGTCTAAACTCATAACTATATTTGGTATGTACTTGACCCGATAGTAGCATAGTCCTTTTGGGTTGCCTTCACCGGAGCAACTTGACTGGATGATTAGTGGAGAGAGAGGATAATATGGTTTATTAATATATTATAAGAATAATATATTAAAGGAGAAATCATATTAGTTAATTAATATGTTGGTCAACAATTAATTTAGAATTAATTTGGTGATCAAAAGATATTAATTGAACTTAGGGGACTGGATTTGCAATTATTGGACAATTGATTTGTGGGCTATGGATCCTTAGAAAGGAGGTGGACGAATCCAAGAGGGGAAGCCCACTTGAAATCGTCCAAGAAGGCCTCATTCTGGAAGGTTCTAATGGACAACTTAAGGCCTAAGCTATCCAATTAGGGTTTTGACTGAAACCCTAATAGCACACCTATATAAAGGACCATAGGGCTGCATATTTCGGCTACACATTGATTCCTAGAGTTCATAGAGCCGAAATTGTGACTCCATCTCCTCTCTCCAAGATCATTCAACTTGCTTTGGTGTTTGTGAGCCATCAGAGGTATTACATTTGTGATACAAAGCTTTTGAAGGTCAAGATTCTTGCAACAAGAGAAAGGTATTCATCTAAAATTGTTTTAGTTCTTAATTTAGAGTTTCATATCATAGATCTAGGGTTTGTAAGCTTTGGATGAATTGCATGTACAATAGAGAAACCTAGATCCAAATCTTTAGGGTTTTGCATGCGCACATAGGATTGTTCTTTTGTGTAAAACCCATCAGTGGTATCAGAGCCTTGATTGGTTTCTGTTGTATTTGATGCTTATGTGTTCTTCCATTGCTTGAAAAAACGAAGTTTTGTCCTCTACCCGAACTGACTCGGCGAGTCAGCCCGACTCGACGAGTCCAGTCAGTGACTCGGCGAGTCCAGGGGTCAGACAGAGGGAATTTCGGGATTTTTGACTTATTTTGTGTTTGGATAATTACCAAAATTGTTTTTGAATATAAAATATGATATATATATATATATATATATATATATATATATATTGTGATTATCCTTACCAAAATAAAAGATAATTGTCAAATTAATTGGATAATTATTGCCTTATGTGATAAACTTTAATTATTTGAATTATTTGAATTATCTTGCATGAAGAATGGATTAGGTCAAATTTAGATAATCACTAATTAATTGTTTAATTATATTATTTGCAATTTGATCTTGTATGTTTTGAAAAGTTCAAAACTTTCCCTCAAGTTTTAGAATTTAAATTTTTGATTAAAAGTTTAATTTTGAAATATTTAAATTTTAAACCCTAGAATTTTACAAGTTTAAAATTCAACACTTATACTGTTATACTATTATAAGATTAATAATATATATGTATAAGATTAACCTAGTCTTACCATTAGTAGGCCTCATTCACGAAGCCGATCAATAAGGGGGTATAAGGTTGTTGCCTATAAAATGGCAGTTTAATGGGTGTCCACTCTTACCCACCGCTTCGTTGATTGGTGGAGGGTCGTTAGCCGAACAGGTAGGATAGGGCAACAAATTCCTCATTATAAAGTCTAATGAATAAATAAAGTAACTAAATGTTTTTACAAAATTCCCAATCTTAGTTACTTTAGGAAAATGTGAAATTGTATGCTATTCCATGAAATTGCACTTTGCACCTTGCCAAGTCGTTAGTGGAGCGTGTGTGGCTAACCGGACACTAACTTGGGACTAGCTTGGGTGGAAAAGGGTGGCTCGATGTTTGTCATAGACTAATGGAGCGTCTGTGGTTTACCGACACATTGGTTAGGTGGTAAATGACATCGAGAGCACCAAGTATATTTGCATGGTTATCACCTTGTTTGTGATCCTCGGTATCCCAGTCACAAACGTGAAGGGCATAATCGAGATTTAAACATGCCATTGAAAATTTCAATGAATCTCAAAAGAATCTAGGAATTTCAATAGATTTAAAACTTAAAGTCTTTTTCGTTTTTCATGGTGGAAATTGGTGAATCGTCATTCACCTACCTTCAAATTATTTGCAATTAGATTACAACATCCCTTTTCTAAATTGTGAATAATGTTGTTGGATCCTAGCCCTAATTTCTCATTTGGGTGTTTAATTGGGGATTTTCATATCTAATCAAAACTTTGTCTCTTTTTCAGATGTCTACTCAAAACAACGCTTCTGGCTCCTTCTCCCTAATGAACCTTTGTGGGAGAGTTATCTTTAATGGCACCAACTTTAACGACTGAATTCGTAATATAAGGATGGTGACCAAATACAAGGACAAAGAATATGTCCTCGAAAAGGAGCTCAAGAAAATCGACCCTAATACTGCTACTCCTGAGGAGATCGCCGCGTATGATGCCCATGAAAGGGACGATACTAAGGTCCATTGCATCATGCTTGCGACTAGACTCCAGAACTCCAGAAGTCCTATGAGGACTTTTATCCCTATGAAATGCACCAGGACTTGATGGAAAGGTACCATCAAAGTGCAAGGAAAGAGAGGTATGAGATCATCGTCTCGATCATCACTACCAAGATGAAGGATGGAGAGTCAATCACGGCCCACCTGCAACAGATGCAGAGGTATGTGGACCGCTTGCTAAAATTAAACGTTAACTTCGATGAGGAGCTGGCGATTGATATCATTCTCCACTCCTTACATCCTTGCTACAACCAGTTTCGTATGACTTATCATATGAATAAGGAGGAGGTTACTTTAAGAAAGCTTCAAGGTCTCTTGCGAACTGTTGAGAGCAAAGGAAAAGGAAAGTAGAGGAAGGCTCCTCACAAGAGCTTCAAGGGCAAATCCCATGATGGATCCTCTTCTAGTGGGACCAAAGCTGGTCATGCCACTCCCTCGGGCGATCCCAAAGAAGTAGAGTGCTTATATTGCCACGAGAAAGGGCACTGGAAACGAAGCTGCCCGAAATACTTGCAGGACATCAGGGATCGGAAAGTAAAACCCACCCATGAAGGTATTTATACTATTCAATCTAACAACTCATCACATGCTATTTCTCGGGTTCTTGATACAGGGTGTGGTTTTCACATTTGTTCTTATTTGCAGGGCCTAAAAGGAAGTAGGGATGTGGAGCATGGGAAGATAAACCTGATCATGGGGAACAGAAGAAAGTCGCCTGTGACAAAGATTGGGACTTATTCTTTAGTGCTTAGTAGTGGGTTAGTGTTAGAGTTGAATAACTGTTGCTACTCGTCTGAGATGGCGAGAAACATTATTTCTTTTCATGGTTTGTACAAACAAGGTTTTAGATTTTCATTCAATAATGAAATTGGTTCTATTTATGCTTATTTAAATGGTGTTTTCTATTTTGAAGCATTGCCTTGTAATGGTATATATGAATCTGTGATGATTGTTGATAATCTAGGAAATAATGTGTTGCAAATCGATTCGTCCAATAGTTTGGACAAAGCATGCTTGTGGCATTGTCGTCTTGGAGATGTCAACAAGAAACGCATAGCCCAACTCCAAAAGGATGGAGTGTTGGAGTCGTTTGACCTAAAATCAGACGACACATGCGAGTCGTGTTGGAGTCGTTTGACCTAAAATCAGACGACACTTGGAAAGATGACCGAATCACCCTTCATTGGTACTTGTGAGAGGGGTGAGGGTTTGTTGGACCTCATACATAATGTGGACCCTTCAGATCCACCACAAGGGATGCTTGCCGCTTCTATGTGACTTTTACTGATGATTATAGCATATATGGGTATATCTACTTAATCAAGCATAAGTCAGGAACCTTTGAAAAGTTCAAAGAGTTTAAACATGAAGTGGAGAATCAGCTGGGCAGGAAGATAAAGATGCTACGATCTGATCGAGGAGGAGAGTATCTTAGTATCGAGTTCCATGAGTATCTAAAGGAATGTGGAATAGTTTCACAATTGACGCCACCTAGGACACCACAAATTAATGGTATGGCTGAGAGGCGCAATTGGACCTTGTTGGACATGGTTCGTTCCATGATGAGTCGTGCTTCGCTACCTATCTCATTCTGGGGGTATGCCTTAGAGATTGCCGCCCATATCCTTAACCTAGTCCCTAAAAAGAAGGTTGCCAAAACACCTCACGAGATGTGGACATGGAAAGCTCCCTCATTAGCACATATCAAGGTTTGGGGTTGCGAGGCATTCGTAAGACGATAGACTCACGACAAGCTCGAACCTCGTAGTGAGCGGTGTATATTCATGGGCTACCCACAGAATTCCTTTGGATATCTCTTCTATATACCGAGTGACAATGTTGTGTTCGTTGCTAGGAGAGGAGTCTTTCGCGAGAGAGAGCTCATATGTCAAGAGGACAGTGGGAGGCAAATTGATCTTGAAGAGCTTCAAGAGTCAAGCGATGAAGGTACCTCCAACACTAGTGATCAACCTGAGGAGGAAACTCCTGTTGAGCCAGTTGACGGGTCCCTACCTCTTAGACGTTCCAGTAGAGTTAGCCATCCACCTACGTTTTATGGATTCCATATTACTACTGAGGGTGATACGTCCATTAGTGATAGTACACTAGTGAATTTGGATGAGCCTAACAGCTACAAGGAAGCCATGGCAGGCCCAGAGTCTGCAAAGTGAAAAGAGGCTATGGACAGCGAGATTCAGTCCATGTATGACAATCAAGTTTGGAACTTGGTTGACAATGTACCAGGTCGTAAGACAGTTGGGTGCAAATGGATCTTCAAAACGAATACAGACATGGATGGGAAAGTGCACACTTATAAGGCGCGATTGGTTGCGAAGGGATTTACTCAAACTCCTGGAGTTGACTATGATGAGACATTCTCACCAGTTACGAAGATAAAGTCTATTAGGGTGATGCTAGCCATAGCTGCGTTTCATGACTATGAAATATGGCAGATGGATGTCAAAACTGCTTTCCTTATTGGAAATTTGGCTGAGGATATTTACATGAGTTAGCCAGAGGGTTTTGTCGATGCGAAGCATCCCAATAGGGTGTGCAAGCTTGAAAAATCCATTTATGGATTAAAACAAGCATCTCGCAGATGGAATCTTTGTTTCGATGAGAAAATCAAAGAGTTTGGCTTTACGAGGAGCGAGGATGAGTCCTGCGTATATGTCAAAGCTAGTGGGAGTATAGTTAGCTTCCTCGTATTGTATGTAGATGACATACTACTCATAGGAAACAACATCCCAACCTTGCAGAAGGTTAAGTCCTGGCTTGGGAAGTGTTTCGCTATGAAGGACCTCGAAGAAGCTGCCTATATCCTAGGGATAAGTATAATGAGAAATAGGAGTAAGAGACTAATAGGACTTAGTCAAAGTACTTACTTAGATAAGGTGTTGAAACATTTCAGCATGGAGAATTCCAAGAAAGGGGAGTTACCGATCCAAAGCAATACCAAACTGAGTAAGACTCAAAGTCCGAGTACAGAGCATGAGATAGCAGAGATGAGCCGAGTCCCTTACGCTTCCGCAGTCGGCTCCATCATGTATGCTATGACTTGTACTCGGCCTGATGTGGCCTTCGCTTTGAGCATGGTCAATAGATATCAAGGGAACCCTGGTAGAGCACATTGGACCGCAGTCAAGAATATTCTTAAGTACCTACGAAGGACCAAGGAATGGTTTCTAGTCCTCGGTGGGAGTGATGAATTGAGAGTACGAGGGTGCAGTGACGCTAGTTTCCAAACTAATTGGGATAATTACCGATCACAGTCGGGCTGGGTCTTTACCCTAAATGGAGGAGCAGTGACTTGGAAAAGTTCCAAGAAGGAAACGGTGGCTGATTCAACGTGCGAATCAGAGTACATAGCAGCGAGCGAAGCATCAAAGGAGGCAATATGGCTAAAGAACTTCATTGGAGACCTTGGAGTTGTACCTGCCACAAAGGAGCCTATAGAGATTTTTTGTGATAACGAAGGTGCGGTTGCCTTAACCAAGGAACCGAGGGATCATGGTAGATCCAGACATATCGACAGGAAATACCATTTCATCAGACATCGTGTGGAAGAGGGACTCCTCGTTGTGAAGAGGGTATCGTCAGAGGATAACCCAACAAATCCCCTTACGAAGGGACTGAGTAGGGTTAAACACTCACATCACGCTAGGAGCATTGGGCTGAAGGACGATATTAGTTTTTGTGATTAGATACGTTTTAGAAACTTGTGATAGATAAATTGTAATCGACATTTGATGATTAAATAAAGGTGTTTTATTTATGAGTAAAGTTACTATCTTGTGTTGATTATTTACTATTGTTTCATTTTGCATGTTTTGACTTCCTGAATAATAAGATTATTCGAAACCTCCACAGTCAATCATATGTTGGAATGTTGGAAGTAGGTATGAATGAAGACTGTCATGAATTGGCTTGTAGATTGTCTAAGGTGTTAGACATAGCAAAGGTTTTTTGCAACGTTCATGAGTAGTTATGAAATAAGATTTGAGTATTGGATTAAACCCACGCTTACCTGAATCACTTCATGGAATTAATCACGAGTGATTGTAAGACGATAATATCATATAGTCTTTAAACCGAGATATATGAGTTGTTGTTTGCGAGTTGGTTGTGCATTAATAATGCGTAAACGCATCGGTAACTTGATTTTATAAAACGCATTGTTGGGTATAATTTGATGAGCAAATAGTACAAGCATATGAGTCAAAGTTGATCTGTTCCTCTTACCTCACAAGGGTAAGAGCGATATCTTGGGCCCCTCGATGATTTGGTTTGACTTATGTGTCGGGCCCGTTCAGGACTAAGTTGATGTGTTCAACTAAGTTCTATGTCGAACAAATCAGATATCGAGAAAAAGATTGTTGGACAATAAGTATGACTATGTTCCATGTGATTGTCCACATGATATCTTGATAACGGAGGACTATACTATCCCTTATCTAAAGGATATGTCATTTGACTAGGTCAAGTTGACAAAGGCTTTTGAAAGCTATGATTGCTAATCGGATCCTGAAATCATATTTTCAATTATAGTTATTAGACTTATCCAAGTGGGAGACTGTTGGATTAGGTTTCTAAGCCCATAACTATATTTGGTATGTACTTGACCCGATAGTAGCATGATCCTTTTGGGTTGCCTTCACCGGAGCAACTTGACTGGATGATTAGTGGAGAGAGAGGATAATATGGTTTATTAATATATTATAAGAATAATATATTAAAGGAGAAATCATATTAGTTAAATAATATGTTGGTCAAGAATTAATTTAGAATTAATTTGGTGATCAAAAGATATTAATTGAACTTAGGGGATTGGATTTGCAATTATTGGATAATTGATTTGTGGGCTATGGATCCTTAGAAAGAAGGTGGACAAAATCAAGAGGGGAAGCCCACTTGAAATCGTCCAAGAAGGCCTCATTCTGGAAAGTTCTAATGGACAGCTTAAGGCCTAAGCTATCTAATTAGGGTTTTGACTGAAACCCTAATAGCACACCTATATAAAGGACCATAGGGCTGCATATTTCGGCTACACATTGATTCCTAGAGTTCATAAAGCCGAAATTGTGACTCCATCTCCTCTCTCCAAGATCATTCAACTTGCTTTGGTGTTTGTGAGCCATTAGAGGTATTACATTTGTGATACTAAGCTTTTGAAGGTCAAGATTCTTGTAACAAGAGAAAGGTATTCATCTAAACTTGTTTTAGTTCTTAATTTAGAGTTTCATATGATAGATCTAGGGTTTGTAAGCTTTGGATGAATTGCATGTACAATAGAGAAACCTAGATCCAAAGCTTTAGGGTTTTGCATGCGCACATAAGATTGTTCTTTTGTGTAAAACCCATCAGTGGTATCAGAGCCTTGATTGGTTTCTGTTGTATTTGATTCTTATTTGTTCTTCCATTTCTTGAAAAAACGAAGTTTTGTCCTCTGCCCGAACTGACTCGGCGAGTCATCTGATGAAAAAACGAAGTTTTGGGTGATATTTTGATGTTGACAGTTCGGGAATCTGTCATCCAACAGCTGGGGTTGTGTATGCGGGACTTCAGCAGTGTGAGGTGAGTTACCTTCCAGTAGAGGTGGGTCTAAGGCACCAATGCCGACCCACCAGTAGGTGATTATGCTTGAGATGATTGTCTTTGTGGTAATTATCTGGTTTGCCACTATCTGATATGCTTTATGTGCTAGAATGCTATGATATACATGTTAGTAGTAGTAGGGGTGAAATAGTCCTCAGATACCGGTTGAAAGATACTGAAGGGGTAGTCAGTACCCTTGCATGCCTAGCAGTATGATTGTGTTATGTTATTATGTGATAGTGGTAGTAGGGACTAGTCCCCGGGCCTGGTTGTGACTAACCGGCAGGGTAGGTCGGGCACCCCAGAATGGCCCGGCAGGGTAGGTCAAGCACCCCAAAACGGTTTGACATGGGTAGGTCGGGCACCCCAGAATGGCCCGGCAGGGTAGGTCAATCACCCCAGAACTGCTTGACATGGGTAGGTCAGGCACCCCAGAATGGCCTGTCTAGGTAGGTCAGGCACCCCAGAATCGCTTGGCAGTATGTTTGTTATATGGTATGTGGTATGATGGGGAAACTCACTAAGCTTTGTGCTTACGGTTTACAGTTTTGGTTTTAGGTACTTCGTTTCAAAGGAAAGGAGTCGGCTCGATCGCAGCGCATCACACTATGTTTTCCGCACATGAGATCTTTGGGACGACACTCTGATATTACCTTATGATAACATGTTTGACTATTGACACTTTGGTTTTGAGATGAGAGGTTATTATGGATGTTTTTACACTTATGGTTTTATAATAACTTATTTAAAAATGAAATTTTTGGTCTTTAATTTTGGGATGTCACATATATGCATATATGCAAGTATGTATGCGCATATATGCAAATACGTATGTTCTTATATGAAAACACATATGTGCATATATGCACATGTGATTAATTTTTATTTTAATTCATATGTAATTAATTTTGTAATATTAAAATGCATAATCACATGTGATTATAATTAGATGTGATTATTTTACATTTGGATCTTCACATGTGATTATAATTATATGTAATATAAAAAAAGATTTATAACTTTCACATGTGATTGAATATCTTTGTGTATATAAAAGCTGGTGATCACATGTGATTAATGCAAAGTGTGGATTGTTTATGTGTATAATCATATGTGATTGATGTATAAAATAAATGTGTATATAAAAGATGACAATCACATGGGATTACAATACAGTGTTGTTTGTTTATGTATATAATCACATTTAATTGATTTATGATAAAAAGTAACTACAAAAACAATTTGATGATTAAAAATTTATGCTAGTAATCACATATGATTTTAATGATATATTAATTTAACATTTATGATTAAAAAATATGTTAATCATATATGATTTAAAACACAATAGTATCAAATGTAAGTGTTAGTAACAAATTCTAATCACATGTGATTGACCATATTTGTGTATATAAAAGATGGTAATTAAATGTGATTATACGATACAATAAATGAGATTTTTAAATTCAAGCATAAAAGATTATGCTTGTAATCACATGTGATTTATCAATGTGCAACAAGTATGTTTGTGTTATTATATAATTGTGAATAAGAATTTATAAATGGGATTTTTGAATTCAAACATAAAAGATTATGATTGTAATCACATATGATTTAACAATGTGCAAAAAGTATGCATGTGTTATTATATAAATCTTAATAAGATATTGTAGTCAAATGTAATTATACATTAAATGAAAATTTTGGATTCAAACATAAAAGATTATGCTTGTAATCACATGTGATTATACAATAAAACAAATTAGATTTTTGAATTCAAGCATATAAGATTATGCTTGTAATCACATGTGATTTTCAAAATCTTATGTGATTACAATTATAATCACATGAGATTGTACAAAGAACAAGAAATATTATAAGTATACGGAATATCGAAGCCATATGATTTAGTGATATGCGTAAACACATTTGTATATATATACCTATTTGCATATATGGGAATCGGCAGTTCTAGTGTTAGGGAAGAAAGTAGATTTTACCATTTTGGACTCTAACAAATTTACATGTGATGTTTGACTGAATTTAACTGGAGCAAGTTTCTTAACTTCACTTTTCATATTTTTTAAATCATATTTGTATTCTCAAGCTTTACAAATAGCATTGTCGAACGCTTGGTTGCTAACTTCTTACTTCAAGATCCATTTTTCTTATCTGGTAATTTGTTCCATACAAAAATTACAAACAAGAACTGTATAAAAAAATATAATGGGCTAGTTAGTTGTTTACCAGAAAATCAACTTCGTCTATCCTGGTCTCTTTGCTTGTTTCTCTTTATAATCATCATATCACATGTAAATGATATGATTAATTGTTGATATAATCAGAATAGAACCACAAAATTGAACTGAGAAACTAAATGCAATGAAAGATAAAAGGAATACCTTAATCAATATTAGAACCAACTAAAGGCAGAACATATTGCTTAGCTGAATACAAACATGTCTACATGTATGTTGTTCTAGTTCCAACCTATTTAAAAAAAATCAATTCATCGAGCAGTTGGAATACATGAAGTATGTAATTTCTTTGAATAAGTTACATTCAAGGGAACCAGGACAACAAAGTAGATTAATTGATTACTAAATATCATCCAATCAATTAGACAAGAATATCATCCAATGAAAAAAAGTTTATATTAGGAAGTATTCTAAAAAGCTTAGATAAGTTAAGCAAAGTCGATCATTTAGGAAGTATTCTAAAAAACCAATCAATACATCAAGAACATTTATCATAGTACCAATCAATTAGACAAGAATATCATCCAATGAAAAAAAGTTTATATTAGAGGAGTATTGTAACTAAAAAGCCATGTAACTTGATGATCGTAGATAAGTGAAAGTTATAATTGATTCAAAGTTTGATTATGTTAGTAGATTATTCTAACATGTTATAACCGATTCACGATACAAATGAAGGAAACTGAAAATTTATGACTAAAATTGGCACTACTTACCAATTGGAAATCAAATGCATCTTAAAACTAAATTCTTACAGCTCGACCACATGAAGATTGATGGTTTGTTAGACCTTCGAATATCTATTGTTTCCTCGATGATGAACAATGTGATTTTAAAGTCATCGATTTGATTAGGAGTCGAATTTTAATGGTGGCAACATAAAGATTAACGACAGATTGCATCTACCACCGGTGGTCAGAGTATTGGTTAAATGGTTGTTTATACTCTGAAGACGATTTCAGGATGTGAGATCCGACAATTGAAAATCTAGATCGGGATGAAGTTAAGATAACAATAGAGATTTAGAGAGAGAGTGTGTGTGTGTGTGAGTGAGAGAGAGAGAATGACAACGAGAAAGAGAGTATAAATTTATGTTCATAAAATGATTTTGACTAATTAGTAACGAACAGGTATCTCAATTTTTTGTATATCGTAAATACCCTCGTCATTTATTTTAAAAAGGAGTAAATTACACAAATGGTCCCTATGGTTTAGGGTAATTTGCACGTTTGGTCCCTAACTTATTTTTTTTAACTCGGAACAGTTTGTTTTTGTTACGCGTTTGGTCCCTACTGTTTGTTTTTGTTACGTGCTTGGTCCCTGTCTTACCTAAAAAAACTATTATTTAAATAGATAAAAAATGGTGAGATAGGTAAAATAAGGTGAGGGGTGGGGTTGGAGGTGTGTTTATTTAAATAAATTAAAAAATCAAAGGCAAAATAGTCTTTTTAGGTAAGACAAGGACCAACGTTCCACATTTAGTTATTGGGCATATATATAGTTGGTCCACATTTAGTTATTTAAATAAATTAAAAAATCAAAAGCAAAATAGTCTTTTACGTCAATTATAATTGCAAATGTGTCAGATTTGATCTAGGTCACTAAAAATTTTGATTTAACGTTCCACGTTTAGTTATTGGGCTTTTAACAAATTATGAGTTTTGCAATTGATGCCAACTATATATATGCCAGAATGTATAATGTATAAAAAAAATCCGGATTGACCCAAGGGTTGAACTGGTTCTGATCGCCGTACCGGATTAACTAAAAATTGAATTTTACAAGATAAATAATTCCCCTTTAATATAATAAAATAAGATAAAACCGTGATTGTCAAAGTTCTAATTATTATTATATATATATATATATATATATATATATATATATATATATATATATATATATATTTAAAGTTGTGTTAAAAGATGAATAGTGAACTGGTGAACAGTTTGGCAAAAATGGTCCCTTACGTATCTTTTTTGTAACGGGGGCATATTTTGACATTAGGTATATTCTTTGTGTATACGTGTTAGCAATCCACCGCATCTTTATCTTTGTCCACTGTATTCAGTGTGCACGTGTTGACGATCCTCCATCAGATCGACATGTTATGGATTCTTCTCATATTTCTGCTTCATACGTTTCTGGCCATCAACCACACCGGTGGAGACGAAGCTCACCACCGCCACATTATCGTCTACCGATTGAATCGTCTCTACGGCGATCGTTCGAAAATGGAGCAAGTTCTTCTCATACGGCGCATGTGAAGAAGCACGACAGCGACAACGACGTCGATTCCGATAACGTATTTGGCGGTCCTCCGACGCGGACGAGGTACAGTTTTGGTGGTCGAAGAATCAAGTCGTCGGAGGAGTCCACCAGTTCTCCGTCTGGCTTGGGTGAAAGACCGGTTTTCGGTGAGTCGTATAGTCGAAGTGGACGACGTCATCCTCGGAATGGCGAGAATTGATGATTCCACTGTCGTTGAAGATGTTGGTGGAGAATCATGGCTTGCTGACTGTTTTTCATCGAATCTTCAGGTCTACTTCTTGCCGGATTTAAACCTTAGACAGTCCAGGTAAAGCCATGAACCCTATTTTTTGTTTCTTTCGCACTTCATCACCGTGTCTGATCTCCAAGGTACTCTTCTTTAGCTTTTAGGGTTCCTAAAATTTCTTATTTTTGAAATCAGGAGAGGAAATTTATGAATCATCTTTTCACTTCAGGTACGAGACCCATGTCGATTACACTCTGATTTTGATCCGATAGTTCAATAATATCAGGGCATGGTTGAATACGATCTCACAGACCTTAATAGCGAAATCGACGACTGTTTTCAACTATTCGATACCAGAAATGGTGGAATCGGCCCTAGGTTTGTGTATCTACACCTTAGTTTTTAGTTGAGACCCAAAGATGGGTTAATTACTTATCTGTCATTTTATGAACATTGAAGAAAAGGGCACACAGTACCCCCACAATAGAGCAGGAATTTGGGGGTATCTGTAGTGGCGATTCTGGATTTTTCTACCAAACTATGCACAACATGAACATGTTTTTATTTGCTTTCTTTTAATTTTCAAAAAGAGTTCTCTTTTACGTCAAATTGATAACTTTTTTTTCTTATTTTGTATTTACAGGTGTTTTTGCAAGCACTGATGGCGACAGGGCAACTTTTCTCCCGTACAACACAAGGTTTCTTCTATAACTACAAGCAGTTGCCAATTCAGCGCATGCGACTTCCTTTGTGGTATGTGAAATTACCTTTATACCCTCATACCCAATTCACCAGAGAACTTATTGATGCTTTATTTTTATGTTTGTAAGGTTTCAACTTCTCACTACCTTTTAAATCAATTAGGGAGAGAAACACCTTCAGTTGCTGGAATCATTAACCCTGGTGCTGAGAGATTTCAGAAACTATTTTTTGGCCAAGAAGAGATTGCAATTCCAGTTCATTCGATGTATGTCTTCCTTGTCAATATGATTAACAAATTTGAATATGATCCAATTTTATATGATGTTACAAAAGTATTTGAGAAATGGAAATAAGAAATTCGGATAATATCCTATGCAGGTCTTGCTTATATAACTGATTAAATGGGATTAAAAGAAGCTTTTTAGTAATATGGAGAAGTGATAGATGGTATAAATTCTAACATCTAACAAGATCAGAATTTGAATGCTATAAACACAAGGTTTACATGGTCAACTGTTAGTGATGAAAGAGTGGAGAGGACAACAAATTAAGCCCTTTGATGAAGTTTTTTAATCCAGAGGGGCGATTCCCAACTTGCAGGTAAGCAGCATTGCTTTCTAATTGTCAACAAACTAGAAGAAACTCAAGAAAAAATGGAAGAAAAGTCAAAAAATTAGAAGAAAACGATTCTAAAACTGTTCTCATAATGCTAGAAAACTTGATTTGTAAAGAAAATCCAAGTATGTACAGATTTCTGACTTTCTTATTTGTTTGTGATTTTTTTTTTTTTTTTTTTTTAAAATTTTTTCTTTATTTAAGTTTTAACCGAATTTTATTTAGGAATTTTTCATACTTATTGAGTTGTGATGTTTTTTCAGGTGGACTTGCTTCTCTCATTCGACATTTTATAGTTATATCCAGGAGTTAGTTCAAACAGACAGTAGTAGCACCTTATCTTCAAATTTGGCAAAGATTATCAGTTGTGACTTTTGGTCAGGTATTGAAAAGTACAAAAATGGATAATTTGGTCTTTTCCTCTGAATATGTTTGATGAAATTGACAACTTCATGAAAGTTTCACAACATCTGATCAATTTTAAAGCTATATGTGATATAGGAGTTCGCCCAAATCGAGCAGCTGTTTCAAGATATTTGAAAGCTATAGGGACAGATAAAGCGATTTATAGTGGATCAAAATACGTTGGTGTGAAGAAAGCTTTAGTGTTCTACAAAGGTAGACCTCCAAAGGGGGTTAAAACTGATTGTCTTATACATGAGTATCGATTGAAAGAGTCTCGATCACAACTCCCTAAGAAACTCAGATCAATGAGGGTAAGAACGATTTCAATTTGCATCATGTTTGTCAAATTGGTTGAATCATTAGTTAAACTCATCGAATGCAAACAAGTATAGGGTGGACCAGGTGGTTACATTAGTCGATAAAGAAAGAGCAAACTTGGAGGTTACAAGGTTTCTTTCAAGAATTTCATTCGCACATTAATTCAATATATGGTGTTTCAAAGATATCGTTTTAAATAGATTAATTGTTTTAGGTAGAAGGAGTATACGTCAGACATGAGTGAAAAAAGTTGCATTGATCGTATGTTTCTTGCTTTTTCTGATATAATGCTTAATCTGATGCTGATAATGTGATTGTTGTGAATAACGTATCATCAAAAAGTTCTACTACTAGAAAATGGAGTAAATTAAAAAAATGGTCCTTTCAATTTCTTAGTTTTAGCATGTTTACTCCAAAATGGAAGCCCTTTTCAGTTTTGGTCGTTATTTCAAGGTTTGAGGGACCCAAATCCATATGAAACCTTAAAATAAGGACCAAGAGTGAAAGATGTTTCAATGTTAATTGTAGTATTAAAATAATAAAATCCATCAACTTACACAATCGCTTGACATTTGTCTGACTTTTGTTCAGATTAGATTTTGTGATTTTTTTTTGTTTTACGAATAAATTTAGGGTTAAAAATTTGTGTAGCTTTCGGATACAAACTATTTTTATGCTCCTCTGATGCTCTATTGTTGTTACGGGTGTGGTTTGGTGTGGCTTTTAGTCAAAACCAAACTGCAAACCGCGAATGCGGTTGTCGAAAGTATACCGTTCGGTTTGGTTTAACAGAGTTCCTGGCATTTTTATTTACTAATTTGGGTTATGAATGTCAGATAAAGAGGGTTAATACATGGTACCAAATTCGGTTTTGTGTCCTTTCTTACACTTTCCCGAACAAGAATTTCACAGGATAAAATTCAGTCTGCACACAGTACACTTAGTTTCTCATTTGACAAATTAAACATTCTTTTTCAAAATGCTTATTTTTTTCTCATACAGGTCACTACACTTGATTCAAAAAGAGAGATGGTTATTCTTTCCAGACTTCATGAAATGAAGTCGATGAAGGTTTATTTTTTTGTTTAATAAATTATTGTTTAATCATTTTAAAAAACTTATTTTGGATTCTGAAAATTGAAAATTTGTATTTGTTTTGCAGTTGCGACACACGGTTGTCAGTGTAGATGCAATGCTTGAAGTGTTGCAGATCCTGTACAAGAAGAGGGTGAGGACAAGGTTGAAGAAGCCGATGAAGCTCTAATTAAATCCATTTTCAAGGTTATTATGATTTTTAAAATAGCAATGTACTTTATTATGTTTTTTACCTTTTTGGATAAATTCTTAGTCAAATTTGTAACAATTTTTATTGAATATAATTCAAGTCCCCTTAATCATTCCCTTATGTCCCTTAATATCCATCAAAACACAAACATTACTTCCTAATACATACTGAAAAAGAAAAAAATAAAACTCTGATCAAAACCGAACCCAGCGGAGCGGGGTACCCCAGCTAGTTAATTACAAATATATCATGTAACCATTGATTCTTATGATCCACTACCTTTGCCTTTATAGTAAATGGTAAACCTTTTTTCTATTGTCAAAGAAGTAGCATTCCCTCTACAACTTGCAAGGGGAGAAAAAGGGTATATTAACCAACTTTATTCTAATGCTTGATTGCCCCACACACTAAGATACCCACCAAGACTACTATTTGCATGCCATATACCACACGTCGTAACATAGAATGATAGAAATTATAATAATTTTCATTTGAAGATGTTAAAGTTTTCATTTTTGTAACATCTTAAAGTTATAGAACAAGTTATCAATTTTACTTAATGTTTTATTATCTGACCAACACTAATTTCGTTTCAAGGATACTATGACATTACAATAATTTTCACAAAACGACAATATTGAATTATGTTTTGATACTACAACTTAGAAGAAACACGTAAAGCAAAATCAATGGTAGTCAAAGTCTATGATGATTATTATTGACAAATATAACAAATTATAAATGAAAATATCATAATTTTCAAAAATAAAAAAAAAATGTGAAAAAATAAAAAAGGGAGTGGACTAACACAAGTATTGCACTTTGGGCAAGTCTATTTGTTATATAAATTTTCCTTCACTATTGAAGTGTTGATGGTTAAAATTTAGATTCTTTGCAGGTATTCTTGGTGGAATTATGGAGAGGTCTGGGATTGGAATATACTTAGGATTTTTTTAAAGTTTTTTTTATAAAAAGATTCTCTAATGGTGTCTGATGTGGGCCATTAAGATGTACATATGATTCCTTGTGTGGTGTGCGATTATTTTTCATGCAAAAGCGCACTTTTTGTTAAATGTAATTATGTAAATAACTTTTTTTGGTATTGTATTTAGGTCAATTAAGTTAATTATTTATTATCGGATGAATTCTAATTCGGTTATGTCAAAAAAAAAGATTAATTTAAGTTGTATTTATTGATAATAGAGAAAAAGGGTAAAATGGAAACGAAAAAAATATTAGCTAAAAAGTAACCCATCAAAAAATTAATAAAAAAATGTATTCAAATCATCAAATGTCTATCATTAATAATCGCTTTTAACATTTTATAAGTAACAAAGGACCATACCGGGTATACCGGGTAAGGTGACTCATGGACATACCTAGTATAAAGTTCCGATTAAAACATGCTACACCTCAAAATTTCCCAAAAATTTTCCATTTAAATGTAAATTTGTTGTTAATTCATTGGTATTCCACTATTCCATTGGTAATCCATTGGTAACGATTTTATTATCTGATATTTCATGAACCAATGCCTATAAACATATTGTTTTTTTTTGGGTCCACCTCAAGGTCCTCAACGTAAGCAAACAACATTTAGGCCGCATTCAGTTTTACTTGGCTAAACCTACAAGGGCCCAAGTTAGACTTCACAAAAGCCCAAGTCAAGCCAATTACAGGAGGTCGAACAGAGATATGGATGTCAACGGGGCCAAACGGGACGGAGATTGCATCCCCGCCCCCGCCCCCAAAATTTTCTCATTCCCCCGCCCCTGAAATCTCCATCGTTTCCACCCCCCGCCCCCGCCCCCGAATTCCCCTTCTTACCCCCGCCCCTGCCCCCGTTCCCCCGCCCCCGATTGATTTTGGGTTACCTTATTTGGGATAAAAAAAGTTTTTGTTTCGATTAAAAGAAACTATTTTTTGAATAACAGATAGTTATTTGTAGCATAATTTTACATATTACAAACAACTTAAAAATATGTTTTTTTGTTGAATTTTTGTACGTAAAAATCATTTTATCGTTTATTATATTTATATAATTAATATATGTCAATATATATAACTTATTAACGGGGCCCCCATGGGGGTTTCGGGACGGGACTGCCAACCCCCGCCCCCGAAACTAAAACGGGGGTTAACCTTGCCCCCGCCCCCATCCCTGATTTTTTTCAACAAATGCCTCCATACGGGACGGGGCCCCCACGGGATCGGGGTCCCACGAGACTTTTTGACATCCCTAAACAGAGAACCACGTCCATCTCAAAAGGAGTGTATAAGATCATCTAATGAGGTATACAAACCGTTTTTTTTTCAAACCGAACCGGTTCGGTTCTGATTTAAGAATAGAAAAACCGATTCAGCCATAAACCGGTTCCATCATAAAAAAACTCGAACCTATCTAAACGGGTTACATCGGTTCTAAACTGGTTCAATCGGTTCGACTATCGGTCCCAAACCGGTTTCAATGTCTAAAATCTTGAACGGGTGCAAACTGGCGGTTCGGTTCTTGAATCGGTTTCGTTCATAGTGAATCGGTTTACTGGTTCGGATCATGAACCGGTTTTTCTGTGCACCTCTATCATCTATACAAATGCAATATTACAAGTCTTTTAAATATACAACATCAACTTTTGCATTTAAATTTTGTAACACTACAATGCCAATCTTCTTTAAATGGACTCTACTAACATATTAATTGTTCATTTCGTGACTTACTTCTACTGCCCAATTTGATCCATAGGGGTGTGGTCGGGAATTCTACTAAATATTCCTGTCTGTGGCTTGCTAGAAGAAAACCTCGATCATATTTTTGTGTCTTGTACACTCTATGTGGTCGGGAATTCTACTAAATATTCCTTTCTGTGGCTTGCTAGAAGAAAACCTCGATCATATTTTTGTGTCTTGTACACTCTATTCTCAAGATTAAGATGGTGTTTGAGATTTCATTTAAAAACAACTTATTGACTTATTGGTTTTTTGAAAAGTTAATAAGTCAAAAAAGTGTTTGACAATATGGAAATGACTTTTAAAAATAACTTCTCATCAACCCTTAAAAAAAAGATTTCAATAAGTTATGATTTCTAACTTTTCAAAACCTATGACTTTTTGGGTTGTTAAAGACAAATAACCCTTAAAACATGTATAAGCTAAGACAAACATTTAAAAAAAAAACAACTTATTGATTTTTCTTCGCCACAAAAATTAATTCAAAGCTTAAATTTTTTTTAAAAAAAAATCATTTTCTTACCACCAAGTCAATAAGGTGGTATTTGTTTTTTTGAAGCTAAAATATATGTCATATGTTGACCACATTTGCAACCCTCTATATAAGAAGAGGTGGACCAAACATCTACAAACTACAATAAGAAGTCTGTTTGTTTTTTAATGTCTTCAGGCTGCTGAAATAAACTGAAATTAACCATACAATAATTAAAAAAAAATTCTAAATCAAAATATAAAGATCATTATAATTATATGATCTTTAAAGACGCTTATATAAAATAATTAAACATAATAATTACTAAATAACAATAAATAAAATTGTTAATTTAGCGAACAACATGTTTTTTTTTGTTAAAATTTTCAAAACGACAGTTATTTCTTCGATTAGTTTTAAAAGATTTGGTAATTTTAGTGATTAACTTTATAATTTATTTATATTTGGTTTTAGACAATGTAACACAAAAAGTATTTTTATGAAATTTATCAAATGATTTTGAAATTATGTAAAGTATACTTGAATTATTTATAATATAATTCATAATATTATTAAAATAATAAACACGTTGTTGATAAAAACTAAAACAAATCTATGTTGAATAATATAATCTAAAGTAATGTGAGAAGTTGTTTGAAGATGAGAGTCCATTGTTGCGCCACGTAGCACATGCACAACCGTTTTTTAAGTTAGAAGTCTTTTAAAAGAAAGATAACTGCGAAAGACCAAGTGTTGCGCGTGTTTTGCGAGGTGCAACCAAAAGTGGTCAGAATTGTTTTTTTCTTTTTAAAAAAATAATAATAATAACTTTTAAATCATTTTGCCTAAAAATCATTTTAAATTCAAAATAAAATCCCAAACACCTTCTAAATGGAATCGACCCACATTTGGGCATAGATTTAAAGGGAAGAAAAAAAAACATAATCTTTCCTTCCTCTTCTTTTACTTCCATTCTTAAAAAAAGTCAATAACATATTTACTTTCTTTTCATTCCTTAAAAAAATCTAGAATGGGATGATGGGCTTCATCATGTTTCGGATTGGACTTGTTGCACTTGAGTTCATTTAACGGATCTTCTCGGTTGGTGGTCAAGATTGTCAAAAAGTAAAAAATCAAACTACTGATTACCAATGCCTTAATTCAATAGGTATATTTGGAAGACAATGAAAGACTCTGTGTTTAAAAAATCAAGAAAAGACTCCCACTGAAGTTGTCAGATAAGATTCAATTTAATATGTTTAAGTGGATTAAGTTTAGAGGCTTTGTTCAAGTTTAGATTGAAATGTCCCGTGTTCATGGGTTCTTGCTTGTTCTCTTATATTGTAACATTTTGATATTTGTTAACGTCTTTGCTAGTTGTTCAAGTTTTTTTTTTTTTTCATATATAATATCACTCCTATTCAATTTTTTTATCTAAAATAAATAAACCATGAAAGGATGCCATGCCGATGCGGATGAAAGAGATGTTCCTTATCAAAACTTAGGTTCGTAGTCGTTGAACAATATTGAATTTGGTCCCCAATGGATTGCTCATTTCTTATGTTCTTTTTTTGAGTTGTTTTTAAGTAGATGAGTTAACGAGTGTTATTGTAAAACTGATCTTATGATATAAAAATTACAAATACGAACGTTACGCAAGCAATTATTATTTAATTAATGACACATATCCGATAGTGTACACATAGCCTTATAACATGAACATAGCGTTAAATCACAAACAAGAAGAAGAAATAACCTTATAACAAACAACAACACATTTATGTTTAATTTTTACATTTTAGACCATACCCAATTGGGAATAAAGGATCATACGAGTTTTGTTGAGGATCCATTGGCAATTGATCAACTGATTTAAACCACGAAACAGGAAGCTTTCCATGGAATTCATAATCTCCAAAAATAACATCCGTGATTCCATTCCCTTCACTCCCAGGCAACCAACCAGCAACTAATCCATCCAAAGCTTCAAGAACCGATACCTCTAAAAGCAACGGCCTACCAGAAATCAGAATTCCAAGAGTCGGAATCCCCGATTCCGACGCCACCAGCTTCAGTAATTCCTCCCCATTAAACGGAATCGTGAGGTCGGAATTATCACCACCGGATTCCACATATGGCGCTTCACCAACCGCCACGATTGCATACGAGAAATCTTGTCCAGATAAGCTTTCAGTTGTTGGATTCTCTTCGTATACAACTTCGGTGTTGTTGTTTCCGATTGCTTCTTTAACCGCATCCAGAATTGTAGATCCTGAAAATTGCGGGAATTACTTTATAATTAGATGGTATGGAATGGAATGAGCCATTCCATTCCTTTCCACTTACCGATAGTGATTCTTCCACTGGTTCCTTCCCATGTAGCAGTCCAACCTCCACATTGGTAGCCAAGATCATCCGCGTGTTTTCCAGCAACAAGAATCTTTTTTGCATTTTTATTTAATGGTAGAAATGGTTTTCTTGGATCTTTCCCATTTTTCAAAAGTACAAGTGACTTGCGAACTGCTTCACGTGCTAATTCTCTATGTTGCTGAACAGATTACAGAAGCTGATGATTTTTATCACGTTTAACAAAAACAAAAAAGAAAAAAAGAAATTGAGAATATAATCATATTAATCAATATGAAAGTTTACCTTGCAGCCAACAATATCAAGCAAGGATCTGTCAGACATTGGATATTCAAAAAGTTTAGCAGCAAATTTAACTCTTAATATTCGTTCAACAGCATCATCAATTCTTGACATGGATACCTCCCCTGATTCTACCAAATATGCTAAGTCCTCCAAAAATAATTCATATCTGAATGGAACCATCACCTACAAATTCCAAATATGTAAAACTGGAGACAAAAAGTGCAAAAATTTCTGAATCTTGTAGATATGATTAATTTACTCTACCATATCAATTCCTGCATTAACTGCAGATAAAACAGCACTTCTGTAGTTTGATCCATGAGGACTGTGAAACCGATCAAGTGCTTCCCAATCTGAAATCACAATACCCTGTACGTAATTTCTTTCATTACTTTAAAGGATATAAAGTAACATACATAAATCGAGAATAATGGCACAAAAAGTAAAGACGTTATTTTTTACTTGCCTTAAACCCTAGCTTCTCTTTTAGAATATCGGTTAGGAGATAACGATGAGAATGCAATTTGGTTCCATTCCAACTCGAGTAGGAAGCCATAACAGTGCAAACGCCTTTTGAAATACAATCTTGATAAGGTAACATGTGGATTTTCTCCAGATTTTCATAATCGATGATGGTGTTGCCTTCGTTTTTCCCTTTGTCAGTACCTCCATCTCCAACATAATGCTTTGCAGATGCCATAACATTGTTCCTGGAATCAAATGATCAGTTTATGCTGAAAGTTAAGTAATAATAAGTAAGAATGGTAATTGTTTCTAGTTTACCTTCCAGCTACATAAGGGTATCCATATGGGTGGTCTTGGGGAGGCTTACCCTGCAAGCCTGTTACCAATGAAGTCATCTTTCTAACTAATTGGGTGTCTTCTCCATAGCTTTCATAGCATCTTCCCCATCTAGGATCTTTGCATACCTACCAATACCATCAACATCAATTCAACTAATCAGCAGAAAGATTAAGAGGCTAAGTTAGTTTGCGAGATTGCTAGGATTAGAGAAATTGGCATTCAAATGGCTGAAAACTCAAGCTATCCATCAAATTAGATTGTGCAGTGAACTGTGAACGTATTATTGATGATCATATTATAGAGAACTTACAGCAATACAAGGAGCAAATGCATATTGAACGCCACTAGCCCTAGTTTCGAGAGCAGTAGCAGCACCTATCCTCTCGACCAAATCTGGATCTCTGCAATTAATTGAATCTAATGAAGATGATCATGGATGTATACTGGGTTGTTCGAGGTAAAAGTCAATATTTAACACCAACCTGGTGGCTCCAAGGCCGACATTATGAGGGAAAATAGTTGTGCCATAAACGTTGTTATTGCCATGAACAGCATCACTGCCATAAAAGATTGGAATGCCAAGCCTCGAGTCTATCGCGCCCTTTTGGAGTCCGTCCACCATGTCCGCCCAATCCGCCGACGTCGCATTGTCAAACGGCTTGCTTCCTCCACCACTCAGCACACTTCCTGCCAACAAATCCACACAAACTCAAATTCCTTAAGTAAAAAGGGAAAGTGGAAGATCAATAAGCATACATATACATATACAGATTTAAACACACCTATACAGAGATCTCTGATGGCGGCGGGAGTGGCAACGCTGCGTTCGATCTGAGTCATTTGACCAAGCTTCTCTTTGAGAGTCATACGGGAGAGAAGATCTTTTACTCTAGCTTCAATCGGCTCGTTTGCGTTCTTGTAAACGACATTGATCATGTCTGCCATTGTTACAGTACTGGAAAAGAAAAACGAAGACAATATCAAAGCCGATCACCAAAGCTTCGTGTTGGTGACTTGGTGGTGAGTGGTGATGACTGGGAATGGGAAAGCGGGGAAGGAAGTTATGGGTGGTGTTGGTGGGGCCTTCTAGAATAAACTAAAAGAACCAGTTCCATTGTCGTTTGTACCAAAGTCCAAAACTTAATTTAGAAATCAATCGTTCCATATACAGCCAAATTGTTTCTACCAAACTTGATTTAAATATCAAAATTTCATAAGCAGCCAAATACTATCAAGTCAGCAAACAATTACCTTCATGCTTATCCACTTTTTTAGAATTTTACATTTGATACAACTACATGGTCCATGTTTACCAAATTTATCACTCTAAGGACAACCACCTAAACCGTTTGGTTTTTAGGATTTTATTTTTTTGTTTGGTTGATTTTTATTGTCCGTAACCTTATATTATAACATATTTTATAGTGTATAATAGTGAAGATATTGAATCCATAAAGATTGACTCAATTTGTTAATCTATAAAATTTGTTCGCAAAAGTTGTACTCCTAAAATGTTAAGGCTTGAAGGAGTGGCCTCGCCACCCCCGTCGCCAAAACACATGCTATCAATTTTTAAACCATCCCTTATAAGTCGCCAAGATACTCGCTAAATAAGAAACGCTACTGTAGCAGCGAGAAGAGAAAAGAGAAAAAAAATGGGATGTGATTGGTTGGGGTTATTTTCTTTTATTATTTTTTTTTCAAAACAAAACCAATTAAACTCCTCTCACTACCACTCCCTACTTTTTTTAACCTATACATACATGCTAAGCTTACTTGGCAATATAAAAACCTATGTGGCAATACAAAATCCTACATGGCAAGGTGCTAGGAGTGTTACCATTCTCCTTAGCCTAAGTGTTTGGTCTTTATGATTTTATTTTTTTGTTTGGTTGGTCCTTATTGCATGTAACCTTATATTTTAACACATTCTATAGTGTATAATGGTGAAGATATTGAATCCACGAAGATTGATTCAATTTGTTAATCTGTATAATTTATTCGCCAAAGTAATAGTATAACGACAATTAAAAAAAGGAGGGTTTTAGTTGTTTGTTGTAAAATTAAATTTCACTAAAAACACGTAAATTGCAAGTGAAAAAGATAGAGTTCATGCAAATCAAGTGAGATGAGATGGTTGACATTTGAAATTCTTTTAGTAAGTTATCATTAGAAGTCATTGTACAATACTTGTGACTTAATCTAACTTGGTCATAGCAACTTAAGAGCTTAAGTTATCTATATTCTTTTTAATTGAAATGATGGTTAGAGAAGTTCTTAACACACCTTCGTAATCACTATAATGAACCAAATAAGTATCTAATTCATTAAAGTTGATTAGCATTTAAATTAAAGAATCAACAAAACCAAAAGAGCATAAGGCTTTCACTATCATGTTGAATGATGCATTTAAATGGTTTAAAATGAAATGAATACATACATTAAAACCGTTTGTTGCTAGTTAATTTGAAGATCTATTATTTAATTAAGAAATTAAACAACTAATTATCATTCATACATTTAAACTCATGATTAAAAACATGTAAAAGAAATAAAAGTTCAAATAGGAGATGAATATAGATTAACTAGTATTATACCCGTGCGACAGTTGGGTTGACCGATGTAAAAAAAATATTGATTTTTTATAGCATCAAACTTTCATTTGTTTCCATTATAGCTTTAAACTACGACAGGTCTATTGATATTGCTATATTTATACATATATTTAGGCAATATTTTAATATATTTTAAGCTATAATTTGGTAAAATGTAAAGATATTTGGTACTTATTAAGTAAATTTATATTTTGCAGCCAAAAATGACGTTCTTGAAGAAAATGACTGAAAACAACAAAAGTTGGATACTTGGAGGACTGGAGCTAGAACTAGGAGCTTAAAGGAGAAAAATAATGCAAAAATGACTCTCACGACGTGGTGTTTTGAAGTGCACGGTGTGGCATTAAGAAAGATCTCGATTCTATATGTGTAAGAGAAGCTCACGACATGACAATTATGTCTTCACGTTGTGACAAGTGTCCCAGAAGATTCCTATATGCGGAGAAGTAAGTTCCTTGGCAAATACGGATTTGTACTCAGTTCACGTCGTGAGGAGCGTTTTATGGAAAATATATGTATTGATTGTTACATCGACTTGGGAACGATTGGAGAGGTATTATGGAGATTTTAGTTGACTTTTGGGACAGAAAGCTACAAAAATTAACCCTTAGAAGGAGAAGAAGATTGGAGATTAAGAGTCTTGAAGATTTTAGCAAGAATTCACACAACACATTCAGTTTGCATTAGATTGATCATGTCTAGGTTAAATTCTTATGTTTTTATGTGTTTATTTTCTGTAGTGATGAGCTAAATGATTAGGCTTTTGTTTAGTGTAGATGAACCCTAATACTATGTGTTAGTTTCTACTTTTTCATGGATTTTATGAAGTTGGTTTAGCTTGTGTTTGATTTAACATTACCTAGCATGTTAAAAGTTTTAATCTTTGTTGTTTAGATTCAAATTAAGTGTAGTTGAATGATCATTTTAATTGCATGAATTTGTTTACCTAGTTGTTTATGATCATTAATTTGCTAGAGCTAGGATTAGCCAAATCCTATATTATGTAATAAAGGTAACAACTTTAACTGTGTTAGAGAACATAATATAATCATAATTGTGTTTGGTTATTTGTCTTGATCATTGATAATTAATTTTAGATATATCTTAAATAGCCCAATAATCTTAAATAATCAATTATGTGTCACATGTGTATGATCATTGCATAGTTGTTCATGAATTGGTAAAAACAATAGGAGATCGGGTCATGACTCTTAATAATATTTATATTGGTAACCAACTGAATTAATCCATGTATTGAAACTACTCATAGGAAAAAGGGGGATTCAAAGCTAAACGAAAGTGTCTTCATTATCTTGATAACAATTGTCTTTAGTTAGTTGTTTGCTTAGATTTGAGTTAATTAAGTAGTTAAGTTAATCTAAACTTGCAAAATCAGATAAAAACCACATTTTAGTTATTGTTTTAGATTACATTTTAGTAGAAATTTTATTAGCTAAATACCGTTCCTTGAGTTCGATATCCGACTTACTTTTCTATACTATAAACTGACTAGGTACATTGTCTACAAGTGCATTAGTAGATAAGTTTAGTTAGGTTTATAAATTTAAATCTGGTAGGTAATTCTTTGCACGTCTAGTTTTTGGCGCCGTTAACGGGGAATGACTTATTTCAGTTGTTAATTTAATTACTTTAGGTTAATCGATCATTTTTGTGGTGTAAAAAATGCAAAAAAAAAGTTAATCTTCTGCATTAAGTTAATTTTTATGATTTTTACAGTGTTCACGTCTTGAGCAGGTCTCTCTCACGACGTGAGAACCGGCATGTTTCAGTTTTTCGTTTATTTACTTTCTAGTTCTTTTTTACGTTTTTGTTTTGTTTTGTTTTAGTAATTTATGACTAAGGGATCACAGCTTCCTATCGTGCCACCACCAACACCTGAAGACCCAACTGATGCAGTATATGTTGTTTCTGATCTTTTAGGAAGCATGGTAGGACATTCCTTGATAATATGGCTATCCTTTTTGCAATAGTTGCAGAATTTCTTTGGATAATTTGAAGCGTGATTTTCAAATTCTTTGCAACAAAAACATTGAACTGTACGCATATCCCTACCTCTTGGCTTACCTTGAGTTGCATAAGCCATAAGAACCGTCATGGATCTTTGTTTGTCTAAGTTATTTTGAGTGAGAAGACGTCCTTCTCGGAATAAATCATTGAGGCATGCATCCAAAGAAGGAATCGGGTCTCGATTCATAAGATTAGATCTAGTGAATTCAAAATCGGATCGAAGCTTCATAAGGAATTGATCTCTTTTAGTAGTTTCATGGACAACTTGAACAAAACTAAGACCTTCTGGAGGTAAAGTGGCATAAACGATATTTGTATATTCAGCCCAAAGATTCATGAAGCAAGAGTAAAAGTCAGAGATAGAAAGACTATCCTGTTGAAGGGAAGCTAACTCATGTTCCAATTGAAATCTTCGAGCGGTGTTGTTCTGACTATAGAGTTTCTTCAAGTGTTCCCATATATGGGTTGCAGTCTTGAAAGGGCGAAGATTTAACACGATATTGGATTCAACAGAACTAATAATCCATGCCATGATTTGGGCATGCTTGACCTCCCATTTGGCCTGTTCAGTCTTGTTTTTGTCTTTGTCAAGAGTTGGAACTTATTCAGTCTTGTTTCTGTCTTTGTCAAGAGTTGGAACTGGAGTGCTGCCATCAATATGGCCCCATAAGTCCTTCCCTGTGACGAAAATTTGGAAATGAAATGACCATGCTGAGTAATTCTTCCCATTGAAGCGAACCAAGAAAGCATCACATTTTTTTGAGGACATGGTAGACATGAAGCTACAAGAACTCTATCAAGAATAACTAAGAGCAAGATATTAAACTGGGATCAAGAGAAAAGAAAGACTAGACACTGATCATAATTGTGGCTCTGATACCATGACAATTTAGAGATTTGTTTTTAAGAAAAAGTTGTGTTTTCTCATTCAGAAGAATCCTCAATATATATTGAATATACAAGCTAATTATCAGTCTAAATTACAGATTTCTAGCCTATAAATCAGCTTACTAAATTATCTACAATCTAATTATTGACAATAAATGATTGTGATAACAAATATATTTTGCTGATTAATCTAAAGCATAAAATCATCAAGAAATCTGCAGAAATATCTTTGACAAATTTGTTGCAACCTCATTTGCATTTTCCTGATTGATTCCATCATACGTTACTCCGTCCATGTTGCTCTTCTGTGGACTCATGAACTCAATTAGAGTTAGGTCAACACCATTGACATGCTTGACATGACAGAACAATTGTCTTCAATGTCATTTTCCTTACTTACTCTATCATAGAACTAATGTCATACCAAACACAGCAAGGGCAAAAGATTTTAAGCAGCACCAAAACTACTCAACATTGAAACCCAATAAGCGATCAACATACCCCATTAAGAGATCTAAAATCTGGATCTAAATCCACTTTGCCATGTATGCAGGGAAAACAACAATGAACTTTTTGGGGAATAGTTGAATAAAGGACAAAGAAGAATCAAAATAATTTCAACAAAATCACATATAAGTATCAGAAGTTGTTTTTCCTTTTTCTAATTACACTTCAATGCTTTCGTCAACTTACTTACAGTTAAAAAAAAAAAATTCGAATATTGGGTTTATATCGTACACATAAGTGCAAAACTAACTGAAGGTCATAATAAATACTTCACAATTAAAAAAACCGTCTGCCGTTCCAATCCGGATAGTAGGAGCATTTTCAAGAACCGGCGCGGTCATAGTCAATTCTGGTTTAGTGCGGTCTAGGCTAGGCTAGGTTACGGTTTTTTCCGGTCTGGTCCGGTTCCACCGAGTAATGTGATCATCCTTACTCATAACAATGCATAAAACTAAATATATCGAAATCAAATTGATCGCCCAAAAAGCTTCACAATCTCATAAACCTGCAAACGGTTTTTACTGTGTGTGTATTACAACTGACTTGATGCATACAGGTTTATCATTGTCATTTGCATTAAAAGCTTCTTCTTCATCATAACCTTCTTGTTTTATCTAATACACCTTTTAAGATGAAATATTATGTGTAATCTCCAAAATATGTGTGCTAAAAGCCACAACATTATGACAAATTATTTTCATGCAAAAAAAAAAAACAACAATCATGTACTTTCCCTTATTTATAAATTATGTAATCCTGATGTCATTTGTTTCTTTTAAATAAGTATGTATCCAATAGTGATAGGTGATAGGGTAGTAAATCTCAAAAACTCATACAAGTAATAAAAGTATTTATTCTTTTCTTATGGTTGCAATGTACTTTGAAATAAGTAAAATTTTCAAAGTACAATGCTAATTAGAATAAATAAAAAATTGATGTTAAAATAAACAAATTAACAGAATTACAATACTATAATTAGAAGATATTACCCGTACTTTAATTTATTTGTTTATTATAGCTCACACACACTTTAATTATCCAAAAAGCATAGGACAGAAAGAAAAAACATGTGTCATAAATGAAGTTGCACTAGGAAGGCAAGATCAAGTTTTTTTTTTTTTTTTCCTTTGAAAATGACCATTTTGCCCTTGGAAAGTTAAAAAAAAAATAAATAAAAAATAAACCACATGAAATTATATAAATTAGAAGTGAATTCTAAATAGAGCCCTTGTGTTCTTTAGCTCTTCATAGCAGAAACCTGTATGTTTATACCTATAAAACCACACAAATTGATGAAATTGATTTAGCAAGCTAACCACAAAAATTTTAAATGATCATTACCTGATCATACACATACACATTCCATTGAATCCCTTGATCATACATATACACAACATTCTAAATGGTATATTTTTCCATTGAGCCCCTTCCAAAATCACATACATACCTTTAATATTGTTTGTTCTTGCAGGGTGGGTATGTGATAGGATAGGCCCAAGGACGTATTTGTCTACAAAAGGGGAAGGAACAAAACAAACCACATCTTAGTCCTCTTCTGCAGGCCAGGCCTATTTAGTATTTCATTTTGTTTTTTGTTTTATGCTCCTTCCCCCACGATTTTATCTTTCTAGTTGGGGGGGGGGGGGGGGGGGGGGGGAGCAGGGTCTGTGGTTTATTCTGTTTGTCTTATATATAGTCCTGGAGGGTCTTTTGTTATTTTTCATTTCATGTTGAAATTAATGAAACACTTGTTATGAACTTGGTAGAGTACCCACCTCTAGAATTGTGGGAATCCATCCTTTACGTTTGAGTTTTCTGTGTGATTTACAAGTCTAAGCTATCACTATCAGTATGTTGCAGCATGACCTTCAAACATTGTGCTTCCCTCTGTCATCCTGTAGTAGGATGTAACGAAAAAGCAACTTAAATTCAAAGCAAAATGACTATTTTTTCCCATATTCATTTCTATAAAAGACCCAAGAAAAATCCTAATCTCTTTATAATAAACTTTAAAAAGAAACCAAAAAAACTATAACTAAGAAAATCAAGATCCAAATCAAAACAAACCAACGAATTCACCAGTTTTATTTAAGTGAATTCATGATCATGCCAGTGATGGGTATTTCTTCTCCAAATTTCAAGCTTTGTGCATTATTAAAATAATAGATAAAGGTAAATTTTTGGGTTTCATTTAAATCGGATCTTGCCTTTATAAAATTTGTGAAATGTTGCTTACTTGCGAGAACCACCAATCACGAGTCCACTTGGTTAAAATATATTACCTTCCAATGTCACACTAACTTGGCGATTAAATGCAACATGTGAAGATGAAAGTTAATTTGGATTAAAAAAAAATTGTTACGAAAATGAGAAAAAGGAAAAGGGTATCTTCCAATAATATCACAAAGAAAAGTTGCACCAAACAGTATGGAGTATCTTCCAATAATATCACAAAGAAAAAACCATAAAACAGAAAACCTCAAATTTAATAAGAGCATGGAACTAACTAAAAGGTTTAATTGAGCACCGCCACCTCCACGACTAAAGCTAGGTCTCCCACCATCACCCTACAAATTCAGTTCATAACAAATCAATCACAACCTTCAAATAAATGACTACTTATCTTTTTGTTACAAATGTAGATCAATAATCCAAACTTTCCATGCAAGCAATCAATATTTGTCAGCTTGAAATGAATAGACATAAAGAATGTTTGAAACTTGTTGCCCTTGCAGCCAGCAACCATGGCCATTCCCTGTTAAATTATAAAAAAAGGTTAGAAATGTAAACTCTTACAAGGAAAATAAAATGATTAAACACCGATTTAGTATTTAGTATTTACCTTTGCAAAATTTCCAAGTCCAGCCATTTCAAGAAACAGTGGTGGACATAATGGGGAAAGAACTTCCAAACCAGAGCCAAAGTCATATAACATATCAGCTACAAATCAAAAGGTCCATCAATCCATATTAAACTGAATTTTAATGATACTTTAATACAAATTGAAAAGGTTCAAAGTTCAAACCAAAAATTCGCCATCGTTTGGGTTCAGAATCAATTTTTGCACCTAACTTGCTGCACATTAGCTTTCCCACATGCTGCATTCCATCCTTAAGTGTATCTGTTCAACACCAATAGAATCAATTAATTTTTTTTCCTGAAGCAATTATGGTTCATATGCGTTAAATTGCTGCATATTGTCATTTGTTAAAAGGTGTTTCTAACCCAACTGGTTGCGGTTGCTTGTGCTGGTGTAGGTCTTAATCCTGCAGCATATAACAGTGACTGCAAAGGAGTAAGATCAATCAATGAACCCTAATTTGAACTTGTGATGATTCTAATTTCTAAGTGTCAGAAGAAGACCTGAGTTGATAAGACAGATAATGCTGCACTGGAGAAGTGTTGTAATGCTCGAAATTGTGTGTATCTAAGATACCCTTCATTCACACTGCATTAGGTTTTAGTTTCATGAGAAATGACACTTTGATTAACAGTTTGTTGAGAGAAAGAGAACTCGATATGAAATTGTGCCTTATGAACTTGCCTATGTGGATAACCTGAAGGGAGAAAAGTATCGACAAGAGACTCGGATATTTTGTGGATAACTGGTCTTGAATCATTCAGCACCTTCACCTAAAGAAGAAAGACCCAACTGATTCAGTTATGGAATTCAAGAAACACCCAACTGTGCTAGATGGTAGGAGGAAGTTGTTCATGATTTAGTTGACCTTAGAAAATGATTCAGGCTCTTCTTCACCATTTAAGACCTGCTTCATCAATGTTTTTGGCACAAAAAAAATGCCAATCGCAAAATCAGAAGTGATTTCATTCTAGGCAAATGTATGAACAATTCTAAAGAAGAAAGCAATGTCGGGCGAAAGAAAAAGTGGAGAGAGTTGAAGACTAACCAGACATGTACTTTTTCGGTGGGATCATAGGCAGTTTCTTGTTCATCGGAAACGAGTAAGGGCTGATGTTAGTCGGAAAGCATATTCTTTAATCTTCAACTTGATCATCTTTCTCATCTGGTAGTGGTTGCCTGAGTATAAGTTATGCGTGGAATACAATGAAATCAAACTCTTTTAGAGTAAGCAAAACCCACAATAAGGATTCGGGGAAGAAGGCAACGGCAATAGAAACCTACAACAATAAATGAAATCAAATCAGGAGTATGAGAAGTCGAAGGGAAAGAAAAAAAAAAGTATGAACGGCAGGCCCGGCCCAATAGGGTGACGGCCCCGGGCCTCAATACAGTTTGGGGCCCTAAAATTAATTATGTTATATATATATATATATATATATATATATATATATATATATATATATATATATATATATATATATATATACCTTTTGTTAATATAGTTATTAAAATTGCAGTAGTTTAATTGGTTATGGTACATTCTTTTAAGCGCAGTTTGTATTATTTTTTTCTTATTGTAATCATACTATTTGAATTTTAATTAGATGTCGATGTGCTAACTTGGTGAATTGGAATCCAAATTACAAAAATGGTCTTTATATTCTTTTTCATTATACATAAATCATCATAATTATATAAATATTATTTTTTTAATCTTTTGGATTTTTGACAAACCACCCAAACACTTATTTCATTTAAAACTTTAATGTTTTTATAGCCAATTATCATGCATAATTTTCATGTTTATATATGAGATTTTTTATTTTCATTGTTTTTTAATGAATTATTCTTACTTTCTTTTCATTATACATAAATCATCCAAATTATAGAAGTACTTTCTCTTTTGATTTTTGACAAACCACCAAAACACTTATTTCATTTAAAACTTTACTTTTTTTTATGACCAATTATCATGCATAAATTTCATGTTTATATATGAGATTTTCTATTTAGCGTTGTCTTTATAACTATTATTTATAGGTTTTTTAGCGAAAATCATATTAACCAACCAGTTAGACGGGTCATTCTTCATTTATTTTAGTTTTCACCAACATAAGATTTTTTTTTCCAAACATACATTTTTGTTTTTTTCCAAACATCTGGCCGTTTTTGAAAATGGTTCGATTGTTCGATTTTTTGGATTTTTTATTTTGTTTTGTCATTGGTTTTTTTTAACTCATGTCCTTCAAATACAATCCATTTTTTTCAATATATATATATATATATATATATATATATATATATATATATATATATATATATATATATATATATATATCAGTGTTGCAGAAATCGGCCTTGGCGGCCGATTAATCGGCGATTAATCGTTTGGCGGCCTCGAACCGATTACGATTAGGGTGCTTGGCGGAAATTGGTCAAAATCGGTCAAACTCGGGCTTGGCGGTCATAGGCGGGAAATACTTAAAAAATTCAAAAAAAAAATAATTTTCTAATATTACACCAAAATTTTAAATTTTAAAATTTCCAAATACTTAATTTTTTAAGAAATATTGATTTTTTAAATAATTTTATTAATAATTTAGGGTCCCCGATTAATCCCCGCCGAGTCTGATTAATCGCTTATCGTCAGTCGACCGCCGAGCTACCGCCGAACGATTTTTACAACCATGATATATATATATATATATATATATATATATATATATATATATATATATATATATATATATATATAATTTAAGAACAAGTCCTCTGGTACTCGTATTATCGTTTTTTATTACTAAATATTGAGGGGCCACATTTTTTGGTTTTGCCCCGGGCCTCAAATCGTCTTGGGACGGCCCTGATGAACGGTATCCGGAGGGTCACTCTTATACTTCTTATTAAATAAACCTCCACACACAATTGAGTCGTGACTTATGCGGTTAATCACTGGTTGTGGAGGTTGAAGATGTACTGGGGGAAGGGAAGCTGTCGGATCCAACGTGAGAAGAACCGCCCAGAGTAACTGTAAATAATGGAGTTTAAGTGGCTGAGATCTAAAGTCACGGGAGTTTGAACGGCTATGATTTGGACGGCGGTTTCCACTCACCGTCGTCCATAGTATTAATAATACCTACAGATAAGTACCAAAATGGTCCATGTACGGAGGAGTTGTACTCCACACCTATTCGCAATGTCTATAAACTCTTGATATTCAAGATCATTAGAAATCAATGTTAAACCTCCTGGGATTTTGATGAGTTACAGAACCCACAAATGATTATGAAAGTATAATGTTATAAGTGAAGGTAAAATGCTATTCTTAGTTAGATATTCAAACTACAACATCTAAACTTAAATTACAAAGTCTTAATAGGAAAAAAAGAGTGGGGAGTATATGTTATAATTAGTAACCAAAACCAAACAAGTTTGCTCTGTTTTAATAAGAAAAATAATAAAAGTAAAATGTTCTAGTAGGTAGGATTTTCAAACTATAATGCCTTATGGGAAATCAAAATTACAATGTCTTAATAGGAAAAAATAATGGAAAGTGTGATGGCTATAACCGGTAACCGAAATCAAACAAGTTTCAAATTCCAAAGTACAATTTTTTAATAGGTAAAAAAACTTCACCTGCTCTTTATAAGAAAAAAAAAGAAGAAGAAGATAAAAAGTAGAATTTCTGAATGAGATTTTATATTATTAAGTAATCAGCAAAGTATAGATTGGCTTCTTACCTTGGCAATGGCATCGTATAATATAATGGTGAGTAATTTAGCTTTTCTCTAGATTAGTAGGTGCTCTCAACTTCTCCAATTAGTTATTCTATCAAATAGCCACAAACAAAGGAATTGTTAGATGATGATAATAACTGAAGAAGGTAGAAATACATAAATGTGGCAGATCATAATGTGAGCCTCTAATAACAACCCATGGTGATGATGATGGCAATGTTGTTGTTAGCCAATATTCCAATAAGATAAAATCGAGTAAACAAAAATGGTAAACCTAACACATTCATGCCATGACTAGATCAAAGATTTTGACCAAAGCTATTTTATTAGTAAATGCAAAGTAATGGAAGAGAAATAAGAAACGTAATAAACATTAGGGCAGATTTAATAAAAAATAATGTATCACATACACAAAAATAGATTTCACATTCAGAAACAAAACCATCTAAACACACTCAGAAACCTGGTCATTATCACAATGGACAAACACAACACCTACATATCTTCTATCCCTGTAAGAAAGTAAATGCTAGACAACTTTTTAATATATATATATATATATATATATATATATATATATATATTTAACAAACATGTTAAAAGTTATAGCATTGATTTATGTAAATGTGTAGTCCTGCTAGAGACCACACTTGACAACCTAACTAAGGAATATTCAGAATGCATAAATAAATTAACATCTTCCTATATGATACCCATAAAGCTTCAATTCCATCATTAAATAAGACATCACACACAAATAGAATAAGCAATTTCATTCCCATTTCTATTTCTATTTCATGTGTCATTGTGTTGAGAGAGAGAGATATCAAGAATTACCTTCATACCACCCAGGCCATGTGAGAACCAATCAAACTGACTATAACTAGAACCCCTGAAATTTTAAAATCAGAATATTAAAAGTCCATAAATTCTACCTTCTTCTTTTTCTATGAAGAATCTGGAGCTCAACAACTACTCCCACAGACAACAATCCCAAGGTTAAGTGAAGATTAATTATTAGTTGTTCATTAAAAATTAACTTAACACAACATTCCAACCACTAAACAAATTTTTAGATAGATGCAATCTTTTCCATAACCTCTATCATATGCTAATCTCACTCTATCAATTAAAACTTCCAATTCAAAGTAGAAATTAATAATAGAAATCATTAAAAAAAATTAAGAGTCGAGTAGTAGAAGTAATGAGTAAATATTCAATTGAAGGTTGAATGACCAAGAAGAAACAAAAGTTGCTTCCAGATATCCTCCTATTCAAGGTAAAGGAAGACAGAAGAAAATTAGTCAAACATTTTCATTTTTATCATTGTAGAAGTAAACTCAGCTCTGAGAACAATATTATGAGAAAAGAATACCTTAAAATGGCATAAATTTCTCCAAGACAAAGTTGCTTGAGACTTCAAATGCTAATATAAAAAAATGTAACACTTTCCTTTTGATATCTTTGTATCTGTATGTGTTTATGTTGTTGTTTATACTATATAAAAAGATAGCCCCATTCTCACCTTTCATTGTGATGCACACCAGCCCTTCAATACCATAACTACATAGCAAAAACCAGATCAATCAATCAATCAGTAAAGTAAAAATCCCTCATTTATTCATTTGAACTGAAAAGTAAATGTATACCACCATATCACATCATCATATTATATAATAATATCAATGTACTTATGATTCCAAACAAAACTCTATGAAACTTGCTTGAAAACAGTCTTGAGATGATCAAACAGGGGTAGATTGAGAGAAATAGCAATGTACTTTACACTTAAAATAAAGTGAAATACTAAACGATAAATTTATATCGAATGAATAAGAATTTACACTTAAAATAAAGTGAAATACTAAACGATACATTTATAGATGGGAAAGAATGATGAATGTAAGGCTTAAAGATTTAAATCGAATGAATAAGAATTTAGACAAAGACAAAGAAAATTATCAAAATGTATGTTAAACTGATCTTGCTTAAATGGTTAAAATGCCTTATTTAGCAACTATTTTGGATAAATACTCATCTGCCCATTACTATATGTTATAGTTATTAAACTTAAATACAATAAAATTGATACGGACCCATCCCATACTAGGCCCGCATCATGCCATAAGCCCAAGTGTAGAACTCACTCCCAAAAGCCAGCTTGTAGGAGGAGGGGACACCTAGACTTATAAGCCACCAACTTATAGTACTTTCGGCCGATGTGAGATCATAACAAAAAGCATCAAGAAAGGGCCATAACAACCACTAAATTCATGGGCATTGTTGTATATCTAAAAAACCAAAAACTGCAAGTGCAGTTTTTCTTTTTTTAATTTTTAGTCCCTATTTTACTTATAAATCAACCTTACAAATTTTATACTACAAATTGCAATGGTTGGGGGTTGGGACTTACTTCTTGAATTTGTGATTGAAGTACAACAATATGATTTCTTTTGGCATCATTCAATCTTTGCATTAATGTTATTGGAATGTAAATATTGTACATATGCATTAACCTAGTTTTAGCCCATGGGCCCGTAGGGTTTCATATGTCTAGGGATCCTGCCTCTTTATATACCCTGACATCTTCTTGTAATAAGTGTACAATTAACAAGGTTATTTTTACCCTAAATCTATTTTCTAGTTTACATGGTATCAGAGAGAGGTTTAGGGTTGGAGGGTTTTTTGCATTGAGAGATTACTGTTCACGAAGTACTGTTCATCGAGCACAATTCTGGTACTGTTCATCGGTACTGTTCATCAGTGTTCCAGCACCTTGTGAGTGCACCGTTTTCTGATTAGGGCATCCTGTGAGTGCCGTTCTCTTTTCTTATTTGTTTCTAGTTCGTAAAGATGTCCGGAGGAGACAAATCATCTAGCAGCAGTGGTCCACGAGTACGTGAGTTGCTTCCGGTAATTGCTAGACTCACCGACAACAAACTTAATGGCTCCAATTTCTTTGAGTGGAACAAAACTATTCGGATCTACCTCCGAAGCATGGGAATGGCTTCTCATCTCACATCTGATCCCCCCAAAGGTGATGGTTCTGATTTGTGGCTACAAAGTGATGCTCGTTTGTATTTGCAGATTGTCAATACTATCGAGCCTTCTGTCTCTTCTCTGGTTAGTCACTGTGAATATGTGAAAGAACTTATGAACTATCTTAACTTCTTATATTCTGGACAAAGCAACATCTCACGAATCTATAGTGTTTGTAAGTCCTTTCATCGTGAGGAACAACAAGATCTATCACTCACCACTTATGTCATGGAATTTAAGAAAGTATATAAGGAGCTCAACTCCCTTCTTCCCTTGAGTGCTGATGTCCAAGCTATGCAGACTCAGAGAGAACAAGTGGCTGTAATCAGTTTCTTGACTGGTTTGCGACCAGAATTCGACTCTATCAGATCTCAGTTTTTGAATGAATCCGCCATTCCTTCCCTTCAAGAAACATTTGCTCGTGTTCTTCGAAATGAGAATATTCAGTCTCCACAACCTTCTGATCATAATAGTGCTTTGGTTAGTCGAGGAGGATTTCATGGTGGCTCCCGAGGAGGATCTCGTGGGGGTCACAGAGGGGGTTCTAGAGGTGGTCATAGTGACCGAACTACAGAATCACGGGTTGCTATCTCAACTTCTGATGACATTGAGTGTTATTATTGTCATGATTTTGGTCACACCAAACGCACTTGTAAGAAGCTCTTGTCTAGAAATCAGAAAAGCTCATCAGCACATGTTGCTTCTGCATCAGACAACACTATTACCATACCCGCAGAAGAATATGCACGCCTTTTAAAGATTGAGAACTCCACTGGTCCAACTGCTGCATTTGCTGAAAAAGGTAACCCTAATACATGCCTATTATCTTCTGCCTCAAAATGGGTAATCGATTCAGGTGCCTCAGATCACATGACAGGTAATCCCACCCTCTTCTCTAGTCTTGATAAACACACATCTTCATCTCATGTCACGATCGCTGATGGGTCTACCCCACATGTTCTTGGTTCTGGCACTATTGAACTTACGCCATCTGTTTCCCTATCCTCTGTATTGAGTCTACCAAATTTCTCGTTCAATCTGTTATCAGTTAGCAAAATTACCCATGCCTTAAAGTGTTGTGTCTCATTCTTTCCTGATTATTGTGTCTTTCAGGATCTGTCGACGAAGAAGATTATTGGTAGAGGACGGGAATCTGATGGCCTATACATATTCGAACATCCAACACCTTACTCTTTGGCGTCATCCACTTCATCCCCATTTGAAGTTCATTGTCGATTAGGTCATCCGTCTCTGCAGAATCTAAAGAAGTTGTGTCCTGAGTTTTCTTATTTAACGTCTTTACAGTGTGAGTCTTGTCAGTTTGCTAAACACCAACATATTCATTAAAGTCCAAAAGTCAATAAGCGGGTTTCATCCCCATTTGAGTTAGTCCATTCTGATGTTTGGGGACCATGCCCTGTTACTTCAAAACTTGGGTTTAAATATTTTGTTACGTTTGTTGATGATTATTCACATACTACCTGGCTTTATTTTATGAAAAATCGATCTGAAGTGTTTACACATTTTTGTTCATTCTATGCTGAGATTAAAACACAATTTAAAACCGCCATCCAAACCCTTCGTAGTGATAACGCAAAAGAATATTTGTCTCAAACATTTCAGTCTTACATGCTTCAAAATGGTATTCTTCATGAGTCTTCCTGTGTTGACACACCAGCCCAAAATGGGGTCGCAGAACGGAAAAATCGTCATCTTTTAGAGGTGGCTCGGGCTCTTCTATTTCACATGTCTGTTCCTAAAACTTATTGGGCTGATGCGCTTTCTACTGCTTGTTTTCTCATTAATAGAATGTCTTCTGTTGTCTTGGATGGTATGAGTCCACTCTCGGTTCTATTTCCTACAAAGTCATTGTTTCCTGTCGAACCAAAGATCTTTGGGAGTACGTGTTTTGTTCGTGATACCCGACCACACCTAACCAAGTTGGATCCGAAGTCCTTGAAATGTGTCTTCCTTGGTTACTCTAGACTTCAGAAAGGCTACAAGTGTTTCTCTCCTACACTCAATCGGTACATTGTATCTCGAGATGTTACATTTCATGAAAATATACCCTTCTTTCCTATGACCAATCGTTCCAACCCAAGTGTGTCTGATGATCTGTTGGTATATACCATACCTGCTCCTGAGTCTCCTAGCCCATGTAACTCCACACAACGTGAAGAGCATATTAAGCCACCAATTATTCACGTATATAGACGCCAATGACCTACATCAAATCCCGATCCAATACCATCTTCTTCTGCAGATCCAAGTACTGATGAGACTCCTGCTATGAGCGATTCATCACCTTCCGATACACGGGAACCTGATCTTGATGTTCCTATTGCCCTAAGGAAAAGTAAGCGTTCATGTACGTACCCTATAGCGAGATTTGATTAAGATGTTGGGAGGGGGACACCTGAAGAAGAACGTATTAATAGCGGGAATACTAAGCCAACCCTTTCAACTTCTAACGGTTAAATATTATAAAACCTTTCCAAAGTTAAGATTAAGATTTTGCTTATAAAGAAAGCACCATATTAAATCTTAAAACTTATTAATATTTTTAATTCTTGTTTTGTTGAGCAGAACTTAAATGAAATAAAATGTTTATTTATAAATGGTTTTTGGTCGTTGAAATTTGGGATTTGATAGAAATTTTTCTTAACCCGCTAAATTAAAATATTTTATTGGATACAAATGTGTATTAAAATGTTATATAGTTATTATTGAATTATTTAATATTTTATTTAAACAAATGATAATTGATTGATGAGTTGACAAATGATAATTGATTGATGAGTTTCAATAATTGATGAGTTTCAAAGTTTCCATGACGAACTATGTCAATATCGAGTAAATTCAAAAAATAAAATAAAATAAATCATTTATTGTATTTGTTATATATAATTATATAATATATTAATTTTCATTAACCTTATGAATAGCATGCTTTAGCGCCTGGTTCTCGAGTTTACTAAAGGAAATAAAAGAAAAGGAAGGAAAATATAAAGAAAAAAAATTACATTTCGTGTTCCCGAGTTCGAAAGAAAAAAGTGGATATAAGAAAATAAACTTATGTTCACAAGTTAAGTAAAAAAAAATGGATGTTTAGAATAATACCCCTGTTTAGAACACAACATGTTCCTTCATATGTTCAATTCAGCCCCTCTCCTTTTTCTCGATGCATGTCCGAAAGCAAGAGAAAAACAATGTGACCCACTTCTTGTGACATCCCCTAATTTCTCAGCCAGAAAAGACCGATTTAATTTATGCTTTTAAAATAAAGTCAGAGAAATCCTTTTAAAAGATGCTGCGGAATTGGTCCCCAAAACAAAACATGATAAAAATTTATCAAAACCTTTCCTTAAGAAAGTATATATTTTCCTTTTATATCAAAACCTCGGGATGTCATGTTCCGATACAGATCAAAAGCATAAACAAGACATTATAAGCCTTACAACAATTATTTACAACTACTGGCCTATAATCCAAAAATCTCTCATCATCATCCGACTATGCTCGGGGTCCACTACCTGTAATATAAAAAACTGAGTGGGTCAGGATTGGGAGCCTGGTGAGCATATAGGGTTTTCAACCCACAATAATAATAAACTTATTAAGTTCATCAATCAACAATAACCCTGATTACCCATTCCCGTTATCCTCACTTTACGTCCCTAAACACCTATCACAAGGGACCTAGCCTAAGGAATATCATCGGGATGGACACTACTGCTAAGGGGACTCCTCAGCCATACATGTCCTAAAGGCAACTATGAGGGGGATGGAGTACACCAATGAACATATAGTTCACCAACACCTACAAGTTGCGAACCTGCTAGTGTTCCACTGGACTGTCTAGAAAGGTCCGTGGTCGTCATCTATACTCCGCTAGACGACTACAACAACAACAACAACAACATCGAGGCCTCTCATCATTTTAACACCCATCGACTATTTCGTCTACCCATGTTTTACCCAACATATTTGTAGATAAAATATATATACAGTTTAAAACTTGTATAAAACATTTATTCAACAGTCACCTCAAATAAACAATTAATATAATTATACATAGCACGTATTTTAAGGAAAATACTTTATATCTATGTGTAAGGTGAAAGTAACTACACACTCACTTGATTTACTGATAATCGGGCAGCACATCGTTTCCTAAAACAATCGTTTCTAATAAAACCGAGAGTTTTATTCAGAAACCGGGCTCTGCGAGGGTCGACTTCAAAACCGAAAAGATAAATTTCTCAGGTTTCTCGGGCACTTCGGTACGTGTTTCGAGTGTTTGGTATGATACCGGGGCTTTGGGGGAAGTTGGAATGAAAGAAATATTGAAAGAGGGGTTAAAAATGACAAGTTTCCAAATTATCCCCGGGAGGTCTCGCATCCTTCTATTTATAGGGCGAGGCTTCTGATCGGACGGCTGAGAGGCCTCCAGGTGGCAGCAGATCCGAAGAGGAGGCACATGGGTCGCACGTGCGAGGGTCTAGCTGCTGACCTCTGATTGGACCGAAGTCTAGGTCCGAGGTTCGGATCCGAAGCAAGAGGGAAGGGAGACAGGTGGTGCGAAGGTCAGACACGCGGCAGGTGGTGTGAGGCTCGGACGAGGCTGCACACGCGTCACTCCTTGGATGCGCCACGGCTTCGGATGACTCAGCAAATTTCGGACACGCGGCGCGCATAGAGCGAAGATGACGTGGCCGGAGCATGACTATGCGAATTTTCTCGATTTTTGTGCTAAAACTTCTAAAATCCATAACTTTCGCATACGAGCTTCGTTTTTGACGTTCTTTATATGCACGCGTAGGTAAAATTACGCTCTACAACTTTCATTTAGACTTCGTCAGCTAATTTTGAATTTAATTTTTATATTATTATTTTTAACAGACCGTGATAGGAAATCCGTTAAAATTTCATAACTTCTTTATCCGACGTCCGTTTTCGTCTGTCTTTTTACCGTTGTACTACTATTGACGAGACCTTCGATTCTCATTTAGGTTGTATCGGCTAAAAATCACTCGATCTAAAATTCGAGTTTTTAGCTGTCTACTCCTAAGCTGAAACTTAGAAAAATCATAACTTCCTCATACGAAGTCAGATTTGGGCGTTCTTTTTATACCTACTCTCGGTTTAACGAACACTACGAATTTCGTTTAGATCACTAAGGCTAAAAAGTAGTTTATCAAAAACTCACTTTTACGTCATTCGGCACCGTGCCGGTTTTGTCGTGAAACTTCGACATGTCATAACTTCTTCGTTATAACTCGGATTTCGGTATTCTTTATATATCCGTAATCCTTGTCACGACCACTACAAATTTCTTAATAGATATAGACTTTATCTAATATTTATTTTTTACGCTCATTTTTATTTTTAATTAATTAAATCCTAGTAATTAAGCATAAAACACATAATTCACATAATTCCTTTTCATTTCTTCAAAATGAGTTACGAAGGTTAACCTAGACTATCACATCAATATTAATGCCTAGCCTAGAAACACGGGCGTTACAATTCTCTCCCCCTTAGGATGATTCCGTCCCCGGAATCACACATCAACAAACAACTGCGGGTAGCAACTCATCATGTCACTCTCCATTTCCCAGGTGAGATTTGGCCTATTCGTATGTTTTCAACGCACAAGCACTAAATCAACCATCTTGCGTCGCAACTTCTTAGTCTTACGGTTAACGATTGCCTCAGGTTCTTCGATCAACCTCTTGTTTTCATGCAACCTTAACTCAGAAATTGAAATTATGTCGGACACATCTCCCGTGAACTTTCTTAAATAACACACATGAAAGGCTTTGATAAAGTGACAGATGTGAAAATCTTTAATAAATAGATCATTTTTCGACTCCATATTGTTTAAAACCCATGGAATCTGATGTCATATCTTTCTTGACCATTTAAGACAAAAACATCATAACAAAAACTGTTTTTATACTTTTAACTTGCATCATCCAAATTTACAGCAACTAATTTTGAATGCGTGAGCAGAGGATGAAAAAGTTAGGGGCAATCTAGTCATTTGTGATCATATAACATCTTAACAGTTTACTTACCCATACCCCTACCTCTAATCAATGCTTTTTGTTTAATCTTCAAACATCATAATAAAACCACAAAATGAATCCAATTACCTTTTTACCCTTGGGCAATCTGATCCACAACCTTGGGAAGCAAACCAAGATCACCTTAAAATGATACTTGAACATATGGTGTAAAAACCCAAATTCCACTTCAAGTAATCAACAAAAATTTATTGAATCTTCATAGAATGCATCTTCTGCCCCACCCCCAAACTAAAAAGAATAGTTTAACGTGGAAAAACTACCATAAGTATTTAACATCAGAAGGCTCATTTGTAGATGAATTACAGGAATAAAAGTAAAAAATGAAAATGATCTCCATGATAATCCATTACCAATATCAAATATAAACATATGATTCAAAAGCTTGTAATCAGAAACAATGACAACTATTGAGACTTGCATAATTCGAAGATGCATAGTTAACTATCCATAGTATAAAAATAGAGCTTATTAGGAAATAAAATAATAAATCTTCAAAAAGAAGAATAGTATAAGCAATAACACTCATAATTGATCTTTTACCCAACACCTCCTCCCCCAACATTTACTTTGATAGCCTACACTCACAACAGATGCTTGATCAATATTTAGTGAACTAAAAATTGTGTTCCATCTTTTTGGGTTGGGAAAAAAGTTGCAATTTATGGGAGATTTTATTTACATAACTTTTCTGAGTGCAGTACGTATATAGGTTCTCCAGGTATCTGTTTTATAGAATCATTTCTACTCCTTGCATGATTTCTCATCTAAGATGGAACTGTATATTTACTCTTCTGCAAAATAAAGTGAATACTCTAATGAATCTTTGAACATAAAATGTAATATATATATATATATATATATATATATATATATATATATATATATATATATATATATGATAACCTGCTTCGCAGTACATTATGGCTCCCTTTTTAATCTCCCAAGTGATGTTGATCAGTGTCATTATGGAAAACACCCTTGTAACCGATCCTATCAATCAACTATTGAATTAGCTTTTTGGGGATTAATAATCTTCAAAAATAAGAGTAAAAATCGTTTTTTCTATCCAAACCCCAAATTATCTTTCTTTTTTCTGGATACCAAAAATCCTCAAGGGATTACACATCTGTTGAACTTTTTGCAAAAAAAAAAAAAGTACATGAAAGTATAAAAACAAACATGCAGATCCATCAACTAATTTGTAAAAATTTACAAAGGATACCTAATTTTTACCCCTGTATATATAACAACAAAAAAATAAAAAAATAAAATGCCAAAGTTGCCCCTGGAGTGAATAAAACTCCATGCCTGGTGTTAAACTAAGAAAATGACATAGAAACACACACAAATTCCATTTGTAGCAAACAAAAGTAGGTCAAGAAGGAAAGTTTTTTCTCTAATAGTTGTCTATCTGATATAATAGTTGTTGGTTATTCATGGTGGAGTCAAAGAGGTAAGATAGGAGAAATAAGGTGCACCGTAGGTAATGGAGTCTTTGGTGTAGAATGATGCAACCGATAGATTCTTAAAACATTGAAAGAGTGAGTAAGGTAGAGCATTGAGACTGTCATGGGTGAAAATGGGCTCACAACTATACCTGATACAAGCATAATTAGCAATTATTATCTCTCGACCTCTTGAACCCATTTCTTCCTTACAATTATAGCTTAATTCTATCACCCAAACCAAGCAAATTACCCTGTATATACACATTTAGTCACAAGAATTTCGTAAATATGATATAAACATATGAACAAACCAAATTATATGGTTTCATTTTGACATAGAAATAATAATAAAAAAACTAAATTTGAAACAAAGGCTATTTATGTGAAACCAAGAACACAAAAACATAATTACCGGAGAAAAGTCCAACACATCTAACCATGTGAAGCCTTTAGCAAATATATAGAATAAATAAATAAAACCATAACACCTACCAGTTTTCTTCATAAAAACATCTAACCATGTGAAACCTCTAGCAAATATATAAAAATAAATAAATAAAACCATAACGCCTACCAGTTTTCTTCATAGTAGCCTTCGATTTAGGTTATTGGTGGACCATAACCGAAGAAAAACAGGGAGCTTCATCCAAGATTAGATACATACACAAAAGCATAAGAACACCAAATCTCCTTTCATACTCCATTTGAAATTAGTAAAAACAGGGAGAACAATATGATGGTTACCTCATATGAAGTGCATCAGGGCAAACCAATATTTCCTCATACCCCCATCAACCCGTCTACCCACTCAGACAATGAGAATTCAAACCTCAAATCTGAATTTATAGGGAATAATGAAGCTTTTTTCCCCTTATAAACTTTCACATTTTACAACATCTCTGGTTGAAAAATAAAAGAAAGTGTGATTATATGTAGAATAACCCAAATGATTGCTTATAATTGATATATACCTGAAGCAAAAAAATTCAACTGACTGTTATGAAACACCATATATGACCTAGTGCAAGTATTTTGAAGCACAACCCCATACAGATCTACATCTCCTTTGCAGATGCGGGATCACTGGAACACCATTGGTACCATCATGACCTAAGTTTACATAGTATTGCATCTATTTAGGTCGAATCGAACGTTTCTCTTACCTTTTTTAACTTCCAGCAAAGAGATACACACTACATCATAGAATGAAATCTTTATAGTAAAGACGTAGATGAGATGCCTTGAACCACAAACCCGACTGAAAATAAAAAAATTACACCTGTTAAATCTCTCAGGGTATGGGAGCGACGGCGGCAATACGATTGCCGACTGAATGGGATCTCTAGTTTGTAATCAATTAAGATATTGATTCGCGACTCTGCTCAATTTCTAACAAAAAAATTAGGGTTAAAATGAATGGGTATATAACTATAATCGTATAAATAAAGAAATTGATAAATAATTTTGGAAACGACTATCTTCAACAATCTCCGTGATTTGGGTGCTGATTTATTACACAAAAGTCGGAGACTCTTAATTGTTTCCAATGAAGAGCGAGAATGAAGGCGGATGGGGTATTAAGAGGCACAAAGGGCATTATCGGAACTTCAGTTGGAAAATTTGAGCGGGAAAAGTAGCTTGGGAGGGGCTTAGCAAATGCTACGTGACATAATTGTACTGTTTTATTACAATAGAGGATTTAAAAAATTAAAAAATTATTTTTGTAAAAATCCGGCTTATATTAAGTTGTGAATTTACTTCGTTAAATTGTGAAGTCTAACGACATAAAAAAATTTAAAAAAAAATTAAAAACAAAAACATGTCCTACTATTTAGTTCCAAAAGGTTATCTCGCATGTCATATTTCCCATAAACTTATCTCGTGTACCCTATTTAGATATGTTATGTACATTTGTAGATAATATTTTCTTCGTAAAACAGTAGTATATTTATTTTTTAGGCAAAAATATAACACGTCAGATAAACTAGATTAATGAATGTAATAAATGTGGTTGATTTTTGTTTGAACCGAAAATAATAATATTTTCTCATATATCTGTGATTGAAACCCGGACCATCTTATTAACCCGAAAACATGTCCTACTATTTAGTTCCAAAAGGTTATCTCGCATGTCATATTTCCCATAAACTTATCTCGTGTACCCTATTTAGATATGTTATGTACATTTGTAGATAATATTTTCTTCGTAAAACAGTAGTATATTTATTTTTTAGGCAAAAATATAACACGTTGGATAAACTAGATTAATGAATGTAATAAATATGGTTGATTTTTCTTTGAACCGAAAATAATAATATTTTCTCATATATATGTGATTGAAACCCGGACCATCTTATTAACCAAATAGACTAGTCCCAGTTTGAAATCATTGCAATTAATTAAAAGTCGTTTGTCCCTACCTCCCTTCCTTTCCCCCTAAAATGTGTGATTAGTTTCTTTGCTTACAACAACAAAGATGATCATACATTACTCATCCTTCACCATTTAACAACTTGATTTGCTTAACTAGTTAACTATAGAGTGCAGCAAGAGGAATGACACATTCAAATGAACAATATGCAGAGAGATTAATCAATCTAAATAATACTTTTGCAGTTTTGGCAACATTTTTAAAGCAATTTTAAAACTTAAATTTAACCGATGTGATGTGGATGACTATGTGTTTATTTATAAGTTTGCTTAATTGGTATATTTAGATCGTATGTATGTAATTTATGAGTTTCTTTTAATGTAACCAAATATTCGGATATGCAATACAAAACTACAAATATATATAGTCGTTAAATATTTTTTTGTAGAAATATAACGTTAAAAAATGAGAAAGATATAATTTGATAGTGTTTGAAAAGATTAATGGTTTTATAAATTTTGTTCAACTCATACATGCATGATGCTTCTTCCATCTAGAAGGAGACAAACATCTATAGAATGTAATTATGTAATAACGTTTATATACAGCACAAGTTTTTACAACATATATCAAAAACTTTGAGATCATTATTTTGACAAAAACAATCTATTTAAAAATTAAAAGTTGAAAAATAGAACTTTAACACATATATATTAGGGTATTTTGTGTAAATATATATGTTTTTTATTTGCAGTAACCAACGTGGAAACTGTTGTACAAGTTGAGATGCACAATTTACAATACGTCGTAGCCTAGGTCTATTTTTAAATATTGTTCTTCGCTGATATATCCGTAAAAAAGCAATATTCAAAAACAAGAACTCGCGCACACACACAAACTTCACATCACATCAAGAATGGCTGGTGGAGATGACAAGCAATTCCGTCAACTGACAGTGGAGGAAAAAGTTGATGAGATAAAGCGAATCAAGAAATGGCTAGCACTTGTTGATGTGGCAGAAGACTTCCAAAACCCTGAATGTTACCCACTTGTCGTTCAAGATTTCATGAGAGTGATTCATTGAGCTTACCCCAGAGAAAGAACTCTCCAAGAGTGATGAAACTCCACGAAGAAACACTCTGCTGATGCCTCTCTTCATGATCAAACAGAAAAAGATTTTGAACCTTTTGGTGTTGCAGGATGAAAAAGTTGATTTGTATGTTGGTGGACTCAAAGTAAACGCCTACAAACAATGGCGAATCTAGAAACAAAATAACGTGGTTCCTTATATAAATGAAATGGAAAAAAATATGAAAATGTAGGTCTTTTGTCAAAAATAAAGTAGTTCTTTATGTTTTTTTATATAGAATTGTTGTATTAAAAAAGAAAAAAGGTAGGTCCTAGGACCCACCTTCACATACTGTAGCTACGCCCCTGCCTACAAAGTTGATTTGGTTTTAGGCGACCTGAAGAGGTGCGTCATGCCTCAAAACTCAATGGAAGCAGGTTTTGATTGATCGCTCTGTTAAAGAGAAGATGATGATCCAGTTGTGGGTTTTCCGTTACCAAAATAACCTAGATAAACATGCCATGCTCATGTTACTCAACAACGTCATGAAGAATGCACCAATACAACTTGGTGGATCAGTTGCTGCTGGTGAGAACATCAACACTGGAGAGAGTTCAACAGTTGGGAAAAGAAAGGAAAAGGTCATTTGAAGCTAGAGATATGATGTTTTTGGAAGTGATCGTAAACTAGGGTTCAACGTTGAAGATGATATGTTTTTTTGTTCTTTTAATGTACCGTGGAATAGTGAGAAAACATTTTATATAATATTTTTAGTTTTTGTTATTGAGTAAATGTTTTCTTGGGTTTAATGGTGACACCATTTAGTTAGACTTGCACAAAAAAACCTCCATGTTCAAGAAGGCGGTGGATGTTTGTTTTGTTTTTATAATTTATCGTGAGGTTTCTTGGAGAACCCAGTTTAATTTTCAACCCATACTCAAGACATTGGGCGTGTTTGGCACGGAGCTTTTGGAAGCGTTTGGGAGCTTCTAGCTTTTAGCTTTTAACAAAACGCTCTAGTTTAAACAAAAATCTTTGTTTGGCGGTACGAGCGTTTAGCTTTTAGTTTAAACAAAACGCTCGAATTCTAAAAGCTACTTCATGTAGCTTTTAACAAAACGCTACTGAGCTTTTGAAATCGATTTCCATAATTACCCTTAAAAATATATTTATATATTTATTTATTTTTAATCAATTGTCATTTTATGTAATTTTATATATTTCAAAAGCTTCCAGCTACTTTTGCCAAACATTCATATAACAAATAAAAGTTACAGTTTCCCGCTACCAGCTACCTGCTACACGCTACCCGCTACCAGCTAACCGCTACCCGCTTCCAGCTAACAACTACTTTTACCAAACACGTCCATTGCATATGACTTTAATTTTTGTAATAGGATAGAGTTATGGAAGATTTCTAAATTATAATAATTTAGGGTTTTATTTCAAATGTGAATTTATTATATATACAATAAAATCAGCCGGTTTTGAGCCAACATCGATTTTTGTTCACCGTCATCTTCATTCGATCTACTTTAATGGCGCTCTACCGACAATCAGGCTGTTCCTCGCTCTCCAATTTTAAGAGGGTGTTTGACTTATCTTTTGAGAGGTTAAAAGTTATTTTTAGAAAAAATAAAATGCAAAAGATGGTTGAAAAAGCATTTTAAAAGCAACTTTTCCAGCTTTTGGATTTTTGATAACTTTTTGATCCTGACTTTTCGTACCTTTTTTGCCAAAAAGGACTTTTGCCCGAAACACCCCCTAAATCCTGCAATCGACCACCACTCTTTATCTTCTCTCTTATGCTACCACCGTCGCCCGTACCTTCTTATGCCGGTCACCATACCATCGCAACTGCTTCCTTCTCCGTCGCTCACAACAAGATGGCTCTGGCTAAGAGTGATAGGACCCGTGTTCCCTCTTTCAGTGTGAATCGTCGGCGTCGACTTCTCCTGTGACCCCCGTCGTAGTCTTCTACCCACTGGAGAAATCGAGTCTCCACAAAAGAAGCCCTAAGAATTTGCTACTGCTTTTCCTGGTCAGAGATAAAAGAGATAAGAGCAGGTGAATGTGCTTCAGAATCGGAGGTGGATTGCTGTGAAGAAGATGGAACTGAAAAGATCAAGCCGAAAAGGCCGGCAACAAACCACCAACGTACAAACGGACCTCCTGCTAAGGTACGCACCACCGCATCGTTTACCCCTCAGACCACGTCTCCACCGACATTTGTCTCTCTGCCGGCCGTTGCACACCAAATTTAGGGTTTCGGCATATGTCTGGCGTTCCCTGGGTAATTTTCAACAATGGGATTAATTATCACAGACTCTCAAATCCCTAATTTCTACAGGCTTCGAAGCTTCTAATTTATGTGATGCCATTGAAAGCTAAGTGCTTTGTTCTCAAATTCTTTACTACCTTATATCGTTTTTCATGTTTGTGTGATCTTGATGGGTTCCTCCTATTTGATGATTGTAGCTAGATTGGAGGCTTTCTGATTAGCAAGTAACATGAGATTGCGGTGAAGATTAGAGTAAACTAGCATACAGAGAGTTTGTCAAGTGCAAAATCTTTCCAGGGTTCACTTCAAACCTCATTTCTTCTGGTTCGTATGGTTAGTAATTTACAACTTTCATACTTGAGAACAAACATATCATATCAGACTGAGTTTTATTCTTTTTATAAATAAAGACTTGTGTTATAATATATTAAATCCAGGTTGATGTGATTGTGACAACAACAGGTGGCATTGAAGAAGATCTTATAAAATGTCTTGCAGACACATACAAAGGTGAATTTTCTCTACCTGCTGCTGCCTTACGTTCAAAAGGACTAAATTGTATTGGTAATTTATTGACAGCTACTGTAAGTTTGAGGATTGGATTATCCCAAAACTCGACCAAATGCTTCAAGAACAAAATACACAGGTATTGTACTTCCATTCAAGGTGTTGTTAATTTACATTTTTGTAATCTGTTATTTAGATTCAGAATCCATTCTATCATAAAAATTTATACTATCCTATCCGCTTTGTGTTTAACAACATGTGTTATTGACACCATCAAAAGTTATATCGAGTTTGGGGAAGAAGATTAATAATGAAAGTACATAAAGATTGGCTATATGGTGCAAGTAGTTGCATTGATGGATCAAGAATTAAGGTCTGAATAATAATAATATAACCATTCACATGATCATTTAATAAATTTAATAACTTTATAACTAATAACCTAAATAATGCAACAAATTGGAGAAGTATTATGCCAGAGAAAAAAACAAATGTGGTGGCAATGAGTGTTGTGGAGGATTTAATATATTCAAACACTACCTCTTCACCAAGCAACCTAGAGGTGAGTGATTATATTACATTAGTAAAAAAATGGTAAGAAGGGTATATTTGTAATTTTGTAATGTATTGTTGATAAAATAACAGATTTGGTTGAGAGGGACACAACATAAAGTTGGAAGGTTATCAGCAGGGAGCAAGATTACAAGCATGCTTACAGTCAATGACATGATCTTATGTGGTACTGAATCAGGTATGGTATGTTATTATTTATTTATGGTGTTGTTTTGTGTATAACATGTGTCCTCTATTTCCATGACTTAATAGGGTTGGATTTCACTATAGTGAAAGAATGAATTGAAGGTGGTTGAGTATATATTTTGCGTAAATATACAAAAGACGAATGTTAGTCATCTCATTTCTTGCAGGCAACATTATATCAAACAGGCGATTGAGGAAATGTCACCACTCAAGATCCCATATGAATGAATGTTAGTCACTTCTTAGGCATGTGTTTGTATTCTAAATTTCCCTCAACGAAGAATTGTCTTCTTATTTGTGTTCAATTAACATGCTGACATGTAATTTTCTGATTTTAGGATACTTCATACTGATGGCCCCTTTTCTAGTTTAGGTTTAAACATATGCTTCCCGTTAATTTTGCCACACACGCCCTATGTAACTATAACCAGGACAATTAGGGGTATTGATCTTCCAAAATATTAACCGAATAAAGTAGTATTTACTCGGTCTACAGTTAAATCCAAATAACCAATAAATTATTTAAATTGCAGATCATTTAAATCTTGATGTCAGCATTCCTATTTTTAAATAAATTACAAATTATTTAAATCTTGATGCCAGCCGAACGTTATAAAAGCAAAACAAGAAAAGAGCCTGGTGCCTGCCAAATTGCAATGGAAAAACAAAAATCCACTATTTAAGCTTCGTGTGTCCATCATCTTCTTCTTCTTCGAACCTGAGATACATGTTAAGAAAATAAACGTATCAAGCTAAATAACCATTCAGTAGTCAGCTAGCTAGATAGGGGTGTATATCAAATTTGTTAAGTCTGGCATTTTTTGTAAACCACGTGTCAAGCTAAATAACGCTTGGAATTGTAAGTTGTGTGATGCGTAATATATAAAATGAAGTACCTTTGTTGGGTTATTTCATGATCAAAACGGCGGTTGGAGAGTTGTCAAGCAAAAAGTTTTTAACTTGAGTAGACAATTTTAACTTTGTATGCAACATCCTTATCCTTCATAATGCTGGAGTCTATAGTCAAGCACAAATTAAATTGGTAAAAGGTGACGAATGGTGCGATAACAAATCTGGAAACGAGGAAATGCACTGCACAATATTGACAAAGAAATAAATACATAAAAAAGAAAAGAAAGTGTCATAAAATAATTCAAGTTCAGCTTGAATATGAATATACCTCAAGAGTCTCAGCACTAAGAGTTAAAAATCTGGCACTATGGAGCTTTTGAAGCATGTTAAAAGTCGTGCGAGCATCATTCTCCGTATATGTGTTTTTAAATGAATCATGCATACATATAGTCACGTTGTTTAGAGAAAGAAAGGCATGATTAGAGAAACACAAAGGTACACAACACCCCACCCATGATGTGTAGCACAAGGATGAAAGTTGTTGTGAAACATTCAAGTAGTGGATTGAGCAATCGTTGATTGTGAGATTCTCAAGTTGAGGTGCAATCACATTGATGGTTTTTGAACAATTGACATAGTTAAGGACGAGATTACAAAGACGGAGTGTAATGATATCAAATACCTTGTTGATTATAAAATGATGTAAGGTAAGGTTTTTTAAGTTGACACACTTGGAGAAAAGATCACTATAATTACCATCCCACATAAATATGACGCAATCAAGATTCAAAGTTGTTAAAGCTGGAAAACCCAAAGATAATCATCAAATATCTTATATAGCAAACCTTATTCCAGAAACGATTCAAATCGGCTTCATAGTTAAAGATTGATTAAACAACCAATCCAGTTTCATTGTTGTGTTTAAATATCCAAAATAACCATCAACTGTTAGAAAGAATTAAGATTCCAAGCCAATCAAGTTGTAGTAATCAACTTCATTGGAAAAAAAAAACAATTTTTAAATAATAATAATAAAAATACATGGTAAGACGAGGGTTAGGCGTAATAGAAACATTTGAGAAAATTAATTACCTGATTAGAAGTTCAGAATCGAGAAACTTGAGATGAATGCGTTGTTTAGAAAGCAACCGACATCAAGAGAATAGATATTACGATTTAGGCCTTGGGGATTTCAGTTTTTATGTATCGCTCTTGCCTCCAAATCCGAGGTCCAAACTATAAGTACCAGGCGAATATTTATACTAAAGTTTGGGCCTTTTAAAACTACGGGCCTGGGCCACCGCACACAACCAGAGCAGGCCCAGCAGGAAAGGACTTGTAAGTTGTTAGTTCTTACGATTGATAAACTATTTGTTAATGTTGGCCAATCTCAACTTCTCTACCGCTTACATCGTCTACAACAGTTGACGCAGAATCTACCCTCAAAATGAACCATAGCTGTACCCTGTTCCTTACTCCCTCCACTATTTTCTCCAAATTTGCCCCCAAATTCAATACCCTCAACACTTTCAATATTCTCACAAACACAAGAAAATCATCCAAAATAAGTTGCTCTGGCGCCGACAATTCTCAAAATCAACAGCAACAGCTCAATCTATCTGTTCTTCGCTTCACATTAGGGATTCCTGGATTGGACGAATCGTATTTACCCAGATGGATTGGCTATACATTTGGATCTCTTCTGATTTTGAATCACTTCCTGGGTTCGAATTCAACCACCGTGACGCCGGTCCAGCTTGTGAGTAATTTATTTGAATCAGGATTTTGATTTTTGAACATCCGAAAGAAGTTATATATATCCTCTTTGAAGCATAGAGGTCCTGGTTCAAAATCTTTACATATACGTTTATAAAACGTTTAACCTTTCCTTTCCTATTGATTTTGTTTAATTTGTATGGCTTTTTCAGAGAACCGAGTTACTTGGTCTTTCTTTGGCAGCATTCTCCGTCATGCTTCCCTACATTGGGCAGTTTCTAAAGGTGAAGCTTTTATTATTTTCTTCTGGTTCTTTGTTGTCAACCTGATACTTACAAAGAAAAACAAATTCAGGGTGCTACTCCGGTGATTCAAGCAAACATCCCTGAAGGCGCTGAGCAAATCTGCTCTTTGCAAAAGATTTCTAGTAATTCTGCTGATAAAAGTAATCAAATGTGCTAAAAAAAATTCAGATTCTGAGCTCTGGGACTTGCTTCCTGAAGAGACACGTTCTCTATTGGTTTTGCCTGTGCTTAAAGACAAGATTACAGGGTTTGTGTTGTTGGCATCTAGCATTAGTTATGCATATAATGATAAAGATAGAGCCTGGATAGCAGCCATTGCTAAAAAGTTTTGAGGTAATACTTAATAGCCCCTGTTACTTTTTGAGTTAATGCGCTAAGCACTTAATGACTTAATGCATATGGTTGTTACTTTTTGACTTAATTTCGACATAATGACTTAATAGGTTAAGCCAAAAAAACATTGGCACCAATTGTATTTTTTCATTCAAAGATTCAGTTGTTGTCAAATCGCAAGATATTTGACATCTATTTCTTAAGTTAATGACTTTTTCCATAGGTAACCTTTTTATTATACAATTGCTAAAGTGGAGGAAAATACACATATGCTTACTGAAATTTAGTTTTTGTCGGCTGATGCATGGTTGTCAATTGCAGTTAGTCTGGTTTGTCCATTCTTATTTATCCCCTTTATTCTTATTCATGTGCATCTTATCTATTATATAGCTCTTACCCTACTTTCTGTAAAGTCAATCTTCATTAAACGGCTTATTGATCTCATATTAATATATTTTCTTTTTGTTGAATAAGATTTTGGATTTGTTGATTTGGAAGCTAGCCCAAGAAATGTCTCTTTAACACATGCCTTTTTTTTTCTAGCAAATGTCTTGTTCTTTGATTAAAATTTTCAAAGGGTTTTGGTTTTTGAATGGCAGAGGTTCTTTATATGATTCTTTCCTACTTGAAAATTAGGGCCTTTGAGTTTCCTGGTTATTGGTTTTTCGTTTTTCATCATGTTCTTCATTTTATACAAAGAAAATCTTGGAAGCATTTGATTTTAATTTTTTTGTAATTGTTTTTTTATATTCGATTGATCATGCTCTTTCTTGAAGTATCTTCCTTTCTATAATGGTCTTTATGTGATAGTTTAAATTATGTTTTTTTTAATCTTCTCTTCCTTTTGATGTGTTGGTTATTTCATGTCTTATGTGAACAAATGTGTAATGTTCTCTGTTTTCTTTTTGATCATTATGTAATAGTTATTTCTTAGTTGCCATGATTAATGATGTTTTTGTATTTTTAGTCATTATTCTTGTATAACATAGGCCCAGTGATATCAATAGCGAGCATAGCGACCACTATTGCGTTTTGCGAGGCGAGGCGTTCAAGGGTCGCTATGGGCTCAATAGCGACGTTCTTGATTTTTTTTTTTTTTTTTTTAATACGGTATCTATAGACCCGTTTTAGGGTTTTTTTAGTTGACTAAGTCAAAGAAGGTTCATACGCTCTTCTCTCGACCCAGCCTCCCTTCCGCTTCTTCAACTATTGCCAGCTCCTTTCCTTCTTCCTGCGATTTCTCTTGCAATCAAAGATTAATAGTCTTTTTTGGTAGTATGCATGTTTTAGAACTTATTTGAGTTAATAGTCTTGGGGTTTTTAGCTTATTTATTAGTTATAATTGCTAATTAGGTGAAAGTAATAGTAGTATAAATTTTTTAATAGGTATTCTCTAAAAATGAAATAGTCGTCGCTATTTGATCGCTATCACGACATAGCTTATAGATAGGTTGTCGCTATGACCTCGCTATCGCCATCGATAACACTGATAGGCCTCTTTGTGATGTTTCTGCTAACTATTAAGTTCTTTTTTAAATGGCTGATGCTTATATATATATATATATATATATATATATATATATATATATATATATATCCCATAATCACCTAATTGTTTCTACAAGATGATAGGTCTTCACACCTTGGAAGCATAATTGTTGATCTTCATGTGAGTGTCTAGTCAGTTTGAAAATTTCTTCAAGTTGTTTGTATTCTGTTTGTTTCAAATGATAGAGTTTAGAGACACAATCTTGTAATGTAGGGTTTTCATCTTTGAAAGGCAAAGGTTCCTTATACACTTTTTTCATATTTGAAAACTAGGATTTTTATGTTTCTTCATTATGAGGTTCTTTATCATCATGTTTTTTCTTTTATTTCAGCTCTTGTTTTTTTTTTAAATTGTGGTGTTTCTGCTCCTCTTTCTTTTTGGAAAAAGTTAACAAGTACTGTTAGAAGGTTGAATCTGTATTACTTTGTCTTTTCTTTTTCATCTGCTGTATTTATAGCTTTGTAGTGGCATCAAATGTATCATTTCCTTTCATTGCACTCTTAGAAGGTTGTATTTAATATCCCTAGGTATCATCTATTTACAGCTGTTTGAACAAATGTCATCATTCCACTCTCATACAACTTCATTTTTCAAAGCAAACTTTATAAGAGTTGTAAAGATTGCCATGTCATCATTCCACCCTTATGTAACTTCATTTTTCAATTCTCCAATGCATGCATACAACCTTACGAACACCACCTCATCATCCTCCAATGCATATATATATATATATATATATATATATATATATATATATATATATATACCATTAATTGCGGAACAAATTAACAAGTAGTTTCAGATATTTTTTGATGATAAAAATCATACATTAGTTTATAAAACTGTTTTCTATCTTTGCTTATAAACTTATGATTACTGATTAGAACTTGTAAAACTTTTAATTGATTACAATAATAATGACGATTAGCTTGTATCTTTGAATCAGACATGATGAATAATAAAAGAACAAAAGTTATTTAAATATTTCAAGCATGAATTTGATTAACTTGATTATTATTAAATGCGAGTATTATTTTAACAAAAATTTCAAACTTTGTAGAATTAATAGTTAGAATAACTCGAAATGAGATTGCCATAGAGATAATACAACAATTGAATAAAATTCTTTATATATTACCTTCTTTTAAATTACAATCAGAGCATCCGTCCGGAGCAAGTATGATTTGAAAATCTAAAGATTTTGAACATCTAGAAGTAGATAGGAGAACACTTTTCTTAGACATGAACTAAACATTAGAGAGAAATTTAATGAGAGAAATTTTTAGAGAACCTAGAGATGATTCTAATTAAAACATATCTCCTCAATATATAGGAGTCTTGGAGTCTTGAAATATCTTGAAACGGGAAACCGAAGGATTACCGGATCAATCTTGAGAATTATTGAATCAACTTGCATTTGTCGGAGTGTAGACAAAACTGTAAAGCTTTTGACAAATTGGCATCATATTTTGTCGGAGAACAGATCCAGATTGATCACCGTTCTACAAGAATCTGAATAATAAGGAAGGATCTATTGATTTTAGCAAAGCCCGAATTCTTAAAATCATTTCTCCAGAAAATTGGTCATCCAATCTTTCCTTCGAAAAACCCCTTTATCAATTCCCTGCTTATCCAAGATATTCATATTATGATTACCAAGAAGCTTGGACTAAAGCATTTTTTCTTCGAAACTATTCTCATTCATGGTTCATTTTCTTTGATAAAAATTTCAACTGTGAATACCCCAGATGGTTTGTCAATTGGTATCGTTATATGGGACTTGTTCCTATTTGTTTACCCACTGAAATTCTCAAAGGATTTTCTAAATTCAAAGAACTATTTATTCAACAAATCCCAGAATTTGAATATTTGTTACAGTTCACCATGTTATTCAAAGTTCCATGGATCATGTCCTGGACATTCTCTTATCAAGAAGCAACAGACTTAAATCCCCCTTGGCTCAATAGACAATTTCGTCTAAAATGGTGGGATAAAGTCACAATTTCTCAAGCAAACGAGCAGGCTGTTTTCAATCATTATCAATCAATGTATAATCAAAAGCCAGAAATTGAAGCGAATCTTATCAAGAGTCTATCTTCTCCAGATGCTAATCTTATTAGCAAAATTCGTGCCGCTGCAAATTCTTCCCCTGAAGATCTACAACAATTACTTCAAGAAATTCGCAATTCTCCAACTAATTCAGAAAATTCTCCCACATCTGTCAAAAATAATTTTCAAGATGCTCAAGATCCTTTTGATGATCCATTTGCAGATTAATTAAATTTTTAATTTTGGTGTTATACCTTCAATGTAAGGTATTCTTTCATTTCGTATTTCACCCTCCACCCTTGGTGTCATACATTTTTAGGTATTTTGCAAAAGTGTTTGTTATTCAAGGGGGGGTAGTACTACGTGTTATCAAATTGTGTTAGTATTTATTCAACTGTTATCAAATTTATACACTGTGGGAGTACATCAATTATCAAAAAATATTATCAAATCTTCTGCAGAGATAAGATGTTAAATTATTACACGAAAACAAACAACTTTTACAAAGATGAAAGAAGATGCTCCATTATCGCAAAAGAAGATTTTCCATTATCAAAAAATGACAAAATATGATGCCAATTTGTCAAAAGCTTTACAGTTTTGTCTACACTCCGACAAATGCAAGTTGATTCAATAATTCTCAAGATTGATCCGGTAATCCTTCGGTTTCCCGTTTCAAGATATTTCAAGACTCCAAGACTCATATATATTGAGGAGATATGTTTTAATTAGAATCATCTCTAGGTTCTCTAAAAATTTCTATCATTAAATTTCTCTCTAATGTTTAGTTCATGTCTAAGAAAAGTGTTCTCCTATCTACTTCTAGATGTTCAAAATCTTTAGATTTTCAAATCATACTTGCTCCGGACGGATGCTCTGATTGTAATTTAAAAGAAGGTAATATATAAAGAATTTTATTCAATTGTTGTATTATCTCTATGGCAATCTCATTTCGAGTTATTCTAACTATTAATTCTACAAAGTTTGAAATTTTTGTTAAAATAATACTCGCATTTAATAATAATCAAGTTAATCAAATTCATGCTTGAAATATTTAAATAACTTTTGTTCTTTTATTATTCATCATGTCTGATTCAAAGATACAAGCTAATCGTCATTATTATTGTAATCAATTAAAAGCTTTACAAGTTCTAATCAGTAATCATAAGTTTATAAGCAAAGATAGAAAACAGTTTTATAAACTAATGTATGATTTTTATCATCAAAAAATATCTGAAACTACTTGTTAATTTGTTCCGCAATTAATGGTATTTATAAAATCTTTAAACTAAAATTAATCAAATATGAGTAGATTTTCACGCATATTATCTAAATAATATGATACTGGTAAAAATATCATGAATAAAGAACAAGATTATGATGATAACCATATAAACTCTATTGAAGAAACTATTGATAATATAGAACAAAATTTAAATGATTGGACTATACCTAAAACAAATATAAATACAATTTATAGAATAGAGACTTTTGATTATTTTCAAAGTTACTCAATTAAAATGACTGAACAAACCCTATCCATTGGTCAAGACCAACAAAATATAAATTTGTTATCATCAAGATCTATTTTTGAACATAGACAAAAATATAAATTTCTTCATTTAGGTCTTGTTCAAATTGCTATCAAACCTCTTTTTAGAATTGGTGTTGATGCTCCTGTTCTCTTAATATTAAGAGATAAAAGACATACAGATTTTCAAAATTCTATTTTAGCTATGGCAGAAACAAATATCGCAAATGGACCAATTTATTTTAATTGTTATCCAAATTTTTCTGTAGGATTATTTGACAAAAATATTTTAGACACTTTGGTTTTAACTGTTGAAACAAAGAATTTAGAATTTAAAAATAACTCTAAACCTTTAGCAATCATTTATCGTGTTTGTTATAAAACCATGACAACTACTTTAGAACCAAAAACCCGTTTGTCAAGTCCAAGAAATGAAACAATTATTTACGAAGCAAATACTAATCATACAAAAGTTCATATGCCTAAACGACTTAAATGGTCAGAAATTACTCAATCATGTAATTGGAATTTACAAAATGTTATTGAACCAAAATCTTTAGATTCTTCAAAACAAATTTCAAATATAATTGAGCATAATGATGGCTCAGTTGATATAAAATTTTCTTCTATAAATTTTTCATCATCTAGATTTTCTACTAATTCTATTCCTGAAATTGGTACTTCTAAATCTTCGTTTTCAAAATCAAAGTCTTTAAATTTAAAAACTGTTGACTATTCTAGTTCTATTCCTAAACCTCTTTATCAAGAAGATCAAACTAGTGATACAAGTTTACCAAGTCCTACTAAATCTGATTTTATTAATGAACTTCAAAATTATAGACAACAATTATGAGTAATAAAGTTCAAATAAATTGTAATTCTTTAAACAGAAATAGAGTTACTGCTATTAAAAGATTAAGAAATTAAATTATCTAATATTGAAAAGGACACATATAATTATAATATTCAAAAGGAAATAATATATTGTTTATCAACAATGATTAAAAATAAATATATTGTTATTAGTGCTCAACTTAGTATTATTAAAAATATATCTTTCAGAATAAATCAATCAACTTGTTAAAATGAATATTAATATAGATATTTCTAAAATACCTTCATATGTTAATTTTGATTATTTAAAAGAAGAAGAATATTATAAAGATTATAATAATACAAAAAGAATTTGGCATGAAGAAAACTTTTCATATTATATAAGATTTTTACATTTTGGTCTTTGGGAAGATTATGTTTTATCAAATCAAATTCACTCTCCGTTTTTTCAATGGTTCGAATTGATTTATGTTCCTAAACATAATATAGATTATCCTTTTAAAATGCAAACTGTTTTTCCTGTTTCTTCAAAAACATACAAGGATGTTATTACTAATCAAGAAATTATTTCTGAATATCCGCCAAAAAAGGAAATCATTATTGATAATAATTTTATTGCAACTCCTTTAGTTAAAGTTCCGAGTCAGATAACAAATGAAAAATGTTTTCAAAATATTATTTATCAAAATAATTATTCGAATGAAACTCTTTTAACTATTTCAGATCAACTAAATAGGATTGAAGAAAATACTATAAATTTACAGTTATCAAAAGAAAATAAAATTGAAACAAAAAAATTTTATAATAATATAGCAAGCTCTAGTAATGTCAGCTTTATTCCTCATCAAATAGATGGAAATTTTAATCTTGGAAATAAAGATTTAATTGATGAATTAGAAAAAAGACTTACTAATTTTCGTATTTCAAAAAACGTATCTATAAATATGTTAAAAACAAATAATGACTCTTTTGACGAATCTGACGAAAGTAATAATGAAAGTGAATTAAATTTAGACAATCTTACTCAACAATTCATAAATGATAATGATTATATAAATCAGCTTACAAATGATTTTTCAAGATTAAATAAGATTAATTCTTTTGGTAATAATCCAAAACCAACTATTAAAAATTATTGGAATAGACCTTCTCTTCCTGATGTTCAAATTGAAGAAAGAGCTTTTCAATATGATCGTTCAGCTTACGATGGTACCTCTGTTTACGAATGGAATATCGATGGTAACTCTGAACATCAAATTCTTAATATTGTTCAAGAAATTACCATGGCAGCTAATGCTTACAAGTCTCACAATAATACTCAACTTCAAATTGTTAATATTATTATTTATGGGTTTACTGGTACTCTTAAAGGTTAGTGGGATTTCTATATTACACCAGAAGAAAAGAATTTTATTATGACTGCCAAGAAAACCGTTATAAAACAAGAAAATAATTTACCTATTCAAACTCAAGAAGATGATATGGTTAATACTTTAATTTTTGCTATAATCAAAAACTTTGTAGGAGATCCTACTACTTTTCAAGAAAGAACTTCTGAAATTCTAATGAACTTACATTGTAGAAAATTAACTGATTTCAGATGGTACAAAGATAATTATCTCGTTAAAGTTTTTTCAAGACCTGATTGTAAAGAATCTTATTGGAAAGAACGTTTTATTGCTGGACTTCCAAAACTTTTTGCCGAAAGAATTAGACAAAAATTAAGAGAAAATTTTAATAATACAATTCCTTATCAAAACCTAACTTATGGAGATTTAATTAATTATATTAATAAAGAAGGATTAGCTATTTGTGCTGACCTTAGATTTAAAGAAAAACTTAAAAAGGATAGAATTAATAGTAAAAATGAATTAGGAAATTTTTGTCAACAATATGGTTATCAACCATTAACAGGTCCGTCTACTTCAAAAACCAAAAAATATAATAAAAAGTCTTCAAAATATTTCAAGAAAAAGAAATATAATAAAACAGAAAATTGTAAGAATTATAAGAAAAATAAATTTTCAACATCAAAAAACCCTTATAAACAATCTAATAAAAAATCTAAAAGAAAATCAAAAGACATTATTATTTGCCATAAATGTGGTCGTAATGGTCATAATGCTAATAATTGTTATGCAAAAACAAAAATTAATGAATTAAATATTTCGGAAGAATTAAAAGAACAAATTAGAAAAATTATGTTAAATTCTGATTCCAATTCTAATTCTAGTTTTTCCGATTTTCAAGAAAATGATTTAAACATTTTAGAGCAAAATAGTTCAAGTTCGGAAGATTCTGATACATGCGAATGTGTTGGAAAATGTAATTGTAATTATTCAATTAATGTCCTTACAAACAATGACAAAGATCTTTTAAAAAATTTAGATTCCATTAAAGATAAAAATATCCAAGAACTGTTAATAAAACAAATGCTTAATAAGAATGAAAATTCTGTTTCAGATAATACAAAATTTTTTAATTTAAAGGACATATATGAAAGATTTTCCGAAACAAAACTCATTTCCATGCAAGAACTTCAAGAAGAATTAAAATCAGTTAAACAAGACATAAAAGAAATTAAAGGCAAAATTATAACTCTTGAAAAGGGAAAAAATATTATTAATTCACAAAATAATGATAATAAAGATGAAAAGGTTATCGAAAGAATTATAAATGATCAAATTTCTCAAAAATGGAATACTCAAATAACTTTAGTAAAGGATAATTTTAAAATGGATATTACTGCTCTAATTGATAGTGGTGCTGATATGAACTGTATACAAGAAGGTATATTTCCCACTCAATTTTATGAAAAAACTTCTTCTAGGCTTACTGGAGCTGAAGGAACCAGTTTAAAAATAAATTATAAAGTTTCCGATGTTCATATTTGTAACAATCAAGATTATTGTTATAAAACTCATTTAATTTTAGTAAAAAATCTTACTTCTCCTTTAATTTTAGGAACACCTTTTATTACTAAATTATATCCTTTTATGGTTCAAGATGATGGAATTATTACTAAAGTTTTTGGAAAAGAAATTATGTTTAAATTTTGTGAACCTCCGTCTTATTCAACTATTAATATTCTTAATTATAAAACAAAACAAGCAAATTACCTTATCAATGAAATTAATGATTTTCGTATACATAATCAATTACAAGATAAGTATATTCAAGACAAAATTATAGCTTTAAAACAAAAGTTTGAAAATAATGTTTGCTCAAATATTCCAAACGCCTTTTGGAACAGAAAACAACATATTGTCAAATTACCTTATATTAAAACTTTCAATGAAAAAGATATTCCTTCAAAATCAAGAGCTATTCATATGAATAATGAATTAGAAGCTCATTGTAAAAAAGAAATTCAAGATTTATTGGACAAAAAATTAATTAGACCTTCTAAATCTCCTTGGTCTTGTTCAGCTTTCTATGTTATGAATGCTGCTGAATTAGAAAGAGGATCACCAAGATTAGTTATCAATTATAAACCTTTAAATAAAGTTTTAGATTGGATTAGATATCCTATTCCTAATAAAAGAGATTTATTGAAAAAACTTTATGATTCAAAAATATTTTCAAAATTCGATATGAAATCTGGTTTTTGGCAAATTCAAATTCATGAAGAAGATAAATACAAAACAGGTTTTAATGTTCCTTTTGGACATTATGAGTGGAACGTTATGCCCTTTGGTTTAAAGAATGCTCCTTCTGAATTTCAAAACGTTATGAATGATATTATCATTCCTATAAATAGTTTTTCAATTGTTTATATTGATGATGTTCTTATTTTTTCAAAATCTATTGATCAACATTTCAAACATTTAAATCAGTTTTATGATTTAATTTATAAAAATGGCTTAGCTGTTTCAGCTAAGAAAATGCATTTATTTCAAAATGAAATTAGATTTTTAGGACATAACATTGTTAATAATACTATTAAACCTATTATAAGAAGTTTAGAATTTTCTAATAAATTTCCTGATGAAATTATAGATAAAAAACAACTTCAACGGTTTCTGGGATGTTTAAATTATATTCATGATTTTTTCAAAGATTTAGGAACTCTTTGCAAACCTCTTTATAATAGATTAAAAAACAATCCAGAACCTTGGACTCAAGAACATACTAATATTGTTAAACTTATAAAACAAAAAATTCCTTCTTTACCTTGTTTAAATTTACCACATCCTCATGCTAATATCATAGTCGAAACTGATGCTAGTGATATTGGATTTGGAGGTATTTTAAAACAAAAATTATCAAATTCCTCTGAAGAACAATTGGTTCGTTTTTATTCAGGTGCTTGGAATAATACTCAAAAGAATTATTCAACTGTTAAAAAGGAGATTTTAAGTATTGTTTTATGTATTACTAAATTTGAAGATGATTTATTTATGAAAAAGTTTTTATTAAGAATTGATTGTCAATCTGCAAAATCAATTTTAGAAAAAGATGTTAAAAATATTATTTCTAAACAAATTTTTGCTAGATGGCAAGCATTGTTGGGCAATTTTGATTTCGATATTGAATTTATAAAAGGAGAAAGCAATTCATTACCAGATTTTCTTTCTCGTGAATTTTTGCAGAGAAAATGTGTTCATCGTCTTCCTCCAAGATTGAAGACAAGAAACCAGTTAATCAAAAGCTTGTTCCTTTCTCAATTCAAAATCGTTTTTCCCCATTAACTCCAATTGCAAAAAATTCTCAACTTTATTCAAACATGCTACAATCAAAACTAGCTACTCCAAACATTTCTCCAGTTCAATCAATTAGCCCTTTTTCAAAACCTATTCCTTCTGAAACACAAATTTCAACAAATCCTAAACCTACAAATAAAGCCCCTTATGTTCTCAATCCAAATCTCTTGAAAATCCAAATACTTGAAGATTCTCAAATTCTTAAGCTTAATCAAGGTTTTCATGTTCTTACTGAACACCTCTTTGGTCGAGGAAAAACCTTTCATGAAAACTCTTACAAATCTCGAGAATATTATCAAACCATTCTACAAGAATCTGGATCTGTTCAGATTGATCACCGTTCTAATAATAAGGAAGGATCTATGATTTTAGCAAAGCCCGAATTCTTAAAATCATTTCTCCAGAAAATTGGTCATCCAATCTTTCCTTCGAAAAACCCCTTTATCAATTCCCTGCTTATCCAAGATATTCATATTATGATTACCAAGAAGCTTGGACTAAAGCATTTTTTCTTCGAAACTATTCTCATTCATGGTTCATTTTCTTTGATAAAAATTTCAACTGTGAATACCCCAGATGGTTTGTCAATTGGTATCGTTATATGGGACTTGTTCCTATTTGTTTACCCACTGAAATTCTCAAAGGATTTTCTAAATTCAAAGAACTATTTATTCAACAAATCCCAGAATTTGAATATTTGTTACAGTTCACCATGTTATTCAAAGTTCCATGGATCATGTCCTGGACATTCTCTTATCAAGAAGCAACAGACTTAAATCCCCCTTGGCTCAATAGACAATTTCGTCTAAAATGGTGGGATAAAGTCACAATTTCTCAAGCAAACGAGCAGGCTGTTTTCAATCATTATCAATCAATGTATAATCAAAAGCCAGAAATTGAAGCGAATCTTATCAAGAGTCTATCTTCTCCAGATGCTAATCTTATTAGCAAAATTCGTGCCGCTGCAAATTCTTCCCCTGAAGATCTACAACAATTACTTCAAGAAATTCGCAATTCTCCAACTAATTCAGAAAATTCTCCCACATCTGTCAAAAATAATTTTCAAGATGCTCAAGATCCTTTTGATGATCCATTTGCAGATTAATTAAATTTTTAATTTTGGTGTTATACCTTCAATGTAAGGTATTCTTTCATTTCGTATTTCACCCTCCACCCTTGGTGTCATACCTTTTTAGGTATTTTGCAAAAGTGTTTGTTATTCAAGGGGGGGTAGTACTACGTGTTATCAAATTGTCGTGTTATCAAATTGTGTTAGTATTTATTCAACTGTTATCAAATTTATACACTGTGTGAGTACATCAATTATCAAAAATATTATCAAATCTTCTGCAGAGATAAGATGTTAAATTATTACATGAAAACAAACAACTTTTACAAAGATGAAAGAAGATGCTCCATTATCGCAAAAGAAGATTTTCCATTATCAAAAAATGACAAAATATGATGCCAATTTGTCAAAAGCTTTACAGTTTTGTCTACACTCCGACAAATGCAAGTTGATTCAATAATTCTCAAGATTGATCCGGTAATCCTTCGGTTTCCCGTTTCAAGATATTTCAAGACTCCAAGACTCCTATATATTGAGGAGATATGTTTTAATTAGAATCATCTCTAGGTTCTCTAAAAATTTCTCTCATTAAATTTCTCTCTAATGTTTAGTTCATGTCTAAGAAAAGTGTTCTCCTATCTACTTCTAGATGTTCAAAATCTTTAGATTTTCAAATCATACTTGCTCCAGACGGATGCTCTGATTGTAATTTAAAAGAAGGTAATATATAAAGAATTTTATTCAATTGTTGTATTATCTCTATGACAATCTCATTTCGAGTTCTTCTAACTATTAATTCTACAAAGTTTGAAATTTTTGTTAAAATAATACTCGCATTTAATAATAATCAAGTTAATCAAATTCATGCTTGAAATATTTAAATAACTTCTGTTCTTTTATTATTCATCATGTCTGATTCAAAGATACAAGCTAATCGTCATTATTATTGTAATCAATTAAAAGCTTTACAAGTTCTAATCAGTAATCATAAGTTTATAAGCAAAGATAGAAAACAGTTTTATAAACTAATGTATGATTTTTATCATCAAAAAATATCTGAAACTACTTGTTAATTTGTTCCGCAATTAATGGTATCAGAGCCTAGGTTCTATTTTTGATAGTTATGTATGATATTTCTGTTTGTTATTTGGTTAATTTTTGTTTGAAGAATTTTAAGAAAATTATGAGTTTTGTTAAGAATGATACAGAGACCAGACCAGTGATTGGTTGGATTAGCGTAAGACGTGCAAGTATGGTAAGTCGCGGAGCCGGACCACAATCATCGTTGGGCCGATGCCCTCTCTGTTCATCCTAAATAGAACAAGTAAGTTTTCTTATAAAATCTTTAAACTAAAATTAATCAAATATAAGTAGATTTTCACGCATATTATCTAAAAAATATGATACTGGTAAAAATATCATGAATAAAGAACAAGATTATGATGATAACCATATAAACTCTATTGAAGAAACTATTGATAATATAGAACAAAATTTAAATGATTGGACTATACCTAAAACAAATATAAATACAATTTATAGAATAGGGACTTTTGATTATTTTCAAAGTTACTCAATTAAAATGACTGAACAAACCCTATCCATTGGTCAAGACCAACAAAATATAAATTTGTTATCATCAAGATCTATTTTTGAACATAGACAAAAATATAAATTTCTTCATTTAGGTCTTGTTCAAATTGCTATCAAACCTCTTTTTAGAATTGGTGTTGATGCTCCTGTTCTCTTAATATTAAGAGATAAAAGACATACAGATTTTCAAAATTCTATTTTAGCTATGGCAGAAACAAATATCGCAAATGGACCAATTTATTTTAATTGTTATCCAAATTTTTCTGTAGGATTATTTGACAAAAATATTTTAGACACTTTGGTTTTAACTGTTGAAACAAAGAATTTAGAATTTAAAAATAACTCTAAACCTTTAGCAATCATTTATCGTGTTTGTTATAAAACCATGACAACTACTTTAGAACCAAAAACCCGTTTGTCAAGTCCAAGAAATGAAACAATTATTTACGAAGCAAATACTAATCATACAAAAGTTCATATGCCTAAACGACTTAAATGGTCAGAAATTACTCAATCATGTAATTGGAATTTACTAAATGTTATTGAACCAAAATCTTTAGATTCTTCAAAACAAATTTCAAATATAATTGAGCATAATGATGGCTCAGTTGATATAAATTTTTTTTCTATAAATTTTTCATCATCTAGATTTTCTACTAATTCTATTCCTGAAATTGGTACTTCTAAATCTTCGTTTTCAAAATCAAAGTCTTTAAATTTAAAAACTGTTGACTATTCTAGTTCTATTCCTAAACCTCTTTATCAAGAAGATCAAACTAGTGATACAAGTTTACCAAGTCCTACTAAATCTGATTTTATTAATGAACTTCAAAATTATAGACAACAATTATGAGTAATAAAGTTCAAATAAATTGTAATTCTTTAAACAGAAATAGAGTTACTGCTATTAAAAGATTAAGAAATTAAATTATCTAATATTGAAAAGGACACATATAATTATAATATTCAAAAGGAAATAATATATTGTTTATCAACAATGATTAAAAATAAATATATTGTTATTAGTGCTCAACTTAGTATTATTAAAAATATATCTTTCAGAATAAATCAATCAACTTGTTAAAATGAATATTAATATAGATATTTCTAAAATACCTTCATATGTTAATTTTGATTATTTAAAAGAAGAAGAATATTATAAAGATTATAATAATACAAAAAGAATTTGGCATGAAGAAAACTTTTCATATTATATAAGATTTTTACATTTTGGTCTTTGGGAAGATTATGTTTTATCAAATCAAATTCACTCTCCGTTTTTTCAATGGTTCGAATTGATTTATGTTCCTAAACATAATATAGATTATCCTTTTAAAATGCAAACTGTTTTTCCTGTTTCTTCAAAAACATACAAGGATGTTATTACTAATCAAGAAATTATTTCTGAATATCCGCCAAAAAAGGAAATCATTATTGATAATAATTTTATTGCAACTCCTTTAGTTAAAGTTCGAGTCAGATAACAAATGAAAAATGTTTTCAAAATATTATTTATCAAAATAATTATTCGAATGAAACTCTTTTAACTATTTCAGATCAACTAAATAGGATTGAAGAAAATACTATAAATTTACAGTTATCAAAAGAAAATAAAATTGAAACAAAAAAATTTTATAATAATATAGCAAGCTCTAGTAATGTCAGCTTTATTCCTCATCAAATAAATGGAAATTTTAATCTTGGAAATAAAGATTTAATTGATGAATTAGAAAAAAGACTTACTAATTTTCGTATTTCAAAAAACGTATCTATAAATATGTTAAAAACAAATAATGACTCTTTTGACGAATCTGACGAAAGTAATAATGAAAGTGAATTAAATTTAGACAATCTTACTCAACAATTCATAAATGATAATGATGATATAAATCAGCTTACAAATGATTTTTCAAGATTAAATAAGATTAATTCTTTTGGTAATAATCCAAAACCAACTATTAAAAATTATTGGAATAGACCTTCTCTTCCTGATGTTCAAATTGAAGAAAGAGCTTTTCAATATGATCGTTCAGCTTACGATGGTACCTCTGTTTACGAATGGAATATCGATGGTAACTCTGAACATCAAATTCTTAATATTGTTCAATAAATGACCATGGCAGCTAATGCTTACAAGTCTCACAATAATACTCAACTTCAAATTGTTAATATTATTATTTCTGGGTTTACTGGTACTCTTAAAGGTTGGTGGGATTTCTATATTACACTAGAAGAAAAGAATTTTATTATGACTGCCAAGAAAACCGTTATAAAACAAGAAAATAATTTACCTATTCAAACTCAAGAAGATGATATGGTTAATACTTTAATTTTTGCTATAATCAAAAACTTTGTAGGAGATCCTACTACTTTTCAAGAAAGAACTTCTGAAATTCTAATGAACTTACATTGTAGAAATTAACTGATTTCAGATGGTACAAAGATAATTATCTCGTTAAAGTTTTTTCAAGACCTGATTGTAAAGAATCTTATTGGAAAGAACGTTTTATTGCTGGACTTCCAAAACTTTTTGCCGAAAGAATTAGACAAAAATTAAGAGAAAATTTTAATAATACAATTCCTTATCAAAACCTAACTTATGGAGATTTAATTAATTATATTAATAAAGAAGGATTAGCTATTTGTGCTGACCTTAGATTTAAAGAAAAACTTAAAAAGGATAGAATTAATAGTAAAAATGAATTAGGAAATTTTTGTCAACAATATGGTTATCAACCATTAACAGGTCCGTCTACTTCAAAAATCAAAAAATATAATAAAAAGTCTTCAAAATATTTCAAGAAAAAGAAATATAATAAAACAGAAAATTATAAGAATTATAAGAAAAATAAATTTTCAACATCAAAAAACCCTTATAAACAATCTAATAAAAAATCTAAAAGAAAATCAAAAGACATTATTATTTGCCATAAATGTGGTCGTAATGGTCATAATGCTAATAATTGTTATGCAAAAACAAAAATTAATGAATTAAATATTTCGGAAGAATTAAAAGAACAAATTAGAAAAATTATGTTAAATTCTGATTCCAATTCTGATTCTAGTTTTTCCGATTTTCAAGAAAATGATTTAAACATTTTAGAGCAAAATAGTTCAAGTTCGGAAGATTCTGATACATGCGAATGTGTTGGAAAATGTAATTGTAATTATTCAATTAATGTCCTTACAAACATGACAAAGATCTTTTAAAAAATTTAGATTCCATTAAAGATAAAAATATCCAAGAACTATTAATAAAACAAATGCTTAATAAGAATGAAAATTCTGTTTCAGATAATACAAAATTTTTTAATTTAAAGGACATATATGAAAGATTTTCTGAAACAAAACCCATTTCCATGCAAGAACTTCAAGAAGAATTAAAATCAGTTAAACAAGACATAAAAGAAATTAAAGGCAAAATTATAACTCTTGAAAAGGGAAAAAATATTATTAATTCACAAAATAATGATAATAAAGAAGAAAAGGTTATCGAAAGAATTATAAATGATCAAATTTCTCAAAAATGGAATACTCAAATAACTTTAGTAAAGGATAATTTTAAAATGGATATTACTGCTCTAATTGATAGTGGTGCTGATATGAACTGTATACAAGAAGGTATATTTCCCACTCAATTTTATGAAAAAACTTCTTCTAGGCTTACTGGAGCTGAAGGAACCAGTTTAAAAATAAATTATAAAGTTTCCGATGTTCATATTTGTAACAATCAAGATTATTGTTATAAAACTCATTTAATTTTAGTAAAAAATCTTACTTCTCCTTTAATTTTAGGAACACCTTTTATTACTAAATTATATCCTTTTATGGTTCAAGATGATGGAATTATTACTAAAGTTTTTGGAAAAGAAATTATGTTTAAATTTTGTGAACCTCCGTCTTATTCAACTATTAATATTCTTAATTATAAAACAAAACAAGCAAATTACCTTATCAATGAAATTAATGATTTTCGTATACATAATCAATTACAAGATAAGTATATTCAAGACAAAATTATAGCTTTAAAACAAAAGTTTGAAAATAATGTTTGCTCAAATATTCCAAACGCCTTTTGGAACAGAAAACAACATATTGTCAAATTACCTTATATTAAAACTTTCAATGAAAAAGATATTCCTTCAAAATCAAGAGCTATTCATATGAATAATGAATTAGAAGCTCATTGTAAAAAAGAAATTCAAGATTTATTGGACAAAAAATTAATTAGACCTTCTAAATCTCCTTGGTCTTGTTCAGCTTTCTATGTTATGAATGCTGCTGAATTAGAAAGAGGATCACCAAGATTAGTTATCAATTATAAACCTTTAAATAAAGTTTTAGATTGGATTAGATATCCTATTCCTAATAAAAGAGATTTATTGAAAAAACTTTATGATTCAAAAATATTTTCAAAATTCGATATGAAATCTGGTTTTTGGCAAATTCAAATTCATGAAGAAGATAAATACAAAACAGGTTTTAATGTTCCTTTTGGACATTATGAGTGGAACGTTATGCCCTTTGGTTTAAAGAATGCTCCTTCTGAATTTCAAAACGTTATGAATGATATTATCATTCCTATAAATAGTTTTTCAATTGTTTATATTGATGATGTTCTTATTTTTTCAAAATCTATTGATCAACATTTCAAACATTTAAATCAGTTTTATGATTTAATTTATAAAAATGGCTTAGCTGTTTCAGCTAAGAAAATGCATTTATTTCAAAATGAAATTAGATTTTTAGGACATAACATTGTTAATAATACTATTAAACCTATTATAAGAAGTTTAGAATTTTCTAATAAATTTCCTGATGAAATTATAGATAAAAAACAACTTCAACGGTTTCTGGGATGTTTAAATTATATTCATGATTTTTTCAAAGATTTAGGAACTCTTTGCAAACCTCTTTATAATAGATTAAAAAACAATCCAGAACCTTGGACTCAAGAACATACTAATATTGTTAAACTTATAAAACAAAAAATTCCTTCTTTACCTTGTTTAAATTTACCACATCCTCATGCTAATATCATAGTCGAAACTGATGCTAGTGATATTGGATTTGGAGGTATTTTAAAACAAAAATTATCAAATTCCTCTGAAGAACAATTGGTTCGTTTTTATTCAGGTGCTTGGAATAATACTCAAAAGAATTATTCAACTGTTAAAAAGGAGATTTTAAGTATTGTTTTATGTATTACTAAATTTGAAGATGATTTATTTATGAAAAAGTTTTTATTAAGAATTGATTGTCAATCTGCAAAATCAATTTTAGAAAAAGATGTTAAAAATATTATTTCTAAACAAATTTTTGCTAGATGGCAAGCATTGTTGGGCAATTTTGATTTCGATATTGAATTTATAAAAGGAGAAAGCAATTCATTACCAGATTTTCTTTCTCGTGAATTTTTGCAGAGAAAATGAGTTCATCGTCTTCCTCCAAGATTGAAGACAAGAAACCAGTTAATCAAAAGCTTGTTCCTTTCTCAATTCAAAATCGTTTTTCCCCATTAACTCCAATTGCAAAAAATTCTCAACTTTATTCAAACATGCTACAATCAAAACTAGCTACTCCAAACATTTCTCCAGTTCAATCAATTAGCCCTTTTTCAAAACCTATTCCTTCTGAAACACAAATTTCAACAAATCCTAAACCTACAAATAAAGCCCCTTATGTTCTCAATCCAAATCTCTTGAAAATCCAAATACTTGAAGATTCTCAAATTCTTAAGCTTAATCAAGGTTTTCATGTTCTTACTGAACACCTCTTTGGTCGAGGAAAAACCTTTCATGAAAACTCTTACAAATCTCGAGAATATTATCAAACCATTCTACAAGAATCTGGATCTGTTCAGATTGATCACCGTTCTAATAATAAGGAAGGATCTATGATTTTAGCAAAGCCCGAATTCTTAAAATCATTTCTCCAGAAAATTGGTCATCCAATCTTTCCTTCGAAAAACCCCTTTATCAATTCCCTGCTTATCCAAGATATTCATATTATGATTACCAAGAAGCTTGGACTAAAGCATTTTTTCTTCGAAACTATTCTCATTCATGGTTCATTTTCTTTGATAAAAATTTCAACTGTGAATACCCCAGATGGTTTGTCAATTGGTATCGTTATATGGGACTTGTTCCTATTTGTTTACCCACTGAAATTCTCAAAGGATTTTCTAAATTCAAAGAACTATTTATTCAACAAATCCCAGAATTTGAATATTTGTTACAGTTCACCATGTTATTCAAAGTTCCATGGATCATGTCCTGGACATTCTCTTATCAAGAAGCAACAGACTTAAATCCCCCTTGGCTCAATAGACAATTTCGTCTAAAATGGTGGGATAAAGTCACAATTTCTCAAGCAAACGAGCAGGCTGTTTTCAATCATTATCAATCAATGTATAATCAAAAGCCAGAAATTGAAGCGAATCTCATCAAGAGTCTATCTTCTCCAGATGCTAATCTTATTAGCAAAATTCGTGCCGCTGCAAATTCTTCCCCTGAAGATCTACAACAATTACTTCAAGAAATTCGCAATTCTCCAACTAATTCAGAAAATTCTCCCACATCTGTCAAAAATAATTTTCAAGATGCTCAAGATCCTTTTGATGATCCATTTGCAGATTAATTAAATTTTTAATTTTGGTGTTATACCTTCAATGTAAGGTATTCTTTCATTTCGTATTTCACCCTCCACCCTTGGTGTCATACCTTTTTAGGTATTTTGCAAAAGTGTTTGTTATTCAAGGGGGGGTAGTACTACGTGTTATCAAATTGTCGTGTTATCAAATTGTGTTAGTATTTATTCAACTGTTATCAAATTTATACACTGTGTGAGTACATCAATTATCAAAAATATTATCAAATCTTCTGCAGAGATAAGATGTTAAATTATTACATGAAAACAAACAACTTTTACAAAGATGAAAGAAGATGCTCCATTATCGCAAAAGAAGATTTTCCATTATCAAAAAATGACAAAATATGATGCCAATTTGTCAAAAGCTTTACAGTTTTGTCTACACTCCGACAAATGCAAGTTGATTCAATAATTCTCAAGATTGATCCGGTAATCCTTCGGTTTCCCGTTTCAAGATATTTCAAGACTCCAAGACTCCTATATATTGAGGAGATATGTTTTAATTAGAATCATCTCTAGGTTCTCTAAAAATTTCTCTCATTAAATTTCTCTCTAATGTTTAGTTCATGTCTAAGAAAAGTGTTCTCCTATCTACTTCTAGATGTTCAAAATCTTTAGATTTTCAAATCATACTTGCTCCAGACGGATGCTCTGATTGTAATTTAAAAGAAGGTAATATATAAAGAATTTTATTCAATTGTTGTATTATCTCTATGACAATCTCATTTCGAGTTCTTCTAACTATTAATTCTACAAAGTTTGAAATTTTTGTTAAAATAATACTCGCATTTAATAATAATCAAGTTAATCAAATTCATGCTTGAAATATTTAAATAACTTCTGTTCTTTTATTATTCATCATGTCTGATTCAAAGATACAAGCTAATCGTCATTATTATTGTAATCAATTAAAAGCTTTACAAGTTCTAATCAGTAATCATAAGTTTATAAGCAAAGATAGAAAACAGTTTTATAAACTAATGTATGATTTTTATCATCAAAAAATATCTGAAACTACTTGTTAATTTGTTCCGCAATTAATGGTATCAGAGCCTAGGTTCTATTTTTGATAGTTATGTATGATATTTCTGTTTGTTATTTGGTTAATTTTTGTTTGAAGAATTTTAAGAAAATTATGAGTTTTGTTAAGAATGATACAGAGACCAGACCAGTGATTGGTTGGATTAGCGTAAGACGTGCAAGTATGGTAAGTCGCGGAGCCGGACCACAATCATCGTTGGGCCGATGCCCTCTCTGTTCATCCTAAATAGAACAAGTAAGTTTTCTTATAAAATCTTTAAACTAAAATTAATCAAATATAAGTAGATTTTCACGCATATTATCTAAAAAATATGATACTGGTAAAAATATCATGAATAAAGAACAAGATTATGATGATAACCATATAAACTCTATTGAAGAAACTATTGATAATATAGAACAAAATTTAAATGATTGGACTATACCTAAAACAAATATAAATACAATTTATAGAATAGGGACTTTTGATTATTTTCAAAGTTACTCAATTAAAATGACTGAACAAACCCTATCCATTGGTCAAGACCAACAAAATATAAATTTGTTATCATCAAGATCTATTTTTGAACATAGACAAAAATATAAATTTCTTCATTTAGGTCTTGTTCAAATTGCTATCAAACCTCTTTTTAGAATTGGTGTTGATGCTCCTGTTCTCTTAATATTAAGAGATAAAAGACATACAGATTTTCAAAATTCTATTTTAGCTATGGCAGAAACAAATATCGCAAATGGACCAATTTATTTTAATTGTTATCCAAATTTTTCTGTAGGATTATTTGACAAAAATATTTTAGACACTTTGGTTTTAACTGTTGAAACAAAGAATTTAGAATTTAAAAATAACTCTAAACCTTTAGCAATCATTTATCGTGTTTGTTATAAAACCATGACAACTACTTTAGAACCAAAAACCCGTTTGTCAAGTCCAAGAAATGAAACAATTATTTACGAAGCAAATACTAATCATACAAAAGTTCATATGCCTAAACGACTTAAATGGTCAGAAATTACTCAATCATGTAATTGGAATTTACTAAATGTTATTGAACCAAAATCTTTAGATTCTTCAAAACAAATTTCAAATATAATTGAGCATAATGATGGCTCAGTTGATATAAATTTTTTTTCTATAAATTTTTCATCATCTAGATTTTCTACTAATTCTATTCCTGAAATTGGTACTTCTAAATCTTCGTTTTCAAAATCAAAGTCTTTAAATTTAAAAACTGTTGACTATTCTAGTTCTATTCCTAAACCTCTTTATCAAGAAGATCAAACTAGTGATACAAGTTTACCAAGTCCTACTAAATCTGATTTTATTAATGAACTTCAAAATTATAGACAACAATTATGAGTAATAAAGTTCAAATAAATTGTAATTCTTTAAACAGAAATAGAGTTACTGCTATTAAAAGATTAAGAAATTAAATTATCTAATATTGAAAAGGACACATATAATTATAATATTCAAAAGGAAATAATATATTGTTTATCAACAATGATTAAAAATAAATATATTGTTATTAGTGCTCAACTTAGTATTATTAAAAATATATCTTTCAGAATAAATCAATCAACTTGTTAAAATGAATATTAATATAGATATTTCTAAAATACCTTCATATGTTAATTTTGATTATTTAAAAGAAGAAGAATATTATAAAGATTATAATAATACAAAAAGAATTTGGCATGAAGAAAACTTTTCATATTATATAAGATTTTTACATTTTGGTCTTTGGGAAGATTATGTTTTATCAAATCAAATTCACTCTCCGTTTTTTCAATGGTTCGAATTGATTTATGTTCCTAAACATAATATAGATTATCCTTTTAAAATGCAAACTGTTTTTCCTGTTTCTTCAAAAACATACAAGGATGTTATTACTAATCAAGAAATTATTTCTGAATATCCGCCAAAAAAGGAAATCATTATTGATAATAATTTTATTGCAACTCCTTTAGTTAAAGTTCCGAGTCAGATAACAAATGAAAAATGTTTTCAAAATATTATTTATCAAAATAATTATTCGAATGAAACTCTTTTAACTATTTCAGATCAACTAAATAGGATTGAAGAAAATACTATAAATTTACAGTTATCAAAAGAAAATAAAATTGAAACAAAAAAATTTTATAATAATATAGCAAGCTCTAGTAATGTCAGCTTTATTCCTCATCAAATAGATGGAAATTTTAATCTTGGAAATAAAGATTTAATTGATGAATTAGAAAAAAGACTTACTAATTTTCGTATTTCAAAAAACGTATCTATAAATATGTTAAAAACAAATAATGACTCTTTTGACGAATCTGACGAAAGTAATAATGAAAGTGAATTAAATTTAGACAATCTTACTCAACAATTCATAAATGATAATGATTATATAAATCAGCTTACAAATGATTTTTCAAGATTAAATAAGATTAATTCTTTTGGTAATAATCCAAAACCAACTATTAAAAATTATTGGAATAGACCTTCTCTTCCTGATGTTCAAATTGAAGAAAGAGCTTTTCAATATGATCGTTCAGCTTACGATGGTACCTCTGTTTACGAATGGAATATCGATGGTAACTCTGAACATCAAATTCTTAATATTGTTCAAGAAATTACCATGGCAGCTAATGCTTACAAGTCTCACAATAATACTCAACTTCAAATTGTTAATATTATTATTTATGGGTTTACTGGTACTCTTAAAGGTTAGTGGGATTTCTATATTACACCAGAAGAAAAGAATTTTATTATGACTGCCAAGAAAACCGTTATAAAACAAGAAAATAATTTACCTATTCAAACTCAAGAAGATGATATGGTTAATACTTTAATTTTTGCTATAATCAAAAACTTTGTAGGAGATCCTACTACTTTTCAAGAAAGAACTTCTGAAATTCTAATGAACTTACATTGTAGAAAATTAACTGATTTCAGATGGTACAAAGATAATTATCTCGTTAAAGTTTTTTCAAGACCTGATTGTAAAGAATCTTATTGGAAAGAACGTTTTATTGCTGGACTTCCAAAACTTTTTGCCGAAAGAATTAGACAAAAATTAAGAGAAAATTTTAATAATACAATTCCTTATCAAAACCTAACTTATGGAGATTTAATTAATTATATTAATAAAGAAGGATTAGCTATTTGTGCTGACCTTAGATTTAAAGAAAAACTTAAAAAGGATAGAATTAATAGTAAAAATGAATTAGGAAATTTTTGTCAACAATATGGTTATCAACCATTAACAGGTCCGTCTACTTCAAAAACCAAAAAATATAATAAAAAGTCTTCAAAATATTTCAAGAAAAAGAAATATAATAAAACAGAAAATTGTAAGAATTATAAGAAAAATAAATTTTCAACATCAAAAAACCCTTATAAACAATCTAATAAAAAATCTAAAAGAAAATCAAAAGACATTATTATTTGCCATAAATGTGGTCGTAATGGTCATAATGCTAATAATTGTTATGCAAAAACAAAAATTAATGAATTAAATATTTCGGAAGAATTAAAAGAACAAATTAGAAAAATTATGTTAAATTCTGATTCCAATTCTAATTCTAGTTTTTCCGATTTTCAAGAAAATGATTTAAACATTTTAGAGCAAAATAGTTCAAGTTCGGAAGATTCTGATACATGCGAATGTGTTGGAAAATGTAATTGTAATTATTCAATTAATGTCCTTACAAACAATGACAAAGATCTTTTAAAAAATTTAGATTCCATTAAAGATAAAAATATCCAAGAACTGTTAATAAAACAAATGCTTAATAAGAATGAAAATTCTGTTTCAGATAATACAAAATTTTTTAATTTAAAGGACATATATGAAAGATTTTCCGAAACAAAACTCATTTCCATGCAAGAACTTCAAGAAGAATTAAAATCAGTTAAACAAGACATAAAAGAAATTAAAGGCAAAATTATAACTCTTGAAAAGGGAAAAAATATTATTAATTCACAAAATAATGATAATAAAGATGAAAAGGTTATCGAAAGAATTATAAATGATCAAATTTCTCAAAAATGGAATACTCAAATAACTTTAGTAAAGGATAATTTTAAAATGGATATTACTGCTCTAATTGATAGTGGTGCTGATATGAACTGTATACAAGAAGGTATATTTCCCACTCAATTTTATGAAAAAACTTCTTCTAGGCTTACTGGAGCTGAAGGAACCAGTTTAAAAATAAATTATAAAGTTTCCGATGTTCATATTTGTAACAATCAAGATTATTGTTATAAAACTCATTTAATTTTAGTAAAAAATCTTACTTCTCCTTTAATTTTAGGAACACCTTTTATTACTAAATTATATCCTTTTATGGTTCAAGATGATGGAATTATTACTAAAGTTTTTGGAAAAGAAATTATGTTTAAATTTTGTGAACCTCCGTCTTATTCAACTATTAATATTCTTAATTATAAAACAAAACAAGCAAATTACCTTATCAATGAAATTAATGATTTTCGTATACATAATCAATTACAAGATAAGTATATTCAAGACAAAATTATAGCTTTAAAACAAAAGTTTGAAAATAATGTTTGCTCAAATATTCCAAACGCCTTTTGGAACAGAAAACAACATATTGTCAAATTACCTTATATTAAAACTTTCAATGAAAAAGATATTCCTTCAAAATCAAGAGCTATTCATATGAATAATGAATTAGAAGCTCATTGTAAAAAAGAAATTCAAGATTTATTGGACAAAAAATTAATTAGACCTTCTAAATCTCCTTGGTCTTGTTCAGCTTTCTATGTTATGAATGCTGCTGAATTAGAAAGAGGATCACCAAGATTAGTTATCAATTATAAACCTTTAAATAAAGTTTTAGATTGGATTAGATATCCTATTCCTAATAAAAGAGATTTATTGAAAAAACTTTATGATTCAAAAATATTTTCAAAATTCGATATGAAATCTGGTTTTTGGCAAATTCAAATTCATGAAGAAGATAAATACAAAACAGGTTTTAATGTTCCTTTTGGACATTATGAGTGGAACGTTATGCCCTTTGGTTTAAAGAATGCTCCTTCTGAATTTCAAAACGTTATGAATGATATTATCATTCCTATAAATAGTTTTTCAATTGTTTATATTGATGATGTTCTTATTTTTTCAAAATCTATTGATCAACATTTCAAACATTTAAATCAGTTTTATGATTTAATTTATAAAAATGGCTTAGCTGTTTCAGCTAAGAAAATGCATTTATTTCAAAATGAAATTAGATTTTTAGGACATAACATTGTTAATAATACTATTAAACCTATTATAAGAAGTTTAGAATTTTCTAATAAATTTCCTGATGAAATTATAGATAAAAAACAACTTCAACGGTTTCTAGGATGTTTAAATTATATTCATGATTTTTTCAAAGATTTAGGAACTCTTTGCAAACCTCTTTATAATAGATTAAAAAACAATCCAGAACCTTGGACTCAAGAACATACTAATATTGTTAAACTTATAAAACAAAAAATTCCTTCTTTACCTTGTTTAAATTTACCACATCCTCATGCTAATATCATAGTCGAAACTGATGCTAGTGATATTGGATTTGGAGGTATTTTAAAACAAAATTATCAAATTCCTCTGAAGAACAATTGGTTCGTTTTTATTCAGGTGCTTGGAATAATACTCAAAAGAATTATTCAACTGTTAAAAAGGAGATTTTAAGTATTGTTTTATGTATTACTAAATTTGAAGATGATTTATTTATGAAAAAGTTTTTATTAAGAATTGATTGTCAATCTGCAAAATCAATTTTAGAAAAAGATGTTAAAAATATTATTTCTAAACAAATTTTTGCTAGATGGCAAGCATTGTTGGGCAATTTTGATTTCGATATTGAATTTATAAAAGGAGAAAGCAATTCATTACCAGATTTTCTTTCTCGTGAATTTTTGCAGGGAAAATGAGTTCATCGTCTTCCTCCAAGATTGAAGACAAGAAACCAGTTAATCAAAAGCTTGTTCCTTTCTCAATTCAAAATCGTTATCCCCATTAACTCCAATTGCAAAAAATTCTCAACTTTATTCAAACATGCTACAATCAAAACTAGCTACTCCAAACATTTCTCCAGTTCAATCAATTAGCCCTTTTTCAAAACCTATTCCTTCTGAAACACAAATTTCAACAAATCCTAAACCTACAAATAAAGCCCCTTATGTTCTCAATCCAAATCTCTTGAAAATCCAAATACTTGAAGATTCTCAAATTCTTAAGCTTAATCAAGGTTTTCATGTTCTTACTGAACACCTCTTTGGTCGAGGAAAAACCTTTCATGAAAACTCTTACAAATCTCGAGAATATTATCAAACCATTCTACAAGAATCTGGATCTGTTCAGATTGATCACCGTTCTAATAATAAGGAAGGATCTATTGATTTTAGCAAAGCCCGAATTCTTAAAATCATTTCTCCAGAAAATTGGTCATCCAATCTTTCCTTCGAAAAACCCCTTTATCAATTCCCTGCTTATCCAAGATATTCATATTATGATTACCAAGAAGCTTGGACTAAAGCATTTTTTCTTCGAAACTATTCTCATTCATGGTTCATTTTCTTTGATAAAAATTTCAACTGTGAATACCCCAGATGGTTTGTCAATTGGTATCGTTATATGGGACTTGTTCCTATTTGTTTACCCACTGAAATTCTCAAAGGATTTTCTAAATTCAAAGAACTATTTATTCAACAAATCCCAGAATTTGAATATTTGTTACAGTTCACCATGTTATTCAAAGTTCCATGGATCATGTCCTGGACATTCTCTTATCAAGAAGCAACAGACTTAAATCCCCCTTGGCTCAATAGACAATTTCGTCTAAAATGGTGGGATAAAGTCACAATTTCTCAAGCAAACGAGCAGGCTGTTTTCAATCATTATCAATCAATGTATAATCAAAAGGCAGAAATTGAAGCGAATCTTATCAAGAGTTTATCTTCTCCAGATGCTAATCTTATTAGCAAAATTCGTGCCGCTGCAAATTCTTCCCCTGAAGATCTACAACAATTACTTCAAGAAATTCGCAATTCTCCAACTAATTCAGAAAATTCTCCCACATCTGTCAAAAATAATTTTCAAGATGCTCAAGATCCTTTTGATGATCCATTTGCAGATTAATTAAATTTTTAATTTTGGTGTTATACCTTCAATGTAAGGTATTCTTTCATTTCGTATTTCACCCTCCACCCTTGGTGTCATACCTTTTTAGGTATTTTGCAAAAGTGTTTGTTATTCAAGGGGGGGGGGGGGGTAGTACTACGTGTTATCAAATTGTGTTAGTATTTATTCAACTGTTATCAAATTTATACACTGTGTGAGTACATCAATTATCAAAAATATTATCAAATCTTCTGCAGAGATAAGATGTTAAATTATTACACGAAAACAAACAACTTTTACAAAGATGAAAGAAGATGCTCCATTATCGCAAAAGAAGATTTTCCATTATCAAAAAATGACAAAATATGATGCCAATTTGTCAAAAGCTTTAGAGTTTTGTCTGCCACATCTACACTCCGACAAATGCAAGTTGATTCAATAATTCTCAAGATTGATCCGGTAATCCTTCGGTTTCCCGTTTCAAGATATTTCAAGACTCCAAGACTCCTATATATTGAGGAGATATGTTTTAATTAGAATCATCTCTAGGTTCTCTAAAAATTTCTCTCGTTAAATTTCTCTCTAATGTTTAGTTCATGTCTAAGAAAAGTGTTCTCCTATCTACTTCTAGATGTTCAAAATCTTTAGATTTTCAAATCATACTTGCTCCAGACGGATGCTCTGATTGTAATTTAAAAGAAGGTAATATATAAAGAATTTTATTCAATTGTTGTATTATCTCTATGGCAATCTCATTTCGAGTTATTCTAACTATTAATTCTACAAAGTTTGAAATTTTTGTTAAAATAATACTCGCATTTAATAATAATCAAGTTAATCAAATTCATGCTTGAAATATTTAAATAACTTTTGTTCTTTTATTATTCATCATGTCTGATTCAAAGATACAAGCTAATCGTCATTATTATTGTAATCAATTAAAAGCTTTACAAGTTCTAATCAGTAATCATAAGTTTATAAGCAAAGATAGAAAACAGTTTTATAAACTAATGTATGATTTTTATCATCAAAAAAATATCTGAAACTACTTGTTAATTTATATATATATATATATATATATATATATATATATAAGAGCATGGGGCCCACTTTTCATCCATACAACTCCCACCTTATCACCATCCAATGAGGATGTCAAATTTATTTTTATCCGGAATTGAGAAATTTTATTGATTTGTAGGTGAATATGTAAACATGGTGAAAACTGGAATCATCGACTCTTTGAAAGTCATAAGAATAACCTTGGTTGATGCATCAAGGTTAGTAAAAATAACTCTCTTGATTGTAAATCTAATTTAAGTTTCCATGGTAGTTAAAATTAGGGCTTTTGAGTTTCTTGGTTTGAATTTTTGAAAGGCAGCCAAAGGTTCCTTATACAATTATTCCCTTCTTGAAAATTAGGGTTTTTGAGTTTTTTGTTTTTCATCCTTTTCTTCATTTAGAACAGAGACAATCTTACAATCTTTGGTTTTACCAAATCTTCATTTAGAACAGAGATATTCTTGATCATGTGTAAGATTATTGACAATCCTTTTATTGCAGTGAAATGATTCTCCTCTTCCATTGTCTTAAGAGGCTTGTGGTTAATGACTTTACCAAAAGGCACAAATGATCAATAAAATTTACCGAAACTTTTAAATAATAAGCCGCAAATATGTGTTTGTATATTGATTGTGACGAACGATTACAAGCTAACCATATATATGTATAATTGATTATTACACTTTAGTACCCTCTACTATATGGTAATTCTAATTGTGTCTTTTACGCCCCTGCAAGCTAAGGACGGGGAACGACCTATAGCTTGGATCGTAGAAAGATAAACCTCAGAGTCAATATTGCCTTTGTGAAGATGTCGGCAATTTGGTCATGCGTTGATATGAATTGAACACGAAGATCACCCTTTGCAACTTTTTCTCTAACGAAGTGAAAATCAACCTCCACGTATTTTGTGCGAGCATGAAATACTGGATTAGCAGCAAGATAAGTTGCTCCAAGATTATCGCACCATAATACATAATACAGGAGCTGACGAGACGTTAACATTAAGTTCACGAAGAAGTGCTTGAAGCCATGTGAGTTCGGCGACTGTGTCAGCAAGAGCTTTGTACTCGGATTCTGTAGATGACCTCGATACAGTGCGTTGTTTACGTGCGGTCCATGAAATCAAATTAGAGCCAAGATATATAGCAAATCCCCCCGTGGATCGACGGTCATCCGGGCATCCTGCCCAATCAGCATCAGAGAAAGCAGTGAGCTCGGAATGTGAAGAAGTAGATGGTTGCCAGTGATGATCGGTGAAGACCTGAAGCTGAGTGTTGGAGGTTTGGTGTATGAGCGTTCCATGATTAACTGTACCGTGAAGGTAGCGGAGAATCCGTTTGACAGCACACCAGTGGTTTTCGGTTGGATCATGCATGAATTGACATACTTTATTGACTGCAAATGTGATGTCAGGTCTTGATAGGGTAACATATTGGAGAGCTCCAACAATCTGACGAAACCGAATAGGATCCGAGAAAAGGGGGATGTCATTTATTGATAAGGGATTGGATGTGGTCATTGGTGAGGAGTAAGGTTTGGATTCCGAGAGACCAGCCTTTTGTAGAAGTTCCAGAATATACTTTCTTTGAGATAAAATGATGTCTGATCCGTGAGGGACGATTTCAATTCCTAAGAAGTAGGAGAGAGTACCAAGGTCTTTAATGGCGAAGGTTGCACTGAGTTGTTGAATGACTTTATCAATGACATCAATATTGTTTCCAGTAATGATGATGTCATCAACATAGATCAACATGTAAAGGGTAGTACCAGCACGAGAGTAAATGAACATAGAGGGATCAGTTTTGGAGCCCTGAAAGCCGATAGTTTGTAAGACCCGATTGAGACGCTGGAACCAAGCCATAGGGGCTTGTTTAAGACCGTAGATGGATTTGTGAAGCAAACATACATAATCAGGATGATGTGGATCAACGAACCCCGGTGGTTGTTTCATGTAGACAGTTTCGTTGTGCCATGTAAGAAAGCATTCTGGACGTCAAGTTGTCGTAATGGCCATTTTTGTGTAATGGAAAGAGAAAGCACGACCCGAATTGTTGTTGACTTGACTACGGGGCTGAAGGTTTCGTGAAAGTCAATGTCCGGTTTCTGATGAAAGCCTTTGGCTACAAATCTGGCTTTGTAGCGAGTGATAGCACCGTCTTTGTCATGCTTCAACTTGTAAACCCACTTACAATCAATAATGTTAGTATTAGGTACCAGAGGTACTAGAGACCACATGCCATTTTTGAGTAAGGCAAGGTGTACTCGTCTTCCATTGCTTTGCGTCATTCAGGAGATTTGTTGGCAATAGTGAAGGATGTAGGTTCGTGGTGTGGTGAGCAGAGGGGTGGAAAGGAACTTTTTGTTTGGGGTTTTGGCGAAGATGGGAAGGACGAGAGCGAGGGGAAGGGGTTGGGGAGGTAGACATCGATGTAGGAGAGGAGGGGGTATTTGGTGGATGGGAGTTGAGCACTACGTGAGGTAGTGCGGATGGAGTAGGAGGTGAGTCTGTGTTGGAGGATGTTTTATCAAGAGGAAAAGTTTGTTCATCAAAGCGGACATGACGAGCGGTGTAGAGACGATCAGTGGATAGATGAAGACACCGATAGCCATGGTGTGATGGGCTATAGCCAAGAAAGAGACAAGGAGTGAAGCGGAAATCCATTTTGTGAGAGTTATAAGGTCGGAGGTAAGGGAAACAAAGGCACCCAAAAACATGAAGAAAAGAGTAATCAGGTGCACGTTTGTAAATATGCTGAAACGGAGATTGGCTATTGGATGTGCGAGAGAGCATGCGATAAGGTAAACAACGGTGTCAAAAGCAAAATGCCAAAATCGTTGAGGTGTGCCGGATTGGGCCATTAGCGCAAGCCCAATTTCAACGACGTGTCGATGTCGTCGTTCAACAAATCCATTTTGGGCACTGGTGTGAGGACATGATCTCTGATGAAGGATGCCTAGTTTGGTGAGGAATGATGATACATTGCGAAATTCACCACCCCAATCTGTTTGGACTCTCTTTAATTTTGTAGAAAATTGTCTTTCAACTGTAGTGACATAAGTTGTAAAGATAGCATAGGCATCCGATTTTTGAGATAAAGGAAAAATCCACATATATTTAGTATGATGGTCAACACATAGCAAAAAATAACGATGATCATCAGAAGAAAGCACGGGAGTAGGGCCCAAACATCACAATAAACCAAATTTAGTATATTATTGCTACGAAAGGAAGTAACAGGTAAAGTAAGTTTTGAAGATTTGCCTAGTTGACATGATGAACAAAAGTTTGGCAACGTTTTATTTGTGACAGGAAGTGAAAAACTAGAAAGCATAAACTGAAAAAGACGTTGATGAGTGATGTGTGTAAAATGCACTGGTTTTATTCTTACTCTAAAAATATAGATTTAGCACACAAAGGCAGTGAACCTGTCTTTTAGTGGCATAGTTGAATAAGTAGGGTGTCGAACTCAGGGAACGGAAATTAAACTAATAACTAATTTTAACTAAACAAGTAATAAAAGTAAAGGGTTTTCTCTAGTTTTACAAGACTAGAAACTTAAACACACCACCTAACACGTAATTACCTAATCAACTAAAGCAAGTAAAAATTCACCAAATTTGATAAAAGGGTTTTTGTTTAGGTCCAACCAATTCACTCCTATGGTTAATTTTATGGTAAAGTAATAAATTAATTGTTATTGGTTACCAACTATAGTGATTAGATTCGCATTCGCTATTACCAACCCTTAGGAAATTAGTCAATTCAAGCAGTGATCAAGTGTTTAAACTAATTAACTCCCTAGTTCAATTATTTGGATTAAATAAGATTTGTAATTGGTTAATCAAATTAGTAATTCAACTAACCTCTTGTTTGTTGGTGTCTCAAACAAGCTCACACATTAATTTACCCATTCTCTAATTAATCCTAGTTTCATATTCACTAATCCTAGGCATATAATGAAGTGTTCACATAAATCATATGAGGTTAAAAATTAAGAGATGTTCATGCAGCCTAATTGTCTTCCTATTAACAGAAAATAGTTATGGTTAATGCATAAGGGTCTTTAACAAACTTAACTTAATAAAATCACCAATAATCAATCAATCAAAGTATGAATCAAACCATAGGAATAATTTGGTCTTCCCTAAACAGAAACTACGAAAATTCAGCTCATGATTACAGTAAAAGAGAAGCTAAAAACGAATTTAGTTGATCTAAACATGATTCACTTCTAAGAATAAGTGGAAAATTTAACCTAATTCGCCTTGAGTCTTCTAAAGATCAAAGATTAGGGTTCTTCAGGTCTCCAAGGGTTTCCTCAGTCGCACGTAATTCTCCAGAGATGCCAAAAAACTCCCCTAATTCGGAATTAGATTCTCTATTTATAATTATCTCAAAACAGGGGCAACTCAGCGAGTAGGTATCCAACTCGCCGAGTTCCTTTGAGAAATACGTGTACGGCAAGGATTCTGGACATTACTTCGCGAACATTCATTGGAACTCGCCGAGTAGCTTCTGGACTCGCCGAGTAGCTCCAGGTTTGTTCTTCTTTCTTCATTCTCCAGCTTCTGATTGCTTCTCCTTCTTCCTTTTTGCTTCCAAGCATGTCTTCTGGACTGAAAATATAATTTAGACATTATTAAGTACCTTTTGTCCATATTATGCAAATAATTAACTAATAATTGATAAAATCTATACTAAACACATGGCTAAATATGCACATATCAAAATACCCCACACTTGACTTTTGCTTGCCCCCAAGCAAAACCGAATTTTAGCACACTAGAATCACATAAGACAATTCCAATTGAACCCAACCATTATGCCAAGACCGCAACGCATGCATTTGTGTCTAAAATTTTCCTAAAGACCCCCCAATACTCTAAATACTCACAATCCTCATAAACATTCGCCCACTTATTCCGAACAATGCTCATTTTATGCATCCCTCCGAATCCATCCGCAGAAAACTTCCTAATCCTCAAGGTATTTTTGGTTGAGCAACCCAAGCATACATAATCTAGAAAATTACAATTTATGATACCACTATGAAGCTCTTTGGAATTCTTCACTTTTTTGACAATTTGATCTTTGATTTTTGGGTATCTTCAATTTTTGAATTTCTTCAGAATTTTTTATCTTTGATCTTCATACTTTGACTTTGATGCTCCAAAAATTCTTCAAACTTTTTCTTGTAATTCTCTCTTTCTCTATCTCTCTCTCTCTTTTTTTTTTTTTTTTTTTTTTTACATGTACCTCATTTTTTTTTATCACTAAAAAACCTACATGTTTAAGCAGGGGCGCTCAACTTCAACCTTTATTGATTAAAGATAAAAATTTTCCTGGATACATTTCAAGTACACGATGCTAAACATATTGCATTCCTCAAACTAAGCGAGGTTGTGTTTTTGTCCCATGATTTCACTAGAATAAAGGGGGCCACAAATGCATTATAACGTGTATAGGCTCAACTAAACATTTGGGTCTTCATGCAATCATCAAACATAACACTAGCATGGAATCCTAATTGTTTTTACCAAGATTTCCTAAATTAATCCTAGTAATATTTTTAATGCAAAAATTTCAAAATTAAGCCTAAATTAGGATTCTAAGTTAACTAATATGGTGGCTTAAAAAATCGAGTTTTTTTCAAGCTGAATGATGAACTCGCCGAGTTCATAAATTACTCGGCGAGTACTTTTTGAAATCCACGAAAAATCGCGAACTCGCGTTTCTACTCGACGAGTAGGTGTTCCTACTAGACGAGTCCACGTATTTACTTAAAAAAAAATTTATTTTTTTTACAATCTGTAAATAGGGTTTCTTTTACCCTAATCATTTTCACCAGCCGCCTCCCAAGCATATTCGCCGAGCATTTCGTTTTCTCTCAAGCAACTCCTTTGATTTCTCGCTGAATCTTCATCTACAAAGCCAAAGAAATAATGTCCAGAAGAGGCCAGAGCTCTAGAGGAGGAGGTTATGGAGACATTCCATGGCTTGCCTTCCCACGAATTACTTCAAGGTCTTCGCAAGCTCGGGCGAAAAACAGATTGGAGACGCTGAAACAGAAAGAGATTTACCTCCCCAATGCAATTAATTGGGAGTGGCTGAGTCAGACTGGGTTGGAAGAGGAGTTAACACCCTACTTGGTGAAATCTTTTGAAGTGAGAGGAGCAACAATAATCTGTGATGGGTGGATGCAGCTTTTCAAAATGCAAGAACCCGTATTTAAGGAACTGTGCTGGGAATTCTTTGCTACTATCTCGTTCCGGGGTGGTAGTGAATACTATAACCCAAATGTTATCACTTTTTGCCTTGGAGAGGAGCTGCGCCAGTGCAACATAGCAGAACTTGCTTGGAGGATAGGTCTTTATGATCAAAACGTCATTATGTCGGAGGACTTTGAAACATTTTTGGAGCAATGTCATAAGGATCTTCCCGAGGAAGTCGTTGCCTCCACTTGGTGGAATAGTATTGCAAATCGGGTTTATATTCCCTCTTCTGCTCAGGAAGGCCATATTAACTAATCAACTAAAGCAAGTAATTAACTAATCAACTAAAGCAACTAAAGCAAGTAAAAATTCACCAAATTTGATAAAAGGGTTTTTGTTTAGGTCCAACCAATTCACTCCTATGGTTAATTTTATGGTAAAGTAATAAATTAATTGTTATTGGTTACCAACTATAGTGATTAGATTCGCATTCGCTATTACCAACCCTTAGGAAATTAGTCAATTCAAGCAGTGATCAAGTGTTTAAACTAATTAACTCCCTAGTTCAATTATTTGGATTAAATAAGATTTGTAATTGGTTAATCAAATTAGTAATTCAACTAACCTCTTGTTTGTTGGTGTCTCAAACAAGCTCACACATTAATTTACCCATTCTCTAATTAATCCTAGTTTCATATTCACTAATCCTAGGCATATAATGAAGTGTTCACATAAATCATATGAGGTTAACAATTAAGAGATGTTCATGCAGCCTAATTGTCTTCCTATTAACAGAAAATAGTTATGGTTAATGCATAAGGGTCTTTAACAAACTTAACTTAATAAAATCACCAATAATCAATCAATCAAAGTATGAATCAAACCATAGGAATAATTTGGTCTTTCCTAAACAGAAACTACGAAAATTCAGCTCATGATTACAGTAAAAGAGAAGCTAAAAACGAATTTAGTTGATCTAAACATGATTCACTTCTAAGAATAAGTGGAAAATTTAACCTAATTCGCCTTGAGTCTTTTAAAGATCAAAGATTAGGGTTCTTCAAGTCTCCAAGGGTTTCCTCAGTCGCAAGTAATTCTCCAGAGATGCCAAAAAACTCCCCTAATTCGGAATTAGATTCTCTATTTATAATTATCTCAAAACAGGGGCAACTCGGCGAGTAGGTATCCAACTCGCCGAGTTCCTTTGAGAAATACGTGTACGGCAAGGATTCTGGACATTACTTCGCGAACATTCATTGGAACTCGCCGAGTAGCTTCTGGACTCGCCGAGTAGCTCCAGGTTTGTTCTTCTTTCTTCATTCTCCAGCTTCTGATTGCTTCTCCTTCTTCCTTTTTGCTTCCAAGCATGTCTTCTGGACTGAAAATATAATTTAGACATTATTAAGTACCTTTTGTCCATATTATGCAAATAATTAGCTAATAATTGATAAAATCTATACTAAACACATGGCTAAATATGCACATATCAATGAGGATGTCCGAGCCGCCTATGCCATGTTGTGGAAGATGCATGAGTCGCAAAGAAAGCTACGTGAGGAATGGAATGAAGCTGTGGGAGACGTAGCGCATAGAGACCATGCTCACTGGGGCCCGTGAGAAGTGTGGTGTGTGTAGCCTTGTCCTTGATAACAAAAAAAGTTGAGTGAAATTCAAAGAAAACGTTATTATCTAGACAAAATTTTTGGACAGAAAGAAGTTGTTTAGTGATATCTGGTACATGAAGAATATTGGAAATATGAAACGTTTTAGTGGGTGAGTGGATACGAGAAGAGCCAATATGAAAAATAGGGAGTCCCTTACCATTGCCAACATAAAGGTTGTCACCGCCTTGATAGGTGCGAGAATCATCCATGCTAGCGAGGTCCGGTGTGACGTGGCTGTTGACACCGGTGTCTGGAAACCAGGTGGCAGATGAAGAAGCTGTAGATACATCTGCAAAATTCGTTGTAGGTCTGTTGCGAATGGTTGAAGGATCACGATGTGTGCATTGCGATGGAAGGTGCCCAATGCCACATCGATTGCAGGTGCCAAAAACTGTATTTTGGGTTGAGGCCCAACTAAATGGGTGAGTACTGTCAACTCGGTCGCGATGATGGTTGCCTCGGTAAGAGCCACGTCGACCTCTGTTTCCACGGGTAGAGTTTGAACGTTGTCTGGAGCCATAGAAAACCTATGAGGCAGCAGCAGGTGATGCGGTGGGGGCTGAGGTCGGCTGTATTTGAAGGCCGAGAGCAGCAAGTTGAGAGGCAATGACAGATAGCGAGTCGTTGTGGATTTTTGCAGTTTCTTGGGTGGTATGGAAGGCATGAACCGCTGGTTGACGAGACTTTGCAATCATAAAGTCATGATCACTGATTAGAGCATGAAGTTCAGTGAAGGTAGTGGGGCATTGTCGTGCTGTAATGGTGGACTTTAGACTATTTTATTCGTCTCTAAGACCCGAGACAGCAAGCATAACTAGGTCCTTATCTTTGACAGGTTCACCAATGGTTGCAAGAGCATCAACATACTCTTGGGCTCGGTTGAGATAGTTATCAGCGGTTTCATCACCTTTCATCTCTATTCTCAAGAGTTGAGTTTTTAGCGTGTATTCCCTGGAAGACGAATGAGGTGCATAGGCTCTTTCAAGAGAAGACCAGAGATCATGGGAGGTGTTACCTTGTACATGGCGAAAAGCAGATTCAGAGATCGTAGAGATGATTAACATACGAATATGGGCGTGGTTGGCAATCCAGATGGCGTAGTTTGGATTTGCTCGTGGTGCTGGTTTGGGATCAGCAGCAGTGGCGGCATCAGGGGGTAGGTCTTTGGGTGGGCATGGGATTGTGCCATCGTCGTAACTGAATAGTTTATGAGTGAGAAGAAAAGGTTGGATCATATTTTTCCAATAACCATAGTTGGTTGGTGTGAGGTTGAAGGCAAATTTGTGAGAATTGTGAGCTTTCTTTTCATCTGTTGTGAAGCTTGCGATGAGTGCCATGATTGCTGAATAGAGAGAGTAGAGGAGGACCGGTGCTAACCTTGATTGTGAAGGAATCGGCGCTTGATTGCTTGAAGGAGACAACCCTAATCGTTTTTCTTGTATATTAGGCAATAAGAACCCTCGGCTCTGATACCATAATAAGCCGCAAATATGTGTTTGTATATTGATTGTGATGAACGATTACAATGTATAATTTATTATTACACTTTAGTACCCTCTACTATATGGTAATTCTAATTGTGTCTATTATTAAAAGAACTACAATTTAGAAAATCGAGGAAGTAAAACACACCCAGCTGATGAGTAAAAGTAAATTACCAACAAAAAAACCATCCATTACAAAAACTTTGAGTTTCTTTTTCTTCTCCTCATTTCCATTCTCTGTGACATTTTCTTTTTCCATTCTCAGTGGTCTGGCCCGTGAAAGAAATTGATTATGAAATTGGTTTTGTGTTAGAAAAAATTAAAGAAATGGCCACTCTACAGAAAAAAATTACAAAATTTGTCCTTGTGGCAGAAAAAACATGAAAAAATTCGTCCCTATGACAGAAAACATTACATAAATGGTCCATATGGCAGAAATTGATTACATAATTGCTCCTTGTAAGCCATTCAAGAAACTTTATGATATAAATAACAGTGTCTAGAACCTTAAGTATTTGTAGTTTCATTTCTTCCTATTACAATATTGTAATAAAAAGAAAAACGAAGATGCTATAATAAACTATAAATGAAAGTAGAATGCTATTTAAAGCATTTTAGCCCATTAAAAGGGTATAAGAAAGTACAATGCTAATGTTGCATTATGCAAAAAACCAGATGGTGTTTTGACTTAAATGGTAGATAAATTGACAGAAAGCTACAGTTTAATGGCTAAATTGCTAAAATGGTAAAAGTACTTCATTTTTTTTTTTTTCATTTTTGCTTATAACCGGTCAAAAAGTGCATGATAGTTTAATCAATATAGAAAAGAGTTAAGTAGGTAAATCGATACAAAAGGAATGTACATTCTGTTAATATGTATATGTTTAAATGAAAAAAATAATAATTAAAATTACAAAGATAAAGGGGAACACAACCTTTGTCCGGTTCACAATACATTGACGCGAGTATTTATGAAAGCAACATGTGGATTCTAACCTGTAAAATCGAAAAGAAAGTAAATAATTAGATTAATTATGTCATAATTTTGATAATTGTAAAAGGGGTTTGAATGCATTTGTATATTTCCACCCAAGGTGTTTTTCGATGTTCACTTAAAACCTTAATACAAAAAACAAAATGAACAACATTGGTTAATATAATAAAAATTGATAGCAAGAAAAGAAAGACAACCAACAACGTACTTAGTAGAAGCAAGAATTTTCGCATTTGAACTCTTTTTTGTTGCATCGACTTTGATCTTGGTTGCAACCATAACCGCTATTTCATGTTCAACTTGTTATACCCGTCTGGTGGAAGGTTGACCGGTGTAATAAAAAAATATATTGATTTTGTTACAGGTTTGGCATGATTATTGTTTATTATTGAAATTAATAGACAAAACATATTCTATTATCAAAACATTTAAAAAGAGTTACAATATTCACAAGCAAGAAAATAAAACACAAAACTTTGAGACCATGCCTTCTTTCCTCCTTCTCCCCAATTCGACACAAAACTTTGAGACCATGCCTTCTTTCCTCCTCCCCAATTCGAGTTTATTTCTATAAAAAATTTGCAATTTACCTCAATGACACCCTTTTGGTCACAACCAACCCTCTCTTTTAATCATTTTACCCCTAATGCTAGAAAAGTTAAATTCTATCTATGAAAAGTTGTATATGATCATTAAGCTACTGATTTAAAACTATGAAGCTTCAATCAACTACTTAATGTTGCAATCATCAACAATTGCAATAGAAAGAATCAAATCTGTCATTTTTAGTATTTAAGATACAAAGACAGTGGAAAAGAGAAAAAAGTATACCCCTTTCAAGTTCAACTAAGATGCTATACCGTATTCGATCCACAGATGTTGAATGATGTAAGATTTTAGGAAAAGCTCCAAAATACAAACTTAATATGAAATCAAAAAAAATATGGTTGAATAAAATTAGGCATAAATCAACAAAAAACATTAACAAATGGAAGTGTTTTTACCTTCAACCAGTAGGAGCTGAACACTAATTTGGTTTCTGGATGAGTTTTTCCGATTCAAGACTAACAAAAAAACCCCATTAAATCTTAGTTGGGATAGACCATGTTTTCATATCAGTCTTGACCTTGAAAAAGAACTTAACACCCAAATTAGAAGTAACATTTAAATCCCCATCCTATAGTCTCTCCATCACAATACTGAGGAAAACACTCCGGCCTAAAAAGAGCAGCAATTCTCATATCTTTTGTTTTTAGCTCATGCCCTTTCTTTACTAGTTGCTTCACATAATCAAGCTCCTTCTCGAATACATCATAGCGACTTGGAATATTGATTTAAGAAGACACTTATTGAAAAACATAACACTAAGGATGATGAGGGCATTTATGTCTTTTTTTTTCCAAAAATATTGCACATTCAATGACTTTGGATGCACATTCATGTCCAACAAGATCAACAAAGTGGTATAGTAAAACATACACAAATAGCTTACTACTAAAAAGGATATTTCATAGCATTTATCTCGATGATAAAAAAAATCAAAACTTTGCATACCATGAAATTAATATACTTTATTAGTATACACATGTTTTTTTATATTATATGTACTCCCAAGTTTCTTCGCCCTTTAACCCAAGTAGCTATTTGTTGGCATCTAGTACCATTTTATAATGAAATTAAGTCACTTGAAAAGATAGTTCCAGCAGCACTAAGCCATTAACATATTCCAATTAGCAAAACCATCAAAATGAAAAGGTTATTGCATACCTCCCAGAGTAAAGAAAAATAAGCAAATTGGTGAAAGATGCAGCTTTATAAAACCCTTCAATACGTTGGATTATAAACCAAGCTCGATGACCCGCTGACCTTTGCCCATGAAATAAATGGAAGGGGTGAGAGAAAAAGAAATTGGGACCAAAAAAGAACACAAAATTTTAATTTATTCATCTTCATTTATTATCATATTGATGGGAGGAGAGGATTGCAATTACAAAAAGATGAGGGTTCAACTATCTAAACATGGAATGACATATACCTGATTAGAATCACCCCCTCGACGAAAAGCAAAAAAAGACTGTAGACGAGTCCAAATATATTGTCCACCAACTGTAGCAACACAATACCATATCTTCTAAGCAATAGTGAGTCCAGGTCCCTCCAAGCCCGTTCTAACTGGAAAATAGATTGGAATTAATTGAGATGTATTGGTCACTGTTAGAACTTGATAGAATATATATATATATATATATATATATATATATATATATATATATATATATATATATATATATATATATATATATAGGCTTAGGTTATTTTGTTTAGAGTAACTATTGTGTTATTGTATTCATAAATGTGGGCCAATCAAATTCACTTATTTTAAGAAAGTGATTAATATATATTATTGAAATTAAATATAATTGAAAAATATCATCTTAATTAATTGCAAGGGTATTTTAGTCAATTAATATAGATTTAATAAAGGAAAATTGCATTTTTTAAGGAATCATGGATTCTATTAATTTTAAAAATCCGATTTTACGAATTATAATTCTTTTAATTCGGACATTCTGACAGAATATGTTTATGGGTATATTCAAAAATAAAAATATTCTTGAACCATAAATAATAAAAATATTCTTGAACCTATTTCTTGATCGTGACTTTAAAAATTCTTGTAGAATAACAAATTCTTGAACAATCAATTGAAGGATAAAAACAAAAAATACATTATTTCTTATAGAATACGGGTAACAATTGTTAAGAATTACATTTATTGAACAATCAATTCTTGAATAATACTAAAAAAACTTTCAAAACGGGTAAGAAAACATCAAAATCTAACAACGACACTAATACATTCTAAAAGAATAATGTTGCTTATAATCACTTTCAATTTTGCGGTCCGTTCTTCAAGCATCAACTTCTGTGATTCCAACAGAATTGGAATTCGTGATTCCATTCCAACCGAATTGATCACTATTTGGAATTTGTGATTCCAATAGAATGGGAATCTGTGATTCCAGCAGATCATGAGGAAAAATTTGTGATTCCAACAGAATTGGAATTTGTGATTCCAACAGAATTGGAACTTATAGTCTTGTACAACCCCATTGGAAAATCAAACTGATCAGTTGGGTAGTGAATCAAGCCCTAAAATAAGCAGAAGCAACAAATATCATTAACAAAATTAAAGAGACACTTCTGCCTTTGTCAAACTGATCAGTTGGGTAGTGAATCAAAAATTTTACCTGTAATTGACACAACTAGAACCCACCATTACCACCCATCATAACCATCCATCATCACCACCCTTGATCAGATACAAATAAGAAGTCAAGTAGGGTGGAATCATGTGCAAGGTTTTAAAGAGAGAGACACTTCTGCCTTTGTCACTACACCAACACGGAATCTTCTCACGAACCCTAGCTCTGCTACCATCAAACCACTAACAGTCCATATCAATTGCCGAGTCTCCATTTTGCATTCAATGTTATGTGTAATTCCATCAACAAGCACCATCTTCCTCATTCTTGTCCATCAAACACCTCTACATACCACCACAGATCAACAACATCAATGAATTCATCCTTATGAATCCAAAAAAAGAAATAAAAAATAAGAAGGGAGAAGAAGGGGTTATGATCGAAGCAAGGACAAGAAAAGAAATTGAAATACCTGCAATCGATTTAGACAGATGGAGGGTTTGATTTTAGGAGGCTGTGGCGACATCGATTTGGTGGTGTTCCGGCGAAAGAGAGTTTACATCAGAGACTCGATCTTTATTGCCTCAACATTTTATCTTCCTTATGTCGTTAGTCTGCAGATCATCTTCTCACGAACCCTAGTTCTGCTACCATCAAACCACTAATAGGCCATATCAATTGTCGATTCTCCATTTTGCATTCAATGTTATGTGTAATGCCATCAACAAGCACCATCTTCCTCATTCTTGTCCATCAAACACCTCTACATACCACCACAGATCAACAACATCAATGAATTCATCCTTATGAATCCAAAAAAAGAAATAAAAAATAAGAAGGGAGAAGAAGGGGTTATGATCAAAGCAAGGACAAGAAAAGAAATTGAAATACCTACAATCGATTTAGAGATGGAGGGTTTGATTTTAGGAGGCTGTGGCGACGTCGATTTGGTGGTGCTCCAACGAAAGAGAGTTTATTTTTAGGCGGCTCCAGCGACAAGTCGGCCTGGATCTTCTCGGGGGATTTGTCGTGAGGTTGAGGGGAGTCGAACAGTGGTGGTCCCGTCGAAGTTGTGGAAGCGGCGGGAGTTGTGGGTATGAGTTTGGTTCATACCCTCTACGACAGTGAGGGGTTCCTCTATAAGTACCTTCGATTAGATGTACAGTAATTCTCAACCCTGTAGGATGTTAGGGGGTGGGAGATTGAGGAAGACACGCTTATTTATTAAGTCAATACCATGATTAAATGAATTATTTTTGGAATTTACTAAACAAATTACTAAATTACCCTTATTTATTTATTTAATTATTTATTTTTTTATTTAATTTTGATTGGCCCACATTTATGTATACAATAACACAATAGTTACTTTAAACACTTGAACATATATATATATATATATATATATATATATATATATATATATATATATAATCTATAATACTTTATAATATATACATAATAAGAAGATGAAAAGTTTTAAGACTAAGTCTTAAAAACAAGGAGGTTGAATTTAGGCCTTTAGATGAATTTGAAGGGTGGAGATTGCGATCCATGTGAAAAAAAAAAAATAACCAATCAAAATGTAAAGTTTACACAAACAAGCATACTCTTTCATTATATAAGCTAATGCTATTATGAATTATTCTCACGTCATCTCTTCTTTTGATCTAAAATGTAAAAACCCTAAACACTTTCACTTCGTCTCTCTAAAAACCTTAACCGCCGCTTTCAGCTACAAAATCGCTGCCTTGCACCGTCACAATCACCATCGTCACCGCTAAGCCTTACCAGCTAGGCGTCGCTCTCTCACATGTTGTTGTTTTCAAGCTGCCATACTCTTTTCCCCTTTCAAGAAACTGCAACACTCCCTAACATCGGTAAACCACAATAGCCACCGTTTAGATCCACCTTTAACTATTATTCTTCTGCCTTCTACCACCCAAATTTGTTTTCCTAACCATTTCTAAAAACCTTAGATGTAAAAACCCTTTACAGGCACCCTTAACTACTTTCATTCTAATTACGGTCACATATACCTTCACTGCTCACATAAACACCTCCACAACCCTCACCACATCATTAACCCTATTTAGATCTGAGAAAACCGAAGGAAGTTAGAGAGACAAAGATGAGAATGGGTAATGGAGATATATTTTTTCAAACATCGAACTTTCTTTTTTTGTTGACCAATTTCTAATTATGTCATGTAAATATTCAATATGTAATAGTTATGTGTAGATATGTAAATATCCATGTTGATAAAGAAAATCATAGTGAAGGAACGCCACATTTGTGTTTTTTATTCAAAAAAGTTTATGTATTATGATATTTATTGTATTTGTATTTGTTTAATTGGGTATTGTGTAAAAGCTTTTACAGGCTTTTGTAGTATTTGTGTAGATGTTTAGGTAAAGATGTAGTAGGTTTTGACTTATGAGTGTTTGCTTGATTTTCGTAGATTTTGATAGTGTTGTAGGATTTGATGAAAGAAGTATTTTGATATTCAAAAAAATAAAAACCTTAGGTTGTGTATGATTCGTCTTTAATGAACAAAAATGTTGTTTATGTTTATGTTTTTGGTTTCCAACTTACGATTATTTGTATTTTCTTAATATCTTAATATTTTGAATGTTTTTTTAAAATTTACATATATTTTATTTGAAGTTAATTGTGACATTTATATATTTTTAGTTGATTGCTTTATTATCTTGTGTATATCAAATAAACAATATAATATTCAAAATTAGTAAACACTAAACAATTAATTACTTAAATAACATATAAACTAATAGAGAGAGAGAGAAAGTGATCACATATGTTTGGAACAAGTCGTTAAGTGGATTGAGCATTAACTTGTATTGTACCTTGCATATCTTAATTGTCCGGAAAGAGATTTTTATTTAAAAGGAATAGGAAAAGTCTGAAAAAGTAAAGCCTATAAAGTATAAACTCTATAAGTCTATATTGTCTTTTTCGATTTTGTTGAATCACTTTTATGTTTATTTTCTTTATTTAATATATTATACAAAAATATTTATGATTTATGATTCTGATATAATTTCCCAACTATATTTCATCTATATCAAATAATACTCTTGAGAAACTAATAAATAAACAATAAAATTAAAAAAAAAAAGTTAAAAGTCAAATAAAAGGATGATTACAAGTACATAAAGTGGCTAATAATCCTACATAATATATTGATATGAAAATAAATAAAATATTATATTTGAATAAATAAAATAAAGTATTAATATTATTGAATTTTCACACGCATGGTTCAATGAAGAGTGTATAAATAATAAAAAATTACAATTTCAAGTAAGTTCTTATTAAGTGTAAGTGTTTAAGTATATTATGTTATATAAAAAAAAAGAAATGAAAACTTTGAGAACTTTCTTTTTTAACTTCAATTTTTAATAATATTCACATAGTTTTCTGTCGCCAAAGTTATATTGTTAAAATAAATTAAAATAAATATATATAAATGGCAAATAAGTTATATGGTTAAAATTAACATCAACATTCCAAAATTCTAAAATACAAAATGTTATTTAGACAAAATTCACAAATGGTCAATATTGTTACAAAATAACTCAAATGTATATATTTTAAACATAATCTCAAATTCGATAAAATGTGACTTTTGAATCTATATATTTGTTCTTCACTTTATATAAAACAATGGCAAAAAAACATGTGGGAAAGAGGTAAAGTGGGAAAGACGACGTAGAGACTATAAATATAATTACCCTTTTTGTAAATAAAATAGTTATCTTTTATTTTTATTTTAAATTCAAACATAAAATTACAAAGATATAATATAAATATTAAATATATAATATAAATATTATGTATAAGTAATTTTAAAAGACGATTGATTTTTATAACAATAAAACTTATAGAAAAAAAAGTATTTTACATTTTAATTATAAAATATCATTTAAACTTTTTTAACAATGATAATTATACAACATTTGATGGTTATGATTTAAATTAGATTAGGTTATGATTTAAATTAGATTATGTATTGATGATACTTTCTGAAATGGAATTATTTTTGAGTATACTAATTTAAATTTAAATAATAGATAACAACAGATAGAAAATTGTTACGTCGCTACATTATGTACCTAGCTAATTGTTACGCCGCTACATTATGTACCTAGCTAGAAATAATTCGCCGAAAAAAGTTATCTGAAACAAAACAATTCGTGAAAAGAAAACTAATCGCCGCATGCGAACTATTTACTAAAGAAACTATTTGACGCTGCAGCATCGCGCAGGTCCACTGCCAAATAAAGAGTAATAGATGTAAATTACTATTTGAGGCCCTTCTAGAGACAAATGCTCGCCGAAATAAACAAATCGTCGAAATAAAACAAATCGAAATGACACAATTTGAAGACCCCCGAAATGACACTAACTTTCGTTCGGAAACTAATCGACAGAATGAAACAAATCGCCGCCGCTGCATCGCGCGGGTATGCTACTAGTATATATATATATATATATATATATATATATATATATAATCATATACTTGAAACTTCTTACTTTCTCCTCTTGTAGTCGTGGCATGCTCATCTCTATATCTTAGATTCATGAGAGCATTTCCTGGAGTAGGTTTATGTTTATCAACCCAAATGGAGAACCTCCAAATGAGAAACTCAAGGAAAGCATCAAGCTCAGCTTCGTATTGAAATAGCAATCCTGGCTAATCCCAAAAAAATAAGATTTGGTAAGAAATTAAAGATGGAAACAAAAAGAAAAACCTAGATTATTTCATAACGTACCTTCATTACAGAGAAAACCTTGACCAATTGCTCTTTCAACATGGCTGACATCTCAACATCAAGTCTCGCTGCATCCACCTGGTTAACTCTATAGATATCACAATTGGAATTTCAGACTGCAGAGAAATCACCAAGGAATCAATTAGCTCTGTGTTAAAAGAGAGAGGAGATAAGGTACCTTCACGGATATGAAAAACCACTTGTTTACTCCTAGAAATATGTTGATGAATTTATATGAGGTCCTTGAGCATTAAATTTGTTTCCAATAACTCAACTAATTCACTCTGAGATTAATCATTTAGTCCAATATGAGATTCCTAATCCTGAACGCTGATTTTGCTTCTAACAGCTTTAATAAATGATCACTCGTTTAATCATTTACTTTGACATTAGATTCATAACCTGAACATTGATTTCGTTTGGATTAACATGAAAAAATCCGAATTAATAGAAAGCAAACTAAACAAAACCTACAGTCAATAATACCTGAGAAGGAGGGCGAATGATTTACTTGAGAAGGAAGGACGAATGATTTCCAGCGTGGTGATAATCTTTCATATGTATTAACCCAAGCTGCTTCAGCTGGAGGGATAACTGAAACCGAGAAACCCCTAAATACCCAATTTTGCAACATGAGGAGTATATGGTAAACGACGATATATGAATTAAATTAAGAATGGGGACCAGTAGATGGAGAGATCTCGAGGGCGATTGAATTGAATTGGGGAAGCCATCGGCTGAGAACGTGAGCTTCGCAACAGAAAAGGTGGTTCTCTTTCCATCTATTTATACAACTTGGGGGTGAGGAACCGTTCATAGGAACGTGGTGGAGAAACCGATTGAAGATGTGGGAGGAGACACCGGCGATTGTGCAGAACGTGGGGAGAAGAAGGAACCGCCAAAAACCTGTAAATAGAGAGTTATTGCTGCCAGGATTGAATCTCAGCAAAATTGGACGGCTGATGTTTGGGAGGCGGTTATCGACTCTCCGACGTTAGTAATATTAGTAATTTTACTTATTTAAGTTATTTATGTAATTAACTTTTATGTTTTATTCGTTGTAGCGACTTGAGAAATGATCAAGCCTATGAAAACTTCCGACTGGAATTATTTCAATCCACCACTTGGGAATGGAGAGATGTTGGTACCAAAGCATATGTGAATATAATGTGCAGTTCTATATTATATATAAATGATTTTAATCTCGTATGTTACTAATGTACTCAAAGAACTATTGTTAAACCTGTCTGTGATCGAGTTTAATTTGTTGAAATGTCCCAAAAATCATGACCAAAAATTTCTTTTTAAAACATTGCTATACCGTAGTATCAAATCATTTCAAACATACTAAAAGGGTTATATAACAAATCAGAGTATCTTTTCAAAACACTTGTTCATTTTATCAGAGTAAGCATCCCAGACTAAACTTCTTTGGTGTGTGCCATGCGATCATCCCGAGCTCTTCCCTCCGCTACCGGAAGTACCTGAAACCAAAACTGAAAACCGTAAACACGAAGCTTAGTGAGTTCCCCAATCTACCACATACCACATACATATTCACATACTGGGCCCCCGCCCGCTGCATCGGGACTTGCCCGGCATCGGGCCCCGCCCGGCATCAGGCCCCGCCTGGCATCGAGCCCCGCTCGGTATACAGATCTGTTCTCTTAGGCCCCGCCTGTCTCTGGGCCTCGCCCGCTACTAACAAATATGAGGATATAACATAACTCATATCATAAAGCTAAACATACTCTACTATACTACTGATCTAAGGTCTCGCCTATATTGGGCCCCGCCCCTGTCCTGCTACTGATAAGTCATAGATCCCCGTCCACGCTCCTGCTGATAGTGAGATACGGGCCCCCGCCCACACTCACCTCTCTCCTAACTCGGGCCTCGCCCCTGCTCTGCTACTAATGAGATACGGAACCCCGTCCATACTCGGCTAGTGATGAGATACGAGACCTCGCCCGACTCACCTCCCTACCAGGCACATACAAGTATCACAAAGACAACAAATATAACTACACATACACTACTACCTCGGGTACCACCCGACATCGGACCGAAATCCGAAACATATAAACTGCATCGGGCTAACCCCGGTAACGGATCTAAATCCGAACATATCCCAATAAGTGCCTAGGGCTAACCCCCGGGTCTTCCTACTTCACATAACCATAAGCATAAACATAATGGGCCGACATTGTGGCCGTAGACTCATGCACATAGTGGGGAGACTCACCTCGCACTGCTGAAGACTAGCTGAAACACCTCTGGCTGCTATCTGACAATCCCCCGAACTGCTGCTCCCCTAGCTCCCCGAGCTACCAATACCAACACAACACTTAGACCAGAACACCCTTTAAAATTCATACTAAGTCAACTCTGGACAAGGTCAAAGTCAACGGTCCATGGTCAAAGTCAACACTTCAGGTTGACTGGACTCGCCGAGTTGCTCCATCAACTCGTTGAGTTCTAAAGCTCAGAATCCTTCAACTACGAACCAACTCGTCGAGTCAGCCCTTGACTCGCCGAGTTCCCTGGCTGTTCTGACTCGTGATAAACCGAGTCAACTCGCCGAGTCATTCCTCTGACTCGCCGAGTTCTAACGCGAATCTATTCAGGATATTCCGCTTCGACCCGTCGAGTCCTTCCCTGGACTCGCCGAGTTCCTTGGTCCGTTGGGCTATCTTAATGGATTAAGCCCTTATACTTCAGATCTAACTCCAAAACTTTAAAGGTACTCTGGAAATGACCTCATGAGGGTAAAGTTTCCAACTTTACCCACCTCTAGTCCTTCTTAATGGGTTTAGACAAAACCCTAGCTTATTAAGACATAACTCTTAGGTCCAACAACCCTTATTACTCCAAACCAATACAGGGAAACCAAGATCTGGACCCTAAGCACCCAACAAACATGCAAGCTTCAACCTTTCCTTTCATGCATGGGCTCTTGGGCTAAAAAGGACCATCATAACATTCTTAGGGTTTATATGGGACTTCAATGGCATAAAGGTTGCAACTTTATGCCTTCTTCACCCTCAAGGACATCAGATCTGAAAGGATCTTGGCTTTGAATGTCCAAGTCCCAAAAGCTAACAATCTTGGACCAAAACCCCATAAAATGGCCATAAAGAGATCTATGAAACCATAAGGCAAGAAAGGAACTTGATTACCAGAAACTGATGAAGATGAAACAAACATCCTAGATCTACAACCTTCTCCTTGAACCTCCAACCTCCTTCTTCTTCTTCTAGACTTCAAGAACACTCTAAATCCTTCAATCATGGCTCACACACTCAAAGAGAACATTAGGGTTTCGTGGGTTAGGCTCTGGACAGTGGAGGCTACAAATGAGGCTGATGGAATGAGAATGAGATGTTTAAATAGGGTATCAAGTCCCGATTTTAGGGTTTCCCACCCCAGACCAGACTCGCCGAGTTGGTCCCCCGACTCGCCGAGTCGGTCACTTAACCCCTGACACGACAACTTGCTCCGACTCGTCGAGTTCTTCCTTGGACTCGACGAGTTGACCCATTCCCTTAGGGTTTTCCTTCCCTTTCTTGGTCTGCTGGATTTGGGGTGTTACATTTGTTTTATAACATTATACTTTCATTTGTTCATATTATAGCATCTGTTGATACCAAAGCATATGTGAATATAATGTGCAGTTCTATATTATATATAAATGACAAAGAACATTAAACACAAAAAATTTAGAACGACAATGTTATGATTTTCCAAAGTATAATGACTTAATATATAGATTTTCAAAAGTACATTGCCTTAATTAAAAACCATGTAAGTGCAACAAAATCACTTTATGCATTCAACTTCCCAGGTGCGTATGTTAATAGATTTAAGAACGATGTTCAACAAAAGAGTTATACAACAAAAGTAAACTTTTTTACAAACTATTTAGACTTCAATCTTATTTTATTTGAGAAAAAAGATATTAACCGAAAATTATGAAAATCACCTTTCATTTTAGTCTATTTCCTCATATATTGTAAAAAACAACCCTCTGTTTTTACCATTTTACCCCCGATGCTAGAAAACTTAGATTCTATTTATGAATAAATGTATATGATCAGTAATTCCATACGCCACTAATTTAAAACTATGATGTGGCAACTAGAAAATTTCGGGTCAAACCAAGTCAAAGGGGTCTTGTATATAAGTGTGTATGCAATGTTTAACTTTGGTACAATGATTTTTTTATAAAATCCACTTGAAACTCACGTTGCAATAAGCCTCAAATGATCAATGCAAATCAAACCAAAATCAAATGGTTTTTAACACAAGAACTTACGCTTATGCCATAATCTTGACTACTCGAATTATAAGGCCATCACCTTTGAGTTTCCTATTAACTAGAAACGTAAACATATCCATAAGAACCACCATTGGCCACAAACACCCTCATTTGGGCCACCCTTGGCCGCAAACACCCTCATTTGGGCCATAATTTGGCCGTAAACACCATTTTAGGACCCAATATGACCAAAATCCCCATTGTGTGAGGGGTACCAAGGGTTTACGGTCATGCCTAGGCCGCAAACCCCTTCCTATGGCCGAAACCCCATAAAGTAATGCATGAAAAGTAGAGTCCAGGGGAGTTTTCTATTAGATATTTAGTATGTCAAAGATTTGCTTGGGAAAAGAATTCAGCTTTACACCATTATATTCAATACATACCATGCAACACACCCAAATATCTATCAAATATCCATGCTCACTCATCCCATTTAAACCATGTCCGGAGAACACTCTTCATTTATTCACTAGCAAACTTCACCTTTCCTTCTTCCATTCCTTTCACATTTCCAGTTTCAAGTCTTCAAACTCTCTCAAGAACAAGCTAGGTTCTCTTCAAAAGTCTTCATCATCTAAGTGGTTCTTAGATATTTGGTAAGTAATTTCGATAACTCCTAGTGTTTTTACACCTTATATTGTTTATTTCATCCTATTTACACACCATTTTCGTGTGCTAGAATCCTTAGAACACTAGCAATTTTTGAGTGTTCTTCAAGTTGTACAAGGCTAGGCTCGACATCTTCTTCATTTTTCCTTCCTACTACCACATGAAAACATCAAGGTGAGCTTCATACCCTCATGTTTTTCGTGTTTTTCATGCTTTTCCGGGGCGGGGGGGGGGGGGGGATACAAGTCAAGTTTCGTTTATCCATTGGATATTTGCTTGCACCAACTTGTTTATGTAATGATTTGTGCATATAATGTTGAATATCTCATGCTAACACACCCTAAAATTGTGATTAACAAGCTTTATACATGACATAATAAGTTTAACCAACGAATAATTACATGCATCATAGTTATGTGGTGAAAATGAAACATATTCTTGTATAAAAAGGGTTATAATCATTATTAACTACCTAAAAGTTTTGACATATGTGTTTTGTTACATAAAAATCGTGATTGGCAAGAGTTGACCCAAAATAAAAACATTTTGTGTTACCAAAACTTTCAAACCGGTAATAGAGGGTTAAACAAACTACAAAGTTTGTTATTTTACTAAAAACAATTTTATTAGTAAAATAGTCGTAAACTTGTTGTCAATATTAGGATGGTTTAATACCTAAGATTTTATGCTATTTTTACAACATATGTTACAACTAGACATATTCACTAATGATTATTTGTATAAAGTGTTATAAATCGTTTAACCAAAATGGTATACAAAACAGACTTATGACAGAAAAATTTGCATGTCATAAACTGCCTGTCATAAAACTAATATAGCATGGATAATAGACTGCATGTCATGAAATCTGTAAAACGCGTGTCATAAAATGAATGTTATGAAACCTGTAAATTGCGTGTCATAAAACACCTGTCACGAAGTTACACTAGTAAAGTTACTTTATTATTCAATAAAGGGAGTCGAAATTTGCGTAAATCTGTTAATGCTCTAATGAGACACTATCTTCACCGTACCTACCTAGCGTACACTCTAAGTCATGTAGTTATAACCAGAGCCTCCTGGAGGGAGAGCGGGATAGTTGTGTATAGATCTATACGGGGATTGACACCCCTACACCTGAGTTGTTCGCTACAGCTAGACGGGGCCAGTCTAGGGTGACAAATATCTTACCGAAACCAATGCCTGAAGAACGTCATGACAGGCATAACAGCCACATCAAGCATGGTTATAATGACTCACATAGGGATTAACAATACTATCTCGATTTACGAGAAACTTACACTTCACCAGTTTTATATAATATAAAACTACACACTATTTGTAGTACTCTATTACCACTAATCCGGTCCTAGGGTTTAAGACTACAGTTTCATACAATCAGGAAATATGGGATTTTTTGGGAACATACATTCACATGATTCAAAGAAACGTGCGTACATACACTCATAGTCTTTGGAAATAACATACAATTCACTTTTATGGAAAATATTGGATTTTCTGGAAGCATACAACACTTTTCAAACAAAACAGATACAAACCATTTTTCTTACAAAAATGCTTATGAACTCACCAACATTCTATGTTGACGCTTTTCAAAATAACTTGTATTATCAGGAAACCAGTAAGCAGATACTTGAGCCATGGATTTTGGGATATTTTGATGCATTATGGAATTTACAATTTTGTCGTTTTTGTGTAACATTTGAACAATTACAAATTGTAAACTTATGAAGATTGTATTCTCAATGTATGTTGTTTGGTTGCTATGTTTCTGTAACATCCTAAAATTTATAAGGTTCTTAAATTTATTAAGATATTTAAATAAAGGAGGATTTACATAATTAAATCGTTTAAATGATAATCATATCAATAGACGATATGAAGCTTGCAAAGTTAAAGGTTGAGATGTTAACATTTCAAAGTTAAGGACCCAAAGTGTCAATTTGGAAAAGTATGTTTGACCAAGGGTTGACTCACCAAGGTTAAATGGATGAGGAATGTTAAGAATGGGATGCTCAAGGACTCATTATGTCAACCTATTTTAGATAAATGTGAAAAGAAATGAAGAAATGACAAGTTTTACAAAAGTTGTAAACTAGAGGGACTAAATGTGTAAAATCCGAAAATAAGAATGAACTCTCTTCATTTTCAGCAAAATGAGATCGATGAGAGGAAGTAAAAGGCTGTGAAATGGCGATTTTATGCTCCTTTCCATCTAGGGTTCGAACCAAGTGAAGAATGAAGCAATCAAACAAAGGAGAGAAGGAATCAAGGCTTGAAAGGTAAAAATCTTCTCATCCTTTAGCTTAGCATTCGAATTTATGGAGTGGGTCTAACTCCCAGTTTCGAAATTAGTATGATTCTTTGATTAGGGCTTGGTTTTTGAACCTCCCTTGAGTTGTTTTGATAATCCCAACCTCAATCCAATCATCCCATTGATGGATTTGAGGATTTGGGTGAAAACCCTCATGAACCCTAGAAATCCAACTTGGAGATTTCATGTTGTTACGTTAGGATTGAGAGATGTTCAATGACCTAGATGATGTTTAGAAGCAATAAATCCAATTGGAATGCTCAAACACATCTATGATGGTAGAATGTTACATAAACATGGAATTTATATGGTTTTGGGGAAAATGTGATGAAACAATAAAATCCTTTGAATTTGAGCATTTGATGAGTATATAATACTCATATTCATGAGTTGATACTAACAATATGATTTGAATGCAATAACATGAAGGATTGTGTGATATAAAGTTGAATTTATGGACTAATTGGCCATAAGGGCATTTTGGGAAATCTATTGATAATTAAATAATGAACCTCATATAAGAAGTGAATGATATTCATGAGCATGAATTAACATACAAGAGATGATATTGAAACATAAACATGAAGGAATGTTAGCAAAAATGCATCTATAGGGATTGTTATGACCCAAGGGTAATTTTGGAACATGGAATGGAATTGAGAATTCCATAGTTAGATTGGGTATTTCCAATGAGATTAATGGGGGTTTTATGTGCTTGACAACATTTATTTGAGTGTTCAATAAGTTGGGAACAAGCATTGTGAGCTTTGGAATGTTAAAGTGAAAAATGGACTAGTTTACTCTTCTTCTAAATACTTGAGGGTCATCATGATCTTAAGGTTTCAACGAACACTTAATGGATTAAGTGGAGTATTTTAAGATAATAAAACACATCCTAAACATGTGTGAGAACCTATACAAATGGTACAAAGTGATTTGGAAAAGGGTTTTCAAGAACTATGCAAAGTATAGTGTTATTTTGAGAAAAATTGAGTTTTGTGTGTGTACAGACAGGGAAACACGGCCCGTGTTAATTCAGGCTTAATTGACACGGCCCGTGTAGCCCCCCAACTTGGAGATTTTCTTGTTTTATTCATAACTTTTGCATACGGACTCGGATTTATGCACGAGTTTCGCCTACATTCATATTTTTGCATGAAGAATGATTTGAAACAATAAAATTTAGTAACGGAAGCTATGAGGGGTATTTTGGTCATTTTAATGACTTATGTCCATATATGGTGTAGGTAGTGTTTGAAGAGGATTGATCTAGGGAAAGGAACTAGAAGAGCATTAGCTAACCTACGTGTGACTTAGGTGAGTACGTGTTGGCATTTTCCCAGTTTGGGGTACATGGCAATTTGATTTTTGATAATGAAACACTAATGTTTGATATATGAAATGTTTTGAAATGAAAATGTCAAATGTTTTTTGAAAGGATATTTGGAAAGAATACCTTGAAGGATAGAATGTTTTTAAAAGAAAAGAACGTTTTGGAAGATCAAATGTTTTTAAAATGTGTTTGAAATGTTTTGAAATATAGATACTTTAATTTTGAAATGAGTTTTTGATACTAATGTGTGAAATGTGTTAAGTATGGAAAGTAATGACAATAAATTGAAAGTAATGAAAAGGAATGGAAAGTAATGAAAGGAATTGAAAATTAATGAAATGAAAACTGCCCAGGCCATGATACCTCGTAAGAGGCACTGGCGGAATCTATCGGGGTGGCGCCTCCCCTTCGCGAGATAGATGTCCTAATGGAAATAATGCCTTGGTGGACTGATTTGTTCTTTCCACTTTGGTCTAGACTTGGGAGTGGTTCCTTTATTGGGCGTAGACCCTAAGTATAAAAATGGCAACAGTTTAATACCAGAATTAGCCCTTAATGATAAAATAAAATGGAATATGGAAATATGTCTTTTAAAATGAAATGATAAGATATGATATGAAATGAAATGATATTTATGATGCGTACGAAACGAGTTTTCCATGAAAATGCTTGAAACTGATTTATGGTCTAAAACTATGTTTTGTAAAGATTAAACGTTTTTGATGAAAATGTGATAAATGTTTTGGGTCACAAACTCACGTAGCTCACGAGACATTTTTGTGTTACGTATTTCTTTATAATGCTATGTATTCCAGGTTGCAATTAAGGAGAAAATTGATAGATGGAAGTTAGAAGATTAAGAGATAGAGAATGGAGTGGAACTTGTTAAGTTCCTTATTTAATGTTATTGATGTAATTCGTATTTGCTGGCTATGGTTGTATGATGATTAATCGTAACACCCAAGGTTTTAATTGTAATTATTTTTGTGGGACCGATTTTATGTTAAATGGGAGTTAATACCCAAATGTTTTTATAACCATAGCATTTGAAAAAGTTTTGAAAATTTTGGGGTGTTACAGTTTCATTATTATTCAATTGTTATGATACTATACAATGACGTCAACCGCCCCCGAACGTTTCCGCCGTCCTGGTTCGGGGGTGTGACATATGAAGTTTCAATCGACTACTTAAGGCTGCATCGAGGTGTTTCTTATAGTGCATATTGAATCAAGATTCAAGAGGTGAAACTGATGGTGGCCAAAATGTCACTATAATTCAAAATATAAAATTGTAACATAACCAATATGGTAATTTGTATGCCTATTTTTAAAATGATAGAGAGGTCAAAATGTAAAAAAGTGAAAATGTCCAAATGTAAGAATGTGGAATTTGTGAAAATGTGAAAATGGTTAAAGACTGAAATTGTTAGAAAAATTGTGAAAAAGGTCAAAATGATAACTTTTTACAGGGGACATTATTGTTGGATTAGTAATAGTGGAATAAATTTTTATTTTTAGAAAGTATTAAAGTTCAATTTGTTTTATTCCATATATTTGCAGTAATAGAAAATTAAAAATTAAAGGCACTAATCACCTTTTTTTTCTTCTTATTCTACCTTTATAACCTTTTGCAATATTCACAATTGTTCCAGGGGTACCCCTGTATCCTCAAACATAAATCACCTTTAATAAATGCAACAAAATTGAACATTTCAACTTATTAGATGTGTATGCTAACTACAAATCAAAGATGACCATCTTAATAAGTTTTTTTTTCATTATTTTTTTAATGACAATCAATGACTATAAATATTAAACACATTGAAAAAGTTTATAAACCGAATTTGTTGTTCAAATGAAGGATTTACAGGTTATTAGAAATTTTTTTATCAACATTCTCCTGTTATATGAAAATTTGGTATTAGAATATATGTTTATTGTTTTGTTGAAGGGTATACTTCCTTGCTATTTGATTTTAGAGAAAATTCGAGATATAACCCAAAAAGAGAGTTGGTTTAAAGAAAATAACCAAGAAAAAACGGATTTCGGAAAATGACCAAAGGATCCGCAAAGTACCCTCTGCGGATCTCTCTACAGCTCTGCGGAATGTGGGTTTTTTAATTTTTTTTTTCGTTTTTTCATTTTTTTTGCATTCATTTTCATTTATTAATATTATTTTTTTTAAATACACTAATACCTTATGTGATTATTGTGTAAAAAAATTGACAAAAAAAAATAAAAATAATGAAATGTTTTATGTAATACGTTTGCTACCGGTGCATATAAATAACCTAATTAAAATTATACAAATATTCCATGTTTTTATAGGGTACAAAACATACTTTAGAAAACATAAACATACAACCTTCATAATAAACCTACTTTGAAATAAACTTCATTCATTCAAATCGAACCACGAAAACTTTGATCTGTTTTCGTATTCCGTCCATGAGTTATCTGTTGCTTGTGTCCATAGGTTTACTGTCGCTTGCGTCCATTGGTTATATGGCTCTTGCTGCCATTGGTAATCGGTGAAACCCTACCATTGGTTATGTGGGTCTTCCTGCGGTTGGTATTCGGTCCCTTGCGTCCATTGGTTATGTGGCTTCTGCTGCCATTTATGTTCGGTCTGTTGTGTCCATTGGTTGTCTGGCTGCTGCTATTGTTGTTCGGTATGTTGCGTCCATTGGTTCTCTGGCTCATGTTGTCATTGGTTTTCGGTCGCTTGCGTCGGTTCCTCTTTTGTCGCTTTTGTCCCACTACCTGACGCCCCAGTACATTTTTTCCTTTTACTTTGATTCTTTGGAACGATTTCCTTACACGTCCTTGCATTATGAGTTGTGCTATGACATCTAGTACACCTTCTTATTTTTGGTTCCTCACCTTGAGAGGGAATACGATTGGTGTTTTTTGTCTACCGGCTTGACGTATTTCCATCACAGGAGGGTTAACAACCATAAGGTCATCCGAAACCTCCCAATCATTAAGTTCTGAAAGAGGGTATACGGCCTGCTCGTACGTTCTTCGATATGTTTCAATTTTATAAGCATCTATAGCCATATGCCCACAGTGATCATTTTTCAAGTGCGTTAAAACCATTATCACATGACCATATGGCAAACCAATTAGTTGCCAATATCTGCAAGAACAAGTCTTTTCCCTCAAATTCACTATGCCGCCACTTTTGAAGTCATGCACTTGATATGTTGTATTGTCAACACCGGATATCGACCATCCTTGAATTCCCTCTTTATTTTTTTAACCATATCTTCAACCCACTTCGTAAGTATTGTTGTACTTTTTTCTGTTAAAACAAACATATATTATTATATATGACGTTTCTCATATAATTTAAAATTAAACATAATCATACCTGCAGCCATCCGCCGTTTGTAAAACTATTTCTGCATAAGTGCGCGAAAGAACTCAAGAAGTGGTAATATAGGCAACTTCCTTGCTTTATTTGATACAACATTCATGGACCCCACACTATTTGAGGTCATATAATGATACCTCGTAGTAGGGCAGTACGCTCTGGTCCATTTCTCACGTGGAATTTGATTGAGATATGTCGCTACATCATCTCTTATATTACGAAGTCTCCCCTACTAGAATTCAAACTCAGTGGTTTTGTAAGCTCTTACCAACTTCCAAAACAAAATTGTTGTTTTTTTGTTTTTTCCAAAGGCGTGGACTATGTTTTCTATTAGATGAAAACCACACAATCCATGTTGAGCATTTGGAAAAACATTTTGAATACTTACAACAATTGCGGGTGCTCTATCTGTGACCATTGTCAGACCTTCCACATCACCAATGCATTCATTAGTTTTTCAAGAAACCATGTCTAAGAATCCGTAGTCTCTTTTGGGCAAATTCCATACCCAATAGGCAAGATCTGACTGTTGCCATCAATGGCTACTGCATGCAAGATGGTGTCTTTGTACTTTCCCTTCAAATAAGCACCATCCATAATAATAACTTTTCTACAACACTCTCTTAAAGCACGTATCAGCAACAACAATATAAAAACCATTAATATATCAACAATGTAATTTGTTTATAAACATTTAAGAAAATAACAAATATATTTAAAAATATATTACTGCGCATCCAATAGCGAAAAAGCAATACTCAAAACGATCCTCCGAATCAGTTTTTATGTATGCCACAGTACCAGGATTATGTTTCTTCAGATTGTGAAAATAAACTGGAAGTTTGGAGAAACTTTCTTCAAGGGTCCCTATCATCAATCCCAAAGCAAATTCTCTAGCATGCCACACTTGTGAATAACTCATATTTATTTGTAACAAAGCATTTATATCTCTAATTATATCATTAGGCTTCTAAACTCTCAAATTTCCTTGACCCATAATGTTATGTATTATGGTTCCCACAACTTCGCTATTTGCTTGCCTATGATTTGGGTGTATAAGCAATGAAGAACATGTATGCTCGTCATTAAACGTCTTAATTTCAAACATTTCTGTTCCTTTAATGAGACATGCGTATAAACGCCAATGACAGTTTTCTTGCATACAAACAATCTGGTACCGAGATTTTGAAGATTTTTCGACCTTTATCTGAAACTTTTCTCTAACGGCTTTGAATTTAACAGCAAATGCTAGCTCTTTTTTGGTGTTATAGGTTTGATTGACAATTAATTTATCATTGGGACCTAAACTGTGAAATGGTCCAGGTTCAAGAATAGGTTCTGGACAATCAGGAATAGAAGGAATACAATACCACAGATTACAGGAATTTTTTGTTGCGTGCACTCATCATCCGACCACCCTTCATTTGATTTTTCCTCACATCATCGATCATCAATTTCAGGAACTTCTCCAAACTCGAACAAATTTTGACGTTGTAATTCAGTCATGCCCACTTTTGCTTCTTTATCATTATCTGATACAAAAGTATCATTGTCAGATACAAAATTTGGCACTTCATTTCTTATTCCCTTTGAACGGTTTCCATCACATTGGCTTTCTCTACGACCTCTATTAGTTTTTGCTTGATTAAACTGGTTGTTAACCACTGCTTGTTCTTCAGCTTCTTCACCTACCACCATTAAATACAAATGCACCGTCTTCTTTGATTCAGACATTACATGTCTCAATTGAAATACATTAGTTTCATCTCCAAGCTCCATGACATACCCTAACTCCGGGTGTTTAAAAGACAAACATATATGACTATTTAACACACCTGCCTTACTTCTAACCATTTGTAATAACATTTCATGGTCAATGTTAGGAGGAAGATTTAAACCATAGTTTTTCACATTATTTCTAACGTAAACCTCCACTCCATTAACTAACTGCCACGACCCTCCCGTACACAATATAATAAAACTCATTTTACAAATCACTCTCCACAAACACAACGAAAAAAAACTTCTACTGGTAATTGAAACTCAGAAACTCACAAAAAACAAATTAAATACATCTATAACTTCTATAAATGATCTACAGAGATGTACACATATCCGTAGATGTGTACACTGATCCTTAGAGGTGTACACATATCCGCAGAGGTGTGCACTGATCCTTAGAGGTGTACACTGATCCATAGAGGTGTGCACAGATCCACAGAGTTGTAGAGGATCCGCAGAGCTGTAGAGGATCCGCAGAGGGCGCTCTGCGGATCCTAAGTTCATTATTTTTAACGTTTTTTTGTCAAATTTTTTACATAAATCACATAACGTATTAGTGTATTTAAAAATAATAATATTAATAAACGAAAATGAACACAAAAAAAAAACGAAAAAACGAAAAAAAAAATTAAAAAAATCAAAACAAAGATTTCGCAGAGCTGTAGAGGATCCGCAGAGCCTTTAATGGATCCGCAGAGGGTGCTCTGCGGATCCTAAGTTCATTATTTTTAACCTTTTTTTGTCAAAGTTTTTACATAATCACATAAGGTATTAGTGTATTTTAAAAACATTAATATTAATAAACGAAAATGAACGCAAAAAAACCAAAAAAACAAAAAAAAAAATTAAAAAAAAAAGATTCCGCAAAGTTGTAGAGGATCCGCAGAGCCTTTAATGGATCCGCAGAGGGTGCTCTGCGGATCCTAAGTTCATTATTTTTGACCTTTTTTTGTCAAATTTTTTACATGATCACACAAGGTATTAGTGTATTTAAAAAAAATATTAATAAACGAAAATGAACGCAAAAAAAAATGAAAAAACGAAAAAAAATTAAAAAACAAAGATTCCGCAGAGCTGTAGAGGATCCGCAGAGCCTTTAATGGATCCGCAGAGGGTGCTCTGCGGATCCTTTGGTCATATTTCAAAATCTGTTTTTTCTTGGTTATTTTCTTCAAACCACTCCCCCTTTTTGGTCATTTCTCAAATTTTCTCATTCTATTTTTGAGTGACTATTTCACCCCTACACATCCTATCACCTTTTTATGTATATTTCTACATGTGTGTTTCCATTTTTGACGATACTCATTAAATTGTGTGCATTTTCAATATCACATGAAATATTAGTTTTATTATGAACAAGCTTTCTTCAAGTTATTATAATAATTATACTCTTCTTTATTATTAAATGAACAGATTTCTGCTTCGTGTGAAGAATTGACAAATTGATGAAAAGTAAAAATACAATAGATGAGATACACTTTACAAAATTGTTTGTTAGTCTTATATTTTTGTTTGGTATTTATATAATACAAAATAATTTATAATTTGGTTCCTATTTGGTAGACTATTCAGATTAAAAAAAAAACCCATAATTTAATTTGAAATTTCCAATGATTTAGGAATCACCTAAAAATTTGCCTATTTGGTGCTAATCTTATACCCAAAATACCCTACTTATCCTTAAAATCCGTCCTAACCCTTATCACGCACATCTGCACGTTCTTTTCACATTACTCCGATAGTTTTCTTCTTCAAAATTCAGGTTTGTTTCCTGCTTATCCATCTTTTCATGTACAGATTCATAAAAGCCAGGGTTTGACGATTTTTAACATAAACGAGTAACAAAATAGCTTGTGCTTGAGTATTGTAAGTTCATGCATACATATTTCATTCTTATATTCTCTGACTTATAAATTTTGTTTTCTTTCTTTTGCCATCGTCCTATTTAAGATTTATCTGCCCTTCATTGTCGATTTTACCCCTGTTTTTATCTTCATCTATTTGTATGTATCTTATGGTCCTGTTTTGATCAGATTCTCCAGGATTTCCTGGTTTGTGTAACAAAATTATATGGTTCGGTATTTTCTGTTATTTGTTTGATGGTTGTTCATGCTTAGAAATATGTGTCTTACAACTTGTCATTTAATGTTTAATAGTTTAAGGTTTTCATTTTGCACTATTTCCTCATCATTTAATACATACTTTGCATATTTTGGACACAAAGAACAATTACATAAATCGTAAAAATACATAAAATGTTGTTACATATACAAGTATCTAGCAATATGTAGTATTGGGGAATCGAAATAGGGTTATAGAAAATCTGGATCACAAACAGAAATCGTGTAAACACTTTCCTTGTTTGATATTTCGACCCTAAATGTCTTGGGTGTCACGAAATCCAACCTGGGATAATTCCTGATGTAACAATTCTGATTTTAGGCACAAAATCAGAATCAATTTTGAGAAGAAGATGAAGAAGAAAGCGTTTGCAGTTTTCTGTGTTTCAAAGGAGTCGTTCTTTTCCCGGATTTATCCACTCAACGGATAAACGAGAACAGTTTGCATCTTTCAGAAAGACAGATTAGTCCTTGAATTTGCATCTTTAAAGAATGACAGATTAGTCCTTGTACTGTTCTAGTCCCCCGACTTGACACAGTAGATCAGGGTTCGGTACTAACAATGTTTAGTAAATACAAGTGTGCACTCCCACACCTCCTAACTTGTATTATAACTAAAACATTATTCTTGAAACACTTGTTAAGTCCATTACACTAAAATATATTTGGTAATAAAATCACCAACAATCCTCCCCTATTTTAGTGTAACCTTGAATTAACAAACTTAAAAACAAAAGAAACGAAACTAATGCATAAATGAAAATATCGATACGATTGAATTTTCATGTTAGTATATTACACATTTCAAACATTCGAGAAATCAAGGTATCTTAAAGATTGAACCCAGCAACTCTTTTGAATATCTGAAGATAATATACACATTAGTTTTACAATCATCTCAACAAAATAACTTGACACTAATTATAAAGCCGTGTGTCCCAATCCATTCTTGATCGTATAAAAGCCAAGTCCCAAGCTCTTTGAAGTGCGGCTACACTTCACGATCATATAGGTGATTCTTTTATTCATGTACCTGTATACATTTTATCAAAAGAATCATTAAGAAATCAAATTCATCCTGGTCTCTACAGGTTCAAACACACGTACCTTGGGATAGTTATAATGTGTGTTCCAATTCATATAAATAAGCTTTCCTCATTGAATTCAACCTCTAACATTGTATTAGAGGGGAATTGGGTGTCTCATTCATAAGAATTTATAAGGACTTTAAGCCCATCCCTATAACATACTTGTGCACTAATTCACGTGCCAAACTCTTAGTGAGATGGTCCGCCAAATTTTGTTGTGATTTTACAAACTCAATCGAAATCACACCATCCATGATTAGATTTCTAATCATCCTATGTCTAACATCAATGTGTCTCGATTTACCATTATAAACTTGACTATAAGCTTTACTCAAAGTAGAAACACTATCACAGCGAATAGATTATGGTGAAATCGGTTTCCTCCACAATGGAATCTCATAAATCAAATTCTTTAACCATTCTGCTTCCTTACTTGCAGCAGCCAATGCAATAAACTCAGATTCCATTGTTGAACTAGTTATACAAGATTGCTTCTTAGATGCCCATGAGATAGCACCTCCACCAAGCAAGAATACCCAACCAGTTGTAGAAGAATGATCTTCTCTATTGGATATCCAACTCGCATCAGAATATCCTTCCAAAACCGAAGGAAATCCTGAATAACACAAACAATAATCCTTGGTTCCTTTCAAATACTTGAAAACACGATGAACCGCTTGCCAATGTTGAGTACTAGGATTATGAGTAAATCTACTCAATCTTCCCACTGCGAAAGCTATATCGGGACGAGTGCTAGTCATAGCATACATCAAAGAACCAATAGCTTGCGAGTACTCAAGTTGAGAAACTGATCTGCCTCTATTAGGCATCAACTTCATGCTTGAATCCATAGGGGTGCTAACGGGTGTACAATCATTGTAATTGAGCCGTTTGAGAATTTTCTCAATGTAATGTGACTGTGTAATAGCAAGTCCCTTGTTCACCCGTTTAATCCTTATTCCAAGGATTACATTCGCCTCCCCCATATCCTTCATGGAAAACTTTGAAGACAATAAATTCTTTGTTGCATTAATTTGATTTTGATCAGTGCCAAAAATCAACATATCATCTACATACAAGCAAATGATCACACCAGATCCAGATGAATCAAAACGGCTGTAAACACATTTGTCAGATTGGTTTAAAGAAAAACCATTAGACAAAATAACTTCATCAAACTTCAAATGCCATTGTTTTGGAGCTTGTTTAAGTCCATACAATGATTTTACAAGTCTACACACTTTTTGCTCATTTCCAGGCAGAACAAAACCTTCTGGTTGTTTCATATAAACTTCCTCGTCAAGATCACCATTCAAAAAAGCTGTTTTAACATCCATTTGATGTATCACTAGATTGTGAATAGCTGCCAAAGCAAGCAACAATCTAATGGTAGAAATCCGTGCTACCGGTGTATACGTATCAAAATAATCGATACCGGCTTTTTGTCTAAAACCTTGTATGACCAGACGAGCCTTGAATTTATCAATGGTTCCATCTACCTTCATTTTCTTCTTGAAAATCCATTTACATCCCAAAGGTTTAGAACCAGGAGGTAAATCAGATAACACCCAAACATTATTCTCCATAATGGATGACATTTCTTCATCAACCGCTTCTTTCCAAAACGCAACATCTCGATACTCCATAGCTTCCTTAAAAGTCTTTGGATCAGTCTCAAGATGAGAGGAATATGAATATTGTTTCTTCACTTTATCCCTCGAACCTTCAACTAAAAATAGTTGAAAGTCATTGCCAAAAATTTTCGCGACTCGACCTCGTTTGCTTTTACGAAGTTGTTGTGTTTCTGGAATTGAAACAACTTCCTTACCATCTGATTTAGGCACCTCACTTGTGCTTGGAATCAGATCCTTTGGTCTTTGAATTGAAGAATACCGCAGCTCATCAAAAATCGCATCTCGCGACTCTATAATGGTATGAACGGAATATGCCTCATTAGGTTCTATAACATAAAACCTATAAGCTTTAGAATGTTCTGCATATCCAATAAATATGCAGTCAATTCCTCTTTCACCCAAAATTTTCTTTTTAGGTTCGGGTAATTTCACAACTGCTCGACATCCCCAAATTCGAAAATAATTCAAATTTGGTGTTTTCTTGTGCCAAAGTTCATAAGGAGTAACTTTGTTCCGTTTATTAGGAACCCGGTTTAGCACATAATTGGCTGTGAGCATAGCTTCACCCCAAAAGCCTTCATTTAAACCCGAAAAAGAAAGCATCGAATTTACCATTTCTTTTAAAACTCGATTTTTCCGTTCAGCAACACCATTTTGTTGTGGATTGTAAGGAGCTGTGGTTTCATGAATGATTCCAACCGATTGAAAGTATTCAGAATCCATGTACTCTCCTCCCCTATCTGTCCTAAGACATTTTATAGAAATACCCAACTGTAATTCGACTTCGGTTTTATATACTTTAAACTTTTCCAAAGCTTCATTTTTGGAATGTAACAAGTATACATAACAAAACCGACTTGAATCATCAATAAAAGTAACAATTTACTCTTTATTTCCCAAGGAAGGTGTAGCATGGAAATCACATAGATCACTATGAATCAATTCCAACACTTCTGATTTTCTAGTAACATTTGGAAACGGTTGTTTCGTGATTTTAGTTAACATACAAGTTTTGCATTTTTCAAAATTAATGTCAAAAGCTGGAATCAATCCGGATTTTGACATTTCAACCATTCTTTTAATATGAACATGTCCTAATCTATTATGCCATAACATAGAATTATCAAGATTAGATGCAGAAGTCATACAAGTAGATTTGACATGTGATGCAAAACAACTTATAACATTTAACTTAAAAACACGTTCACAATAATAACCAAATCCCACAAATATTCCACATTTAGACAACACATACTTGTTCGACTCGATCACTTGTTTATAACCCATACAATTCAACAAACCACTAGACACAAGGTTCTTTCGAACCTTTGGAACATACAATACATCAAACAAATTAATTGTTTTTCCAGAAGTAAACGTAATACTAACAACACTAGTTCCTAAAATTGGCTTTGATCTTTCATCCGTCATGTGTAAGACAGAACCTTTATTTACTATGTTCAACTTCGTGAACCATCGTTCATCATTACACACGTGATGTGTAGAACAGGTATCAAGCAACCATGAATCTGTATCAGCCCCCTGTACAAAAGAAACTTCAGGAGTTAGTAGCATAACATTGAATACTGAACTTACAAGATCAATAGTTAATTGACCTTTGGTTGCAGATTGATCATGAGATCCACTGCCACCACCAGCACCCTCTTTTCCACTACCACTTCAACCTTTATTTCCAAGCTTCACCCGACAATCACGTTTCATATGCCCTTTCAGATGGCATCTCCAACACACAAGTTCCTTGGAATCCTTGTATTTTTTGTTGGACTTTTTGTTGTTACCCTCATACTTACGTTTTTTTACCCTTGCCCTTGTGATTAGAATTGTCTTCTTTATCACATTCAACCATATGAACTTGGGGCTGTCCAAAATCAGATTTGCCCTTTCCAGTTCCTTTGTCATTCTCTTGATCACGAAGTCCTTCTTCGATTTTCAAATGACTCCCAAGTTGAATCAAACTTATCTCTTCCTTTCTATGTTTCAGATGGTGTTTGAAATCTTTCCATGAGGGTGGAAGTTTATCAATCACACTTGAAACAGCAAAGGATTCGTCCATGGACATGTTGTGTTGTTTGAATTGACCATAAATTCGTAGGATTTCATTATATTGTTCCATTACAGATCGAGAATCAACCATTTTATAATTGTTGAAATAAAAAACAATGAACTTTTTACTTGAAGCATCTTCTGCAATATATTTTGCTTCAAGTGTGTTCCATAATTCACTTGCTGTTTCAATGTTTTGATGAGTGTCAAAGACGGAATCACACATACCATTCAGAATGTGACCAAGGCAGATGTAGTTGTCATTCTCCCATTTGCTTCTCCTTCTGATTTGTTCTAGACTTGCATCTTCAACCTCTTCTGGTTTTGGAGTAGAAAGAACATAGACAACTTTCAAAGTGGTCAACCAGAAGTGCATCTTCTTTTGCCAACGTCTGAAATCTTGGCCCTGAAATTTCTCCAATTTGCCAAACGAAGTATTCATGTCTTTCAATGAATTGCCAGCCATCTTTTCCAGAAAAACGAAAATAGCAAACAAGATTATTGGGGAATCGAAATAGGGTTATAGAAAATCTGGATCACAAACAGGAATCGTGTAAACACTTTCCTTGTTTGATATTTCGATCCTAAATGCCTTGGGTGTCACGAAATCCAAACTGGGATAATTCATGATGTAACAATTCTGATTTTAGGCACAAAATCAGAATCAATTTTGAGAAGAAGATGAAGAAGAAAGCGTTTGCAGTTTTCTGTGTTTCAAAGGAGTCGTTCTTTTCCCGGATTTATCCACTCAACGGATAAACGAGAACAGTTTGCATCTTTCAGAAAGACAGATTAGTCCTTGAATTTGCATCTTTAAAGAATGACAGATTAGTCCTTGTACTGTTCTAGTCCCCCGACTTGACACAGTAGATCAGGGTTCGGTACTAACAATGTTTAGTAAATACAAGTGTGCACTCCCACACCTCCTAACTTGTATTATAACTAAAACATTATTCTTGAAACACTTGTTAAGTCCATTACACTAAAATATATTTGGTAATAAAATCACCAATATATAGTACATGTATGGTTATACAAGCATACTTATATTATTTTATTCTTATGTACCTGGATGTTACAAATGTAGGAAATCATTGGTGAAGATGATTACTGATTATCGTTTGGTTAGCGATTTACACCCTAATATAACAAACAAATGGAAAGTGCATGTAATTGTTTCCCATATGTGGAGAACATATACAATCTTATCAACCATCGGGTCATATCTTTTGACCTAATCTTATCCGATCAAAATGCAATTTTTTTTCTTTCTAACAACATATATTACTATCAGTATATAATTTTCTGTTTTGTCTAACTCTTTCTTATTTTTTACAGAAATCATGCATCCATGCAACCATTCCTCATTCGTTGATAGACTCATTCATAAACAAATTCATAGCAGGAAGTGTATATAGGATACATAAGTTTGAAGTTGTTGAATACCATACATTTTATCGGCCACTACAGAAAGATATATACTTTAAGTTCTTGGATGGTACATTAGTTTCAAATTCTAACCTTCCATTGTCGTTGTTTGAACGATATTCTTTCAATTTCATTCCATTCCGCAAGCTTTCTTCACATGTTAATGATGTTAAATATCTACTAGGTTAACATTTTATTATTTTTTTTCTTATTAAAATCTATATGTGTTAGTAACATATATCTTTTTGTAGTGTTATTGGACATATTTGTGAGTGGGTATTGTAGAAAATTGTTGGAAAAGGCCATGCTTATAATTCAGACATGTGTAGGATGCTTGTCATAGTAAAGAAAATGATGGTCTTGAAACATGTATATCTGCTGTAAATGATGTGGAAGATGAAGAAAGTGAGAATGTATATGTTAATTATTATTATTTCTATAAAGTTTGCTTATGTTTTTGTGGTATTCTTCTTATTATTATGATTGATATTTCAATTAGGTTGGTCATGAAAATATTGAAAATTATATTTGCACCATGCCTACCTCTAGCTGTACTTTACAACAAGTTAAGACATTCAAGTAAGTTACAACATATTGTTTATATTTTCTAATTTCATTACTTTATGGTAATATTTTTACTTCGTCTGTTATTGTCATCTATTTTTCTTATATTATGTTTATTTTTCATTATTGTTACTTTCATGTTTATATTCTTACAATTAGGTAGTTTCTACTCAGATAGAAGTTGATTTTTTAGAAGAATCGTGTATCGGATCGTCAATAACACCAAAGAAGCATCGGCTTCCAAAATTGTGTGAGGAGTCTACTGATGATGATATTCCTACTTGACTTTAGAGTAATTAAACTTCACATTTGACTTTTCGTTTTTTAACTTAATTTCATTTCATACTATGTTACTTTATTGATTTGGTATTTGTTTTATGGACTTTTTATGCTTTTTTCATTAATATGTTATTTATGACTAAAATTATTGTTGTTATTTTAAGTCTAACACTTAATCATTATCACCAGATTTTATGTACAATGACACAATTACAATTGTCTTTGATTTTTGCATGTTATTCCTTATTGTTAGGATTTTACAATTATGTCCTTTGTGTGTTATGACTAATCTATGGTAATTTATTTTTAAATTTTGATCATTAACTTTGGTTTGTTAAACAATAGATTTCATTTTTTCCAATTTTTAACTTAATTTCATTTAATTGTGTGATTGTTAGTCTTTTTATTTTATTGTTTTTAATGTTTTTCATTTAATACGTTGGTTAAACAAAAATTTCCAAGTTATTTAATATTGCGTAAAGATTCTCATTAAAAAGCTAAAATTTGATGATCTTCACAAACGGTTCAGTTTCACTACAAACGGTTCATTTTTCACTACAAAAGAGAGGGCCAGGCGCTTGAACTCATCATATTTCTTCTTCCCCCTCTGCACTCTCGCATACGCCTTTGTTTTCTTGAAATTACGAGGATGTTAATCGTTTTCCTCTGATGTTCTTTCTTGGTATACAAATGCGTTTCCATTGAGGGTTTTAAACACATTATGGGGGTGTTTGGATAGGGAAAAAATAGGCTGCTTATTGCTTATTGCTTAATCCCACCGCAATAAGCAAATTTAAGTGTTTGGATAGGAGTCTTTAAAAATCAGCTTATTGCGGTAGGAATAAGCAAAATAAGCTGATTTTAATAAGCAAGGGGGGAATACTTATTGCTTATTGGTCATTTTACTCATATAAGCTGTTTTATTTTGCCAAACACTTAAATGCTTATTGCTTATTACTTATTCCCACCGCAATAAGCTAATCCAAACACATTTTAAAAAAATGTTTATTCTCACCACAATAAGCAAATAACCAATAAGCTAATGAGCTAAAAACTATTTATCCAAACAACCCTATATGTTGATGTTCTTTCTATATGTTCTTGGGTTCTTCGTGGAACACTTGAACTTTCTGATAATAGTCGTTTTCTCCGGTTCCGAGAAACAGTGCCGCTTCTATAACTATCTAATCTCTAAAAGTTGGTGACAGTGGAAGAAGACGATGATGTTGGAAAGCAAGCGTTATTTGTTGTTCTCCTTCTTAAGCTCTCTGTTTTTTTCTTCAGGTATTGTTATCCTTTTTCTAAAACCAGACAGACATGTCTTTTTTAAGGTTTAATGTTTGTTGAATATCTCTATTCTCTTATGATATGAGGTTTTAAGCCTAATTTCAGGACACTCTTTTTAAAAGGACTTAGAGTAATGCCCTGATTTTTTTTCTTGTAGACTAAGTCATTAAGAAGTTGCTGTGGTGCAACTATTAGGTTTAAATTTAGGCTTAATCAATTAAAAGACCTTATATTTTGTGTTTTTTTTCCGGATTATACCTCAACATTATTTTTTACCTGAAATAGACCTTGCATTTTTTCAATTTTTCTTATCCGCCCCTTTTAGTCATTTTTTGTCCTTTCCTATTCACCTCTTTCTTTTCCATCGACTTGGTCTTTTTCTTTATTTAATGATTTTTTTTTCATTTTAACCCCTTTTCATCATGAATCTTAACAACATCTAATTTATTTTTAGTGGAGGAAAATACAGATGTGTTGACTGAAAATCGGTTCTTGTTAACCGATGCTTGGTGGTAAAATGCAGTTTTTTTCTGGAATGTCCATTCTTATATTTGGATTGTCCATTCTCTCCAGTGTTATAACGTAACCCAGCTTTTCCTGTTTTTGACTTTTTGGTATAATTTTTGTAAAGCCTTTGAATTTATTCATCTACAAGTCTTTTTTTTTTAAGTGATATAATGTTTTTAAATAGATGAAATCCCATTTTTATAACATGATTCCTTTTGTTGTACAGATAAGGTCAGCAATCTAGCTAGCACATCCTGTTATGCTAAAGAAAGGTTAGAGCATCTCCAATGCATACAACTTTTTAAGAGATTGCCATGTTACCATTCCACTCTCATACAACTTCATCTTTCAATTCTCTAATGCATATATTATAAAAGAATGGGGCCCACTTTTCATCCATTTAACTCCACCTCATCATCATCCAATGCATACATTTCTCATACCACTCCCCTTTTACATCTTTCATCCTAAAAAGAGTTTTTGTTTTCTGCGTTTAAAATAATGATAAAATTGTAATTATGTTTTAGATTGGTGGAGCATCAAGGTTAGTAGAAATTCATAAAAATAACGGTCTTGATTATAAAACTCTGTTTAAAGATTACATGGTATTTAATAGTAATGTTTTTAAAAATAATCAAAACTTCCTTTAAATCCTCTTGTTATTATTTTGCACAATTAAGTAAAAATATGTTTTGATTATAACTCTTTTCATCCAATACTTTTTTTTTGGTTTGTTTGGATGTATTGGGATTTGAGATCTTAATGTGGCTAAGTTGGGATTTTTATTTGGTCTACCACATGAAATGCCTAAGAGAACAATAATGGGATAAAAGGTTCAAAAAGCTTCAATATATACTTGCCTGTTTATTTGTTAAAAAGAAACAACTAACAGCATGATTAGATTTTATGGTCCAAGATGATTAATTTAGGGGGTGTTTGGATTGGGTTTTGAAATAGGTTAGGCGATTTGAAATAAATAGATTTAGGTGATTATTTTTAAAATTTCTTCTTGTTATATCATTTTATGGTTCATTAAGGCATTTTATCCTGACATATCAACCACTTGTACCTTCAGTTTTTTTAATTATAAGAGCATTTCCCTTTGAAAAATCAACCCAATTCTAGCATTGCACTTTGTTTGTTGAATTTTTATTTACTTTGATGTAGGGTTAGATATAAAGGGATATTAAGTTCACTTATATTATATTTACATCTCTTCAATGATATGCACAATCACAATGATGGAATAAATTTTTTTTCTCTAGATTATGTTTTTGTAGATGAGCTATTCTGGTAGTATAGTTGGAGATACTGAATCTAGTTATACCAACTGAGAAATAGCAAAATTCCTTCACTTCTTAATCCATGTATGCTTTGTTCTACTAAACATCTATCTAAATTCTTGTTTTGTGTATTAACATTTCAATCCAAAATGTTAATATCTTCATTATGATAGTTCCTATATCATCTTTGTGCATTAACACTCTTGTTTAAAATGACTTGAGTAATGGCCTAATTTCTCTTGTATAGACTAATTCATGCTCTTGATTGAAGTACCTTCCTCATGTCTGAAAGGTGTTTCATATTCTAACAAAACTAACAACTGTGAACTTTTTGAAAATCTTATATGTTCTTCTTGTTTTCTTCCATTTCTCTTGTGTCACTTCACTCCTTCCTCCCTCCTTCCATCAAAAAGTTCATCTTTTCAGTTGTTGTCTTCCTCATTGCAGTGGAGTGGTATGGTGTAAGCTAATTCTGTACAAAAACTCATAATAATGAACTTTGAAGCAAATGATACATTCAGACTTCCATTTTCGTGTGTTTTGGAACCTTTTTTTGTTATTGTTTATCTTTATTTTGTATGCTAAGTTTTTATGTATTTTGCTGTTGGTTTTAAGATCATGTCATTCTTTATCTACAGTTTCTTTGGTGGCAACAAAATGCATGTATGCATTCAACAAATGCAGCTGTTTCTTTAGTTAATGACTTTTTCTATTATTTACCTTTTCATTATACAGTTGCTATAGTGGAGAAAAATACACAATATGCTTACCGGTTTCTATTTTATAGCTCTTACCCTTTTTTTTATGTAAAATCAATCTTCATTAAGTGGCTGATTGATCCCAAATTAATATATTTTCATTTGTTGAATAAGATTTTAGATTCGTTTATTTGAAAGCTAGCCCAAGAAATGTCTCTTTAACCCATGCCTGTTTTTCTTTGTCAAATGTCTTGTTCTTGATTCTTCTTTGATTAAAATTTTAAAATGGTTTTGATTTTTGAATGGCAGAGGTTCTTTATATAAGTCTTTCCTACTTGAAAATTAGGGCCTTTGAGTTTTCTATCAGCTTTTTGTTTTTTCATCATGTTCTTCATTTTATACAAAGATAATCTTGGAAACAATTGATTTTATTTTTTTGTAATTGTTTTTTTATAGTGGATTGATCATGCTCTTTCTTGAAGTATCATCCTTTCTATAATGGTCTTTATGTGATGGTTTAAGTTATGTTTCATTTTTTTTTAATCTTCTTAATCTTCATTTTTTTAATCTTCATGTCTTAAGTGAAGAAATGTGTTATGTTCTCTGTTTTCTTTTTAATATAGGCCTGTTTCTTTTAACCATTAAACTCTTTATAAAATGGCTTATGCTTATGTATCACATATTCACATTGTGGAAAAGTTGCCTCCAAAATTAGCAAGTGGCAAATAGTTCAGGGGTTATTTCAGTAACTTATCATTTACTATTCATAGTTTGACTATGAATAGTAATATATATGTGAATTGAATGAAGAATTGGACGGTGTATATACGTGGTCAAAGTAAGGCGCCTAAAAAACAATTGTCCGCCTACAATTTGGACGGCTTTTCTTCTTTCCTTTCATATGATATTGCTTTTGGCTATAAATAGCCTGAGCCATGAGCCAGAAAGACATGAAAATAATCATCCAAGTATATATAGAAAAGTATTACATATATATACAGATACATCACCATGTATTTTAGCTCTCCCACTCTATTTGTAATCTCTTTCATAATCCCTGTAAACACTTCAAATTATAGTGAATTGTTTCTCGGCTTCCTCCGCCCGTGGTTTTTTTCCCGATTTGGGTTTCCACGTAAATTCCTGTGTCTCTATTCTATTTATTTTATTCGTATTTCGTTGTGATTATTACGCTTTGATAATTTTTGATCTCATTCCGCATTGAGCTAATATTATTTAAGTCAATTTGGATCTGTCGTATTTTACAACAATTGGTATCAGAGCATCCAGGTTGTGATATTAGCTCGTTGGGATCATTTTATCAAGTAATTAATCATGTCTTCGGTAAAATACGATATTCCACTACTGGATCGTAACACCCGATTTCCGTTGTGGCAAGTAAAGATGAGAGACATTCTCATTCAGATGGATTTACACAAGGCGCTATTGGGCTTCAATAAGATGCCCAATACATGGACCGAAGAAGAAAAGGAGATGAAAGATCTGAAGGCTTTATCCCAGATTCGTTTGCACTTGTCAAACGATGTTTTGCAAGATGTTCTAAAAGAAACGTCAGCGGCTTCTTTATGGCTAAAGTTGGAACAACTGTTGATGACCAAGAGCTTACCAAACAAGTTGCATTTGAAGCAACGATTGTTCAATCTCAAGATGATTGAAGGAGGCTCTTTAGCTGAACATATATCCACATTTAGAGAGTTAGTAAATAACTTAGAGAATATGGATGTTCAGTATGAAGATGAAGACTTGCCTCTATTCTTACTATCGTCGTTGCCAGAATCCTATAGCCATTTTCGTGATACTATTATCTATAGCCGTGACACTCTAGTTTTAGATGAAGTCTATACAGCTTTGGATTCAAAAGAGAAGATGAAGCATATTACTGGTGGTGGTTCAAGTGATGCTAAAGCCGAAGGTTTGAATGCCAGAGGAAGAACAACAGAGAGAAGTAGAACTTCTCAATCTTCCAACAGAACCAGATCCAAGTCAAAAGGCAAACGAAAGTTTTGCAACTATTGTCACAAGAAGGGACATGTGCTTGAAGAATGCTTCAAGTTGAAGAACAAAGAAAAAGAGAAGACGGCAGCAAATGGTAAACAAGCTAGCACTTCGGGTGAAACCGATCTAGCTAAGGTCGAAGGTATTGGAGAACTTTTGACAGTTTATTCAGATAAACTGGATTCCACTGGTGATTGGATACTCGACTCTGGTTGTACTTTTCATATGTGTCACAACAAAAGTTGGTTTTACACATTTGAAAAGGTTAACCAGGGCTATGTGTTGATGGGTAACAATACTACATGTCCAGTTCTTGGACATGGTTCAGTCAGGATCCGTATGTTTGACGGAGTTATTCGAACCATGGGGGATGTTAGATATGTTCCTGACCTCAGAAGAAACTTGTTATCTCTCAATTCCTTTGACAAAAAGGGATACGAGTTTGCTGGTAAAGGTGGAGTTCTCAGGGTATTCAAAGACGGTTCCGACAAACTGAGAGCCGAACGAAAAACCTCAGATCTTTACTTTCTTGACGGGCAAACAATTTCGAGTGATGCTGCTGTTGTGTCAAAGTCTCTTTCTGATCCAGATCAGTCCCGTCTTTGGCACCTTCGACTCGGCCATATGAGTTTTCAAGGCATGTCAGAATTGAGTCGAAGAGGTTTACTTGGTCAACAAAAGATTGTTGATTTGGATTTCTGTGAAGACTGTGTATATGGCAAGGCAAAACGAGTAAGGTTTGCAAGTGGTATCCATACAACGAAAGGACCACTTGATTATGTTCACTCGGATTTGTGGGGACCGGCTCGAGTTGCTTCAAAAGGTGGAGCTATTTATATGCTCACTATTATTGATGATTTCTCCAGGAAGGTGTGGTCTTTCTTCTTAAAAAATAAAGGAGACGTTTTCTCTACCTTCAGAAATTGGAAAGTTCAGGTTGAAAAGCAATCAGGTCTGGTGGTAAAGTATCTTCGTACGGATAATGGACTTGAGTTTTGCTCAGAAGAGTTTAATGTCTATTGTCAAAAGGAAGGCATTACTCGACATCGCACAGTAGTCCATTCACCTCAACAAAATGGTATAGCTGAAAGAATGAATCGCACCATTATGGAGAAGGTCCGGTGTATGCTTTCTAATTCCAAATTGCCAAAGTCTTTTTGGGCGGAGGCTGCTTCGACTACTTGCTATGTTATCAACCGATCACCGTCACGAGCAATCGAGAAGAAAACTCCGTTTGAATTATGGTCCGGTAAACCTGCAAATTATTCAGATTTAAAACCATTCGGATGTCCAGCGTATGCACGAGTTGACAATGGGAAGCTAGAACCAAGAGCAATCAAATGCGTTTTTCTTGGGTACAATCAAGGTGTAAAGGGTTACAAGTTATGGAGCTTTGATTTGAAGAAAATTATCATCTCAAGAGATGTTACTTTTGATGAGTCTGCTATAATTCAACCAGTTGCTGACTCTTCTAAAAGAACAGATGCATCAGATGTATCATCCGAAGCAAATAAAGAGAATGCTCAAATGGAGGTGGAGCTTCCTACTTCACCTACCACTAATCAGAGTACAAATCAGCATCAAGATTCTTCTTCGTCGGATGAGCATGTTGTTGGTGAAGATTCAACACCTTCACAACCACAAGCTACTACTCCAAGCATTGCAAGAGATAGACCGAGAAGATAGATTATTCCTCCGAAGAGGTATGCTGAATCTGATTTGGTTGCCTATGCTTTTATTGTTGCTGATAATATTGAGTCTGCAACGGAGCCTGCAAATTATGACGAGGCTATCAAATCTGAAGACTCAAATGATTGGATGCTCGCTATGCAAAATGAGATGGAATCTTTGCAGCGAAACAGTACTTGGAATTTAGTTCCTATTCCGAAAGGGAAGAGACCAGTTAAATGCAAGTGGGTCTACAAGCTCAAGGAACCTGTCAACCCAAATGATAAACCAAGATACAAAGCTCGGTTAGTAGCTAAAGGCTACAGTCAGATTCCTGGTATTGATTACACTGACATTTATTCCCCAGTTGTCAAACATACTTCCATTCGTGTATTGTTGGGGTTGGTTGCTTCTAATGATTTTGAGTTAGAACAACTTGATGTCACTACAGCTTTCCTAAATGGTGAGCTTGAGGAAGAGATTTTTATGCAACAACCTGAAGGTTTTGCAGTTCCTGGAAAGGAGAACTACGTATGCAAATTGAACAAATCTCTTTATGGCCTCAAGCAGTCTCCTAGACAATGGTACAAGAGGTTCGATTCTTTCATGACCAGTCACAAATTCAGCAGGTGCACCTATGATAGCTGCGTTTATTTCAAGAAAGGTGACAATGGTTCAAAGATCTACTTACTCTTGTACGTGGATGACATGTTGATTGCAGCAAAAGATATGAAGGAGATTCAGAAGTTAAAAGACCAGTTGAAAGCTGAATTTGAAATGAAGGACTTAGGAGCTGCCAAAAAGATTTTAGGTATGGAAATTATTCGTGACAGGAAGTCTAGGATCTTGCATCTTTCTCAGAAAAGTTATATTGAGAAAGTCCTAAGACGCTTCAGTATGCACGAAGCAAAGTCTGTCAACACACCTTTTGCAGCTCATTTCAAGCTATCATCCGCTTTGAGTCCTACTAATGAGACTGATATGGCTTACATGGCACGTGTTCCATACTCTAGTGCTGTTGGATCTTTGATGTATGCTATGATTTGCACGCGCCCTGATTTGGCTTATGCTGTTAGCATGGTTAGTAGATACATGGCGAACCCGGGGAAAGAACACTGGAAAGCAGTACAGTGGATTTTTCGTTATTTACGCGGTACGTCTTCTATATGTTTACGTTTTGGTAAATCTAACACTGGGGTGTTCGGATATGTTGATTCAGATTATGGCAAAGATTTGGATAAACGAAGATCAATTACAGGGTATGTGTTTACTCTAAATGGTTGTGCTGTTAGTTGGAAAGCCCAGTTACAGTCTACAGTTGCCCTGTCTTCTACCGAGGCAGAGTACATGACGATTACAGAAGCAGTTAAGGAAGATATCTGGTTGAAGGGGTTATTTGGAGAACTCGATGATAGAATAAAGGTGACCACAGTTTTCTGTGACAACCAGAGTGCTATCTTCTTGAGTAAAGATCAAATGTTTCATGACCGAACAAAGCATATTGATATTCGTTATCATTTTGTGCGGGATATCATTGAAAAAGGTGATTGTGTTGTGGACAAGATTCATACAGATTATAATCCCGCTGATATGTTCACCAAAAGTCTTCCTATAGCCAAGTTCAAATTATGTTTGGACATGGTGGGTGTTTCTGATCGCAGTTGAGCCTGAAGGCTCATGGTGGAGGAAGTATTATTTATTTTTCGGAAACAATTTTTTCTCTATATAAAATTTGCAGATTCTTATGGAAGTTTTAGAGTTTGATGAGCTATAGTTTTTTTTGACTAATCGTAAAGCATGACTTGCTTAATTTTGATGTCAAGGTGGAGATTGTGGAAAAGTTGCCTCCAAAATTAGCAAGTGACAAATAGTTCAGGGGTTATTTCAGTAACTTATCATTTACTATTCATAGTTTGACTATGAATAGTAATATATATGTGAATTGAATGAAGAATTGGACGGTGTATATATGTGGTCAAAGTAAGGCGCCTAAAAAACAATTGTCCGCCTACAATTTGGACGGCTTTTCTTCTTTCCTTTCATATGATATTGCTTTTGGCTATAAATAGCCTGAGCCATGAGACAGAAAGACATGAAAATAATCATCCAAGTATATATAGAAAAGTATTACATATATATACTGATACACCACCGTGTATTTTAGCTCTCCCACTCTATTTGTAATCTCTTTCATAATCCCTGTAAACACTTCAAATTATAGTGAATTGTTTCTCGGCTTCCTCCGCCCGTGGTTTTTTTCTCGATTTGGGTTTCCACGTAAATTCCTGTGTCTCTATTCTATTTATTTTATTCGTATTTCGTTGTGATTATTACGCTTTGATAATTTTTGATCTCATTCCGCATTGAGCTAATATTATTTAAGTCAATTTGGATCCGTCGTATTTTACAACACACATAATTGTTTGTTTCTACACGATGATAGGTGTTAACACCTTGGAAGCATGATTGCGGATCGTCATGTGAGTGTCTAGTCAGTTGAAAAATTCTTGGTATCATCATGTTCTTTTTTTTTTCCAGCTATTGGTTTTATTAAAATGCGGTTTTTTCAGCTCCTTTTTCTTTTAAATTTAATAAATAACATAATAGAGGACAATACATATCGACGGAAGGCAACCGGGCAACCCTTTGATTTACTATAGATCTATGTGTTTTTTTTTTTTTTTTTTTTTTTTTAGAGCAGTTCAAAGTTATTAATATTTTATGGGATATTGGTATCACATGATATCACATTTGTTTTGTCTTCAGAGATATAACATTAGTTTTCGATATATGGGTCAAAATTGTTGCCGATTTTGGGTAATTAAGTCAAATGATGATTCTTGATTTGGGTCACTGTGTCCAAAAATGACACAGTTGTTCTTGATGTTGCTGGTGAAAAGAAATCTGTAGATGTGAGATGAGAACAGGTGCCCTTTTATTAACATTTTTCTTCAAAGTTATAATGTCCATATCTTGCCAAATAAAATTTTCAAATGGATCAAATCCCAATTTTATAACATGATTTTTTTTTGTAAATCATGTGTAGCTAAGAGAATGTCATCATTCCACTCTCATACAACTTCATCTATCAATACTCCAATACTCCAATGCATGCATTCCACTCGGTTGATGCATCAAGGTTAGTAAAAAGTCATAAAAATAACTGTCTTTAACACATTATCTGTTGATGTTCTTTCCATTGTGATAGTTCCTTTAGGGTCTAATGGGTTTAACAATCCTCTGAAGATAAAGTTAACCCAGTTTTTTCACAGTGATTTTTATGTTGCCGGCAATTAACAATACCAACGTTTGTGATCTTGAAAACCTAATTTTTTAGGGTTTAGTTAGTTTATTCGATTCTGTATAACAGTCACTGTTTATTTGAAGATGGAATTGAAGGCACCTGACACTTAAATTGAGACTTTTTTTTTTTGTATTTCAGAGCAATTATTCGGTGATGGATACGTTCTGCTGTCGTTATTCTTCAATTTCTGATTGACTATGTAAGATACAACCGAGTGATTCTAAACATCCGTTTTATTGATTTTTGTTCTTGATTCTCGTCATTTATAGTTGGGTATACTGAATCTAGTTATACTAACTGAGAAATAGCAAAATGTTTTCAGTTCAGTTCAGTTATTCCAGGTATGATCTGTGAGTTTTGACCTTTTATTGTATCAAAGATCCTGCTTTACTAAAGTCAAATGATAGGCATCATTAATTAGATCATTATGATTTGTTCTGTATCTTCTTAGTTCTAAAAATTTTACCAAGAAAGTCAAGCGATACACATGTGATTCCCCTTACATTTTGATGAGATGTTTGCTCAATGTTGATGTTCAAGTGGTTGTCTTGTGTCAATTCTCTATTTTTCATAAATATTTGAGCTTTTGAGGCTAATGTAAGGACACTCTTGTTTAAAATGACTCGAGTAATGGCCTCAACTTTCCTGTATAGATTAATTTATTAAGAAATTGATCTATAGTCTTAGGATCTTTTGGTTTTATTTACTTGCAATTGTTTTTATAGGCGATTGATCATGCTCTTTATTGAAGTATCTTGCTTTCTAAATAGTCTTTAGGTCATGGTTTGATTTTTGTGTTTTTTTTAAATATTCTCTTCCTTTCGTTGCCTTGGTTTTTAAGTGTCTTATGTGAACAAAGTTTCTGTTCTCTGTTTTTTTGATCATGATGAGATGGTTATTTTTTAGTTGTCATGGTTATTTTTTATCCATTGGACATGTCCATCATAGGATTGTATTATCTTTTTAGCTGGCTTATGCTTTTCTATCCAATATTCACATAATTTTTTTTTCTCACATTATGGATTGATTCACTAGGAAGTGTTTCCTTTTTGGAGTTTCTGTTTCTGCCTATTTGATAAGATAATTTCTCAATGTGCATGTTTAAGTGGGTGTCTGATGTCAGTTCTCTCTATGGTGGCAAAGTTCATGTATACATTCAAAGATTCAGTTGTCAAATCGTGAGATATTTGACATCTTTTTCTTTAGTTAATGAATTTTTCCATAGGTAACCTTTTCATTATACAATTGCTAAGGTGGAGGAAAATACACATATGCTTACTGAAATCTAGTTTTTGTCAGCTGATGCATGGTTGTCAATTGCAGTTAGTCTGGTTTGTCCATTTTTATTTATGTGCATTTTATCTATTATATAGCTCTTATCCTTCTTTCTGTAAAGTCAATCTTCATTAAATGGTTTATTGATCTCATATTAATATATTTTCTTTTTGTTGAATAAGATTTTGGATTTGTTTATTTGGAAGCTAGCCCAAGACATGTCTCTTTAACACATGTCTTTTTTTTCTTCTATCAAATGTCTTGTTTTTTGATTAATTTTTTCAAAGGTTTTTGATTTTTGAATGGCAGAGGTTCTTTAAATGATTCTTTCCTACTTGAAAATCAGTTTTTCGTTTTTCATAATGTTCTTCATTTTATACAAAGATAATCTTAGAAACATTTGATTTTATTCTTTTAATCTTCTCTTCCTTTTGATGTGTTGTTTATTTCATGTCTTGTGTGAATAGATGTGTAATGCTCTCTGTTTTCTTTTTGATCATTATGCAATAGTTATTTCTTAGTCGGCATGATTCATGATGTGTTTGTATTTTTAGTCATCATCCTTGTATAACGTAGGCTTCTTTGTGATGTTTCTTTTAACTATTAAACTCTTTTTTAAATGGCTTGTGCTTATATATATATATATATATATATATATATATATATATATATATATATATATATATATATATATATATATATATATATGTAATGGGATATTGGTATCACATGATATCGCATTTGTTTTGTCTTCAGTGATATGATGTTACCCAACTTGAGCAGTTTTCGGTATATGGGTCAAAATTGGTGCCCATTTTGGGTAATTAAGTTAAATAATTATTCTTGATTTGGGTCACTGTGTCCAAAAATGACACAGTTGTTCTTGATGTTGCTGGTGATAAGAAATCTGTAGATGTGAGATGAGAACAGGTGCCCTTTCTTTAACATTTTTCTTCAAAGTGTTAATGTCCGTATCTTGCCAAATAAAATTTTCAAATGGATCAAATCCCAATTTTATAACATGATTTTCTTTTTGTAAATCATGTGTAGCTAAGAGAATGTCATCATTCTACTCTTATACAACTTCATCTATCAATACTCCAATGCTTGCATACAACCATACAAACACCACCTCATCACCCTCCAATGCTTATATATCATAAGAACATGGGGCCCACTTTTCATCCATACTACTCCCACCTTATCACCCCCTCCAATGAAGATGTTGAATTTATTTTTATCTGGAACTGAGAAAATTTATTGATTTACAGGTGAAAAATGGAATCATTGACCCTTTGAAAGTCATAAGAACAGCCTCGGTTGATGCATCAAGGTTAGTAAAAAGTCATAAAAATAACTGTATTGACTATAAATCTAATTTAAGTTTCCATGGTAGTTAAAATTATGGCTTTTGAGTTTCTTGGTTTGAATTTTTGAAAGGCAAAGGTTCCTTATACAATTTTTCCCAACTTGAAAATTAGGGTTTTTGAGTTTCTTGATTTTCATCCTGTTCTTCATTTAGTACAGAGACAATCTTACAATCTTTGGTTTTACCAAATCTTCATTTAGAACATAGATATTCTTGATCCTGTGTAAGATTATTAACTACCTCAAATTATTTGATAACAGATTTTACATTTTTAACTCTTTTCTAACAAGATGTATCCATTGTCCTTTTTTATTGCAGTGAAATGATTCTCCTCTTCCATTGTCTTAAGAGGCTTAAATGTGGTCTGTTTCTTTATAGTTAATTACTTTTCCATTATTTAAAATCTTTTCATTATGAATCTTAATAACATCTAGTTTTATTATACAGTTGCTATAGTGGAGGGAAATATACATGTTTTCTGAAAATCAGTTCCTGTCAACCAATGCATGGTGATAAATTGCAGTTTGTTTGTTTCCCCATTCTTATTTACCCCCTTTATTAATAACATTCATGTGCATCCTTTCTATTTTATAGCTTTTACTCTTTTTTTTTATTTAAAATTAATCTTCTTTAAACGGCTAATCTCTCTCATATTTAAGTATTTTCTTTTGTTTAATAACCTTTTGGTTTTGTTCATAATTTTTTGTTGCATATCTCTATTCTCTGATGATATGAGGTTTTAAGCCTAATTTCAGGACACTCTTTTTAAAAGGACTTAGAGTAATTCATTAAGAAATTGCTGCGGTGCAACTTTTAGGTTTTAATTTAGGCTTAATCCAATAAAAGACTTTATATTTTGTGTCTTTTCCGGATTAAACCTTAGCTTTTATTTTTACCCGAAATAGACCTTGCATTTTTTCTATTTTTCCAATCTGGCCCTTTTAGTCATTTTTTGTCCTTTTCTATTCACCTACTTCTCTTCCATCGACTTGGTCTTTTTCTATATTTAATGATTTTTTTTTCATCTTAACCCCTTTTTATCATGAAATCTTAATAACATCTAATCTTATTATAGTGAAGGAAAGTACAAATACATTTACTGAAAATCGGTTCTTGTTAACCGATGCTTGGTGGTAAATTGCAGTTTCTTCTGGTTTGTCCATTCTAATATATCACCATATAAATATACTTTTGTTTGTTAGGAAGCAAGTCCAAGAATTGGCTATTTAACCATTTCTGTGATTTTTGTACTTATCATCTGTCCTTTGTCTTATTATTGATTCTTGTTTAACCATCATCTTTCCTACTTGAAAGCTAGGGTCTTTGAGTTTCTTGTTTTTCATCATGTTAATTGTTTTTTTATAGTCGATTGATTCTGCTCTTCATAGTTGAGAGGTGTCATATGTCCCATATAAATATAGTTTTTAATAACCCTTAAAATGTGTTCATCTACAAGTGTGTTTTCTTTCTGGGTTTTTCTTAAATAAGCAATTCTTTGCTATTTTATTGTAATGGGATTTAGGTATCAATCATTTAATATCACTCTCAACTCGACCTGTTATTGGTATAGTTTTTGTTCAACTCTCTCTCTCTCTCTCTCTCTCTCTCTCTCTCTCTCTCTCTCTCTCTCTCTCTCTCTCTCTCTCTCTCTCTCTCTCTCTGTGTGTGTGTGTGTGCTGGTAAATTGCAATGCAGGTTGTCCTTTCGTAATCCAGGTGTTTTCTGTTCAAACCAAAACAACTTCAATAACAAAATAGGCCAAATTCAATAAATATAAAAAAAAAATCATTTTCCATGTAATGGGATATTGGGATCACTTAATATCACATTTATTTCTCATCTACACATGTGTTTTCTTTTCTGTATTTTTTAAGTGAGCAGTTCTAAGTTATTTTGATGTAATGGGATATTGGTATCATTTAATATCACATTTTTTTCTCTTCAGTGATATACTGTAACTCGTTTTCAGAATACGGGTCATCATGTTCTTCATTTTATTTATTTATTTGTAATTGTTTTTTATTGTGGATTGATCTTGCTCCTTATTTATTTTCATGATTTTTTTTTGTAATTTCATTTTAACTATCAGAATTCAGGAATGTATATTATAGGTTTTGATGAGTTTTTTTGAAGATAGTTGAGATGTGTGTTGTTCCATAACCTGTTTTTAGATGGCTCATATGTCCCATATAAATGTAATTTTCAATAACCCTTTGAATGTATTCATCTACAAGTAGAAATAAATGATATAGGCATATGAATATATGATAGGACCTAAGGATCATCATTTTCATATCCACCCATTCCAATAGTGGAAAGATAGGAGTGTGACTAATGATGATGATGAGTATCTTCTTTTCTATAATGGTCTTTATGTGGCAGTTTAAGTTTATTTATTTTTGATTTTCTATTCCTTCTGATCATGATGCCTTGGTTATTTCATCTATTATGTGAACAAATGTTATGTTCTGTTTTTTCTTTTTTATCATGATACAATTGTTAGTTCTTCTTTGGCTTGATTCAAAATGTGTTTGTATATTGACTATAATTTAATACCTGTTGGATCTATTCACTAGGAAATGTTTTTCTTTTTTGGGTTTCTGGTTGAAAGTTGTGATCACAAACATGAGACTTCTCTTCCATTTGCTGAGATATTTTCTTTAGCTAATGACTTTTTCCATTATTAACCTTTTCATTTTTAACCTTAATAACATCTTATTTATTTATACAGTTGCGAATTGGAATAATAAGAATTAGGTGATTACTTCTAAATTTTCTTCTTGTTATATCATTTTACGTTTCAATAAGGCATTTTATCCTCACATATCAACCACTTAGAGCCTTGTACCTTCAGTTTTTTTAAATTATAAGTGCATTTCCCTTTGAAAAATCAACCAAATTCTAGCATTGCACTTTGTTGAATTTTTATTTACTTTGATGTAGGGTTAGATATAAAGGGATATTAATTTCATGTATATTATATTGATCATGCTCTTTGTTGAAGTATCTTGCTTTCTAAATAGTCTTTAGGTGATGGTTTAATTTCTGTTTTTTTATTTGTTATTTTCTTCTTTTTGTTGCCTTGGTTTTTTACTGTCTTATGTGAACAAATGCTATGTTCTCTGTTTCTTTTTGATCATGATGAGATGGTTATTTTTTAGTGGCTTATGTTTTTCTGTCCCATATTCACATAACTTTGTTTTTATTCTAACCTTTTGGATTTACTCACTAGGAAGTGTTTACTTTTTTGAGTTTCTGGTTCTTCGTATTTGATACAGTATTTTCTCAATGTGCATGTTCAATAATCAAGTCAGTGTCTGATGTCAGTTCTCTCTCTCTCTCTCTCTCTCTCTCTCTCTCTCTCTCTCTCTCTCTCTCTTCAGCCTTTTTCCTTTTATACATTTTGTACTGATTATGCTTATATTTTGATGCCATCAATTTCTGTAGGTCCCTATGACACCTAATGTATAGGTGGCTCTATTGATGGACTTAAGAAGGTGAAAATAACTGAGGTAGTCATAGATGCATCTCTGCATGTGAAAGTTGCTCCTTCTGGTAATGAAACCAGTGATTAATTTCATCATGCCTCTAGAGTTCAAAACCGAAAAAACAACCTGTGGGAAGGTATTTTTGACATTTTCCCTCAAAAACTGTGAACTTTTTGAAACTTTCTCTTGTATCACTTCACTCCTTCCTCCCTCCTTCCATCAAAAAATGTTCATCTTTTCAGTATTTGTCTTCCTCATTGCAGTGGAGTGGTATGATGTAGTTAATTCTGTACAAGAACTCACAATAATGAACTTTGAAGCAAATGACACATTCAGACTTCCATTTTCATGTGTTTTGGAACCACTTTTTTGTTATTGTTTAGTTCTATTTTGTTGGCTAAGTCTTTATGTATTTTGCTGTGGGTTTTAAGATCATCTTGTTGTGAATGCAACAAAACAAGTTAAGCACTTCTGAAAAATGATAAATGATTTCGGTAACACTCGCGGAATAAAAACTACTGAAAATTACAAACGAAATTGAACACGGTATTTAACGTGGTTCGGTCTAATCTGACCTACATCCGCGGGCGAACGAGAGAGAGGGGATTTTATTTAACATCAAAGAAAATTATAATCATACAAGGCTAAAACTGCTCTTGTAATCTGATCACTCACTGTAAGATATCACTCATAATTTTTGGTTGCCAAAAATTAAGGCTCTGTACAAAAAATTAATACCTCACTAATTTATATGTGTATCTATTCTCTATGATGTTATATCGCCATGTTACAATTTTACAATTGAAAGGAAGAAACCTATTTATAGTATTTTGAGTCGTAAGCCTTTTCTTCCATTCACACACATGTGAAATTGATAAAGTCACCGTTTGAATTTTGCTAATAGACTGCCACAAAAAAATTTACATTCACATGCCTACGTTGAAAATAATTCCCATGTATTTAATGTTGTTTTTCTGCAGCCGTAACAAATTTCTATTTTCACATGAGAGTTGGTGATAGTGATGTTCACCCAACAATTCAATTCAATTGTTAATTGTTAAGTTACATTTATGGTCCTTTAGCTCTTGAGAACTTGTCAATTTGTTCATGACTCCATAAATCTTAATAATCTCCCACTTGGAGGCTTGAACAACTTATTCTTTTTCTGCCATCCAAAACATTACAACATTCCTTAATCACACACACACACACACACACTCTCTCTTTCTCTCTCTCTCTCTCGTTCTCTGCCATGCCTTTTCTCAAACTTCTGAAAGGCCAGTTGAAGCCATACAAAGCTTCAACTTTTCAGTGGTAACCACCTTGGTGAACATATCTGCTGGATTCTTCGTTCCAAGGATTTTCTTCAGATTTAGAGTTCCATCATTAATTAATTCTCGAATAAAATGGTACCTCATCTGAATGTGTTTCGTTCTACTATGAAACACTGGATTCTTTGCCAAGTAAATTGCACTCTGGTTGTCACAATGCAATACACAATCCTCCTGATGCATTCCAAGTTCTGATGGAAAGTTCTTCAACCATATAAGCTCTTTGGCTGCTTCTGCAATAGCCATATACTCTGCTTCTGTGGTTGAGAGAGCAACACTCTTTTGTAACCTGGACATCCAACTGATTGATGTACCTCCAATCGTGAACACATAATCTGTTGTGCTTTTTCCTGAATCCACACACACCCAAATCCGCATCGGCGAACCCTTCTAAGATCACACCCTTTCTTCTGAAACATATGACAACCTCAGATGTTCCTTTCAAGTAGCGTAGCAACCACTTTACTCCCTCCCAATGCTCTTTTCCTGGATTTGACATGAACCTGCTCACAAATCCCACTGCATGAGCAATGTCTGGTCTGGTGCATACCATAGCATACATCAAGCTACCAACTGCAGATGCGTAGGGAACTTTAGTCATCTGTTCCTTGTCTTCTTCCGTCTTTGGGGATTGCTTCTTTGAAAGTCTCAACTGACTTCCCAAAGGTGTACTTCTGGCTTTAGCATCTGCCATGCTGAACTTTTCTAAAACTTTCTTGATGTACTTAGCTTGTGAAAGTTTTAATGTACCGGTAACTCTGTTCCTGGCTATGCCCATGCCTAATATCTGCTTAGCAGCCCCTAGGTCCTTCATCTCGAACTCTCTGGACAATTGCTTCTTAAGCTTGTTGATCTCCTGCATGTCGGACCCAACGATCAACATGTCATCAACGTATAATAACAAGATGATGTATGAGGAGTTAAATTTCTTCAAGTAACAACAGTGATCCATCTCACATCTGTTGTACCCATTCCTTTGCATGAAGCTATCAAACTTCAAGTACCACTGTTTTGGAGCTTGCTTCAATCCATACAGACTTTTCTTCAGTTTACACACCATATTTTCCTTACCAACTGTGGGAAAACCCTCTGGTTGTGTCATGTAGATGTCTTCTTTCAGGTCACCATGGAGAAAAGCTGTCTTCACATCTAGCTGATCTAGATGGAGATCTTCAGAGGCTACAATACCCAAGACCATTCTGATTGTAGTCATCTTTACAACTGGAGAGAATATCTCATTGTAATCAACTCCTCTCTTTTGTTGAAACCCTTTGACTACCAACCTTGCCTTGTATCGTTTGGTGCCATCAATCTCATCTTTAACCCGAAACACTCATTTGTTCTACAGTGCTTTCTTCCCTTCTGGGAGCTTGACCAAGGACCAAGTGTGGTTCTGGTCAAGTGAGCTCAACTCGTCTTCCATAGTCTTCTTCTACTGTATGGAATCTTTCATCCTCAAGGCCTCTGGATAAGACTTAGGTTCACCATTCTCTGTCAACAACAACTAATTAGCTGAAGGAGAATACCTGACTGGAGGTCTTCGTACTGTAGTGGATCTACGGATAATAGGAGCTTCGGTTTCTGCATCATCTGCAACCTCATCCTCTGAACTACTATCGATTGTGCTCCCACTATCTTCAGATATATCGGAGCTCCCACTGCTTCCTGAACTTTAACCTATCTCTGGAGTACTAATAGGTTTTACAACGTCATCATCTGAGATTTCTTCTAACTCAACTTGATCCTTCTTTTCTGGTTGCTTGTTACCAATGGAGCTCTTTGCAAGTTCATCTTGTATAGAGCGTTCTCGTTGAACACCACATCCCGACTTCTGATAATTTTCTTATTCTTATTATCCCAGAAGCGGTACTCCATGTCATCCAACCTGTAACCTATAAAAGTGCACTTCCTTGCCTTTGCCTCTAGCTTGTCTCTCTCCGAGTCTTTAACTTTGACATACGAGACACAACCAAATACCTTCAAGTGTTTGAGAGAAATCTCTCGGCCTTGTCATTCCTCTTCTGGAATCTTGAACCCTATGGGGACTGAGGGTCCTCTGTTGATTAAATATGCAGCTGTGTTGACCGAATCTGCCCAGAACATCTTGGGTAAACCTGCATGTAGTCTCATGCTTTTAGCCCTCTCGTTCAATGTTCGGTTCATCCTTTCTGCTACTCCATTTTGCTGAGATGTCTCCGGAACCGTCTTCTGCATTCTGATTCCTTGGTCAGCACAATAATCAACAAATTCTTTGCTACTATATTCGCCCCCATTGTCTGATCTGAAACACTTGATTTTAAAGTTTGTTTCATTCTCTACAATAGCTTTCCATTTCTTGAATGTGCTGAAAACTTCAAACTTATGCTTCAAGAAATAAACCCAAACTTTCCTTGTGCAGTCGTCAATGAAAGTAACGTAATATCGAGACCCTCCCACTTAAGAGACTGAAGTGGGACCATAAACATCTGAATGAACTAACTCCAACTTTCTGGACTTGGGCGGATGACCTATCTTTGTGAAAGTAACTTTCTTCTGTTTACCCAGAATACACGGCTCACAGAAGTCAACTGTCACAGTCTTCAGATCTGGTATTTTTCCTTTGGAGGCTAGCATCTTCATTCCTTTCTCACTCATATGGCCAAGTCTTTGGTGCCATAGAGTGGATGCCCCAACTTCTTCAACAGCATGTGCTTCAGCATTAGAAACTTCCACCATATAAAGTGTACCCCGCTTCTGAACCTCTAGCAACAACTAAGTTTCCTTTTGTCACTTTCCACTGATGATCACCAAATGTAACATGGTGACCTTCATCATCAAGCTGCCCCACAGATATTAACATCCTCTTCAAGTCTGGAATGAACCTGACATTCTTCAAAGTCCACTTCGTACCCAAAGTTGTCTTGAGGACCACATCCCCAACTCCAGTAATATCCAGGCTCTTGTTATCTGCTAATCTAACTTTCCCTTTATACTGCTTGAAATTATGCATTACTTCTTTGGAATGACTAGCATGAAACGACGCACCAGAATCCATGATCCAAGATTCAGTTGAGTTTTCGACACAACAAATGAGCGCATCATCCTCAAAATCTGCTGCCATATTTACTTGCTTCTTGCCTTTGTCTGCCGAAGGCTTTGGGCACTGATTTCTGAAATTACCTTTCTCATTATAGTTCCAACAAGTAATATCTTTCCTGTTCTTCGACTGACCTCTCTTTCTTGAATTCGATCTTCCTCTACCACCACCTCCTTTGTTGGTCTTTCTTCCTCTATCTTCAGTACTTAGAAGACTACTGGAAGCTTCTCCGGCACTCCTTCTGCGCACATCCTCACCAAGGATTAAATCGCAAATACCTTCGAATGATAGCTTGGCACCTCCGGCTGAACTGCTAACGGCCATCACTGTGCCGGACCAACTATCGGGTAACGATGATAATAGTAGCAACGCCATGACTTCATCTTCAAATCCAATATCAACATATATCAATCTTGATATGATTGAGTTGAAGTCGTTAACGTGGTCTGTCACCGAGCTACCCTCCTTCATCTTCAAATTTACAAGTTGTTGGATCAAGAAAACCTTATTTGCCGCTGAAGGTTTTTCGTACATATTAGACAACGCCAGTGTTGTAGAAATCGGCCTTGGCGGCCGATTAATCGGTGATTAATCGATTGGCGGCCTTAAACCGATTACGATTAGGGTGCTAGGAGGAAATTGGTCAAAATCGGTCAAAGTCGGCCTTGGCGGTCTCGGCGGTCATAGGAGGGAATTTTTTTAAAAATTCAAAAAATTTTAATTTTTAAATATTACACCAAAATTTTAAATTTTCATATTTTTAAGCTTTCAAATTTTAAAACATCAAACTAAAAATTTAAAAATTTTAAATTTTTAAAATTTTAAATTTTCAAATACTTAGTTTTTTAGGGAATATTAATTTTTTAAATGATTTTATTAATAATTAAGGGTCCCCGATTAATCTCCGATTAATCCCCGCCTAGTCCGATTAATCGCTTATCGCCAGTCGACCGCCGAGCTACCGCCGAACGATTTTTACAACCTTGGACAACGCATTTATCAAATTGTAGGTTGTCTTTACATTGACAATATTGTAAGCTAGATTCTTTGCCAATGATAACCTTATCACTCCGAGTGCCTGCCGATCTAATAAGTCCCACTCCTTTTGCGTCATCGCTTCGGGTTTGTCTTTGGACAAAGGTGTAACTTCTTCTGGTAAAGATAATATTCGATTTGCATTCTCCAGAAACCGAAATGTTGACCATCAAATTTTTCGATCTTAACTTTCCCATCTTCAGCCATAGCTCTGATATCAGTTTGTTGGGAATGCAACAAAACAAGTTAAGCACTTCTGAAAAATGATAAATGATTTCGGTAACACTCGCGGAATAAAAACTACTGAAAATTACAAACGAAATTGAACACGATATTTAACGTGGTTCGGTCTAATCTGACCTACATCCGCTGGCGAACGAGAGAGAGGGGATTTTATTTAAAATCAAAGAAAATTATAATCATACAAGACTAAAACTGCTCTTGTAATCTGATCACCCACTGTAAGATATCACTCGTAATTTTTGGCTGCCAAAAATTAAGGCTCTACACAAAAATTAATACCTCACTAATTTATATGCGTATCTATTTTCTATGATGTTATATCGTCGTGTTACAATTTTACAATTGAAAGGAAGAAACCTATTTATAGTATTTTGAGTCGGAAGCCTTTTCTTCCATTCACACACATGTGAAATTGATAAAGCCACCGTTTCAATTTTGTTAATAGACTGCCACAAAAAATTTTACCTTAACATGCCTACGTTGAAAATAATTCTCATGTATTTAATGTTGCTTTCCTGCAGCCGTAACAAATTTTCATTTTCACATGAGAGCCGGTGATAGTGATGTTCACCCAACAATTCAATTCAATTGTTAATTGTCAAGTTACATTTATGGTCCTTTAGCTCTTCAAAACTTGACAATTTGTTCATGACTCCATAAATCTTAACACATCTCATTCTTTATCTACAGTTTCTATGGTGGGCAACAAATGCATGTATGCATTCAATAAATGCATCTATTTCTTTAGTTAATGATTTTTTCTATTATTTATCTTTTCATTACACACTTGCTATATTGGAGGAAAATACACACTAGCTCATTGGTTTGTCCATTCTTATTTATCCTCTTTATTTTTAGGGGTATATACACTAAAGTCCCAATATTTTCATCGATTTGACAAGAAAGTCCTAAACTTTATTTTTTTGACAGTAAAGTCCAAATTACCGGCAATTTTTGACACTTTCACCCTTTTTTCCCGGTTAGCCGGTAACTAGACTTTTTTGTCAAAAAAAATAAAGTTTAGGACTTTCTTGTCAAATCGTCAATTAGGACTTTATTGTCAAAAAAATAAAGTCTAGGACTTTCTTGTCAAATCGTTGAAAATAATAGGACTTTAGTGTATATCTCATTTTTTGTTCGAAATTTAATGGTAGGATACTCTTTAAGCATAAGAGTTATTAAAACCTTCTCTAGTCAGCTAGATCCTATTGAAATCCTTAACATTTGCTTCTTGTTAAATCGTTTTTTTAATCTCAACAAACAAACATAGAAAAAAATGGAGATAATCAAAAAGAAAGAAAGAACCAGGGTTGTGTTGGCTTTTTGCTGTCCCAAAAATGGAGAAATAAGAAACCGAACCCTGGTTCTTTCTTTCTTTCTTTCTTGATTATCTCAATTTTTTTCAATGTCGGTTTGTTGAGATTAAAAAAACGATTTAACAAGAAGCAAACGTTAAGGATTTCAATAGGATCTAGCTGAATAGAGAAGGTTTTAATAACTCTTATGCTTAAAGAGCATTATACCATTAAATTTCTAACCAAAAAAATTATATATACACTAAAGTCCCAATATTTTTAACAATTTGACAAGAAAGTCCTAAACTTTATTTTTTTGACAGTAAAGTCTTAATTGACGATTTGACAAGAAAGTCCTAAACTTTATTTGTTTTTGACAAAAAAAGTCCTAATTACCGGCTAACCGGGGAAAATGGGTAAAAGTGTCAAAAACTGCCGGTAATTTGGACTTTACTGTCAAAAAAATAAAGTTTAGGACTTTCTTGTCAAATCGATGAAAATATTGGGACTTCACTGTATATATCCCTTATTTTTATTCATGTGCAACTTTTCTACTTTATAGCTCTTACCCTTTTTTTTATGTAAAATCAATCTTCATTAAGTGGTTGATTGATCCCATATTAATATAGTTTCATTAGTTGAATAGGATTTTGGATTTGTTCATTTGGAAGCTAGCCCAAGAAATGTCTCTTTAACCCATGCTTGTTTTTTTCTGTCAAATGTCTTGTTCTTGATTCTTTGATTAAAATTTTTAAATGGTTTTGATTTTTGAATGGCAGAGGTTCCTTATATGATGGTTTAAGTTATGTTTTATTATTTTATTATTTTATTATTTTTTTAATCTTCTTCTTTTTTGGTCTTGTTGGTTATTTCATGACTTATGTGAACAAATGTGTTATGTTCTTTGTTTTCTTTTTGATCATGATGCGATAGTTATTTCTTAGTTGGCATAATTCATGATGTGTTTGTATCCTTGTATTACATAGGCCTCTTTGTGATGTTTCTTTTAACCATTAAACTGTTTATTAAATGGCTTATCAGGTTCCGAAGTCGTACTTGCAAAATAGTTATTAGACTTATCCAAGTGAAAGACTGTTGGATTAGGTGTTTAAGCCCATAACTATTTTGGTATGTACTTGACCCGATTATGAGCATGGTCCTTTTGGGTTGCCTTCACTCATGCAACTTGATATGATGACAATAGGAGAGAGAGTATAATTTATTATATGGATAATAAATTCGTACTCAAAATGGTTTTATTAATATATTACAAGATTAATATATTATTTAGAAATCATATTATTTAATTAGTATTGATCAGAAATTAATTTGGTGATCAAAAGAGATTGATTAAATAATTGGGGACTTTGATCGTTGCATAAATGGGTTGATGGACTCCATAGAGTGAAGTGGACGAAATTTATGGGGAAGCCCAATAAGATTTCGTCCAAGGGCTCTAAGGAAGGAGTCCATGGGCTGCTTAAGGCTTAAGCAGTCATATTAGGGTTTCCACCTAAAACCCTAGCAGCCACAGCTCTAAGGAAGTGGTCGAAATCTCCTCTCTCCTAAGTCATTCTGTTGCTTGAGTGTTTGTCACACCATTAGAGGTGCAACTCTTGGGGCACTAAACTTTCAGAAGTCAAGATCAAGAAGTATTGTGATTGTTATTGCTATATAACAATCAAGGTAAGATTCCAAACCCTAATTACATATGATTTTCGAGATTAGTATGCTAGTTCTTAGGGTTTATAAGCTTTGGATAATTTGCATGTGCAATTAGATTAACCTAGATCCAAAGTTTTAGGGTTTTGCATGTGCACCATAGGATTGATGTTTTGCTTAAAACCCATCAATTTGTGTATAGATCTATATGGGACTGACAATCCTACACCCTGATTGTTAGTTACAGTTGGACCGACAGGTCTGGCGTGACAAATGTCGTTAACGTTTCCGACGCCTGAAGAACGTTGTGTTCAGGCCATCTTACGTCACAATATGGTTATAAGAACTAACATGGAGAAAACAACAAAACATTTACGTAGTAATATATTTTCAAACAGTTTTAACAGGTATTAACTCTATGATTACTTAAGGTATACGTTAGGTTTATATACAATGAAGATCCGATAGGCAGTCGAATGTGTGAATTTCGCTTTACTGTTCCTTGTTTGGTTGTGGGCTTAGGGCAGATCCACCAATTCGACTGTCCGTTCGATCTTGATTATATATAACTTGTATACACTAAGTGATCATAGGAGGGTATTAACTTTACATTTAATTTACAGGGAAAACACATCTTCAGCTGGTTTTATTTAATAATAAAACTACATTACATGATTTTCCAGTACAATACAGGTTAAAACTTCTAGAAACATACATTTAGAAAAGGATTACATACAAATACAATTACAGTATACTATTTTCCAGTACAGTGCAACTTACATTTCTGAAACGACCATTATTGTTAACTCTATGATTACTTAGGGTATACGTTAGGGTTATATACAATTAGGATCCGATAGGCAGTCGAATGTGTGATTTCCGCTTTACATCCTGTTCCTTGTTTGGTTGTTGGTTTAGGGCAGATCCACCCATTCGACTGTCCGTTCGATCTTGATTATATATAACTTGTATACTTTAAGTGATCATAGGAGGAAACAGTATGGGTCACATCACTTACATAAATTAGAACTTCATATTTCAAGTTTTAAGCATAAGAAACTTATACATTTTGGTCTTAAGGTACTAAGACTACAACACTTATACAAAGAAAATATTGGATTTTCTGGAAGAACACACTAACGTTTTCAAGAAACAAAGAACATATTTTTCATACAAAATGTTTATGAACTCACAAACTTAAATGTTGACACTTTTTCAAACCACTTGTATTCTAAGGAAATTAGTAGACAGGTACCCATACAAGTTTCAAGAAGACGGAGCATCGTAGTGTCACGTATTAGTTTTTGCTATAGTTTTGGTGTCAAACAAACAATGTTTCGAAAACAATGTAAACACTACTTTATTAATATGATGGTTGTTGCTTTGATTATTATTATTCAATTGTTGTGATATTGTACATGAAGTCATCCGCCCCCGAACGTTTCCACCGTTCTGGTTTGGGGTGCGACATTTATCATTTGTGATAAGTAGATATCAAGTAAGGATGATAACTAGGACAGCCAAATATTACATACCAATTCTAAGCGGAAGCTTCGACATTATCATAGGTATGAATCGGCTACCTCCTCATTGTGTCTAGATTTGTACTACAAGAAAGTTGTACGACTAAATCTACCCACGAGAAAACCATGGTCATTTATGATGACAAGTCGGAGAAAAACCTAAAGTTTCATTTCTACCCTAAAAATCAAACGATGGACTGTTGTAAATTTGTCGGCTCACTGTGATTTAATCAAATTTAAAGGAATTTATCAAATGTGAAGGATTTGATAAAATGTGATGGATTTAACTAAATGATTAAGTCTTGATAAAATGTGAAGAATTTAATCAAATGCGGAAGTTTAAGTGAAGATTTCTTCCAAAAAAAAAAAATGAACGCTGAAATTTTAACAACAAAATAATTTATGTTGTCTACTACCAGTGATCCATCAGGAACTTCTTTAAAGTAGCCCAACTGTTAATTATGTTAACACAAAAAAAGAAACAAAATCCAACTGGAAAAATAAGCAAGAGATTATATTCCATAAGTTAGAACAACTATGGTGTAACGCACCAGTCCTACCTTTCTGAAAGAACATAAAACTTGTTCGTACACAACGACATGTACATAAAGGATTGAGGTGCACATGGATGAATTGAGATAATATTTTTGACTATATTTTTGGTTGAATGCATAAATGAGAAATTTGTTGTCATCATGACGTGTGAGATTCGTCAACATTGTAATGAGATTGACAAGGTATCAAATGTCTCGAGCCGAAAAGAATGTACGAAACCCCGCTGGGTATGAATATTAACTATGAATATCCATTCACAACCTACACCTCAAATCCGGGAAGTTTAACTCGAGACTCTAAGAAAGAAAAGCTTCACAAGTGAAGCTCTGTGAAGACCAGATAAACAAGTCAAACTCAAGGATGACGGGACACGATACTTTATGAACATGCATGAAAGCGGAGATTGCCACATGAGTGGACAACCAGATAAATATTATATAACACTTTTGGTTATAAAAATACTTCGTGTCAAAACCTATAGAACTCACCAACAATTTTGTTAACGTATCTTAATGCATGTATTCTCAGGTTATTTAACAGGTTGGAAGGAATTGCATAGAAGACTTTCCATTATTTTACTATACCATTGTAAACACCAATCTGTTAGGTGTGTGTAGCGATTTAGCAATAGTCGTTGTCAATGTAATTTCTATTTCGGTAATAATAGAAGATTATATTTGTATTGTTCAATGTATGTTCAATAACTGTGATTACTGATTAACGTCGCGCACCTCAACGTTTTCGTCGGTGACCGAGGGTGTGACAGCCAATGTTGACTTTAGTCAACTGCCACATCGTGTCCTTCCTTGGCCACGTCGTGGCCCTCATACGATCAAATAGATAGAGATTTCCCAGTCGCCATGTTGTGGCGACCTATAGACACGCCATGGGAGCTGAGCTTCCAACAACTTAATAGATTAAGTTGTTTCCTTCGATTCCAAGAGCTCCAAGAGCTTCCAACAGCTTAATGGATAAAGTTGGAAACTTTATCCATTAAGATACCCAAAGAGATCAAGATCTCAAACCTTAGGTCCAATAAAGCCAAAATCCACATTGTATTAACCATTAAGCACTTAATCGAAAAAATCCTTAACCCAACCATTCTAGAAGGGTTTATAATACCAGATCTATTAGAAAGATGGAATGTTTATAGACATGCATATCCAAAACAAGTCTAGAATCCATTTTAGGTCATAATAAGCTAAAAATGCCCAAAAATTCATGAAATGATAAGAACTCCAACCAAAGTCTAGATCTACAACATATGATGCTCATGGGACTCAGGAAAGTCATAAAGTTGCCAACTTTATGAGTTCCTTCCTTCCAAACTTGCTCAAACATGAAGAACATGGTTCAATATCTTAGATCTAGCCACATTGAGCGATAAAGATAGAGCCTTTGATACTTACAAAGGTCCATAAGCTATGTGAAATGCTGATGATGTTGGTACCTAGCAAGTTCCACCAATCGAGGAACTTCTTCTCCTTTTCTCTTCTTCTCCAAGCCAACAATGCTCCATGAAGGCCACAAATCACCAAGGGAATGAGAGTTAGAGTTTCTCTGAGGTATAAGGGTGTTGGAGGCTGGTTATGAACCCTAGGAATGGATTAGAGGGGTTTAAATACGAAGAAAACCCTAAAAGAGTCATGGGCTTGTGCTAGAACAGCTACTATGTCATGGAAACTCTTATCCACGCTGTGGTGGCTCAATAATATGTATGTGCCTTTTATTCGGGCTTGTCAATTTAGAGATAATAATCGTTGAAAATGACTTTTTGATAGAACATTATTTAGGATAAATAATCTTAACCAAAGTTATAGTATATGTCACAAGGATTCAGTACATATAGAGAACGCTGAAATCCGACTTATAACGCAGAAGTTATGACTCATTGAAGTTTTGCGATTAAACCGACACGACTCTATGTATCGTAAAAATTAATTTTTTGATAAATTACTTTTTAGCCTTAGTGATATAAATGAAATTCGTAGTTGTCGTTAAGCCGAGAGTGTGCATATAGAGAACGTCAAAATCTGACTTCATTAGAAGAAGTTATGATTTTTCTAAGATTCAGCGTAGCAGTGTACAACTCAAAAATTGAATTGTAGATCGATCGATTATTAGCCAACACAATCTAAATGATAATTGAAGATTTCGTTAATAGGAGCTCAATAATATAAAGACAGTCGAAAACGGATGTCGGATGACAAAGTTATGAAATTTTAACGGACTTTAACTGTCTAAGCCTGTTAAAATATGAATTTTAAAAATAAATTCAAAGTTAGCTGACGGAGTCTAAACAAAAGTTGTAGATCTCGTCGATAGTTACGCGTGGATATAAAGAACGTAAAAAACGGAGCTCGTATGCGGAAGTTATGGATTTTACAAGATAATTAAATTTTGGATTAACAAGAGCATGACACGTGTCACGATCTGACACACCCCTTTCTCCCCACGGATTGCCACCAGATGATGATACGTGGCCCTCAATATGCCTAGCATAAGTTGAGTATGCCCAACGTACTGGGCACATTGGCAGCCTATAAATAGAACTCGATTTTCACTCTTTTCTTCACACCTCTTCATCATTTCTCTTCCAAAACCCTCTCAAGGTCCCAGAGCCTTTCTCTAGCACTTCCTAAGTGTTAGTACCGAAGCTCCGGAGTGCCAGAAAGCCTCGAGAAATAGAGCTTTCGGTTTAGAAGTTCTGCCCGTGCAAAGTCCGGTTTCTCGCTAAACCACCTATAAGTTGAGTTATGCTTACCGTGCTTTAAGTATAACTTATGTTTAAGTTCATTATCGTTATCATGAACCTATAAACAAGATTTATCAGTGATTCCAAGTTGTTATACTGATTGATATACTTACGGGGATGATGACAATGCTAGATTTAATGAGGTGTTTAAAATGGGTTTTCCAAACAGTATACTATGTATGCCAAACAGACCCTACATCTGATATGATCTTACCTGGTTGTCCCTTATTAGCTATAGATCAATAGACTTTTAATTAATGATGATTCTAGACTAATAATTAGTCATAAGAAATATTAGACTAAGACTCAATGATAATAATACTAAGTTACGCCGAAGGAAAAGACGGTTGCTAGAAGCGAAACATTGTCCAAGTTTCGAGTCATCACTTTAACAAGTGAGTGCATAATTACTTTAATCTTACACATAGATATGAATTATTTAATATAAATACATGCTATAAGTGCCTATTACCTGTGTTCCTGATATCTATGCTAAATGAACGATTTATACATGTTTTACTTAATTTAAACCGTATATGTATTTTTAAACCTATAAATATATTAGGTAAAGATGGGTAGATGAAAGATGAAATATATGATGAGAGATGAAAGATGCTATAGTATGATGAAAGATAGGATGTCATAGTATGACAAAAGAAGTAGGCAATGATATAATTCTATGACTTTGGAATTGTTATTTTACCAACGATGTAGTAACTTAGCAAGGTATAAGTGACAACTACCGGACTAATTGATGATAGTCCCGTAGAACACTGGCAGCTATGGGCTTAGTGTCTATTAGATAAACACTGGCAGCGATGAAAACCAGATATTCAAGTCTAAATTTTATCTTGTGACCATTGTGAAACCATGAAAAGTAATTACAAACTTTTAAATGAAGAAATCTATAAGCTCATAAATGAAAAACACGATCTTATTGATAGACTTAATAATTTACAGAAAAGTTTTCATTCTCAAGAAAAAGAAAAGTAAGATGGGTACTCATTCCCCCAATGAGTGATACAGAAGGTACTAGTATGCCAGAGAAGCTACTAGCTAGTCCAGTGAGCTTGACAACCGGTAAAGACTTATCAAATCTGATTATAGCTATGGGATTGCTAAAATCTCAATTACTGAAGAACCCCTAACTCGATTTATAAAGGAGGAATATCTCAATTAATGTCATATCACTAGTTATTATGCAATGTCACAATAATTAGACCAAGTCATCCATAACCTGCACGAGCGGGTTACTACTATGTAATAGTTGAACAAAACATATAGTGTGTTGGTGTTTTTTGTACAAAGACCTTAGTTAGATGGTGTTTTTTTTTAACAGACCATGTATGATGTTTTTTGAATGATTTTGAAACATAGATACCCTCCCGAGTCATTTTCCCCATAGGCAGATCTACATTGGATCCAGGGGTATCTCGGAATGCCTCTCAAAAAAAAAATTAGTAGTATAATTTTTTCTAGAAATTTTCGTTTATGTTTTGGTGATACCCCGAAAAATAATTTGGGCCGCTCTAATTTTTTTAGGTTATTTCTAAATGGTAATTCGATTAAAAATTAGTCCAATAAGTGGTCCAAACTTGTTAAGTCCAATTGGACAATTACCCAAATGAAAATTAGTTTAATGAAACACAAAATTTAGCCTAATTACCCAATACCAAGAAAAAATCAGAAATCACGTGAAAATCCAATCGACAATTCAACAGTCAACATTAATCTCCGACTCGGCTCCCCCCTGCTATCTCGACTGTCGTTGCTTCCTTCCTTATTTCTGTCACACCCCGATCCTTGTCGGAATCGATCGAGGCGTGATATATTGTTCAAAGTCTCATGACAACTATGTTATAATATGATTAGATTCAATTAAGTACTAAGTATGCAAACAAGATACAAATACAAATCCAAATACGAACAACATTTATTACATCAAATTTAAATAGTCTTGTGGATTTCTAAGGCACAACCTATTTTTCATCAACTTCATTCTTCAAATCTGCATCATGGGTAAAAACAGGTCAACTACGAGAGTTGGTGAGTAATCTAATTTTAGTAGAGAAAATTGTGAAGTTGAAACCTTTATAATTGGAAATTTGTTTTCTTTTGAAGTCGGCAAACAATTGTATTCGAGATAACGGTTTATAAATCAAAAATTGATTAACAAATGATAACAACAACAATAAGTCCTCACCCTATATATACATATGTATATATATATAAATATATATAGGATGGAGCATCTAATCATCATACACACTCAACCACGTGCGATCAATCACCTTAGCGTCCCAAGGCGGGGTGGTCAACCCAATAGCGCTATTATTGTCCATAACGTACCTCAAGAATACGGGCATAGTCATGGAGATTAGACTAAAAATGATAATGCACTACAAGTACATGTAGCGTAAACAAACAATAGTTATACAATTAATGACTCACGTATAAATGTCCCAACAATGTCTCAATTGTGATAAAACAATAAAATAAAGTTGGAACATATTAGAACCACATGATACATCCCAAAAGTATTGAAATTATAAAGTATGGGGTAGATTACTCACCTTAGTCCCAAAACGAAATGCGTGTGTCGTACGATAGACGGTTCGGGTCTAAATGGCGTAGAACCTAATATAATTAATAGTTTTGGTTTAGGAACTGCTAAACGAAAATAGAGTACTAATACAAATAATTAGACACATATTCTTATATTAGATGAATTAACAATAATTCATTTTGATTATAATATTAAGGTATTCATTTGTTAAATGAATTTTAAATTGAATTAATTACTTTGCATAATTAATTTATATTTTCAATTTAGGCCAGATTTTAATAATTTCTTATTAAAATAATAACTTGCCCAATTATAATTATTTACAGATTTTAACAATTATTTATATGAAATAATCATTAAAATGCATTTTTACATGCTTAAATACTTAGGGAAATGGTTTTAAATAGTACACAGTATTGGAAAATTATGAAATTATTAGGAAATCATTATTTCATACAATATTAATTACTGTAAAAGTTTTATATTTTTCTGAACTGTTTTAGTATTTATTTAATACTTTAATGATTAAACAACAACAAAATTCGGGAAAATAATAAATGATTCCCAAAAATTCTGTAAAATTAACCATAGTTTTATAACATGATATAGAGCCCAATATATAAGTTTCGGATATTTGTGACTATGGGAAGTATATTTTATATATTTCATTATTAATTAATCAATAAAATCATAAATAATAGTAAACAGTAATATAAATGCATGAGACTTCATAAATTATGTTTAATCAATATATTGGTCATCCCAGAATTTTCTCAGAATTTATTGAATGCAAAAGGTATTTTATGTGAATTATTGCCCTACTTTATTGCAATAATTATAGTAATTCAATAAAAATAAGTTATTTTCTGAAAATTTCCAGAACTTCTTATTTTATTGATGGGATTCTGAGAAAAATCAGGTTTATGCATAAAATGAGTTTTAGATATTTTGGTGGATTTAATTTGTTTCTTGTATGAATTTGAAACTTTTAACAACATACCTTGATGAATGCTTCAAGAGGGATGAAGATTTGAGTATAATAGATTGTTCTTGGCTGGAATATGAGTATTTCTTGGATGAATTTCGAGATTGAGAGTGAGAGAAAGAATAGAGAAGGTTTAAGTGGTGAAGAGAATAATGTGTTGGAGAAAAAGGAAAGGAAAGTGGATGGGAGGTGTGAGTGGGAGACCATGGGAATAATCTTTTTGCTTTTGGTGGTCTTCATAATTTCCCACTAACACAAGCATCTTTTACATAATTAATATAAGAGTTTTATAAAATTTAATGTAAAGTTTATAAAAATAGAGTTTTATAAAAGATGAGTTATTATTTGATTATAACAATCTACTTTGATTTGAAGTTTAATTATAGCATTCAAGTTTGATTCTTTTAAATTTAATTAGAGCACTATACTTTGATTTGATTTTAATATGGTATCATAATTTAATTTGATTATAGTTATAACGTTGTACTATACTATGTTGCTATTAACGTCAATTTATATCGTAGTGTATGAGTTTTGATCCTATTAGCGTCAAGTAATCTTGAGTAGGGTTTGAATGAGATTGAGAGAGGTTTCGTTTGTGATCTTTTTGAGTGTCCGGCTTCGCAACGCAAGGTCCATAGACCCCGTTAAGCCATGATTTAGTGTCCTACACAATCCCGATGATTGTGCAATAGTGCTTTATCGCTTTGGTTCGTTGTTTAGCACTGTTAAGGCTAAGGAATATCAAACACATGAACTTTCCAAATGATGTTTTCTCATTAAAATAGCGAATTGTACAGTGATTACATAACGTAAACCCTAACATACAAGGGTTAATGGAGTTGACCGGTTTAACTTGTTGACTTTGTTTGACTTTGACTTGACCGAAATTTGATGGTTGTCACATCATCGCACCGTTAGAGGGAATTTCGTCCCGAAATTTGCATTTTGACTAGGACTTCAAGAGTTTGGAAAAAGATGTGGAAAACGTTTCGTAGTACAAGAAATTGATTTTGGTGAGGAACAACCCGCCTGATGTCATATGACGACCTTGGAAATTTCTTATTGTAACTTGAACTGAGTCGATTTAAAAGGAGTTTATTGTTTTCGGATGATAGAGTATTCTATGTGTGCTTTTATACTCCCTGTTTTATCCTTGGTATTACCACTATGAATATTTTATAACGTAGTTAGCGAGTTCCATCATTACGAATGTTTCAACAAATTTTGACGAGATTTGCATTATAAGTCCTACCAGTTCTTTTATAGTAGCTTGGCGTAAACTAGTCGTATATCATTAAGATTGCAAGGGCATTCGGATGGGTGACCCCGCCTTAAGCCCACAACCAAACAAGGAACAGGGAATGAGGCGGAATCACACATTCTAAGTCCATAGAATCTTAATGATATATGACCATAATGTTTACACTAGCCATCATAGATTCCAGGGGCGTAGTATTATTGCGGCCAGGAGGGGCAGTGGCCCCCTCCTGATTTTTGGGCTAGAAGTAGGAATTGTAGTTCAAAATAAAATAGTTATAAGCCTGCTATCTTCAAACTTGGGCTTTGGCCCCTCCCGATTCCTAATCAGAATTGTCCAATACTCCAAATTCTCCAAGCGACCAAGCGGTATCAAGAAATCAAAATCGATTCATCCCCATTTGCCCAATTCGCTGCCTATCTCGCCTGCTGTTCGTTTGTCGCTGTCTCGCCAAGTCAGTCGCCTGGTCTCACTCTCGCCAATTTGATTTATAAGTTATGAACTTATAAATTTGGTTATTGTTGGTGTTGGGTCTTGTACTGTTGCTGCTGTTTTCAGTTTGATTTTTTTATTTTTAGATTTCGTTATTGATTTGGTTATGCTTAACAGCTAGGCAGCTTCAAACAAAACTGAAAAGTGAAAACAAAGATTGATTTGGTTATTGTTAAATGAGTTATTGGTTATTGTTCAAATTTTGATTTTTGATTTTTTTGATTGAATCAATTGTTCCTTCATTTTGATTTTTCTAGATATAATCATGGGAAAGATGAAAACATTGAAAGAGAAATTGCTGTCTGCTTACTAATATATCATTCATAATCTGTTTTTAAAGACATTAAAGGCCGTCGGGCTGAGTTGTAATTCTTTTTCTAGGTGTTTTTGGTGTTTATTTGTTGAAAACAATATGTTATTATTATTATTATTTTTTTGTTAATTTCAGTTTATAATATTTTCGCCCCCCCCCCCCCCAAGTTAATTGTTCAAGCTCCGCCATTGATAGATTCACTAGTAAAAACCCTGAGTTTTTACATAGATGATAAGACTTATTTGGGTTTTGCCGTGTTCTCAAGATTCATGGTTTATATACTTGAATTGATGCTAGTTTTAGTAATAAAAAGAAATTTAGAATTTAAACGTCGATGTTAGAAGCTTGTACTGATATTTAAGGGGTTAAAAAAATAAAGTTTTATTAGTTACCTATAGCGACACACAAGTCATAATTTGCATGTGTGAAGACTTGGAGTACTTTCTAATTGGTTCATATGTGAAGACTTGGAGTACTTTCTAACTGGTTCATGTGTGAAGACTTGGAGTACTTTCTAATGAAAAGTGTGTTACTGGGGAAATTCGAAACTGGTACGTAGCTTCAAAGTCAAGAATATGCAGTAGGCATGTGATGCATTAAATGCATGAGGCACATAAGTCATAATTTGCAGCAACATATACGTATATGTGTGTGAATTGAAGAAGAAGGTTACGGCTCATAGACCATATATATTCATTTCCTTTTTATTTGTTATTAATTACTTCTCCCACTTCACTTATATAAATCATCACATTCTTACCGCAATTTTTAACTTCTCCCTCACAAATGGATCCACCTGCAGATCATCAAAACCCCATATATGACCTCGATTGGTTTCAGTACTTTGATCATCAAGATCTTTTCAGGTATATATAAACGTCACTCATTACCCCATCTTTCGCACAAAAAAGTGATTTTGTCTATATTGATCAAAACATGGTTTGGATTTGTAGTGATCAAAAAGAGTCTTTCATCGTGTTGGATTTGATTATCTTGAGTTTTTGGATTTTTGCAGTGGTGACAGGCTCGACCATCCTGATTACGAGTTGTCGGAAAAATTGCATGAAGTGCTCGATCAGAACGTTTCCACAGTACTTAACAAAGATCAAAACATCATTTCTAGAAATGAGTTTCACGATTTGGATCCCCTTGAAGATATAAGCTTATGGGATTGTTGGGAGGATGGTAATTTACCATTGGTTAGTTTCAGTGAAGACTGTAAATCCGATGGTGAGGCTACATGTAGTTCTAGTGCTGCCACCACTGATCACGGTGGCCGGAAGGTGGCAAAGAGATTGAGACCATTGGAGTTTGAAGAGATAGCGAAGTACTTTGAGATGCCGATAATCATGGCGGCAAAGGAACTAGGGATAGGGTTAACATTGTTGAAGAAAAGATGCAGAGAGCTAAACATAAACAGATGGCCTCATAGAAAACTTACGAGCCTACAATCCCTCATTTAAAATGCCAAGGTAAATTACGATAATAACCTTCTATACATTACTCATTCATGCATGCCTGCACTTGGAAACCAAAGTAGTTTTGGTATTTTCTAAAATTTTAATTATTAGTTTCTTTATAACATAAACAATGGCCCTAGGCATATTCCACATCAATTCAATTGATTTACTACGATTTCCTGATTTATATTTATATAAACTTAACTCATTGTAAATTTTGTGAACTCACACGAAAAATATATTGCATCTAACTTTTTTTTAGGAGTTGGGATTAAAGGAGGAGATAGAGACGTTAGAAGGGCACAAGAAGATGATGGAGAAATTGCCAGGTATGGAATTGACAGAAAGAACAAAGAAGCTTAGGCAAGCTTGCTTCAAAGCTATTTATAAGAAGAGAGGACTTAACAATCCTTAGTCCTTACCTTTTCTTTTAGCCATTTTGTTATAATTAGTGGATTTTAATCTACATTGTATGTGTTTTTCTCTTGATAGTTTGATACCCTTTTTAGTTTCATTGTGTTTGTTTGTCTATTGATTTTTTTTATGCAGAAAATTTTGTATAATTTAGGTATTATAGTTTGTATTATGTATTTAGCCATATTCTAGATTGCCGACACGACTACGCCGACGACTCTATACTAGAGGTCTATATAAATAGACTTATGAATTTAGTAGGAATAACTTGATTATAATCTTGTGATTTGTTCCATGTCTGATCCACTCCTAAGATTCACTCGACATGCCCCCAGTTACGTGTAATTAAAATTTTATTAGACTGTTGATCCTAATGAGTCTACCCTAAGTCCACAACCAAACAAGGAACAAGTCAACTACGAGAAACACGCATATGGACTTGTGAGTTATTTGTAAATTGATTATGGAAATAAAGTTTTTAGACATTGTTGGGTAAAATAATTGTAAAACACTTGTTGGGCCATGGTTAGGAGTGTTGGGCACCTTTTGGGCTTTCCATGGTTACTAAATGTGAAACATGTAGCACTTGCGTGGGCCCCCACAAAACTAAGTTTTCACATTTCTTTCCCACTTCTAGGCCCATTAGGGAACTTAATAGTCCAATGAGTTGGCCATTTTGGAGTGTATCCTTTCGGATACGTTTGATAAGGTCGGGTATTTTGATGGCTCAAAAGTAATGTGAATGACGCGCTTTGGCCTATAGGTTTGGGAACTCTCGCCTTTGGTCCCCAGATAAGCAAACTGGTCCCTCGGTTGATTGGGATGTATACGAATGCTTACCTAGTCAGGACTTTCGGGCTACCGGCACCTCCCCCTTCCAGTTACTACGCGTCCATTACTATGATCCTACCCAACTAGAGTGGATGACTTTGAATTTCCTATGAGCTCTAAGGAATACATATATGTATATACATTTTGTTAAACAACTTGAGTATGTGTGTGATTTTCAGAGAAAGTGGAGAATATTCACAAGTGTATGCACACATATAAGTGTCAGGAGTAATACGTATGCACATAAGGGAGCAATTAACACACAAAGGTATTCCTAGGATTTTCTAAGTGTGAATTGCATGCAGTTGTGTGTGCATTTTATAAACTAGCATACGAGAGGACCCTAGAGGCTATAGACTAGGTCAAGGTAATTAACTTAATTCCCTATAGTCAAGGCTCTCATACCAATCTGTCACACCCCGATCCTTGTCGGAATCGATCGAGGCGTGATATATTGTTCAAAGTCTCATGACAACTATGTTATAATATGATTAGATTCAATTAAGTACTAAGTATGCAAACAAGATACAAATACAAATCCAAATACGAACAACATTTATTACATCAAATTTAAATAGTCTTGTGGATTTCTAAGGCACAACCTATTTTTCATCAACTTCATTCTTCAAATCTGCATCATGGGTAAAAACAGGTCAACTACGAGAGTTGGTGAGTAATCTAATTTTAGTAGAGAAAATTGTGAAGTTGAAACCTTTATAATTGGAAATTTGTTTTCTTTTGAAGTCGGCAAACAATTGTATTCGAGATAACGGTTTATAAATCAAAAATTGATTAACAAATGATAACAACAACAATAAGTCCTCACCCTATATATACATATGTATATATATATAAATATATATAGGATGGAGCATCTAATCATCATACACACTCAACCACGTGCGATCAATCACCTTAGCGTCCCAAGGCGGGGTGGTCAACCCAATAGCGCTATTATTGTCCATAACGTACCTCAAGAATACGGGCATAGTCATGGAGATTAGACTAAAAATGATAATGCACTACAAGTACATGTAGCGTAAACAAACAATAGTTATACAATTAATGACTCACGTATAAATGTCCCAACAATGTCTCAATTGTGATAAAACAATAAAATAAAGTTGGAACATATTAGAACCACATGATACATCCCAAAAGTATTGAAATTATAAAGTATGGGGTAGATTACTCACCTTAGTCCCAAAACGAAATGCGTGTGTCGTACGATAGACGGTTCGGGTCTAAATGGCGTAGAACCTAATATAATTAATAGTTTTGGTTTAGGAACTGCTAAACGAAAATAGAGTACTAATACAAATAATTAGACACATATTCTTATATTAGATGAATTAACAATAATTCATTTTGATTATAATATTAAGGTATTCATTTGTTAAATGAATTTTAAATTGAATTAATTACTTTGCATAATTAATTTATATTTTCAATTTAGGCCAGATTTTAATAATTTCTTATTAAAATAATAACTTGCCCAATTATAATTATTTACAGATTTTAACAATTATTTATATGAAATAATCATTAAAATGCATTTTTACATGCTTAAATACTTAGGGAAATGGTTTTAAATAGTACACAGTATTGGAAAATTATGAAATTATTAGGAAATCATTATTTCATACAATATTAATTACTGTAAAAGTTTTATATTTTTCTGAACTGTTTTAGTATTTATTTAATACTTTAATGATTAAACAACAACAAAATTCGGGAAAATAATAAATGATTCCCAAAAATTCTGTAAAATTAACCATAGTTTTATAACATGATATAGAGCCCAATATATAAGTTTCGGATATTTGTGACTATGGGAAGTATATTTTATATATTTCATTATTAATTAATCAATAAAATCATAAATAATAGTAAACAGTAATATAAATGCATGAGACTTCATAAATTATGTTTAATCAATATATTGGTCATCCCAGAATTTTCTCAGAATTTATTGAATGCAAAAGGTATTTTATGTGAATTATTGCCCTACTTTATTGCAATAATTATAGTAATTCAATAAAAATAAGTTATTTTCTGAAAATTTCCAGAACTTCTTATTTTATTGATGGGATTCTGAGAAAAATCAGGTTTATGCATAAAATGAGTTTTAGATATTTTGGTGGATTTAATTTGTTTCTTGTATGAATTTGAAACTTTTAACAACATACCTTGATGAATGCTTCAAGAGGGATGAAGATTTGAGTATAATAGATTGTTCTTGGCTGGAATATGAGTATTTCTTGGATGAATTTCGAGATTGAGAGTGAGAGAAAGAATAGAGAAGGTTTAAGTGGTGAAGAGAATAATGTGTTGGAGAAAAAGGAAAGGAAAGTGGATGGGAGGTGTGAGTGGGAGACCATGGGAATAATCTTTTTGCTTTTGGTGGTCTTCATAATTTCCCACTAACACAAGCATCTTTTACATAATTAATATAAGAGTTTTATAAAATTTAATGTAAAGTTTATAAAAATAGAGTTTTATAAAAGATGAGTTATTATTTGATTATAACAATCTACTTTGATTTGAAGTTTAATTATAGCATTCAAGTTTGATTCTTTTAAATTTAATTAGAGCACTATACTTTGATTTGATTTTAATATGGTATCATAATTTAATTTGATTATAGTTATAACGTTGTACTATACTATGTTGCTATTAACGTCAATTTATATCGTAGTGTATGAGTTTTGATCCTATTAGCGTCAAGTAATCTTGAGTAGGGTTTGAATGAGATTGAGAGAGGTTTCGTTTGTGATCTTTTTGAGTGTCCGGCTTCGCAACGCAAGGTCCATAGACCCCGTTAAGCCATGATTTAGTGTCCTACACAATCCCGATGATTGTGCAATAGTGCTTTATCGCTTTGGTTCGTTGTTTAGCACTGTTAAGGCTAAGGAATATCAAACACATGAACTTTCCAAATGATGTTTTCTCATTAAAATAGCGAATTGTACAGTGATTACATAACGTAAACCCTAACATACAAGGGTTAATGGAGTTGACCGGTTTAACTTGTTGACTTTGTTTGACTTTGACTTGACCGAAATTTGATGGTTGTCACAATTTCTACCAGCGATTAGCTCCGGTGGTGGTTGAATTCTGGTGATATCCTCTCCAGTATGGACAATGAAGCAAGTAAGTACAAAAATTAGTGATTATTGTTGGGATATATACAGTAAAGTCCCAATATTTTCATCGATTTGACAAGAAAGTCCTAAACTTTATTTTTTTTTGACAATTTAGTCCAAATTACCTGCAGTTTTTGACACTTTTACCCATTTTCCCCGGTTAGCCGGTAATTAGGACTTTTTTGTCAAAAACAAATAAAGTTTAGGACTTTCTTGTCAAATCGTCAATTAGGACTTTACTGTCAAAAAAATAAAGTTTAGGACTTTCTTGTCAAATCGTTAAAATTATTGGGACTTTAGTGTATATATAATTTTTTTGGTTAGAAATTTAATGGTATAATGCTCTTTAAGCATAAGAGTTATTAAAACCTTCTCTATTCAGCTAGATCCTATTGAAATCCTTAACGTTTGCTTCTTGTTAAATCCTTTTTTTAATCTCAACAAACCGACATTGAAAAAAATTGAGATAATCAAGAAAGAAAGAAAGAAAGAACCAGGGTTCGGTTTCTTATTTCTCCATTTTTGGGACAGCAAAAAGCCAACACAACCCTGGTTCTTTCTTTCTTTTTGATTATCTCCATTTTTTTCTATGTTTGTTTGTTGAGATTAAAAAAACGATTTAACAAGAAGCAAATGTTAAGGATTTCAATAGGATCTAGCTGACTAGAGAAGGTTTTAATAACTCTTATGCTTAAAGAGTATCCTACCATTAAATTTCTAACAAAAAAAAGGAGATATACACTAAAGTCCTATTATTTTCAACGATTTGACAAGAAAGTCCTAGACTTTATTTTTTTGACAATAAAGTCCTAATTGACGATTTGACAAGAAAGTCCTAAACTTTATTTTTTTGACAAAAAAATCCTAATTACCGGCTAACCTGTAAAAAAGGGTGAAAGTGTCAAAAATTGCCGGTAATTTGGACTTTACTGTCAAAAAAATAAAGTTTAGGACTTTCTTGTCAAATCGATGAAAATATTGGGACTTTAGTGTATATATCCCCGAGATATACAAAATTGATTTTAACAATTCAGAAATAGTGTATCTTAATGGACAATTTGATATCTATTATCACTCTTTGCTTTATGATGAGAAATTTTTAAACTTGAAGGGAATTCAGAAATAGTGTATTATTTTTTTTTTACAGTTTTATAACATCATTCCTTTTGTTGTACAGATAAGGTCAACAATCTAGCTAGCACATCCTATTATGTTAAAGAAAGGTTAGAGCATCTCCAATGCAAACAACTTTGTAAGAGATTGCCATGTCATCATTCCACTCTCATACAACTTCATCTTTCAATTCTCCAAACAACATACAACACCATGTCATCACCCTCTAATGCATATATATGGGGCCCACTTTTCATCCACCTCATCAGCCTCCAATTTTGGTACTATGTTTAAGCTAGTGACACTGAAGTATAGGCGAGAAGGAAGATTTTAAATGCCACAAATGCAGCTGTTGAATTTATTTTTATCTGGATTTGAGAAATTTTATTGATTTGCAGGTGAATATGTGAATATGGTGAAAAATGGAATCATTGACCTTTTTGAAAGTCATAAGAACAGCCCCGGCTGTAGCATCAAGGTTAGTAAAAAGTCATAAAAATAACTGTCTTTATTTATAAAGTTTCCATGGGATCTAAAATTAGGGCTTTTGAGTTTTTTGGTTTGAATTTTTGAAAAGCAAAGGTTCCTTAGACAATTATTCCCTACTTGAAAATTAGGGTTTTTGAGTTTCTTGATTATGAGTTTTTTGTTTTTCATCTTGTTCTTCATTTAGAACAGAGACAATCTTGATTAAGGTTTTTGAGTTTCTTGATTATGAGTTACTTGAAAATTAGGGCCTGTTGAGTTTTTTGTTTTTCATCTTTTGGTTTTGTTAACTCTTCAATTAGATATTCTTAGAATATTTTGGTTTTATCATGTTGCAGTTTTTTTAGCTAGTTTGTTGATCATGTTCTTGATTCTGTGTAAGTTTGACTTTCTTGGTGAACCATTTAGATCTAAAAAGATACATAACGACTCATAATGATCTTTTGATTTTATTCATTTGAACTTGTTATACCCTTTTTCCTGTGAAATTAATCTTCTTTAAACGGCTAATCTCTCTCTCATATTAATATATTTTCATTTGTTTTTGGTTTTGTTGATAAATGTTTGTTGAATATCTCTATTCTCTGATGATATGAGGTTTTAAGCCTAATTTCAGGACCCTGCGTGATTTTTCTCTTGTAGACTAATTCATTCATTAAGAAATTGTTGTGGTGCAACTTTTAGGTTTTAGTTTAGGCTTAATCTAATAAAACACCTTATATTTTGTGTTTTTTCCGGATTAAATCCAAACTTTATTTTTTTATCCGAAATAAACCTTGTATTTTTTCAATTTTTCCGATCTGACCCTTTTAGTTATTTTTTTCCAAAAAATTGTAAAACATGAGGGGGTTTCGGGAAAAAATTAAAAAGTTGAGTTTTTTTTTCAAAAAACAAAAATGAAAAAATTACAAAGTCCTTTTCAAGGAAAAAAAATAATGTTTCATTCAATAATGGTTTCATGTATTTTTTTTTTCGGGATTACAAATAAACACTATTGGTGTCATTTATATAAGCTTATATGACTTGATGAGCTTAGTGGATTAAGCAGTTAATTACTGACATTTGTATGACTTTCCTTTTCATTATGAATCTTAATAACATCTCTCTCTCTCTCTCTCTCTCTCTCTCTCTCTCTCTCTCTCTCTCTCTCTCTCTCTCTCTCTCTCTCTCTCTCTCTCTCTCTCTCTCTCTCTCTCTCTCTCTCTCTCTCTCTCTCTCTCTCTCTCTCTCTCTCTCTCTCTCTCCTAGTGTGGTATCATGACTTCCTTAAATTATTTGATAACATTTTTTTTTCATTCTTTACTCTTTTCTAACACGATGCATGTACCCCATTATTTTATTGCAGTATAATGATTCGTGTGCACCCTTTCTATTTAATAGACTTTACCATTTTTCTGTAAAATTAATCTTCACTAAATGGCTCATCTATCCCATATTAATTAATATATTTTCATTTGTTAAAAAAGCTTTTGGATTTGTTCATTAGGAATCTAGCCCAAGAAATGTCTCTTCAACCCATGTGTGTGTTTTTTATATACCAATTGTCTTGTTCTTGACTCTTTTTTTTGTTTTTCTTTTTGTTTTTCAGCATGTTCTTTTTATACAAAGATAATCTTGGAAACTTTTGGCTTTATTCATTTGTAATTGTTTTTTTAGCCGGTTGATCATGATCTTTTCTTGAAGTATCTTCCTTTCTATAATGGTCTTATGTGATGTTTTTTTTAATAATCTTTTCTTCCTTTTTATGCGTTGGTGGCACCAAATGTAAATCTGAATTCTCTATTCCAGCTCTTGTGTTTTATTAATCCAGGTATTTCCTGTTCAAACCAAAACATCTTCAATAAGAAAGTAGGCAAAATTCAATAAATAAATTCATTTTTTGTGTAGTTTCAGTCTTACCAACATTTATTTCTCTTCAGTGATATACTGTAACACAACTCCACTCGTTTTTGGAATACGTGTCATCATGTTCTTCATTTTATGTAGAGATAATCTTAAACTCATGTAGTTTTATTTATTTATTTATTTATTTATTTATTTATTTATTTGTAATTGTTTTTTATGTTGGATTGCTCTTGCTCTTTATTCAATTTCATGTTTTTTATTTGTAGTTTCATTTTAACTATCAGAATTCAGAAATGTATATTATAGGTTTTGATGAGTTTTTCTGAAGATAGTTGAGATGTGTGTTGTTCCATGGCCCTTTGTTAGATGGCTCATATGTCCCATATAAATGTAATTTTCAATAACCCTTTGAATGTATTCATCTACAAGTGTGTTTTCTTTCTGGGTTTTTATTAAATGAGCAATTCTATGTTATTTTCTTAAATGACTACAAGTGTGTTTTCTATTTTTAGTGTTATAACATAACCCAACTCGACCTGTTTTTTGTTATAATTTTTGTTAAGCTTTTGAATTTATTCATCTACAAGTTGGTTTTCTTTCTGGGTTTCTGTAAATGAGCAGTTTCAAGTTATTTTTATGTAGTTTATGGTAGGAGTAGAAATAAAGGGGTATCATATATATTTCTCTTCAATGACTAATGATGATGATGCCTTGGTTATTTCATCTATTATGTGAACAAATGTTATGTTCTGTTTTTACTTTTTTATCATGATACAATTGTTACTTCTTAGTTGGCTTGATTCGAGATGTGTTTGTATATTGACTATCATTTAATACCTGTTGGAACTATTCACTAGGAAACGTTTTTCTTTTTTGGGTTTCTGGTTGAAAATTGGGATCACAAGCATGAGACTTCTCTTCCATTTGATGAGATATTTTCTTTAGCTAATGACTTTTTCCATTATTAACCTTTTCATTATGAATGTTAATAACATTTTATTTATTTATACATTGCTATAATGGAGGAAAATACACATATGTTTACTGAAATTGAGCTCTTATCAACCTATGCATGGTGGTAAAGTGATAGCTTTTTCTACCTTGTGAAATAAATGACACAATGGAATGCTATCTTCACCATAAATGAACAACGACTAAGACTCAAATAACCATTCAATAATCAAAAAAAGCAAAGCCCCATTCGAGAGGGAGCAAACTCTCCAGTTTCTGGAAGAATAAGAATGACATTGGTTTTTTCGGGTTTTCTTAATCACGACCTTTTAAAGATAATGGTGGACTGTTAGGTACAAACTAGGTACAAACCCTCTTAAGCTTGTACTCACACACATGGTACAATTCAAAAAAAGATACCATGAAATGAGACCAAGATAAAACAACGTAGAAAGAACTAAAACCCTATTCCGCATATATACATTCTAACAAGTATCATAGCAGGCTATTATCGGTTACCTTTTAAAGAGTATCTTAATATCTTCAATTTTGAAAGTATAACTGCATAGATTTTCAAAGTATAATATCGGAATGAGAACAAAAAGTAAAAGTAGAATATCTTCTTAACATGTTCAATTTTGAAAGTAAAAATACTACAGATGAGTCTAATGCCATAATTGGTTAGATTTTGACATTACTAAGCCTTAACAAGAATAAAAAATAAAGGTACAATATCTTAATAGGAATAAAATTAAACTATATGCTTAATAGTTTAGATTATCAATGTGCATTGTCTTAATAAAAAAGATTTGAAAAGAAAATGCTATTTAAAACCAAAATCAAACAAGTGTAGATTTTAAAAGTCTTAAATTTATAATGTTATAAATGATAACCAAAACTAAAGAAATATATCAAAAGTATAATACGGTAGGAAGAAAATAACTTGAAATTATATATTTCTATAAATGATAACCAAAACTAAAGAAATATATCAAAAATATAATATGGTAGGAAAAAAAACCAAAGGCATGAAGCTATTTGATAACCAACAAGTTTTAGGTTTCAAAGAGTAATGTCTTACTAAAAGAAAATGGTAATTCGTCTTTGAAAATAATAGCATTGTACTTATTTTCAATAAAAATTATGTTATTTTCTTATTTAAGCATTGTACTTTCAAATATAGCAGTATACTTTCATTTTTAATTCACAAAATACCCTTCTGGCTCTACATTTAAAAACAATGATGATTTGTATAAAACAAATATATTTGTATCCATTTTCAATAAAAATTATGTTATTTTTCTTAGTTATGGGTTGTACTTTCAAATATGGCATCATATTTTAATTTTTAATTATTATTTTCACAAAAAATTATGTTATTTTCTTATTTAAGCATTGAACTTTCAAATATAGCATCATACTTTCTTTTTTAATTCATATTTTCAAAAAAAATTATGTTATTTTTCTTATTAAACAAATATATAAATGGGGATGAGGGCAAAATGGTAATTCGTCTTTGAAAATAATAGCATTGTACTTATTTTCAATAAAAATTATGTTATTTTCTTATTTAAGCGTTGTACTTCTAAATATAGCATCATAGTTTCATTTTTAATTCATATTTTCAAAAACAAATTATGTTTTTTTTTCTTATTAAACCATTATACTTTCAAAGTATAATGGTTAAATAAGAAAATAAAACAAAAAAAATAAAAAAAAATGAAGATTTAGAAATGAATGTTAAATATATAATTACACAAACAAAAAAAAGTACATTTCACAAATCACCATTTTTTTGAAAAAATAACTTCAAAATATGAACTAAAATTTTTTTGTTCACAAAATACCCTTTTGGTTGTACTTTTCTAAACAATGATGATTTGTATAAAAATCATCATAAATATTTGTATCCATTTATGACATTAATCGTATATTCAATAAAAATCATGTTATTTTCTTAATTGAAATTATAAACTAGATTATGCTTTTCATAAGAGTTTTTAGACATATTTATGGTTCGAGTATTTTAAATGTATGGAATCACATAATACATTCATGTTTTTTTGTCCTTATGGAGAAACACATTATTGTTTACGTACCATACACCAAAGGATCTTACTAGGTTTGTCGAAAGGATCTTACTAGGTTTGTTCTTGTGGGCGGTTTTATCTGAACTGATAAGAATGTTGATTTTCATATCTACATTGAATAATATTTCAGTTTTTTACCCTTCTGGTTGTACTTTTAAAAACAATGATGATTTGTATAAAAATCATCATAAATATTTGTATCCATTTATGACATTAATCCTATATTCAATAAAAATCATGTTATTTTCTTAATTAAAATTATAAACTAGATTATGCTTTTCATAAGAGTTTTTAGACATATTTATGGTTCGAGTATTTTAAATGTATGGAATCACATAGTACATTTATGTTTTTTTGTCCTTATGGCGAAACACATTATTGTTTAGGTACCATACACCAAATGATCTTACTAGGTTTGTCCAAAGGATCTTACTAGGTTTGTTCTTGTGGGTGGTTTTATCTGAACTGATAAGAATGTTCATTTTCAGATCTACATTGAATAATATTTCAGTTTTTTAGTCTTAAATTGATTGCGTTGTTTATTTTATCTTATGTATGCAACACAATTATAGATATTATTTCAAAAGATAAAAAGATAATTGAATAGATTTGTCATGTACGTAACTAATATAGAAATGAATGAAAGTAATATGCTATAAAAATAAGATAAATCAATATATTGTTTATACATTTGTCAATCTGTCCACCGGACAGGTATGACACTAGCTAATATGTCTGGGAGATACAAAATTCGGAATATGTCGGTTAAACAAAATTTCCAAGTTATTTAATATTGCGTAAGATTCTCATTAAAAATCTAAAATCTGATGATCTTCACAAACGGTTCAGTTTCACTACAAACCGTTCATTTTTCACTACAAAAGAGAGGGCCAGGCGCTTGAACTCATCATATTTCTTCTTCCCCCTCTACACTCTCACATACCCTTTTGTTTTCTTGAAATTACGAGGATGTTAATCATTTCTCTTCCAAAACCCTCTCAAGGTCCCAAGGCCTTTCTCTAGCACTTCCCACATACCCTTTTGTTTTCTTGAAATTACGAGGATGTTAATCATTTCTCTTCCAAAACCCTCTCAAGGTCCCAAGGCCTTTCTCTAGCACTTCCTAAGTTTTAGTAGCGAAGCACCGGAATACCAGAAAGCCCCGAGATATAGAGCTTTCGGTTTAGAAGTTCTGCCCGCGCAAAGTTCGGTTTCTCGCTAAACCACCTGTAAGTTGAGTTATGCTTAGTGTGCTTTAAGTATAACTTATGTTTAAGGTCATTATCGTTATTATGAACCTATGAAAAAGATTTATTAGTGATTCCAAGTCCGGTTTCGGCGCCTCACACAACCGCTGTCTCAGAGTCTAAAAAGTTGCATGCTGCTCAGGCCCCCATCGAAATGTAACCGTCTTCTTTTTCAGTTGGGTAAAAGAAACAACTATCTTGGAGAAATTCTAGATGAATATCCGATAATAACCCGCCAAACCAAGAAAACTCCAAATCTCGGATGGAGACCTCAGAACCTCCCACTGCATCACGGCCTCAACCTTGGCCAGATCGACTAGAATACCATCCTGGTTGATAAGGTGCCACAGAAACTGCACCTCGTGCAACCAGAACTCGCACTTGGAGAACTTTGTGAATAGTCTCTCCATCCTCAATGTCTCCAACACTTCCCTTAAGTGCTACTCGTGTTGCTCTTGAGTTTTAGAATAAACCAATATATCATCAATAAATACTATCACAGACCGATCCAACATCGGCCTGCACACGCTGTTCATGAGATCCATGAACGCGGCTGGAGTATTGGTGAGCCCAAAAGGCATCACCACGAACTCGTAATGACCATAACGAGTCCGGAAATCTGTCTTCTGCACATCCTCATCCCTAACCCGCATATGATGATAATCCGATCGCAAATCAATCTTGAAGAAGCAAGATGCACCCTAAAGATGGTCAAAAAGATCATCAATCCTCGGGAGGGGATAAGGGTTCTTCACCGTTACTTTATTCAACTCCCGGTAGTCGATACACATACGATGAGACTCGTTCTTCTTTTTCACAAACAGAATCGGTGCTCCCCAAGGCGAACTGCTCGGTTGAATAAATCCCTTGTTTAATAGCTCATGCAGTTGTTAAGACAACTCCTACATCTCGGGAGGAGCCAACTGATACGGTGCTTTGGCTATCGGAGCCACACCTGGAACCAAATCAATCCTGAACTCAACCTGCCTCTCCAGAGGCACCCCAGGAAAGTCCTCTAGGAATACATCTGGGTAATCCCGCATAATCGGCACATCATCCACGGTCGCCTTACCCTTATCCCGGATATCCATGACATAAGTGACATAAGTGACATAACCGAAGCAACCCTGCTGAATATAGCGTCTGTCCCTCGCTGCAGAACACAAAATCGGCCCACGCTGCGGTCTCTCCCGATGAATCACCAACTCTCCTCTACTTGGGGTCCGAACCCGAACCAACTGCTGCTCACAATCGATCACTGCCCCATTAGGGCTCAAGTAATCCATGCCTACGATAACCTTGTTCCCATGCAACAGAATGGGGACCAAATCCACCAAATACTGCTCGTAGAATATCTGGAGAGTACAACCCCGATGAACCCTCGCAACCTGAACAGACCTATCATCAGCAATCTCGACATCAAGACGACAATCCAGCTCCCCCGGAGCTCCAACAAATCTCTTGCTCAGCACAAACAATACAAACGATCGGGTAGCCCTTAATCTAACAATACCAAAGCAGAAATATCGTTCACAAGGAACGATCCCGTCACCACATCGGGAAGTGTACGCGCCTCCCAGATCTAAATGACAAGATGATCCCAGATCTAGAAGCTTGCTTCACTCTCCGCACACCTTGATGCAACTTCTTCTTCTTCAACCACACAAGAAACACACTCTTAGCTCACACACACAAAAAAAAAAGAAGCTAGGGTTGCCAAGAAACGATCTCAAGACTTGGAGGCTGAAAGGATGGGGGTAGAGTGTCCATAATGGGGTTTAAATACCCAACAAACCCTAAAAGTTAGGGTCGCACTCGGACATACGTACGCCCTGCGTACTAGGGCGCGCCCTAGTACGCCTAGCGTACTCCCCCTCCGACCAAAATTACCAATTTGCCCCTCGGGCCTCTTAGGGCTAAATTCCACCAAATTCAAAGACTAACATGACATATTAATTACCGAGGGAAGGATTTGAAAATACCGGGAATCACAGGATGTTACAATCATCAACCTGAATATCCTCTAATGGTACAACTACGAAACCATCCACCAAACACTTCCGCAGCTGAGAGACATGAAACGTGCTATGAATCTGACTGAGCTCCGATGGAAGAATTAAACGATAAGCAACCCGACTCATCCGAGCCAAAACCCCGAAGGGACCAATATACCTGGGGCCCAACTTTCCCTCTTTCTGAACCGGATGACTCCTTTCCAAGGTGACACCATCAGGAGAGAACCATATCTCTCACCGTAAACTCTAAGTCTGACCGGCGCCTGTCGGCGTAACTCTTCTGCCGACTCTGAGCTGTCTGGAGCTTGCTCTGAACCTGCTGAATCAGCTTAGTGGTCTTGAGTACCACCTCGGTACTCCCCTAACTCGCTGACCAACCTCGCCCCAACAAATCGGGGTCCTGCATTTCCTCCCGTAGAGCATCTCAAAAGGAGGTCGATTAATGCTAGTGTGATAATTGTTATTGTAACATCCTGACACTTTTGTAGGTATTTTCTTCTTGTTGGATATAGTGTCTAAGTCCATAACTATATTTGGTATGTACTTGACCCGACCCGGCATGGTCCATTTGGGTTGCACTTCACCCGAACAATTTATGGATAATCGTTTGAGAATAGTATAAGTTATGATTTATTAATATATTATAAGTCCTAATATATTAATATAAAATCATATTATTTAATTAGTATTGATCTATAATTAATCTAGAATTAATTTAGAGATCAAAAGTATGACTAATTAAATATGGGCTCTTGTATTTATATAGTATGGGCTAATGCTTATTTGGAATGGGCTAGGCTTGCATGGAAAGTCCATGGATACTCCATGGAGCTTTAACCCATGGATCTCATGGAAATGAAAAGACATGGGTATTAGGGTTTACATGGATGTAACCCTAATCCACCACACTATATAAAGGAGGCTTTGGTTCTTGAAATCACACTAGTTGATGTGTGTAAACTAAGAGGGTCGATTTCAAGAAGTTTGTGACTATTCTCTCAAGTTTCCAAGTTTGTGGTGATTTGTGACTTCCATTTGAGGCATCCACATTATTGGTGCTAGGCTATCAAACTCCAAGCAATCAACTACTACTACAAGGTAAGTAATTCTACTAGTTTTATTTGATTCAAGTACCCCATGCCATGCTAGTTAGGATAAGAACCTTGGAAAAATAATTATTTGCATGTATCTTAGTCAAACATAGATCCAAGGTTTCTAGGGTTGCATGTACACCATAGGAGTGTTAGAATGCTGAAAACTCATCAATTGTGTCAGAACCTGGTTTGTTTATTTGATACTTGATGCAAAAAAAAAACTTGAAAATCGAAGTTTTGTTCAAAAGCTCGTATCAAAATTTCAAGTTTTGTATATGTACTTACGATTCTTGAAATTTTTGATATGAACATTCATAAACATATGAGTTTAGAAGATCATAGAAATTATGTGCTAATAATTGATTAGATTAATTCTTGATCTTTATGTGTTTTAATGGAGTCCATAACTAGTTCTTAAGTTATGGATAACCAAAAGTCACATTTATAAATAACTATTAAAAGAACACATAGGTTACAAAAAAATGAAGAGTCTTCATTTTTAATAACCATTAACTCATAAGTTATGAGAAATGAAAAGTTTTGAAAGTTTACAAAACTTGCCCTCAAGTTTTGGAACATGTAAAGTCATATTAAAAACTTTAGTTCCAACCCCTAGAATTTTAAAAGTTAAAATTCAACCCTTATACTTTATAATATTATAAGTTTAATAATATTTATATATGTATAAGATCAAGTCGTCTTACCGCTAGTACGCCTCATTCACGAAGCCGGTCTATAAGGGGGTATAAGGTTGTTGCCTATAAAATGGCAACTTAATGGGTGTCCACTCTCACCCACCGCTTCCTTGATCGGTGGAGGGTCGTTAGTCGAACGGGTAGGACAAGGACTTATAAATTCTCATTAAAAGTATAATGATAATACTAAAGTAACTAAACTTTATTGAATTCCCAATCTTAGTTATTTTAGGAAAATGTGAATAAGGTGCTAATCCATGAAATTACACTTTACACTTTGTTTAAGTCGTTAGTGGAGCGTGTGTGGTTAACCGGCACACTAACTTGAACTTAACAAGGTAGGTAAAGGGTGACTTAATGTTTATCATAGTATCGATGGAGCGTGTGTGGTTAACCGGCACATCGATTGAGGGGTAATACATTAAGGGTATCAAGTAATTTGCATGGTTACTTCACACCTTGTTTTGTGATCCTCGGCATCCCAGTCACAAAACTTGAAGGGCACACTCGAGATTGAAACATGCCATTGAAGAAAGTTCAATGAATCTCAAAGAATCTAGGAGTTTCTAAACCAATTAAAACCTAATTAAATATTTCGTTTTTCATGGTGGAAATTGGTGAATCGTCATTCACCTACCTTCAAATATCTTATATCTTAGATTACAGCATCCCTCTTCTAAGTTATAAAATATTGTGTTGGGTCCTAGTCTTAATATTACATTTGGGTGTGTTGTTAAGGACTATCTCTATATCTAATCTAATCTATTCCCTCTTCTTTTCAGATGTCTTCCAATAACAATGCTTCTGGCTCAAACCCTACTAGCTCCTTTTCTCTCATGAATCTTTGTGGGAGAGTCATCTTTGATGGGTCCAACTTTACAGATTGGATCAGAAACATCAAGATGGTCACTCGGTATGAGAACAAATAATATGTTCTCGACAAGGAGCTGAAGGTACCCGAGCCAATTGCTACTCCTGAAGAGCTTGCTGAATATGAGGTACATGAAAGAGATGCTATAAAAGTGGCATGCATCATGATGGCCACCATGACAGCCGAGCTCCAAAAGTCCTATGAGGACTATTATCCTTTTGAGATGCACCAGGACTTGATGGACCGCTACCATCAAAGTGCTCGTCAAGAGCGATATGAAATAATCTCCTCCATGATAACAACCCGAATGAAGGATGGTGAACCCATCACGTGCCACATGCAAAAAAATGCAAAGGTATGTGGACCGTTTACTGAAGCTGAATGTGAACTTCCCTGAGGAGTTAGCAATAGACATCATTTTGCACTCCTTGCCATCGTGTTATGATCAATTCCGCATGACATATCACATGAACAAGGAAGAAGTCACCCTCAGCAAACTTCAAGGACTCTTGAAGACCGCCGAAAGTGGTCTAAAGGGTAAGTCGGTTGTTACTACTCCTACTCCTACTCCAATTGCGGCCAATGTCTTGGCAATCGGGCATGGCAAAGGGAAGAATAGAAAGAACCCTTCTAAGGGTACCAAGGGTAAGACCCTTGAAGGCTCCTTTTCAAGCAAAACCAAGAAAGGTTTTGTCACTCCTTCTGCTAACCCTAATGAGGCTGAATGCTTCTATTGCCATGAAAAGTCGCACTGGAAGCGAAACTGCCCAAAGTACCAGCAAGATTTGAAGGATGGGAAAGTAAAACCCAACCATGCAGGTATATACACTATATTGTCTAATAACTCACCTCATTCTAAGTCTTGGGTCCTTGATACAGGTTGTGGTATTCACATATGTTGTGATTTGCAGGGACTAAAAAGAAGTGAGAATGTGGAGCAGGGAAAGATAAACTTGATCATGGGAAACAGGAAAGCTTCACCTGTCACCAAGATAGGAGTTTATTCCTTAGTGCTAAATAGTGGGTTTACATTAGATTTGAATAAATGTTATTATTCGCCAGAAATGGCAAGAAATGTTATTTTCTTTCATGCATTGTATAAATAAGGTTTTACCTTTTATTTTGATAATAATAATGGTAGTATTGATGCTTTCTTTAATAATGTTCTTTATTTTAAAGCATTACCTTGTGATGGCGTGTATGAAACTGTATCTTTTGTAGATAATCTAGGAAATAATGTATTGTGTATTAACTCTTCCACTAGCTTAGATAAAGCATCCTTATGGCATTGTCGTCTTGGACATGTAAGCAAGAAACGCATAGGCCAACTCCAAAAGGATGGAGTCTTGGAGTCATTTGACCTAAAGTCAGATGATAGTTGTTAATCTTGTTTGCTTGGTAAAATGACAAAGTCACCTTTTACTGGCAGTTGTGCTAGGGGTGAAGGTTTGTTGGACCTCATACACACGGATGTGTGTGGACCCTTCAGAACCGCCACAAGAGATGCTAATCGGTTCTATGTGACTTTTACTGATGATTTTAGTAGATATGGATATGTCTACCTAATCAAGCATAAGTCATAAACCTTTGAGAAATTCAAAGAGTTTAAGCAAGAAGTGGAGAATCAGTTGGGCAGGAACATTAATATGCTTCGATCCGATCGTGGTAGTGAGTATCTTAGTACTGAGTTCCTTGACTATCTTAAGGAATGTGGGATTGTCTCACAATTGACACCTCCTAGGACACCATAGTTGAATGGTGTAGCTGAGAGGCGCAATCGGACCTTGTTGGACATGGTTCGTTCCATGATGAGTCGAGCTTCTCTACCAATCTCATTTTGGGGGTATGCCTTAGAGACTGCCGCCCATATCCTTAATCTAGTTCCTACAAAGAAGGTTGCCGAAACACCTCACGAGGTGTGGACTGGAAAAGTTCCCAATCTAGACCACATCAAGATTTGGGGTTGCGAGGCTTTCGTGAGACGCGAGACTCACGATAAGCTCGAACCCCGAAGCAAAAGGTGTATTTTCATCGGCTACCCACAGAAATCCTTTGGTTACATCTTCTACAGACCCAGTGATAATGTGGTCTTTGTAGCAAGAAGAGGATTCTTTCGAGAGAGAGAATTCATGAGCCAAGGAGACAGTGGGAGGCAAATTGACCTTGAGGAAATTCAAGAGTCAAGTGGTGAAGGAACCTCAAACCCTAGCCCTCAACCTGAGGAGGAAACTCCTGTTGAGCCGACTGAAGAATCTATACCTCTAAGGCGTTCCACCAGAGTTAGGAATGCACCTGAGCATTATTATGGTTTTCATATTACTGCAGAAGGTGAGACACTTATCAGTGATAACACACTGGTAAATCTGGATGAGCCTAACAGCTACACGGAAGCCATGGCAGGCCCTGAGGCTGCTAATGGAAAGAGGCTATGGATAGCGAGATACAGTCCATGTATGACAATCAAGTTTGGAACTTGGTTGACAATGTACCTGATCGTAAGATAGTTGGGTGCAAATGGATCTTCAAGAAGAAGACCGACATGGATGGTAATGTACACACTTATAAGGCACGACTGGTTTCAAAGGGTTATTCTCAAACTCCGAGAGTTGATTATGATGAGACCTTTTCACCAGTGGCCAAGATTAAGTCTATTAGGGTTCTGTTAGCCATTGCTGCATTTCATGATTATGAAATATGGCAAATGGATGTCAAAACCGCTTTCCTTAATGGAAAGTTGGCTGAAGATGTTTACATGGTTCAGCCAGAGGGTTTTGTCAGTACAGAGTACCCCAGTAGAGTGTGTAAGCTCGAGAAATCCATTTATGGATTAAAACAGGCACCTCGCAGATGGAATCTTTGCTTTGATGAGAAAGTCAAAGAATTTGGCTTTTCAAGGAGTGAAGATGAATCTTGTGTCTATATCAAGGCTAGTGGGAGTATGGTCAGCTTTTTGGTACTGTATGTGGATGACATACTACTCATAGGAAATGACATCCCAACCCTGCAAAAAGTAAAGTCCTGGCTTGGGAAGTGTTTCGCTATGAAGGACCTTGGAGAAGCTGCCTATATCCTAGGGATAAGGATTTTGAGAAACAGGAGTAAAAGACTAATTGGACTTAGTCAAAGCACCTATGTGGACAAAGTGTTGAAAAGGTTCAACATGCATAACTCCAAGAAAGGAGAGTTACCCATCCAGAGTAACGCCAGATTGAGTAAGACACAAAGCCCTAGTACTGAGGCTGAGATAGCAGAAATGAGTCGAATACCTTATGCTTCAGCTGTAGGATCAATCATGTATGCTATGACGTGTACTCGACCTGATGTAGCCTTTACTTTGAGCATGGTTAGCAGGTATCAGGGGAACCCTGGCAAGGCACACTGGATTACGGTAAAGAATATCCTCAAGTACCTACGGAGGACTAAGGATTGGGTCCTTACCCTCGGTGGCAGTGAGGACTTGAGAGTTGTAGGGTACAGTGATGCTAGCTTTCAGACTGACAGGGATAATTTCCGCTCTCAGTCGGGTTGGGTCTTTACTCTAAACGGAGGGGCAATTACTTGGAAACGTTCCAAGCAGGAGACAGTGGCTGATTCCACTTGTGAATCAGAGTATATAGCAGCAAGCGAGGTAGCAAAGGAGGCTATATGGCTAAAGAACTTCATCGGAGACCTTGGAGTTGTACCAGCTATAAAGGAGCCAATGGAGATTTTCTGTGACAGCAATAGTGCGGTTGCCTTAGCCAAGGAACCAAGAGATCATGGGAGATCCAGACACATTGATAGAAAATATCACTTCATCAGACATCGAATAGAAGAAGGAATCCTCGTGGCAAAGAGGGTATCATCGGATGAGAACCCAGCATATCCCCTCACGAAGGGACTGACTCGGGCTAAGCATCTCCAGCATGCTCGGAGCATAGGGCTGAAGGATGATATTAGTTTTAGTAGTTAGATAATCTTGAAATTTGTAAAATGTAATTGACATTTGATGATAAATAAAAGCTGTTATTTATGAGTAAAGTGTTGCTATCTCTTGTCAATCGTTTACTATTATTTCTTTTTGCATGTTTTGACTTCCAGAATAATTATGTTATGGTTTATATCATATTATTCAAACTCTCCACAGTCGGTCATATGTTGGAAGTAGATATGAATCAAGACTGTCATGGGTTGGCTTGTAGAGGTCTAAGATGTTAGACAAAGCGGGGCTACAGCACTCATGAGTGCTCATAAGTTCTGAGTATTGGATTCAACCCACGCTCACTTGTATCACTTCATGGAATTTATCTCGAGTGATCGTGAGACGGTAATATCATATAAGTCTTCAAACCTAGAGATATGATTTGTTGCCTATGAGTTGGTTATGCATTGATTGCACGAAAACGCATTGGTAACTCGATGTTATAAACCGTGCTTTTGTGTGTAATTCAACAAGTAGTAGAGCAAACATATGAGTCGAAGTTTATCTGTTCCTTCTAGGCTTAGAAGCGATATCTGGGCCCCTCGATGATTTTGTTTTGACCTATGTACCGGGCCCGGTCAGAACTAAATTGATGTGTTTAGTTAAGTTCTATGTCAAACAAATCAGAAATCGGGAAACAAATGTTGGACAATAAGCAAGACCATGTTCCATGTATTTGTCCGGCTGATATCTAGAACAGGGGATTATATGATCACTTATCTAAAATGGCGCTTCATAGTTCAACAGAGTTTAAAGAGCTACGATTGCTAATCGGTTCCTGAAGTCATACTTGCAACTATAGTTATTAGACTTATCCAAGTGGGAGACTGATGGATATAGTGTCTAAGTCCATAACTATATTTGGTATGTACTTGACCCGACCCGGCATGGTCCATTTGGGTTGCACTTCACCCGAACAATTTATGGATAATCGTTTGAGAATAATATAAGTTATGATTTATTAATATATTATAAGTCCTAATATATTAATATAAAATCATATTATTTAATTAGTATTGATCTATAATTAATCTAGAATTAATTTAGAGATCAAAAGTATGACTAATTAAATATGGGCTCTTGTATTTATATAGTGTGGGCTAATGCTTATTTGGAATGGGCTAGGCTTGCATGGAAAGTCCATGGATACTCCATGGAGCTTTAACCCATGGATCTCATGGAAATGAAAAGACATGGGTATTAGGGTTTACATGGATGTAACCCTAATCCACCACACTATATAAAGGAGGCTTTGGTTCTTGAAATCACACTAGTTGATGTGTGTAAACTAAGAGGGCTGATTTCAAGAAGTTTGTGACTATTCTCTCAAGTTTCCAAGTTTGTGGTGATTTGTGACTTCCATTTGAGGCATCCACATTATTGGTGCTAGGCTCTCAAACTCCAAGCAATCAACTACTACTACAAGGTAAGTAATTCTACTAGTTTTATTTGATTTAAGTACCCCATGCCATGCTAGTTAGGATAAGAACCTTGGAAAAATAATTATTTGCATGTATCTTAGTCAAACATAGATCCAAGGTTTCTAGGGTTGCATGTACACCATAGGAGTGTTAGAATGTTGAAAACCCATCACTTCTATCATTACTTTGTCATTTGTAGTCCTTGGGGTTAGAAGTGTAGAGCCAAGCTAAGTATAAGGGCCAAGGTTGCAACTTTGGGTCAAGAAGGAGTACGTTGAGCGTACATAAGAGTATGCTAAGCGTACTAAGGTCCGCCTTAGTACGCTAGGCGTACACTTGTGTAACCCTAATCCACCACACTATATAAATGAGGCTTTGGTTCTTGAAATCACACTAGTTGATGTGTGTAAACTAAGAGGGCTGATTTCAAGAAGTTTGTGACTATTCTCTCAAGTTTCTAAGTTTGTGGTGATTTGTGACTTCCATTTGAGGCATCCACATTATTGGTGCTAGGCTCTCAAACTCCAAGCAATCAACTACTACTACAAGGTAAGTAATTCTACTAGTTTTATTTGATTTAAGTACCCCATGCCATGCTAGTTAGGATAAGAACCTTGGAAAAATAATTATTTGCATGTATCTTAGTCAAACATAGATCCAAGGTTTCTAGGGTTGCATGTACACCATAGGAGTGTTAGAATGTTGAAAACCCATCACTTCTATCATTACTTTGTCATTTGTAGTCCTTGGGGTTAGAAGTGTAGAGCCAAGCTAAGTATAAGGGCCAAGGTTGCAACTTTGGGTCAAGAAGGAGTACGTTGAGCGTACATAAGAGTATGCTAAGCGTACTAAGGTCCGCCTTAGTACGCTAGGCGTACACTTGTGTACGTTGGGCGTACTTTTATCAGGATGAAACCCTAATATTTAGGGTTTGGGGGCTATATAAGCAACATTATGAGCACCTACCCTTCCCTTACCCCAGCCTCCACTGCTTAGAGTCGTTTTCTCCAAACCATAGCCATTTCCTTGAGTGTTTTATTAAGTGTTTCTTGAGTGTTTTAAGAAGAAGGTGTTGCATCAAGGAATTGGAGAAGAAGATTAAGCTTGTAGATCTGAAGTTGGTTTGTGCCCTAGAAGCTCCAGAAGGTAAAAAGCTTCAAACTTTATGCATATATGTTTAGATTTAGCCATTTTGCTTTAAAGAACCATTTCTTGTCCCAAAAAGTCCCAAGATGGTGCATGATATGATTTGGACGAAATCAACTGTCCTTCTAGACTCTTGAACGAGTTTTGAGTGATAAAAATGAGGTCTCAATGGCTTAAGATGTCCCATACATGGAGTAAGAAGGTCTTAATGGATTAAGACCAAGTATTAAGAGCTTTCTGGACGTCCAAAGTGATAATGCTCGTGACTTTATGGGTCCTAGGCACGTTAGGTCTATGGATCTGAAGTTTGCGCTTAAGTGCTTAAGACATTAAGCACTTATTGGGGTTTTGGCAAAACCCCGCGTACGCCCAGCGTAAATCCAGTATACCCAGCGTACTGGGTCAACCACCCCGATGGTGGTCAACATCAGAACGATTACGCCCAACGTACCAGAGGAGTACGCCCCGCGTACGTCCTCTGTTGGGCTTTTGACATTTGGGCTTCGTTTTTGGGTTATTTATGGACTAGTTGGATTTGGGCCTTTGCTAGATTTACAGGAGGCCGCCAAGCGGCGTGAGTTGGAGATCGAGTTACAGTTACGGAAGCAGAGACGGGCCCCGGCGCAGTCACAGCCTGCGCCAAAGCGGCCCAAGACCACTGATACTAGGATCGGAGGTCAGCGTGGCCGCACTTGTGGAAAGTGCAAAAAGGGTCATTCTGGAGTTTGTCGATCAGGTAGCGGGTGCCACAAGTGTGGAAAGGAGGAGCATTATGCGAAGGATTGTCACCAGCCTGCCCCAGTTTCGAGTGTGAGGTTATGTTACCACTGTGAGCAGATTTTCCATGTGAAGGCCAACTGCCCGTTGCTCGCCGCTAAGCCGACGCAGACCCCCGCACCAGCTACAATGAGGATCACCGATGGGGGTCAGGGTCGAGCAGCGCCTCCGAAGGCTCAGGGACGCGCCTTCCAGCTCACCGCAGAGGAGGTCAGGGCAGCACCAGATGTGGTTGCTGGTATGTTTCTATCCCTTACCGTATTGATCTTATATGTTTTATGCTTATCTGTCTATACCTGTGTTTAGGTATGTTTTTAGTGAACTCCTTGCCTGCATTGGTTTTATTTGACTCGTGGGCGAGTCGGTCATTTGTATCACAGACTTTCAGTAGGGAGTTCAGTGTGCCAGTAGGCGAGCTAGAGTGTCTGTTGCGAGTCTCTATCGCCAACGAACACGGGTTTCTGCTTGTTCGGTCTACCGAGGATGTGAGTTGGAGATCTTCGGGGTATCTTTCCCGATCGACTTGATTCCGATTCCCATGAGGGATGTGTGCGTGATTGTGGGGATGGACTGGCTCAGTCGATTCGGTGCCATGATTGATTGCGAGGGTCAGTGGGTAGTGGTTCGAACCCCAAGTGGGGGAGAACTGATTGTATATGGCGAGGGCACCAGAGTGGGATCAGGGTTTTGTTCAGCTGCCAGGGCTCGGCAGTATATTCAACACGGGTGTGCGGGTTATCTAGCGTATGTGGTGGATACGCGGGACAGGGATCAGACTCTAGTTTCAGAGGTTCCAGTGGTTAGAGAGTTTGCTGATGTGTTCCCGGAGGAGTTACCAGGGATACATCCGGAGAGGCAGGTCGAGTTCCGATCGACCTGGTGTCGGGTGCGGCCCCTATCGCCAAGGCGTCGTACCGTTTGGCGCCACCCGAGATGCAGGAGCTGTCATCACAACTACAGGAACTGCTGGGCTAGCAGTTTATTCGACTGAGCAATTCTCCATGGGGAGCACCGATCCTCTCCGACGGGATGAAGGACGGTTCGCACCGGATGTGCATTGATTATAGGGAGTTGAACAAGTTGACGGTGAAGAACCGTTATCCACTCCCGAGGATAGATGATCTCTTTGATCAGTTGCAGGGCACATATTTGTTTTCCAAGATAGACTTGAGGTCTGGGTATCATCAGGTCCGGGTCAGAGAGGAGGACGTGGAGAAGACCGCGTTTCGGACTCGTTATGGACATTACGAGTTTGTGGTGATGCCTTTTGGGCTCACCAACGTGCCAGCAGTATTTATGGACTTGATGAATCGGGTTTGCAGACCGATGCTTGACCTCTCGGTCATCGTTTTTATAAATGACATCTTGGTATATTCCAAGACCCGAGAGCAGCACGAGGAGCACCTCAGGGAGTTACCGGGAGTTCTGAGACGGGAACGGTTGTACGCCAAGTTCTCAAAGTATGAGTTTTGGTTATGAGAGGTCCAGTTCCTCGGAAATCTCGTTAACCAGGAGGGGATTTTGGTCGACCCGGCCAAAATCGAGGCAGTCATGCAGTGGGAGGTTCCGAAATCTCCGCCAGACATCTGGAGTTTTCTGGGATTGGCAGGGTATTACCGAAGATTCGTATAGAATTTCTCCAAGATTGCAGTACCCCTCACTCGTCTGACGATGAAGGGGGTTGATTTCTGGTGGGGCCCTGAGCAGTAGAGGGCGTTTGAGACCCTCCGACAGCGTTTGTGCGAGGCCCCAGTATTGACTATTCCAGAGGGAGTCAACGATTTCGTGGTGTTCTGTGATGCATCCATCACAGGTTTGGGGGCGGTCCTCATGCAGAGAGGACGAGTGATAGCCTACGCATCGCGGCAGATGAAGCCGCATGAGACGAGATACCCTACTCATGATCTGGAGTTGGGAGTGGTAGTGTTCGCTCTTAAGATTTGGAGACATTACCTCTATGAGGTCCGCTGTACTATATACACGGATCACAAGAGCCTGAGATACATCATGGATCAGCCGAACCTGAACATGAGACAGTGCAGATAGCTAGATGTAGTCAAGGACTATGACTGCGAGATCCTTTACCACCCCGGTAAAGCGAATGTGGTGGCGGACGCTCTGAGCCGCAAGTCAGCCGGGTCTTCCACCCCAGCGATATGTATGAGGATAGCGGTGGATTCTCCACTCGTGAGTTTGATTAGAGATGCTCAGGTTGAGGGCATGCGACCAGAGAATTGGAAACTGGAGAGGATCATGGGCGAGAACGCCCGGTTTGTGCAAGATAGTCGGGGATTTTTGACCCGATGCGGTCGGGTCTAGGTTCCGATGTCTGGTGGGGTCAGGCAGACGGTTATGGAGGAGGCTCACAAGTCTCACTTCTCTATTCATATGGGGGCCACCAAGATGTACCGGGACTTGAGTTTGAGTTACTGGTGGCCGTGCATGAAGCGAGAAATCGCTTGGTACGTCGAGAGGTGCTTGACCTGTAGGATGGTCAAGTCCGAGCATCAGAGGCCGCATGGCAAGCTGCAGCCCCTAGAGATTCCCATGTGGAAATGGGAACATATCACGATGGATTTCATTACCAAGCTGCCGAGGACGGCGAAGGGGTTTGACGCTATATGGGTCATCGTGGAGCGATTGACCAAGAGTGCCAATTTCTTGGCCATACGGGAGAGTTCTTCGGCCGAGAAGTTGGCCGACGTGTATGTCCGCGAGATCGTTGCTCGCCATGGAGTTCTGGTCTCCATTGTTTCCAATCGAGATGTTAGATTTACCTCCCCTTTCTGGCAGAAGTTCCACGAGGAACTGGGCACGCGGCTGCATGTTAGCACAGCCTATCATCCGCAGACCAACGGTCAGAGCGAGCGGACCATACAGACCCTCGAGGACATGTTGAGGGCTTGTGCCATCGATTTCGGTGGGAGCTGGGATTCCCACCTACCCCTTACGGAGTTCGCCTACAACAACCGCTACCATTCCAGCATTGGCGCCCCGCCTTTTGAGCTGTTGTACGGGCGGAGATGTCGCACCCCAGTCTGCTGGGGTGAGGTTGGTCACAGAATGATGGGACGGACTGAGGTAGTCTTGAAAACTACCGAGAAGATTCAGCAGATTAGACAGCGACTGCAGACCGCTCAGAATCAGCAGAAGAGTTACGTCGACAGACTCCGATCTGAGTTGGAGTTCCAGGTAGGTGGCATGGTCTTACTAAAGGTTTCACCCTGGAAGGGTGTGATTCGCTTTAGGAAGAGGGGAAAGTTGGGTCCTCGATACATTGGACCATTTCGGGTTATCGCCAGGGTTCGCAAGGTTGCATACAGACTGGATCTTCCGGAGGAGCTCCGTCAGATACATAACACTTTTCACGTTTCGCAATTGCGAAAATGCATCATGGATCAGGAGACAGTAGTATCGTTGGATGATATTCAGGTCGATGAGCGCCTGAATTATATGGAGAGGCCTGTGGCCATTCTGGAGAGGAAGATGAAGGTTCTGCGGAACAAGGAGATACCTTTGGTAAAGGTTCAATGGGAGCATCGGAGAGGATCCGAGTGGACTTGGGAGCCTGAGTCCGAGATGCGGGAGCATTACCCGGATCTATTTACCGCAGCAGACTTCAAGGACGAAGTCTAGGTCAAGTGAGGGAGAATTGTAACATCCCGAGATTTTTGCAGGTATTTCCAAACCCTCTTCTATCATTTCTTTGTCATTTGTAGTCCTTGGGTTTGGAAGTGTAGAACCAAGCTAAGTATAAGGGCCAAGGTTGCAACTTTGGGTGAAGAAGGAGTAAGTTGAGCGTACATAAGAGTACGCTAAGCGTACTAAGGTCCGCCTTAGTATGCTGGGCGTACTTTTATCAGGGTGAAACCCTAATATTTAGGGTTTGGGGGCTATATAAGCAACATTATGAGCACCTACCCTTCCCTTACCCCATCCTCCACTGCTTAGAGTCGTTTTCTCCAAGCCTTAGCCATTTCCTTGAGTGTTTGAGCTTATTGAGTGTTTTAAGAAGAAGGTGTTGCATCAAGGAGTTGGAGAAGAAGATCAAGCTTGTAGATCTGAAGTTGGTTTGTGCCCTAGAAGCTCCAGAAGGTAAAAAGCTTCAAACTTTATGAATATATGTTTAGATCTAGCCATTTTTCTTTAAAGAACCATTTCTTGTCCCAAAAAGTCCCAAGATGGTGCATGATGTGATTTGGACGAAATGAACTGTCCTTCTAGACTCTTGAAGGAGTTTTGAGTGATAAAAATGAGGTCTTAATGGCTTAAGATGTCCCATGCATGGAGTAATAAGGTCTTAATGGATTAAGACCAAGTATTAAGAGCTTTCTGGACATCCAAAGTGATAAAGTTCGTGACTTTATGGGTCCTAGGCACATTAGGTCTCTGGATCTGAAGTTTGTGCTTAAGTGCTTAAGGCATTAAGCACTTATTGGGGTTTTGGCAAAACCCCGCGTACGCCCAACGTAAATCCAGTACGCCCAGCGTACTGGGTCAACCACCCCGATGGTGGTCAACGTCAGAACGAGTACCCCCCGCGTACGTCCTCTATTGGGCTTTTGACATTTGGGCTTCGAGTTTTGGGTTGTTTATGGACTAGTTGGATTTGGGCCTTTGCTGAACTTTATGAATATGATGTTTTAGCCAAGTTTTGATAATGGATCTTGGAATTAGGCCCAATTAGGAAGTTGGGCCCAATTTGGTAAATTGGGCCAATAATGGGCTTTGCATAAGGACTTTCAAAGTTATGGACCTGGCATTGGGCTTTGGCCCAATAAAGAGAATGGACATGATGGATTGTATGGACCTTAGTCAAGACTGTTATGTGGTGCATTGACTTGGTATTTATTGTGTGATAGTTCGGGATTTCCGGTGAGACAGCGATCAGAGGTTTTTGATACTTCAGCACTAATTGCAAGGTGAGTTATCCTCACTATACTAAGGGGTCTAAGGCACCAAGGTCGTCCCATTGGATTTGATATCGTAGTAGTGATTACATGTTGAGTATGAGGTGATTATACACGCTAGTTGCTATGCCAGTTAGGTAGATCTGTAGGACTACCTGTGTTGTTGTTTGATTATCTGTATGTGCAAGTAGCTATGTATGTAGACATGTTGTGTGGGTAGGGTTGAGGTTGCACTGTCTCGTGCAGTGACCAACAAACCCTAGAGTATGCCAGATTTGAGCTGAGGGCCGGGAAGGCATACCAGACTAATATTGAGGACTCATTAGCATACCAGATACGAGATGAGGACCATGTGGTATACCAGACTCGTACTGAGGGCAAGTCATATATGTTTCAGTTGTAGGACTGCAGGGGAGGCAAGCCAGTTGTGAGTTGTGGGCCCGGAAGGCAAGCCAGACTCACACAGTGGGCCCAGAGGGGTAATCCAGTCTGTAGAGCTGTGGACCCATTGCATGTTGTTATTATATGTGATGTTTGTTATGTTTCAGTATTTTGGGGGAACTCACTAAGCTTCGGGCTTACAATTTCAGTTTTGGTTTCAGGTACCTCAGAGGATCGCGGGAAGGAAAAGGCGTGATCGTACAGCTCCTCACATTTTATGACTATGTTTCTGGGATTCTATGATATAGAACTATTTTGAAAAAAAATTTGTAATAACTCTTGGTTTCTAAATGTTTTTAAAAGATTAAATTTGGCTTGATTTTATGGGTGTTCCAGTTGTTATACGAAAATTTCGCTAACGGAAGATATGTATCCCAACTCCCTCCAAAATCCAACATGCACACACACAACATATCCTCAAGGATCTGAATAGTCTGTATGCTTTGTCCATCGGTTTGCGGATGGAATGTTGTACTGAAATGAAGACGAGTGCCCAACTCGTCATGGAATCTCTTCCAGAACCTGGAAGTGAACCGAACATCCCTGTCAGAAACCACTAATACTGGCACCCCATGACGTGCCACCACCTCCCTGATATAAATCTCGACCAACTTCTCGGCAGAAATACTCTCCTGAATCGGAATGAAATGTGTGCTCTTGGTCAAACGATCCACGATGAACCAAATCGAATCCACTCCGTGTAGTCCTGGGAAGCTTTGTAATAAAATCCATAGTGATGTCTTCCCATTTCCATACGGGAATCTCCAACGGCTGCATCTTGCCGTGAGGACGCTGGTGTTCATCCTTGACCGCTCTGCAGGTCAAGCACCGCTCCACAAACCATGCTTCATCCTGCTTCATGCAGGGCCACCAATAATCAGGATGAAGATCCCTATACATCTTCGTCGCCCCGAGATGGATGGAGAACCTCAACTTGTGAGCCTCTTCCATCAGAATCTGGCACACACCGCCCTATTATGAAACCCATACTCGCCAATGCAGAGTCAACAACCCACGGCTATCATAATCAAAGGAACCCACCTGACCCACAATACGCTCGCTTTTCAGATGCTCTTCCTTCATAGCCTCAACCTGTGCCTCCTGAATCCGCTCCAATAATGGAGTAATCACAGTCATCCTCAAGCATATATCCCCGATCGAAGCCGTGACCGCCTTGCGGCTAAGAGCATCGACCACCACATTGGCCTTTCCCGGGTGATAAAGGATCTCACAATCATAATCCTTCACCACATCCAACAATCGACGTTGCCTCATATTCAGATTCGGCTGATCCATCAAATACCTCAAGCTCTTGTGATCCGTGTAAATGGTACACCAGACCCTATAGAGGTAATGCTGCCAAATCTTGAGGGAGAACACCACGGCCCCAAACTCCAAATCATGCGTCGAATAATTCGCATCGTGAGGCTTCAGCTGCCTCGAGGCGTAAGCTATCACACGACCCCTCTACATCAACATTGCCCCCAAACCGGAGATTGAAGCATCACAATAAACCACAAAAAAATATCAACACCCTCTGGCAGGATCAGAATTGGCGCCTCACACAACTGCTGTCTCAGAGTCTCAAAAGCTGCTTGCTCAGGCCCCCATCGAAATGTAACCGTCTTCTTGGTCCTTAATACTTAGCAGTTTGCGGTGGTTTGACTGCCGAACTCTAACCAATTTTTACCAATTGTTATAGTGACTATTGATTTAGGTGTCTAAGGCAATAACTAAATTGGTATATTCTTGAAATAAAAAGCAAAGTACTTTTTGGGTTGCCCTTAAAACTAGAAACCGAGAAGAATTGCATGTGGAGAGAGAGGATAATTTATTAATATATTATATGATTAATATATTAATTAGAAATGGTAATTATTAATTTAAAATTAATCAGAATTTAATTGGAATTAATATTGAGATTAATTGAATTTATTGGAAGTGTGGGGACTAAAGGTGACATTGTTTAAAAGTTGAGCAATGAAGGTTTTCTAGAACCTCCCTCATAGGGACGGTTTTTATAGAGCTTCCTAAGGCTTCTAGGAAGCCTTGGAGGATAAGTAAAAGATTTGGATAACTGGCTTTTTTGAGATATTACTATTATATTCAATTGAGTGTTATCCAAGGATTCCTGGTCACCTATAAATAGGACCTTAAGGGTCATTATTTTCGTCCATGCTCTCAAGCCCTTCTATATCCAAAATTCCTTACCCTCATCCTATCCCCTCTTGTGTTCTTGCTGCTAAGGTTTGGGAACAATCCATTAGAGGCATCATCTCTTTGGTGCTAGTATTTCCAAGCTTCATAACTTCAAGGATTGGTTTGATTTGTTTGCTATAACAAATCAGAAGGTATCTAACCTAAACTATGTAATTTTCGATTTACACTAGGGTTAGGTTAGTTTAGTTGTTCATTTTATGTTGCTATCAAGGTGTATGACATAGATCTTTTATAGGATGCATGCACCCTATTTATTGTTAATTGTTTTTCGCATTATACATATTTTATATCTATAAAACCCATCACTAGTATTGCCATATCTTTGATTCTCTTAAATCAAGGTCTTGATGTAAGCGTGCGATTGTCCTTGTTAATGTAAATCCTTTCTCCGTAGTCAGTTTTAATTTTTCTGGATGCTGCCTCTTCTTGCTTCATAAGATGATGGACCCTTTCCATCATGTCTTTCCTTGACTTGGGTGGCCTTCCGACCAATTTTTTAAACAAAACTCCTGGACGCAATCCATAAGCGAAAGCAGCCATGACCACATTGTCTGCTCGTTCAGGGGCATTGAGAGTTGCTTTATTGAATCAGTACACAAAAGCATACAATGATTCATCTTCTCGCTGCCTACATCCTAAGATGGCTTGGGCATCTGATGTGTACTTTATTTGTTGTATGAAATGGCCCACAAATTCTTCTCGTAACTTGTTGAAATCATGTATACTTTCCACCGGTAAGCTTTTGTACCATATTGTAACATCCGTAAAATTCGAGCAAATTTAAAACTTTTCAAATCATTTAAAACCATTCACTTATTACAATTTGTTTTCAAGATAGTTTAAACATCAGAGTTCCCAGAAATCATAATCATCAATCGAGGAAGTGTACGGTCACGCCTTCACCTTCCCACGGTCATCCGATGAACCTGAAACAATAAACTGAAACTCTAAGCCTGAAAGCTTAGTGAGTTACCCCCAAAATTCCCATACACAACAATACGCATACAATAACAAACAACATACTATGGGTCCAATCATCCATCGGGATGGAATACCCCAGACCCTCAACCATCAAGTTGGAATGCCCACATACTATGAGTCCAATCATCCTCGAGATGGGATACTCCCGGCCCACAACCATCGGGTTAGAATGCCCACACACACAAAACATATATAACAGATACTATGGGTCCAATCATCCATCGGGATGGAATACCCCAGGCCCTCAACCATCGGGTTGGAATGCCAATATACTATGGGTCCAATCAACTATCAGGTTGGAATACCCCAGGCCCTCAACCATTGGGTTGGAATGCCAACATACTATGGGTCCAATCAACCATCGGGTTGGAATACCCCAGGTCCTCAACCATCGGGTTGGAATGCCAACATAACCAATCAAACATGTGCACCTATATTAGATAATCATATAACAGTCTATAAAGACAACATACTAGGGTCCTATCATCCTCGGGATGGAATACCCCCAACTACCAATCAATCATGTGCACATATAACAAGTAATCTCCTACCAGCATACAGACAGTCAGGCCAAACTATAGGTCACTAAGCATAACCATATCCGATCTACCAGGATACCGATCTAACAGATCATACTAGCATATAACCATCCTATCTACCAGGATACCGATCTAACAGATCATACCAGCATATAACCATCCTACCTACGAGGATACCGATCTAACAGATCATACCAGCATATAACCATCATATCTACCAGGATACCGATCTAACAGATCATACCAGCATATAACCATCATATCTACCAGGATACCAATCTAACAGATCATACCAACATATAACCATCATATCTACCAGGATACCGATCTAACAGATCACAACAGCATATAACCATCCTATCTACCAGGATACCAATCTAACAGATCATACCAACATATAACCATCATATCAACCAGGATACCGATCTAACAGATCACAACAGCATATAACCATCCTATCTACCAGGATACCAATCTAACATATCATACCAACATATAACCATCATATCTACCAGGATACCGATCTAACATATCACAACAACATATAACCATCCTATCTACCAGGATACCAATCTAACAGATCATACCAACATATAACCATCATATCTACCAGGATACCGATCTAACAGATCACAACAGTAACAAGCCCAAATAACAAATCACAAATCAAAGGTCCGGCCTTGGTGCCTTAGACCCTTGAGTACGGTGAGGATAACTCACCTCGAAATGTCGATCTGAACTGAAGAATTGAGCTCTCGAACCGCTATCTCACCAAAAATCCCAAACTATCACATAATAAATACCAAGTCATTACACAGCATAACAATCTTGACTAATGGGGGTCCACACAATCTATCATGTCCATTTTCTTTGTTGGGCCAAGGCCCATTGCCAATTCCATAACCTTAAAAGCCCTTATGCAAAGCCCATTATTGGCCCAATTTACCAAATTGGGCCCAACTCCCTAATTGGGCCTAAATCCAAGATCCATTATCAAAACTTGGCCCAAAACATAATATTCATAAAGTCCAGCAAAGGTCCAAATCCAACTAGTCCATACACGGCCCAAAATCCGAAGCCCAAATGCCAAAGGCCCAACAGATGACGTACGTGGGGCGTACTCCTCTGGTACGCGGGGAGTACTCGTCTTGATGTTGACCACCATCGGGGTGGTTGACCCAGTACGCTGGGCATATTGGATTTACGCTGGGTGTACGCGGGGTTTCACCAAAACCCTAATAAGTGCTTAATGGCTTAAGCACTTAAGCCCAAACTCCAGATCCATCGACCAAATGTGCCATAGGACTATAAAGTCTCGAACTTTATCATTTTGGACGTCCAGAAAGTTCTTAACACCTGGTCTTAATCCATTAAGACCTTCCTACTTCATGAATGAGACAAATCTAGCTATTGGGACACCATTTTTATCACTTAGGACCTCTTCTAAGGTCTGAAAGGACAACTAATTTCGTCCAAATCATGACATGCAACATTTGGGACTTTTGGGACAATAATGCTTCCATAAAGCTAAAATGACTAGATCTATCTCATACAAGTATAAAGTTCCAAGCTTTTCACCTTCTGGAGCTTCTAGGGCACAAACCAACTTCAGATCTACAAGCTTGATCTTCTTCTCCAACTCCTTGATGCAACACCTTCTTCTTAAAACACTCAAGAACACTCAAAAAGCTCAAACACTCAAGGAAATGGTTAGGGTTTGGGGAAAACGACTCTAAACAGTGGAGGCTGGGATAAGGGAGGGTCTTGTGCTCATAATGTTGCTTATATAGTCCCCAAACCCCAAATATTAGGATTTCCTTCTGCCATGAGTACGCCCAGCGTACTAGGGCGCGCCTAGTACGCTCAACGTACCCTTATGTACCCGCAGCGTACTCCTCCTGATCCAATAATTGCAATCTAGCCCTTAGACTTTCATGGCTTCACCTTTAAATCCCCAGGGACCATAAATGACAAATCTTGGGATGTTACAGATAGTCTCACTGGCCCGGAAAATGTGGTCGGAAAAAAGATACACTAGTATTTCTCGTCCAAGTAGTAGATATCCATTGTCCACTTGTAATTTTTGATGTGATCTCCAGGGGTCGCCTGAGCCGTCGTATTTCGATATTTCGAGCAGGTTTGTTCCTACCAACAACTGGTATTCTCGTATACTTCTTATGAGAGGTGATTTATCTTACCGTAAGACACATAAATGGTTGACATTTATGTTTCTTTCCATGGGTGTTTCGTCATTTTCTGTTTGTGGCATCCACTAGTTTTGTGGTAGCCTTTGGTTTCATAAAATGTTCTGAGGCATATATGTCAGCTGGGATTGTGGTGGCCAAAATGCTTGATATTGTGCGTATGGGAATGATGGTGGCATTGGTACACATGGTTGTACATTTTGCTGCGTCAGAGTTGTTGTTGTAACAAAGATGGTAAGACTTAAATAATTGATTCATCGCTCCATATGGATTGATTTGAATGGCCTATTGGATATGTTTGGTTCTCCCGTGCTAGAACTTCTTGTAGTTTCTACCATGACAGACGTTGTTTTTCTAGTTTTCCTCCCTTTTATGAGTGATCGTCTGTTCGACCCCTTTACGGTCTCCACAATTACCCGAGAAGGATTATGTGATATTGGTTGAGATAGGGTTACCATCGGTGGTGTAGTCCTCGTTGTTGCTACTGCATTCAGAGTGAACGTTGGGTTAGGCTAATTAGACTGAAAGGTGAGTCTGACGAAGGGAGCGAGGTTTGCTTCTTGTCTTGCATGGTTATTACGGATGACGCCGATGTTGCTACGTAGACTCCCTTAATAGCAGTTTGACTATCTGGTCTTCCAACGCACACACAGGAAGGTAGGCTGCAAAAATAGACAAGTGCTAGGTTAGAAAGCGATACCGAGGGATGAACCTGATGGGTTTTATACAAAAGAACATCCTATGTGCTCATGCAAACCCTAAAGCTTGGATCTATTGTACATTCAATTCATCCAAGACTTATAAACCCTAGATCTAGCATACATATTTCGAAATTATCATATAAAATCATATCTAGATGATTACCTCTTTAAGAATGGCTTGAATCTTCTTCTCTTGGAGCTTAGAGTCACAAATGTCACTCCTCTAATGGATTACAAACACCACAAGCAAGAAGATGATATTGGAAAGAGGGAGAAGGCACAATTTCGGCTATGAACTCTTCTAGGGTTTTCAGTGTCCGAAAACTGATGCCCTAGGGATCTATTTATACTTGTGCTGCTAGCGTTTCAGTCAAAACCCTAATGGACAGCTTAGGCCTTAAGCAGTCCAAGGAACCTTCTGGAATAAGGCCTCTATGGTCGAAACTAAGATGGACACATCCTTAATTTCATCCATGCCTAATCCATAAGGCTTCTCAGCCCAATATTCAACTATCACACAATTGACAGTTTTAGTCCCCTTTATTTAATTAATGTCTTTTAGCCACCAAATTAATTCTTAATTAATTCATGACTAATATTAATTAAATACTATGATTTCTCCTTTAATATATCATTCTCATAATATATTAATAAACCATAATAACCTCTCTCTTCATAAATCATCCTATCTAGTTGCTTTGGTGAAGGCAACCCAAAAGGACCATGCGCAACCGGGTCAAGTACTTACCAAATATAGTTACGTGCTTAGACACTAATCCAACAGTCTTCCACTTGGATAAGTCTAGTAACTATAGTGTAAGTACAATCCGATTAGCAATCGTAGCTCTCAAAGACGTTGTCGAACTCTGATCTTATCAGTAACCTGTCCTTTAGATAAGGGATCGTATAGTCCTCCGTTCCAGATATCGTGCGGACAATTACATGGAACATAGTCATACTTATTGTCCAGCAGTTTGTTTCTCGATCTCTGATTCGTTATAGAACTTAATTGAACACATCAATTCAGTCCTGATCGGGCCCGACACATAAGTCAAACCAAATCATCGAGGGGCCCAGATATCGCTTTTACCCTCTTAGGATAAAAGGAACAGATAAACTTCGACTTATATGCATTTACCATTCACTAATCAAATTATGCACAACAATGCGTTTTATAACATCAAGTTACTGATGCGTTTACGCATTATCAATGCACAACCATCTTGCAAATAATAAACCATATATCTAGGTTTTAAGACTATATGATATTATCGTCTTGCAATCACTCGAGATAAACTCCATGAAGTGATTCCAGCAAGCGCGAGTCTAATCCAATGCTCAAATCAAATTCATAAGCACTCATGAACGTTGTAGCACCCTTTTGCTATGTCTGATACACTTTAGACAATCTACACACCAATTCATGACAGTCTTCTTTCATACCTACTTCCAACATATGAACGACCGTGGACTGTTCGAATAATCTTATTATTCAAGAAGTCAAAACATGCAAAATGAAACAATAGGCAAATAATTAACATAAAACAGTAACTTTACTTATAAATAAGACTCCTTTATTTAATCATCAAATGCTAATTACATTTATCTATTACACGTTTCGAAGCTATCTAATCTAAACTAATATCGTCCTTCAGCCCGATGCTCCTAGCGTGCTGCAAGTGCTTAAACATACTCAGTCCCTTCGTAAGGGGATCTGCTGGGTTCTCCTCTGACGATACCCTCTTCACTACGAGGAGTCCTTCTTCTACCCGATGTCTGATGAAATGATATTTCCTGTCGATATGTCGAGATCTGCCATGATCCCTCGGTTCCTTGGTCAAGGCAACCGCTCCCTCATTATCACAGAAAATTTCCATGGGCTCCTTTATGGCTGGCATAACTCCAAGGTCTCCAATGAAGTTCTTTAACCATATCACCTCCTTTGATGCTTCGCTCGCCGCTATGTACTTTGATTCGCACGTTGAATCAGCTACGGTCTCTTGCTTGGAACTTTTCCAAGTCACTGCTCCTCCATTAAGGGTAAAGACCCAACCCGACTGCGAACGGTAGTTGTCCCTGTCGGTCTGAAAACTAGCGTCACTATACCCTCGCACCCTTAAGTCATCACTCCCACCGAGGACTAGAAACCATTCCTTGGTCCTCCGAAGGTACTTAAGAATATTCTTGACTGCGGTCCTATGTGCTTTGCCAGGATTCCCTTGATATCTGCTGACCATGCTCAAAGAGAAGGCCACATCAGGGCGAGTACAAGTCATAACATACATGATTGATCCAACTGCGGAAGCGTATGGTACTCGGCTCATCTCTGCTATCTCGACTTCGGTACTCGGACTTTGAGTCTTACTCAACTTGGCATTACTTTGGATTGGTAACTCCCCTTTCTTATAATTCTCCATACTAAAACGCTTTAGTACCTTGTCCAAGTAAGTATTCTGACTAAGTCCTATTAGTCTTTTACTTCTGTTTCTCACTATCCTTATTCCCAAAATATAGGAAGCCTCTCCGAGTTCCTTCATAGTGAAACACTTCCCAAGCCAGGACTTGACTTCCTGCAGGGTTGGGACGTCGTTTCCTATGAGTAGTATGTCATCGACATACAATACGAGGAAGCTCACTATACTCCCACTGGCATTGACATATACACATGATTCATTCTCGCTTCGCAGAAAACCAAACTCTTTCACTTTCTCGTCGAAACAAAGATTCCATCTGCGAGATGCTTGCTTCAATCCATAAATGAATTTTTCAAGATTGCACACTCTATTGGGGTGCTTCGCATCGACAAAACCCTCTGGTTGATTCATGTAAACATCCTCAGCCAACTTTCTGTTGAGGAAAGCGGTTTTGACATCCATCTACCATATCTCATAGTCATGAAATGCAGCAATGGCCAGCATCACCCTAATAGACTTTATCTTCACAACCGGTGAGAAGGTCTCATCATAGTCAACTCCGGGAGTTTGAGTAAAGCCCTTCACAACCAATCGCGCTTTATAAGTGTGCACATTCCCATCCATGTCAGTCTTCTTCTTGAAGATCCACTTACACCTGACCGTCTTACGACCTGACACATTGTCAACCAAATTCCAAACTTGGTTGTCATACATGGACTGAATCTCGCTGTCCATAGCCTCTTTCCATTTCGCAGAATCCGGGCCCGCCACGGCTTCCTTGTAGTTGTTAGGTTCGTCCAAATTCACTAGAGTACTATCACTAATGAACGTATCCCCTTCTGTAGTAATATGAAAACCATAAAACTGGGGTTGAACCCTAACTCTTTCAGAACGTCTAAGAGGTAAGGACTCGTCAATCGGTTCAACCGGAGTCTCCTCCTCGGGTTGAGCGCCAACGTTAGAGGTTCCTTCATCGCTCGACTCTTGAATCTCTTCAAGATCGATTTGCCTCCCACTGTCCCCTTGGCTTTTGAGTTCTCATTCTCAGAAAACCCCTTTCCTCGCAACGAAGACAACATTGTCACTCGGTCTATAGAAGAGATAACCAAAGGACTTCTGTGGGTAGCCGATGAAAATACACCGCTCACTACAAGGTTCGAGCTTGTCGTGAGTCTCTCGTCTTACGAAAGCCTCGCAACCCCAAACCTTGATATGTGCCAAAGAGGGAGCTTTCCCTGTCCACATCTCGTGAGGTGTTTTGGCAACCTTCTTGGTAGGGACTAAGTTACGGATATGGGCGGCAGTCTCTAAGACATACCCTCAGAATGAGATAAGTAGCGAAGCATGACTCATCATGGAACGAACCATGTCTAGCAAGGTTCGATTACGCCTATCAGCCACACCATTCAACTGCGGTGTCCTAGGTGGCGCCAATTGCAAAACAATTCTGCATTCCTTGAGGTAGTCGTGGAATTCAAGACTTAGGTACTCTCCACCTCGATTGGATCGAAGCATCTTGATTTTCCTGCCCAATTGATTATCCACTTCTTGTTTAAACTCTTTGAACTTTTCAAAGGTTTCTGACTTGTGCTTGTTAAGTAGATATACCCATATCTGCTATAATCATCGGTGAAAGTCACATAGAAGCGGTTCGCATCCCTTGTGGTGGATCTAAAGGGCCCACACACATCGGTGTGTATGAGATCCAATAAACCCTCACCCCTTTCACAAGTTCTAGTGAAGGGTGACTTGGTCATCTTTCCAAGAAAACAAGACTCGCATACGTCATCGTCCCTAAGGTCGAATGACTCCAACACTCCATCCTTTTGGAGTTGGGCTATGCGTTTCTTATTGACATGTCCAAGACGACAATGCCACAAGCATGCTTTATCCAAACTATTGGAAGAATCGATACACAACACATCATTTCCTAAATTATCTACAATCATCACAGTTTCATATATTCCATTACAAGGCAATGCTTCAAAATAGAAAACACCATTGAGATAAGAATTAATAGAACCCTTTTCATTATCAAATGAATATCTAAATCCTTGTCTATATAAACCATGAAAAGAAATGATGTTTCTTGCCATATATGGCGAATAGCAACAATTATTTAAATCTAATCCTAATCCATTACTAAGCACTAAAGAGTAAACTCCAATCTAGGTGACAGGCGACGATCTTCTGTTCCCCATGATCAAGTTTATCTTCCCATGCTCCACATCCCCATTTCTTCTTAGGCCCTGCAAATCAGAACAAATGTGAAAACCACATCCTGTATCAAGAACCCAAGAAATAGCATGCGATGAATTATTAGATTTAATAGTGTAAATACCTGCGAAGGACGGCTTGATCTTTCCATCCTTGATATCTTGCAGATACTTCGGGCACCTTCGTTTCCAATGCCCTATTTCGTGGTAGTAATGACACTCTGCCTCCTTGGGGTTGGAGTTGGGTTTAGCAGAACCAACCTTGGTTCCACTAGAAGAGGTGCCATCATGGGACTATGTTGAATTAGTGTCTAAGTCCATAACTATAATTGGTACATACTTGACCCGACCCGGCATGGTCCATTTGGGTTGCATGGCATCGGAACAATTTGGATAGACCTTTTGTGAGAAGAGGATATTTGTGACATATTAATATATTATAAGTTTTAATATATTAATATTAAAATCATATTATTTAATTAGTATTGATCAAGAATTAATTTGGAATTGATTTTGTGATCAAAAGAGACTAATTAAATATATGAGGATTGATTGTGCAAATCATTCATTCTTATATATGTGGGCTTATGATCCATGATTCCTTATGTTGGGTTTAACCCATGTGGTGACCCATGGATACTCCATGGAGGTTAAAACCCATGGAGCATAAGGAATGGGGAAAGTCATGGGTTACATGGTGTAACCCTAATGTGCACACTATATAAAGAACCCATAAGCTCAAGAAATTGGCCCTAAGGATTCTAAGTGAGGGCTAGCCGATTTGGAGCATAAGAACTCTTTTCTCATGGTTATTCCAAGATGTTGTGATGTTGTGTGAACCATTTAAGGTGTCACACTTGGGGCACTAGGCTCTTAAGCTCAATGGAATCAAGCTACAAGGAAGAGGTATGTAATTCTACTAGTTTTTATATTACATGTTGTTCATATTATGCTAGTTAGGGTAATACCTTGGAAAATTGATATTTGCATGTATAATAGAGAAAACATAGATCCAAGGTATTTGGGGTAGCATGTACACCATAGGAGTGTTAGAATGCTCAAAACCCATCAGTGGTATCAAAGCCTAGGCTTGTTTTCATTTATACTTGATGCAAATTGTTGAAAATCGAAGTTTGTATGATGTCTGGACAGCTGAATCGCCGAGTCCATTAAGGGACTCGACGAGTCCATGCCAAAATTCATCCAACTCGTCGATTTGGTTCATGCACTCGACGAGTTGGACCCCCTGACAGCATACCTTCGAGTTTTAAGGCTGGAATTGGTCTAGAATCATTACCTTAAACTGTTTTGGACTTATAAAACATGTTTTTGATGTGGTAATGATTATGGTAAACCAATTTCAAAGTCATTATCAAAGTTTCAAGTTTTATATATGTTTATATGATTCTTGAAAATTGTTGATATGGATTGTTCATGCTTATGAGTTTTGGTAGATCATAGGAATTATATGCAAATTGTTTGTTAGTGTAATTCTTGATCTTAATGAAATTGTATGGACTCCATAACTTGTCCTCAAGTTATGGATTACCTAAAGTTTTTTTTGTTACCTTGTTTTTGTGAGTTAACTTAGATTAATAAAAAATTGAATGATAGTTGTTTTCAATCCAAATTGATCTAAAAGTAGTTCACAAAATGTGTTTTTGTAACTTGTACTCAAGTTATATGAAAAGTCACATTTATAAATCTTGAAACTCATAAAATTGCCATAGGTTACACAAATGAAGAGTCATCTTTGTCATAAATAGTTTTATAAACTCCATAACTTGTCCGCAAGTTATGGATGTTCAAGAGTCTCTTCATTAAAGTCTTTAAAACTTTAATTAAACTCATAAGTTATGAAAATCCAAGAGTTTTGAAAAGTTTCAATAGTTGCCCTCAAGTTTTGGAATTTGTAAAGTTTTGCTTATGAATGCTTTAATTCCAAATCAACCCCTAGAATTTTAATAGTTTAAAATTCAACCCTTATACTATTATAATATTATAGGTTTAATATATATATATATATATATATATATATATATATATATATATATATATATATGTGTGTGTGTGTGTATAAGAGTAAAAGTCAATCTTACCGTTAGTAGGCCTCATTCACGAAGCCAGTCTCTAAGGGGGGTATAAGGTTACTACCTATAAAATGGCAGTTTAATAGGTGTCCACTCTCATCCACCGCTTCCTTGACTGGTGGAGGGTCGTTAGCCGAACGGGTAGGATAGGACTCTAATTCTCCCTTCATTAAAAGTATAATGATAAAAACTAAGTAACTAAATACTTATTAATTCCCAATCTTAGTTACTTAGGAAAATGTGAAATGGTGCTAACCCATGAAATTGCACTTTGCACCTTTGTTAAGTCGTTAGTGGAGCATGTGTGGTTAATCGGCACACTAACATGGGACTGACAATGTGTGGCAAAGGGTAACTTAATGTTTATCATAGATTGGTGGAGTGTGTGTGGTTAACCGACACATCAATTAGGTGATAAAGTTAAGGGTACCAAGTTAATTTGCATGGTTATTCACACCTTGTTTGTGATCCTCGGCATCCCAGTCACAAACTTGAGAGGGCACAATCGAGATTGAAACATGCCATTGAAAGTTCAATGTATCTTAAAAGATCTAGGAGTTTCAAATCCAATTAAAACTTAATTATATTTCGTTTTCATGGTGGAAATTGGTAAATCGTCATTTACCTACCTTCAAATATTTTATAACTTGCATTACGGCATCCCTCTTCCAGTTATAAATAGTTTGTTGGGTCCTAGCCTTAATATTTCATATTGGGTGTTATATTAAGGACTTTAAATCAACTAACTTGAATTTCACCCATTATAAATGCCTAGTTTAGACAGCTATGGTCTTCCCAAATCTTTAGGAACAAGCTTTCCTAATGAAGATGATATCCCACATGGCAATCAAGGTGAAAGATTAATCCTTTTGTTGTGCATTAATAGGACTGGAATCATATTTCACTTCCTCCACCTCCTCCAAATATTCTCCCTAACCCACAAGTTCAAGACTTGAAAGTTCTAAGTCACTCAATCCCTATTGGCAAGACGGGAGAGTCGGGTGTCAAAGTCTCGAGGTAGCTGGCTGTTGACTTGGTTCTTCAGTCACTCCTTGATGAAAGATCACGACATGACCCTTGGTGATCTTACCTATTTGCTTGATGCTGCTAAATTAGCAATGATTTGGAGCACTGGTAAAGCAAATTTGATTGATCTACTTCCCAAAACTTCCATGGACATTGACAATGGTAACATTAGAAGTTCAGAAAATCTTTCTCTTCCCAATGGAAAGGGATCAGCCATGGTCAAGTCGTTTGACTCAATGGTAAAGAGAAAGGCTAAGTCTGGACAATCAAGTGTACCATTTCCAAAGAGTCCATATGTTTCTTTTGCCAAAAGAAGGGGCATTGGTTGCGAAGCTGCCGAATTTACCTGAAAGTTCATAAGGATGGTAAAAGTCAAAAAGGTTTGACTTTGCTTCAGGTTAAAGTCCATTATATAACTCTATGAAGTCTCTGTTGGAGATTCTTAATACATGATGTAATGTAATTACACTTTGATGTTTTGAAGAATCAAAGGAAACCTAAAGAAAGAGTATGCTGATTCTGATCGCGAAGATGGATTTCGATCGCAAGGTTCGGTGATCAGAATTTTGAGCTGCTACTTAAGAGTTATGATATATTGCTTAGGAATAGACAACAACATGTTTTTCATATGTATTTGCATTGTAAGGATAAGATTTTTCCGCAAGTTTTAAAATAAAAGAAAAGGTTTTGATTTTATTTATTTTAAGTATCCTTACAATGGCATTTGTGAAAAAATTGTTGTTTATATGTTTCCATTGATAAGCAATATTGGAAAATGGATTTGATTCTTTCATTTGTGGTAGTGTCATAATTTACCAAATAAGGAAAGATTCTCATCACCCAAGTTTCAGTTGGATAGAAACTTGGAATCATGCAAGTTGTATTGTATGATGAGTAAGAATTTTCATTTTTTGGGAAATTAAGACTAATTCCTTGTTCACATGTATGTGTGAGTCAAGTGAAGGACTGAAGGATTGGGTACACTAGGTTGTGCGCTGGTCAAGTCCACCACAAAGGTCGATAAGATTATTAGTCATGATTTACTAAAGTTTAGTAAATATGGTTATACTTACAAGTTTAAGTGTAATTCTGAAACATTGGAAAAGTTTCAATGTATGGCAGGACGGATAAGAAGAATCAAATTAGGCAGAAAGATAAAAGTTTCTCCAATCTGAAGAGATGGGAGAGTACTTGAGTATCTTGTTTTATAATTATCTTAGTGATTATAAAACCATATCACAATTGATCCTCTAAAGACACCTTAGTGCATTTGTTTGGCTAAGGAGAGGAATCATGAATTGTTGAAATTGTTAAATCAAAAGATAAATCATACTTCGTTCCAAAAATCAAGTCTTAGAGTCATACTCCAAGATTGTAACTTGAGTGACATAATCTTTAGAAAGTTTATAACACTTGTCAAATGTAGAGTAAGATGTTTCCTATTCTTGTACATTTGAAGTTGGTTAGTTGTGATGTTTTGGATAAAACAAAGACCAACTAAGACCAATTGTATGAAGTGTTTAACTTGATAAGAACCCGCACTAACTCTTGAATATTTGTTTTTGTCAAGGAATGGTTCTTGACAAGAGAATCTTATATGTCAAGAGGTCAGTGGGAGTCTTAAAAGATCTTGAGAAAGTTTTAAGAACTAATCAAGAGTATTGTTAATCACTAGCCCACAACTTGAGGTTTGTAACCCATTGTGTTGACATATTTCTGTTTCTGTGCCCATTCCAGTTTAAGTTGATTATGCTTGTGAGTTCTGTAAGTTCTCAATTGTTTGCATAACAACCTGGAAGCGATGGTAGGCCCTTGTGCTGCCGGGTGGCAAGAAAAATGAGATTGGGCAAGTTCAGTCCATATGATTTTGGATTTGTCACTAACCTTGTCTTGTGATTATGGCTATGACAAATTCACATGGATAGGAACACATACACCATAAAAATCTAAGTGTCATAAGGTTTCTCTCCGATTCATGAAAATGATGGTTAGGAAACGCTTTCACTAAGTAGATTTTAGGTAGATAGCAATTGTGATATTTTCATTCTCAGAGTCATTAGTGAAGTGTGTGTGGTTAACCGGCACACTAACATGGACTTGTGAGAATGGAAAAATGTCTAAACATTATGATTACGGCATCCCTCTTCATAATTGTTTAGACACACATGTGAGATATCTAAGGAAAGGTGTATGATTTTGATAAAATCTTATCAAAGCATCTCGTATCAAGAATCTGAACTTTGGTAAAGAAAGTCAATAAAGTATTGATTTCTATAAGTCCAACTGATTCCTGGATACATGTCAAGGATAGTGGGAGCATAAGTGTTATGCTAGTAAGATAATAATCATTATGCTAGTGGGAGCATGATTATTATGTTGCAAGTTAGCAATGTTAATTATAGAAAACAAAAGTTTCAATTCGTTTTGAAAAGTTGTTTGCTATAATTAAGGGAGAGGATTTATAATTCATTCTAGTTCTACAAGCTTATATTGAGATTTTAATCAACTTTAGTCAAGGATATATATGAATGTTATGTTGGAATTGTTCAACATAAGGATATTCTATGTATGTTGCATTCTCAAAATTTGATTATGATTACGACATACCTTTTCATAGTCCGAATTGTGAGAACATGGCAAATAAAATGGCAAATAAAAATATTTTAGCAAAAGACTGGTAAAGTATCATGTCTTTATGTAAGTCGTGTCCCATATGCTTCGGTATAGGATCGATTACATGTGCTATAATATTCATCCATTCTAAATTTTTCAAATGCCTGGGGCATTAAGAGGAAAAAGGATTAGAAGTGGATATGACTAAAATGATTAAGCAATTCTCGAGGACAATTTAAAGTTTACCAAAGATTGGTTGCTCAGGGACAGTTGGAAGTATAGTGTTAAACTTTGGAAAGGACCATATCGACATACTCTGAAAAGAAGCAACTCTTGTTCACAAGTGATAGTCAAAATGGGCATATGGAAATGTTTCCATAGGAGGAAGTTATCCTTTAAATCTGTGTAAGATTAGAAAACTTAACGCAAGAAGGATATTCAAAGGAATGTACTTTGAATGTGAGACTTTGTTTCCATGGAATTGATCTCCATTGGAATACTTTGTAATGTTTGTTTCCAAGTCTTTGTGACTTGGGCATAGTCATTACAAGGGGATCATTGCATATAAGTTTAGAATCTAACAGATCATAGTAAATGGCAAGAGTTTGGTATTCTTACATTTATAATAAGGATTAGGATTGTGAAATGAGCATTATTGAAATATTGCCAATCGATCTGTTTCAAAAAGTAAGGATCATTAGACAAACATAGTGTGCATACTTGGAGTATGACATAGCTATTGTTTGGACAAACATAGTGTGCATGCTTGGAGCATGGCATGACTATTGTTTTAATTCAAGTATTAAGTTGATAAATCGAAACATTATACAATGAATAATGTGTAATCAATATGGTGCTTAGATAAAAGGTGTCTTATTTACTCTCAAAGTGTTGGGGCCATATAGGATTAGTATTATTCATGTGTTTCACTTTGCATGTTTTGACTTCCCGAATAACTAGGTTATTCAAACCATCCATAGTCGATCATACTTTGGAAGTAGGTATTGAGGCAAGACTGTCATGAATGGGTCTGTAGTATGCCTAGGTGGCCTAGGCATAGCTGCAATATTCATGAGTACTCCTGGAATAAGATTCGAGTATTGGATTCAACCCACGCTCATTTGAATCACTTCATGGATTTTATCACGAGTGAATCATGAGACGATAATATCTTATATTCTTCAAACCTAGAGATATGAGTTGTTGACTATGAGTTGGTTATACATTGATTGCACGAAAACGCATTGGTAACTCGATGTTATAAAACATGCCTTTTTGTATGATTCAACAAGTAGTTAGTACAAGCATATGAGTCAAAGTTTATCCATTCCTTTTACCCTTAAAGGGATAAAAGCGATATCTGTAGGCCCCTCGATGATTTAGTAATGACACCCCTAAGTGCTTGGCCAAGCCTGGACTGATTTGATTTGTTCAATTAGTTAGTCGTCATAAATCGGAAATCGGGAAACAACAAATGGACAGAGAGAATGATTATAATCCATGTCTCAGTCCATATGATATCTAGAATGGAGGAATCTATGATCACTTATCTAATGGACGCGTCATTGATTTGTTCAGAGTTCGACAGTGGATTTTAAGAGCTACGATTGCTAGTAGGGTTATGAAGTCATACTTGTTGGGTTTTGAGCATTCTAACACTCCTATGGTGTACATGCAACCCTAAATACCTTGGATCTATGTTTTCTCTATTATACATGCAAATATCAATTTTCCAAGGTATTGTTCTAACTAGCATAATATAAAGTACACATAATATAAATTCTAGTAGAATTACATACCTCTTGTTTGGTGCTTGATTCCATGGAGCTCAAGAGCCTAGTGCCCCAAATGTGACATCTCAAATGGTTCACACAACATCAAATGCACTTGGAATAACTTAGAGAGAAATGAACACTTCATGAAATCGCCTAGCCCTCTTCATGCACACATGGTGGCCGATTTTGCAAGAATAAGATGCTTATATAGTTTGTCACAATTAGGGTAAACCCTAATTGTCATGGCTTTCTATTTCCTTGGATCCATGGGTTCAAATACACCATGGAGCATCCTATGGGTTTTGGCCCAACTTGATAATCCATGGAGCATTAGCCCACTATATAAGTATGGATGATTTACACAATCAACCCATATATTTAATTAGTCTTCTTTTGATCACTTAATTAATTCTAAATTAATTCTTGATCAATACTAATTAAATAATCTTATTAATATATTAGAACTTATAATCTATTAATAAACCTTAAGTGTTATTTCTCTCATTTTAGTCTATCCAAATGCACGATGCCATGCAACCCAAATGGACCATGCCGGGTCGGGTCAAGTATATACCAATTATAATTATGGACTTAGACACTAATCCAACAATCTCCCACTTGGATAAGTCTAATAACTATTATTGCAAGTATGCCTTCACAACCCGACCAGCAATCGTAGCTCTTAAAAGCTGCTGCCAAACTCTGAACAAATCAATAACGCGTCCATTAGATAAGTGATCATATATTCCTCCATTCTAGATATCATATGGACTGAGACATGGATTATAATCATTCTCTCTGTCCATCTGTTGTTTCCCGATTTCCGATTTATGACGACTGATTAATTGAACAAATCAAATTAGTCCAGGCCCGGCCGAGCACTTACGTTTTGTCATCACTAAATCATCGAGGGGCCCACAGATATCGCTTTTATCCCGAAGGTAAAAGGAATGGATAAACTTCGACTCATATGCTTGTACTGACTACTTGTTGAATCATACACAAAGGCACGTTTTATAACATCGAGTTACCAATGCGTTTACGTGCAATCAATGTATAACCAACTCATAGTCAACAACTCATATCTCTAGGTTTGAAGAATATAAGATATTATCGTCTCATGATTCACTCGTAATAAAATCCATGAAGTGATTCAAATGAGCGTGGGTTGAATCCAATACTCAGAACTTATGAGCACCCATGAATGTTGTAGCAAACATTACTATGTCTAATGCACATTAGACAAATCATACAAGCCAAATTCATGACAGTCTTGATTCATATCTACTTCCAACATATGACCGACTGTGGATGGTTTGAATAACTTAGTCATTCGGAAGAATGACCTAGTTATTCTGGAAGTCAAAACATGCAAAGTGAAACACAAAAGTAATACTAATCCTGTATGGCCCCAACACTTTGAGTGTAAATAAAAACCCTTTTATCTAACCACCATATTGATTACTCATTATTCATGTTTCGATTAATCAACTTAATACTTGAATTGAAACAACAGTGATGCCATGCTCTAAGCATGCACACTATGTTCGTCCAAACAATAGCTATGCCATACTCCAAGTATGCACACTATGCTTATATATGGTCCTCTCTTTGTGAAACAGAACGATTGAAAACATTTCAATGATGCTCATTTCACAATCCCAAATCCTTTACAATAAATGCAAGAATACCAAAATTCTTGTCATTTACCGTAATCTTGTTAGATTCTAAACCTATATGCAATGATCCTCTTGTAATGAATATGCACACAAGTCACAAAGACTTGGCAACAGACATTACAAAGTATTCTAATGGAAATCAATTCCATGGAAACGAAGTCAAATTCAAAGTACATTCCTTTGAACATCCTTCTTTGCATTAAGTTCTTTAATCTTACACAGATTCAAAAAATAACTTCCACCTATGGAAACAATTCCATATTCCCATTTTGACCATCACCTTTTGAACAAGAGTTGCCTCTTTTCAAAATATGTCAATATGATCCTTACTCTATACTTCCAATTGTCCATGAGTAACCAATCTTTGGTAAACCTCAAATTGTCCTCGACAATTGCTTAATCATTTTAGTCATATCCAGTTCTAATCCCTTTTCCCTTCTTAATGCCCTAAGCATTAGGAAAATTTAGAACGGATGAATATTATAGCACATGCAATCAATCCTATATCCTAAGCATATAGGACATGATTCATGCTATAAAATTTTTATTTGCCATATTCTCACAATTCGAACTATGAAGAGGTATGCCGTAATCATAATCGAAATTTTGAGAACCCAACATATACAGAATTTCCTTATGTTGAACCATTCCAACATAACATTCATATATATCCTTGACTAAAGTTGATTAAAATCTCAATCTAAGCTTGTAGAATTGGAATGAAGTATAAAATCATCTCCCTTAATTATAGGGAAACAACTTTTCAAAGCGAATTGAAACTTTTGTTGTCTATAATTAACATTGCTAACTTGCAACATAATCATCATGCTCCCACTATCATAATGATTATTATCTTACTAGCATAACACTTATGCTCCCACTAGCTTTGACATGTACTCAGATATCAGCTGGACTTCTAGAAAACAATACTTTATTGACTTTCTTACCAAAGTTCAGATTTCTGATACAAGATGCTTTGATAAGACTTTATCAAAATCATACACCTTTCCTTAGATAGCTCACTTGTGTGTCTAAACAATTATGAAGAGGGATGCCGTAATCATAATGTTTAGACCTTTTGTCATTCTCACAATTGCTATCTACTTAAAATCTACTTAGTGAAAGAGTTTCCTCACCATCATTTTCATGAATCGGAGAGAAACCTTATGACACTTAGATTTTATGGTGTAAGTGTTCCTATCCATTCGAATTTTTCATAACCATAATCACAAGACAAGGTTAGTGGCAAATCCAAACACATATGGACTGAACTTGTTCAATCTTAATTTCTTGCCACCCGGCAGCACAAGGGCCTACCATTGCTTCCAGGTTTTATGCAACCATTTGAGAACTCTCAGAACTCATATGCAAAGCCAACTTTAACTGGAATGGGCACAGAAATATGATATGTCAACACGATAGGTTACAAACCTCAAGTCGTGGGCTAGTGATTAACAAATATCTTGATTAGTTCTTGAACATATCTTAAGATCTTTTAGACTCCCACTGTCCTCTTGACATATAAGACTCTCTTGCCAAATATTCAAGAGATAGTGCGGATTCTTTTACAAACACTTCACACAATTGGCCTTAGTTGGTCTTTGTTTTATCCAAAGCATCACAACTTACCAATTTCAAATGTACAAGAGTAAGAAAACATTTTACTCTACATTTGACAAGTGTTTTAAACCTTTCTTAATATTATGTCACTCAAGGCTCAATCTTGGAGTATGACTCTAAGATTTTATTTTGGAACGAAGTATGATTTATCCTTTGATTTAACCATTTCCATAATTCACGATTCCTCTCCTTAGCCACCAAATGAACTAAGGTGTCCTTAGAGGATCAATTGTGATATGATTCCATAATCACTAAGATAATCATAAAACAAGATACACAAGTACTCTCCCATCTCTTCAGATTGGAAAAACTTTTATCTTTCTGCCTTATTTGATTCTTCTTATTCATTCTGCCATATATTGAAACTTTTCCAATGTTTCAACATTACACTTAAACTTGTAAGCATAATCATATTTACTAAACTTTAGTAAATCATAACGAATAATCTTATCAACCTTTGTGGTGGACTTGACTAGTGCACAACCTAATGTACCCGATCCTTTAGTCCTTCGCTTGACTCACATGCGAATGTGAACAAGGAATTAGTCTTAATTTACCAAAGATGAAAAATCTCATTCATCACACAATACAACTTGCATGATTCCAAGTTTCTATCCAACTGAAACTTGGGTGATGAGAATCTTTCCTTATTTGATAAATTATGACACTACCACAAACAAAAGAATCAAATTCATTTTCCAATATTGCTTATCGATGGAAACATATAAACAACAATTTTTCACAAATGCCTTTGTAAGGATACTTAAAATAAATAAAATCAAAACTTTTCTTTTATTTTAAAACTTGCGGAAAAACTTATCCTTACAATGCAAATTCATATGAAAACTTTGTTGTTATCTATTCCTAAGCAATATCTCATAACTCTTATGCAGTGGCTCAAAATTCTGGTCATCGAACCATGCGATCAGAATCAGCACACTTTTTCTTTAAGCTTCCTTTGATTCTTCAAAAAACATCAAAATGTAATTACATTACATCATGTATTAAGAATCTCCAAAAGAGACTTAATAGAGTTAGATAACGGACTTTACCTGAAGTAGAGTCAAACTTTTGACTTTACCATCCTTATGAGGTTTCAGGTAAATTCGGCAGCTTCGCAACCAATGCCCCTTTCCTTTGGCAATAGGCACATATGGACTCTTTAGGAATGGTACATGGGACTATCTCAGACTTAGCCTTTCTCTTTACCATTTGGTCAACCAAGTTGACTATGGCCGATCCCTTTCCATTGGGAAGAGAAAGTTTTTCTGGATTTCCAGTGTCACCATTATCAATGTCCATGAAGTTTTGGGAAGTCGATCTTCTAATCAAATTTGCTTTACCAGTGTTCCAAATCATTGTTGATTCAGCAGCACCAAGCAAATAGATAAGATCATTAAAGGGTCATGTCGTGATCTGTCATCAGGGAGTGACTGAAGAACCAAGTCAACAGCCAGCTACCACGAGACTTCGACACCCGACTCTCCCAGCTTGTCAATATGTGACTTAATCTACAAGACCTAAGCACATATAGACTTTGTTTGCCAATAGGGATTGAGTGACTTAGAACTTATCAAGTCTTGAAACTTGTGGGATAGGGAGATTTATTGGAGGAGGTGGAGGAAATGAAGTATGATTTCCAGTCCCATTAGTGCTCAATAAAGGGATTAGTCTTTCACCTTGATTGCCTTTTGTGATATCATCTTCATTAGGAAGCTTGTTCCTAAAGATTTGGGAAGACCATAGTTGTCTAAACTAGACATCTATAAGGGAGAAATTCAAGTTAGTTGATTTATAGTCCTTAATATAACACCCAATATGAAATATTAAGGCTAGGACCCAACAACCTATTTATAACTGGAAGAGGGATGTCGTAATCCAAATTATAAAATAGTTGAAGGTAGGTAAATGACGATTTACCAATTTCCACCATGAAAAATGAAATATAATTAAGTTTTAATTGGATTTGAAACTCCTAGATCTTTTAAGATACATTGAACTTTCAATGGCATGTTTGAATCTCGATTGTGCCCTCTCAAGTTTGTGACTGGGATGCCGAGGATCACAAACAAGGTGTGAATAACCATGCAAATTGACTTGGTACCCTTAACTTTATCACCTAATCGATGTGCCGGTTAACCACACACGCTCCACCGATCTATAATAAAGTCAAGTTACCCTTTTCCACTCTTACTAGTCCTTATTAGTGTGCCGGTTAACCACACACGCTCCACTAATCGACTTGGTAAGGTACAAAGTGTAATTTCATGGGTTAGCACCTATTTCACATTTTCCTAAGTAACTAAGATTGGGAATTTATAAGTGTTTAGTTACTTAGTATTTTTCATTATACTTTTAATGAAGGGAGAATTATAGTCCTTTCCTACCCGTTCGGCTAACGACCCTCCACCAGTCAAGGAAGCGGTGGGTGAGAGTGGACACCCATTAAACTGTCATTTTATAGGCAGTAACTACCCCCCTTATAGACCGGCTTCGTGAATGAGGCCTACTAATGGTAAGATTGACTTTATCTTATACATATCTATATAATTAAAATTATAATAATAGTATAAGGGTGTATTTTAAACATTTAAAATACTTAGTGGTTTAATCAATTAATTAAACTATACTCTTAATTTAATTAAACTTAAACCATGTCTTTATGGAATTATTAACTCTTTTAATTAAACACTTTAATTAATTTAATGAAGTCCATAAAGTTTGAATTTTAGCTTTTAAAATTCTAAGGGTTCAATTTTGGAATTAAAGTATACATGAAGAGTAACTTTACAAATTCCAAAACTTGAGGGCAAGTTTTGAAACTATTCAAGACTTTTCATTTCATAACTTATGAGTTTAATGTACATTAAAATGAAGACTCTTCATTTTTATGTAACTCCTTATCTTTTAATGACATCTTTTAAAGAAGTGACTCTTTAACATCCATAACTTGAGGACAAGTTATGGAGTCATAATACTATTTAATGAAAAAGACTCTTCACTTTTATGTAACCTATGACACTTTTATGAGTTTTAAAATCCATAAATATGACTTTTCATATAACTTGAAGACAAGTTATAAAAACATATTTTATGAACTCCTTTTAGATTAATTTGGATCAAAAACAACTAAAACACAATTTTTTCATTAATCTAAACTAACTCATAAATCAAGGAAACATAAAAAACTTTTGGTAATCCATAATTTGAGGACAAGTTATGGACTCCTTACAATTTCATTGAGATCAAGAATTATAATAACAAACAATTTGCACATAATTCCTATGATCTACCAAAACTCATAAGCATGAACATTCACAATCAACAATTTTCAAGAATTACATAAACATATATAAACTTGAAACTTCGATTATAGCATTGAAATTGGTTTAACATAATCATTACCACATTAAAAACAGGTTTTATAAGACCAAAACAATCAAAGGTAATGATTCTAGACCAATTCCAGCACCAAAACTCGAAGATATGTTGTTTGGGGGTCCAACTCGTCGAGTGCACGAACCAACTCGGCGAGTTGGATGCATTTACACTTGGACTCGTCGAGTCCCTCCATGGACTCGGCGAGTCTGCTGTGCAGACAGCACCAAAATTCGATTTTCAGCCAATTTGCATCAAGTATAAGTGAAAACAAGCCTAGTCTCTGATACCACTGTTGGGTTTTGAGCATTCTAACACTCCTATGGTGTACATGCAACCCTAAATACCTTGGATCTATGTTTTCTCTATTATACATGCAAATATCAATTTTCCAAGGTATTGTTCTAACTAGCATAATATAAAGTACACATAATATAAATTCTAGTAGAATTACATACCTCTTGTTTGGTGCTTGATTCCATGGAGCTCAAGAGCCTAGTGCCCCAAATGTGACACCTCAAATGGTTCACACAACATCAAATGCACTTGGAATAACTTAGAGAGAAATGAACACTTCATGAAATCGCCTAGCCCTCTTCATGCACACATGGTGGCCGATTTTGCAAGAATAAGATGCTTATATAGTTTGTCACAATTAGGGTAAACCCTAATTGTCATGGCTTTCCATTTCCTTGGATCCATGGAACATCCATGGAGCATCCTATGGGTTTTGGCCCAACTTGATAATCCATGGAGCATTAGCCCACTATATAAGTATGGATGATTTACACAATCAACCCATATATTTAATTAGTCTTCTTTTGATCACTTAATTAATTCTTGATCAATACTAATTAAATAATCTTATTAATATATTAGAACTTATAATATATTAATAAACCTTAAGTGTTATTTCTCTCATTTTAGTCTATCCAAATGCACGATGCCATGCAACCCAAATGGACCATGCCGGGTCGGGTCAAGTATATACCAATTATAGTTATGGACTTAGACACTAATCCAACAATACTTGAAATAATAGTTATTAGACTTATCCAAGTGGGAGACTGTTGGATTAGTGTCTAAGTCCATAACGATAATTGGTACATACTTGACCCGACCCAGCATGGTCCATTTGGGTTGCATGGCATCAGAACAATTTGGATAGACCTTTTGTGAGAAGAGGATATTTGTGACATATTAATATATTATAAGTTCTAATATATTAATATTGAAATCATATTATTTAATTAGTATTGATCAAGAATTAATTTGGAATTGATTTTGTGATCAAAAGAGACTAATTAAATATATGCGGATTGATTGTGTAAATCATTCATTCTTATATATGTGGGCTTATGATCCATGATTCCTTATGTTGGGTTTAACCCATGTGGTGACCCATGGATACTCCATGGAGGTTAAAACCCATGGAGCATAAGGAATGGGGAAAGTCATGGGTTACATGGTGTAACCCTAATGTGCACACTATATAAAGAACCCATAAGCTCAAGAAATCGGCCCTAAGGATTCTAAGTGAGGGCTAGCCGATTTAGAGCATAAGAACTCTTCTCTCATGGTTATTCCAAGATATTGTGATGTTGTGTGAACCATTTGAGGTGTCACACTTGGGGCACTAGGCTCTTAAGCTCCATGGAATCAAGCTACAAGGAAGAGGTATGTAATTCTACTAGTTTTTATATTACATGTTGTTCATATTATGCTAGTTAGGATAATACCTTGGAAAATTGATATTTGCATGTATAATAGAGAAAACATAGATCCAAGGTATTTAGGGTTGCATGTACACCATAGGAGTGTTAGAATGCTCAAAACCCATCAGGACTTTCCCTTATGGTGGCTCTTTGAGGGAGCGTTCCTCTTCTTACCCTTTCCTTGACCAATTGCTAGGACTGGGGAAACAACATGATTAGGAGTTAATGCAACAGATTTGTCTTTGGGGTTGCTCTCAGCAGTCCTTAGTAAGCCTTGAAGCTTGCTCAAAGAGACGTCCTCCTTGTTCATGTGGTAGGTCATGCGGAACTGGTTTTAGCAAGAAGGCAAGGAGTGAAGGATGATGTCAATTGCCAACTCTTCATCAAAGTTAACATTTAACTTTAGCAGGCGATCAACATATCTCTGCATCTTTTGCAGATGAGCAGTAAGGGACTCTCCATTACCCATTTTGGCAGTGATCATCGAAGTGATGATCTCGTACCTTTATTTCCAGGCGCTTTGGTGGTACCGGTCCAACAGATCGTGATGCATCTCATAGGGATACATGTCCTCATAGGACTTCTGGAGTTCTGCAGTCATAGTCGCCAACATGATGCAATGGACTTTCGTAGCATCACGCTCATGGGCCTCAAAGGCAGCGATCTCTTCAACAGAGGCAGTGCTGATGTTGATTTCCTTCAGCTTCTCATCGAGGACATACTCTTTGTCCTCGTAACGAGTGACCATTCGGATGTTTCAGATCCAATCATTGAAATTGGACCCGTCAAAGATCACTCTCCCACACAATTTCATGAGTGAGAACGAGCCAGAGGAATTTAAGCCGGAAGCGTTCACGTTAGACATCTGAAATAGAAAAGAGACAAAGTTTGATTAGATAAGAATCCCTAATTAAACACCCAAATGAAAATTAGGGCTAGGATCCAACAACATTATTTGCAATTTAGAAAAAGGATGTCGTAATCTAAATAGAAAATAATTTAAAGGTAAGTGAATGACGATTCACTAGTTCCCACCATGAAAACAAATCAAAATTAAGTTTTAAATATATTGAAAACTCCTAGATCTTTTGAGATTCATTGAACTTTTCAATGACATGTTTAAATCTCGATATGCCCCTTAAGTTTGTGACTGGGATGCCGAGGATCACAAAGCGGGTGTGAATAACCATGCAAATGTACATGGTGCCCCCAATGTTACAGTCACCTATTCGACGTGTTGGTTAACCATACATGCTCCATTGAACTATGACAAACATCGAGTCACCCTTTACCACCTTTTCTTAGAGCCCAATTAGTGTGTCGGTTAACCACACGCGCTCCACTAACGTCTTAGCAAGGGTACAAAGTGTAATTTCATGGAATTGCATCAATTCACTTTTGCCTAAAGTAACTAAGATTGGGAATTTTTTTTGAAAAAAAAAATTAGTTACTTTATAAATTCATTATACTTTTAATGAGGAAATGTTTGCCCTATCCTACCTGTTCGGCTAACGACCCTCCACCAATCAAGGAAGCGGTGGGTGAGAGTGGACACCAATTAAACGGCCATTTTATAGGCAATAACCTTATACCCCCCCCCCCCTCCCCCCTTATAGATCCGCTTCGTGAATGAGGCCTACTAATGGTAAGACTAGCATTTAAGTTATACATATATAATAATTATTCTTATAATATTACAATAGTATAGGGTGAATTTTAAACTTGTAAAATTCTAGGGTTTGGAATTTAAATAATTCAAATTAAACTTTTAATTAAAAATTTAAATTCCAAAACTTGAGGGCAAGTTTTGAACTTTTCAAAACACATAGGATCAAATAGCAAATAATTTAAATCAAACATTTAATTAATGATTATCTAAATTTGACCTATTCCATTTTATAAACAAGATAATTCATCAAATAATTCAAATAATCAAATTTTATCATATAAGGAATTTATTATTCAAATAATTGGTAATTGTCTTTTGTTTTGGTAAGGATAATCACATAATAATAATAAAATTCGGATTTTATTAGTCAAAAACAGTTTTGGTAATTATCCTTCAGCAAAACAACAAGAAATACTGAGTATCCCTCTGTCTGACTCCCCGACTTGCCGAGTCACTCACTAGAATCGCTGAGTTCAGCAAGTGACTCACCGAGTCAGGTCGGACAGAGGGCAGAAAAACGATTTTCAGCAAGATGAACATACAAGGCATCAATACAATAGAAACCAATCAAGGCTCTGATACCACTGATGGGTTTTATACAAAAGAACATCCTATGTGCTCATGCAAACCCTAAAGCTTGGATCTAGGTTTCTTTATTGTAGATGCAATTCATCCAAGACTTATAAACCCTAGATCTAGCATACATATTTCGAAATTATCATATAAAATCAGATCTAGATGATTACCTCTTTAAGAATGGCTTGAATCTTCTTCTCTTGGCTTACAAACACCACAAGCAAGAAGATGATATTGGAGAGAGGGGGAAGGCAAAACTTAGGCTATGAACTCTTCTAGGGTTTTCAGTGTCCGAAAACTGATGCCCTAGGGGTCTATTTATACCTGTGCTGCTAGGGTTTCAGTCAAAACCCTAATAGACAGCTTAGGCCTTAAGCAGTGCAATAAACCTTCTGGAATAAGGCCTCTATGGCCGAAACTAAGATGGACACATCCTTAATTTCGTCCATGCCTAATCCATAAGGCTTCTCAGCCCAATATTCAACTATCACACAATTGACAGTTTACTCCCCTTTATTTAATTAATGTCTTTTAGCCACCAAATTAATTCTTAATTAATTCATGACTAATATTATTTAAATAATATGATTTCTCCTTTAATATATTATTCTCATAATATATTAATAAACCATAATAACCTCTCTCTTCATAAATCATCCTATCTAGTTGCTTTGGTGAAGGCAACCCAAAAAGACCATGCACAACCGGATCAAGTACTTACCAAATATAGTTACGGGTTTAGACATTAATCCAACAGAACCCTGATATTACTCTCTGATGCCTAAGTTAGATGTCAATTGTAAGTGTTGCAAAATGCTTATTGAGAGAAGAGTCGTGGTCTTTATATTTCAATAAAAGAGTCCGAGTTCTTTGTTCATTGACCAGAATATGCCTTTACCCATAGGTTGCGAAAGTAATACCCTTCAATATAATAGTATTGTCTTTTCCGTGTTTCCTGGGATGTTGCATAAGGATTTGTGCTGCTAAAGGCAGCCAAGTAAGTTGTGAGCTTACCGTGTTGGTTAGCTATTTCCTAATGCGGTCGTGCTGCTTCTATGTATGCCCCCCATACATCATTGGATTATAATCAGAATATCTATAATATAACATTTTTAAATAATCCGATTATAATCCCCCTAAAATTAGGTAAAACAGTAAATTTTTTTCAAAGTTAATCATTTTTATTTCGTTATCACTTGTTAAAATAAAATAATAAATCTTATGTTATATTTTTCCCGGTACACCATCAAATAAAGATTAAAGAGCAAAGCCAGCAGAAGCGGATAGGCCCGTAAATCTCTCGAGGAGAGGATAACGCACACTCATCCAGAGAGAGCTTCATCACACACAACAATGTCGATTTCTGTAAGACTACCATCTTCAATCTCATTCCTTTCATCCTCCATTTTCTCCCTTTCTTCTAATCAAACCCCCTCCACCTCTCTTTTCATCAAACCCCCAAAACCCCATTTTCCCAAATGCACCACCGCCGTAGTCCGCTCCCAGCTAGCCACACTCCCAGTACTCTCCTTCGACGGCACCAAGGTCGGAGAAACCACCCTTAACCTCAAATCCGCCAACCCAGACACCGCCCGCGCCGTTGTCCACCGTGGTATCACCACTGACCTAAACAACAAACGTCGTGGTACCGCTTCCACTCTTACCAGAGCCGAGGTCCGAGGAGGTGGTAAAAAACCCTTCCCCCAGAAGAAACTCGGACGCGCCCGCCGTGGGTCTCAACGTACTCCGCTTCGTCCCGGTGGAGGAGTCGTTTTCGGCCCTAAACCCCGTGATTGGTCCGTGAAGATCAACAAGAAGGAGAAACGGCTTGCGATTTCAACGGCTTTGGCGAGCGCCGCCGTGAATGGGATTGTGGTTGAAGAATTTGGGGATAAATTTCAGAAACCCAAAACTAAAGATTTCCTTGAAGCCTTGAAGAGATGGGGAATCGACCCCAAGGAGAAATCTATGTTTTTCATGACAGAGATTTCAGACAATGTTGTTCTTTCCAGTAGGAACATTGGAACTCTGAGGATGTTGACGCCCAGAACACTAAATTTGTTTGACATTCTGAATGCTGATAAATTGGTTTTCACTAAAGCTGCATTAGACTACTTGAACGATGCTTATGGATACGAGGAATATGAAGATGAAGAAGATTTCGAAGAAGTAGCTGATGAAGGTTGGTTAATTAACCCAAAACAGTAGTATTATCAACTGTCAATTCTTATTATTCACTGCTAAATGTTCTGTTTACATTCATGATTGTGGGTCGACATATAAGAAAACCACATAGAACATGAAAACTATCATCCTAATTGTCATAATTTTAGAATTCTTGATTGGTTTAGAGTCTAAATCATAGTTCCAATCCATGGTTGTTGGTGTTGGCTATGAAAATATGTTTTGGATGTGTTAATGTGCTCAATTCAGAATAAATTTTTAAATCCTAGTTGTGGTATATAGTGAATCTTGATTTATGATCATTGATTAAGAATATGTGATGTATATAATTCGAAGGTGTTACTAGGCTTAGTGACCATTTTTATCATCTAATGGACTTAAATTTGACCTAATTTAATCTGTTAAGCTTTTTATGAATTTACCAAAATTAGTTTTTTCCTTTCATTCTCATTTTCTTATATATTTTTTCAACATGATACAGGAACTGAGGCAGAGGAGGAAGTGTTGCCACCAAGCGATGCATGAAGCTGATTTATCGACATTTATCCTGTAGTTGCATTAAGTTTCAGCTCTGTAAATCTTATTTTTGTAGGGAAATATATAAGATTGAAGTGGATTTTGATGCAATTTGGTGTTGTATCTTTACTTGTGATTTATTATATTTGCACCAGGCTATAAGGTTCAAGGTGTAAGAGTAAAGTAACGACTTGTTTTAATTGAAACAACAAAGTTTTTTGGTTCTTTTTTTCTACCATGGTATCAATAGTATGATATCGTGTGTCTTGGTGATCATACAAAAAAAAAGCACTAAATACAGATTTTGCAGTAGATTGATGGTTATTTTGTGGATCTTCATATAGGAGAGTTGTTAGAATTGTCATTATCTTTGAAGTTTGAAGTGTAGGCTATCAATAACTGAATGTTGTCTTTGTAAATTTTCAAAATGTGAAATTAATATGATTATAAATATTACTTGGTCATATAACATATTTTATAGAAAGGATAAATTGCACGATGCATGTGAAATGAACGTCCTCGACTATTTAAGGTAATTTTGGGAAACATATTATTCAAACTCGGGCATATATTTCCAACAACAAACAATTTATAAATTATAACATCGGTGTATTGGAATATATGTTTTGAAAGTATAAACTCAAAAAAATTGATTTTAAAAATAAGGTTATTTCTAAATTTCTAACAATTTCTTTGTCCAATTGAAAATACCTTTAACCTTATGATTTTAATTGAAAGGAAAATGTGAGGCCTCATTTGATTTTAACATTTTTAACTAGTGCCACGTGGTCTTTTGGATTTAATATCCTACAAAAATGGAAAGTAGTTGGCAGTTCGATCGAGTCCATCCCTCGTGGAGGGAGGGGAGGCAATAGATTCATCTTAGGCGGTAAGCGAAGGAACTGTAGGGCGAGGCTTACCGAACTACCTTTGCCGTAACTTAGAGAGAGAAGGCCGCGTAAGCAGAATCCGAATACGACTCCCCCCCCCTCCCCCCCCCCCCCCCCCCCTTTTTTTTTTTAGGCATTGAACCCCACCGCTCTGTGGGGTGCTGAGTGGTGTCCTCCCTCTTATCCTGCTAACGACGCCCTTCTTATCTATGAAATTGACCCTTCCTTTCCTTCCCCGGCTTTGAGTGAAGTTCCGGCTTGGCTTGTAGTCGTAGTCTTTTAGCTTATATAGTCGTCGGCCTTCCTACACGCACGCGCCCGCCAGAATGCCTCCTCGTGTCACGGAAATGGAGAGGGTAAGACAATGGGGTATACAAGGCATGAAAGTCTTATGCTGAGAAGTTGGAGGAGGGCAATGACTGTGCACACCATTCTGAAGGTCTCCTGATGATGGCTTAGAGCCACGATCATGGTATCATGTTGTGTATACTACGAAATACCACAACCAATCAAGTCTCTTCTTCTACGTTCCTTTCTCATTTTCTTGTTGCAAGTACACCAACAATGATGTGGAAGAAGATGGTGGTGAGGTGGAATTGCTTGGTGTATCCCATACCTGATGACCTAAAGCGCTTGTGAAGGGATTCAAACTTGGGGTAGTAAGTTTCTTTTACTATGCATTGACTTGATAAACAAACCAATTTCAAAGCAATTATTGTTGGAACATTGATGCCGGTTTATACTATATCTTAAAATTATTTTCATATAATTATTTTTATAACTAAATGACCTATTCAAAGGTTAATCATTTTCGATAGTTTTTAATTTATATTATTTTATAAGTTTAACTAATTTATCTTTATTTATCTAAAATATTATATAAAACCTTCCTCGTTTTATTAGTAGTTTTTAAACACATATTATATTTTAATACAAAATATAAACAGTTTTTTTATTTTATATATATAAAATAAGAAAGTTATTATGTTATAATTATGGAAATAAAAGAACATAAAAATATTAAAATTGTTATAAAGTTTATATTTCATAAATGAAATGTTTTTAAATATTTAATAGAAATAATTAATTAATAGAAAAATAATAAATATTTAAAACTAAAATATATTTAAGGTTAAAATATAAAAATATATTGATTACTCAAAAAAGAAAAAAAAAACATGCTTTCCAATGGCCTTGAATGGTACCACCATGTAACTATTTTTGTTAACAATCTATTTATTTCATAAGATCTACATTATGTATCTTCAACTATTTGATATAAAAAGCTTGTTATAGAAAATTTAGTTGTCTCAAATCCTTAGTTCATTGATTTTACTCATGCAACCAATTTTTACCCAATAGGACTGTTTATTGTGATATGTGATGATTAACATTTTAGAATGATTATGATAAACAAATATTAGTTATGAAAGATGTTATAATCTAATACAGAACAATTGTATTTCTTTTGAAATAATATGAAATTGATAGTTTAGGATAAAATTCAACACTTAAATTAAAAAATTCAAAGTATTTAGTCTACAGTCTACACAATCTTATGTTTGTTAATTGTACGTCTGTTATAATAATACAATGTTTAACGAATTGTTGATTCTATTATGACTAATTTGACTATAATGGAAAAAATTAATCCTCAAAAAATTTAATAAGATTTTTTTCGATCAAATCATTTTTGATATTGAAAATGTCTATAATCAGGAAAACATGAGTTTGCCAAATGTTGGGGTTTTAAAAAAAAAATTAAAAGATTTTTCCAAAAAAAATTAAGGATTTTTTCTGAAAAAAAAAACCTTATAAAAAATATCAAATAAAAAATATAACTTTTTTTAATAAAAAAATTTAGGATTAAAAAGAAAAAATAAAAAATTGGTACGTCTCAACCGTCTTCTTTCCCGGGCCGGACCGTTTTTAAAAATATATCCCACGACCAGTGAGTGAGTGACCCTTCTCCCTGATCCCTAATCATGGGTATCCGATCTTCGATTATGGATGTACTAAAACTATGGCATTTGCAAGGATTGAAGACGAAGATGGAAGAAGGAGATATCCAAGATATTACGTGTAAATTTGTGTGTTTGACAACGAGGGGGACTAAACTTCGGGACTCCTGAATTTGAGGATCCAACAAAGCTCACAACCAAAGAAAACGTGCCCCACATTAGCAATCGCAAAATGAAAAATATTCCAGCAGTTTTCAATCAGACAATTCTTTCAAGAACCGATTCTAGGTAAAGTAAGAAATTCATACATGATATGCATCTCCAACATCAATGCATTTTTGTTTATTTTAGATTCCGTCAATGGGTTTTATATCAAATTTTCGATTCTTTCATTAATTCTGTTCGTTTGTGTGCTCCGAATCGGTTTATAGATTTTATTCTGCTGGATATCGGACGTAGGAAGAAACGAAATTTGAATAAATACATATGTAATTAGTATGGGCGCGAATGAGATCCAAATTTTTGTGATCAAAACCGTAAAAAAATTGGGTGAAAATTGTGCATGCTGTGTTAAAAAATACACATTTCATTATTGTCTTATGTTTTTCGCATACGTTTTGTTATATAAGTTTTTTCCTTCAGTTTTCATCATCGTAGACTTCGTAGTATATTCCTCCCCTGTAGTTGGGTTTGCATTTCTTGTTCATAGAGTATTTATACGTATGGAACGTCGTTCAAAAGTTAAAAGCGTAGGAGCAAAAAGTAAAAGATGGAAGGAATTGCAGTCTCGTAGGAGATTTAAGTCATTGCATCGTGTTCATGTTCGCAAACAACATAACAAAAATAGTTTCATGCAGGATCCACCAAGTGTTCGACAAAATGCCAAAGAGACAAGTAACAAACTTTACAACAATATGAGTGCCAAGGACAACAAAGACGTTGTTTTCTCAACAAAAAATTTGGTTGATAAGAACCCAAAAGAGATGCATCATAACAGGTTCGATGAAGAGTATAGAAAATCTAGTTTTGATAATAACGATAAAGATAAAACAAAAGAAAGTTTGGATGTTCATGAGGAGAAAGAGAAAATCAAAACTGTTCGATGGCTTGATGAGGCTGAAAAGAGTCTTATGGATCTTGGAATTTCAGAGGATGAAAGAAGCAAAAGATTAGAGAGTCTAATGGAAAGAAGAAGATCAAAAAAGCTATCAAGCTTTCAAGTTAGAAGAACTGGAATAGGAAATACAAGCTGTGGTCAACTTTCTTCTCTCAATATCCCTAAAAAGAATCCATTTCTTTCAGATAATTCAGCTTCTCCTGTTTCAGCTCCATCTTACATGGTGAAAAGCAACCCTTTTGACCTTCCTTATGATCCCCATGAAGAAAAGCCAATTCTCACTGGAGATACATTTGAAGATGAGTTCAGAGCTACACATCATAAAGATTCGAGACATGGGCCTTCTAGATTAGGCAGTTTTGCACCTCCAAAATTCACAAATTATAAATACAAAACATCTTTTCAGACTGATTTTTTCATCAAACAGTTACCCTCTGGGAAACTGGTCACTTCCACAGTTGGTAGGTACAATTCTTCACTTCTTGTTCTAGCATTCTGATTAGGGTTAAATACAAGAAATAGCAACTTACTTTCATTTATTTGTTTCATATACACAAATATCTGAAAGTGCATTGTTATTTCTTGAATTTATCCCATCTGATTATTTATCATGAAAGACCCTCAAATTGACAATATATTTCTTTTTTCAAGAAAACAAGAAAGATGACAACAAACAGGATAAACGAGATGATGTTTCAAACCCTAATCATTGCACCAATGATAACCATGCAAAAGAAGGTGAGTCCTCTCAAAAAAAATTATAAAAAAATTAAAAGCAGAATGTTACTCATCATGATGAGTTTTGTTTTCTAGAAAACAAGGAAGTTGACAAGAAACAACCTGAACAAGATGATTCAAAAGTAGCTGAAAACGTGGTTGACAATCCCGATGAAGCAAATAGAAACTCAAAAAACACAAAAGAAAAGGAAATTGAACATGAACATGAACATGAAAAAATCTCCATTGATGACTCATCAACTTCATCATCATCATCATCTTCATGTAGTGAAGATGAGCAACGAATGATGAGACCAAACAAAGAAGCAATCTTGCATTCTTTGAGTATGTCACGAATGAGAAGCGTTTCACTTTCACTTTCACAAGGAAAGAGTTTTCATAGACATGCAGAAACATTCGACTGTGGTCCATCTTCACTGTTTGACAAGTCAAAAACCGATTGTTTCTTTTTTGGGGGAAATAAAAAAATTCATTACGCATCAATGAATTCCATTGCTTCTGATATGCAGGTGGAGGTTTCAGAAGTTGGTTCGCCTACATCCACATCTATACTTAACGAAAACCTGGTTGACTCAGTTAACTCGTTTGATATGGATTTAAATGATGTAAGATTGAGCGATGTAGATGATTTTAGTGACCAAAGTTCTGTAGAATCCGATTTTTCAAGGACAGATCATGATTCAAACGAGAAAACCGATAGTTATGCAAAGATAGAGGTTAGTGACTTAGTTCTGCATTTGTAACACTGGACTGGACTGGACTGGACAAGCTTTTTAGGGTTACTTTTTTTTTTATCAGGATGACGAGGGTATTTTCGTCTTTAGCACACATGAGAGATTGAGAGCGAGTCCCTGGCTGTGTTTCAGTCCAATGTATGCCAAACACAGTACAAGGCTGGCTAATTGTACTTACGTGTGGTACATGGTATAGGAACGGTGTACGTTTGAGAAGTTATAGAGGCAACCAACCGAAGGCTAAGAACCATGTGAATCACATGGTTTAGAAAGTGATACTATTAAGAGTTTTGAAGGAAGAGGTTGATGAGGAAATTTTAGGGTAAATTTGTTTTATAGCTAGATATAGGAGTGGGTTAGTTAATTTATACTTGTAATTTTGTTTCTTGTCATTTATATTTGTATATTTGTTTTATATATACACATTTGTCAATGAAGTTGAGTCATTGGATGGATTGCTTAATACAAACAAAATGACTTAATGGTTGAATGATAGGTTGGGCACTTTATGTAAGTGATAGGCTTAAGTGCCGATACAGACAGGGGTTAAGACCTAAGCTTTTAATAAACATGATTCAAAAATTCAATTAACAACCTTTTATAGAACACATAGTTGATTATAAAACGTGACTTCCTATGTAATCTAGAATAGGATTTGCATTTTAGATTGCATCGAGATAGATGGCACATTATTATCTTCGGTGTCAATGGTTTGTGGTTTAAAGTTTATGACCTTATTGATTAAAAAGTTTAAGGTTCGTATAAAAAAGAATTAGTAGGTTGTTACAACTTTTGTTTTCGGTGTAGTTTTTCATTAACTTAATCACTAGTTTTGGGTTTTGACCTCAATTAAATGTCATGTACAATGTATATATCCTTTTTGATGGTTTTATTTTAGGATCTCTTAAGTTGGACCAAATACGATGATTAAAATGGGTTTGTTGGATGAAGAATGCAAAACTAAAAAAAATACTACATGACTTAGTTTATTCAATGACATATAGTCAAGGGACTAGTTTTATAACTTACTCATCAGAATTTTGAGGATTAATGTAATCTTTAGACATCCGTGTGCAATTAATCGGTTATCGGTCTAATTTTCACGGTCTCGTCGTTCTTTCGATCGAAAGTTCGAAACACTAGTTGTAAAACCCTAAATTTCGAACCAGTTGAAGCAGAATTTATGGGAGACGAACAGAAGCAGATATATCATGAAAAACAGAAGTTACAATTTTGCCTCTTACACTCTCTCAACAATCTATTCCAGGTTTTTTTTTTTTTTTTTTTCCTATCTGATTTATATTCAATTTCTATAGAATTGATAAATTTTCTGTGGTTGATATGTCGTCAATTGGGCTTACTTTTGATTTGTTTACAGAAGAGTAGAATCAAATCAGGTCATACTGTTTGGAATAACGAGTTTTTGAAAATTTAGTTGATTTTACTGATTAATTACCCCATACGTTCCAAAATCAGGCATCGATTTCTCGTAATTTTATGATTTCAAATGTATCATGAATATTAGATAAGAAATCATTAGCGACTTTCTCAAACAAAACCAGTGTGGAAAGAGTAATTTTGATCAATTACAGTGTTTCGTTTTGTACTTGTTCCATCTCTTGGGATTCTGGGCAAATTGATTAACCAATTCTTCCTTTTTGATGAGATTCAGGAGAAGGATGCGTTTACAAGAAAAGATTTGGATGATATAGCTGAAAAACTTGTTCAAGAAGATCCATATGAAGGAAACCGGATGCCTTTTTCAGTTATCTTCAAGCCTCATCATAATTCACTAACAGGTAATTATGACATAAACGTGTTAATTACTGCTGTTGAAAGAAAAGGGAAGAAAGTTGTTTGGCATGATAGGCGTAATAGAGCTTCTTCCATTAATCTTGATGAACCTGAAGGTAAATTAATGGGGATTGTGCTAAATGTGCCTGTAAGAAAGTATGGTGGTCTTTGGAGAAGTAGACATTGGGTTTCTTTGAGAAGGATTAATGGGATTTGGTATAACTTAGATAGTGACTTTACATCTCCTTGTTCATTTGGAAGCACTGAAGAATTAAGGGATTTCTTGGATGCTGCCATTGATGGTGGTACTGAGCTACTTCTTGTTAAGGATGATGACTAGTAGTTAGCTACAATAGATTTTGGATCATTTTAGGCCCATTACAACATTTTGCTTGTTACTTTTTATTTTTTATTTTTATTAGAACATTGTAATTTAAAAGTTTTATCCAATTGTAGCAATGAAAAGCGTGTTGTATTTGGATGATATTGCTATAATTTTGTAGATTTGCCAAAGTATAGTAATGTAATAAGATGAAATGGAAGTAAGAAAATTTTAGATGGTTCTTTGCATTCTTAAAAGTATTTGACAATTTTCCAAATTAACCATTTTGAGGGAATCTAACATGTCAAAATGGTTAATTTTGAGAATTACCGGTGAAACCCAATATAACAAAATTACAGTTGAAACTTGATATAGCACGTCAAAATGGTTAATATGGAAAAATGCCTTAAAACTTTTATGGTTCGATTCGAAAAAAGGGTAACCACAAAACTGTCCAAAATATAATGGTTTTTTTTTAGTCATTTTTCTATTGCAACATTGTGTTTTCAGTCTTCTTTTTTTCTTAAGGCATTGTATTTTGAAAAACTACCAAATTACAACATTGAATTTTCAAATTTTTTTCTTGATAGAACATTATACTGCTATGCATCGACTTCTGCCACATAATTTAAATACGGGTAATATGGGAAACTCAGGAATTTATGAGCATCTTGTTAGTGGAGGGGTAATTTAGGTATTTTACTTAATTAGTGGTTTCAAGAGAGTAGTTTTCTTCCAAAATTTTAAAAGGCACTTTATCTGGCCACTATATGCACTTTTGCAATGTACATAAGAAGAAAATTTTAGGTGGTTCTCTGTAAACCTTAATTTCTATGTCCTACTGGTAGGTCCACTTCTTTAATGCATTAGTGATTTAGTTCTCCTCCTACCACTATATATACAAACACATTGGCATTGCATGTATCTACTGAACTCTCTCTCTCTCTCTCTCTCTCAAACACACACACACACACCAAGAGTGTAAACACACACAGTTAACAGGAGAGCTAACCATGTTGAGCAAATGTAACTCAAGTAAAAGGGTTGATGGTAGAAGAACAACAAAGATTTCAGCGAGTTGTAGATTTTTATTGCCTGTGAGATACCTTAAAAACGTGGGTAATTGGATGGTGGCTGTTCTTTGTTTTGTTGCTCCTCGAAAACGAGGTTCCACTAAGATATCATCATCGGGAACTCCAAAACGACTTTCACTGTCTCCAGTGGATTCTGAAAGAGCAGAAGCCATTAAGGATTGCATTGACTTCATCAACTCTTCTTCTTCTTCTACTTCATCAACCATGTCTAATTCTGTTTCTTGTTGAGTTGTTGTTCATTATTAATATTATATGATTCGGTCTTCAATTTGAATTTTTAACCTGATGTTTTTGTTTTTGTTTGTGTTTGTGTTTGATTATGTTTTGTTGTGGGGTTAGTAGTTGGATGTTGTAATGGTTATGGATAAAATATAGTTGTGGAATTGAATGAAACAAAGAGTGATTTTGGTGGTCCGTACAAAGTAGGGTCAAGACATATTTAGCTGTCTATGCACCGGCTATATAATCTGTGACCATTATTATTATAATTAATATTATTATTATTACTATTACTATTATTATATAACAAAACCAACCCACGTGACACATCATCATACATTATTATTTATTATTTATTGTAGGCTACGATGGATTAGCCAAGGTTCAATATGGGAATCAAATCGAAATAGTAGATAACATTCAAAGTATTATATTATTATCAATGGGTTAAGTGAGTCGGTGAGTGTGACCCTAGGGGGTAGGGGGTGTGCATTAGGAAAATAATTGGACTACATAAAAAAGGGTATTACATTTCATAAATGCCCAAATATTTGTTTGTCCCATATGTTGGTATAAAAACAAAATATACAGATTCTATCAAAACGTGTGTCTAATCTTCCTATATTCACCAGTGAAATGGCTTTTTTACAAGTCGTCATAATCTTCGTGTTATTCTTTCTCACAAAACCAGTTCTGTGTGCCAAAAAGTCATATTTGATTTGGAGCTTCCGAAACATAATATGTTTCTATGGAGCCTCAAGAAATCGTTGCACCAATTTGTGGATTTTAATTCCCATCATCATCAATCATCACGGGTGATAAATCAGACTATATATATAATTATATATGCAACTTTTAGTCGATTATTTTTTCACCAGTTGAAAAAAGATTCCATATAACTGTTCCAACCAAATATAGCCCAATTGCCACCTCAAACACATCATCCCAAGAACCTGCTTACACGTGTCACAAAGTGTAAAGTTTCTCTTGTACTTTTTAAAAAAAACTTGTACTTTCACGTTGTTATAATAAAGACAAAAAAATTACCATGTTGCAAGATGTAACCGGTTGCTGCAGTGCCAAAGACACCAGCCAAAACTCCAGCAGTATTTGATAAGCCAAGCAACACCCCCTGAAAACCATAAAATAAATTAACAAAATTTTAATCATTGTTTTAATGGATTTATAAACATTTAACAACATTTAAGAAAGGAGATGCTTACAGAATATCGAGGAGCAATATCTTGATGATTAGAATATAAACCCGACTGTGAAAATGCATCAGACCCCTGTTTCATAAGTGAAGATATTATTAAGTTGTTACAATATTTTCAAGAAAAATATTTATTTATTTCAAATAATTAATTAAAACACAAACCTGACTACATGCCATGCATAAGACAGCCATTGCAGGAGAGTTAACATGGCTTAATTGAGATAAGAAAAATGCAGGCCCAAGAAATCCAATTGATTGCATTACCTGATTTTTTAATATAAGAAATAAAAATAAATAATCAAATAAAATATTAAATCTTGAATATTACCTTTCGAACTGTGGTCACAGACATCCCTTTGCTCACAAGTGTATCAGCTATCCAGCCTCCAAGATTGGCTGAGAAAGCCATTGTAAGCCATGGCAATACACAAAATAGCCCTGATTCTGTTAGATTAAACCCTAGAACCTGTAAAAAAAGACATTTAAGTCAATATTTCTTTGATTAAAGTTAAAACATATGAATTAAAAGACTAATTAACCTGGTTATAATAGGTAGGCATCCATGTGAGGAGTATAAATGTCCCCCAGTTGTGACAAAAATGACAAGTGATTAAAGCCCATACAGGTGGTTTTGACAAGATTACCCTCCAAGGAATGGTCTTAACAGGTTCCTCAATAACTCGATTGCGAAAGATAAGTTTCTTCTCTTCAGGGCGAAGTTCAGGGTCTTCAAGAGGTGAACTGTATGCCTAATAAAATTTTACAAGATTTGTAAAAAAAAAAAAAAAATAGAAAAAGAAATATCAGAAATGGGATGAAATTATGAAAAGATACCTTGTTTAACCATAATGCAGTCCACACTGTGCCTAGAGAACCAAAAGAGAAAAAGACAGAAGGCCATCCATATGAATGTATTAAAAATGGTGAAAAGGCAAGTCCTGTGACAGATCCAAGGTACATTCCACTGTAAACAAGAGCCAATGATCTGCTTCTTTCTGCAACAGGAACCCATTTTGATAGAAGATTATTCATGGCAGGCATAGCCACACCCTGGAAGAAGAGAGGGAGAAAGTTTATATAAACAAACTATCAAGTTTTTCTTTATAGAATAAACAGATCAATGGTAAAGATTGGGAAGAAGAAAAAGAACCTCGCCTATGCCCATGAAAGCACGGACTATGAGTAAGAAAGGTAATCCTAACTTTGCAGCAACTGGAGTAAGAACTGTAGCTACAGACCACCAGATGACACCAAAAGCCAATACACGTTTCCCACCTACAGTGTCTGCCCAAATGCCTCCTGCAATCTAATTCTAAGCTTAATTACCATTAATTCAAAACTGAATCACATATGAATTTGTTCTTCTGATTAATCTAGCACCAACAATGATGTGAAGAACAAGAACTGAACTAGATGAAGAAATTGGGAAAACCTGAGTGAGAAGGTAGCCCCAGAAAAAGGATGATTGTATCAAACCAACAGTTGTAGAATTCCAATGGTACTCTGATGACATTGGTAGTATAGCAATGCTCATATTCACCTGCCATGTAGAAAAATCTAACTCAGATACCATTATCATACATTCTGATTCTTCAAACATGGCAACTAGAAAGCTTTATCATCAGTTGAAAATTGGGGTTACAGTTCCATCACTATCGTTTTACATTTGATTCCTGAATTTCTCCAATAGATACAACAAGTCGAGTTCCAAATGTATTTAATCAATCAATTCCTATAATTCTCTACTGAAAACAGCCTCGCCTGCGAATTTTAGACATATATAAAAAAACCGACGTTGTCAAAACAAGGTTCTTTCAGGTGTCAACAGAGTTCAATTGAAGAGATATCGTGATCAATCAAGTCACGTTTGTTTAAGTACTCGTATAGATTCCATAAAACTTAGCAAAATAGTAGTGAGATGAGCTTACTCTATCCATGTTGCAAAGAAGAAAAGCAGAAAAACATAGAATGACAATAGTCCAACGTTTCGGGAACTCTTCCCACCACGGAACTGCATTGACAACAAATTCATCTCCATCATCATCCTTCGATACAACGTCAACGCCCAATTTCTCTTTGAACTTAAACGATTCAGGCGCTGACTTCGAAATTTCATACGGTTCCGATTTTACATCCGACCTGACCTTCCAGAACTGATTCCTCCCACGTGAACCATTCAGAAGAACATGAACACTCGAACCAGAGAGGAACTGAACCCTAACTCTGAAGTGAAGTTTGAAGTTCAAATTCGAACCGGAGTTCCTGGAAACCGATGTGTCCGGCGGACGCTGGCGTTTTGGAGAAGAGTATAGAGATATCGGAAGTGCTCTTCCGTCCATGGCGATCGAGCTGCAAGCCATTGACGTTGCAGCGATTTTGTGATGGAGAGATTTTTGAATCGGTTTTTATTGGCGTTTTGGACGTTGAAGTAAATCACTTGCAAGAACTGATATTTTATGATGATTGGCTCAGATTTTGACATGTGGCAATCCATAGATGCCGTAGATAGAAAGTAGACCCCACTTGAAAACAGCTTTCGTTCGTAATGGGCTTAGAAAAGTGTCGTCTGTTGGGACTAGCCCGATATTTTTTATTAAAACAGAAAAACTCTTCTCCATAACTTATATGATCGTTATATATTTATAAATTATAACAGTTTATAAAATAAATTTTATTATACACTAGTTTGTAAGTTATTAAATTCCCTAAAAAAACTAACTTTCTTAACAAACCAAAAAGATTTCTAAGAGCATTATATATATTAAGCTGTTTTGAGACTAATAAATAGTTTGTATTACGTAAATCAGTACTATAAGTTGTTTTATACTTCTATTAGACTTGGACAAAATTTAATAAAAATTTATCTACAACAATATTGAACTAAGTGTTAAAGTTCCTACAAATAAAATGTCCTAACAAACAATAAATATTCTAAGAAAATCATCAAATTTATTTACTAAGAAACGAATATTGTCAAGCACAAAAGACCAAATAGTCAAATACACATGCAATATGCCAATATCATGAAACATCCAAATTTTTAATTTCAAATACACATACAAAATGACCAAATACACTGGAAAAGGACAATGAGCTATTTGCAATTTTAGGATTGAAAATCTTGTCTTCAAAATGTCTTCAAAATATCATAAGCACATTCAATAACATATATGAGATTTATGTGAGCATGATTGAATATTTCTTTCTAAGTTAACGCACCTCATTGAAAATCGACTAACAAATCTCTTGTATTGGAGTAAGGAGTCATAAATGAGTGTTGGTGTATGTAGCGTCGTAAATGTAATTCTTACATGTAAATGCGATTGTTACTATAAAAAGACTAAACTGCACAAATGGTCCCTGTGGTTAGCTGAAAATTGCCACTTTGGTCCATAAAAGGTTTGGACCGGTACCAGAGATCCAAACTTTTTATTTTGTTGCGAGTTTGGTCCAAAAATTTTGAAACATTTTATAATGACGGGTTTGCCCTTTATTATTTTATTTTACAATTTTCTTTTATTATAGAAATTAAAAATAAAACAAAATTAAAAAACCTCTCTCTCTCTCTCTCTCTCTCTCTCTCTCTCTCTCTCTTTTCAAAAAACTCATCCCTATTATGATTTTCAAAAAAATAAAATACAACCACCAGCCTTTCGGCGGATTTGAAGGAGGGAAAAGATGGAAGCCGCTGCCACAATTTCGTCAGAGCACCACCACCTCCACCTTCGCTTCATCTGAGCCGTCCAACAAACACAAAACCCTCGATATGAACTCCGACGATTCTTTCTAGATCTGAACTCTGAGGAAAAAATGAACCTTGTGCTTGCAGATCTTCCTCACAGACCTTGTGCTCCAGTGATCTTCATTCGTTTGTGCATGTGTATGAGAGACATATAACAACGTTCCAGTTTCCAAAGTGACATTCATGGCAGATCCCGACATAGATGAGGTTTATGCTAAAATATGTTTTCTCTCCTTGAGAAACCTTAACGATTTTTATTATGATGATAATGGGTGAGGGATGACTATGTTGGACTTGGTGATGGAAGATGGGGGACGAACGTCAGTGGCGACATGGTGGTGGAAGAGGGTTTCAGCTAACCTTTTTCTCCTTCTCTCGCATATCTATAAACCGACGTTTGTTTTATTCTGTTATCTTCATCGATATGGATTTCAGATCAGACGTCGTTTAGGGTTTCAGTCGTCACCCTTCTACTTTTTAGAAACCCTAGCTTTTTAGATCTGTTGTCACATTTTTTCTCTCTCTTATTCTTGTCGGAACCACCAAAGCAGTCATCCTAAATCCTTATGACGAACAGATATGGCGCGATGCTTATGACGAACAAACCATCTCTGAAAAACCATGTTTTATCTCTCTTCTTCATGTTTGTTCTTGTAATTTTCTGGGTTTTGTATTTGTTCTTGGATTTTTTATTTTTGTCTTTCTGTTTATCTGGATGTGTGTTCATCTGGAGAGAGATTGTGTGTTCATTTGGAGAGAGATTGTGTGTTCATCAGCAGAGAAAGAGATTGATATGATGGCGGTGGTTTCCGGCAGGTGGTAGTGGTGGTTGTTCATATTATTCCGATTGGTGATGGTAGTTGTTCATATGGGAAGGGGAAAAAGGTTGAAATTTTATTTTTATTTTTCTTTTAATTAGAAAAGAATTTAAATAAACAAAAAAATGGAAACCCAAAAAGGTACGGGCAATTTCGTCATTATAAAAATTTTTAAAGCAAATTGGACCAAACTCGCAACAAAATGAAAAGTTTGGACCTCTGGTGCTAGTCAGCTAACCACAGGGACCATTTGTGCAGTTTAGTCTATAAAAAATCTTAAACTCCATATACATGTCAGTGTGATTGTGTTTTTATTGATGTTCTTGTTTTTGTTATTGTTAGAAGGTTAAAATGATAATTTTATTCATTCACAAGATCTGTCCAACAATCTTACCAAACAACACTGTCTTTGAACCATTCAAACCCCTTAATCATTCATGCCTCTTAATTATTCAATACTGAATCATTCAGTTTCTATGAAACAATTATTAACCATATATCGTTACTAATGTAGGGATCATTATTTGAAACCTTTTAATCCATTCAGAAAAATTTGTTACCAGTGACAAGTCTAAAACATAAAACCATATGGTTTACTATTTTTTTTGAACGGTTGAAACATGGTTTACTAACGAGACTAGGGTTTCATTCAGCGGGACCCCAGACAGGGGCTCTGCCCCTTGGACCCCGCTAGGGGCGTTGCCCCTAGACCCCGCCAAAGGGGCGCTGCCCCTTGGAAACCCCGGACCCCCAACTGGTCGTCAAACCGGCTTCTAATTCGATCTTATACATGTGTGCACTCCGCACAACCCGTACATATATTAGAGTACAAATTATAAAGCCCCTCAGCTCACATGTTAGTTCCAGTTACTTAAAATGACATGGTGACACTACAATCACCAACATCACCTACCTTTAAACCTGCAAATTAATCCATGCAAATCCAAACAATTAATTAAATTCACTAATTTAACGCAATGAAACTCAGGAGTACACAACCATATTTTGATGGGTTTGTCAGCCATTTGTTGATCCCCAACTCGAGCTCGTACAGTGCATACATGAATCCTTCCAACTGTTGCATCAAATCTTGCAATGTCTTGGAAAGTGCCTTATCGTGGAGACTTGATACGATGTTAAGTCCTTCATCGCATATATTGCCTGACATTTCTGCATGACTGGCAAATAGCCAAATGATTTGAGCATACCAATTCCAATCTTCCTTCCTCCTTTTTCATGGATTACCTTTTTAATTAAAACAAAAGATCATTGAAGATATATATGCAGTTTGAATATATTGATCGAGGTAATTGGAAACTGTTAATTACCTTGCACACTTCAGTCAAGTTTCCGATCACCATTTCTACGTACTCCTCATAATGAAGTCTACTTTCACTATTGTTATGACAGAAGTATACATTCAACAAAATAATAGAAATAATACAAACGAAAATTCAGTTGAATGTAATATACAAGAATCAGTTTACAGAAAACATATTTGAATGTTGATAAAACAGAAAATACCATCATGAATTTGTATAGATTGAGGCATGCTTTTGCAGTGTTTTAAGACAGAAATTTCCCTAGTGGTAGGGATCTATCTAGAATATACAACAATCAATCAAGAAAGAATATTGATTCTGACGAAATTCTCTATGTTCCCATTATGAATGAAGAATACGAATTTAAGAATAATGTGATTTTTCCAACTATTGGCAGTTAATAACTGCCTTTCCTCCAAAAACTATTAAACCGAATTAACTGTCATAACAGTTAAATTCAATTTATCAGATTTAATATTAAGTAAAAAGTCAAAATCAGAATTAATATTTAAAAATAATTTAATCAGTCAAGGAGACCCCAAAATATATATATTCAAGTCTTTCAAAACCAATTCAACTAATTTTGACTATCACCAAACTTAGCTCAATTCCCTTTAGCCCAAGCTTTAATCATATGAGTAAAATACTAAAATAAAGCTTTATAGAGTAGAAAAGGTTTCTTTCTTCTTCCAATTTGGGATAAGTACCAAAATGCATTTTCCCATTAACAAAGTTTCAACAACTGTTGTCTTCGAGGATGATCTTATAGTCGTTGCCTCCGCAACTGAACAAGAAGACAACATCGAAAAATAGTTGTTCGGCTTTCATATCACCTAAATTCTTCCTATAATGTTTCACTAAATCGGTGAAATACTGTAGGTGTGTCTTGACCATAACTGCCTACATTCATTAATTCATGATATATGAAATCAATAGATGCGGAGATTCAACTGTAGAAACGAAGAATTTATATACACATACAGATGTAAGTTGAATTCCATCTACTACACCGGATCCTGCCGATGCAAAGTTTGCTCCATACAAAAATTCGTTATTATGGGGGTCGAGGTATGTAGGAATGAGAGGCAATCCAACAAAACTGAGCTGTTAATAGAAGGGAATTAAGTTAGGAATAAGAAAGAGATCGATTTATAAAAGAGAGTAAAGTTTGAGATAAGATATTAATTGTCACCGATGAAATCAGGGATTAGACGACCATCGGAAAATCTTCTAGTCAGATATTTGAAGTAAGATTCACCATAGGGCCATAAATTGGCTTGAAGCTCAGTAGTAGTGTTTATGTAGTTGTTGTTTCCAGAATCGAAAAATGAATCACCAAAAATGAAAAGTGCAACATGTTTATTGGAATACCCCTGTGAGTGTGAACATGTAAGGATCAACAGACAAGAAACAACAAGCGGGAGACCCAAATCTATTTTTTTTAATAGCCATTATTATTATAATGTCTAATGTCTAAAGGCTAAAACTGATCTTATAGATTCTCCTTAACACTAGCTAGTGTAACGCCCGTAGATCCGGACTAGTCAATTTAGAGACAATAAGCATCAAAAATGACTTTTTGATAGAATATTATTTAGAATGAATAATCTTAACTAAGTTGTAGTGGTCGTGACAAGGATTCCGGATATATAAAGAATGCCGAAATCCGAGTTATAACGAAGAAGTTATGACCTGTCGAAGTTTCGCGACAGAACCGGCACGACACAACGCGACGTAAATAGTGAATTTACGATAGAACGATATTTGGCCTTAGCGATCTAAACGAAAGTCGTAGAATATGTTAAACCGAGAGCATGCCTAAAAAGAACGTCTAAATCTGACTTCGTATGAGAAAGTTATGATTTTTCGAAGTTTCGACTTAGCGGTATGCAGCCCAAAGTTCGAATATGAGATCGAGTGGTTTCTAGCCGAAACAATCTAAATGAGAATCGAAGATCTCGTCGATAGTATTCCAACGGTAAAAAGACAGACGAAAACGGACGTCAGATGAAGGAGTTATGAATTCCTAACGGAGTTTTCCTGTCCCGGCCTACTAAAAATAATATAATAAAAAGTTAAAGTCAAAATTAGCCATCGGAGTCTAAACGAGAGTTGTAGAGCATAATCTCACCTACGTGTGGATATAAAGAACGTTGAAAACGAAGCTCGTATGCGAAAGATATGAATTTCTGAAGTTCGGGGCGCGAACCCCTACACTGTGTCAGAGTTCACGACGTGAATACAGTGTTCACGACGTGAACTCAGTATTAATGACTTTTGGAGCCTGACAGACGCAAGTTGCGATGACGCACCTGATGACTACTGAACTCACGACGTGAATTTTGAGATTCACGACGTGAATCCAGCAAAATGGCCCTATAAATAGAAACCGAAGGGCAGCCGGCCCCATAGCTACTAATTCCTTCACTCTCTCACTCCCGATACACTCTCTAGCCCTCTTGAAGTACCCCCGAAGCCCCGGTATCATCCCGACACCCGAAGCAAGTCCCGATGCTCCGAAGATCCCGAGAAGAAAAGAGTTTCAAACCGAAGCTTTGCCCGCGAGAAGGCCGGTGTGTGAAGATATCCCAGATTTATCGAAGAATTACTACTTGAAGAGCCGTAGTGCTGTCCGACAATCGTCTTAACAAGTGAGTGTGTAGTTACTTTCTTCTACCGCATAGATATGAAGTATCTGCTATGAAATATGTGCTATGTGTTTATACGTTGTTTGTTTACTTGAGATGGTTGTTGAATGAATGTTTTATACAGGTTTTTAAATGATTTAATCTATATATGTAATTTATATCTACAAATATTTTGGGTAGAACATAGGTAGATGAAATAGTTGGTGTGTGATGAAAGATGAGTTTGAGGATGAGACGAAAGATGATATAGATCATGAGATGAGGGTGACAGGTGAAAAATGAGTGAAACCTTTACCCAAACGATGACCCCCGTCATTCAGCAGAGTAGGGATGACAACCACAGACTATTCTAGACAGTCCTGTGGAACCAATACTGTCAATAAACGAGATAAACCCCGGCGACTATGGAGTTAGCGCTTGGTAACTACGGATATAATGTTTGTTGAGAAAACCCTGGCAACGATAGATTTCGTGCCGATTCCTTAGGATAATCCTTAGGAATAAATGAACGAGGAATAGTTGATTCTTAGGGTAATCTTTAAGAAATAAAAAGGAGATAATGGGGTGGGTAATTGGGTTGATTGTGTGATGATTAAATATAATATAATATTTTATTGTGTGTTGAAAACCCTATATGCTCACCAGGCTCCCAAGCCTGACCCACTCAGTTTCCTTTGAATTACAGGTAGTGACACAAGAGCAGACCAGTAGTTATAAATAACTGTTGTAAGGTCTATTTTGTTCTGTTTATGCTTTTGGTCTGTATCGGAACATGACATCCCGAGATTTTGTTATTTAATGAAAATACACTTCTTCAAGAAAAGTTTTGATAGATTCTTATCATATTTTGTTTTGGGAACAAATTCCGCAACTCTTTTAATCAAAGGATTACTCTGATTTTATAAAACAAAGCATAAACAAATCGGTCTTTTCTGGCCGTGAAAAAAGGGGATGTCACAGCTAGTTAGCTTTGTGTTCAAGTATAAACGTCCATTGTATTGTATTTTTGTAGTCAATCTAATCAGCAACCAAAATAGGGTTGGGAAAATAATCATGTTGAAGAATATATATATGTGCCTTTTCTTCATCAGACATGTCCCAGCTGTGATCATAAATATGTGCCTTTTCTTTATCAAATGGTTATTACAATAAAGCAGTTTTATTCGGCTGAAAATTAAAATTAGATTTAACTTTTGATTGCAAGATGGTGTGATATAATCTTCCCTATGTATACGTCGACCACTAAGTGGATGTCATGGGTGGATGATCAAAGGTTGGTGATATCAAAACGTCTATGATTGGAAGTGGTTGTGTTAGCTACTTGTTAGATGCTATGGAGGTATAGGAATCCGGTGGTGTTTGACGAGAGTAAAATTAGGAAAAACTTGTTATTTGATAGTATTGTGTTAAGTTCGTTTTCTTGGCTTAAAAACCGAGCTTTCAATTCCGATGTAATGTGGAATGCTTGGCTTAATTCCCCTTTGTAATTTTCGGAACATCTTTTTTATATTCTAGCAATTCGCTAGAATATGTGAATATATGAAAATGTAGTCGTTCAAAAATAATGTATAGGCACGTTTTAAACATGTTTCATACAACATCATAAACATGTTTTAAGAGTCGGATTACAAAGATAAGTGAAAATGAGAAGGTTAGTGAGGTCTAAAATTGCAAATTTTGGTCTTTATCTACCTTTTCGTTTCCACTTATCTTTGTAATATGACTATTAAAACATGTTTATTATGTTATATGAAATATAAGACTGACAAATATGTACCACAGAAAACAAACAAACATATTACCAACGGAACAAAAAGTGTTGGTAACCAATATGTTTAATAGCCGACATGTTGTCCGCCGACCATCAGAGTTAAATTGATGGGTAATCTGTGTAAGTTGATCAACATCATCACTTCCCTTGTCCAATTCAACCTCGTGCACTTCTTTGATCGTCAATATAACATTTTGCCAATTTTACTACCACCTCATTTTGGGTTAAAACATGTTCCTATTCATTGACTTTCTCTTTTTTCCGTTCTCTTTTTCATCGATGATAAACATATCCGGAACCCTACTTGCAAAAATTCCTTCACATCACCATGTTGTTTGTATTGTGCTTTATTAATTTAACTATTCCCTTTTTACTTCAATGATTAATCTGGAATTAACTAAAGTAGGGTGTTGTTGGCGTGGAGTGTAAATAAAGAATCCACTTATGGTTGCAAATAAAACCCTTAAAACATGTTTGTGATGTTGTATGAAACATGTTTAGAACGTCCCTTTCTTCGTTTAGAAACTTCATAGAATGAAGAAAAGCTAAAATTAATTTTAAACCAAACATAAAGATGCTTTATTGTAATAACTATTCAATAACCTTAGCTTGTTTTTAATAGTTTTATGTAAACATTGTGTAACTTATAAGTTTATTATACTTAAATGATTTTATTCATATAAATGCGAAAAACGATAGTTTGTTACATTCAATTGTTAAATAAACTATGCTGTATAAATTGATAATAATTTTATAATGACTTACAGTATTAAAATGTTAGTATAAATATGGCTAACTTAATAGATTAAGGTCTAAAATTGTTACTTAAAATAAAGACTAAAATTGAAAAAAAAGGAATCATTTTTAAACCAAAATCAACAAGAAATACTAATCATTTGGACTAAATTTGTAGTTTAATAATTATATCCGTGCATTGCAACAGAAACCTTATAAAAAGAATTGGGAATAATTTGTAAGAAATGTTTGGACGAATTCATAAAAAAAATACTTTATCAAAAAGCTAAAAAAATAATGAAAAATAAAAAAGTTGGAGAAAGTTTTAAAAAAAATATTAAAAAAGATAAAATTGCAAAAATGGTCCATGTAGTTTGTAAAATTATGTGGTTTTGGTTCAAAAATGTTTGGTGGTGTATAGTAGTCAAATTTTAGATATTTTTAGTGATTTAGGTCCCTATACACTTGAAATTAGACAAAACTGCAAAATGGTTCCTATGGTATGTCGAAAATTGCCACTTTGATCTAAAAAGGTTTGGACTAGCACCAGTGGTCCAAAAGTTTGATTTTTTTGCGAGTTTGGTTCAATTTGCTTTGAACTTTTTTATAATGACGATTTTGCCCTTATAATTTTCATTTTCTATTTTTTTGTCAGTTTGGTCCACTTTGCTTTGAACTTAAACTATATCCCTACATTCCTTCAATCTTCAATCTCTCCCACTACTATTCACTAAAACCACCGGTTCCACTGCCGGAAACCGGCGCCGCCTCTGTCAGCCGACGTCACCACTGTCGTCACCGTCGGCCACCACTGCCTTCAACCCTCATCGTCTTCGTCACTACCAACCTCCGACAGATCTAAAAGTCGCAATCACCTACAACAAATCTTAATCGATTCCCACTACAGGAGACCATCTTGTCACCTTCTTGGTTCGTCTTCTCCACCGGAAACCATCTCCATAACCCCTATTTTCGACAAAACCATCACCAACTTTTGAAACCCTAGCGCCGCCATCTTATCTCATATGGATTAAGGTTTTCAGTGAAGAAGAAGGACGACGACGATTTGAAACCCTAATTCATCGATCTGAAAACCCTAACTAGTCGTCAGATCTGAGAGAGACGAGACTCACCATAAAAGGAGCGAGAGACGGAGGCGACATTTGTGGCTCAAGTTTCTAGACAAAGCTGTCGTCGAGTTGTGAAGACGACGACGTTTACAGATCTGGAACGTCATCGATGAGGGTTTCCAGACGAAGCCACCTCTGAGATATTTGAAACTCATCCTTACAAACCCCGAATCGACAGATCTGGTGGCGACGATTCAGATCCTCCTCCTTCCAGATTTGGATGTCGGTTTATGGGATACAACAATATGAAGCAAACCTATCGCCTCTCGCCGTCCTTCGTCTTCTCCTCCGACTCGATTGTTACTCAACAAAACCTAACTCAAAGCAAACCCTCCTTTGTAGATCTGTTTCCATCTCCGAAGAAGAAACAAAGAGCATGTTAGTGAGGGTTCAGATCAAAAGTGTTCGAGAGAGAGAGAGAGAGAGAGAGAGAGAGAGAGAGAGAGAGAGTGTAGATGGGTGATTTTTTTTATTCAAAATAATAAGAAATTAAAAAACATTTATATTAGGGGCATATTGATCATTTCAGGTTCGGTACGGACAAAAATCACATAAAAATATCAACCATAGGGACCAAAACCATACAAAATATACGAAATTGGACCATCAATGCATCATCAAACTTTTTTGGATTAAAACCACATAATTTAATAACTACAGAGATCATTTTTACAATTTTGTCTTAAAATATAGACCAAAATCTTAAAAATTGTTTAAAAATACGCTAAAATTGTAAATAAAAAATGTAAATCAATTTTGTAAAAACGATCAAGGTTGGGCTAAAAACATAAAATAAGGGAAAATGGAAGTGGTGTATGCTAATTGAGAAGGATTTGAACCAACGTTGACCGTAGAATTAGAAGTAAACATAGAAAGCACAAACCAATGAGCTATTAATTAGTTGTTTTTAACATTTGACACAAAATAATTATAAAGAGAAAATATATCGTATTAAAAAAAATACAAAAAACACTATTATCATGTTGTAAATTGTAAACAGTATATACTTAATACTTATTCTTCAACGGGGCTGACTAGATTGGGCCATTTAATTAAAGGGTCCTTTGAAGGTTCAGAGTTGAGACATATGGGTGTTCTAAAAAGCATGTTGGGACTTGATCAACTTGTTGTTTCGTTTCTTTTGATCCTTACAGGTTGCCAGAGTTCTCAGGGGCATTTCAACAAACATGTTGCGCTCTTCATTTTCGGTGATTCATTTTTCGATTCCGGAAACAACAACTACATAAAAACTACTCCGGACTTTCAAGCCAATTTTTGGCCCTATGGCGAATCATACTTCAATCACCCAACTGGAAGATTCTCCAATGGCCGTCTCCTCCCTGATTTCATCGGTAACAATTAAAGCAACTACCAATTTTACTCCTCTTTTTCAAATTTCTTTCTTATTCCAAACTTAATTCCCTTCTGTTAACAGCTGAGTTTGCTGGATTGCCTTTCATCCCTGCATATCTCGACCCCCATTACCATAATAGTGGATTTCTGTATGGAGCAAACTTTGCATCAGGGGGATCTGGTGCATTAGTTGAAACCGATGCGGGACTCGTATGTATCCCTTCTTCGTATCCACTGCTTGAATTTTCTCATATATTGACTTCATATGTATAAATTAATGGATGTAGGTAGTTGACCTCAAAACACAGCTACAATATTTCTCCGATTTAGAGAAACAATATAGGCAGAATTTAGGTGATGCGAAAGCCAATCAGCTGTTGTCCGATGCTGTCTACTTGTTTAGCTGCGGATGCAACGATTATTCAGTCCTCTTGAGCAACAATGAGAGTAGTCGGCTTTATGAGCGGTACGTTGAAATGGTGATCGGAAACCTGACTGATGTCTTTAAGGTAACAAATATCAGGAGTATCCACAACACGTGAGAGGTGTTTGAATGGAGTTTTTGAGTGACTCTTTTCTCACTCCCCTCTATCTATACTTCCTACCTATATAATTATATTTTATTTATTTATGTATCGTAGATATATGATGTGAGATGTTAGATCTGATTATATGGAAGCAATTAGACATAAAGCTTACAAAAAACTTAGGACCCGTTTTTTTTATTTTTTATTTTTACATCTAGAGTAGATGAAGTTTTTCAATTTGATTATTTATGAGTCCACAATGACCTAATTATTGAAAAAGCTTTTACGAAAAGTTTGTTAATTAACAAACTATTTGAAATTTTTTTTTTTAATTAATTTTCAAGATGTTTTGATTCGAAAAACCTCCCAAAAACTTCTATTATGGATGTTGTTAGGTTTCCAATTAATTACCGTGATATTCAATTTATTTTAGAGAAAATCATCCTTATGGTTTAGTCAAAATTACACGTTTGGTTTCTAACTTTTTTTTGCACTCTGTTCGTCTCCGTGGTGATTTTATTGCGTTTTTCGTCCCTTACATATATAAAGTTAGGGACCAAATGTGCAATTTTGACCAAACCATAGGGATGAGAAACGCAACAAAATGAAATCATAGGAATGGTCCGAATGCAAAAAAAAAAAAAATTTAGAAACCAAACATGCAATTTTGACAAAACCATAAGAAAAAATTTCAGTAATTTAGTCGTTATTTTATCTTAATTTAAAAAGGAAATCCATGCAAAGGGGGGAAGAAAAATTGGAATCGGTACGGTCCCGGCAATAGGCTGTTGGCCTAACACTCGTGCAGAAAGGCCAGACAATACGTGCAACGAAGAGCTTAACATCATAGCAAATCAACACAATCATGCACTTTTACATAAATTGCAAGATCTAGGGCAACAATTGGAAGGATTCATGTTTGCAAACTATGATATCTCAACTGGCATTACCAAACGGATGAAAAACCCATCAAAATATGGTTGTATACTCATGAGTTTCATTGCTTTCAATTCGTGAACTATCATCATTCATTGTTTGGATTTGAATGGATTTGTAGGTTTTAAGGTTGGAGATCGTGCATGTTGTGGTAGTGGTCCTTTACGAGGGTTTTTTAGTTGTGGAGGAAAGAGAGGAATACGAGAGTTTGAATTATGTGATAATCCTGATGATTATCTCTTCTTCGACTCATTACATCCTAGTGAAGCCGCAGTTCGTCAGTTTGCAGAGTTGTTTTGGAATGGAGATTCCAAATTCACATCTCCCTACAATTTTAAAACCTTGTTTCAAGGTACCTATGTGTTTTTAATTATGGTAGTCAAAAACTAATTATCGCGACGTAGCAATAACAATATTAACAATCTTTCTTAGCTAAACATCGTTACCCAAAAAAAAAAGGAATCATTAATTATGAGTTTTTGGTGTTTTATATATAAATATGTCAAGATAGAACTTTATTTGTAGAGAAAAAAAAATACGAACTTTTTCGGCTAAAAAGTAATGTATTTCACTAAATAACTTTTGTTGGAAGAAAAGTTAAACCAACAAATCAAGAGCTGATAAGTGGTGTCCTTGAAAAATGAAGTTATGATTATACTTGTGTTAATTTTTTATTGAAAGTTTATTGACTAATTAAGTAGTTGGTAATATGTCAGCACCATTTTTAAAAGCTGATTTAACTCAATTGAAAAGTTTATTTTTCTAATGAATATATAGGTGACAAAAGATTACATATATTTGATCATATGAAATTTTAGCTGTAGGACCTCAAATAGGAGGCATCCAGTCTACAAGCTCAGTTGATGTGAAAGTTGGCAGGATCGAGACTGGCTCAGGTGTGGACGCTGATGGAGCTGTGATTTAAACACATGTAGGTTACGGTGGAGATATTTTGGAACAAAAATATAGATAACCACATTGGCATCCTAGCCCATGAGTTTATAGTTACGAGCTGTTGTGAATAAAAGGAAAGAAAGGAAATTATTATACCAATAAAAGATTGAGTTCACTACAAGAAAAAAGCTTTTCCTTGACAGACATTGTCTGTCATAAATGCCTATACATGACAGACAAATGTCTGTCATTGAAAGCCATGTCATAAAAGAAAATGACAGACATTATGTCTGTCATAAAATGAGTTTTGTACCAAGGGATTATACTTTTGAAAAGTATTTACCAATTAACAGTACTTTGAAAATTAATTACCAAAATATTGTAGTTTTATATTAAATGGCTTTTTATCTCCTACTATATAGGACCCATTTGCAGTTTTGACACCACACCCCATAACAACCCACACTCCTCGCCTCTTTACCTTATACGAACACTCAAATCCAGGGGAAAATTAACCATGTTCTTAAAAATGAAGAATTTTACAATGTATGTACAAAAAGCATGTTTGTATGCCGGCATAATTTATGAAAAAATAGGCTTAAATATGGATCAAGGTGTTGGTGTTCTTGGCTGAAGAATGATACCATGAACCAACCATGTTCTTAATTATATAAAAATGAAGAATTGTTAATCAGGCTCCTTGATCTAATATTAGCTTCATAATGTCGTACATGTGGATGAACAAAAGTAATGGTTCGATTGCTTGCACCAACAATCACACTTCCATGGACTAACGACTAACAGATTAAGGTTTGTAGTTAGTAGATCATTGTAGTGTCGATTATTTCAAACCTAGAAGAAACAGTAATTTTAGAAAACAAAGACAGACGTTGAATATAAAAACTTGATTATTAAAGAACTTCAAGAAGTAAAAACATCAGTGGACCATTAAAGGTGTCGTTGGTAAAACCAACAAGTTCTTGGTTCATAATGATTTTCCATGCTACAAGAACTTAGCATCAAAATTCCCATAAATTTTGATGTTAAATCAGAGTTCTGAAGTGATTTGAATGTGTCAAAGCTTCACATATGATACGGAACAACTTTCTAGACACAAGGCTTCCACTGAAGTTGAATAGCCAAGAAAATATCAACTGGGTTTAGAGGACATATCGAGAATACAAATAGATTTTGAGAAATCGGTGTGAATCAGTGAAAGAGGCGACCGTAAGTGATAGATCGATGGAGAGGGATATGATGCAGAAAAAGACGACTAGCGGGTATGACCGGTGATAGAGGGAGAAACCGATGAGTAGTTTAATTTTCAGAAACCAAAGAGGTAAAATCTTATGTGTGAGGAAGACGACGTGAAAAGACTGGAGGAAAAAACGCGTGCGGCGAAGAGGATAATAAGGCTTTTTTTTTTTTATCTTTTTTTAATAACCACATTTATTAAGTAAATAAAAATTAAAATACCATTAGTTGGTAAATATTTATTGGAGATACAGCCTTTTGGTAAAATACTCGTCATAAAATTTACGACAAACTTTTATGACCAACAATTACAACATACATACACGACATGCGTTTTCGACATACATTTACGACTGACTTTGTTTGTCATAATTCGTAACATTTTTGTATTTATGACATACATTTACGACTTCAAATTACGACATCTTTTGTACAATATGATTTTTGACATATTTTTACGACATGCTTTGTATGTCATGGTTATATATATATATATATATATATATATATATATATATATATATATATATATATATATATATATTCTAAATTTCTACCAAATCTTGAATCAAACTAAATTACATATTTAATGTCTAATACAACAAAATAAAATATCATACATATATAAAAAGGCTTACACGAGCTATAGTGTCAAATCCAAAAATATGGTCCAAATTCATCAAAAAGTAATTGTCAAATTCATATCACTGGTAAATAAAATTTATGACATAAGTAGCCCATTCTTCACGCACCCTATCAAGCTCGACGTCTGTATATTCATTCTTCCACCAAAACTGAGACAAAAACTAATATATTAGCAAAAAACTATTAAATAATTATATATGTAAATATTCTACAACAATTCAAGTCCATCATGTAACTAATAGATTTACTTACATTGTTATTCAACACTTCAAGTCCATCAACAACCGCTTTCATGAACTTAAGAACATAAGATCCGCTTTCTGTACAATTGTATAATAAATTGATCGGTAAAATGCCAATACCTTTTCCCATATATCAATACTTGTCTGCCAATATCTTCTGAAGCAACCATCTGCATGTGAATGTCAAGATCAATCATAAATCACATTAAATATATTATTAAAAACTAATCGGTTGACTAGTCAAAACTAAATTACATACTCTTGATTCAAGGTTCATCTGAATGGCAGACTTGGTTGACTGCTTCGCACGCTCCAACTATATCTGGTTGACTGAAAGATTACATGTTAGTAACTTTGACTAAATGCAAGAAATAGCAACAAACTTTCTCTTATTTGTTTACTATAGCATCCTACTTTCATTTCCTTCTATTACAACTTTTGAAAAATATTTCCAATTAAAACAATGAAAATATGATTTTTTTTTGTTTGTTTGTTTTCAATGCTATAGTAGTAGGAAGAAATAAAAATATGATATAATAAACAAATCACTGAAAGTAGGTTGCTATTTCTTAAAAAGTAATTCAACTGTGGCATATTATAGCTTGCCTTCTCCGTTGGTGGCAACTGCAATGAGTTCTTTCACGGCTATATTAACAGCTTTGGATACAAAATCAGAACTCTGCATGCATTTTTTTGTTAAAAAAGGATTAAATAATCACTTAAATAAAATAACTGAAAGTTTATTGATGTCTTCTTACAGTGATAGCTTGAATTCCAAATAAGGCAGTGTGATTATAGATAGAGTTGAATGTTGAAAACGATTGAATCTCAGGATACTCATTCAAAACTCTAAGATCTGCTCACGATAATAATCCAAAAAAATAAATTAAAAATTAAAATTAGTATGTGAATTATGATAACTAATTTTAAATTTAATAAAAATAATATGAAGAAGCGACTCACAGAGACGAGAGTACATCCCTTTTCCATTACCACCAGCTGAAAAAGATCCACCTCCTCCCATTAGCATCTGTGAGTAGATAAAATCAGAAAATATTAATTCCCAATACTTAATGGTAGATAAATAAAAGGAATAAGAAGATTGGTTAATAAATATATTTAAAAAAAAAAAGGATACCTGAAGAACTGACAAGGTCATGGCTTCCTTCTCCTGAAGCCAGCCACCAGGAAGTTCAAATGCAAGAGCAAAACTAGTTCTCTGATGACAATTAACAAAAGGGTAATTTAGTCAATAATACATCAGGATGACAAAGGGTAATTTAGTCAATAAAAAGGATACACAATTTAATTTAAAAGACACACCCACCCCTGTATCAGCCATAACACGGTGATCACCACCAACATATACTGATTTCGGCTCCTGAACCTGAGCGCCACCTGGCAAATCAGAGAGAAGAGGCTCTGCATATTTCAACAGTTCCTCATGTTCAACTCCTGATGCAGCAAGTACCATTCGAGGAGCAGTATAGTTTGCCTAAAAATTTTCAAGCAACATTTTTTTCAGGAACAGAATCCACATGGAATAAATAAAAAGAATGAGAGTAATAGTAATACCAGATACTCTAGTTCCTAAATGCATAAAATAACAAAAATTATAAGGTGTGTGACTCACAGCTACAAAATCCTCCAAAATTGTACTGTTTATTCTATTGATTAAGCCTTCTGAAGCAAGAAGAGGATTCCCAAGTCCACCAGCATATCTAGCTGAATGAATAGCTTCCAACAACGCCTCAGGATTGTTGCCATATTCACCAATCTCAGCTTTCACTTTCTCAATCTGCAAACAAACATAAAAAAGGTAATGTAATGTTTTTAATTATCAAATATGCAAAAGCCAACTTTCAAAAAGATATATGACAAGAAATAAAGTGAATAGGAAACAACTAAACAAGCACCTGTGCTTTGACCTCCCAATCCAAGAAAGCTTGATTTCTTACAGAGTCAACAAATAGCTCCACCATTTGAGGAACATAACTCCTCAAAGCATCATAAGAGTATAGATTATAGATTCAGATGAAATCCAGCAAAAGCAACTAATTGGAGTTTTGCTTCAGCTATAGAGTATAGATTCAGATGTAGATAATAAGATAATGATATAATAAAACCTTTTCCTAAAAAAATTAACCTGGAATCACTGTTAAGTTCTTGGCAATCCTTTTCACATACAGTTCCAAGTAAAACTATGTATGTGACACAATGTCAAGCAACAACTTTATATTTGCATACCTGTGGCATGAAACTGAGTCCAAGACTCGTTGAGATATTCTAGAAGATGACCAACTATCGAACTACTTGGCCCGCTTGAAGAAGAATTCTGCACAGAACCACTCCTACATCAGAATGAACAACAAAATAATAAAAATTGCACAATTGACCTTCAACTGTTCAACTTGAAAGAAAAAAACGTGAATTTGTACGTTTTGGAGTTTCTAAACTATATTAAGTCAGTTAAAAACCACAGTGGTCTTGAAATTAAAAAGCAACTCATTTCGAATCGAAGGTCAAAGTACAGGTCTTTCAGGGATAGACATATCCATCATCATATAGAAATGTAAATGTAAGGTTATGATTCTAGAGAGCAGACCTCAGGAGTCGGGCTCGAATTGGCGCAGAGTGATGGAGTGAGATGAAGCTTGCGTATATGAGTGTTGTTTCGAAAGAAACTAGGGTTACAATAAAACGGTGGCAAAGAAGATTGATGAGGGAATTTCGACGAGATTACAGTAGGTTTTAGAACTGAAGACGACTGTTGGAGGATATGGAATCGAGCGATGACTGCCATTGATGAACGATTCCATGAAGTCTCCGAGTTCCTCGAGGAATTTACATGGCTGCCATTGATGAACAATTATATGAGATTTTGAGCACCTATCATGTTCCATTATCCTTTGTCGTAAATGTATGAACAAAATAGCACATAAAGCCATCTGACGGAGCCATCTGATGGAGGCGGCAACGACGCCATCGTCCGGCTCTGCTGACTAACGGAACGATTTACATTAATCCGCTCTTTCACTTCTTTCTTGAACTAACGGAGCATCACTTCGTCTGTTGATTCTGCATCTGAGTTGAACAAAGCTTTATAAGAAGGTTTCGAGATGAGATTCGTATAGCTGCGTGAAAGATCAGCGAAAACCCTAACGATCTTAGAGTTCTCGAGCTTGATCTTTCTAGCATAGGCAGCAGAAGCGGATTAAGAATTGTTGATTGGTAGCTGTTGTTGATCGTTGACGGAGGTAGAGGTGTTCGATTGAGGGAGGATCGATGAAAGTGGTGGGCGTTGGTGGTGAAGGCGGAGGGAGTGGTCGATGGAGTTAGGGTGGAGGTAGATGGAGTCGGTGAAGATTCGGAAGAAGGGAACGTCCGATAGAAAGAAGGGTTATTTTCGTAAAAGACCTAAAACTTTCATAGTTTTTCTATTTAAGCCAAAAATTTATTTTTTTGCCAATTTAAACCCAATATTTTCCCTAAATTTTCTATTTTCCAAGTCACCTTGAGGTAATATGGATTTTTTTTTTCAATAAAGACTATATTTCCCCAACTTTTCCCCCAAAACCAAAATGATTCAAAATCATTTTTCTTGGCATGGTATCGTTATATGACTTTATATACACCAATAATAATTTATAGGATGTTTGATATGTTGAAATTTTGGTGTTAAAATGATGTAATAAGTTGGAGATTAACCATTCTTTATACCAAAAGTACATTATTTTGATACAAAATTGATATAACAACATACACTCATTTTTTCCGATTTAACATATAGTATACCAACAAATATCACAGTAACAATAAGCAACTTCACGTGTACTACTAGTTCTAGCTCAAGTTTCTCCTAGTAATTTCATCATTGCTAACATAATCTACCGATTAGAAAATATAGTATTTGTGGCAAACAAAAATAATGCTAACCTACCGATTAGAAAGGTCATTCTTCAGGTATTTTTAGAGTTTTCACCAAAATATAATTTTTTTTTTTACCAAACGCTCTTCTTTTTGTTTTTTTTTTCTCACACCAAAGTGGAGTTTTTTCAAATTGGTTCGACTGTTGAGTTTTTTTTCCACCGGTTTTGTAATTAATTTTTTGCACTAATCTAGTGGTTTATTGGTTTTAATATTTAACTCACATCCTTTAAACTTGCTTTAACTTTTTTTCATACTACATAGTGCTCATGTACTTGTCGACATAGCATTATTGTATTATTGTTTGCGATTACTAACTTTTCCTTATAGTATTAACCGATAAAAATCATTTTAATTTACTCTTTAAAATACGACATAACATTACGACATACATTTTTGTCTGTCGTAAATCATTGATATTTTACGGTATATGACATAAATTTTATGACAGACTTTTATCCCTGTCATAAAAGTGCTGTATGTCGTAATTCGTCTATCAAGAAAAGTCTTTTTTCTAGTAGTGGTTCCTTGTAAGATTATTAAAATTCATTTGTATTTTTAGCAAAAGTTCACTTAAAATATGTTGTGAATAAAAGGAAAGAAAGGAAATTATTATACCAATAAAAGATTGAGTTCCTTGTAAGATTATTAAAATTCATTTGTATTTTTAGCAAAAGTTCACTTAAAATATGTATTTTAAATGATATAAGCAGAGGCGGTCTTGGGACGTGCGGGTCATACAGTCGCATAAGACATCCAATTATAAGAGGTTTTCGATTGAAAAATTCTTTTAATATTATATTACTTAAAAAATTAGAATTTAATAAAAATTAAAATATAGTTGGATGTTATTAATCTAATTCATGTTATTAACAATAAAGTTTAAATTTAGGTTTGTTAAATATATTATAATATTGATTTCTCAGATACCAATATATAGACATTTATATCACGACACTAAAGCTCGAAAATATAACTCAAATTTAAAAAAATATATTTGAGCTTTAAGGTCAAGTAAAGTATATTACAAGGGTCGCAGTTTTAATTTTAGGAAAGCAACACATTTATTAAAGAATTCACTTTCAGTGAATATATTATAAAAAAGTGCCACAATGTCATCATAACGAGAATCCGTTCAAGTGGAGCAATATATATTTGAAGATAATACTATAAATTTTAATAATATTCAATCTAGTGAGGAGAAACATAAAGAAGATATAACGCTGAATGTGAATGAAGTTGTAACCACAATCTAATGATGAACATATAGAAGGGCAACTGCAATATGAAACCATAGATATTGATATGACAATGAGTAGTATACGGATACTTATTGAGTTTCTTAAAGACTAACGAGAAAATGGGTTTGAGAAGGCTTTGGATTTTTCTTGAGCAAATAGCTTATGATTTAGGAATTTATCTGGTGTTTGTTGAGAAAAGTAATAAAAGAACTATTGAAAAAAAAAACTTTTTGATGAGAGAAACATTGAGTCATTGAAACTAGTACATGCACGTTCACCTCAAGAATCATTCATGATTGATTATTTTGAATATATAGTTGATCAAGTTATTGGTGTTAGAAATTTGGGTATAGAAAGGCTTGAAAATTCTGAGAATCGTGTATAACATTTTCAGATTAAAGTATTTGGGTGGTACTCCCAATCTTTAATTGGATAAGACTCTGAATTGAGAGCAAGAACAAAAAATATGGTTGTTATGAATTTCGTGATTTTTTTTGTACCAGGAAAAATGATGACCAAAATGATTAAGTAGTTCATTTGTCTGAAAACTGTCAAGACAGTTTTTTTTGTCCAAAAAACTACTCCAACTGTCAAATCCAATAACAATCACTAAAACGAGGTCATTAATAAAGGTCAAGATGAAGTAAAAAACCGGGTTCATTTACAGAAAATTCAGATTTCTAAGGCATTTTTTATATAGCAATATAACTCATATAAAAGGTTTCCGCGACCCTAGCCAGGGGCTCTGCCCCTTGGACCCTGCTCCCAGGGGCGCTGCCCCCGGACCCCCGTTCGTTTAGGGGCTTCGCCTCAAATGACAGTCTACTTTGAATCTTGAATAAACTTAAACAAGTGTGCACTCCGCACCTTCTTTACTTGTTTAATATTCATCAAGATTGAATTTTGGTCACACAAGTCAATCCATTACATTTAAATACATATTGATGATACAAACTCACCAACAATCGGTTCATCAAAGCGACGATTTGAACAATACAAATAATATGAAAACATTTTTGGTTTATTATTTAGAACATAAAAATTATAGTCACTTAGTATTGATGAACTAAAGTGTTGAAAAAAAAATCTTGATATGACGTTATAAAATAGTCATATCTCATAATCATCTAACACATACTAAAATTCTTAAAAATGATAAATATTTATCCAACTTATTGTCTAGTATACATAATATTGCTGATTGTTCCTCCGATTAGAAAAAAACGATTCAAAACTAAAACTTTTGATATATTATTTGCGACCTACTATTTTTCAAGAGAGATTAAACGTTCTTACTTTGATTTCGATTGAAATTTTTTTTTTTTTTAAATATTGACAATAAGACCTGAAAAGTTTTTTCTTATAAAAAATACTAGATTATCGACGTTTTGCAAATCGTAATGCAATGGCTGTTTATCTTTATTTGGAAAGTTGTTTGTAGCAATTTCAATTTATTTCTAATGAGTTAAGACCCATATATGATGCACAAGTACAAAATTAACAAGATACTTGTTATCAACTTTAAGTTTTAAATTTAGCGATAATGAATTTAATAAAAAATTATCTACAAACTTTTTATGAGACTTCAATTTGATTTTTTTGCACAAAGCATGCCTGGATATAACGTGTTAATAACACTATATAAAATGATTAAAAGATGAAGGACCAAATATTTAGTGTGCCTTTACAAAACCGGTTTATAAAAACACTTTAAAAATTGTATGAATAAGATTTTAATTGCCAAATGAAGTTAGATCATGTAACCTTTCATAAAGATACATGTCATTCATAGTGGTTCCCTTTGGTGGTGCACTGGGAAATGGCTCGTAAAAGAAATACATCTTTTGTTCATGTCTAATAATAACCCTTAGACGTATATGCTAGTCATAAACGTTGATGATTACCTTTAGGGTCGGTAATTAGTTATTATCAAGAAGTATGTTTCACCATATCCATGTCTTTGGTCCATGTTGTAAGACCCAAACTTAAATAAAGCTTGAAAGTAGCAATAAAGCAATGGCAATTTAAAATATTGGTATGGATGTAAGTGTATGCGGGTGAGAATATGGTTAAATGGTATTGGTGAGTGTACGTTGCTTATATGGGTAATGTGTGTGTATGGGTCGTTATTGATGATAAAGGTACAATGTGGTATCCCAACTATTTTGTTTTTCTGAATAATTTATTATGGTATATTATCAATTTAAGGTTCTAAGTAACGTTAAACAATATTAATAATGAGTTAAAGAAGACTTTTAAGAAATACTTAATATTATTAATAAAATGTGAAACATACACTAAATAATAAAGTGATAAGATAGACAATTTGCATTTCAAAATATACTTGCATGGATAATATGACATATCCATGATTTTTATAATTTGATTTTATTATTTATAATTATTGTTCATTAATTTTAAAACCACTTATTATTATTAATAAGTGAAAGAAACTTTTAAAAAACACTTATTATTATAATTAAAATGTTAAACATATACTAAAATATAAAGTGATAAGATAGACAATTTGCATTTTAAAAGAGACTTACATGTATAATATGACATATCCATAATTTTTAGTTAATTATTGCTTTGAAGCAACACGAACATACAAACATGTATACAACAGTTAATTAAATATTATATATATCACCTTCCATAACATATAATCGATAACATGAATCTATTCTAATTTACATTAAAATTTCAACCACAACATACAATGATATCCTTAAAAGAATACTTAAACCAAAAAAATAGAAAACAAAATTAGTATATAACAAACTTACAAATTAAAAACTTCAACATAATAACATGGCTCGAAAAATGGTCCAAAACCCTCAAACCAACACAAAAACCTTTAAATTTGTTTTCTTTGTGAATTTTGTATGTTATTTGTATTTGTGTGTCTACTTAAATAGATTGACATTCTATAGTAGAATTGCTTATTAAACATATTATATAACTTATAAAACATTTGAATTGTTAATCATTATTAAGAGACTTTTGAGTGGTATTCATTAAAATAAGAGGTTTCAAATGAATATGGTTTGAGTAAAAATGACTCTATTATAAGATATATATATATTATGATAATTATGATTATGATATGATATGATGATATGGATTTATAACTTTATGTTCTATTTAATTATTATTATTATTATTATCAATTAATTTACAAAGAATTTAACTAAAAATTAGTTATTATAAAAAATAGTTTTGGGAAATCTTTTTGTTAATTCGACTTTTAGATTTAGGTTCTTTTACATTTATCGTATTTAATATTTTTCTTTTAACTATATTTGAAAATATACGTTGACTTTTTTAAACTTTATTTGATATTTTACTTTAGGAGTTAAATTTTACATTATATTTTTAAGTTTATTTGATATATTAATTTAGGTTATGCATTTAACACTATATTGAAGTCAACAAATTAAGTATATCATATTGATAATTCAAGAAGTCCTCCATTTATGATAATGTCTATAATTAACAATATATTTAAGTTAATTATTAATCCTCTCTAATAAATGAAAGTTTTTTTGCCACTTGTCACACTCTCATTTTAATTTGCCAAATGTAATTTTGTGGTTATTTTGAAATAATTTTTTTCCACGTGTCATTTTATTAGTTTTTCTATTTTATTAAATTCCACATAATATTTTAATGTAATAATTGTAATAAATGTAGTAATAAATTAATATCAATTTCATTAATGAACTTACCATTTAATTTCAATTTTTTCAAAGTTAAAGCCCATTAGTTTCTTTTATTTATTTAAATTATTTGTTTAAATTTAAAAGATAAAAAACATTTCCATTATAATAATTCATTATTTTTCTTATTTTCTTATAAATTCAAAGTTTTCAAATATTTTAACCTTTATATTTAACTTTTTTTTTTAAGTTAATCCATTTAATACATGGGTCTCACAACTAGTTAAGTATATATTATGTTGAAATATGAAGAGTTTGGAGTTTCAAATGGTTGTGGTGAAAGAAAAAGAATGCTTCTTTTATAAAAAAAATATAGGAAAAGGCCCGTGCGTTGCACGGGTCATTCTTCTTAGAAAAAAAATAAATGGTAGAAGAATATGATAGACGAAAATTACAAAGAATAAAGAAAATTTATTGAATTTAACAACTTTTTAGAAAACATGTGACGAAAGTCTAAATGTTAAAAAATTTGGGTTGATAATTGAAGAAAAAAAAGTATCAAAATAGAATAATGTTGAAAAATGGGAGACAAAACTATAAATGGATTAAAGAAACGGAGCACTTTTGAGAAAATATAAAAAACAAGTGAGAAAAGTCACAAGAGAATCTTCTTAGAAAAAAAATAAAAGATAGAAGAATACGGTAGACGAAAATGATAAAGAATAAAGAAAAATGGTTGTAAAAAAAGTAAAAGTAAAAGTTTAGTGGCAAAAATATAAAAAAGTAAAAGTAAAGTGACAAAATTATAAAGATGAAAAGTTAGTTGAAACTTTAGTGGCAAAATTATAAAGAAGTAAAAAAAAATGGTAAAATTATAAAGAGGGGAAGTTTCCTGTTGAAACATCCCACGTCCTTTAATATAATCGTAAATAAACTAAATTTCAATATTAAAGTAATATCTTTACTTCTACTTATAAAGTTATATCTTTAACTTTTAACATATTATACTTAATTTAATAGATTTAATATGTTGTTTTTATACGGTTAATTTTTTTGTAATCATGCGTTATTGAAAATATTTATGTCATTTTTATTAATTATAAAATAATAATAATTACATTTAGTTGATGCAAAATTATAATTAATTTGCACAATAAATAATATAACACTTATTAAAATCAAATCATTTGATGGTCTCTGCTCATGCTTTACGTGTGTATAAAATTAGTTGTGGTGACTTATTTAGACATATGGAAGATATGATGAATAGATTATTGACCCATATTTAAATTATCGCACTACTTCAGGGCATGATGCATAGCCTTATTTTTGCATCGAGGGATTATTCGGGCATGGAATGCTCGTTAAGGAAGTTCTCTTTCCAATATATATATATATATATATATATATATATATATATATATATATATATATATATATATATATGGTCCGGTTCCTGTGAGGACTCATTTTAAAGTGAGGACTCGTGAGGACACCTTAAAAAATGAAAAAAAAATCTTAAAAAAATACAGATTATAAAATCGAGCATAGATCTATGTCCGAGAGAAAAAAAAAATTGGAATTTTTTTTTTTTTGCATCATTAAAATTGATCCATGATTCAATTTTAATTTTTAATTTTGCATCATTATGATCCATGATTTAATTTTGCTCGATTTTAAGATTTGTATTTTTTTTAGATTTTTTTCAATTTTTTATGGTGTCCTCACGAGTCCTCACTTTAAAATGAGTCCTTACCCGATCTTATCTCTCTCTCTCTCTTTCTCTCTCTCTCTCTCTCTCTCTCTCTCTCTATATATATATATATATATATATATATATATATATATATATATATATATATATAGTACTCACTATTTTAATTAATTATTGTTATAATTTATTAAATTTTACATTTTTTTGATGATTTTTTTAATTTCATCATGAATATTATTTAAATTATCAACCACTGTGTGTAATGTAACATAATTTATTTTATAATTTCATGTTATTTTTAACTATTATTATTATTATAAATTAATTTAAAAACAACTTAATTGAATTTTAGTTATTATGTTTATCATATTTAGTAATTTCTTTTCAACTATTTTTTAGTTTGTTTGATATATTAATTTTGGTTATGCATCTAACACTATATTGAAGTCAACAAATTTAGTATACCATATTGATAATTCAATAAGTCTTCAATTTATGATTACGTTTATAATTAACAACATATTTAAGTTAATAAATTAAATATATTATGTGGATATATGAAGAGTTAGGAGTTTTAAAATGATGTGGAAAAAGAAAAAATGTCTCTTTTGTAAGTATATATAGATATAACTTTATGTTATTTTTAATTATTATTATAAATTAATTTAAAAACAACTTAATTGAGTTTTAGTTATTATAAAAAATAGTTTTTGGACATCTTTTTGTTAATTCGACTTTTAGATTTAAGATTTTTATATTTATCATATTTAATATTTTGCTTTTAACTATTCTAAAAAATATACGTTGAATTTTTAAAACTTTATTTGATATTTTAGTTTAGGTTTTAATTTTACACTATATTTTTAAGTTTCTTTAATATATTAATTTAAGTTATGTATTTAACACTATATTGAAGTCACCAAATTTAGTATATCATATTGATAATTCAAGAAGTCTTTCATTTATGATAATGTTTATAACTAACAACATATTTAAGTTAATAAATTAAGTAATTTATATGGAAATATAAAGAGATGGGAGTTTCAAATTGATGTGGTGAAAGGAAAAATGTTTCCTTTATAGTATAGTATGATATGATTTGACGATGTTTTAATTTCATCATGATGATTATTTTAATTATCAATCATTGTTTGTAATGTAACATAATTTTATTTATAACCTTATGTTATTTTTAACTATTATTATTAATAATTAATTTAAAAAGAACTTAACTGAATTTTAGTTATTTAAAAAAAATAGTTTTTGGAATCTTTTATTTAATTTGACTTTTAGATTTAGGTTCTTTTACATTTATCATATTTAATATTTTTCTTTTAACTATATTAAAAAATATTTGTTGATTTTTTTTAAAACTTTATTTGATATTGTACTTCTGGAGTTAAATTTTGCACTATATTTTTAAGCTTATTTGATTTATTAATTTAGGTTATGCATTTAATATTATATTGAAGTCAACAAATTAAATATATCATATTAATAATTCAAGAAGTCTTCCATTTATGAAAATGTTTGTAATTAACAGTATATTTAAGTTAGCGTAAACTACATGAATGGTCCCTGTGGTTTGGGAAAGTCTGCGTGGTTGGTCTTTATAAAGAATTTTTAACTCGGACCAATCCTATTGTATGTTTTTGTTAGGCGTTTGGTCTCTGATAGACATAAAATGACAAGATTACCCTTATTATATATATTTTGCATTATTTATCTATTATTATAAATTATAAAAAAAACATAAATAAAAACAAATTAAGAAAAAAAAACTTAAATAAAATAAGAAAATGTTTACAGTCGTCATCATCCCTTCATCCCCTATTCCTCTTCATCACCGTTCCTTCTTCCCAATTCCTAACCTCCGTCGACTCCATTTGACATCACCTTATACCTTACCATCGACCACCTTTGTTGTCGGGAATCACTTCTTGCGTCGGAAAAAATATCGTCCATATGGTGAAGATTGATCATGATACACTTCACAATTAGACCAGGTGGTTTACAGGTGAGGGTCAAATCCCCAAAACGAATTCAGAAATCAATTCAAGAGATTAAAGTCATTCAAGAAATCAAATTCATTTAAGAAACCAATCACTTATATAAACATCTAATACAACAGGTTCGATTCCTTCTGATTTGAAGCCTAATCGAGTTGACATAGACTCGATTATGTCAGGAAATGTGTTTAACTTATCTGGTTCCTTTGCTGGAAAGATCTTCGCCGCCCCCTTTTGGTTTGGTTGTGTTTGTAACACCTGTTCCAGGTATTGATTAATTTATATAATTTTTAGGGTTTTGTGCATGGACTCGGCAAGTTGGGGTGCTCCAACTCGTCGAGTAGAGACTATTATGAGGACGCGGGATTTGGGTTCTACTCGATGAGTCGGAAGGCCCCGACTCGACGAGTAGGAGCTGTAAAGAGAAACCCTAATTTTTAGGGTTTGCACCCTATTTAAAGAACATAATCCGCCTCTTGTGGCCTCCCTTATCACCCTATTAGCCAGAGAAAGCCCTAGTTCGACCTTGCACCTCCTTGAGTGAGAGAAAGAGTTTTTGTGAGAAATTTTGGGGTATTTGTGAAGGATTTTAGAGTTTGGAGAAGAAGGAGAAAGGAGAGAAGCAGTAGAATCAGCATCTACTATGTATTGGTCATCATCTTGAGGTATAAATTCGTCACCTTGATCTCTAGTTGATTAGATCCCTTTTATTGGAAGTAAATGGCCATTTTTGGAGCAAAATGGAGTCAAACTCGGATCTGGACTTATCACAAGGATATGGTTCCAGATCTGGACCTCTCTAGGTCCCCAATGACATAAAGTTGCTCACTTTATGCAGCTTAGCCCCTTTCCATGCACAAAAACCTTATAAGAAGCCTAGTTTTGATGTTATAGCCTTGAAGGGCCTTGCATGCACGTAAAGTTTGCAACTTTACGTGGTATCTGTACTAGGGGAGGTTGGATCTGAAGTTTGGGACCTTAGATCACACTAAAAAGGGTTGGACATGAAAGGGGCTGAAGGAACTCGTCGAGTCCCTTAGCTGACTCGACGAGTCGGGGTAGGGTTTGCCCGTTTCTGAGTTGTTGGATGAGTGCAGTGGAGGATTAGGGTTTTGGTCTGAACGGACATTAGTTTTCTGGACATTTGATGAACTCGACGAGTCACTAGGATGACTCGGCGAGTTGATGCGGGATTCAGTGGAATGGACTCGGGAGGAACTCGACGAGTTGCTAGGATGCACTTGACGAGTTGAGGTCAACATGGACTGTTGACCTTGACTTTGACCAAGGTTGACCAGGGTTGACTTTGAGGGTAATTATGGGATTATGACAAGTTAATTACATGTTGGTTATAGGCAGTTGAGGAGGAGCAGTGCGTGGGATACATCTGATTTTAGCTATTTAGTTCAGCATCCGAGAGGTGAGTCTACTCACCATACCAATGGGTCTAAGGCACCAAGGTCGGCCCATTTTATGATATGTGGATTGTTGATTGATTATGTGTTATGTTAGTATGACATTTTCATGGAAGACCCCGGGGGGTTCCCGTGGCAGTAGTCCGAGACCACGTGGGGGTTCCTGTGACATTTGGAATAAGACCTTGGAGGGTTTCCATGGCATCCTAGTATATTTGTATGTGTAGTTACATTATGTGTTGTTTGGTAGTGAAGACCATGTGGGGGTTCCCATGGCAGGAAGACCCTGTGGGGGTTCCCATGGCAGGCAGTTAAGACCACGTGGGGGTTCTAGTGGCACTAGGTGTATGACCCTGGAGGGTTTCCATGGCTTCCTTATATGTTGTATGCATGGATTATGTGATATATGTAGCTTTTGTAGCTAATTTGATATGTGTTATATGGATTGTGTGTGGGGTATACTCTGGAGGACTCACTAAGCATTAGCTTACAATTTGTGGATTTGTTTCAAGTACATCTGAGCCCAAGGGCAAGGGCAAGGCTTGATGGAGCAACGTGCACTCTCTCTCAGGCGTTTTACGGGACACTCTGATGTTTTGAAATAAAATTGTAGTTGATATGAATTTTGAAAACAATTGTATTTGGATTTCATGGTTTATGGAAAAGCGTTTTGGCTAATCAAAAATGAAAATTTCTTTTGAAAAATTGGGTTGTTACAGTGTTTTCCGTCGCCACCGCTGCCGCCTGTAAACCCCCTCAATCACCGAAAATCTGGTACTGATTTGCTTTGGTTCTTGAACAATTTTGTCTTGTTCAAGAATAATTGGATGATTTCCGTCTGGTTTTGGTTCATCGCCGAAGGTGAAGACATTCGAAGTTAAATAGATTTGGGAACAAGTTCCTTTCGATTGAGTTGCATGCTTTTATATTTAGGAAGAAGATGGAAAAAAAATGGGAAAAGATAAAGGGTAAGGGTAAGCCCTATTTATATTATCTTTTATTATAACAATAAAAGATTATAAAAATAAAGGAAAAATAAATAAGAAGGGTATAACTGTCTTTCTACATCGACCAGGGACCAGACGCGCAATAAAAGCAAACCATAAGGATGGTCCGAGTGAAAAAAAACTTGTTAGGGACCAACCACATAGATTACCCCAAACCACAGGGACCATTCGTGTAATTTACCATTTAAGTTAATAAATTAAGTATATATTATGTGGATATATGAAAAGTTTGGAGTTTCAAATGGATACGGTGAAAGTAAAAATGTTTCCTTTAAAATATAGTATGATATGATATGAATCTTCATGAATTTCCCAAAACGTTAATAACACACTTATTATTTTAACGAATCTCACAAGAAGTTAAAAACACGTTTGTTTGTTTATATATATATATATATATATATATATATATATATATATATATATATATATATATAACTTTGGCAAATTCCCAACTTTTTCAATTCCACTTTTCTTTATATATATATATAACTTTGGCAAATTCCCAACTTTTTCAATTCCACTTTTCTTTATAATGTGACTCTTAAAACATGTGTGATGTAGTATGAAACATGTTTAGAACGCCTATGCGTCCTTTTTTTGTTAAAAAGTTCAAAAAAAATACCTAACAACTATTTTTTTCATTTTAAATGGAACATAAAAGATGTTTTTTTTAATAAATTTAAATTATATTTTACCCATTTGAACATCTTACCACATTTTTCATGGTTTTATGTAAACGTTGTATAAATTGATAAGCTTGTTATTATTTTAAGACAAAACCTCATAAATGATCCTTATGTCTTCCATTAGATATAGTCTCTAAGTTTAAAAATATCAGAGATGGTCCATGTGGTTTAAAAAAATTTAATGTATAGTCCATCACCCATATACAAATATTTATTTACTCGGTTTAATATATTTTTGATTGTCTTTATTTAAATCTATTTTTTTAAAGGAAAAAGAAAATAAATAATTTGAGCCAACATCTCACACACACATATTGAAGAAATTAAACCCATCTTCATCAAGTTCTTTAACTTCTTTCACCAAAATCTTCATTCTCACACACTAAAACACATACACTGAAAAACTCAGATAATAATCGTCATGTGAGTCAAGACTGGAGATCTTTATCTGGATCTTTCTTTCCCTCTCTCGATCTACTTTCTCCAACGATTATTTTTCTTTTCCCCTCTCTAATCTTGTAAAAAACTTTATTGATTAAACTAGAGAGAAATCAAAACAAAAAATCAATAGAAAAATCAACAAGCACACACAGTATGTGTGCTCTCCCCACTACCATTGATGATGTTTTAAGATGTAAAGGAAGATCAGTAGCAAAGGAAACAAAAATATGGTGTTTTCGATGTATCTATTGCAAAACTCGAAAGATTTTCATAATCACCACTACTATCTCCCTTCTTTGGTGGATGCAAATATTGAACTCTACCTATCGATCTACCATCAATATGAAATGCACCGATTCTTCATCATTTATGTATGATTTTGTTCAAGAAAGAGATATTTATCCCTTTTATTTTTCACCATTAAAATGCAAAGACCCACTATCGCTTGCCCATATCTCTTTTTACTATCAGTGTCGCTCGCCCTCCACCTAAGCATCCATCAGATGAAGCTCTGAAGAACCGATGCAAATATGAAAGCTTCTTCTTTGTCTATAGAAACCAACTTACTTTTGATTTAAATGTCATACGCTATGAGATCAGATTTTCTTGGAAATGAAAGATGAACCCAAATCCCTTTCTTACAATATGATATTCGTGACAGAGACCTGATTTCTATGGAGCAAGTCGTCTTTGAAACCGTCACTTCCTTCGATTTTTAGTTCAGATTATCCAAATCTCATTTCTTTAGTTTTATGTTCATCTCATCTCCGATGTTAGTTTGATGTATTTTCTACTACACAGATGGTTATTTGAGCAAATTTGGGCGTTTTTAACTGACAGAGGAGAAAAACAGGCTACGAGGAGGGTAGACCGGTGTGAAATGGAGCAGTAAGGCTGGAGGGAATGGTGCCACCGAAACCGCACTCCCTTCATTGTCACGTAAGCGTCACGTCATTTTTACCACGAAAGTGCGGTTCCTTGCCACACCCAAAGAGTGGTGCCACACTTTATTTAAAAAAAAATAAATAAAAACTTTAATTTCTCCCCACCCAATCACAAAACAGTCAAATTATCTACACCCAATCACAAGCCGCGGCCATTTTTTGCCGCACTGCGGTTTGAACCGCACCAAACCGCACCCAGGGGGCGGTATTCGCTGCTTATGTGGCGAAACCGCACTCCCTGGAACCGCATCACACCCTCCAGCCTAAGGAAGAAGATGATGGAATGAAGGAGAGAGAGAGATGTGGGCCCAAGTTTTTATTTTATTTTTCATTTTAAAAAAAATTGATTTTAATAAAGAAAATTAAAAATATATTAAAAGGGGTAAATAAGTCTTTTTATGTGGATAAGAGATTATTTGTTAAAAGTTTTGAAAACACAAAGATCATATATAAGGTTTTTTAAACTTATGGACGATATCTCACATTTTGGGAAACCGACCATTTATGAGGTTTGTTAATAGCAATTTTATAGTAACTCAAGATATTAAAATTAACGTTGTTAGTTTAGGATTTACAGACACAAACCCCAATTAAACCTCTATATAAGAATTGCAAATGATCTTAATTATGTATTTGTATATATAAATTTTGACGAACATAATTACAGATAAAAGAAAAACAAGCAACAAATTACATGGTTAATCATTTTTTTATAGTAAAATCAATGAAAATCGTGAAAACTATAGGGACGAAATTTGTAATGTGCTCTAAATTTCAATTCTATGATCATAGTGAATGTTTGATAAAAAAAGGGACATATTTTTGACCGATTGGATTTGAGTAGAAAAACTATGATCCGAAGATCCATAGAGAAATTTGTAGAAACGAGCTAAGCATTGCAAAAATGGTGCTTGTTTTATAAAAATGGGGGCTATGGACACACGAAAGATGCGTAAAATGAAAGTTACATAAATAGGCTTTTTTTGTTTTACAATTTTCACCCTCGATTTTTATAATATGGTATAGTTATATCCTACACATTTTTAATATTTAATTGTCTTCACCATATGTATATATATTATATTTTATCAAAATATATTATTAACATTTATGTATAACTTTTAATAATTTATAACACTAAATTTATTAATACCTTCAAATCAATACCAATATTGAATGTCAAGAAAATTATATATAACAAGTAACATCATATTTATAATATGAGAAAATTACAAAGATCAGTTAAACATGTAATTACAAAATTAACTAAAAATAAAATTCCAAGATAAATTAAACTTGAAATACAAGATCAATAAAAAAACATTTTCTACATCGCATTATATTTTAGTTGAGAATTTGGACAGTTTCTTCTATTATGACCAGAGTAGTGGCATAGTCCACATCTATAAGGTTCATCGAAATGATAAAATCTATCTCACTTCGATTTGCATGCCTTCGACCTCAAGTAACACACACTTTTATGTAATATGCTTCAATCCTCCAATCTGAATTTAACTAATAACCGTCAGGAGGAAATGGTGCAAAAACAACATTATATTGTTGTTTATATGTAACACTAGTGCACACAATATTAACAATGGCAATAAGGTTATTCCACCAATGTCGAAAAACTGTAAGAGCATGAAAACATTTCCATTTTCCACTTACATATGTGCATGTATTTATTTGTGACATTGTAACAAGTCTGTATACACCTTAATTATAGTCAAACTTAAACAAATGTATGGCTTTGTGATTATGTGTCACATTTAACAAAGAGATGTCACATACACGATGGTAGATGTGTATTCCAATTCATTGCAATATCATAATGTTTCCTTTTTAAGTTGCATTTTTTATTGAATATAAGGTCAATATACGTCATAATTTGTAATTTTGTTTCTCTTCACATATCGATGATTTTTATCATATATAAGACACCTATTGACTTTTGTATTTTTCTTTAAATACTGCCAAGTATCAAGATTGATTGCTTTTATTTATTTCGTATACTTAATGATTTTTTTGTGTGCCCAACAAAATCATTTAAGGATCAAGATTACATATGATGTGTTAGAAACAAAAGCGATTATATACTAATGGCTCCTTCCATTCTTGCAGATGCATCATTAACCGAATTATCTATTGATGCATGTTTGAAATAACATATAATTATCTATTTTGAGCAAAAAAAATGTCTAACTAACAAAAAACCCAGCACTTCATATGCATAATCCCTTCATGTATAATGACATAAGCAACCAATAATACATTATTGTTAGCTTCTTTTGGATCAACAACAATCATTTTCCATGTATGAACCTTTAAAATGAGTACCATCAACAAAAATAACATGTCGACAAAAGTGGAATGCATTAATAACCGGTCTAAAAGAACAAAATATATACTTGAATGTTGCTAATTGTGATGAGCCCTTGGGCTATGAAACCACTTGATTAGGGTTTGAAGTGTGTGACATCCCCAAATTCATGGTCATTTTAAAAAAAAATATTTATGCTTATTTTAAAAATCAGAGTATCCATTTTAAAGAATGATATTGCGGAATTTGTTCCCAGAAAACATGATAAAGATATTATCAAAGCATTTCCGAATAAATGTATTTTGTTTATATTAAAACTTTGGGATGTCATCATCAATATAGAAACATAAGCATAAACAGACCTTACATTCATTTACACAAATGATCTACATCTTTGTTAATCTCTCAGTGTAATGTAGCTTCGTATTGACATACGTGATACAAATAAACTGAGTGGGTCAGGTTGGAAAACCTGGTGAGTACATACGGATTTCAATCCTACAATGTTATATCATATATATATATATATATATATATATATATATATATATATATATATATATATATATGTTAGAACTCACAATATATACAATTTCACCTCATATAAGCAATTTTTACCCCACCCCGTCGATCCTCACAACGACACGATCCATACTCTCGGATCTAAAATTAACAGCTTTACCTAATCCATACTCCCGGATCAGGTATGTCTAATCCATGCTCTAAGATCAATGACAAATGACTATGCGCACTCCATACTCTCGGACTAGGGACGAATGACTATGTCTAATCCATGCTCTTGGATTAATGACAATTTTTAAAGTTCTACCCTCTGTGTATATCTCATTCGTACTCATAAGAAGATACTACCCAATATTCATCTTAATTAATTTAGGTTTACTTTGTATCCTAAATCACCATATATTGTCAGATATACTCTTAACATGTATTTTAGACAATATCAAATATTCCACATATAAACATATATTTAATACTTGTATTAAAATCATGTTCATGAAATGGACTATGCACTCACTTGTTAAAGTGACGACTCCAAACTCGGGCAGCGCTTCGCTTCTAACAATTTTATTTCTCTTCGACGAAACCTAGTATCATTATCACTAGATTTTAGCCTAATATTTATTACGACTAATTATTAACTCAATGTCTACGAGCTATATAGTTTTATAAGTGTTAAAACAATAATTTTCAACTACTATGTACAAACATGGGTAAGACATGAAACACCGGAGGGCATGACCATTTTGGCATTTAAGCTGTTCTGAAATCCAACAACCCTATGCGACCCTTCAAACCAGATTCCCCGTACCGCGATAAGTTAAAAGATATTATAATAACACTTTATATATTTTACAATACATACATATATTTTTTATAGGTTCATAATAACGATAATGAACTTAAAAATAAGCTATACTTAAAGTAGGGTAAGCATAACTCACTTACAATGGAGTTTAGCTAAGAACCGGGGTCTGCGCGGGCAGAACTTCTGAGCCGAAAGCTCTTTTTCTCGGAGCCTTCTGGCGCTCCGGGAACTGCCTCTAGAACTTGGGAAGTACTAGGGAATGGGAAGGGTTAATAAGGATGTTTGAGAGAGAAAGAATGAGAAAGGTTTGAAGAGAAATGAAGAAAAACACTTCTATTTATAGGCTGAGGGGCTGCGCATACGCGGGGCGTTCTTCGATGTACGCTGCGCGTACTCGGTACGCTGGGTGTACGCAGCCTTACGCTGCGCGTACGAGGGCCAGGTGTCGGCATCCGAAGCGAAGCCGTGGAGAGAAAGCGAGGGTTCGGATCTAGCCACGTGTCTACCTCACATCAACCAAAATCTAATAAACTTCTAAATTTGTAACTTTCGCATACGAGCTCCGTTTTCGACGTTATTTATATCCACGCGTAGGTATTGACGTGCATATAATTCGATTTTTGGGTTGTGCACTGCTATTCCAAATCTTAGAAAAATCATAACTTCCTCATACGAAGTCAGATTTGGACGTTCTATATATGCACGATTTCGGTTTAACGTCTACTACAACTTTTGTTTAGATCACTAAGGCTAAAAAGTAGTTTATCAAAAATTCAATTTTTGTGACACACAGCGTCATGCCGGTTTTGTCGTAAAACTTCGACGGGTCATAACTTCTTCGTTATAAGTTGGATTTTAGCGTTCTTTATATGTACGTAATCCTTGTGACATATACTATGCTTTGGTTAAGAATATTTATTCTAAATAATCTTCTATCAAAAAGTCATTTTTGACGTTTATTGTCTCTAGATTGGCTAGCCCGAATCTGCGGGCGTTACAAAGTGTAACACCCGGTTTCCAGAATGGATCAGTGTGGGGCATTAAGGACAAAAAGGCTTGATTTTTGGGAAAAAAACATGGGTCACGACGTGACCATAAAGATATCATGACGTGACGAGCCAAATGAGGACGCATATCTGAAGTAGTGGTCACGACGTGACACATAGCTGGTCACAACGTGAAAAGGGCTGCAACCCAAATCCATGATCTTTTAGGGTTTCCTTCGTATTTAAGCATCCTAAACTCGAGTTTAGGGTTCATTCCTTAGCCTCCATCTTTCTCAAACTTCAGAAAACCCTAACCTTATCTCATCTTGGTGGTTTGGCTCATATTGGGTGGTTTTAGCTCCTTGTTGAAGAAGAAAGTCCCTTTCGTGCATTGTTTCAACAATCAAGCCTCCTCCTGACCATCTTGTGTTTTTTATGGACCTTTGTAAGTCCTCATGTTCTTCCCTTTCTCATTAAGCATGTTAGATCTAAGTTTTACCCACTTTTCTCCATGTATAGGTTAAGTAGGATGCATGAAATCCATAAAGTTGGCAACTTTATGGGTCTTTGAGGTCATTTGATAAGCATAAGTCTCAGATTTGAAGTTTGGTGGTGGATTGGACTCCAAGCATGAGTCTTGGTCTCATTTTCCTCTATTTTGACCTAGTTAGTGTTCAAGTCATGCATTGGAAATGCATGACTAAAAGGATATAATTTTGATGGTCCTTTGGGTTAGGGAAAGCCCTCTGGAAAGTTGAAGTTGAAGACTTAATAGATTAAGGACTCAAACCATTAGGATTATGCTTCAGACTGTGGTCACGTCGTGACCTGGAGAGTGTCACGATGTGACGATGGAGGATCCCACGATTATCTTGTCCTGTTGTGTTCACGACATGACTAAGGAGGGTTAATGTTGTGGTGTGTTCTCACGACGCGATTAAGGGTTTCTCATAACGTGAGGGTCATCTGTTAGTATTGTTGGTTGTTGAATTTGAATTTGACCGTTTACTTTTTGACATGTTTGACTTTTGGTCAAACTAAGGGTTTTGGAGTGTAGAATGAGAGGGTAGTCTTTATTGCTATTAGGTGCCTTGTAGGATCAGTCGTTGCTGGGAGAGAGCTGTGGTGTTTAGCTGCTACTTGCGAGGTGAGTCTTTTCACTATACATGCATGTATAGAAGTATATGCATGTTGACCAGATGGGTCTTATTTTGTTGATTGTTGTTATATGTGAACCAAGTTGCTGATAACTCCTAGACTGTTATGAGTCTATAGGACATGCTGATAATCCCCAGGGTTGCTGATAACCCGTGAGGTGTGTTGTTAATTCATAGGGCGTGCTGTTAGCCCACTAGGACACCTGAAAGTCCCCTGGGTTACTGATAACCCATAGTTGTTCATTATGATGTTATGTATGTGATAATTTGGGGAACTCACTAAGCTTTGTGCTTGTAGTTTTGGAATAACCATTTTGTAGGTGTTTATCGGATTGCGAAGGCGGGACTATACACACATAAATCATTTTATGATTTGAGATTCCGCATTGTCTTCATTATAACTCTATTTTCTGAATAATGGTTTATGAACAAATGGTTTATCCTGAATGTGATTTTATTAAAATGGATGTTATATTATTTAAAAAATGAAAATTTTAGCATGGGTTTTTTGGATGTTACAAGTTGGTATTAGAGCCCTTGTTTGAGGGATTTGGATGAACACTCATGGGATTCCAAACTAAAACTATGGAGCTAAGAGTTTTACTAAACCTTTTTGGAAATGATTCATTTCAAGAGAAGAAAGAGAAGATGCGTTGTGTACAGTCAGCCAGAGCTCGTAAAGTGATTTCCCAAAATATCCATACTTGCTCGATATGTTGTATTTGAGTTGTTGTGATTTGGTTTATAGTATGATGTGCATCTTATAGGATATGCTAAGGATATACTTGGGGTTGCATGCTAGAGTTCCTGCTTAGGGGAGATGGCTCTTGTGGGATATGAGCTATTAGAGATGCATGATGGTGTGTAGACTAAGGATTCTTAGGAATTGCATGTTAGAATTGCCTGATCCTTATGATGCCATTTTGCCTGTTGGTTTTTCTGATTGAATGTTGCTTGCTTTGTGCTATGTAGAACTTATATTGATGTTAGTTAGCTATTAAGTGAATATGTTAAGTTGCATGCCACAATGATTAAATAGTTTTAGAATGTTTGATTTAGCCTATTACGCAGCTCTTGTCTGAGTCCAACCGTTGTAGTGAAGGATCTTTCAGTCGAAGGACTGTTTAATTCTTGTTGCATGTAATTGTATTCATAAGATAGTTAGTTGATATTGGTAGAAGTTTCTTTCGCAATTGATAGGAAGGTGGGGGTGAGTATTCCTAGTGATCATGGGGGAGTGCTAAAGTGTGCTGATGTGAACACTTGCGTATGAGGAAGTCTAAGTTAGGAATCCAAGCAGTTTGTGGTGGCTTTTCTAAACATATAGGTATGCTGACACACCTAGCAATAGTTGAGTTCCTAGAAAAGTGTTCTAGTACATGCTCATGGGTGAGCAGAATCCTAAAAGGAGAGTCTATGAAAAGTGGTAGTGTGTGCCTGTGGTGGCACGGGTATCTGAGATTGATAGTGGTCTTGTGTAGTGACTTAGGGACTTTGAGGAAATTCTTGGGATACGTACGGATATGTGTGAAAGGTAGTATGGGCCTGTACTACTGAAAGCACATGATCTGTATGGGGATCAGGAAGGGTCGAAAAAGTTTCTAAGGAGCTAGTGGAGGGTAGATTGTATGGTATAGCACTAGCGTTAATTACATTCGTCCCCGAAGTTATCAGTCTGTCAAGCTATGATTGATTATAATGAGACCGGTAATCGTTTGGTCCTTAGTTTCCGTGGCAGTTTGGGTCTGGCTGGTGCAAACTTTTAAGAGTTAGTTGATTCAGAGACCTTAAGGACCTTGCTCGAAGTAGTGACAGTCTGAGTCACGGGACTCAAGAAGGAAGCCGTTGTGATGATCGACTCGAGGTTTGCAGCCTGAGGCTGAATGGTCAGCCGATGGAAAGGGATGTTACTTTCTGTATCGGGGTTGTGTTTTCCTGCCTCTTGGGCTTGAGGGAAGAGAGATCGGATGTGGGTTAGTCGATGATAGGAGATGGTGATCTCATCATCAGTTATGTTGTATAAAGGTGAAGTTTGGTTCGCGATAAATCGTCTTTATGTCGAAACAAATGGGTATTAGAGACTCGATTGTTCTTTTGGTTCAATGGTCAAGGTGAAAGCCATGTTGCACACGAAATATATATTGTAGGTTCTAGAAGGTAATGCGTATCCGAGAGGGGGGGGGATCGAATGGTTCCTGTTTTAGGACATGAGAGGGTTCTGTAGATATTCTGAGCTTGTCGGGGCTGTGTTTAGAGCATCTGTAAGGGATTATTGAAGTTTCATGAGGAGGATGAGGTGGTGGATTAACTATTCAAGTGTAAGGTTTTATGTGCGGAAGGTGCTTAGTTTATCCAATGGTTAACTGATCGTTTTTCGCTAAGTTTAGTTGACAATGCTGGGGAAAAGGTCTCCAAAGTCTCCATCTGAGATTCAAAGTTTTCTTGTTCGAAGGATCATCTTGTGTTGTTTCATGCATTCTGAGAGTCAAGTTGAGTATGATCATGATTAAGTCAGTCTAAGTCTTAGGTGTTATAGACTTCAGTCGATGATGGTTCGAACCCTAAGTATGGGAGACCTGGACATTCTGCTTGGGGGATCATTGGTCGGTTCATTTTTATGGTTTCATCACGATAGGTCAGAGGAATCTGCAGTTCAAGTAAGCTAGATTTTGGTTCAGGTTTATGGATGCATGGGGAAAGAAAGTGGGTTACTTACGAAATGCCCATGATTAAGAAGTTTCTCGTTTCAAGGAACTATTGGAGTCCTCGATCAGATTGTTAGTGTAGAGCAGGTTATTGTCAGGTTTATACCTTCAAGGGCGCATGGATCTTGAGAGGGGAACATTGAACCGCTCGAGTTGTACATTGGATTTAGAGATCATGGTTATCTTACGGTATGGGTTGGTTATTTATTGTCGAGAATAGGCAGTCATTGATGTGTCGGGCAGTTTAAGAGTATTTTCACAGAGGTTTTGTTCAGTATGTATGGGGTCATCGAATTTAGTTCTTGACCCATTTTCGATTGTTGGTTGCTTCATTTATCGGTAGCAATTGAGGTTATTCGAAGGATTCAAACTGTATCACCTAAGGGTGTGACTGATGAGTCAACCCTTAGTAAAGTTCAATGAAGTTTGTATCTTGGTCCTTGTAAAGTTGTCCTCTCGATTTCATGGTTGTGAAATTGTTGCTTCTTATGGTTTTAGACGACAGTTGGTCTTAGTTATTGGGAGATCGGACATCGGAGCAACGATTTTGGGAGTGATTCGAGCAAGATTTTGGAAGCAGTTCTGATCCATTTTGGAATCCTTTTCGAAATTGAAGGTTTTATTGATCTTTTGCACATTGGTGAGATCTGTTCAACTTCTTCAAGGTGTGGGATATTGTTGTGGTTTTTAGAAGAATGTGTTTAATAGCGATTGAGGTTCTTCATTTCGTTCGATTTGTTGGTACATCACCTTTTGGGTAAGGTTACGATTAAGAAGAAACACAGTTGATCTAAGGGGCATTGGGTTCTCTCGTGGGGAGTGTTTCATGTTGGGTTTGCAAGTTGGAGCAGGTGCTTGGCTATCTATTTCATTTACTGAGTGTATGTGGTCATGTTTAGTTTGACGATGTGTCGGTGACAGTTGGACTGTGGAAGAGTGTGTGTTTCAGAATGGTATGACTCATGTAGTTTGGCAGAGTGTTGAATGAGATGTTGACTGGATTCCTAACGGTCAGTGGTGTTGGATTAGATGTCTAAGCCCATAACTATTATTGGTATGTACTTGACCCGAGAGTAGCATGGTCCATTTGGGTTGCATATCATCAGGACAATTTGTTAGGATGGACTTTTGAGAGAAGGTTATTTATGGTTTATTAATATATTATAAGTTATAATATATTAATATGAAATCATATGTTTTAATTAGTATTGATCAAGAATTAATTTGGAATTAATTTAGTGATCAAAAGAGACTAATTAAATCTATGGGGACTAATTATGATAATTAGTTATATTTATATGTGTTGGGCTTATGATCCATGTTGGACCAAGTTTATGTATGGATACATAAAGAGTTGGGCCACATGAACCATGGATCATAAAAACCCATGGGTATGGATTATGGGTTATACCCATGACCCATGGAATCCTACATATAAATAGGTTACTCCATAGCCAAAATTACCACTTCTTTTCTTAGAGAAATATGGAGGTGTTTTGGTGCATGGAATTCTCTCTCAAGAGCCACCTTTGTCCTAGGTGTGTTGTGATTCCATTTGAGGCATTTCATACTATTAGTGCTAAGCTCTTAAGGCCAAATACATCAAGACTTTAAGCCACATAAAAGGTATGTTTCCCTAACTAGTATATTATATGGTTTATGTCAAATGCATGCTAGTTATAGGTTTAATGCCTTGGAAACCATTTGCATGTATAATAGAGAAAACGTAGATCCAAGGTATTTAGGGTTGTATGTGCACCATAGGATGTTGTAGTATACTAAAACCCAACAGTGGTATCAGAGCCATGGGTTGTTTTTTATTATATTTGATGCAAATGTATTTTTTTTTTCAAGTTGAAGGAAAAAAAAAGAAAAAAAACATGAAGTTTGTCAAATTTTATGATAATTACTTGATTTTATGAAAAACTAATTATTTATAAAATTTGAGTCACTTTACTACAAGAGTTGAATTAGGTCAATTTATTAAAAGATAGAATGATATGATTATTTTATTTGTTTTAAAAGTTTGATCTAAATGGTTTTAAGGAGTTACAAATTTTGTCATAAAATTTTGGAACTCAAACGTTTTTTTTTAAAGTTATGATCTTAAGAGTTTTGAAAATTCCATAAGTTATAGATGTGAAATGTCTCATTTATTAACTCTTTAGGTTATGAATTCCAAGAGTCTTCAAAGGATAATTGTCAAAGTTTCAAGATTTGTATTAGTTTATATGATTATCTAATTTCTTGAAAATTGTTGATGTGAATTATCTTTACTTATGAGTTTAATCCAGATCATAGAAAAATTATTTGATTATTGTGTTAATTGGAATATTTGATCTTAATGGTTTTTATGAACTCCATAACTTGTCCTCAAGTTATGGAAAGTGAAGAGTTTTTCTTTTTAAAGTGTCATTAAGTCTCATAGGTTATAAAAATAGAAGAGTCACTATTTTTAATGTCATCATTAAATGATTTAATGTCTTCCATAACTTGTCCTCAAGTTATGGAACTTGATTTTTTTTTTCATTAAACCTTAATTAAACTCATAAGTTATGAAAAATCCAAGAGTTTTGAAAGGTTTCAAAACTTGTCCTCAAGTTTTGGAATTTGTAAAGTTACCCCCCATGTATACTTTAATTCCAAACTAGACCTTAGAATTTTAAAAGTTTAAAATTCAACCCTTATACTATTATTATAATTTTAATTATATAGATATGTATAAGATTAAGTCGTCTTACCATTAGTAGGCCTCATTCACGAAGCCGGTCTATAAGGGGGGTATAAGGTTACTGCCTATAAAATGGCAGTTTAATGGGTGTCCACTCTCACTCACCGCTTCCTTGACCGGTGGAGGGTCGTTAGCCGAACAGGTAGGACAATGACTATAATTCTCCCTTCATTATAAGTATAATGATAAATACTAAGTAACTAAACACTTATAAATTCCCAATCTTAGTTACTTAGGAAAATGTGAATAAGGTGCTAATCCATGAAATTACACTTTGCACTTTGTTTAAGCTGTTAGTGGAGCGTGTGTGGTTAACCGGCACACTAACCTGGACTTAACAAGGTAGACAAAGGGTAACTTAATGTTTATCATAGTATTGTTGGAGCGTGTGTGGTTAACCGGCACATTGATTGAGGGGTAAATATTAAGGGTACCAAGTATATTTGCATGGTTACTTCACACCTTGTTTTGTGATCCTCGACATCCCAGTCACAAAACCTGAAGGGCACACTCGAGATTGAAACATGCCATTGAAAAGTTCAATGAATCTCAAAAGAATCTAGGAGTTTCAAAACTTAAAACCTAATAATACATTTCGTTTATCTTGGTGGAAATTGGTGAATCGTCATTCACCTACCTTCAAATATTTTATAGCTTGGATTACGGCATCCCTCTTCCAAGTTATAAAATAGTTTGTTGGGTCCTAGCCTTAATATATCATATTGGGTGTTATATTAAGGACTTAAATCAACTTTACGTGAATTTCTCACATTGTTGATGTCTGGTTTAGACAACAATGATCTTCCCAAACCAAGCTTTCCTAATGAATATGACTTCCCGAGTTTGGCTCATGGAAGTCATACTTCTCTTCCTCCACCTCCTCCAATTATTCTCCCTAACCCACAAGTTCAAGGTCACTCAAGCCCTAATGGCAAACAAGGTCTATGTGTGATCACATCTTAGAGATGAAGTCACATATTGACAAGCCGGGAGAGTTGGGTGTCAAAGTCTTGAGAAAGTTGGATGTTCAATCACTTTCTAAGTCACATAGTGAGTTCCTTTGGGACTACTATGAAACAGACTATGACATGAACCTTAATGATCATATCTATTTGCTTGGTGCTGCTGAATCAGCAATGATTTGGAACGATAGTAAAGCAAATTTGATTAGAAGATCAACTTCCAAAAAAATTTATGGACAGTGACAATGGTGACACTGGAAATCCAGAAAAAGCATTCTCTTCCCAATGGAAAGGGATTGGCCATAGTCAACCCGGTTGACCAAATGGTAAAGAGAAAGGCTAAGTCTGAGATAGTCACATTACCAAAGGGTCCATATGTTTATTTTGCCAAAGGAAGGGGCGTTGATTGCAAAGCTGCCAAATTTACCTAAGGATGTTAAAGTCAATAAGTTTGACTCTACATCAGGTAGAGCCCATTATCTAACTCTGTTAAGTTCTATTCTGAGATCCTCATTACATGATGTGACTGGGTCACATGTTGATGTTTTAAGAATCAAAGAATAGAGAGAAATCTTAAAGAAAGTATATGCTGATTCTGATCACGAAGGTGGATTTCGATCGCATCAGAATTTTGAGCAGTTGCTTAAGAAGTTATGATATATTGCTAACGAATAGATAACAACAATTTTCCATGTGGATTGTAAGGATAAGTTTTTCCGCAAAGTTTTAAAATAAAAGAAAATTGTTTAATTTTATTTATTTGAAGTATCCTTACAATGACATTTGTGGAAAATTGTTGCTTATATGATTCCACTGACAGCAATATTGGAAAATGGATTTGATTCTTTCATTCGTGGTAGTGTCTAAATTTACCAAATCAGGAAAGTTCCTCATCACCCAAGTTTCAATTGGACCGAAACTTGGAATCATGCAAGTAGAATAGTATGATGAATGAGAACTTTCAAGCATTGGAAAATCAAGACTAATTACTTGTTCACATGGATGTGTGAGTCAAGTGAAGGACTAAAGGGATCGAGTACACATTCTTGTGCACTGGTCATGTCCACCACAAAGCTCGTTAAGACTATTTGATTTACTAAATTTTAGTAAATATGGTTATACTTACAAGTTTAAGTATAATTCTGAAACATTGGAAAAGTCTCAATGTATGGCAGAACGAATGGGAAGAATCAAATTAGGCAGAAAGATAAAAGTTTCTCAAATCTGAAAAGATGGGAGAGTACTTTAGTATCATGTTTGTGATCATCTTAATGATTTAGAAATCATATCACAATTAGTCCTCTAAAGGTCATCTTAGTGCATTCTTATGACTAAGAAGAGGAGTCATGAATTGTTGAAATGGTTAGATCAGGAAGATGAGTCATACTTCGTTCCAAAACAATTCTTAGAGTCATACTCCAAGATTGTAACTTGAGTGACATATCTTAAAGAAAGGTTTAAAACACTTGTCAAATGTAAGAGTAAAAGTGTCTTACTCTTGTACATTTGAAATTGGTAAGTTGTGATGTTTTGGATAAAACAAAGACCAACTAAGGCCAATTGTGTGAAGTGTTTGTCTTGATAAAGAATCCGCACTATCTCTTGAATATTTGGCAAGATAGTCTTATATGTCAAGAGGATAGTGGGAGTCTTAAAGATCCTAAAAAGAATTTCAAGAACTAATCAAGAATAAAACCTGAGGTTCTTCACTAGCACACGACTTGAGGTTTATAACCTATCGTGTTGACATATTCTGTGCCCATTCCAGTTAAAGTTGGCTTTGCATAGGAGTTCTGAAAGTTCTCAATTGGTTGCATAACAACTTGGAAGCAATGGCAGGTCCTGTACTGCCAGGTGGCAAGAAGTTAAGATTGCATAACTTCAGTCCATATGAGTTTGGATTTGTCATTATCCTTGTCTTGTGACTATGGTTTTAACAAATTCACATGGATAAGAACACATACACCATAAAATCTAAGGGTCATAAGGTTTCTCTCCGATTCATGAAAATGATGGTGAGGAAACACTTCCACCAAGTAGATTTGAAGCAGATGGCAAAAGGTCTAAACAATTGAGACTATGATTACGGCATACCTTTTCATAGTTCTGAAATTGTTTAGACACACATGCATGCTATCTAAGGAAAGGTGTATGATTTTGATAAAGTTTTATCAAAGCATCTCGTATCAGAAATCTGAACTTTGGTAAGAAAGTCAATAAAGTATTGATTTCTAGAAGTCCAGCTGATTTCTGAGTACATGTCAAAGCTAGTGGGAGCATAAGTGTTATGCTAATAATCATCATGTTAGTGGGAGCATGATAATTATTTTTAGTGTTGCAAGTTAGCAATGTTAATTATAGAAAACAAAAGTTTCAATTCGTGAGGCTGCAGGGATTGAAAAAGTTGTTTTTGCTATAATTAAGGGAGAGGATATAGTTCATTTCAGTTCTAAAGGCTTAGATTGAGACCTTAATCATCTTTTGTCAAGAATATATATATGAATTTCATGTTGGATTGGTTCAACTTAAGGAAATTCTATATATTGCGTTCTCAAAATTCGATTATGATTACGGCATCCCTCTTCATAGTCAAATTTTGAAAACATGGCAAATAAAAATATTGTAGCAAAAGACTGGTCTAGAATCATGTCTTTATGTGAGACATCATGAATCGTGTACCATTTGCTTTGGGTACAGGATCGATTGCATGTGCTATTATATTTGTCATTTCTAAATTTTTCCAAATGCCCAGAGGCATTAAGAAGGGAAAAGGTCTAGAATTGGATATGACTAAAATGATTAAGCAATTGTCGAGGACAATCTGAGGTTTACCAAAGATTGGTTGCTCAGGGACAGTTGGAAGTATAGTGATAATTTTGGAAGGACCATATTGACATATTCTGAAAAGAGGCATCTCTTATTCAGAAGTGATAGTCAAAATGAGAATATGGAGTTGTCTCCATAGGTGGAAGTTATCTGTGTAAGATTAGAAAACTTAATGTAAGAAGCATGTCCAAAGCAATGTACTTTGAATATGATACTTAGTTTCCATGGAGTTGATCTCCATTGGAATACCTTATAATGATTGTTGACAAGTCTTTGTGACTTTGTACATATTCATTACAGGAGGGTCAGTGCATATAAGTTTAAAATCTAAACAGATTTCGATAAATGATAGGAATTTGAAATTCTCACATTTTTCGATAAGGATTTGGGAGTGTGAAATTAGAATCATTGAAATTATGTTCAATTGGTTTATTTCACAAAGTAAGGATCATAGACAAACATAGAGTGCATACTTGGTGTATGGCAAAGCTATTGTTTAAGAAAAACATAGTGTACATGCTTGGAGCATGGGACAACTAGTGTTTTTAATTCAAGTATAAAGTTGATAAAACCGAAACAATGAATAATGAGTAATCAGTATGGTGATAAATAAAAGTGTTTATTTATATTCATAGGGTTTGATACGATATTTGATTCATTTATTCTTGTGTTTCACTTTGCATGTTTTGACTTCCAGAATAACTAAGTCGCTCTTCCTGAATGATTAAGTTATTCAAACCATCCACATTCGGTCATATATTGGAAGTAGATATGAATCAAGACTGTCATGGGTTGGTTTGTAGAGGTCCAAGTTGGTGGACAAAGTGGTGCTACAACACTCATGAGTGCTCATAAGTTCTGAGTATTGGATTCAACCCGCGCTCATTTGAATCACTTCATGGATTTTATCACGAGTGATCATGAGACGATAATATCTTATATTCTTCAAACCTAGAGATATGAGTTGTTACTATGAGTTGGTTATACATTGATTGCACGAAAACGCATTTGGTAACTCGATGTTATAAAACGTGCCTTTGTGTATGATTCAACAAGTAGTAGAACAATCCATATGAGTCGAAGTTTATCCATTCCTTTTACCTTCGGGATAAAAGCGATATCTGTGGGCCCCTCGATGATTTAGCGATGACACATGTGAGTGCTTGGCCAAGCCAGGACTGATTTGATTTGTTCAATCAGTCAGTCATCATAAATCGAAAATCGAGAAACAACAAATGGACAGAGAGAATGATTATAATCCATGTCTCAGTCCATATGATATCTAGAATGGAGGAATATATGATCCCTTATCTAATGGACGCGTCATTGATTTGTTCAGATTTCGACAACGGCTTTAAGAGCTACGATTGCTAGTCGGGTTATGAAGTCGTACTTGCAATAATAGTTTTAGACTTATCCAAGTGGGAGACTGTTGGATTAGATGTCTAAGCCCATAACTATTATTGGTATGTACTTGACCCGAGAGTAGCATGGTCCATTTGGGTTGCATATCATCAGGACAATTTGTTAGGATGGACTTTTGAGAGAAGGTTATTTATGGTTTATTAATATATTATAAGTTATAATATATTAATATGAAATCATATGTTTTAATTAGTATCGATCAAGAATTAATTTGGAATTAATTTAGTGATCAAAAGAGACTAATTAAATCTATGGGGACTAATTATGATAATTAGTTATATTTATATGTGTTGGGCTTATGATCCATGTTGGACCAAGTTTATGTATGGATACATAAAGAGTTGGGCCACATGAACCATGGATCATAAAAACCCATGGGTATGGATTATGGGTTATACCCATGACCCTTGGAATCCTACATATAAATAGGTTACTCTATAGCCAAAATTACCACTTCTTTTCTTAGAGAAATATGGAGGTGTTTTGGTGCATGAAATTCTCTCTCAAGAGCCACCTTTGTCCTAGGTGTGTTGTGATTCCATTTGAGGCATTTCATACTATTGGTGCTAGGCTCTTAAGGCGAAATACATCAAGACTTCAAGCCACATAAAAGGTATGTTTCCCTAACTAGTATATTATATGGTTTATGTCAAATGCATGCTAGTTATAGGTTTAATGCCTTGGAAACCATTTGCATGTATAATAGAGAAAACATAGATCCAAGGTATTTAGGGTTGTTTGTGCACCATAGGATGTTGTAGTATACTAAAACCCAACAGTGGGATGACGACAGTGTGTCTTTAACACCATTGGATGTTGGTCGAGAGTCCTCATGTTGTGGTTGGGTGCTAGGAAGAACAACAAGGAACTGTTAGCTTCTCATCCCAATGGCTAGATGACGTTACAACGTGCCGTAAGCCACCGTGGATTTCACTCTTGTGAGTGGGGCTGACAGTTGTATAGCGGAGGCTCGTGTGTTGGTTTTCTAATCGTGTGGCATTGGTGGGTGTTCGAGTAGTATAGTGTTGTCACTGGTGTCTCAGTGATCATCAGGTTGAGTTAAGCCGTTACATAGTGTTGACTTACTGGAAAGTCATAATAGTATGTTGGCAGCTCATTGTTGGGAGTCTTCATATCAGAATCGTGTGTTTTTTATATGACGAGGCATCGTGTGAATTCTCTCCCTATATTACATATGCCATAGTAGGCTACCTGTTAGACTAGTTGAGTCTTAATAGCTGATGGTTGTTATGAGTATTTTCTGAGTTGCTGAAAACTCCACGACTGCTGACAGTCCTCAGGACTGCTGATAGTCCTCAGGAATGATGATTGTCCCGGGTTGCTGATAACCCATAGCTGTTTAGATTGACACAGGGGTAGTGACATGCTGATTGGGGTACCAAGAGGCTGGTGATGCAGGTGGTTATAAGTCTCTTGGGAGTTTTGTTAGATGATGGTGCACCTATGCTGATTTAGGAGTCTAAGTATCATATAAGTCTTGATATCGCCTATGGTTGCGCTCGTGGGAGCAGTTGGTTGGTTATGATTTGTCAGGAAGTCGGATGCAGGGTTTTTGGAGCAAGGGGATGTGTGGTCTAGTTTAGCTTTCATTTAATTTTTTTTCTTTTTCACTTGGATGTCAGTAAGCAAGGCTGTCAGTTTCTTCAGTTAGAAGTGTTTCCTATCAGCTGATGTCAGTGGTATGGTGCTAGGACGAGGAGGTTTTGTTAGGGTCAGACCTTGGAGTTTTGGTCAGCATGGTTAGTGCTGAGGGAGGCCTTGTCTGTCAGGGAGACATACATTTCACAGAGTTTTAAGTTAAGGGCGGGAGAGCCAGCTTTTCATGAGTTGGTTGGTTGTGATGTGTTGATCTTCATTCCCTATCAGGGGACGTGATTTTGACTTTGGGGAAATCTCTGCTCGGGTTTCGTGTACGCGCCTCGTTTTGAACTTCTTTAGGTTTTTAGTTGCTAATTCGGGCATCCGGGATAGCAACGGCTCGAGTAAGAAGTAGTTGGTCTAGGAAGATCCCTTGAGAGGATTTCGGAGGGATGCATTTCAAATGTTTGGTAAGGGCAGATTTCGAGGACGAAATCTAATTTAAGTAAGGAGAATTGTAAAACTCAGTTTCCAAAATGGATAAGTGTGGGACATTAAGGAGTCAAATGCGTGATTTTTGGGAAAAATGATGGGTCACGATGTGACCATAAGGAGGTTACGACGTGACGAGCCAAATGAGGACGCGTATTTGAAGCGGTGGTCACGACATGACACATAGCTAGTCACGACGTGAAAAGGGTTGTAGCCCAAGCCCATGATCTTTTAGGGATTCCTTCGTATTTAAGCACCCTAAAACTCAGATTTAGGGTTCATTTCTCAACCTCCATCTCTATCAAACTTCAGAAAACCCTAACCCTAGCTCATCTTGTGTTGTTTCTGGACCTTTGTAAGTCCTCAAGTTCTTGCCTTTCACATTTAAGCATGCTAGATCTAAGTTTACCCACTTTTCTCCATGTATAGGTTGAGTAGGATGCATCGAATCCACAAAGTTGGCAACTTTATGGATCTTTGAGGTCATTTGATAAGCATAAGTCTCATATCTGAAGTTTGGTGGTGGATTGGACTCCAAGCATGAGTCTTGGTCTTAATTTCCTTTGTTTTGACCTAGTTAGTGTTCAAGCCATGCATTGGATATGCAAGACTAAAAAGCTACGATTTTGATGTTCCTTTGGGTTGGGGAAAGCCCTCTGAAAACTTGGAGTTGAAGACTTAATAGATTAAGGACTCAAACCATTAGGGTTATGCTTCAGACAGTGGTCACATCGTGACCTGGAGAGTGTCACGATGTGACGATGGAGGATCTCGTGATTATCTTGTCCTGTTGTGTTTACAACATGACCAAGGAGGGTTAACGTCGTGGTGCATTCTCACGACGTGACCAAGGGTTGGTCATGACGTGAGGGTCATCTGTTAGTATCCCTGGTTGTTGACTTTGACTTTGACTGTTGACTTTTTGACATGTTTGACTTTTGGTCAAACTAACGGTTTTGGAGTGTAAATTGAGAGGGTACTCTTTATTTATGTTAGGTGCCTTGTAGGATCAGTCGTCACTGGGAGAGAGCTATGATGTTTAGCTGCTACTTGCAAGGTGAGTCTTCTTACTCTACTTGCGAGGTGAGTCTTCTTACTCTACTTGCCTGTGTGGTAGTATATGCTTGTTGATCAGCTGAGTCTTATTTTGTTGATTGTTGTTATAAGTGAACCGAGTTTCTGATAACTCCTAGACTGCTTTGAGTCTGTGAGACTGCTTATAGTCCATAGGGTTGCTGATACCCGCGAGGTGTGCTGTTAATCCATAGGGTGTGCTGTTATCCCACTGGGATCGCTGGAAGTTCTAAGGGCTGTTGATAACCCTTAGTTGTTTATTATGTTGTGATGTATGTGATATTTTGGGGAAATCACTAAACTTTGTGCTTACAGTTGTGGATTAACCATTTTGCAGGTGTTTATCAGATTGCGAAGGCGGGACTGTACACACTCATCAACAATTTTATGATTAGAGATTACACATTGTCTTCATTATAACTCTGATTTCTGAATAATGGTTTTTGAACAAATGGTTTATCCTGAATATGATTTTATTAAAAATGGATGTTATATTATTTTAAAAATGAAAAATTTAGCCTGTGTTTTTGGGATGTTACATGAAGACTACAAAGTTGCAATGTACTTGTGCTACTCAACAAAGTTACTCTCCCAAGTTCCATAAATAGTCTTTATTGATTTTCGGATACCATGCCACACATTCTAATAAGAAACATCATGTAACATCCGGATTCCCAGGTATGTCATTTTAAGTATTTATTTTTGAGGATCATTGACCTACTCGACGAGTTGGCGCTATAACTCGCCGAGTAGAGTCGGGATGGCCATGTGGGTTTAATGATCTACTCAACGAGTCTGGATGTAGACTTGCCGTAGGTGCTGTGAGTTGAAACCCTAAATCCCCGGGTTTGGGGCCTATATAAGGATAAGTATAGCCTCATTTGCGGCTCTCCATCTGTTTCCTTTCACTGAGAGAAACCATAATCTCCCCCTTGAGCTTTTGAGAGAGTTTTGAGCCATTGTTTGAGATCTTTGGTGCATTTTGGTAGAGAGAAAGAGGATTCCAAGCAAGGATTGTGAAGAAGTTGCTAGATCTGCTGCTTAGACATCCAAGAGCTTCTATTCAAGGTATAAAGTTCGTACCTTTCTCTCTTGTATGGATAGATCTCATGGTTTTAGAGTTAGGGCTCCATTTCCATATTATTTTGGCGACCTTGAAGGTTTTGAGCACCTTCATAGAAATAGACATCAGATCTGGACCGTGTGAGGTCCCTAGAGTCGAAAGTCCCCTCCTTTATTCAGCCATGATAGCCCCTTGAATGAGAGACTTCTTCTCAAGCTTGTTCTTGGCATTTTTAGCCCTTAGTGCTATGCAAGAACGTAAAGATCGAGGCTTTACGTGATATTCAGGCCTTGAGAGCTTAGATCTAGGGTGTGAGAGAGTTTTCTGCCTGGAAATCACCTGAATACAAGTTGAGACCGAACGGACTCGCCGAGTCGATGAGCCGACTCGACGAGCCAGTTAGGGTTTTGTCTCGATGAACTGAGTCATATGGTGACCCGTCGAGTTGGGGGTTAGCTCGTCGAGTTGGAGCTTGCCGGGGTTTCCATGAATCGACTGGACTCGACGAGTCTCCCGAGTGCACTCGACGAGTCTGGTCAAAGTTGGACCGTTGACTGGAGTTGACTTCTGTTGACTTTAGGGCTTGGTCAAAATGAGTGAAAGAGGTCAGGGAAGGGTAGAATGGTCTTCTACCCACTTTTCAGAGATAAGAGTATAATATTAATTAGAAATATTGATTGTGATAGGCGGAGGCTAGACCGAGGATTTCGGGCACGAGACTTTTACTAGCTGTCTTACGAGGTGAGTCTTCTCACTATACTTTACCTAGAGTGGTAATTATGTGTGACCAGAGGGTCTTATGTGCTTGCTTGAGTTATGCATGATTGTGTGATATGTATTGTATGCTATATTGTTTGTTGCTTAGACCGGATCGAAGGGTCCAACGAACTATGAGGCCAGAGGGTTCTCAATCAGACCGGACCAGAGGGTCCAACGAGCTAGACCGGACCAGAGGGTCCAACGAGCTACGGGACTGGAGGGTCCCGCTGAGACACATAGACCGGAGGGTCTTACAGAGTATAGCCTCGAGTGGCGAATTGTTGTATGTGGTATTTTGGGGAACTCACTAAGCATTCGTGCTTACCGTGTTATGTGTATGTGTTTCAGGTACTTCCGAGGATCGCGGGAAGGCACCGACGTGATTGTACACACACTCTTGATATGGAACTATGATTGTGGATCCTGGATTGAATAATTGTATTGAAAACTTGTTGTTTGTTTTTGAGAATTAATGATGAGACATATGTTTATGAGTTAAAAATTGAAAATTTTGTTTTGAAAAATCGTATCGTTACACATCAACATTCAAACTATTTTTAATATCTACTTGTATATGTTTCACCGAATGTTGGTAATTTTGTATCATTAATGTGTATTTAAGTGTAATGGATTGACTTGTTGACCAAAATTAATCTTGATGAATATTAAACAAGTAAGGAAGGTGTGAATTGCACACTTGTTTAAGTTTATTCAAGATTCAAAGTAGATTGTCATTTAGGGGTGAAGCCCCTGAACGACTGGGGGTCCAGGGGCAGCGCCCCTGGGAGCGGGGTCTAAAGGGCGGTAGCCCATGGCAGGGTCCAAGGACAGATCCCCTAGCTTTGTTTTGGAAATGAATCAACAACCTGAATTTTTGGAAATAAACCCGATTTTTTACTTTGTTTTGACCCTTATAGAAAGAACCCCGATTCGTGACAGTTTTCAGACATCAAACTGTTTTTGTGACAGTTTTCAGACATACAACTGTCTTGTGACAGTTTTCTGATGGAAAAGGTATTTAACTAATTTTGGTCTTCATTTGATGGTACATTCGAAATTCATAACAATCAGATTTTCTGTTCTTGCTCTTAATTTCCGAGTCTTATCCGATTAAAGATTCAGAGTACCACCCAAATACTTTAATCTGAAAGTGATACCATAATTCTCATAATTTCCAAGCCTTTCTATACCCCAAATTTCTAACACCGAATAAGCAACGTATTTTCTAATTTAGTGAAGGATGTATGAGGTACTTGTTGTGAAGTTCAAATTTTCGTTATTATTGCCAATGCAAGATCCAAAACAATTATGTACTACTGCCCAACTTGTAATCTGCCACCTACAATGACCTTTCTTCTTAATTACACGAATATACCGTTGACAAGATAGTGTATGGTGAATAGAATTAGAGTTTTCTCCTTCATCTCCTATAATCTTACATTTTTCTACCCATTTGCTATTTATCTTTCCTACACTTTAAACTCTTTATTTTAGGCAATAGGCCATAGTGTTACTTCCTTTTCACATGTAACTTACATTCAAATTACATTACTAGTCGGATTTTATTTTCTAATTCATTCCAAAGATCTATATAAATGTTTCCCTCAAAGTATTATATGTGATCACCTCCTACATTTCCAACATCATTTATAAAGTTCTTAACCAGTATGTCACTCGCATCAATGACATCGTCCCCAATATTTCTTGGTTACCAACTATTCCACTGAGTGTAAGGCTCATCAAAACCAAAGTTATTATATGCCTAATCTCTATCATCATTAGGCAAAGGAACTGGTACTTCAAAATTACAAACATGATCTACAAAACTAGTATTTGTAGGATGTAATATTGGTATTTCAATTTCAACACAAAGTTGACTCTAGTAATTTTCATCATTCTCGACTAGATAAATCATCAAATCAGCGCAAATCACTTGTGAGGGGTGCAATACCGGTTTGTTCATATGTTTAAATCCAACATGTGCATAAACCAAAATTTTAAATTATTCATATCATATTTTATGCCTAAAAATATATGAAGCAATCAAAGTTGGTTCACACCCTTCATGAAGCTAAATAATGCATCATTCTCGACTATATACAACATCATTCTAAAACCTATATACAACATCATTCTAAAACTTTTTAAGAGTTATCAAATGAACTATGACATTTTTGTTTTGGCTTCCACAATTATTGTTCATGTAGATTTTACATATTGTTATCTTTGGATTTAACAATTCACATGCACCAGTTATATATGAATTTATTATTTATACATTTCTAATAGTAATCCTACATTCATTCATTTGATATATATAATTTTAAATATAATTAATATTGATACTGATTTGTAGGCATTTATAAGAAACTTTTAGCGATACAAATCATTAAAAGTTATATATAAAGTTTAATATTTTTAGTAAAAGAGATTATATATATAAATATGAAGAAGGTATAAATTAAATATTGAAAAAATATGGGATATAACTATAAAAGACACCCCAATTTTCCAATTAGACATCATATTTGATTTTTAAGGTTTTTTTATTGGTTGAATTTGCATAGTTTTTTGAAAAAGTAAATTATAAATAGTTTATTATAAGTCGACTTTTAATAAAAATGTTAATAGGGTGTCTAAGGGGTGTCAGTTTAGCAACATCCATTTTAAAATCAGAGGGTTAAAGTTGTAAAAAGAAAAAAAGGACCGTTTACATAACTTTCATATTAATCCTATCTTCGACGTGGATCCAAAGCACATCTCTAAATATTATTAAAAGAGAACCTTTAATTCTAAATTGAAGAAATCAGGGTCATTGATTGGATTTCAATCCTATATTTTCCACCATTGGATTATTTGCTGAAATCATGTTTGTCAACCCTTTTATTTTTGTCCACAAATTTTATAAAACATATATTACGTTTTAAATTAGGAAGTCTATTGATGACAATTAAATCTCACCAAAAATAAAATGAATTAAATTAGGAATTCTATTAATAACAATTAAATCTTACCAAAAATAAAATAAATTAAATTAGGAATTCTATTAATGACAATTAAATCTCACCAAAAATAAAATTAAAAAATGTTCCGTCCCATCCCTCATTACCAATACCCCTACCCTCTCTCCCTTTTTTCTTTACATAATTTATCTAACCTAAGTTTTGTAGAGGGGAGGAAAATGGAGAAAGAAGAAATAAAATATATGTGGGCTTCGATCTGTGTAGACTAGTATTGTGTTCGATCATCATGAAAGAAGGAGGAATGATATAGAGATAAATTTCTTTGGATTCTAATTTAATTTGGTCGTTGTTTAGATCGATTTTGGGTATGTTTTAGATTATGTTTCTTTTATTCTGTTTCAACTATGAAGTTCCAATCTATAAAACCTTTCGATGTAAGTTTAAATCCATAATTGTTACATTTTCTGAATTTGCTTCTATTTTTGTTCTTATGATCTGTATTGTTGATTTTGTTTTTTTAAGTTAAAGATATCTGGTGTAACACCTAGAATCAGGAAGACCATGAAAGGAAAGAAAAGCCCCAAGTCAAAGGAGTCAACTCGTCGAGTCCAAGGAGGAACTCGACGAGTCGGAGCGTGACCCGTGTCGCGGATTAAGTGACCGACTCGGCGAGTCGGGGAGACTGACTCGGCGAGTCTGGTCTGGGTTGGGAAACCTAATTTCGGGACTTGGCACCCTATTTAAGCATCTCATTCTCATTTCTAGGGTTTCATTTGCAGCCTCCATTGTCCAGAGACGAAACCCTAGCCACCCAACTTCGTTCTTGAGCTTATGTGAGAAGATTAAGGTCCCTTTTGAGTGCATCTTGAAGGTTGAAGGAGAAAGGAGCAAGGAAAGGAGTATAGATCCAGAGTTTGGGTGTCATCTCAGATCATTTGAAGGTATGAAGCTCATACCTTGGCTATTAATCATCTAGATCCCCTTCTTTGCTAGTATCTTGTCACTTTTGGGACCATTTCCAAGGCCAACCCGAGTATTGAGTCTTTGAGGACGAATAGAGATTAGATCTGAGCATTTCTGAGCTCTAGAAGCTCTGAGTGAGAAGCTTTACTCAGCTATGGCTTCCTTTCATGACTTAGACCTCCATTGTAGTTTAGATTAGGGTGTTCTAGCCTCATAACACCTTGCATGCACGTAAAATTAGCAACTTTACGTGCAATGCTAGCATAAGGAGTCCAGATCTATGAGTTGGAAGTGTTGGAATAGACTGAAATCGACAGAATAGAGTTGTCACAAGGAGGACTCGGCGAGTCAGCTCATGGACTCGGCGAGTCGGGTCGCAAAACCCAAACCCTTCTGTTTATGAGTCGGATCAGTGAGTGGGGTTAGAGAAGGACTCAGCCAGTCTGTGCCCGTGATGGGCATGAAGATCATGGTACTCGACGAGTTCAAGGAGGAACTCGGCGAGTCCAAGGCAATCTCCTTAGCCGATGAAGAAGGACTCGGCGACTTGTAGAACAACTCGGCGAGTCGGTTGAAGATAGTCCCGAAGTGTTAGATGAAGGAGAACTCGTCGAGTTCTCGCTAGACTCGACGAGTGGAGTCGGGGTTGTTTGGGATTTGAGGAGCATGGACTCGGCGAGTTGGTAGAACAACTCGGCGAGTCGAGTCAACTGGAAGGTTGACTTTGACCAGGACCTTGACCAGAGTTGACTTGGTTGACCTCTGGAGGACAGTTTAGGCTAAGTTCTATTATTTGGTGTTGGTAGCTCGGTGAGCTAGGAGGGCAGCGCTTCAGAGAATAGTCGATTAGCAGCCAGAGGATTATCAGCAGAGTTCAGCAGTACAGGTGAGTTTCCTTCCAGTAGGAACGGGTCTACGACCACAATGCCGGCCCGTTTAGTTAGCAGTAGTTCCGGACTTCGGTCTGATGCAGTAGTTCAGGGTGCTTGATGTCTTTGTGATTCAAGCATGTCTTGTGTTATGTGTTCCGGACTTCGGTCTGATGCAGTATGCAGTATATGTGTTTATGCTAGTAGTTATGATTATGCTATGCTATGTTCAGTCAGTTCTGGACTTCGGTCCGATGCAGAGGGCAAGGCCCTGGTTAGTTCCGGACTTCGGTCCGATGCAGTTTCCGGACTTCGGTCCGATGCAGAGGGCAAGGCCTTGGTTAGTTCCGGACTTCGATCCGATGCAGTTTCCGGACTACGGTCCGATGCAGAGGGCAAGGCCCTGGTTAGTTCCGGACTTCGGTCCGATGCAGTTTCCGGACTTCGGTCCGATGCAGTGGGCAAGGCCCAGTAGTTGCTTTATATGTTATTGTATGGTATGTGGTAGTTTGGGGGAGCTCACTAAGCTTTGTGCTTACAGTTTCAGTTTTGGTTTCAGGTATCTCCGCTAGCAAGGGGAAGAGCTCGGGATGATGACATGACACACACCACAGTTACAGTTTAGCCTGGGAGATTGACTATGATATTTTGGATATGGTTTTGATTGATATTTTATTATGACATTTGAGACGCACGATTCATGGTTTTATCGTATGACATATTATATTGTGGGTTTTTAGTAATATTGAAACAAAAATTTTTGGGTTGTATTTTTGGGATGTTACAAGTTGGTATCAGATCCTTGGTTTGAGGGATTCGGGCATACTTTCGGGTTTTGTCTGAACTCAAACTAAGGAAGTGGTATAAAGTTTTCAAGAGAAAAACCATGTTTACAAAAGGATTTTGAGAAAAGAAAACAAATTTTAGAAAAAGTATAAAGAAAAGAGTTTCAGAAAAAGCGAAAAGAATTTTGAAAAGAGAAAAGGGTGTGGTGCATGCAATCAGCCGAGCTCAAGTAAGTATTCCCAAATTACCCATACAAGTTTATGTTATGATTATCAGTTTCAGTTTCAGTAGGACATCATGCTAGAATAGGACTAAGGATTTAGGAGGATGCCTTATGTGCCTGCTATATGTGTTTCAGCTTTATGAGAATTGCATGCTAGTATTGAGTAGACAGTAGTAGGATAGCCTGTTTAGGTTATGCCTGATAGTATGAGCTTAGCATTGTATGCTAGTACAGTTTCTCGTTATGAGAATAGATTTGCTTGAGTAGTTTCCTGTGTCCGAATGCTGCTTGCTTTGTGCTTTGTAGGACTCTGAGTGATGGGAGTTAGCCATCAGGTGAATACGTCACATCACATGTGATCAGGGTTGAATAATCTCAGAGTGCTGGATTTGGCCCTATTGCGCAGCTCTCGTCTGAGTCTAACCGTTGTAGGGACGAGTCTTTTACTCGAAGGATTATCTGAGCCTCGTCACATGTGATGGTATTCAGGTTATGGCTAATTGGCATTAAAAGGAGGCCTTCAGCAGCTGAGGATTGGTTTGGGTGGAGTCAGAGATTTTCCCTAGGGCAAGCCTAGGATGAGAGTAGCAGAGATCAGTAGCAGTAGAAGGGACTTGGTAGAGTCAAGGCAGTTCTTAAAGAAAGTACGGATAGATGTGGAAGGTAGTATGGGCCTGTACTACTGAAAGCAGAGGATCCGTATTCGATTCAAGAGGGGCCAAGACAAAGCCAGGGAACTTGTAGTGTGTATGTGTAATCCCTCAGCAGTGAAGTGTATTTTGATAGTTATTGTGATATGCTTTCAGCATGGTGACGTTGCATGAAAGGCCAGTGGGCGGATCAGGCGCCAGAGAGGGATCAGGCTCAGGTTTAGGGACCGAGCAGCTCGAGGAGCGTATGAGAGAGTTTGTATCAGCTGAGATCACGCGCAGTATCTTAGACCAGACTCATGTGATCTTTGGCACGATCAAGGAGGGTATACTAGAGATTTTGGATGAGAGGCTTGGAGCCTTTCGCGCAGAGATGATGGCTTTGCTAGGAGCGCGTACGTTTACATTTCGAGAGTTTAGAGCTTGTGGAGCACCAGATTATCATGGGGATAGGGACCCCATTGCTAGCAGCAGATGGTTGGCAGATGTTGCCAACGCTTTCCGTGCGAGCCAGTGTCCCGAGGGGGACAAGGTCAGACTCACCTCCTGTCTTCTGAAGGGCAGAGCGCGGGATTGGTGGGAGGAGGTTGTTCATGCCTTGGGGGATGATGCCGCGTTGGACGCTATGTCATGGAGTGATTTATCGGCTAGGTTCAGGGCTGAGTTTGCACCAGCTATTGAGGTGCAGCAGTTGGAACGAGAGTTCCAGGATCTTCAGCAGACTACTGAGACGGTGGCGGAGATCACCGCCGAGTTCAGGGAGAGGGCTCTCTTGGTTCCGCAGTATGTGGTGGACGAGGAGATGAAGAAAGCTCGATATCATGAAATGCTGGGATATGACATCAGGCAGTTTGTGAGCAGGTCCAGCTGCAAAACGCTGGAGGACATGATTGCTCGGGCCAGAGAGAGGGAGATTGATCTGGAGCAGATCAAGAAGAGGAAGCCGGAAGAGGTTCAGGTAACCACGGGTTCGGGCAAAAGGCCCAAGGGGTCAGATTCGAGATCGAGGGATCATCAGAGCTGCAGCCGATGCGGAAAGTCGGGCAGGACGCATGAGGGTGCGTGTAGGAGTGGTAGTGGTGGTGATTCTGGCTGCTTCCGGTGCGGCCGGACTGGTCATTTTAGCAGAGATTGTACTTTTACCACCACTCAGGGGTCAGATCTAATATGTTTCGTTTGCAGTCAGTGGGGCCACAGGAAGGCCCAGCGTCCGAGTTTGTTTCCGGCAGTACAGATGATATCACCTGTCCCTGCCACTTTGAGGATCACCGACGGCCGTCAGGGCCGGGTAGAGGCGCCTGCGGTGGGAAGTAGGGCTTTTCAGTTGTCTGTAGTGGAGTAGCGAGCAGTACGCGAAGAACTACCCGACAATATTGGGCTAGCAGCTAAGCTTCAGGGTCAGTTAGCGACTACTCAATCGATTAATGAGGTAGTCGGGGTAGCTCGGGAGAAGGAGATTGGTTTGGATGGGCAGCGCGGTAAAAGGAAGCGAGCACTTATTTCAGGACAATTGGGAAGAAGTGAAGAGTCATACTCAGCTGACTTGGGTGTTGGAAATCGGGAAGACCTTGAGATGTGTGGTAAGTGTGGAGGAACTCATGGGCTTGCTTGTCACAAGTTCAGGTGTTTCAAGTGCGGGGAAAGGGGGCATGTGTATCGGGATTGCAAGAAGGATCAGCTATGTTTTCATTGCCACCAGCCTGGTCATTTCAAGTCTTGCTGTCCTGTTTTGGTGGTGGAGAGAGTCCAGGTTCAGGCGCCCATTGTTCCGCATGAAGTCAAGATCGAGCCACACTAGATCGCAGGTATGTCGTTTGAATTCTCCCTTTTGTAATAATTCTATTGTTAAGGTTCTGTATCGGTAACGATAATGATACTTCGGAATTTTGTGGCCTGCTTGCGATTGAGTGATATGCTATCTGTATATCTTGGATTTTAGAATGATAGTTGGAGGACATCACTTGTAGAGCAGGTTACTTCGAATGCAGTAGCGGTAGCAAGTATGTGTGAGACTCGGTAGCATCTCACTACCTTCGGGAAGGTGTTGTTCGGGTATAGGTGGGTTATATTCCAGCACGGGGAGCACCTGAGAGAGGTGCTAGAGATAGTGAGGAGGGAGCGACTTTTTGCAAAGTACTCCAAATGTGAGTTCTGGTTGCGCGAGGTGAAATTGCTTGGGTACCTTGTTAATCAGAAGGGTATTCTAGTCGTTCCGGCTAAGATAGAAGCCGTGATGCAATGGGAGTTTTCCGAGGTCTCCAATTGGGATTCGGAGCTTCCTGGGTTTAGCGGGTTATTACCGGAGATGTATTTGGATCCTTGGAAGTGGTGTGACCTTTTGGACCGGTTGGTATTGGCACCCTAGCAATGGTAAGCGTGGTTTTCAGCAGATTGCGCATAGAATGGTAAGAAGGATTGAGAATCCTTCAAGTATTGTGTGTTGTAAGACGTTAGTTGAATCAAAGTGGGGGAGAATCATCCGAGGATTTAGAGGTAGGAGTAGTTTTGAAACTGGGATAAGTTTCGCATCCTTGTCAGAAAGGGAGACAGCCCAGGCAGCTATATGATTTGAGGATAGTGTTAGAGTGTTGAAAGTCTGCGGGTGTAGCCGTAGCATTCACTAGCAGTCAGATAGTGTTAGAGTGTTGTAAGTCTGCGGGTGTAGCCGTAGCATTCACTAGCAGTCAGATAGTATTAGAGTGTTGTAAGTCTGCAGGTGTAGCCGTAGCATTCACTAGGTTAGTAGACAGCACGAGTCCGTGGTTAGGACGCGAGAAGGTCAGTAGAACCCACCATTTCGGGTTAGATCTGATTAAGCCAGAGATGAGACTGTAGAAGCGCCACTACAACTATGAGAGCAAGGAAGCAGTGGATGGCTTAAGGTCACTTATGACATAAGGCTACAATTGGTCATATAGCAGTCACGTTTAGCCATGGTTTGGTAACATCAGGATTCGACCCACGGACCCGATCGGTTGGATCAAGAGGTTGTTAGAGTCTCAGTGACATGATAACTAGTGGCAACTAGTTCCAGAGAGGGTTTTTGTTCGGAGGTCGTGTAAGGCGACTAAAATAGGGAGTCCTTTGGCTCCGCAGTCGGGTTGGAACCCGATATTTCAGATGGCTGACGAATGAATTGAGACCAGGAAGGTCTCGAGAGATGTTGGAAAAGCAGCCATGTAGCAGCATGCTGTTTCAGGCAGTTCAGTGTTAAGGCAGTTCAGTGTTTCAGGCAATCAGTGTTCAGGCAGTTCAGTGTTCAGGCAGTTCAGTGTTTCAGGCAATCAGTGTTCCAGGCGGTTCAGTGTTTCCAGGCAGATCAGTGTTTCAGACAGTGTTGGGTCTCCGGCGGTAATGGTATTTTGGATTTTCATGGATAGCCTGGGGAGTGGCAAGTCACTCATAGCACGATTATCTGAGTTATGGCCAAGTATAAGTGGGTCGCAGGGATAAGTGGATATGTGAATTCTGTTGTTCTAGTGGGAATCTGGAGTAGTTAGCATGTAAGGAATGGTAAGGAAGGATTTCGATGATGGAATCTAATTTAAATGGCTGGAGTAATGGATAGCGTGAAAGGTATGTTCTTCGCAGTGACAGGGGAGATGGTTAGTTATGGAGAGTTGCCTTGGGGAAGCCAGAAAACGCGCAAGGAAAAGAGGGTGAGCACCTAGGATGTTCATCATAAGTACTCGGGGAGTACTAGATGGATGGACAGTTGGGTAAGATGTGTTCTCAAGATTGTTGAGAATTAGAGTGCACTTGAGGATTGTTATCTGCGATGATTAGTTTTAGTCTGAATGACCGGGTGAAAGGTCAATGGAAGTGGCCAGCGGGAGTTAGACTCTTCCGGCAGCAGTGTTGAAAGCAGATTGCACAACAGTTAGACGTAGCGGACTTCGAGGATGAAGTCTAGTTTAAGTGGGGGAGAGTTGTAACACCCAGAATCAGGAAGACCGGGAAAGGAAAGAAAAGCCCCAAGTCAAAGGAGTCAACTCGTCGAGTCCAAGGAGGAACTCGACGAGTCGGAGCGTGACCCGTGTCGCGGATTAAGTGACCGACTCGGCGAGTCGGGGAGACTGACTCGGCGAGTCTGGTCTGGGTTGGGAAACCTAATTTCGGGACTTGGCACCCTATTTAAGCATCTCATTCTCATTTCTAGGGTTTCATTTGCAGCCTCCATTGTCCAGAGACGAAACCCTAGCCACCCAACTTCGTTCTTGAGCTTATGTGAGAAGATTAAGGTCCCTTTTGAGTGCATCTTGAAGGTTGAAGGAGAAAGGAGCAAGGAAAGGAGTATAGATCCAGAGTTTGGGTGTCATCTCAGATCATTTGAAGGTATGAAGCTCATACCTTGGCTATTAATCATCTAGATCCCCTTCTTTGCTAGTATCTTGTCACTTTTGGGACCATTTCCAAGGCCAACCCGAGTATTGAGCCTTTGAGGACGAATAGAGATTAGATCTGAGCATTTCTGAGCTCTAGAAGCTCTGAGTGAGAAGCTTTACTCAGCTATGGCTTCCTTTCATGACTTAGACCTCCATTGTAGTTTAGATTAGGGTGTTCTAGCCTCATAACACCTTGCATGCACGTAAAATTAGCAACTTTACGTGCAATGCTAGCATAAGGAGTCCAGATCTATGAGTTGGAAGTGTTGGAATAGACTGAAATCGACAGAATAGAGTTGTCACAAGGAGGACTAGGCGAGTCAGCTCATGGACTCGGCGAGTCGGGTAGCAAAACCCAAACCCTTCTGTTTATGAGTCGGATCAGTGAGTGGGGTTAGAGAAGGACTCAGCCAGTCTGTGCCCGTGATGGGCATGAAGATCATGGTACTCGACGAGTTCAAGGAGGAACTCGGCGAGTCCAAGGCAATCTCCTTAGCCGATGAAGAAGGACTCGACGACTTGTAGAACAACTCGGCGAGTCGGTTGAAGATAGTCCCGAAGTGTTAGATGAAGGAGAACTCGTCAAGTTCTCGCTAGACTCGACGAGTGGAGTCGGGGTTGTTTGGGATTTGAGGAGCATGGACTCGGCGAGTTGGTAGAACAACTCGGCGAGTCGAGTCAACTGGAAGGTTGACTTTGACCAGGACCTTGACCAGAGTTGACTTGGTTGACCTCTGGAGGACAGTTTAGGCTAAGTTCTATTATTTGGTGTTGGTAGCTCGGTGAGCTAGGAGGGCAGCGCTTCAGAGAATAGTCGATTAACAGCCAGAGGATTATCAGCAGAGTTTAGCAGTACATGTGAGTTTCCTTCCAGTAGGAACGGGTCTACGGCCACAATGCCGACCCGTTTAGTTAGCAGTAGTTCCGGACTTCGGTCTGATGCAGTAGTTCAGGGTGCTTGATGTCTTTGTGATTCAAGCATGTCTTGTGTTATGTGTTCCGGACTTCGGTCTGACACAGTATGCATTATATGTGTTTATGCTAGTAGTTATGATTATGCTATGCTATGTTCAGTCAGTTCCGGACTTCGGTCCGATGCAGTTTCCGGACTTCGGTCTGATGCAGAGGGCAAGGCCCTGGTTAGTTCCGGACTTCGGTCCGATGCAGTTTCCGGACTACGGTCCGATGCAGAGGGCAAGGCCCTGGTTAGTTCTGGACTTTGGTCCGATGCAGTTTCCAGACTTCGGTCCGATGCAGTGGGCAAGGCCCAGTAGTTGCTTTATATGTTATTGTATGGTATGTGGTAGTTTGGGGGAGCTCACTAAGCTTTGTGCTTACAGTTTCAGTTTTGGTTTCAGGTATCTCCGCTAGCAAGGGGAAGAGCTCGGGATGATGGCATGGCACACACCACATTTACAGTTTAGCCTGGGAGATTGACTCTGATATTTTGGATATGGTTTTGATACTAGTTTTGATTGATATTTTATTATGACATTTGAGACGCACGATTCATGGTTTTATCGTATGACATATTATATTGTGGGTTTTTAGTAATATTGAAACAAAAATTTTTGGGTTGTATTTTTGGGATGTTACATCTGGAGAGCAAAATGATGGACACAGCAGCACCGCTACCTCTCATCCATTGTTTCGATTTGGAAGATATGTCCACTAGGCAGTGAATTTGTATATGTCGCTTTTCTTTTTTCTTTTTACATTTTTGTATATTCATTTAGTCAATGATTTTTTTGTGGCTTATCAGGTCGTGAATGGAAGATATACTCGAGTCAATATCTATAATGCTTTACCCATTCGATCCCTTCCTGGATTTGGAGATGGAATTTAAACCCTTATACCATTGAGTGATCCACATATTCTACAACTCAGCAAAACCCAATAGTGATATGTGTTTTGATTTATTGTAAAAAACATCTTTAAAAATACAAATTGGGCTCTCAGAAATAAGTTATTCACTTATCCTTTTTTAATATTATAAAAGAACATCTTTTATACTCAATAGCAAAGAAAAGACAAAGTTTTAGTATATCATGTAAATCGATTACATCGATAAATCTTATTGGAAAATGTTTGGGATTGATTAATTTTGGTTAATCAGCAGGGTTTTTTTGGTTAACTTGTGTTGTCAGGGCATGCCGAGAAGCATAGTAAGAACCTTGCACAACCTTATTCTTTCGTTTAACTGGTTTGAATCTTCTTATTGAGTTTACTTTCTCAAGGATAAATGGGTACACCCTACACTCTTGAAAATAGGGTTGGTAACATTGTGAGTATCAAGGTTTTCTCAACAATAAGAGAAGATATGTGTATAAAAGTTGCAATATAAACCATTTTTAATTACATAATAATAACTAAACAAAGATATGTGAATGATTATCTTTATAATTTAAATTGCAATATATAACATAAAAATCGTATGAAATTTTCATTGTTCCATTCCATGCCTCACAAACATGTTTCTGGAATGGAATTACTTATTCTATTATCTTGCTTTTACGATTACCTATCCATTCCATTTCTTTGTTGTTCCATTCTTTGCAACCTCACATATCTCAAAAAAGTAATTCAGAAATTCATCATATAATAGAAAATGTTTTATAAACTCCTATAAGGGAAGAAGAAAGATAAGACTAAATGAATGTATGGTGTTAATCTAATTATGATGTTCTTTCGTCTCTATTTGCATGTTTCTAGCTTGTTTGTAGTATTGTCTATAAAATACTGTTGTTATATTTGAAAGTTCATTTTACCCTTTTCATCTTTTTGTGTGTATATTTTAATCTTTCAGGTTTTTTTAAAGTATTTGAGGGGCCGTTTCTGCTTGGGAGTGGGGTGAAGTCAAGGGCCCTAAAACTAGAGGGTAGTTGTATTTAGAGCCACTTAAATATTGAAGATTTTTGTTGGCATTAATTTCAATAATCATATATACCCTAGAATAGATATCATAACCATAGTTTATTTTTTATAACGTTTTTTTGTATTTTTATTAAATGTTGTACAAGTGATGTCTAGAAGGTGTTGATATTTTTTTGTTGGCAAATTATTACGCTATCTAACACCCCAATAATCTATAATATTTGTATAAGATGGTGACAACTATTATTTTTTATTGCAGCATCCCTTCATATTGATTATACAATGTGGTTTGAGTTCTGGAATGCTGCCACTGAGAGGATTCCACATTGTGGGCCGTTGGAATTCATTACAAAATGAGGCATGATTTATATGCCTTATTGGGTATTGATGAAAATTTTTAATTCTTGCTCATGTAGATCGATAAGTATTTTACAATATGCTCTTTTAACCTTATATCAGGACCTTTTCTGGAAAAAATTGCTTTTAGTATTGAACTTTGAATTTTTTTTTCATATATAGCATCGTACTCTTTAAAAAATGACTTTTTTGGATTATTTTTATTTGATATGGAAAGTTACATTTTTTGTATATTGAAGATCATTCAAAGGATTGTTTTCTGGAAAAAAAATATTCATTAATAGCATTAAACTTTGCAAAAAGTTCATTAATAGCATCGTAGTTTCAAAAAAGGACTTTTTCGTATTCTTTTTGGCCAATCTAGAAAAGTTTTATTTTTATGTACATTAGAGCTCATTAATAGGATTTTTTGAAAACATTTTGTTAATAGAAAGTATATTTTCATTTTCTTTCGCATATAGACCATTTATATAAAAAAAACATTTCAAATATGGACCATTTATGTACTTTTGTTCACAAGTGAACCATTTATGTAATATATAAATTTAGATGTTAATTAGTAGGTCATTAATATGACAATTTTCTAGGGAAAATTTGTTTTTAGTATTGAAATTTGCAAAAAAAAAAAAAAAAAAAAATTCATTAACGGCATTGTACTTTAAAAAAATATTATTTTGGAATATTTTTAGATGATATTGAAGCGTTTCATGTTTTCCAACATTGAAGCTCATTGGTAGGACAGTGCTCTGGAAGCGAATTTCATTAATAGCGTTGAACTTTGCAAAAAAAATTCATTAATAGCATCGTACTTTTAAAAAATAATTTTTTTGGAATTCTTTAACTGCAGGTAGATTCCTTGAATGCCTACCTTGATGAACATATGTGGAGAAATCTTTTTGGAAATGGATAAAATCCTGATATGACAACCCGAACAAGAAAAAGGAAAACCCAGTTTTGACTAACCCAATTTATTCAAAATCTTTATTCATTTTAGTAGCTTACACACCATTTAGATGCTTTCAAAATAGCATATGAAATAACTTTGAGATGTAATGAAGCTAAAATGTTATTTGACATGTTTTGTACTTTCTAATGATCATTACCAGGAACATTTGAAGGATTTTTTTACCAGAAAGAATGTGATAAATATACAAAACAGTGTTGCATATTCAGAACCTAATGTTCTTAAGTTACTGTAATAAGGTCTTCTTGTAATAGTTGATTGGCCCTACCCAACTATCCCATGCACGTTAATGGATTTATGTTGTTCTAAATGCGTTAAAATGCTTCACTTAGGTGTTACTCAACACATGGTCTGTGGACTATCCACATTGATTTCATGATTGAGAAGAACACATCACATCGACCAAGATCAGACCATCAACCATATTAGTGACACCCACTGAGATTAGCAATGTAATTTGAGTAATCATCCAAAACAGACAATGAACTTTGAATTGTAGTAAATCTAAAATTAATTCCTAAATTGTACATCAAACTTCCAACATTAAACCTTGAACATTTTCAATTAATGTTATCGAGTTGATATGCATTTGATTATTTAGGTATATCGTAAATTGTTTAGCTTCCACTGTTGAATTATGGCGTGAATGTAAAGTTTTACGTTTAACCGTAAACATGAGGCTTTAGTTTGGTTGTCTAACTAATGATTCAGATGAGACAAAAGAATTTGATGAATGGATTCTTAAAATTAGTGAAGGTAATACTGGTGGCCCTAATGATGGTGAAGTTGAAGTTGAATTTCCAGAAGATGTTGTTGTTTGCTCTACAGGTGACCATATTCATTCAATTGTATCTACCATTTATCCATCATTTGAAAACCATTTTGATGATCCATCATATTTTCAAGATAAAGCTATTTTGGTACCTACAAATGAAGAATTCGATGCTACCAATGACTACATTTTAGGATTGATGAAAGATGAAGGGAAAACATATATGAGTTCAAACTCTTTATGTGAGATAGAGTTCCCAGATTTTTTTGAGGAATCAATCTACTCTTCAGTTGTGTTGAATGGTTTTAAGGCGTCTAGAATTTCCAACCATAAACTTACACTAAAAATAGGTGTTCCAGTCATGCTACTTCGTAATATCGAACAAACCAAAGGACTATGCAATGGTACTAGGTTACATATTGTTAGGATTGGAAGACACGTCATTGAAGCCTGAATCATATATGTTAGATTCTTCAACGAGACTACTTATATACCTTGCATTAAGTTAACACCGTCTAATTAAAGAATCTCATTCCGTTTTTAGCGGAGGCAATTCCCCATAGTTGTTTATTTTGTTATGACCATTAACAAAAGTTAATGACAATAATTACCAAATGTTGGATTATACTTGCGTAGACTCGTCTTCACTCATTGTTAGTTATATGTTTTTTGTTTCTCGTGTCACAAGTGAAAAATGATTGAAAGTACTCATATATGACGAGGAAGGTCGTCCAACTACTAAAACAAAAAGTTATATTTACAAAAGGATCCTTCAACGATCATAGATATTCATGTGTTTCATTGTTTTTTTTTTCAGACATTTCAATGTTACCAGTAATACTAAATCTGTTTTTGTTACTTTATTTTTTTATAGTGCCAACTTTTTTATACCTTTATATGTATATTTTTATATGTTCTCCGCGTTTTATGCGGGTCATAATCTAGTTTTTTTTTTTTAAAAACACACACCATTGTTGCAAAGCTTTTTAGAAACATCCCCATTTTCACAAAATTCTCTAGTCCATAATTAGATTATTTCAGCATTTAAATATATGCTATGGAAGGCAATATAAATACTCAGTCTGAAGCTATAAGTTCAACCTTAGACATATATATGGGTCTTGCAAAAAGCCATTTGGGTATTATTTCTTTTCTGTTGATCCTTACACGTTGCCAAAGTTGTCAGGAGCATTTCAACAAACATGTGGCGCTCTTCGTTTTCGGCGATTCCCTTTTCGATCCTGGAAACAACAACTACATAAACACTACTACCGAGCTCCAAGCGAATTTTTGGCCCTATGGCGAATCATACTTCAATCCTCCAACCGGAAGATTCTCCGATGGTCATATCATCCCTGATTTCATCGGTAATTAACAACCACCAAATTCTCGATCTCTTTTATAAATCGACATCTTTCTTATTCCTAACTTAATTCACTTCTATTAACAGCTCATTTTGCTGGATTGCCTCTCATTCCTGCATATCTCGACCCCCATAATAATGAATTTCTGTATGGAGCAAACTTTGCATCAGCGGGATCTGGTGTATTAGATGAAACTCAACCTACAATTGTATGTGTATATACCTTCTTCGTTTCTACCATTGAATCTCCTCCTCTTTCATATATCATGAATTAATGAATGTAGGCAGTTAAGCTCACGACACAGCTACAGTATTTCACCGATTTAGTGAAACATTATAGGAAGAACTTAGGTGATGTGAAAGCCGAGCAGCTATTGTCCGATGCTGTCTTTTTGTTCAGTTGCGGAAGCAACGATTATCAAATCCTCCTCGAAAACAACAAAAGTAGTCTTCTTTATGACGAGTACGTGGAAATGGTGATCGGAAACTTGACTCAAGTGTTCAAGGTAATTAACAGTTTCCAATTACATTGATCAACATATTCAATTCAAACTACATAACTTCAATGATCTTTTGATTTAATTAAAAAAGGTAATCCATGAAAAAGGAGGAAGGAAAATTGGAATCACTACGCTCACATCATTAGGCTGTTTGCTACCAGTTCGTGCAGAAAGGCCAGACAATACATGCGATGAAGAACTTAACATCATATCAACTCTACACGATAAATCACTTTCCAAGAAACTGCAAGATCTGACGCAACAATGGGAAGGATTTATGTATTCAAAGTTCGAGCTCCAGACTGAGATTACCAAACGGATGAAAAACCCATCAAAATATGGTTGTAGTACTCCTGAGTTTCATTGCTTTAATTAAATTGATCATGAACTATCATCATTTAATTCATTGTTGGGATTTGAATGGATTTTCAGGTTTAAAGGTAGGAAACAGTGCATGTTGTGGTACTGGACCTTTTCGAGCGATTAATAGTTGTGGAGGGAAGAGAGAAACACGAGAGTTTGAATTGTGTGATAACCCTAACGATTATTTATTGTTCGATCCCTATCATCCTACTGAAGCAGCGAACCTGCAATTGTCAGAGCTGTTTTGGGAGGGAGATTCCAAAGTCGCATCACCCTACAATTTAAAAAGCTTGTTTCAAGGTATGTTTGTTGATATCGTTCAACATACAACCCAATAGATAAGTAAATATTTATAGAGGACTAGTTGAGCCCAGGTTTAAAGATAAGTTTAATTTTGTGCTCTCGTGTTTCTTCTAGTCTTTAGGTACAAGTTTAGCTTTGCATATTTAACTTTTGTATCTAATTTGGATGAATATATACAACGAAAATTGCTTCAAGCTCTATGTTTCCTCTTCCTGTTTGTTTGTTTGTTTTTTTTTTTTTTTCCTTCGGAGATTTAGACCATCCATAATGGATTAAATTCAATGAATTATGATTGCATCAGGTTTAGTTTTGGAATTTTTTTGACTTGACATGTTTGAACTCATTAGATAAAACAAAGGAGGTGGGGATGGAACGGTGGTTGTTAGTTGATATGTGATGGCTTTGGTTGTTGAAGGTGAATGTTGTGTCACCGGTGAGATGAGAGAAGAGAAGGGTGGCATTTATTTTGATTCTCAGAAGAGGAACATAAGAAAAGAGTGTTTTTTAGCGAGAGAGATCACCTTTGAAATTGGAGTGGACCCATTATAACTAATATCATTCAAAATATAAAACCAATAATAAAGAAAAGCTAAAAATATAAATAAAGTATAACAATCATTACTTGTCCGACAAAGATAAAATCCAAAACAAAACTACACTATAGTCCGAGTTAAAAAAAAAAAATTAAGTATCAAACACGTAAATCACCCAAAAACCACAAGAACAATCGGTACAATTTACTCTAAAATAACAATCGGTAAAAAAAATTAAGTATCAAACACGTAAATCACCCCAAAACCACAAGAACAATCGGTACAATTTACTCTAAAATAACAATCGGTAAAAAAAATTAAGTATCAAACACGTAAATCACCCCAAAACCACAAGAACAATCGGTACAATTTACTCTAAAATAATAATGATAAAGGTCTTATATGCTATGAGATGTATGTGCTGTATGCTGTTATATGATATGTATGTGTTATGTATGTTATGAATGAGAAGCACCCGAAGGTCATTATGATGTGGACCGGAAGGTCATGATGATATGGACCGGAAGGTCTACCAGGGTTGTGGGACGGAAGTCCTCTGAGACACAGTAAACGGAAGGTCTTATAGCCTTGAGTGGCGTATGTGCGTATGTCGAATGGACCTTGTGACAAGAATTAGAAAGTGCCTACAGATTTCCAAGGAAATAAGGTTTTAAAAAATGATTTTGGTTGGTATTTTGTTGCTATTTCCGATAGATAATCTACCTCTACCTATTTGTTAGGAACCGGACCGGGTACACGCAGCGGAAACACACTATCACACACACACAAACTCACGAAAATAAAGCAAGAAGAACACAAGGATTTTACGTGGTTCGGATTCGGTGCAAATCCTACGTCCACGGGCTGCAACTAGAGAATTTTATTAAAACTCACAAGATTACAATTGGCTTGACACTCTACACTTGATGTTCTCTCAAGTTTTTGCACACCAAATATGCAAAACATACATGCATATATATAGGTGAATGTTTGCCATGTGAAAACAGAAAGAGTTGTAACCAATTTAAAGTCTACCAATTTCAAGTTTGAACATGTTGAATGCACCACTTATTTTCCAACTTTCAGTTTGAATTTGATTCTTTTATTTCACATGCATAGCCACATGTTTTCAACCTTTCATATTTTACCTAACAATCTCCCACTTGAAAGTTTGAACAACATGGTCCGTCTCTGTCATCCAACTCCAGTAATCTTAAAACAACCAAGTCTTCCAAGCCTCCAGTTCCTAAGAACAAGCTAAACTTAGTCCCATTTCTCTAATTGCAGCCGCCCCTCATCTTCAAGTACTAGAAGGGCCAGTTGAAGCTCCCACTAGCTCCAACTCAGTCGTGGCTAATCCCACCACCGACTCATCCTCTGTCTCAACCGGTTTGGACACTCCACCAGATCCAGAGATACACCGAGGACCACTAACACTCTCCAAACTTTGCAAACTTCCAACAAGAGAGAATTTTCCAGTCTTAGTCTTCAAAACCCAACGACTCTTTGTAACTGTACCCGGAACACACCCCGTGCTCCCACTGTCATAGAATCCCCTGAATGGTTTAGAATTTCCGACTCGTTCAGCTAACATCCCCTTGGCTCCAGAATTCATGTTTGCAAAATGAACTCTCTTAGCAGTAGATTTAGCGAACCAGATTTTGTTTTGCTTAATCGGGATGGTCATACTTCCCTCAGCAGGTACCTCAACCATATACAATGACCCACGCTTCATACCTTGAGCAATCACCGAATTACCATTGACCACCATCCATTTACCACCACCAAACCTTACTTCCAGTCCTTGTTTATCCAGCTGACCAACAGAAATCAATTTTTTCTTCAGCTCCGGAATAACCCTGACATTCTTCAGGCTCCATGTAGTTCCCAATGAAGTAACTAGATCAATATCTCCCATGCCCGTTACTTGAAGCATCTCGTCATTTGCTAACCGTACCTTTCCAAAATCTCCTTTCTTTAGATTCACCATCGTTTCCCCGTTGTCCATGGCGTGAAACGAAGCCCCTGAATCCATGACCCAAGTGTCCACAGAACTTTCCATATTGAGTATCAGTGCATCATCCTCAGACACACTCTCAGCACCAGCAATGTTTAATTCTTTCTTTGGACATTGACTCTTAACATGTCCCACCTCTTGGCAGTTCCAGCATTTCACATTCTTCAAAGTTCTAGAAGAACTTTTTCCCCGACTCCCACTGCTCCTGCTATTCCCTCTACCTCTTCCGACATTTAATAAATCAGAAGAAGAAGATCCACCTTGATTCTTGCGTCTGATATCTTCGCCAAGAACCAAATCTCTAACCCTTTCAAAAGTCATACCACTTGTCCCCACGGAACTCGTAACAGCAGTAACTGTTCCGGACTAGCTATCAGGTAGGGAAGCTAGTAGCAGTGATGCTTGAGTCTCGTTATCAAATTTAATTCCCACAGATGATAATCTGGACAGAATTGAATTTAGATTGTTAATGTGAACCGTAACTGAGCCTTCCTCATTCATCCTTGTAGTGAACAACTCCTTCATCAAGAACACCTTGTTAGCCGCCGATGGTTTCTCATACATATTTGACAGAGCCTCCATCATACCACGCGCCGTGGTTTCATTCATGATGTTGAAAGCAACACTCTTCGTCAACGACAATGTAATAACCGCCTTGGCTTTCTTGTCCTTTGAGTTCCACGCATCTTCAAAAGCTTTTTCCATTTTCTCCGGTTTGTCTCCGAGTACCATGTCCAAGTCTTTCTGACATAGCAATGCTTCTAATTGCATTTTCCACCAGCTAAAATCAGAACCGTTGAACTTTTCGATTACAACCTTGTCTTCAGCCATTACGACAAACAAGATACAAATCAGGTACACTCGTGCGTGATAAAAAAAAAATGATTGTACCCTCCAAACCTCGCTAATCTGGCTCTGATACCAGTTGTTAGGAACCGGATCGGGTACACGCAGCGGAAACACACTATCACACACACACAAACTCACGAAAATAAAGCAAGAAGAACACAAGGATTTTACGTGGTTCGGATTCGGTGCAAATCCTACGTCCACGGGCTGCAACTAGAGAATTTTATTAAAACTCACAAGATTACAATTGGCTTGACACTCTACACTTGATGTTCTCTCAAGTTTTTGCACACCAAATATGCAAAACATACATGCATATATATAGGTGAATGTTTGCCATGTGAAAACAGAAAGAGTTGTAACCAATTTAAAGTCTACCAATTTCAAGTTTGAACATGTTGAATGCACCACTTATTTTCCAACTTTCAGTTTGAATTTGATTCTTTTATTTCACATGCATAGCCACATGTTTTCAACCTTTCATATTTTACCTAACACTATTCTAATAAATGAAACCTAAAAATGACACATGTCAGTTTTTTAGAATGTCTGTTTGACACGTGACATTTTTCTATGATTTTTATTGTTTCCTTTTTTTTGGTAACAAATCAATTTCATTCAAAATTTGAAAATATAAAATCATATCCTAATAACATTATTATGTTTATTTTGCTTAATAAATTAATTCATAATTACTTATAATCGACAAGATCTTGGTTTTTTGACATTTATTATTTTTTTATCTATATAAAAATTTTAAATATACCGACCGTGGTTTCCACGAGTTATAACCTAGTTAGTATTTTAATGAAAAGAAGCATTTTTCTTAATTTTCGTTGGTATTTTGTCAGTAATTTTCAATTGATTTTCAAACAGATTTGTTTCTGTCATTAGTTTGTTAAAATCATTATAAATTAAGTTTTTTCCCCAAAAGGATCATTCGTTGTGTTCAACATATCTTTTCCGGTAGGAATTTTTCATGGGAAAATATCCACCTTATACTAATGGCCATACTATCCAAATTCACCTTAAACTCGATTTCAACCGACAAAATATGTTTATTGTATTGATTTAACGTGTTTGAAAAAACTACACATCATAATCTTGATAAATTTCACAGAAAATTAATAACACGCTTATTTATATATTATATTGACAAACATGCCCTACCTTTTTAATAGTTTGTAACCTAACTCTTAAAACATGTTTGTGATGTTGCATGGAACATGTTTAGAACATCAATGGATCCATTTTTCACTTTAGAACTTTCACAAAAATGTTTAAAAAACTATGTTTTCGTTTTAACAGACATTAAGACGTTTTATTGTAATAAACATTTAAAATTCATTCAAACTATATTTTATCCAACTAAAGATCTTACTTTGTTTTCTAATAGTTTGATAAGTCTGTTATACTTAAATGGTTAAATTTATATAAAATAGTAGAAAAACTACGTTGAGATAACGACTAAAAAAATGTTCCTTTTTAAATCAAAGTCAACGACAACAACAAACTAGACCAAATTTGCTCTTTACTCTAAATTTAACTACTCAAAGTGAAGGTTGAAGATGATCAGCTTCAGACATAGGCCAGTTGCCAAAAGCGATTTGGGATTCCGACTTGTTGTTTCGTGTTTGTTCCTCCTCTTTACAGGTTGCCAGAGTTCTCAGGGGATTTTCAACAAACATGTTGCGCTCTTCATTTTTGGAGATTCACTTTTCGATCCTGGAAACAATAACTACATAAACACTGATCCGGGCTTCCAAGCGAATTTTTGGCCATATGGAGAATCATACTTCAATCCGCCAAGTGGAAGATTCTCTAATGGTCGTCTCATCTCTGATTTCATCGGTGACAATATCTCAAACAACCGCCAATTTTTTTTTTTTTCTTTCAATTTCTTTCTTATTATTCTTGATTTTGTTTCTGTTGACAGCTGAATATGCTGGATTGCCTCTCATTCCTGCGTATCTCGACCCCCATTATAATGAATTTCTGTATGGAGCAAACTTTGCTTCAGGGGGCGCTGGTGCCTTAGTTGAAACCAATACGAAATTCTCCGTATGTATCCCTTCTTCATATCCACAATTGAGTTTTCTCATATATTGATTTCATATATAAGTTAAATGGATTTAGGTACTTGATCTCAAAACACAGCTACAGTATTTCTCCGATTTAGAAAAACGTTATAGGAAAGATTTAGGTGATGTGAAAGCCGAGCAGCTGTTGTCCGATGCTGTCTACTTGTTTAGCTGCGGATGCAACGACTATCTAGCCCTCACCTCCAACAACCTGAGTAATCTTCATTACGAAGAGTATGTGGGAGTGGTGATTGGAAACTTGACCGATGTGTTCAAAGTAATTAAACAGGAATTACGTTTCTAATTAATTAATTACCTTAATATTTAAACAATTCTTTTTTCTTAACTTAAAAAGGGAATCTATGAAAAAGGTGGGAGGAAGATTGGTATTGGTACGATCCCACCATTAGGTTGCTTGCCTTATGTTCGTGCACAACAGCCTGGCAATACCTGCAACGAAGAACTTAACACAATATCAAGTCTACACAATCGCGCATTTTCCAAGGAATTACAAGAGCTGACACAACAATTTGAAGGATTCATGTTTGCAAACTATGATCACTCGACTGCTCTTAGCGAACGGATGAAGAACCCATCAAAATATGGTACTCGTAGTTGAGTGAGTTTCATTGCTTTGAATTTATGAAGTATCATATGAATCATGGTTGGAATTTGATGGATGTGCAGGTTTTAAGGTAGGAGACAGTTCGTGTTGTGGTAGTGGTCCTTTACGAGGGATTTATAATTGTGGAGGCAAAAGAGGAATACGAGAGTTTCAATTGTGTGATAATCCTGACGATTATGTTTTCTTCGATGCCCCTCATCCTAGTGAAGCCGCAAGCCGCCAATTCGCAGAGCACTTTTGGAACGGAGATTCCAAAGTCACATCACCTTACAATTTAAAAGCCTTGTTTCACGGTAGGGATATCAAAAAGTTCCGTATGATTCAAACCGTGTGACCCTAATTTCATATGAAGGATATTTGTTTAATTTCATATGAAGGATATTTGTTAAAAATATTAGGGGCGGGGCGGGAACAAAATTAACCCCGTTGTAATTTCAGGGGCGGGGTAGGGGTAGGAGTCCCGTCTGATATTACAATGGGATAACATGTACCATATAATCACACAAATTTTAGCAAGAGGGTATTTTGGACAATTAACTACAATTATAAAAGGAAATTTTCGGATTTTTAGGGATAATTAATTCTCCTAATTTTAAAAATCTGAATTTTTTTAATTAATTCAATTTTAATTCTAACATAATTTGTAAACATAACCAATTTTATTCTGTCAGAATATTTTTTTTGTTAGAATGATGCTCTTTTAGAATTTTATTCTATTAGAATATTATTGAAGAATAATGTCACACCCCAAAACCAGAAAGGCGGAAAAGTTCTGGGGTGGAGGACGTCATGTATAGCATCACAACCAATGTATAATAGCAATCATAGCAACACAACCATTACATTGAATACTAAAGTAAAAATGTTTACATCAGTCTGAAACTTGTTTGAATTACATCAAATAATTTGTATGAATAAAGCATAAAACTCTTATTGCTCCAACTCCTCAAAAATTCGGCAGGTACCTGTCTACTGATTTCCTGAGAATACAAGCAGTTTGAAAGAATATCAGCATAAAGCTGGTGAGTTCATAAGCGGTAGTTTGTAATGAAAACTTGTTGATGAGCTCGTAAAAGTGTTTTGTATAGTTTCAAGAAAATCCGATATAATTTCTTTAGTGAAAATGTAGTGTTCTCAATTCTGTATGAAATCGTGAATGTTTGTTACTGAAAACCGTAGTGATGAGCGAAAATAATACTTCATGAGACTAGCTAATGCTAATCATGATGTATAAGTATTTCGTACAAGAAACCATTGTATGTTCAGTTTTGTTAGAAAACTCTGAAAGTTCTCCAGTTGTAGTGTGTATTAGTTCTATTTAGCATAAATAAAACTATTGAAGAGTGCCGGGTTGTAAACTAAAGATGATTTATACATAATGTGAGTCGTATAACCATACTTGATATGACTAGAGACCTTTCCAACGTTCTTCAGGCGCCGAGTTAAATGACATTTGTCACCCTAGGCATGCCTGCCCAACTGTAGCTAGCAGTTTGGGTGTGGGATTGTCAGTACCGAATAGATCTATTCACAAATCTCACGCTCTCCCTCCAGGAGACTCTGGTTATACTATGATAGGATTTATCCCTGTACACCTAAGGGTACAGTAACAAAGTAGCGCCTCACAGTATCGTACAATCTAGTTTACATGTAGTGTAGTAGCGTTCTACCATAGTGAAAATCCGTATGTATACTGTATGTAGTGATGATTACAGTTAAGAATACCATGATAAAGTAGTGATGCAAACTGTAAACTATTTCTGTCTTAGTGCATATGTTTAGTAGTGAAAGTTTCTGTACTTGTTATGTTTAGAAAAATCCCAAACTATACCGATTATAGTTTGCATGTATAACGTAGTGAATAGCGTGCCCGGAAAACTATGCAATTTTAGTGAAAACGTCCCTTATGCTCAATACAGTACAAAAGGGTTAAAGTATGAGAATTGCATGAGTTTTGAAAACATTTATGTTTAGCTTGCATTCCCCCTGAAAACATTAAAAATACGGAAAATGTAGGGGTATGAACTCACCTTGAGTGAGTGGTTTGATTGAAGGATCGATACGGAAAGCTGGGTGTTCAAGTGAAGCCTTAAACACGATTCGATCCTAATTAACATGCAATGACACATAAAAGAGTCAAATGAAGGTATTTCACCACTATAAGTGATGGAAAACCACTCTAGAGACTTGGATCTACTAGCACTAAGTGTTCGGACCTTGTAGGGTTGCATGAGGGGAGTGTATGGCCACCTTATAGGTGTGTACTGCCATGGGTGTGCGGCCCAACGGGTGCGCGGCCGTACACTCATGATTAGAGGTGTTCTTGTGGTGTTTCAAGGTCCATACTTGCAATCCATGAAGTGTTCTTGGTCTATACTTAGTTGTAGTACAAGTTTAGGGTCTTAGAAGTGAGTTTATGGTCCGAGAATGAGTGTGCGGTCGCACACAAGGGTGTGTGGTCGCACACTTGGGTGTGCTGCCGCACACTTGGAGTGTGCTGCCGCACAAGGGTGTGTGCGGCCGTACACAGGTGTGTGCGGTCGTACACCCCACACAAAAATGTCCAGAATGCCATTTCCAAGGTGTAGCAAGGCTATGGACATGTCTATCTCGAATATGGAAGTCAAACTCTCACTTTGGAGGTTGTTTTAAGAGTGTGCGGCCACCTTAAAGGGGGTGTGCGGCCGCACTCTCTTCCATACACTAAGAGCATGTCGATTTTTTTGCACACTTAAGGTCTAGATAGAGTGGTCTTTCATGGTTATCAAGTTAGAGGATGAATTACTCACGTTCTTGAAGCTTTGGAGGGTTTGTGGTTGAAGAAACTTAAGAGAAATGGTGTTGTGTGCTGCCAAGGTGTTAAAGGAATGAAAGGAAGGGAGTCTACCCTTTATATAGGGGTGAGAGTGCTGCCCAAAAGTGAGTGTGCTGCCAAGGGAGTGGGTGTGCGGCCGCACACCCATGTGTACGGCCGTACACTCCTCCAAGAGGTGTGTATGGCCCGATTTTCTCACTATACTACACTCTGAATCATCCCTAAACTCGACCTTGGTTACATACAAGTTTAGAACACTTAAATGAACCCTTAAATAGCACCAGAAATCGACAAAACAAGTTGATTATTGATTGAATTGACTAAGTGTACAAGATAGAAGTTCCGGGTTGTCACATCATCCCCCCGTTAGAGGGAATTTCGTCCCGAAATTCAGAAATAGAGTACAAATCATGAACTTGGAAAGAGATGAGGGTACTTCTGCTTCATTGAATCCTCGCGCTCCCAAGTGAATTCAGGACCTCGCTTGGCATTCCAGCGAACCTTCACTATCGGAATGCGACTCTGTTTCGTACGGTTGACTTCCCGGTCCATGATTTCGACAGGTTCTTCCACGAAGTGTAGACCCTTGTCTAATTCGATCTCGTCGAGAGGAATCACAAGTGTCTCATCGGACAGACACTTCTTTAGGTTCGACACATGGAAAACAAGATGGATGTTGCTGAGCTCTCGTGGTAACTAGAGTTTGTATGCTACGAGACCGATCCTAGCAAGGATCTCAAATGGTCCAATGTACCTTGGGTTTAGCTTTCCACGTTTTCCGAAACGTATCATGCCTTTCCAGGGCGAGACCTTCAGAAGTACGCAGTCACCGACCTGGAATTCCAAGGGTTTTCATCTCTTATCGGCGTAGCTCTTTTGTCTATCTCGTGAGGCTTTCAGTCGTTCTCGGATTTACACGATCTTTTCAGTCGTCTCTAGGATAATTTCAGGACCAGTGAGAGTGCTGTCAGGGACTTGACCCTTGACTAGCTGCGTGTCACCCACTTCAGCCCAGCACAGAGGGGATCTGCACTTGCGGCCATAGAGGGCTTCAAACGGCGCAGCCTTGATGCTGGTATGGTAGCTGTTGTTGTAGGAAAATTCAACCAAAGGAAGATGAGTGTCCCATGACGCGCCGAAGTCGATGACGCAGGCTCTCAACATGTCTTCCAATGTCTGAATTGTCCTCTCACTCTGTCCGTCATTCTGCGGATGATAAGCCGTGCTCATATCCAATTTAGTTCCAAGAGCCTTCTGTAGTGATTGCCAGAATCTCGAGGTAAATCTGCTATCTCGGTCGGAGATAATGGATACAGGCACCCCATGAAGGCGAACTATCTCTTGAATGTAGATCCGTGTGAGCCTCTCCATCTTGAAGTTTTCTTTGATTGGCAGGAAGTGAGCGGACTTCGTCAACCGATCGACAGTTACCCAGATGGCATCGTGCCCACTCGGAGATCTGGGTAACTTGGTGATAAAATCCATCGTTATCCTTTCCCACTTCCACTCAGGTATCTCTGGCTGATGAAGTAAACCTGAGGGCTTTTGATATTCTACTTTAACCTTGGCACAAGTCAGGCACTTGCCCACGAAAGTAGCAATTTCCGCTTTCATGTTTGGCCACCAATAGAGTTGTTTGAGATCCATATACATTTTATCTCAACCTGGGTGGACGAAGTATCTTGTCTTGTGAGCTTCGTTCATGACAACTTCTCTGTAACCACCATACTTCGGGGTCCAGATACGGTCCATGAAATAGTAAACTCCGTCTCCCTTGACCTCTAAGTTCTTGTCCATTCCCCGCAAGGCTTCATCCAAGATGTTCTCTGGTTTTAAGGCTTCCAGCTGAGCCTCTCTGATCTGCGCGGACAGATGGGAATGGATGGTCATTGTTAGTGCCTTCACCTTACGCCCTGAATACTCCTTTCGGCTGAGGGCATCTGCTACCACATTGGCCTTTCCGGGATGGTAACGAATTTCGCATTCGTAGTCACTGAGTAGCTCTACCCATCGCCATTGTCTCATGTTTAACTCCTTCTGATCAAAGATATGCTGCAAGCTCTTATGGTCGGTGAAGATAGTGCACTTGGTTCCGTAGAGATAATGTCTCCAGATCTTTAACGCGAAGACTACTGCTCCCAACTCTAAGTCGTGAGTTGTGTAATTGACTTTGTGTGTTTTCAACTGCCTCGAGGCATAGGCGATGACCTTTCCTCGCTGCATGAGCACACAGCCTAGGCCCTGGTTGGACGCATCACAATAGACCACGAAGTCTTCCGTCCCTTCGGGCAGGGACAAGATAGGTGCGCTGCATAGGGCCTGCTTCAATGTTTGAAACGCAGTGTCTTGCTTGACTCCCCAACTAAAGGTTACCCCTTTTTGTGTCAGGGTAGTTAAAGGCTTAGCGATTCTGGAGAAATTTTGGATAAATCTGCGATAATAGCCCGCGAGACCCAAGAATTGCCGGATTTCTGTGGGTGTCTTTGGTGCAGGCCAATTCTCTATTGCTTTGATTTTGGAAGGGTCCACGTGTATACCTTCCTTGCTAACCACGTGACCAAGGAAATTCACCTTCCTGATCCAGAACTCACACTTTGAAAATTTTGCATATAGCTTCTCCGCCCTTAGTGTTTCCAGCACCTGCCTCAAGTGCTGTTTATGATCGTCCTCACTCCGAGAATAGACAAGTATATCTTCGATGAACACGATCACGAACTTGTCTAGGAAAGGGCGGCACACTCGATTCATCAGGTCCATGAATACTGCCGGTGCGTTGGTCAGACCAAAGGGCATTACTACAAATTCGTAGTGTCCATAGCGAGTTTGGAATGCTGTCTTGGGTACATCATTCTCGTGAACTCGCAACTGATGGTACCCTGATCTTAGATCTATCTTTGAGAAATAACTGGCTCCCTGAAGTTGGTCGAAGAGATCGTCGATTCTGGGTAAGGGACATCGGTTCTTGATGGTCAGATTGTTCAGTTCTCGGTAGTCAATGCACATCCGAAAGGATCCATCTTTCTTTTTCACGAATAAGATCGGAGCTCCCCAAGGTGAGGAACTCGACCTTATGAATCCTTTGCTGATCAGCTCATTGAGCTGGCTGGATAATTCTTGCATCTCCGCTGGCGCTAGACGGTAAGGAGATTTAGCTACAGGAGTAGCTCCGGGGATCAAGTCGATACGAAACTCGACTTGACGCTCGGGAGGAATTCCTGGGAGATCTTCAGGGAAGACATCAGGAAAGTTACAGACTTCGGGGATGCTCCCGAGGTCTTTACCCTTTTGTGTACCATCAACAACATGCGCTAGAAACGCATGGCATTCCTTCCGTAGGTACTTCTGAGCTTTGATGCACGAGATGATACGAAGGCTCGAACTGAGTTTATCACCATAAATCATGAGAGTTTTGCCAGAGGGAAGGTTGAGGCGAATGGCTTTCTCGAAACAAAGGATATCAACACGATTGGGGCTCAACCAATCCATACCGATAATGACATCGAAACTCTTAATAGATACAGGCATAAGATCGATAGGGAAGGAATGATTGCCTAAGGTAAGCGTACAGCCTATGAATATGTCATTTGCGCTCTCTTTCTCTCCGTTAGCCATCTCGACGGTGAACGTTTCGGTTAAAGGTTGGGATTTACATTTGATTAGATGTTTGAAGGCATGACTAACAAAACTCCTCTCCGCACCAGAATCGAAAAGAATGCATGCATGAGAGTTGTCAAGAAGGAACGTACCCGTAACAACGGTAGGATCAGCGACCGCTTCCTCCTGGCCCATCGCCAAAACCCTTCCTGAATTGCCACCAGTTGTTGCCTTGGGGCAGTTTCTCCTGAAGTGCCCAACCTCTCCACATCCATAACAAGCTTGACCAGCACCTGCTCCCGCAGCCTGGTTGGTTGGTTGGGTTGGCACCTTGCAGTATCGAGCTGTGTGTCCCTTCTTTCCACAGCTATTGCAACTCAACTCACGGCAAGGTCCGTGATGATGGAAGTTGCACTTGTTGCACAAAGGTAGTTTCCCAGCATAAACACCGGTAGGAGCTTGGGTGGTTGGAACAGTAGCTGGAGCAGCAGCAGGAGCAGTAACAGCATGAACTGCCACTATTTGTTGTTTCTTGGAGGGCTCCTGCGAAGACTGACCCTTCCGCTTGTTCCATGATTTCTTTTTCTTCCCACCACTTTCCTTTTGTGGCTCGGAGACAGCTGCCACCTCATCCAGATCGATTCCATGATCGATCAGAGTCTGAGCCAGATCCTTGGTGCTTTCAAATGTAGCCGGTCTAGAAGCCAAGACATTCCCCTTGGTTGGTTGCGTCAATCCCCAAATGTACCTCTTGATTTTCTTGCTTTCCGGGGTGACCATTCCCGGACAGAGGAGAGCCAGATCACAGAATCTCATGGTGTAGGCAGCGATGTCGGAACCCTTCATCTTTAAGTTCCAGAGTTCATGCTCCAGCTTTTGCACTTCGCCCCTCGGGCAGTATTCCGCAAGCATGAGTTCCTTCAGTCTTTCCCAACCCATGGCATTAGCCACTGGCAGGGTTAGGGTTTTGACTCGACCATTCCACCAGGTCAAGGCTCTGTCGGTGAAGGTGCAGGCGGCGAACTTCACCTTGTTTGCTTCGGAACAGACACAAATTTCGAAGATGGATTCAATCTTCTCGAACCATCGAGTCAAAGCGATGACACCTCCATTCCCGTCGAAGGACTTGGGTTTTGCAGTCATGAAGTCCTTGTAGGAACACTCCTTTTGATGTCCCTGACTTCCGTCTTGTCTTTGTGGGTCGGTTCTACCTCCAGCCCCACCAGAGTTTACTTGTGCCATTGCTGCGGTTACAACGGCGGTAACTGCTGCCTGGAACATGACGGGGTCGAACTGAGGTGGTGGTGGTGGTGGCGGAGTGTTGTCGTTCCTTCTGATGGGTCTTGGTCGGGGAGGCATCTTTTTCTAGAAACAATCAGGAAGAAGAGGATGGTAAGTCCTCAAGATATATGAAACAAGATATATCTCAATCTGATAACAAAAGTGTTCTACCAAGCAATAACATAGAAAGGTTACTAATGCAAGTAAGTTATCGCTTAAGGAAGGAGAGGTAGCAACACTTGGAGTGAATATGTATAATGAGTTTGGCTCTAGCTAAAATACTCCTATAGTATTTTATGTGGGATGATTTTGGTAAGTTTTAGGCCTGCTGTAACACCACAGTCACTCCCAAACACATGTTGGTCATGTCTCGACTGAATATAGTTGATCAGGCTATATTCACCCTAGACATGATTACATAACTGCCCAGGTTTAACCGCAGCGTTCCAACTTCCAAATACTTTTGTTTTGATCTGCTAATGTCACAAATCCTGTTATGTATGCATGCTCGTATACTTTTTATAAAAATACTTATATTTTTGAAAGTATACTTTTAGTGTAGAGCATTTAGGCCCCTTAGTGTTTATAGTTGTATACCATGTAAGGTTCGGTATACTAGTTCGCTAAAAACAAGGGCTCTGATACAAATCTGTCACACCCCAAAACCAGAAAGGCGGAAAAGTTTTGGGGTGGAGGACGTCATGTATAGCATCACAACCAATGTATAATAGCAATCATAGCAACACAACCATTACAGTGAATACTAAAGTAAAAATGTTTACATCAGTCTGAAACTTGTTTGAATTACATCAAATAATTTGTATGAATATAAGCATAAAACTCTTATTGCTCCAACTCCTCAAAAATCCGGCAGGTACTTGTCTACTGATTTCCTGAGAATACAAGCAGTTTGAAAGAATATCAGCATAAAGCTGGTGAGTTCATAAGCGGTAGTTTGTAATGAAAACTTGTTGATGAGCTCGTAAAAGTGTTTTGTATAGTTTCAAGAAAATCCGATATTTTCTGTAGTGAAAATGTAGTGTTCTCAATTCTGTATGAAATCGTGAATGTTTGTTACTGAAAACCGTAGTGATGAGCGAAAATAATACTTCATGAGACTAGCTAATGCTAATCATGAGGTATAAGTATTTCGTACGAGAAACCATTGTATGTTCAGTTTTGTTAGAAAACTCTGAAAGTTCTCCAGTTGTAGTGTGTATTAGTTCTATTTAGCATAAATAAAACTATTGAAGAGTGTCGGGTTGTAAACTAAAGATGATTTATACATAATGTGAGTCGTACAAAATCAATGGGACATAATATTGGTCAATGGGACTAAAATATGTGGTACGGAACTGAACTGGACAGTACAAAATCAGTTGATAGGGTGTTTGGCAAATATGGAACAAAAAGTCAATGGGACAAAATATTGGTCAATGGGACTAAAATATGTAAAGTTAGTCGCACCCAAAATGGTGGAACTGACTTGGACAAAAAGACGTAATGCTTACAAGCACCAAAATACCCTCATCTCCTATATCTTCTTGTGCAAATCGTACATATGAATAAACTCTTAATTTTTTATCCACCGCCTATGTTAATGGATCTCTTTCGTTCATCTAATGATTTCATTTATCTTATTTCTCTACATCCAGGTCTAGCAAACTGGTATTGATTTTTATTGCATCTCAATCTTTTCGTCTAATTAAACTTCTTTCCTGAAAACCTCAAAGATTTGTTTTCCTTGAGCTCTCATATGCTTAGGTTTTGAAAGCGGGCGATCTAGTTTTTACAAAGGAATCACTTATACGAAAAAGGATGCAGGTTAGGTTTTTACGGTTGATCTTCTTTTGCAATTGGTGGTTGTTTTGCGATTTATTGTGAAATCGCCATATCCTTCTACGATTTTTTGTTGAATCTTCAAGTCACGCACTTTGCAATTTTGTGATGATTTAAAAAAAAAAATACTTGGGATTGGCCGATTGGGTTATATGAACAACTCATCTATTATATTTTTGACAGCTCACTTCTCGATATGTGTTTTGTTGACAATCCATTATTTTTATATCTTCAATTTTATTGTTGAATCCAAAGAGTTTGTATCTTAAAACTCACTGTTGTTAATATACATATTTTGTTGGAATATATGTTTCATCGACTTCCTTTTATGTTTGATTGATATCTGGTGGAACAATCAAGTTGAATTAGCAAATTAGCCAACATATCAAAATAAGGATTACAATCTAAATAATTTATGTTAAAAAATAGTTATCTTTAAAGTATTGTTTATTATTTTATATTATTTTGTCTCAAGGACAATACGGTAATTTTAATATTTTGTTCTTGTTCTGTCCTAGTTCTACCGAATGTTATATAAGCAATTTGTTTTGTTCTGTTCTGTTATGTCCAACTCAGTTCTCTCCAGTCCAATCCACTTAGAGCACCCATAGAAAAAATCTGGATTTGCTAGCTGTTTCTTATCAATTGAACTAAAATACACTCTAAAGACCATATAATGGATTCAATAACACATTTATAAATCAAATAACACATTAAATAACAAATAATATGATTGATCGGAGTTCGTTGAAACCTATTTTTGCATGTCTTTGAAGTTTCCGTAGCAAACTCCCCCCCCCCCCCCACACACACACACAACGTCGTAACCAATTCAGACTTCCGCAGCAACCCAATTTGAATCCTTTTTTTGTGAATTTATAAAAATACCCCTAAAACCTCAATTCCTCAATGAGTCGAATTCCTCAGAAGGTTTAACGCTTCCGCAGAGCCCCCTCTACGGAAGTCATGGTCATTCTACAAAACTCCATTTTTCATGGTAAAAAACTTCAAACACCCCTTCCGTTTGGTTATTTGACGAAATTTATGCCAAAAAAAAACCTTATTTTAGCCCAAAAAAACTTCTTTAGTCCAAAATCAATCAGGGGCGGGGCTAGGGAGATTGAAGATTTTAAGGGCGGGGAATGGAGGAATTTCGGAGGTGGGGGTGGGGGCTACAACCCCGTCTCGTTTGTCCCCATTAACATCCATATTTCAAAGTGCTTGTTGTTTAAATTTAAGATATGATTCCTATAGTGACTTGCTAAAGCAATGATTAAACAATTGCTTGAGAAAAGATTTTGCTAATGGCACTATACCAATTTCTATTAACGCTAAAATGATGGTCATTTGGTCTCAAAATCAAGCACGGATGGTGGTTAATATAACTCTGAACCGATTTATGTAACTTATTCTACTGAAATAAAATGAAATCCTTAAAAAATTACACAAGCTCTATATATATATTTTTAATTATTATAAAAAATATACTTATTGCTTCAAACAATTATCCTATCCTATATATGCATCAGAGACTCTAGAAGTTCATGAATTAGGCGATTTTAACACTATGATTAGCTACAAAACATTTCGGTCATAATTGCTTCAAGTGTACTGAAAATTTTATAATATATAAACTGGCTAACTTGAGAAAAAAAAACAAGTATGCTGAAATAAAATTGTAAAAGAAACTAGATATTATAAGTTATAACTATAAAGTGTTGAATATATTATGATATAAGGGGGTTTAAAGTTGTAAAATGAATTTCATATTAATCATATTTTCTATATGGATCCAAATCCCCATTTTTACAAAACACACACAAAAAAAAAGCACCATTCTTGCAAAGCTTTTTATAAAGTGCACCAGTTTTTACAAATTTCGCTTGTCCATGCATTATTACATTAAATATGCTTTAAATTGAAGGCAATAAGATCAACTTTATACATATAGCTCTTGCGAAAACCCATTTGGGTATCTCACTTCTTGTTGTTTCTTATCTGTTGATCGTTACAGGTAGCGAGAGTTCTCAGGGGCATGTCAACAAACATGTCGCCCTCTTCATTTTCGGTGATTCACTTTTTGATCCAGGAAACAACAACTACATAAACACTACTACTGAGCTCCAAGCGAATTTTTGGCCCTATGGCGAATCCTACTTCCATCCTCCAAGTGGGAGATTCTCCGATGGCCGTATCATTCCTGATTTCATCGGTGGCAATATCTATCTCAAACCACCACCAAACTATCACTCTCTTTTTTAAATTCCTATATTAATTCCCTTCTGTTAACAGCTGAGTTTGCTGGACTACCTCTCATTCCTGCATATTTGGACCCCCATAATAATGAATTTTTGTATGGAGCAAACTTTGCATCGGCAGGAGCTGGCGTATTAGATGAAACACTACCTTCAAGTGTATGTATATCTACTTTTCTTCGTTTCTACCATTCAATCTCCTCATCTATTGATTTCATATATAAATTAATAAATGTACGTAGATAACGCTCAAGACACAGCTAAAATATTTCACCGATTTAGTGAAACAGTATAAGAAGAATTTAGGTGATGTGAAAGCCGAGCAGCTATTATCCGATGCCGTTTACTTGTTCAGTTGTGGAAGCAACGACTATCAAAGTAATTTATATCAGGTGGAGTATGTGGGAATGGTGATCGGAAACCTGACTCAAGTGTTTAAGGTAATTAACACAAATATATAGTGTTTCCAATTACCTCCATCAATATATATCTTCATTTTTTTTTTTTAATATTAAAAAGGCAATCCATGAAAAAGGAGGAAGGAAAATTGGAATCAATATGCTCACACCATTAGGCTGTTTGCTACCCATTCGTGCAGAAAGGCCAGACAATACATGCGATGAAAAACTTAACATCATATCAAGTCTACATGATAAGGCACTTTCCAAGAAACTGCAAGATCTGACTCAACAATGGGAAGGATTCATGTATTCAACATTCGAGCTCCAAACTGAGATTACCAAACGAATGAAAAACCCATCAAAATATGGTTCTACTCTTGTTTATCATTGCGTTAATTAAATTCCTGAACTAATACTATCATCATTTATTGTTTGGCTTTGAATGAATTTGCAGGTCTCAAGGTAGGAGACAGTGCATGTTGTGGCATAGGACCTTTTCGAGCAATTAATAGTTGTGGAGGGAAGAGGGAACCACGAGAGTTTGAATTGTGTGATAATCCTAACGATTATTTATTGTTCGATCCCTTTCATCCTACTGAAGCAGCGAACCTGCAATTAGCAAAGCTGTTTTGGGAGGGAGATTCCAAAGTCGCATCACCCTACAACTTAAAAAGCTTGTTTCAAGGCATGCATACTGATATTGGCCAACATACCAACTTAGCTGCCCCATCGCATAATGAGCCCAAGCTGATTAAGGAGAGTCGCCCCAATAGAGAAGTAAGGAGGCCTGCTAGATTCATGGACTAGTTCAGCCCAAGCTTGAAGACAAGTTTCTGTGCTCACGTGTTTTTTCTAGTCTCTAGCAGTTTATCTTCCAGTTCACCAATAACATCTACAAGCATATGATAGAATATGTCCACATGATATAAACTCATATATAGTATAATATGAAAATGTGATGTATTTAAATTATTTGTTCGGAATAAGGCAAAAAATTACCAATTGAATTATTAGATGGACTTGTTGCAGAAATGAACGTCTCGTAAGAAAAAAAAAATCGTAAAAAACTTCAGGAAGGTCCAAACACCCAGCAACAAATGTCTTGCTATAGAAGTTTATTTTGTATTTTACATCACTAATTTTAAAAGGTGCTCTATTAGGGGCAATTTTGGGGGATTTTTATCAAAATAGCATAATCTTCCACAAGTTTGAATTGCACTCTTGTGAAATCCCTTGGATACACGCTAGCTTGAACTTTTGTACGATATTCACATAAACAATGTATATTTTGTATAAAAATTATCAACGTATATATAAAAAAATTACAATAAAGTAAATAAATATTATAAAAATGGAAAATACCTTCTCCTCAATCAGTATCATTTTGATTGATTTAGGAATGTTTGGGGTTGAATCCGATGTTGGCTTCCGTAAATGTAGTATATGAACCTTTAGTGTGTAATCATTTTTCAAATTACCAAAGTCCTGTATCAAAGTAATGTTTTGGGAAACCATTGATTTTGTAACTATAAAACATAAATAAGTTTGTCAAATTAGATTATAATAAAATTAGAATGATGATAAAAGTGTGTAGCATCCTATTTATTGCAATAATCGCATTACTGAATAGTAATGTACTTTAGTAGCAACCTACTTTCACTTATATCAATAATAGCAATATACTTTTTAACTTTTACATAAACTGCTTAAAACCTTAATAGAAACAGTGAGTATAAATAGAAACGGTCTTGATAATCTTCTACAGTTCCATAATACCTATATTTTCCTTTCTACACACACACATACAGTCAAGTACATACGCACACAAATTAAATGCTAATAAATACGATTATACTTTTATATAGATAATCAAATATGCCAAAATGCCATTATAGTCTCAATCTTGCTATTTAATTAATGAATTCCTCATAATACCCTTAACTAACATGTAGATTACTACTACATTTTGCATAATATGAGAATAATCCATTTGCACGTGAACAAATGAAACTTCACTCCATGAAAAAATATACAGTTAATAGAACGAAGACCAATGTCAATCTAACTGCTACAAATATGATGATAATGCGTACTTATCATCATATTTATAGCAGTTAAATTGAAAGTGTTCTTCGATATAAAACGATACAATCACATATAAACTTATAGAAGGTAGATTGTTATTATTGGCATTATATATACAAACATCGACATACAAAGTAGGATGCTATTAAAATAGACTAACATACAAATAGAATCACATACACACATAGAAACAAACATAGTTAAATACGAATAAAGTCACATCAGCAAAAACATATAAATTCGAAAACAACATCCTACTTACATATTAAAAGGATGCAACTAAGAAACATACACATCAACAAAAACATATAAATGGGAAAACAACATCCTACATACATATTAAATGAGATTTAACGAAGAATGACATACACTTATATGACGAAACAAAGCGATGGGAAGCTTGATCTTATTTTTTCTTTTGTTTTTTGGAGAGGCTCTGTGAGAGAAAATTTGTGTAAATCGAATACCACAATGGTCATATATATATATATATATATATATATATATATATATATATATATATATATATATATATATATATATATATATATATAGAAAAAAAACTTCTTACCTTCCTGCCAAAAATTTCCTTCTTATTTGATCTTGACTCTCTATATATAGAATATAGATCCGGTAAGAAATTTTTTTTGGTAGGAAGGTAAGAAGTTTTTTTTCTACATATTTTTTTGACGAACAAAATAAATGAATCACTAGATGATTCATTTGTAAAAAAAAATATGTAGAAAAAAAACTTCTTACCTTCCTACCAAAAATTTCCTTCTTATTTGATCTTGACTCTCTCTCTCTCTCTCTCTCTCTCTCTATATATATATATATATATATATATATATATATATATATATATATATATATATATATATATATATACATACATACTAGCCGTTTACCCGCGTTAAGCGCTGGGCGGCAAATAGTTTCTTTCGGAAGATAGTTTTAATGTGATGATTAGTTTCCTTTAGACGTGAGCTATTCATTGCGGCCATTTGATAGACTATTTTGTGTCGAATAGTTCATTTCAACGCATAGTTTCTTGCTAGGTGCATAATCATACAATACGACAGAAGTTGAGTCTACATTTGGAATTTCATCTAATAGTTCATACTTGATTTTACAATATATAAATAACAACAATCTTCAATCATGTAGTTCATACTTGATTTTACAATATATAAATATATGTTTTAAAATATATATGAATCAAAGTTGTAAAATACAGTTGATAAAAGTGTAGACAATGTACATGTAAAAACGAAGGATGCTGGAAGAAGGGTCAGGATCCAGGGATAAAAGAACATGCCACAATCAATTTGATAATTAAAAGATATTTATTGATTAAAAATATCCAAAATAAACCAACAATACATAAAATTTGAAAAAAGTATATACAAATCAATATCATTTAATTTATCAAACCAATACATATTCACAATAAAAACGCCATAAAGTGGCTTAATTTTGTCTGTATTGTCTTAATTTTATTTGACAGGGTGAAATATCAATTAATGGAAAAAACTTAATACATATGGTCACTTATGATATTAACATAAATTTTAGATATAAAATAAAGTTGATGGTTAATATCAGAAAAAGGTCCTACATATTGATTTTTTTTCCGATTGAATGTATGATTCACTCAAACTCAAACTCAAAAACACAATGTCCCAACTTATACATATACATATACAAACCACACATATATACAATGTCAGAAACAAATACATACACACATATATACATATTATATACATGTATTATTTGAGATAGAAGAATAAGAAGATTATCACTTTAGATAGAAGACAGAATAAGATTATCATTTGAAACAAAAGAAGTCTATCACTTAAAACAGAAGTAAGAAATAAAATATTATACACACTTGAAGTTACAAAAGATAGAAGAAGTAAAGAGAACCTGAATTCGTGTCAAGAAACGCGATGAAGCAGTCTTCCCGATTCCAAATCAATGATCCAATCGTCCCAAAACCCTAACTGTCAAATTGTGCTGTGAGAGCTAAAAATGAAGAACATAATTTAAATTTATAGGTGGAATAATCTATTATAGAATAGAAAATGATGTATTTTTGGATATTGATAATCATTCCAAAATTAAGCAAATTAAAACCTTACAATGAATATTAAAATCCATACCAAAAATATTTAAAATCTTACAAACTTAACAAATATACTAAATAAATTTAAAATGAATATAATAACTATCGAAATCCCTACCAAAAATATTTCAAATCATATGAAACTTAGCAAATATACTCAGAAATTTAAAAATGAATATAATATTTGTCGATTTTATTTTTGGAAATATATTGTATTCTAAAGAACATGCAACAGATCGGTTTCATTTTTCTTATGCAAAAATACCCTTATGCAAAAATTATTGTGTTTCATTTTTCTTACTACAAACAATTATAATTTGCATATTTTTAATGGACTTTATTCTATTGCAAATATGTAGTCAATATTTTTTTCATCATAATTTTCAAAAGCATAAAGATTACTACAAACCATGTTAACAACAGAGTTGAATATAAACACACATTACAGTTATTTTTTTTAACTACATTGTTGTAAATGGTTTCAAGTTTGAAAGTAAGTTGCTATAATAAAAACGTTCATCAACAGATCCCACAACTGTAATCAAAACATATGGATATAGTTCTTAAAAAAGATGTCAAATTTGATTTTTCTATAAAAAGACCAAAATACCCTTTATCCAAAATAAAAACAAAAAATAACCTTTTCTTTTCTTTTTAAGCAACCATTTGCACATATCACATTTAATAATTTTTTTAATCAAATCGGGGCAAAACAGTTCTTAAAAAAATATGTCATTGGAATGAAAGTCAGATTTCTTAATAACCTTTTCTTGTATACTATTCCCGAAAACATGTTCTTAAGAAAATATGTCGTTGGAATGAAATTCAGATTGAAACCAATATTTCCTGAGCAGGGGCAAAACGGTCACATTTGTTGCAATATTTTTTTTGGGAACACATAGTCACACAACAAACATAGTACTTTCGTTTGTAAAAAATGTTAAAAATGATATTTTTATAAAGTAGAATGCTATTTTCTGTATATTTTCAAAAGTTTTATTGGTAAATTTCATTTTTCTATAAAAGGACCAAAATGCCCTTTATCCAAAATAAAGACGAAAAATAACCTTTTCTGTTCTTTTTAACCCACCTTTTGCACATATCACATTTAATAACTTTTTTAATCAAATCGGGGCAAAACAGTCTTTAAAAATCTGTCAACAGCGATACAAACTTTCCCAAACAAAACATACTCACACTTTCAAAACATTGTACTTTTGTTTGTAAAAAATGTTAAAAATCATATTTTTATAGAGTACAATGCTATTTTCTGGATATTTTCTAAAGTTTTATTGTATCAACATCATTTTTCTATGAAAGAACCTATAATTATCGATATGTAGTAAATTAATAAACTTTTAAGATTTTCTTTTGACTTGGCCAATAAAAAATTAACAAATATCAGCAACATATATTCAAATTGCATATGAAGAAAAAAAAAAGGAAAAGACGAAAATACTTTGGTAGTGAGATTGAAACCTATATTTCCGAGTCTAAAGTTAATTGTTCCATTTCAAGTTCAAAGTTCCAAAATTAGGTCGTTGACCTTAACGTATGACAAGACTGGAATAGACAGGACTGGACTTGACAAACTCTCTAGGCTACTCTTGATGATGAGAATGATAAGGACATTCATGTCATTTTTCACAAAAGAGAGAAGGGCATAATGGTCAGATGGTGTTTTTGGAACATATAAAGTAGGTAAGAGTTTTAGATACCTTCAACTGCTTCCTCTGCTACTTTTGAATGTTGTTTGACCAAGTCTTCCTTGATACTGATATTTAGAAGAGCTGCTGATAGTTTCTGGGATAAAGACTTGACACCACCCTCAAGTTCTTCCTGTGGTATTTCAGACTTTGATGTGACTTCGGGTGACAAGGAACTTTGATTTGAATATATCTTTTGAAGATTCAAAAATAGAAAAGTATAAGATTTTAACCAACACTTGAAAAAGCAGAAATCAAGGAAGAAAAATATAACAAAAACAAGATATCATAATTGGTCTATTTCAACAAGATTTCTGAGGCATTAATTAATCTTGAATTGTCTAAGAACAAAGAATACACGCATTATCTTATTTCTGTTGCAAAAATTAACACAATTTTGACTTTGAAAGTCAAACACGAACGTATTGCTTTCCAAATTCAAACTCGATTCGCAATTACAAACAGTTTTACATTCTTACTCAAATTGTTCAAATCTTCATCTTTTCTTGTATTCCGATGTAGTTATCTTAATTTCTAGTAAATTTCATAGTAATTTTGGATTTATATGTGATGTGTTTGACTGTAAAAGTTTAATTATAACATGAAGAGGAATCTTATTCTGATCATAGCTCAAGGAAGAAAAGCTACTTAATAGAATTAAGACCATATTTACCAGCCAATAACTACAGACTACTATCAAATCATAGGATGCATTGTTTGGGCAAAATCAGCATCGAGCAAGGAAAACATAGATGAGAAGAGTATGATAGTCAAATACTTCCTTCTCCGTTTTGTATTACTTTGACTAAAATTGAAATCTTATTCACGTAAAGAACAAAGGGAGTAGAGAAAGAGGGGAGAACCTTGACGGCAGGAGTGACGACTTGGCCAACAAGACCAGGTTCCGAGTATGAACACCAAGCTGACTGATTTGGTCCCATTCACTTCCGTGCTCCTTCGAAGTTCATGTGGCATACCATCCGAGGTCAGGTGGCGACGGTGGAAACGCTGAGAACAGTGAAGATGCACACACCTAAATTAGAAATTAAATGGAGAAGATGATGGTAAATTCCAAATATAGATTAGAGGAATCTATTACCTGGATGAGAAAACGGAGAAGATGATGGCGATTTCCAGATCTGCTCAGCATCTGGTCAAGAAACAAAAAGACACGTCAACACCGTTAAAGATGCATAGCATTGCTACCACATGGTGGTGGCCAGCATCGATGAGTGGTGGCGGGGATAGACAACAAGTTAGGGTAGAGAGAGGGAGAGTACGGATAAGAAAGAAATCAATTCAGAAATTACACTGAAAGCACCAAATTAGTCATCAATTGTTAAACGTAAACCACTTTCAAGTAAATAGAGATGTAGAGAAAGAGAGAGAGATTCAAGAAACAGAAGGCGGTGATGGAAGTAACTCACTGTTCGAGATCGAGAGAGAGAGAGAGAGAGAGAGAGAGAGAGAGAGAGAGAGAGAAATAGAGAGAGAGAGAGAGAGAGAGAGAGAGAGAGAGAAAGAGAGGCGAGAGAGATCACTGCATCTTTGGTGGGGGAAGTCGGCAGCCGTGGACCTTAGGTGGGAGACGTTGGTGGAGATCACTGCATCTTTGGTGGAGACGATGAGAATTGGTTTGATGACGGCTGTGTTTAGGAGATTAGGGTAAGATCTGTGTAGTGTAATACGTATATGATCCGTGTAGTGTAATTATAAGATTGGTTATATGCTTAATATTATTGTACATGAGGTAATATATGTTGTACCTCTTAATTTTCAAGAAATGGGCAATATCCTTAATAATATAGTAAAGATATATATATATATATATATATATATATATATATATATATATATATATATATATATATATATATATATATAAGCTTAGGTTATTTTGTTAACACTATGTATTGTGTTATTGTATTAATCATTGTGGACCAATGAAATATGTAATATTTAAATGAAAATGATTTTCATAAAATAGATTTCAAATAAATGAAAAAGTCTTCACATTTAATGAAAAAGGATCAGGAAGGGTATATGTGTATATTTTCCCTCTCCATTAAAATAGGAAACTGCTCCATTTTCATAACTTCCCCCGCATAATCCCTACAACTACGCATAAGTCCGGATTCCACTACCCTTTGTTTTGGAACACGAAATCAATGAAAATCTCCTATAATCAACCAAAAATAGCAGTAGATTATGTTGTTTTCTTAGTATAAAGTGTTATAGTATTGAAGATCGTTCAAAGAACGTGCACTGTGATCGTTCGAAAAAAAAAGAAATTGCAGTAGAATGAGGAATACAAGGACGAGTTCTTTCAAATCGAAATTTAAGAACACACAAACAACAGTTTTGAATCTAGATGAAGACGATGATGATTTCGTTACTCCGCCTAGAGGTATTTTTTTTTAAAGTTTTTTTTAAGGTAATCGTCTGAGTATAGAACATTCTTTTGGAATATTTGAAAAATGAAGTAGATGCATGTGGTTGTTAAGTTCGTTTAAGTAACAAATAACAAAAATCTGTAAAAATGGAGTATTTTTTTCATTAGGGTTTTCTAAAATTGGGGATTTACATACGAAGTTAAAATTTTGACTATACAGAAATTGGTAATGTGATTCTTGAAGAAATTGTGTTTGTTATTGTGTATTTTGAGTGTGTTTTGTAACCGCGAGAATCGATGTTGTTTCTGTCCTGTATTTCGTTTAGAGATATGTTGTTGGGGTTGTGATGTAAGTCGGACTACATGATATTCTGTAAGAAGTAAAAGGTTAGTTATTGATTTGCATTCTTCCAGAATACTAACTATGTAAAACGGAGTGAACGTAGTTGCTGTTGTGGTAATTTAGGGTGTTAATGTTTTCTTTGTTATTGAAATTTTTTCTAGTACTATAATGTTGTATGGTTTTAATTAATTTGGTATTTTTGTTTTTATAATTTGTAGTTTTAATCCTATTATTTTGATGCTGCAGTTTAGTTATATGTATGGTGTGTATGTAATTCTAACATAATTAGTTTAATTAATTGTGTTAAATTCGTAAAGAATGTGTAACATGTGAAGGGGATATAGTGGTTAAATAAGTCTAAGTCTCACACAATCTTTAAAAATTAATGTTCATATTGGGATTAATATTGGGTCTTTGAATATGTGTTTGTTTCTCTGTGTTTGTTATTGTGATCTGTGAGGATTTAGTGTTATTGTAGTAAAGATGTGGTTTTAATTTTAACATAAAAAGTATACTTATGTTTATTGCGTTCTTACAGAATGAACTAAAGCAAAATTATAATAGAAGCAGTGTACCAGAATTGTGTTTGTGTACATTATACGTATAAGAATTCTGATAGAATTTACTCCTACTAATTATAATTCTAGTAGAATCATTGTAAAATATTCAATGTAAAACACATTATGAGTGTCTATGTTATGCTTATTAACATTCTAATAGAATTTGGACCTAAAAATTAAAATTCTAATAGAATCATTGTTAGGGTATGTGTGTACATGCTTACTTAATTGTAACAGAAGTAAGTGTAGATTAGGGTCATACAGATTGGAATGTGACTGTTTAATATGGAGATTGCTATTAACTAAATGTGTATGTTTTTATTACTGAGAAGTTTGATGAATTAATTTTTTTTTAGTATTTGGTTTTAATTCTTGTAGAAACATGTTTTGGAATTGTGTTTCATCCTTACAGAATGAAAAGTTGTATAATACTTTTAGTTTTTATAAGTAATGAAGTATGGCTGGTTACTTTGACAACTATTATTAACCAACGTTAATCATTCATTTCATTAGTTGTTGCAGAAGCTGATCCAGTCCCAATTAATGTTGATACTTCAAGCCAAACAAAGGTGAGAAGGAACTACCGTACCAGATCAACACCCGTTAAAGAGAATATGAGTACTCAACGTACAGGTAGATTAAAATTTTTTGGTTTATGAAGGAAAATAACAATAATTTTAGAAAATGTTGATAGCCAAAATGTATTAATTGTTAATTAATTAAGCAGAAGGTGGCAGAAGTGGACAAAATGATATGAATATTGTTGGATCAAGCAAAACAAAGAAACCGAGGAAAAAAACTTCAAAATCAGAACATGGAAAGAACAATGTTGAATGTGGTAAGACAGGTTAGATAATAAGTGCATGTAATTAATGAGTTCAACTATATGTTTCTGATATGGCTAATATAGAGTTTATTATTCTATTGAAGTTGTATTATACGATTAGTAATTGTTTTTTTGTGATATAACAGATTTTGACAAAGATAAGAAAGACACAATACAAATTGACAGCACAAGTGTAAGAAGTCTGAAAAGGAAGGGTTCTGATAGAAATACACCTGTTAAGGACAAGAAGAAATCGTCGGATGCAAGTGGTGAAAGGAAAAAACCAAGAGGTTTAAATGAGATTTTTTTGGAGAGGATTAGTGGGTCAAAGAAAAACAATGAGAAGGCTAATATTGGTGTGGATATGGAAGATAAGGAAGATGTTGTTGAAAGGAAGAAGGTGGTGCAAGATGCACATTCATAGAAAGGTCCAAAAAGAAAGAAAGGAAAAGTAGAACATGAAAATGATAAAATCAAAACAATGGAGGGGAAGGTCAGAAAAATAAGCAAGGACCATCCAGAAGGTTATAGAAGATTTGCAACTAGGATGACTCCTGGAAGGATAAGTTCAGCTGTGAAAGTAATGTCACCCGCACAGAAAAATGGGATTGTGTCAATGGGATTTGGTTCACTTCTTCATATTGACATAGACACTACTCCGGGTTTACTTAACTACTATCTGTTAGATCACTATGATCCAAATAGTAGCCGTCTAGTTCTGGAAAATATGGTAATAACAATTACGAAAGACACAATGCATGAGATGTTGGGTTTACCAAATGCGGGGGAAGACTTTCTGAGGTTAAGTAGTTGTGATAAGGATAATGAAGTTCTGCAAGAATGGAAAGGCCAATACGACAAAAAAGGGTTCAATGGTGAAGAATACCTGAAAAGGATCAAAAACACAAAGCAAGACAGTCTTATGTTTAGGCTGAATTTTCCTGACCCTTTTCATTAACACATTTGTTGAATCAACTTTGAGTGGTACAAATCAAATTAATGTTGTGAATAAGTTGGTGTTGGTAAAGGACTTCTCTAAAATTGATTGGTGCAAGTATATCCTAGATTATTTGGTAAGCAGAAAACAACTATGGAGAAGAGATGATAAGACATGCTATTACAGTGGACCTATACTAGTTTTGACGGTAATATTGTTGTGTATATTAAATATTTACTTTATTTTATGACAGTAATATGTATAATGAATTACTTAATGAAGTTTAATCTTTTTTGATGTAGTTGGTGTATGTATATAGCATGAAGTTCACAGGTTTGAAGATAGTGAAAAGCTTACCGTTTGTTAGAAATGTTACTGGTTCTTTACTTGAGAAAATAGAGAAGATGGAAATTAGTGCTGGGGGGTTTGGTAGGCAGTTACTGGAAAACTTTGAGGATAGTGGTGGTGATGATGAAATGGTTGATGAAGATGATATGTAGGACGGGATGATGAGGGATTATGGTGACGAGGAGGTAAGCTATAAATTCACTAAGAATTCAGAACAATATTTCTTTCAGAATTGTAAAAAACGATAGTTTAATATGAAACATAAATGCAGATATTGCTGATTTAAATTGAATGACTTGATTTATAGTTATTGATCTATTTGGAACATTAATTTTTTTAGAATATTAATCATGATATGTTAATATAAAACTTACAGGCATACGTGGCTGTTATCAAGCATAGCTATGGAGTAATATTGTCTGAAAAGAAGAATATTGAAAAAGCTCTAAAACATGGAATTGAGAAATTCCCAGACAGCTTGAGCTTGAAGGAGTGGTGTGAAAAAAACGAAAAATTATTCAAAGAAGTTAATAATGCAGAGAGTGGAGGAATGAAAGACAAGGATCCTAGTTTTGATGGTCATAGTAACAAAGGAGATGCATATGGTGGTAAAGAAGCAGAATTCTCGCCAATTAGAGGATTGGTAGTTGAAGGGGAAAAGAAGGATGATGGTGGAGGTTTCAGTACACCTCAAATGGATAAGGTAGATAATACAGTTAATCTAACATGTTCACAATTCTTGGAGAATCTTGAAGTGTTGACAACAGCAATTAAAATGACGGATGAGGCTGTGTTGGAAAGTTATAAAAAAGAGAAAAAAAGAGGAAAGAAAATCATGGAAACAGTTGAGGTATGTGAGGAAGATGATGACCATGGAAAAAGGGGAAAAAGAGATCAAAAGATACCTGTATATGGAAAATCACCTTTTGTTGAAAGGATTGTTAGAATGAGTGACAAGGTGAAGAAGGATGAAATGTCGTTATACAACTCAGTTTTTGCATCAAAAAGAGATTATGGGTATGTTAAATAATACAATTTAGTGGTTTGCTTTTAAAATGTGGTGTTATAACAGTGATCATTTTGTAATTGTCGAGCAGGGAAGAGATATGGAACATTGGTAGCGGCCATGTGTTACATCAAGGATTCGCCTATCATTTTAAAAGCAGCACGTTTATTCATGCGATAATCATTGACTGTTGGTCGTCATTACTAAACAGAATGGAGGAGCTCAGGGATGTAGGATCAGTTTCTAGAGTATTCTTTGACACAAATTTTTTGGTAAGTATTAAAATTAAAATTAGTTCCAGTCGAATAATATGTGTTTTATTGATTGGTTTATTAATCTGTACAGGCATAAGAGATACTGGGTGGAGCATTGTCACCTGAAAGAACTCAAAAATTATTTGATTCAATGTTGAAACTCCACCTTAAAAGTCTACCAAAACAGGAAAAGCTGAAGGATATGCCACATACAAAACCTATGTGCTGACATTGGAAATACTTCATTAACAACCTTGTTTAAAGCTGGATCTTGATCTGTAAGAACAAGTGTAGGTTGTTTTTTGAATGATTTCAAAAATGCTCTAAACAGCCAGGAGTAAGAACTAGCATCTTCTCTACTCAAAAGTCCAGCGCCAAAAGTCACACATTTCTTATGATTATCTATACCAGTGAAAGGTACGAAAACCATATCATATCTGTTAAAAAATATAAAACTTGGTAAGCGTTATTGGAATCAATAAAAATTATGTGAAAATATTGCAAAATTTGAAAATACTTATTCATGCTGAATGCGGCATCCAGAGAAACAACGTCTCCAAAAGCATTGTAGTTGTACTTTGCAGTTTCGTCAGCCCAAAAAATCGAATTCAATTTTTTCTCAACAACTCTAAAGTCGAAAGAAAAACTTGGGATATTTTTTTTCCTCTCCAGCATCTTCAATACAAGGAATTTTGCATCCTTAGCACCTATGTAAGAATTGAGATTTCTCGTACTGTTCTTGAAATCAGAAACCAACCCACCTCGAATGTCAGAACCACCTTGAAGTCCGGAATACAATCTATGTGCTCTTGAGGCACCAATATTTTGCTTTGACAAGTTATGAATAAAGATCTCCTGTGACTAATCAAGTTTCCTCTTTGTACGAGACAAAAACATATTGTCCTTACCAAACAACATATGATTATGTTGTTCAACAAATTCAGCAACATTATATTTATTAGTACCATGTAGTAGAATAACAACAATTTTCGCTTTGCATTCGCACCTAAATGCGTCTTTCCTTCTCTGAATCTTATTATGTTGAGGGTCCAAAGTATCCACTTTAGCGGTTGTTGGTTTACCTTCCCGATTGCATAGCAAATGACGTTGTGTGGTAATGCCAGATTCGGTTGTTCTAAATGGTCCAAGCCTGACATCAAAGCCTGCTAATGATGCATAATTGTAATACATTGATAATGTTGCTGTATATGAATCAAAAATTGAATTGATTTTAGGTTTGATGTTGTCTGAAACAACAGGAATCCAATACGATGATCCACCAGGAGAGACATAATCATGTGTAACATGAGATTGTTCTGCATAAAAGAAAAATCAAAAAAGTTTCAAGGAATTAATCTAGTTTATTAAACTTTTTTTTTCATATACTAACCTTCCTGAAATTCAATGCTATCATCGTCTATAGTACAATCTGCCTCATTATCATTGAACTCGAATTCATTTTCTGCATCTTTTAATAAGAGTATGTGTAATGGGGATACGTAAATATATATAAAAACGAAAAAAATACTTAAAATACATCACCTGGGTTATGATTACTAGATTCATCGAAATGATATTTGGAATTGTCATACATGTGATCTAGAATGTGTTCTAATGGATCCTCATCTTTGCAAGTGCAAGTTACGCCAAAACACAAAAAACAATAGAAAGTTTAAACATTATTATTATACAAAATAACACATATTAAAAACTTATAAAGTAAATTCACCTAAATTTAGATTGCTACTCTCAAATATTTGAAAGTCGACATTATGTAGAGAGTCATGATCCCGTAACCCGAAATTTTCATACTCCTTAGGAAATTCATGTTGATCATGAATATGATCGTCACCAGCTGATACTGTATCATCCATAAGATAAGTAACAGCACGATTGAACACCAGTTTATATGAGAAAGCAAAATAAATGCAATATTACAAAATTTGAGCCAATTCAGTATATATTAAAAAAGGAGAAACCGTGTAATTGATATGTAACTAAAAATGCGTGATATATGTATTCATTGTTATCAAATATTTGGTTTTTTTTTTAATTTTTAGAAAGATTGTAAGGATAATAATCAACACAAAATCGTATTATTCATCATTATATTGTAAATATTTGACATATTCAACTTCCAAATATAATAAATTGCGTATATATGACTTCAACACATCCTGCGTTTTAAATTAAACTTTTAAAAAATTAATTCTGCAAACTTTAAAAAAAAAATTTAATAGAATTTACAAATGATTTATGGTTTGTTATGACATAAACGCGTATATGAAATAATCAATTAATATCACAAGCGTGTTAGTCTGTGAGAAAATCACAAACAATATCTACAATAAAAATATTTTTCACACATTTGTTCTGTATATTCTCGTACAACTTAACATAGACATACATATACGACGGTATCATGATACAACAATCTTATTCTGTAAAACTATATGTGATAATAATAACATCAAATTTATTTTGCTCATGTTTGATCTGTATATTGTAATACAAATTAGCATTCTGGTAGAATTACATCCCAAGAATTCTAACAGAATCGTTGACTAATCAACATGTAAAAGGAAATTAGAAACACTTATTCTGTACGAATAATAAGCATTGTGTTTTTTTAATGTATATTGTAATCAACAGTTACATTCTACTACTTTGGATAAAAAGAATTGTGTTTTTGTTTGTTCTGTACGAATAATAAAAATTATATTTTGTATCGCACATTCTTACAGAATGTGTAGATATGACATTAAGTACAACACAATTTACGAAGAACTTTTATATCCAGAAACATTAGAACAAAAATACATTTACAACAACAACTCTGTATTCATATGATAAATAAGAAAATGTATGGAAGTTTAATCAAACTCAAAATGAGAATTATTAATATTAATTGAATGAAAACATAAACTTACATGTATAACCCCCTATAATTCATGAATCCATATCATTATTATACTAAAATAAAATTCCATAAAATCCGATAAGACTAAATTGAAAACATTATTCAGATCCTAAAATATGTTGAAGAAGTAAAAATCTACTCTCTGTTGACCCTTGCTTGAGGACAGTTCCTCCTATCATGACCAACACCAAAACAAATCCCACATCTTCTTATTTTCTTCCGATCTTGATGCACTTGACATTGATTGACATTCCGATCATTGTTATCAGAAAAGTCCTTCTTATTGTTATCAATATAATCTTTGTTCTGAAAAACACAACAATAAAATTGAAAACATGAATTTCATCAGTGGAATATCGTAAAAAACAAATATGAGATGAATCATATAAATGATTATTCTTAACTATGAATATACAAAAATTTATATGCACATGATAAACGATACTTCAAAAATATAAAAAAAAAATTTCATGAACAACATACCTCCATTAACGAACTATCAGAATAAGAAAACTGCTCTGAAGATGATGAACTACGAATCTGCAATGGATAGAAACGTATACGATAGATATATATGTTATTTTCGTTGATAAAATGTATATTTAATAGCCTGATATTTAGGAATTTGATTGATATCAATCAAAGTTTAATTAACTGGAAAATAATAAATTATATTGCAAGATTACATTAATACCCTTTTAGAATAATTGGTCCACATTTGTCTATACAATAACACAATACTTAGTTTAAACAAATGAACCTATCTTTCTCTCTCTCTCTCTCTCTCTCTATATATATATATATATATATATATATATATATATATATATATATATATATACTCGTAAATAGCATTATAATGATTCCATTTAATTCGAAAGAAATCTCATTTAAAATTTGTAATAGAACATATAATCGTTCAAAACTTCATCAAAAGCGGATATATGGGTATTTTATTGATGTAGGTCCCGAGAATATGACTTTCTTATTAAGAACTAGTTTATAACCTGTGGGAACCAAGGTTATAAAATTAATTAAACTTTCATAATAAAAATTTATAATTATTAGTCAATTATTTTAAATAAATCATTTTAAATAAATTATTAATTAAGAGATATATCAAAATTTTAAAGTTATTATAACTTCAAATTTAACATATGATTAGAAAATGTAAATTTAAATTTTGAAATTAGTTGTCTAATATATCTACATGACACATGACATTAATAATAATATTAATGAGGAGTTGTATTAGAATGACATTTGGCAAAAGGAGATTAAACTATTTATTTATTAGAATATGAATTTGGTAGAAGTAATAATGATTACCGACTATTTAGTAATTGATATGTATTGAAAATATAGTTTCTTTAAAAATGTATTTAAAGGTTACCCTTTATCACAAGAAATTTTAAATTCAAAATAAGAATCTTATCCGTTACTAAAATTAAATGGTTAATGATTATAGGGTATAATCTCCAAAATTTCAAATGAATGAAGGGTAAGGGTGTAATGGCGAATTCAAATTCAAATTTATAACGAAAGTGTATTTCATAGAAATTCCTTATTTGAAGGGATTATATTGTTATATAGAATTTCCTTCTTATTTGATCTTGACTATATATATATATATATATATATATATATATATATATATATATATATATATATATATATATATATATATATATTAGGTTATAACCCGTGTACAACACGGGACAACATAAAACAATTTTGATGTTTAGTTAATTATTAATTTAAATTAATTTTGAAATATATTTTGAAGATATAAACAACATTACTTATGTTTATATTAACGATAAAATGATTATGTTATATAATGAGATATATAATTCTAAAAGAATATACACAATCAATGATGAAGATAATATAATAACTATACATGAACACAAAACTATTAAAATTGTTAATCGTTGTTTAAATCTACAAAATAACATTGTACTTAAATTAATTTATTTATTATAACTTCCCGTTTTCAATATTATGTGGTTAAAACAATCATTAGTCACAATCCTGGTGACTAATTAAAGAACCATATTTACGGAATTTATAACCTTCGTTCTTATCATTTAGTCTTATATTCATCATTATTGCACAAAATCTCTCATGCTAATCCAGATACTCGACTTTCAGACAGAACCCAGTTCAAATATGATTAAAATAAACATATTAAATATGCTATTAAACGAAGAATATGAGTTTTTCCATCATGTCATGGAAATGAAAGGGAAGATTCATTACATTGAGAGTAAACCTTGGAGTTGTGCTTTCGTTTTACCATGAATAGTACAATCAAAGAGATTACTGAACAATAGATGATAGATGATTTGATGCAAAAACTTATATACCATTAATGATAGATTAAATGTTGATGAAAATATGGAATTTATCAATGAACACCTATACCTCAAGAAAGATAACAACAGACGTCACAACTTACAACTGCTCAACAAGGTATAGATTCCCTTGAAAGTTATACCCTAAAACGCAAACACCCTCATTCCTTGTTCTGTTCACTCGCATCACCATTTTTTTATTGTTAAAACTGCAAACTTTTCAAACTGATAACAAAACCCCTCAAAATTACAAGTGATAAAGTGTTCAATTACATTACCTTTCTAATGAGGCTATAAAGAGAGGGGGGAGTCCATCACCTGAATGAGAAAACAAAGAAGATGATAGTAATTTCCATAAAATAAATCAAAAAAAATCCAAACTGTGGTGTGTACAAACAAGAAACTGATAAAAATTTCACACAGAGAGAAAGATAGAGATAGAGGGAGCGTATGTTACCTGGATGAAAAAATGTAAACGATAATGATGAATTCAAGTTCTGCTCTAAACATCAAGTCAAGCCACAAAATTTCCAAACTATGGTGCGTGCATACGTGGTCAAAAACCAACAAAAAAAACCCACAAAATGTCCCTAACTCCACCTTTCTCATCATCTCCCCTATCTTGTTCTCCTAACAGAAACGTACGATTATTACTTCCTCCTTCATTAACGAATCCATCGAACCAACCATTGAATCAAACTAAAAGAACATGCATTTTTATCCGGTCCAAGTTTAGGAGTGCAGGGAAAACAACAACGATGGCCAGCAGCACTAGGGTTTGAGAGATAAGGGACTGGTGGGTTTTCTATGGTGGTTAAGATTGTATGACGGCGGAAATGGAGAGTGACGATAAATTATGGACGTGGTAACAGCTGCTTGCGATTTGTAGATAGAATGCAACAATGAATGGTGGCAGTGATGGTGGCATTTTAGGGGTTGTAAGAGTAGGTAACGGGGAGAATGGGTAAACGATATATATAGTGTGGGGCTAAGCTTTGAGGTAGAAAGAGTAATCGAGGTGTTTTGCCTCTTTTTAGTCGAGATAGAGTAGCAGGGGGTCCATTAGTACGTTGGTGGTTCGGTGGTGGCAGGGGTAAACGGTGGTGGTGAGCGGTGTTAGGGTTTTCTGACATAGAGAGGAAGAAAATGTGCTTCATATAAAGAGAAACGGGAAATGATATGAGAGGAGGATAAGAAATCCTAATATAAGGGGAGGGCTTGCCAGAACGAAAGATTTTTTGCCAGTATCTCGGGCTTCAGGAAGACTTCATCAGGAATGGGTCAAAGTCTTGATAAGGAGATTTAGTTGATGTTGACCGGATAAAAGTTAACGTATGAATTGATTGTATATGTTTCATTGAGGGTTGTACCTCTTAAAATTCAGCAAAACATGCTAAATGCTTTTTAAGATATATATATATATATATATATATATATATATATATATATATATATATATATATATAGAGAGAGAGAGAGAGAGAGAGAGAGAGAGAGGTAAGTTATATTGAGAACGCGTAAAAGGTTGAGAACGCGAGAACAAATCATAACCTTTTAAATATTTAGATCTAGGACTATTCTTCAACGGATTGTTTATGTAAATTATAAAAAGTATTCAACTGAATGTGTAAGTTTTAATGGACAAAAGGTTACAATGGGAATGTCATATAATTCAAATTAATGGTATTTGCTAGAAATACCATACTTAATCTTACACATCCCCTAAATCATCAAATGCTCTCTCTCTCTCTCCTTAAACCCATTCTAAGAGATCGACACAGTCTTAACCCTAAAATTAAAGGTGAGCATCTCCATTGACGACTGAAGAACGTAATCATCTGATCATCTCTATTGCCGACCGCTGACAAGCGATTTGCCGATTTCCTCTTGAATGTCAATTGTCGAAAACATTGTAAGCACTGACTGCCGACTTGTTGACTTCCCTCTAACGACTAAACATTAAAGAGCATTGACGAGTCAGATACTTCATTGTCGATGAAATTCGAACTAATAAAGGCTATTGACAAGTAAGCTTCTGATTTTCTTTAAGATTCATGGGGTTTTCAACCAATTTCAAGTATTTGTTTTTCAAGTTCAAAAAGTTCAGAAGCTTGATGATTTGCTAATTTTTTTGTGTGAAAATGGTTTTTAACCAATTTCAAGTATATGTCTTATTGCTCACCAATCGAATATCGGACTTTAATATAATTAATTTTAGTGGAAAATTAGGTGGGAATCAAACACCAATATGTTAAAAACCTCCTTGCAATTTATAGCGCAAGAAAACCTGCAGCTAAAATACCAAACCTTAATTCTAAGGGTTTATCAAGGTCATGAATATGTAATACCAATACCCTATAACTAGAAAAAAAGGTTTTATTTCATGTCTGCAGTAACTATTGTGCTTTAAAATCATATATGCATCTATTTCACTTTACGTTTCTGGTAATATGTATAATATTTCTTTAAATCTCTTTTGTTATGGAATTTGTTTCTGCAACATGTGTGTGGGTTAGAACCATGTCAAGTGGGGGAAATACATTTTATTGGTGTAATTTGGAGTAATTTATACTATATTTGAGGTGTATTTATTTATGATTATATGCATTTATTCATTTATGAATATAATCATAAATGAAGGAATCCATACATAATTTGTTTTGAGACCGGCACCATAAGAAAGGGCTAGTATTTGTTTCTTGAATCTTAATTATTTTCTTAACCATTGTATATGTTAAATTCACTAATTTTTTTAATTAATTTATGATTTTTAATTTTAGTCGTAGATGAAGATGCATACATAATATTATAGTATGTGAATTGTTTTTTTTTCATATCCTTAAACTCGATTTTGCAGGTGTTAATCCAAGAATAACAATATCCACGTGTATTTATTTATGATTAAAGGAATAACAAAATCATATGTATTCATTTATGATTAGAGCAACCCAAGATGCTTTGGATACAATGTTGGAATGCAAATGTATAAAAAAAAATCCTGATTTATTCACTATAGAATTCTAGTTAATTATTATATTCTAGCTTTTGTTTATGAATACAAATTATAAGAAAATAGCTAGTAACATCATAAATTTCTTTTTTATTTATTATTCATTTATGAATAGATGTATACTCTAGTTATGTTATTTATGCAGTGTACTATATTCATTTATGATTACATTTACATTGATTTTTTTATCTCTAAATTGTGTTTTATTCATTTAGATTACAATCGTACTTATATATGATTACAAATTTTTATCTATATATTGTCTTTTATTCATTTAGATTAGAACCGTATTTGTATATGATTACAATGTATTTTATTCATATATGATTACAAATAATCCAACGAAATAAAATTTTATTTCATTTTTATATTTCATTGACAAAAATAAAATAAAAAGAAAAGTAAGCATTCTTTTGAGAAAAATAATGTTAAATGACAATATTATAATTTTTCGATAATTAAAAAAAAAATTCTATCCTATTAATGTCATTTATAATTATGGAAAGTAGAAGTTACATCTCATAATTGTAGGAATTCATTAAATACATATAACTTATCCATATTTAATTGTATTGTAAAATTCCTTATATGCCCTTATATATTGATTGGTCCAGAACTGTTCTCACATTCTCAACCTTTTTTTGTTCTCGATTTAACCTCTCCCTATATATATATATATATATATATATATATATATATATATATATATATATATATAGAGAGAGAGAGAGAGAGAGAGAGAGAGAGAGAGAGACGAAAGTTATTTTAAAAACTTAAAGATTTGCAAGAACTCAAGAACTCGTAATTCGCTTACCATTTTTCAAACCCAAGACCACCAATATTCATTAAATGCTAGGTCTAAGAAGGACCAATGCTAAAAAATGATTTGGCGATTTTATTGGAAATATGCGTATATACACATCTAAATAGGCATGAATGCCTATTTATGTTTTCTGTGTTTTTTTTGACGTTTTCAAGTTGTGATTCTCTTAAATGCTGCTATTAGAGTCTCATTGTTTAGTTGGTTTTGAAAACTATTTTAAAAAACACAAATATGCATGCATTTTTTCGTCATAATATTGAGAACTTAAAAAAAACATTATCGCTATTTTCCGACAAATGATTAATGTAAAAAACCATTTTCATTAATATTCGTCTGTATTTCGTAATAATTTCCAATAGATTTTTGATCAATTTGTTTATATCACTAGTCTGTTAAGATCATTGTTGAATTATGTGTTTTTTTTTTCTTGAAGGATAATTTGTCGTGTTCTCTGTAACACCCCAAATTTTTTTCAAACTTTAAAATGATATGGTTATAAAATCATTTCGGGTATTAACTCACATTTAACAAAAAAGAGTCCTATAAAAACATTTACAATTACAACCTTGGGTGTTACCATTAATCGTCATACAACCATAACAAGCAAATATGAATTAAAAAAAATACCATTACTAAGTAACTCATTAAGTTCCACTCCATCTATCATGACAAATCAGCAAGCTTCTATCAAGCATCACTCTATCCTTGCGTATAACCTGGGATACATGATTTGAAAAAGAGATACGTAAGACAATAATGTATCATGAGATACGCGCGTTTGTGACCCAACACGTTTATGACATTTTTATAAAAAAAGTTCAAAGCATTTTCATGAAAATCATTTCATATGAAACATAACGTATCATATCATATCATATCATATCATATCATATCATTAGATTTCTTTTTTCCATTTCTAAGGCCAAGGTTGAAAGAGCAAATCAATCCACCAATATATCATAACTGGCCAAGGTGTTGAGTCATGTTTTGTTGTGATATGTTGAATAGATAGTTATCTTGTTATAGAGTAGACTGTAAATAACGAGTGTTTACTTGTCCTCGTTATGTAATGTATTTACTAGGCACCTTGTCGATCCACAATGTAATGTCGAGTCCTAGTATTTTTTGAGTCCGTGAGTACCCTATAACTATGGTAAGTACTATAGAAAGTCGAAACTTCTTGGGCTTACTTGTACTCAAACTTTCTCTGTACTCATTCCGGAATATACTGAGCTGAAACCAGATCTTATTTAGATATTCGTGTTCTTTACTCTAATTTACTATCGATTGATTAAAACATAAATCAAAGCATATTTCCAATTGGTATCAGAGCAGAAATCAACATATTATCTAAAGAATTTCGTTCGTGTTTTCACTTTATTGAGTTGATTGTTCCGATTCAATATTTCCACAAAGTGGAGGCATAATTCTTTAATTAATCACTATGGTTGATCGATTCTGCGTTTCTTTTGTCAATCACTTGGATTATGATTTCAGTTTTCTCAATTTTATCCACTTTTCTCTTGAATTCAACTCAATCTGATGGCAAATCTTAACGTCAGCACCATGATCAATTTCGCGAACTTACTTAGATCTGCTACCAAAGTTCCAATGTTGACTCCTGAGTACTACGATTAATGGGCGGATTGTATGGAAGTCTATCTTAATGGAATTGATGAATATCTTTGGAGATCTATCAAAAATGGACCCTATCGTGTTGATTTGGTTCCAGTTGTTGGCAACGTTGGTGCTGCTGAAGACATGATCGCTCAAGGCAACAAAAAAGGCAGATGACAAAATATGTCTCCGTGAACTGCAAGGAGATCTTCCACCTGTTATTTACAACTATGTTCGAGGTTGCAAGATAGCGAAGAATATCTGGGATACTTTACAGGAAACGTATCAAGGGAATGAAAGAACCAAAAAGAGCTCTGTGACACAATGCTTGTCGGAATTGGTTGATTTTAAGCAAAATGAGAATGAAACTATCGAATCGTATTACGATAGGTTAAATGAGCTTATCTTCAAATAATTATCTTCATACAACCTTGGCTTTTAATCTTACCTTCGTTTTGGGGCTGAGAAAGGAATGGAGAAATAATTGTCTCATGATTAAGACTCAAGAGAATTTCGACACCTACTCTTTGTCGAATCTCTATAATATTTTGAAAGCACACGAGTCGGAAGTGAAGGAGATTGCTGAAGAGAACAAAATGAATTTTGGAGGTCTGTTGACACTAGTCTCCAAGACAAATGCAAAAGAGAATAAGTCTGATGAAGAAACGAAAGAAGGTGAAGAGGGTTTTCTACTTAACTCTGATGATGAAGTTGTTGCCTATTATTCCAATAATAGGGTGAAGAAGTTTTACAAGAAGCCAATTAGTGGGAATTTCAAGAACAGTTTAGAGAAGAAGCCAATAACGAACACAGGGCCTGGACAAAAAGGTGTTGAGAAAGTGGAGAAGAAGGAAGAAGATAAGAAAAGAAGAAAATTGAGAAGAATTTGAAAAGTGATATCGGTTACAATTGTAACTAATGTAACGGATACAATCATCTTGCAAAGGACTGCATGTTAGGGAAGAAAGAGGAGAAGAAGGAGAACGTAAAGGATGAGGCTTGCTACACAATGAAATTAGAAGAGCTTCGTACAAAGTCGAAGAATCTTTCATTGATGGAAAAAGGTGATGATGATAATGAAGGGACATATCAAATATGGTCCTCTGGCTCCGAAGATGAGGAGATGTGTTATCCAACACATGGAGTCTCAACAAACTTACATTTATAACATGTCTAAGAATAATGTTGGGGAAAAAAGCTTATAGGTTAATGTGTGGTCTCCAAGGTGGGTGTTTAGTTCGTGGTGGATTGGCGATTGATTACAAGAACTGTGCTAGGAATTTAAATTGTTTTATTGGTGGTAGTGATGCCCAATTGATTGTCAACATCGTGGAAGAGAGATTTAAATATGCACCAAATTTCTCATTTGAGTTTAGAGTCGAGGAAAAAAGACAATTTTCAATGTTTTGGGTTGACGAAACTTCTAAGTATAACTACAAGGAGTTTGGGGATGTTGTTTCATTTGATGCCACCTACCAGACTAACAGGTTATTATTAATTTTTTTATATATATTTTCATGATTATAACATATTTAACATTTAAGTATAACATGGTATTTGTTCCATTTACCGGAATTGATAACCATAAGAGGTGTTTCACATTTGGTGTTGGATTGCCTACCCGAGAAGACACATATTCTTACAAATGGTTACTAAAATGTTTTTTGAAAGCTTTTGGGAATCCACCTAGGATTATAACGTCTGATCAAGATCCGAAAATCAAAAAAGCCATTGATGAATTTTTATCACTCTCCAGTTATCGTTTATGTATGTGACATATAACAACAAAATTGCCAAAAAATGTATCCATACCACTATTATTTTCTACATTTGAGCATTCTTTACAAAAGTATTTGTTATGTAATAATCTTTACAATTACTCTTATTCATTGTTATCTAACATATAATGTCTTGTATTCTTACATTTTTATGTTGTTTGTATTTTTTAGTTAACTTGGGAAATTGCCAACAATTCAGACTTTAAGAAACGTTTCAACAGCCTGATATGGAATGCAAAAATTAATGAATTAGAGTTCGAAGCCGGATGGGACAATGTGATTAAATAATTTCATCAGGAGGATAATACATGGTTAAGAAAGATGTTTGGTTTGAGGAGACTGTGGATTCCTGCATTGGAAGAATGTTCCAATGTCCGGTTTGATGAGAACCACGTCACTCTCAGAAAGTCAAAACTGGTCTTTTCAAAACACTACACTATCTGAATCATATCTTGTCAATTTTATGATGAAATTTGACTTGTTCATGGAAAGACAGAAGCACACTCAAAATTCACCGGATTTCAAAACTACAACAACATTTTCGAAGAACATTACATATCTTCTTTATGAACCACACGCAACAAAGGTTTACACCAGAATAATATTTTATCAAGTTTAGGAAGAGATTTTTGAATCTGAGAAATCATGCTTTATCACAAAAGTCGTTACTAATTCTTTTGATGGTGCCGACATGGTTGATGTCTTGGAGAGAAAGAAAAGTGTTAGCACACGGAAAAAGGAAGTTGTCCCCGACCAACCTGAGGAGGAAGAATATCATTTTGATAATCTTGTAAAGGACAAAGATTTTAAGGTATGTTTATATTTATATTTTTTAAAATCCATATCATTGACATGTAAGTGTTGCATACTTGGGAATCGTTAGTTATAAGTAATACCAAACTAATTTTCTTTAAGAATCTATTACGAATAACAACATTTTTACATTCATGTTTTTCTTACTTAATAACATAATATTACAAACAATTCTACAAGAATGTCCATGTAAATGTAATTAAAATTATTACTTAATACCATACTAAAACACAATATTCTTAGAGATTATCCATGTAAATGATATATATTACTACAAACTATTATTAGCGATTGTACATGCAAATGGTACATCCTCGGAACCACCAATTTCAATTATTGTTTACTCATATTCCTAACGAATCTGCCATATAAAAAAAAACACATTCCACATATATCTTTTAGAATCACCAATAAAATCATTTCTTATTGCTATAAGAGTTCAAAAAATTGTCACAACCCAAAAACTTTAATTTTTATTTCAAACATAACTTCCATAAACAATCATTTTTTGTTCATACCATAACTTCAAAATAGTAAAAGGTTCCATCAACTAAAGAACGACATAAGTTAAAAAAAATGAACAAACATAAACTAAAACCAAACCAAGCAATATAAAACTAATGTTTCACAAACCAAACATTCAAAAGACTAACATTCTTCTGTAACTATACCCTTTTCAACCACTTTTTCCCTTTCTTTTCTTTTTATCAATATTCTTTCTTTTTTTCTTTGCCAACTCTTTCGCCTCATAAAACAAAATACATTTCTGCAATATATCTAGCTTTGAAAACTTATGAACTTCCTCCACCAACATGTTTTTTTGTAGGTTGTGATCCGAGGTCATCCGTATATACATATATTTATACCTTAGCCTTGATAATACTGCAACATCACTATGTTTTATTCCTTTAAATCTTGTTTCCCACTTCCCTTCTAGATCTCCCTTATAGCACTCCATGTGCCTCATCAAATATAGACCACATTCATGACCAATATCAGGGACTTCCCAAACCACTCTCATGAGTTTGGCTTCCTTTGAGTACAATTCAGAATGCATTGGATGGTTTTGTGTCATCAAGTAGTTGCAAAAGAACCATTGCTGCAACAAAGATCAAATACATAATGTTAACCATAATTTATTTATATATAATTTTCATATTTGTTAAAATATAACAATATTACTTCTTACAAGCATTCTTGGTATTTTTCGATATCTACTTTCCACTGTGCCGATACGTTTCACATGATCAATAATCAAATATCTTCCCGTCTTTAAGTGGAAACCCAACAGATAATACAGATAATACGTTTCAGATGATCAATAATCAAATATCTTCCCGTATTTACATCAATGTTTATGTAAATTATATGTTTCATTATAATAAAATACCAGTCCAACATCACTGAATTTCGTTTTGACATCCAAATTTCCAATGAACATTTCAAGCATTAAAGTGAACTCCTTAAGTCTAGTAAACTCAAATTCTTTTTCGTCCATCACTACTTCGTTCTGCAAGAATCAGTTAACCAATAACTAACATATTAACAAATTTTATTTATAATGAACTTCAAATATTAAAATTTTCCGCATACCATAAAATAGGTATTAAAGTATATTCTTGATGATGTTCCTAGTTCTCTATTTCGTTCCATAGTGTTTAAGAATGCTGCCCAACAATTAATTATCGACCTATGAATGGAAATTTTGTCTTCAAAGAAATACACATCACCTTGAAGAAGACTTTCTCTTTCATCGAAATCCCAAATCACATCTCTGCTTACACACAAACTCATCAACAATCATGTACAAACCATATAACATGTTTAACATATAACTTTAAAAAACGAATATAAATTTTAAACTTATAATTGATCTCTTTTAGAAGTGAAAATAGAGTTTCAAAGATTTGTTTCTTCTTTTCTTACTTTTTCATGTACCCGAGTTAACCTATCCACAAATGGTGACCACTCATAGTTTGGAACCTTACATTTCCTTCTCCTAATCACGTTCGATTCTTTTTCGAATTTCCTTTTATCCTTCATAATAACTGCTTTGTTTAGCTCAGTTAATAAATTTCTTATTTTTTGTGCAGTAAAATCTGTTTCCTCATTGTTTGTGTCTTTTAAACTCTTATCAACCCTATCATTGTTATCTCCAACATCAGTAACCGTCTTTTCACCTGATGCTTTATCCATCATATCCAATACTTCATCTACAACTCCAAGCGGTTTAAAGAATTGTGAACTACTCAATTCATTTATATTGCCTCATTCTTCATTATTTTCACCCATAGGCGTCATGTAGTCATATGCAATTTCTTTCCCTTCCCTGTGCTGCCCAATGTCTTATACATTCTCTTTTATCCCGGATGGTGTAACGGGACTTTTATTTGACCCTGAAGCTTGTCCAAAAATTTCATGTTGTGCGTTTTTCTGTAACATGTTTTCATCTGTGTTTGTGTCCTCATCAATGCCATCACTTTCATTTTCAATTGCATTTTCATTACTCGCGCCATCATTAAACAACATTCTCATCAATGTCATCATTTCTATCAATATTTTACTATCAGGAAACTTTTTCAGCCCTCCGGTTAATGTTTTTTCCATGCTGCCTTTTTCAGTCACTGTTTTAATGTACCCGATGTCAAATATGGCACAATACGCCTGCACGTAGCAAATAATTAAACTGTCATAAACAAATCATATTACATATTCATTTATTAAGAATAATTTATACCAGGAAAATGTCATATTAATCCATTATTTTAGATTTAAATAATTTCGAAACTCATTACAAGCTCATATACCTCTTACCATTTCATCATTCTAAATGAATTATATAACATAAACAAGTCAATATGATAGAATATGTAATTCAAAGTTAAAAAAATCATTTTCATGTGCCCATTCTTAAATAAAGTTCATTTACATCAATGCCAAAACAATACATATATATTAGATCATTACTTACGAATCTGTTTCTCAATCAAACTTAATAACGTTATATGTAAAATGGATATAAATTAACAGTGTTTACCTCCTCATCTGCAAATTCTCTCTCAACTGTTTCCAACTCCATATCTGTATCACTACTAACATCTTCATGTTCATCATCTTCTCTTCTGATGAAATGCCCCATCCCAAGAGCATCCTCATTCACCTCATAATCCTCGATCTTTTCCAACTTATCTCCAGTAACATGTATTATGAAAGGAGTCTTTTTTTCAATTTAATGCTTTTACTTATGTGGACATTAAACACATAAACAAGTTGCATACATATTATTAATTTGTTAGAAAATATAATAATATAGACATTATAGACTAATAATCATTTGTATTTAAAATATATTTATGACATTCATACAAACAATACGGTAATAGGCCCCGAGTAATAGCAAAACCGGTCGTCCTGATTCCATAATTGCTTCCTTGTCATCAAGCTATCAACCATGTACCGACACCAATCGATAGTTGAATAGTCTTCCAACATAACTAACTTCTCAACAGCTTTTATTTGACACGTCCCTATTTTCTTTTACTTAATAAAAGTGTTGATAAACAGTATTATAAAATTAAGTCTAAAGAGAATGTCATCCACTCTTGAATCCTTCATTTTTTTTCAAATATGTTGTATTCGAAAACAATTTTTTTGGATACTGAGCCATCCATTCTTGAAATATCCGATTATCCGTATCACAAGAAGGTAGGTCCTTAATACTAACACCCTCCATAGGTATACCCATAATCTCATGTATCCTTTCCTTGGTTATTTCCAAGGAACTGTTTGGCAACACAAGTCTATTTGTCAATGGATCCTAATTATCAAGAAGATAGTAGTTCAAGTGCCCTGGTAAACTATCGATATCTATATCTAATAGCGTACCTAAATCCATTTTTTTGCTTGTTCTTTTTGTGCCCTTGTCAAACTCCTAACAACTAGACTCATCTTAGAAGGTGACATTCTACTATTTAGTCTTCTAATCCCTTTCAGATGGTTTTTATCCATCTTCTTTTCCAATTTCTTTTCCACTTTCTTTTGCGTTACCTTCTTTCCAAACCTCTTCTTCGAATTTCTACTTATTTCAATTGGCTTGTTCATCCCAGAACCATAATCTTTTTTTACTTGTATTAGCCCTTGCTACTAAATTACACTTTCTTTTTTATCTGATTTCACCAACATTGAAACCATCATCTTTTCTTTTAACTTTTCTACCCTTCTTTGTTGATTCTACTATGTGCTTCTTCTTTCTTTCTTTTTCTGATTCTCATTCCCCCCTTCACTTATAATTGCTTCATGTTCTACAATGACTTCTACCATTGGTAATTGTTCATCAAATGCTGATACAACTTGCATAACTTTTTCTATTAAAACACCACCTGTCAATGAAAACAAGTTAAAAAACGAGTTTTAACTTACCTAAATCATTACAATTCGTTCACAATAATAAAAAATAAATCACTCTACCGACATTCTGTATTCTCATAGAATTTGATATACGTTCCTTTATTATTTCTTTCACACCATTCTTAAAGAGTTCGTTCATTATGTCTTTCATAATATTCTAAAAGAATTGTTTACTTCTTTTTACTACCCCACGCCATTCTCAACAAAACAAGTTCTTTGATACATTCTATAAGAATGTATTGCACTTTATATAAGTCGTGCACAACAACAAACCACTTATCTTAACCGATCATTGAATACACAATTAACCTAAAACCAATTTTTTTTTACTAAACCAACTGTCATCTATCCTTAAATTATGTATGTAACCTTTATAACCAACAAAAACTATACAATTCAATTGTAGTAGCACCAGTTCATCTCAACATCAAAGGAATTGCAATCAACTATTAATTCTTAGAGTATTCTGTGTACAAGAACAGAAAAATATTAACAGAACACTTACTAATAAGCCACAACACCAGCAAACCCAAAAATCCCCTGAACATTGTAAAAAAAACAAACTTTTCCAATAAGTTATCTGTTCAAACCCTAAATTGTTTCAAACATAAATTCATATCTAATTATCCAAGAATAACGATTCATTCTTATAGAATGCACCATATTAGACAAATTGTATTAGAATTCTTGAAGAAGAAGTCGCAAACTTGTTTTTAACTAACCTAACATGTTCAAACTTAACCTGTTCAAACCCAAACTGTTTTTTCAACTAAATTTCATAAAAAAATTATCCTACGTCATGTTATCACTCTTACAGAATGAACACTATTTTGCAAAAACCACTTCTATTCTTGAAGAATATATCGTAAAACAAAAAAAACATTACCTGGCAGCGGTGGATCGACAAAATCGTCGTTGTCGTCGATCCGAAGTGGCACAGATGTTGTGTTTATGAACTTTGTTTTGAAGTTCTCTCGTAATCTTGTGCTTGATCGACTTCTGATTGTTCGATTCTTAAGTCAGTGGCCGATTCTTTGATTTGAATGTAAACCCTCTATCACTCTTCTTATATGTCTATTGTATTTTTAGAATTGGGGATACGATATCTTTTAAAGAGTGGATGATTGATTTGTTTTCAAGGAAATCGTATATTCATTTCTTGATATCATAAACATTCTTGCCTAATAATATGGGATGATATTAAACGGTGGAACGAAAGAATCGGGTTATAGGAACGTAACATGTCGACTACCTTTATTAAAATCCAACAAAAATACTGAATTACCCTTATTACAATATTATCAGTCATTTAATTTATAAATTAAATAAAAAAATTAATAAAATCAGCATTCATTCTTAATCACATGATGTTTCTCATCCGATGGACCAGATTCAGTCCTACATTTACGCTATATTTACCATTTATATTTAATCGTAACCCTATATATATATATATATATATATATATATATATATATATATATATATATATATATATATATATATATATATATATATATATATATATATATATATACTAGTCGGATACCCGCGCGATGCAGCGGCACCAAATATTCCTTTTGGTAGATAGTTTCCATGCGACAATTGGTTTCCTTTCTTGTCATATAGTTCGTTTCAGTCTTTTGGCGTATTGTTTTGTGCCAGATAGTTTCTTTCGGCAAATATTTTCTAGCTAGGTACGTAGATGCGGCGGCAGAATAGTTTATAATTTAAGTGAAACCTCTTTGTTACAGTTTTTGGGTTGCAATTTGTTTTCATTTGGCGAATGGTTAGTTCGGTGAAGTGGTCTCGTGTTTAAAACTAAAAGCAGCCCGCCATTGAAAATTCTATTCACACCTGTTGTATTTTACATATAGGAAACACATACGGAGAGGTTCTGTGGACTCTACATTCATAGCTTTTAAATCTTTGCAATTTGTCTTCTACAACGCGATGAGTAATATTCTTTCTTTCTGAGGGTGGACATAGTGGTATCGACGTCAAGCGGCGAATAGTTTCGCATACAATAAATTAACAAATATCATTTACCATTAATTATCTGTTGGCATATAATAAATTAATAAATATCATTTACCATTAAAATATATTTCAGCGAGTAATTTTCGTTCGACAATTATTTTTTTGTTAGTTGTAGGCTTGTAGCCTTGTTTTGAGTTATAAAATACAAATACGTTATTTTGAATTAAAAAATATAAATGTTGCTTTAGGAGCCATAATTTGTTTGGAGGTGGGGTGTTTGTGTTGATAATGATTGTATTGAACATAATATAAAAATAAATAAAAATAAATGAAAGTTAGTTGATAACTTTGTGTTAATATACCTAAGCTACATTAACCGTTTTGAAAGAAATAAATTTTATATCGAATCTTTTTAAATAATGATCTTTATAAAATGTCTTTTGAAACTATTAGAATTGATAAATTTTAATGACCACTTTTGAAGTTTACGGATATCAAGAATAGTATTTGCAATTAACTGTGAGTTTCCATTCTATATAAATATAAGAAAATTTTAAACCTCTTTTTATAATATTTAAAAAAAATCAAAAGATTTCAGACATGACATTATTAATAATTTTTATAGTTTGTGAGGAGTGTTATTTATGTGTTCGAATATCCTCCCACATGATCGTGCATTTTACCTTTGTACAATTTTGTACGCTTTCAACAAAAATTAAAAAAGATATAAAAGGCGGTTATATTTGATTTGACAGATTTTATTAGGATGTAAAGTTCTCATTGGATGTGATGTAGGCTTACCCTTTTATATTGTGTAATGGATTTAGCCTTTCCTATAAATAGAAAGTGGATGACTCCTATTTTATATAAGAACCCATATGTGTGAGATTTATTATAGAGAGAAATCATTACAAGACCCACTTTGTAATACTTTCTAGTCTAAATGAGAGCTTAAACTGTTATATTTACATTGTGTGTTCTCCATTATGTTTGATTCACATTAATCATTACTATTCCACATTCGTCATCATAATCGGGTTACTACAATTGGTATCAGAGCGGGTGCTTGAAGTTCTCAAGAAATTGATCCATGATAACATTTTTTATTGGGTGAATCATTAATCAAACTTCATGTTGCAAGTTTTCTTTCTGTTGAGAGTGTTTTTAGTTCTAGAAATTGAATTAATTCTTTGATCTTGATTTAAATTCGATTTTTCCTCTCTACAATTCATGTGATTTTCACTTTCTCTCTCTAGAATTCATGTCGAAATCACTTTCTCTTTCTAGAAGTTCATTCAAATTAACTTTCCTTTTCTAGATATTTCTCAAATTCACTTTCTCTCTCTAGAAATATCCAATTTATTGTGATCTTTTTCTTAATTGATCAAAGATGGTATGTTTGGATTATGATTCTTGGATCGTGATGATTGAAGATGTCAAGTACAAAGTCAATGAAGAACAATATTATGGATTATTGTTGAAAGGTGGATTGATTACATAGAATACTTTGATTTCTTATAGGAACTAGAAAGATAATTCTGAAAAATTGATCTTTCAACCTCTTTGTAAGATAAAAAATCTGATTGAAATAACAATGGATATGTTAGTTTGGGATGGAAATAAAATGAAGGGAAGAGAAAAGGAATTGTTTAGAAAGCAATATGTTTTGCTAATTGAAGATCCAAGTGATATTCATGCTCTTGAATTTGTTGAAGATGTTCATCATGTTCATGATGTTCTTGAAGTTCAAGACAAGGGGATTCAATGCGATTCTCATGAAGTTGTGAAAGTTTTTTTTTTAATTGGAGTTCAAACCGATGATTGTTTGTGTGCTTATGATTCATTTGAAGGAATGGTGTCATATAAAAAGCCTTCAATCCAAGATGTTCAAATGTATCAAACTCCAAAGGATATGATTCAAAATTGCAAAGTTGAAGTTGTCAAGAATGATGGTGTTTTTGATTTCAAATATTCAAGATCCAAAAAGATGAAAAAGAAGAAAAATATCAAAATTAAAACCAAGAAAATTTGGGTTTCTACGCAAAATTCATCAAATGTTGGTTTGATGCCGAAATCAGTGAAGAAAATTTGGATTCCTCAACATCAATCATCAAATGTTGCTATGGTTTCGAATTCCAAAGCCAAAATTGTTGAAGATTCTCGAATTCAACATGAATATGAAGTTAGATCTTGAAGAAATGAGAAGAAGATCCATGGATGGTACAATGTGCATCATGGATGATGCAATGTGCAATTTAGAAATTTCTTAGTTCCAACCAAGGAAGTAGGAACCTATATCTTTCATGTTCGATTCATGCATTGCAAATGGAAAAAAGATTTTCAAGGAGGTTTCATAAATTCTTAAATGGATTCCGAAAAATTATTGTTGAGATCGATACCTCGTTTATTGAAGAATCGATGATAAAATGAAGATGATGATAAAAAAAAATTAGTCCAAAAGTCGAAACACTACTGTTCATTCTCATGAATTGGAAAATTAGGTATTTGAGCCCAATAATCTAATGGTTACTGTTCACCAATCCATTCGATTTTGAGCCCAAAAATAAAATTCGGACAATGTTAATCAATTGAGCCCAAATGGAAATCAATTTCATCACACATTCTCTTTTCTCTCGCATCAGTTACGTAAATCGAGTCTTACAGTAAGGAAGCATCGACTGTGAATACTCGAATGATTTAAGGTTCGTTGACGAAGCAGGAAATTAAAGCGAATATGAATGAAGTTCTGTTGTCAATGGTTTGATTTAGAAGGCTCGATATTGAAACTTGTTACGAGTAAATGATGAAGAGAAGGATTATGATTGAATTGATTGATTCAAGTTGAATAACGATAATCGATATCAAGTTCTCATGAATTGATATCGAAATTGGATGTCGATTGAAGATGATTTCGAAATTGGATGTTGAATGAAGTTTTGAATTCGACAGAGATATTGCTTGTCAAAGATGAACAGAAAAAGTCAAAATCTAGCTTTGTAGTTGATTGGTTGCAGGGCTGGTATCGATTGGTTGATTCATCGTGGGGAAGTCTATGATTCGAAGTTAAAAGTCGATTGGGAAGACGAACTGGAACGAATGTGTTAGCTTGATAATCAAAAGCCAAAAGCTTCATGGAATCGAAAGTGTTCTGAGGTCGATTCACAGATGAAGGTTTCGAATCGAGAGTTGGGGTCTCGATTTTGCGGTGTTGGTAATTCGATTGTTATGGAAAATTGGTCAAAATCGAAAGTGATTTCGATTTGGACTAACTTGGAGTCGAAAGTAACACGTCTTGGGATCGAAAGTTTGAAGCATTTTTGTTGAAGTCGAATGTGATTGGATTGGAGTCGAATGAAGCCATGGATTGAAGAGTGATTCTTTCAACTGTTGTTAAAGTTGAACCAAGGTTGAAAGCTTGATGTTTCGACTGAGAATGTTTGCAATCAAGTCCTACAGTCGAAAGGAATCAAAAGTGGTAGTCTTGGGATCGAAAGATTGAAATCAGTGCTTGAGTCGAAAGTGTGTTTGATAGACGAAAGCAAAATTACTTTATAGTCGAAATTGATTTCGATTTGGATTTCGATTTTACTTGGCATAAGGGATCAAAACTTGATTCGAATTGAGAGTGAGTCGATTTCGACTGATGATGCCTGTTCTTTCGCATCAGGAGCGATTGGGGAAGAAGAGTTCGAAAGTTTCACATATGGTCCTTATAGTTTCAATGTTTTAACAGTATACACCTAAAGTTGAAAAACTCGCAATCTGTGGAATGTATTGGCAATATTACAGATTTAGTCTCTGAAGTTTATGCAAAAATGCACTTTATACCCACTTTCGTATTTGGGATAAAGTTTCGCATCTGGAATGAGTTTGAAGCTGATTTTTCGTAATTGGTCCCTGAAGTTCTTGCGAAAATGGCTCTTTGTACCCAATTTTTGAAATTCTTGCAATTCTCACCCAAAAGTCGAAATCTTCTCAACATTTGAATATTTTTCTCTTGGCTTTTCGTGATTGTTTTTGGTGCAAGATTTTTCGTGGTATATGAACAATGTGTGTTCATTTTCAAGTCCGGGAAGTCAAAGATTTGAAGACATCGGCGTATTTTTTGGATTTTCTCGGATTGAAGAGTTTCATTTTTGTCACACATCGAGGGGGAGTTTCGTATGGTTTATTCCTCGAGCGTTTCTCATACCCTTGTGGGGTTTTATAATCATTTGTTGATTAAAAAAAGGGGAAGAAAATTGAAATGGGTATTCGAAGCTTTTTGGATATTCTTTTTTCAAAGCGGATTTGAAGACCGGTGTTATTTCGAAGGGGAGTTGGTCTTGATCGCTTGGTGCTCGTTTGGATATTGAAGTCGGGACATCCAATCCTAACTTTGAGAGGGAGAATGTTAGGGTACAAAGTTCTCCTTGGATGTGATGTAGGCTTACCCTCTTAGATTTGTAATGAGTTTAGTCTTTCCTATAAATAGGAAGTGAGTGACTCCCACTTTATGTAAGAACCCATATGTGTGAGATTTAGTCTAGAGAGAGAAATCATTACAAGACCCACTTTGTAATATTTTCTAGTATAAATGAGAGCTTAAACCGTTATATTTATATTGTGTGTTCTTCCATTATGTTTGATTCACATTAATCATTACTATTTCGCATTCGTTATCATAATCGGGCCACTACAAATTTTTACCTTTTCAAGGTATTTTATAGTTTGTTTGCTTTAGAAATATGACAACTTTTGTATCGGTGCAATCATTCATCTTTTAGCATGCTCCTATTTTACACCTTGGTAACTTTATAATATAAGTTAAATATAAAAAAATCTAATTTAAAACCAAGTAAATACATTAACAGAAAAAAAAATCAAGCTTCTTTAATTAATTTCTAATTATAATTTTGATAAATAAATTGGTATAAAAACTTTGTATATTACCAACGTCATATTCGTATGCATCGTTCGTCAAGACTAAAGTTTCTTTTAACAATTTTTTTTAATTTTATATCATTGTTTTAATAAAGTTAACATAACATATATTATTATAATGAGAATACAAACCAACTTTAAATATTTTCGGATATGTAAAATTAACAACATAATTTAAATGATTATTTGTTATAGAGATCTACTTTTTAGATTTTACATACTCCATCATTGTATCAATGTATACAATATTTTGAATGTTTTTGTCTAATAAGAACATAAGCTATGAAAGAATAGCTATAGTACGATTGCCAATCATCACAAAATAACGAATGACGATCCAGGAAAAATGCCAAAAACATGTAGAACATTATTATTATTTTACTCAACCAAACACTTTAATCAAAAATAGTATTACTACAGAAAATGATACATAAAATATTACCAAGAAGAACAACAGTATTAATATATTTCTCAATCAAGAAATTTATCAAAAAATGAGATCTACGGAGATGTGACTACAAATAAACTTGATTTACACTATAAACACGAAACTATTACAACTTTTCTAAACCTGTATATATTTTTTTTAATCTATACACAAACTTCGAAATCTATAAAAATGCATTATAAATCAGGAACTTTTTCTCAAGAAATATACAAACAACATACATCTGAAATCATTTCCTCAAAACCTTTATAAAACAAACAAATATCTTAATCCTCTTGCTTTCAATATCTAAAAAAAGAAAACATACATCTGAAATGTTGATATTATTTTAAATCTATACACCATGTTTTTTTAATCTATACACAAACTTCGAAATCTATAAAAATGCATTATAAATCAGGAACTTTTTCACAAGAACTATACAAACAACATACATCTGAAATCATTTCCTCAAAACCTATACAAAACAAACAAATATCTCAGGGCGTTACGTTGGGCGTAACTTTAGGTACGTTGGACATACCGCTGCAGAGTAAAAACCTTATTTTCATGGTTTTGAGCCCTATTTAAGGTCTTTAACCCCTTGGGGGTCCTTCCTATCATGAGTCTCCACCCTCTTGAGCCTCTAACTCGAAACCCTAGCCTCCTCCAACATGATTACATCATTTATGGACCTTTGTGAGTAAAAAGCTTCAAACTTGCTCATTAGTTTCATAGATCCATTTAATTTTCATATTTGTCACTTTTTGGTCGCTTTAGCTCATAAAGTTTATATCTTTGAAAGTTTGTGACCTTGTTATGGATAAAGTTGGAAACTTTATCCATCTAAACATCATATTGATTCAGATATGAAGGTTGGAGACTTGGACTTAGTGGATTAAGTTGAAAAAGATGCATTTTTGGTCCCTTTGTGACTTAAAGACGGACCATCCTAATGGATAAAGTTGGAAACCTTATCCATTATGTAGCTATTAGGAACCATAAAAATGTGATCTTGGTCCCTTTCTTCCCTCCATGCAAGAGTTATGATGCCTTGTTTTGTGTATTAAGTTAGGGTTTTGGTGTGTGGACTCCTTCTAGCCATGGAAAGCCATAAAGTTGGAAAGTTTATGACTTAGAACATTATTTGGGACTAGATTTGAGTTTTGGACGTGAGATAATGGAATAAGCATTTAAAATGGAACTAGTCAAGTACGTTGGATGTACCTAATAGTACGCTAAGCATACCAGGCTGGAGCCTCGTAATCAGGAAGAGATGTGCTACGCTGAGTGTAGTGACTAAGTACGTTGTGCCTACTTCTGGGTTGACCTCCTTTGACTTTTTGGTTTTTTGACCCGTTGACTTTTTTGACCACTTTGACTTTTGGTCAAACTTGGGTAGAATTGAGTATTTGACTAAGAATTGGTCTTGGTTTGGTTTAGGAAGTTTGGGTTGGCTGTTCTAATGCTGAGGTAGCTGTTGGGCTTCTGTTGAGTAGTTTAGGTGAGTTTCTTCATTGTACTCGTGGGTCGAAGGCACCAATGTTAACCCACTGGATTTTATTTGTAGGATGATAGTTGTCTTTATGACACTTACTGTTATGCTTGTATGTGATTGTTGTCTTTGTGACTCTTGCTGATATGATTGTATGCTTAGCTTTAGGGTGCCCATTACCGGTTGAAAGAGACTGAAGGGGGGTGAAATAGACCCAATATCGGTTGAAAGATACTGAAGGAGGTGAAATAGACCCAATACCGGTTGAAAGAGAGCGAATGGGGGGGGGGGGGGAATAAACTTAGTTTAGTTTTGAACTGTTATGTATGTATGGTATGGGGAATTTTGGGGGAACTCACTAAGCTTTGTGCTTATAGTTTTATGTTTATAGTTTTAAGTACTTCTGGTTCGAAATGGAAGGGCCTAGCATGATTGCACCGCATCCACCAGCATCATGCATTTTATGACATGATTTGTACTCTGATAACTATTTTATACATTACGATGTTTTGATGGTTTTGAAATGAATTAATGATGTTTCTGCTGTTTTTAAAAATGAAATTTTTACTCGGTAATTTTTGGGACGTTACACTTTTTTAATTCTTAACACTTTCTCTTGTCATCAACTATCATAAGTATCAATGTACTTCCATATCTCGTTAAAAGTGTTTACCACCTTTAGTGATCTTCATTCTAAAATTTGTATCTCTCTCGAGTTCTTTCATATGTATGTAGAACACTAGGGAATTTTAACCTTTATACGACAACAATGATGACGAAGGTGATGATGACGACGACGACGACGACAACAACAATGACAACAACAACGACGATAACAATGACAACAACACCCAACATCAACAACAACACCAACAATAGCAATAGAAAGAGCAAGAGCAACAACAAAAGCAACAACAACACCAAAAACAACATCGACATCAACATCAACAACAACTACCACCACTCCCAACTTATATGTCTCTTTGTATGCATGTTGAACGGGCATTGTGACAATAATTACAAAATGTTGATGTATTTCTAATGGAATAAGCTTTTAAAAAATGTGTTGTGTCGGTAATTGTCTCTATATTCTAACGAATTATTAATGTAAAAAAAACATTTTCATTAATTTTCGTCTATATTCGGTAATACTTACCAATAGATTTTCGAAAATTTGTTAATGTCACTGGTTTATTAAGATCATTGTTAAATTATGTGATTTTGTTTCCTCAAGGATAAATAGTCGTGTTCTCTAACATATCTTTTCCTGTAGGAAATGTATGTGGGAAAATATCCATTTTGTAGTAATGACTTTACCGTTCAAATTCATCTTGAACTTGAATTCGACTTTAACCGAAAAAATGTGCTTATTGTATTGTTTAAAACATGTTTGAGAACATTAAATTATCATAATTTTGATAAATTTCACAAAAAATTAATAACACATATGTTTATATATTTTCTGTCAAATATGCCTTTACCAGCTGTTCTTATATATATATATATATATATATATATATATATATATATATATATATATATATATATATATATATATATATGGAGTGGTTCAGTGAGATCCAAAAATGTTAAGAATCCTAAGACCATTTTTTAAATGTTTTAATTAAGGGGATTTTGAACAAATTAAACATTAATATTATATTAAACAAACTTTTTCATTCCTTAGTTTACAGCTAGTTCCCACTTGTTGGACAGCCGTCGAACCACATTCCGGTTGCCATCGGACCACCGTCGGATCACCGCTGGACTAACACCAAATCATTGACATTTTCTAGTTGTATTCACAACTTAATAAAATAAACATTATAATTCTCATTTATTTGGTAATACGTTTTAATACATACCATTTTTTTGCAGCCAAATATACAAAACTTTTATAAAAAAATAGATTTATGCCTTAACAAATTCAATTTTCTCTTTTTTCTAAATTGTAGATACAAGACCTGTTCATAGTTAAAAATGTCATATTCACAGTTTAATAAACATATTAATTCACTAATACACAAATTAATATTTTCATGCATACATTCTTTCATATTTTAACACAAAATTTATATAAAATATACAACTTAATATAGTCCTTTTTTAGTTTAATACATAAAATTCACAACATAACATAATAAAATTCTTTATACACTAATTAAATATCCAGAGAAGTCAAATAAAAACTCTATCACCACCACCACCGCCAATTACCACACGTCGCCATTAACCACCTGTGCCATCGTCACAATCATTCTTCTTTCCAAATCAGATCGGTATATATAAAGTCATGGATTCACAACTTAAATATGATATTCTAAGTTTAATAAACCAGTTAATTCAATAACTCCAAGGTTAATGATAAATAATTATAAAAACTAATACAAAAAATAAATATAATCACAAGAAATAAATACAAACATTCATACACAAATCATTTATATTTTAAAATAAAATTCATTACAGTCAATTCAAAGCTTAATACAAGCAATTCATAACTTAATAAAGTCAATTCATAGCTTAATATAATAATTTAACAGTTTAATACACAAAAATTATACATTCACAACCATATTCTCAATTTAAAACTTACATTTATACTTTCAGATCTATAAGCTAGTTCTTATTTGAAAATTTATTTACATAAATATTCACAGTTTAAAGTTTACATATTTTATTCAAAATTATATAAAATCATATATGTGTATAATGCTTCTTTCATCTCATATTTCAGAAGCAAAAAAAAACTTAATACAATCAATTCACAGTTTAATACAGTCAATTCACAACTTAATACAGTTAATTCGCATTTTAATACACAAAATGCACAATTTAATATAATAAATTCACAGTTTAATACACAAAAAATATACATTCAAAATTATATTCTCAACTTAAAACTTACATTTTAAGAATTTCATTCATAGTTTAATAAAACAGTTTAGAACTCTCATTCATAATATTCACAACTTAAAAAAATATTTCATTTATTGAAGCATTTTTCAAACACCTTGTGCGCACAATACAAATTCACATTTTAATAGAGCATTTTAGTAGAGCATTTGAGGACTCTCATTCACAGTTTAATAAAACAAATCTGGAGGCTAGTGTTTCTTTAAATCAAATACTTATGAATTCACAGCTTAAAATAAAAATTTCTTATTGAAGAAAATCATCAAACACTACACATTAGATCTATCAAATATACTTCAAATAAATGTCCGTTCAAGAATTTACCTCACAAAATGCAGAATGTCCAGATCTGGATGAAGACGAAGGTATTCGGTGCTGTAAGGTGTGTAGAGAACTGGTTATAGAGCAGCAACGGGGGTGGTGCCCGGAGACAAAGAAGGTGTCCGGAGAAAAAGCAAATCTGGAGGAATCAAAGACGAACCGGATATGGATGGCGAAGGTTTTGCTAGATCCTCACCACTCACCAGATCTGGTCGCTATGGCCTCGTCACTCCTAGATTTGGCCTTTGGTGTGTGAAACGGAAGTGACGACGATGATTCACGGTAGTAGCGGCACTAGGGTTTCAAATCTAAGATATCCCAACGTATGGTGGTCATTTCATCAGTTTCTCTCTAGATCTGAGATATTTCGGTGACTTTGATCTAAATCTGAGGTAGTCGGAGACGAAGCATATATGGAGAAATCGAAGATGAAGCAGATCCAGAAGGAGGCGGTTATGGATCCGGTGTGTGGTGGTCGTATTCGCCGGTTTTTCTCTAGATGAGAGATATTTTGGTTTTAGATCCAGATCTGGAAAGTCCTTGGAGGTTACTTTCAGCAATTGTATTTCACAAAGATCTGAAAAAAATGGAACAATCTAGATGGAACAAACAATCGATTGTGTGGTTCTGCCCTAAGCCCACAACCAAACAAGGAACAGGAAATGAGGCGGAGGCCACACATCCCATTGATTGTCGGATCTTCATGTATATAACCTTGGCGTATTCACCAGGTACTTACAGAGGTATCTGTTTTAGTCCTTTGAAATCTGTTGAAAATGTTCCTCAAGAAAATCTGATATTTTCTTAGTAAGAGTATGATAATATCAGTTCCTTCTATGACCACTTAGTTCATACTAGCTATGTATAAACCAATATCGAACGGACAGTTGATTGTGTGGATTTGCCCTAATCCCACAACCAAACAAGGAACAGGAAATGAGGCGGAAACCACACATTCCACGGTCTATCGGTATTCTTCATACATAACCTGGATGCATAAACTATGGAATTATAGAATTAACAATGAATGTTCGTTAGTTGAATGATAAACCGATTGTTTGTAGATACTGATTTTTGTCCTGGAAAATCCTATATTTTCCCTAAATGTGAGTTGTTGTCTTAACTGTTCCAAAACTGAAAAGTACAAGTATTTTCCATACTTATGTTGTTAAAGCATTGTTCTGTTTGAAAACCCTGGCTACCACCAGTAATGTATAGTAGTTTTATTACTTAAAATAAAACTAGTCGAAAATGTATTGTTCTGTATTCTGGAAGTGTTGTTAATACCCTCCTGAGATCACTTATTACATACGATTTATAGAAATCTATATCGAACAGACAGTCGGTTGGGTGATTCTGCCCTAAGCCCACAACCAAACAAGGAACAAGAAATGAGGCGGAAGTCACACATCCCACTGCATTTCGGATGTTAATTTCATATCACCCTAATGTATATACTAAGTAATCACATATTTATTAACCCTGATGACTGCTTGTTAAACATATTATTACGTGAACGATTCGTTGTTTTCCGTGTGAGTTCTTATAACCATGCTGATGGACGATAAACACTACGACGTACTTCCGAGTCGTTGTTTTCAGGATGACTGTAGCTAATAGTCAGGGTGCGGGAATGTCAGTCCCGTATAGATCTATACACAAACTCACGCTCTCCCTCCAGGAGACTCTGGTTCCTAAGGAGTAGACTTCCCGGAAGTCGTGTCTCACAATTTAGTTCTCTCAACGAATTTACGAATAATACAATGAAAACCCTTTTTGTTAATAACATGTATCCTTGTAAAAATAGTACTTTTGTTCCATAGTTCATAAGTTTGTTTCCTTGTTAGAAACCTGTTCTCGTAAAGTTTATATCTTAACGTTTGCAAAATTGTTCGTAAGTCTAGTAGTAACAATGTTTGTCATGTTTAGTAGGTTCTACGTTCAAATGCGTGTTAACGATAAGAAAATATAATAAACCAAATTATATTTTTATACACAAGATTACTTGTGTTTTACTTGTATTCCCCCCCCCCCCCTAAAAACATTAAAAAGCTTGGAAAAATATGGGGGTATGAACTCACAGTTGTTTATGTGCACGTGTTTGACAACAAGAGTGAAAAAGATGAGAAATGAGGAATCTCTCCGGGAAAAACCTTTATACCGGTTGGGTTTATGGTCGGAAATGGGTTTACGGCCGTAAACGAGTTTGCGGCCCAAGAGTTTGTGGCCCAGGGGTTTGCGGCCGTAAACGCACTGTTGGACGCGACTATGCTAATTTTTGAAGGAAAACTTCATTTTTCGCGTGATTTTTGTGACAACCCGAAACTTTTATCCTATACAATCGATCTTTATAGAAATATTAAACTCGATTTTATCATCTTTTAACGGCGTTTAAGAGCTAGTTTAACTGTTCTAAGCTTGATTACAGTTGGGAATGATATTAGGAATGAGTCAACATGTCGTTTAGAAGCAAAATCGGGCCATACACCCTCATGAGAGGTGTGTACGGCCGCACACACGGGTGTGCGGCCACACACCCATCCCCCAGCCGCACTCTCGTCCCTTATATATATAAGAAGACCCCTTCACTCATTCCTTTCCTTTGGCTGCACTCTACTACTTTCTCTCTCTAAGAACTTCACCCAAGAACACTCTAAAGGCCTCAAAATCGACATTTCAGACACAAATGAGGAGTGTACGGCCGCACACTCCTGTGTACGGCCGCACACTCCTCTGTACGGCCGCACACAACCGCACACACAGCCTGGCCGCACACCCTGGTCGCACACCCACTCATATGGCCGTACACCTCCCTTATTTGATCATATAGGGTCCCGACAAGCATTTCCAAGTCTTTAGGGTGATTTCCCGTCATGTTTAGCCATGAAACACCCTAATTCTAACACACATATGTGTTATCATATGTTAATAGGATCCACTCGTGTACAAAACATCGGTTGGCACTCAACACTCGTAACCAATTGTGCTTTCGGATCCTACGATAAACTGTGAGTTTATACCCCTATACTTTTCCGAGTTTTTCATGTTTTCAGGGGGGAATACAAGCAAAAGTACAAGGAAACTTGTGCTCAAATATATTATTTTGTTTAAAATAATTTCATGTTCAGTATGCTTTCAAACACAGAAAACCGTTTTACCACTCGATTTAGAAATCAACTCGTAGAAACAGTTTTCAAATCTAAAGCAAGGAAGTTGTGAACCTTATCATAATATGTATTATTTCATAAAGGATTCATGCAAATTATAAACATGATTTTCAACATTGTTATTTGTAAGTTCGTTAGGCTAAGTTTGAGAGATGTCCTCGGTAACACTCCCCAGATTCGTGAGTGGAGGACTACGACTTATAACCAGAATCTCTTGGAGGGAGAGTGTGACTATTGTGTATAGATCTATATGGGACTGACTATCCCACACCCTCGCTGCTAGCTACAGCGGAACCATTTGGTTCAGGGGTGACAAAGTCATAAAAGATACTGGCCCATTTACGCGCCTTATCCAGTCTCACTACAGTTATGGCACTCACAACTTAGGTAACGAGAATTTACTTTTCCAATACACTCCTCTGGGTGTAACTAGAGCTTCGAAAATACGGCTAATGTACTCCTCTGGGTGTAACCAGAGCTTCGAAAATACGGCTAATGTACTCCTCTGGGTGTAACCAGAGCTTCGAAAATACGGCTAATGTACTCCTCTGGGTGTAACCAGAGCTTCGAAAATACGGCTAATGTACTCCTCTGGGTGTAACCAGAGCTTCGAAAATACGGCTAATGTACTCCTCTGGGTGTAACCAGAGCTTCGAAAAGAAAACTGCTGTCCGAGTATGGTAGATACTCGCGTATGGATAATCAACTATCAACCCTTAAGAAAATATGGGATTTTCTGGAATAACTTAATCTTTCATAAACAGTCTGTTTAATGTGTAACTAATGGATAATCAAACCTCTTTCATAAGAAAATATGAGATTTTCTTGGGGAAATAACTTTTCAAAGAATCAAGGAAACCTTTCTTTCACCAGAATTAACTGCTTATGAACTCACCAGCTTTATGCTGATATTTTAAAACTGCTTGTATTCTCAGGGCATCAATAGGCAGGTACTTTTGCCAACTTTTGGAGAAGATGGAACATCCTGAAATCACATCTTTTACTTTTGCTATATATACTGATATGTATAAACTATGTTTTCGAACAATGTAAATATTCTTATTATAATGTAATGGTTGTGTTTACTATGCTTACTATGATACAACTGTTGTGATACTACGCATGACGTCCTCCGCCCCGGAACGTTTCCGCCATCGGTTTCGGGGTGTGACAGATTGGTATCAGAGCTATTGTTTATAGTGAACTAAGTATGTCGAACCTTACATGGTATACAACTATAAACACTAAGGGGCTATAGTGCTCTAAACTAAAAGTATACTTCTAAAATATAAGTATTTTTACAAAAAGTATACAAGTATACCCGAGTACCAGAATCTGTGTCTTACGTAGAATAAAACAAAAGTATTTTGGATGTTGAACACTGCGGTTAAACCTGGGCAGTTATGTAATCATGTCTAGGGTCAATTGATGGGTTTTAGGTAAAACAAATAAACTAGAAAAAACAATTCCTAAGTTCACATGCAACCTACTTTGGATCTATGTTTTAACTATTGAACATATAACTTTGAATTGCAAACAAGAACCCTAGAGGAGAGAGGCTAATTTCGAAATTAACAAACTAGGGTTTAGGAGTTACATACCTTTCAATTGTTATAGTAAACAATTGATAATCCTCTTGATCTTGATCTTGATCTTCTTGGAAGCTTAGCACCACAAATGTAATGCCTCTAATGGAATCACACCCAAGAACTAGCAAGAAGGAAACTTGGAGGAGAGAGGATGGAGAGAGTATGCAATTTCGGCCTTAGGGTTTCTTCCAAAGAATCAGTGACCTCAAATGTGAGCCAGGAGGCTCCTTAAATAGCTGAGGGAACTAGGGTTTTGGGAAAACCCTAATGATCCTTGCTTAAGGCCTAAGCAAAGCCCAAGGGCTTTATCTAGAACCCCTTGGACGAAATCTCTAGGGTTTCCCCTATGGATTTCGTCCACCTCCATCCAAGGAGGTTCTGGATCCTTCCATTCAACTATTAGTTAATTGCAAACTAGTCCTTGCACTTTATAATTAATTCTTTTAACCCCAAAATTAATTCTGATTAATTTCTGGCTAACTATTAATTAAACATAATGATTTCTAATTAATATATTAATATATTAACATATTAATAAATCATTTATATATTAATTTATTAATCTTATAAATTAATATCTCTCCTTTCATAATTTCCTTGTCCAGTTGCTAGGTTGAGGGCAACCCAAAAGGACTGTGGTGCTATCAATTCAAGTACATACCAATTATAGTTATGGGCTTAGACACCTAATCCAACAGTCTCCCACTTGGATAAGTCTTTAACTATAATTGCTAGTATGCCTTCTAAATTTGACCAGAAAATTGTAGCTTCCAAAAGCTGCTGCCGAACTCTGACCCAGTCAGTTACGTGTCCTAAGATAAGTGATCATATAATCCTTCGTTCTGCTAGATATCCCTAGACATAAGACATGGAATGTAATCAATCTCTTTGTCCAGAATCTATGTTTCCCGATTTCTGATTATACCAATTATAGTTATGGGCTTAGACACCTAATCCAACAGTCTCCCACTTGGATAAGTCTTTAACTATAATTGCTAGTATGCCTTCTAAATTTGACCAGCAAATTGTAGCTTCCAAAAGCTGCTGCCGAACTCTGACCCAGTCAGTTACGTGTCCTAAGATAAGTGATCATATAATCCTTCGTTCTGCTAGATATCCCTAGACATAAGACATGGAATGTAATCAATCTCTTTGTCTAGAATCTATGTTTCCCGATTTCTGATTTGTGATGATGTAGGACTTCTAATCGAACACATCAATTTAGTCCTGGCTGGGCCCAGCACATAAGTCAACACCAAATCATCGAGGGGCCCACAGATATCGCTTTTCTTGTTAGGGCAAAAGGAACGAATAAACGTTGACTCATATGCTTGTATCTTTTACTCATCAAATTATGCATGACAATACGTTTTATAACACCAAGTTACTGATGCGTTTTCGTATCACCAATGCATGACCGACTTGTAAATCACAACTCATATATCTTCGTTTCAAAATTATAAGATATTATCGTCTCAGTATTACTCGTGATGAATTCCATGAAGTGATACTCTGAGCGAGGGTTTATCCAATACTCAAATCTCAATTTCTGAGTACTCATGAATGTTGCAGTAATTCTATTGCCATGTCTATCCTTTAGACAATCTACAATCCAGTTCATGACAGTCTTGATTCACTACTTACTTCCAAAAGTACGAGCGATTGTGGAGTTTGAATAATCTTATTATTCGGGAAGTAAAACATGCAAAAATGAAACACAATAATAAACAATTGACAAAATGCAGAAACCAAACTTATAAATAATACTTTATTATTTAATCACTAAAAGTCAATTACATTTACTTTGTTACAAGTTTCAGAACAAAACTAATCTAACTACTAAAACTAATATCATCTTTCAGTCCTATGCTCCGAGCATGCTGAATATGCTTAGCCCTACTCAGACCCTTTGTGAGGGGGTCTGCTGGGTTATCTTCAGATGACACCCTCTTTACTATAAGATGGCCTTCTTCTACTTTATGTCTGATGAAATGGTACTTTCTGTCGATATGTATGGTTTTACCATGATCTCTCGGTTCCTTTGTCAAGGCAACCGCTCCTTTATAATCGCAGAACAGTTCCATAGGCTCCTGGATGGTTGGAACAACTCCGAGATCTCCGATGAAGTTCCTCAACCAAGCTGCTTCTTTCGACGCTTCACTCGCTGCTATGTACTCTGATTCACAAGTAGAATCAGCCACCGTATCTTGCTTGGAACTTTTCCAAGTAACTGCTCCTCCATTCAGTAAAAATACCCAGCCCGATTGAGAACGGAAGTTATCTCTATCCGTCTGAAAGTTGGCATCACTGTAACCATCTACTCTCAAAGTATCATTGCCACCAAGTACAAGGACCCAGTCCTTTGTCCTTCGCAAATACTTGAGTATATTCTTTACTGCTATCCAATGAGCTCTACCCGGGTTTCCCTGATAGCGACTGACCATGCTTAAAGCAAATGCCACATCAGGGCGAGTACATGTCATAGCGTACATGATCGATCCGACAGCGGAAGCATAAGGTACACGACTCATGTCATCTATTTCCTCATCTGTACTCGGGCATTGAGTCTTACTCAATTTGGTATTGCTCTGGATAGGTAGCTCTCCCTTCTTGGAATTTTCCATACTAAACCTCTTTAGCACCTTATCCAAGTATGTGCTCTGACTAAGTCCAATTAGTCTCTTCTTTCTATCTCTCAATATTCTAATCCCAAGAATATAGGCAGCTTCTCCAAGGTCTTTCATGGCAAAACACTTTCCAAGCCAAGACTTAACTTCTTTCAAGGTTGGAACGTCGTTACCAATGAGTAATATGTCATCGACATATAACACCAGAAAAGTTACAATACTCCCACTAGCCTTGATATACACACAAAACTCATCTTCACTTCTAGAGAAACCAAACTCTTTGACTTTCTCATGGAAGCAAAGATTCCAGCTGCGAGATGCTTGTTTCAATCCATAAATGGATTTCTCAAGCTTGCACACTCTATTGGGAAACTTTGCATCAACAAAACCCTCTGGCTGATTCATGTAAACATCCTCAACCAACTTCCCGTTAAGGAAAGCAGTCTTGACATCCATCTGCCAGATTTCATAGTCATGAAAGGCAGCTATGGCGAGCAATATCCTAATAGATTTAATCTTAGCTACTGGCGAAAAGGTCTCATCATAGTCAACCCCTGGGGTTTGAGTGAAACCTTTTGCAACCAGTGGAGCCTTGAATGTATGTATATTCCCATCCATGTCTGTCTTCTTCTTGAAGATCCATTTGCACCCAACTGTCTTACGACCTGGTGCACTATCAACCAAATTCCAAACTTGGTTGTCATACATGGAATTAATCTCGCTGTCCATTGCCTCTTTCCACTTGGAAGCCTCTAGGCCTGCCATTGCTTCCTTATAAGTGACTGGTTCATCTAAGTTTACCAGTGTTCTGTCACTTATGAATGTGTCACCATCTGAAGTAATATGAAAACCATACAACTCAGGTGGCACACTCACCCTAGTGGACCTTCGAAGAGGTAATGAATTATCAACTGGTTCAACAGGAACTGTTTCCTCTGGTTGAGTGCTAGTGTCATCTAAGGTTCCTTCATTGGCTGACTCTCGAATTTCTTCAAGGTCAATGGTGCTCCCACTGTCCTCTTTGAATATGAGCTCTCTCTCCAGAAAGACTCCTCTTCGTGCTACAAAGACCACGTTTTCACTAGGCCTGTAGAACAAATATCCAAAAGACTGCTTTGGGTAACCAATGAAAACACATTCCTCACTTCTAGCTGCTAGCTTGTCGTGAGTCTCTCGTCTTACGAAAACTTCACAACCCCAGACTTTAATATGTGCTAACGAGGGAACTTTCCCCGTCCATATTTCGTGAGGTGTTTTGGCAACCTTCTTTGTAGGGACAAGATTGAGGATGTGGGCGGCTGTCTCTAAGGCATACCCCCAGAAGTGAATAGGAAGCGAAGCACGACTCATCATAGAACGAACCATGTCTAACAAGGTTCGATTGCGCCTCTCAACTACACCATTTAACTGTGGTGTCCTAGGAGGAGTCAATTGTGAGACTATCCCACATTCTTTCAGATAGTCGTTGAACTCGATACTAAGATACTCCCTGCCTCTATCGGATCTAAGTATCTTTATCTTTCTGCCCAATTGATTTTCGACCTCATGCTTAAACTCTTTGAACTTTTCAAAGGTTTCTGACTTATGTTTGATCAAGTAGATATAACCATATCTGCTATAATCGTCAGTGAAAGTCACATAGAATCGATTAGCATCCCTTGTGGTTGATCTGAAGGGCCCACACACATCTGTGTGTATGAGATCCAACAGACCTTCACCTCTTTCACAAGACCCTGTGAATGGTGATTTTGTCATCTTTCCCAAAAGACAAGATTCACACATGTCATCTGATTTTAGGTCAAATGATTCCAACACTCCATCCTTTTGGAGTTGGGCTATGCGTTTCTTGTTAATGTGTCCAAGACGACAATGCCACAAGCATGCCTTGTCTACACTATTAGACAAGTCAATATTAAGTACACTATTTCCTAAGCTATCAACACAAGTCACTGTTTCATACACACCATCACAAGGTAAAGCTTCAAATATAAAAACACCATTCTTATAAACAGAAATTGAACCATTCAAATCATTAAAAGAATATTTAAAACCTTGTCTGAACAATGCATGAAATGAAATAATGTTTCTCGTCATCTCAGACGAATAGCAACAATTTATCAAATCTAATCTAACATCATTACTAAGAAAAAGCTGATAAACTCCGATCTTGGTTACTGGTGAAGACTTTCTGTTTCCCATGATCAAGTTTATCCTTCCTCGCTCTATCTCCTCACTTTCCTTTAGCCCCTGCATATCAGAACAGATATGAAAACCACATCCTGTATCAAGGACCCATGAACGAGAAGATAATGAGTTATTAGCAGAAATAATGTAAATACCTGCCGAAGATGGCTTCACTTTGCCATCCTTGATATCTTGCAGATATTGTGGGCAAGATCTCTTCCAATGCCCCTTTTGATTGCAATAAAAGCAAACAGCCTCTTTTGGATCAGAAACATGGGGAGTGGAACCATTGGGCTTAGCCTTTGGGCCATTACTAGACGACCCAGCTTGAGCCTTGCTCTTCCAATTTTGCTTGGGAGGACCTTTCCTCTTTTTCCCCTTTCCCTGTCCAATAGCCAACACAGGGGCACTTGCAGGTGTGGAGGGTATACTTTTACCCTTCATCCCTGCTTCAGCTGTCTGCAACAAGTTGTGCAATTGGGCCAGAGTCTGCTCAGTATTGTTCAAATGGTAAGTTAGAATAAACTGACCATAACAATCAGGTAGTGAGTTCAAGACCATGTCAATGGCCAATTCCTCATCAAAGTGAATGTTGAGCTTGACCAAACGCTCTATGTAGCGTTGCATTATTTACACATGTGACACAACCGATTCCCCTTCTTTCATCTTGCAAGCCATGAGTGACTTGACTACTTCAAACTTTTCTTGACGAGCTCACTTATGGTACTTTTCCATAAGGTCCTTGTTCATCTCGAAAGGCCAGTAGTCCTCATAGTACCTTTGCAGTTCTGGGGACATGGTTGCCACCATGATGCACGCCACTTTGATAGCATCATCATAATGTTTCTTGTAGGCAGCAAGATCTTCAGGAGTAGCTTCAGACTCATCAAGCTCTTTGAGCTCCTTTTCAAGAACATATTCTTTGTTCTCAAAACAAAGCGCCATCTTGATGTTGCGCATCCAATCGTTATAGTTTGAGCCATCCATAACGACTTTGGAGCAGATATTGAGCAAAGAGAAGTTTTGGTTGGAGGAGGACGAAGCAGAAGTGTTTCCAGGAGTAGACATCTGAAAAGAAAGAAAGTTTTAGTTAGATTTCAAGATACCTTAATAGAATAACCCAAAGATATGATATCAAGGTTAGGATCCAACTATGAAGATTCACAACTTAGAAATGGGATGCCGAGATCCAAGAGTAAATTTCATAAAGGTAGGTGAATGACGATTCACTAATTCCACCATTAGACGAAACAAACGAAGTGAAATTCCTAATTCTTTTGAGATATATTGAAACTATTCAATGGCATGTTTTAATCTCAGATTATGCTCTTCTATTTGTGACTGGGATGCCGAGGATCACAAACAAGATGTGAATAACCATGCAAATGTGCTTGGTAACCTCATTGTCTTTATCATTAACTATGGATGTGCTGGTAAACCACACACGCTCCATCAAAATGACAATTATGAGATACCCATTACTACTCTTTATTAGTGCCTTTTAGTGTGCTGGTTAACCACACACGCTCCACTAACGACCAATAAAGCATAATGTGCAATTTCATGGATTAGCATACTTTTCACATTTTTTTCTAAAGTAACTAGAGTTGGGATTTTGTAAAATAATGTTCTAGTACTTTCTTTAATAACATCATACTTTTAATGAAAGTAGTTGTCCTATCAAACCCGTTCTGCTAACGACCCTCCACTAATCAAGGGAGCGGTGGGTGAGAGTGGACACCCATTCAACTACCATTTTATAGGCAGTTTCCTTATACCCCCTTATAGACTAGCTTCGTGAATGAGGCATACTAGCGATTTGACTGACCATATTCTTATACATATATAATATTAAACTTTTAATCATAATACATATATAAGGTGTGTTTTAAACTTTTTAAAACTTCAAGGTTTATATAAATTTCGAAATTTAAACTATTAAATTAAATTTAAATAAACCAAATAACTAGATTTAATATTTATCTTTTAATTAACTATTAATCAAATTATTAAATCATGTGAGGATTATCTAATCAAATTAATCAATTAATTTAATCCTAATCCTTATCCCTCTAAATTTCAAAAATTAGGGTAAGGATAATTATCCAATTAATCTAATCAAGTAACAATTATCCAAAACAAGAAACTCTAAAACTTCTAGCATATTTCGAAATTTACAAGGGAGGAGGCTAGGGTTTTCAAAACCCTAACCCTAATTTCGATTAGGGTTCTTTGGAGGCTAGGGTTTTCGAAAACCCTTTGATCCAAAACTCTAAAACGAAAATTTGGCCTTTAGGGTTTAATAGCTATAAACCCTAATTTGCAATTCAACAATTATAGCAATTCAATTTAAAACAAACAATGGCTCTGATACCACTGATGGGTTTTAGGTAAAACAAATAAACTAGAAAAAACAATTCCTAAGTTCACATGCAACCTACTTTGGATCTATGTTTTAACTATTGAACATATAACTTTGAATTGCAAACAAGAACCATAGAGGAGAGAGGCTAATTTCGAAATTAACAAACTAGGGTTTAGGAGTTACATACCTTTCAATTGTTATAGTAAACAATTGATAATCCTCTTGATCTTGATCTTGATCTTCTTGGAAGCTTAGCACCACAAATGTAATGCCTCTAATGGAATCACACCCAAGAACTAGCAAGAAGGAAACTTGGAGGAGAGAGGATGGAGAGAGTATGTAATTTCGGCCTTAGGGTTTCTTCCAAAGAATCAGTAACCTTAAATGTGAGCCAGGAGGCTCCTTAAATAGCTGAGGGAACTAGGGTTTTGGGAAAACCCTAATGATCCTTGCTTAAGGCCTAAGCAAAGCCCAAGGGCTTTATCTAGAACCCCTTGGACGAAATCTCTAGGGTTTCCCCTATGGATTTCGTCCACCTCCATCCAAGGAGGTTCTGGATCCTTCCATTCAACTATTAGTTAATTGCAAACTAGTCCCTGCACTTTATAATTAATTCTTTTAACCCCAAAATTAATTCTGATTAATTTCTGGCTAACTATTAATTAAACATAATGATTTCTAATTAATATATTAATCTATTAACATATTAATAAATCATTTATATATTAATTTATTAATCTTATAAATTAATATCTCTCCTTTCATAATTTCCTTGTCCAGTTGCTAGGTTGAGGGCAACCCAAAAGGACTGTGTTGCTATCAATTCAAGTACATACAAATTATAGTTATGGGCTTAGACACCTAATCCAACATCAATATAGCCTGATCAACTATATTCATTCGAGACATGACCAACATGTGCTTGGAAGTGACTTTGGTGTTGCAACAAGCCTAAAACTTACCCGGTATCCATATAACTTAAAATATTATAGGAGTATTTTAGTCAGAGTCGAATACCTTGTAGAAATTCATTCCTAGTGTTGCTACCTATTCGTTTCTTAGCGATAACTTACTTGCATAGTAACCTTTCTTTGCTTATCGCTTAGTAGAACACTCTAACCATCATATTGAGATACATCTTGCTTTATATCTCTTGATTCGATTCCAGAGGACTTACCATCCTCTTCTTCCTGATTGATTCTAGAACAAGATGCCTCCCCATAAAAGACCTATCAGAAGGAATGACGACGATCCACCACCACCGGCCCCCCAGTTCGATCCCGTTATGTTCCAAGCAGCTATTACTGCTGTTGTGGCAGCCGCGATGTCACAGATGAATCCTGGCGGATCTGGTGGTCAGGGAGGTGGTACTCATCCCCAAAATCATGAAGGTGGTCAGGGACACCAGAAGGAGTGCTCCTATAAAGACTTCATGAACGCAAAACCCACATCTTTCGACGGCAAAGGAGGAGTTATTTCCCTAACTCAATGGATCGAGAAAATTGAGTCCATCTTCGAAATCTGCTCTTGTTCCGAAGCTAACAAGGTGAAATTCGCCGCTTGCACTTTCGCCAACAAAGCATTGACCTGGTGGAATGGCCGGGTCAAGTCCCTAACCCTGCCAATAGCAAATGCTATGGGTTGGGAGAGCTTGAAGGAACTCATGATAGCTGAGTACTGCCCTCGGGGTGAAATGCAGAAATTAGAGCACGAACTCTGGAACCTAAAGATGAAGGGTTCTGACATTGCTACCTACACTTCTAGGTTTGAAGACCTAGCGCTTCTTTGCCCGGGAATGGTCACCCTGGAAAGCAAGAAGGTTGAAAGATACATTTGGGGGCTGGCCCAACCGACCAAAGGAAATGTCCTGGCTGCTAGGCCAAACACCTTCGACAGCGCTAAGTGTCTAGCGCAGACCCTCATAGATCATGGAGTCGATCTCGATGAAGTGACAGCCACTCCCGAACCGGCTAAAGGGAGTGGAGAGAAAAGAAAGTTCTGGAGACAGAAAAAGGGCCAATCTTCGCAGGAACCCTCAAAGAAGCAACACGCGGTAGCAGTCCACGCTGGTACTACTCCTGCCGCTGCTCCTGCCACTCAAGCACCTACCCATGGATATACTGGTACCCTCCCTTGGTGCAGCAAATGCAACTATCATCACCGCATCCCCGGCCCATACCGTGAAACGCTCTGCAGCAACTGTGGAAAGAAGGGTCACATGGCTCGAAGCTGCAAGACACCAGTTCATACAACCGACCAGGCCTCTGGAGCAGGTGTCGGTAAAGCCTGTTATGGCTGTGGGGAAGTCGGGCATTTCAAGAGAAACTGCCCCAAGGCAACAACAACAGGTGGCACAGGGAGAGTGCTAACGATGGGTCAAGAGGAAGCCGTGGCTGACCCTACCGTTGTGACGGGTACGTTCCTCCTCGATAACTCTTATGCATGCATTCTTTTCGATTCCGGTGCTGAAAGAAGTTTTGTTAGTCATGCATTCAAGCATTTTCTTAAACATAAATCCCGACCTTTAACCGAAACGTTTACCGTTGAAATGGCTAACGGTGAGAAAGAGAGCACTAAAGACATATTCGTGGTTTGTATCCTCACTCTGAACGACCATTCATTCCCCATCGATCTTATGCCAGTATCTATAAAAAGCTTTGATGTCATCATCGGCATGGATTGGTTGAGCCCCAATCGTGCTGATATTCTTTGTTACGAAAAAGCTATCCGTCTCAATCATCTCTCCGGAGAAACCCTCATGAGCTACGGTGATAAACTCAGTTCAAACCTTCGCATCATTTCGTGCATCAAAGCTCAGAAACTCCTGCGAAAGGAGTGTTATTCCTAGCCCATGTCATCAACGAGAAGCAGGAAGTTAAAGACTTCGAGAGCATCCCCGAAGTCTGCAACTTTCCCGATGTCTTTCCCGAAGATCTTCCGAGAATCCCTCCTGAACGCCAAGTCGAGTTTCGCATCGACTTAGTCCCCGGAGCTACTCCCGTAGCTAAATCTCCATATCGCCTAGCACTAGCAGAAATGCAGGAGCTATCTAGTCAGCTCAATGAGCTGCTCAGCAAACGATTCATCAGACCGAGTTCCTCACCCTGGGGAGCCCCGATCTTGTTCGTGAAAAAGAAGGATGGATCCTTTCGGATGTGTATCGATTATCGGGAGTTGAACAAGCTCACAGTCAAAAACCGTTACCCTCTTCCTCGAATCGACGATCTCTTCAACCAACTTCAAGGAGCTAGCTACTTCTTAAAAATAGATCTAAGATCAGGGTACCATCAGCTGCGAGTCCATGAGAGTGATGTTCCTAAGACAGCATTTCGGACTCGATATGGTCACTACGAGTTCGTAGTAATGCCCTTCGGTCTAACCAACGCACCGACAGTGTTCATGGACCTGATGAACCGGGTGTGCCATCCTTTCTTGGACAAGTTTGTCATCGTGTTCATCGACGATATACTTGTCTATTCAAGAAGTGAGGAAGATCATCGACAACACTTGAGATCGGTGTTGGAAACCTTAAGGACGGAGAAGCTTTACGCAAAGTTCTCCAAGTGCAAATTCTGGATTCGAAAAGTAACCTTCCTAGGTCACGTGGTAAGCGAAGAAGGCATACACGTGGACCCCTCAAAAATCAAAGCGATAGAGAACTGGTCAGCACCGAAGACACCCACAGAAATCCGTCAATTCTTGGGTCTCGCTGGCTACTATCGCAGGTTTATCCAGAATTGTCAAACCCTTAACCACTCTAACTCAGAAAGGCGTAACCTTTTGTTGGAGTGAAAAACAAGACACTGCGTTCCAAACGTTGAAGCGGGCCCTATATAGCGCACATGTCTTGTCTCTGCCCGAAGGGACGGAGGACTTTGTTGTCTACTGTGATGCATCCAATCAGGGCCTAGGCTGTGTGCTCATGCAACGGGGAAAAGTTATTGCTTACGCCTCGAGACAGCTGAAAGTACACGAAGTTAACTATACAACGCATGACTTAGAATTGGGGGCAGTGGTCTTCGCACTGAAGATATGGAGACATTATCTCTACGGAACCAAGTGCACTATCTTCACTGACCATAAAAGTTTGCAGCATATCTTCGACCAGAAGGAGTTGAACATGCGACAACGGCGTTGGGTCGAGCTACTCAGCGATTACGAGTGCGAAATCTGCTACCATCCCGGCAAGGCCAATGTGGTGGCAGATGCCCTCAGTCGAAAAGAGTATTCAGGTCGCAGAGTGAAGGCACTGACTATGACTATCCATTCCCATTTATCCGCGCAAATCAAGGAGGCTCAGCTGGAAGCCTTAAAACCAGAGAACATGCCAGGTGAAGCCTTGAGGGGAATGGAAAAGAACCTAGAGATCAAGGGAGACGGAGTCTATTATTTTGTGGACTGGATCTGGACCCCAAAGTTCGGTGGTTACAGAGAGGTTGTAATGAACGAAGATCACAAGACTAGATACTCCGTTCACCCAGGTTCGGACAAGATGTACCTCGATCTCAAGAAGTTATATTGGTGGCCAAACATGAAAGCGGAGATCGCTACATTCGTGAGCAAGTGTATGACTTGCGCCAAAGTAAAGACCGAATATCAGAAACTCTCAGGTCTACTCCAACAGCCAGAAATTCCCGAATGGAAGTGGGAGATGATTACTATGGATTTCATCACCAAACTACCCAAATCTCCGAGTGGGTACGACGCCATTTGGGTGATAGTCGATCGACTGACTAAATCCGCTCACTTCCTGCCAATCAAAGAAACCTTCAAAATGGAGAGACTGACACGAATCTACATCCAAGAGATAGTCTGATTGCACAGTGTACCTGTGTCCATCATCTCCAGTCGAGATAGCAGGTTCACTTCGAGATTCTGGCAATCCCTGCAGAAGGCTCTTGGAACTAAGTTGGACATGAGTACAACTTATCATCCTCAAACAGATGGGCAGAGTGAGAGAACCATACAAACCTTGGAAGACATGTTGAGAGCATGTGTCATCGATTTCGGTAAGTCGTGGTACATCCATTTACCCTTGGTCGAGTTCTCCTACAACAACAGCTACCATACCAGCATCAAGGATGCGCCTTTCGAAGCCCTCTATGGCCGCAAGTGCAGATCCCCTCTGTGTTGGGCTGAGGTGGGCGACACGCAGTTAGCCAAGGGACAAGTCCCAGATAGCACTCTCACTGGTCCAGAAATCATTCGAGAAACCACAGAAAAGATCGTCCAAATCCGAGAACGACTGAAAGCCTCTCGAGATAGACAAAAGAGCTACGCCAACATACGACGAAAACCCTTGGAGTTCCAGGTTGGAGACCGCGTTTTGTTGAAGGTCTCGCCCTGGAAAGGCATGATACGCTTTGGGAAGCGTGGAAAGCTAAATCCAAGATACATAGGACCATTCGAGATCCTTGCTAGGATCGGTCCCGTAGCATACAAACTCCGTTTACCTCAAGAGCTTAGCAACATTCATCCTGTCTTCCACGTCTCGAACCTTAAAAAGTGCTTATCCGACGAGACTCTTACTATTCCTCTCGATGAGATTGAAATCAACGAGAATCTAAACTTTGTGGAAGAACCAGTCGAAATCATGGATAGAGAGATCAAACGAACAAAACAAAGTCGCATCCCGATAGTGAAGGTTCGCTGGAATGCCAAGCGGGGACCTGAATACACTTGGGAGCGCGAAGATCAGATGAAACAGAAGTATCTGCATCTCTTTTCTAATCCATGATTTGTATTCTATATTCGAATTTCGGGACGAAATTCCCTCTAACGGGGGATGATGTGACAACCCGAAACTTTTATCCTATACAATCGATCTTTATAGCAATATTAAACTCGATTTTATCATCTTTTAACGCCGTTTAAGAGCTAGTTTAAGTGTTCTAAGCTTGAGTACAGTTGGGAATGAGATTAGCAATGAGTCAACATGTCGTTTAGAAGCAAAATCAGGCCATACACCCTCATGAGAGGTGTGTACGGCCGCACACACGGGTGTGCGGCCGCACACCCATCCCCCAGCCGCACACTCGTCCCTTATATATATAAGGAGACCCCTTCACTCATTCCTTTCCTTTGGCTGCACTCTACTACTTTCTCTCTCTAAGAACTTCACCCAAGAACACTCTAAAGGCCTCAAAATCGACATTTCGGACACAAATGAGGAGTGTACGGCCGCACACTCCTGTGTACGGCCGCACACACCCTCTGTACGGACGCACACTCCTGTGTGCAACCGCACACACAGCCTGGCCGCACACCCTGGCCGCACACCCACTCATATGGCCGTACACCTCCCTTATTTGATCATATAGGGTCCCGACAAGCATTTCCAGGTCTTTAGGGTGATTTCCCGTCATGTTTAGCCATGAAACACCCTAATTCTAACACACATATGTGTTATCATATGTTAATAGGATCCACTCGTGTACGAAACATCGGTTGACACTCAACACTCGTAACCAATTGTGCTTTCGGATCCTACGATAAACTGTGAGTTCATACCCCTATACTTTTCCGAGTTTTTCATGTTTTCAGGGGGGAATACAAGCAAAAGTACAAGGAAACTTGTGCTCAAATATATTATTTTGTTTAAAATAATTTCATGTTCAGTATGCTTTCAAACACAGAAAACCATTTTACCACTCGATTTAGAAATCAACTCGTAGAAACAGTTTTCAAATCTAAAGAAAGGAACTTGTGAACCTTATCATAATATGTATTATTTCATAAAGGATTCACGCAAATTATAAACAGGATTTTCAACATTGTTATTTGTAAGTTCGTTAGGCTAAGTTTGAGACATGTCCTCGGTAACACTCCCCCGGATTCGTGAGTGGAGGACTACGACTTATAACCAGAATCTCTTGGAGGGAGAGCGTGACTATTGTGTATAGATCTATATGGGACTGACTATCCCACACCCTCGCTGCTAGCTACAGCGGAACCATTTGGTTCAGGGGTGACAAAGTCATAAAAGATACTGGCCCATTTACGCGCCTTATCCAGTCTCAGTACGGTTATGGCACTCACAACTTAGGTAACGAGAATTTACTTTTCCAATATACTCCTCTGGGTGTAACCAGAGCTTCGAAAATACGGCTAATGTACTCCTCTGGGTGTAACCAGAGCTTCGAAAATACGGCTAATGTACTCCTCTGGGTGTAACCAGAGCTTCGAAAAGAAAACTGATGTCCGAGTATGGTAGATACTCGCGTATGGATAATTAACTATCAACCCTTAAGAAAATATGGGATTTTCTGGAATAACTTAATCTTTCATAAACAGTCTGTTTAATGTGTAACTAATGGATAATCAAACGTCTTTCATAAGAAAATATGGGATTTTCTTGGGGAAATAACTTTTCAAAGAATCAAGGAAACCTTTCTTTCACCAGAATTAACTGCTTATGAACTCACCAGCTTTATGCTGATATTTTAAAACTGCTTGTATTCTCAGGGCATCAATAGGCAGGTACTATTGCCAACTTTTGGAGAAGATGGAACATCCTGAAGTCACATCTTTTACTTTTGCTATATATACTGATATGTATAAACTATGTTTTCGAACAATGTAAATATTCTTATTATAATGTAATGGTGTGTTTACTATGCTTACTATGATACAACTGTTGTGATACTACGCATGACGTCCTCCGCCCCGGAACGTTTCCGCCATCGGTTTCGGGGTGTTCCGGGGCGGAGGACGTTTCGCCACATCGGTTTCGCCTGTAGTGCCCCGTTTCGCCACATCGGTTTCGGTGCCCTACAGAGACGGATGGTGTGTCCCCTTCTGAGGCAGTTCTTGCAATACATCTTCCGACACTTTCCGGTATGATGAAAGTTGCACTTATTACATTTAGGGAGGGTTCCAGCATATCGATTGCCGGGTGCTGGAGTGGCTGGTGTCGTGGCAGCATGGACCGCACCCGTCCGTTGTCCATCTGAGGGCTCTTGTGTTGATTGTCTTTTCTTCCCGCTCCCGGATTTTTTTTTATCATCACATCCTTTGGTTGACTCAGGAACGGGGGCCATTATGCCTTGGCGGATTCCATGGTCCACCAGTGTTCGAGCCAGACGTTTGGCACTGTTGAACGTAAGGGGTTTTGCTGTAATCACGTTTCCTTGGATTGGAGAAGGTAGTGCCCAAATGTATCTCTCTACCTTCCTGCTCTCCGGGGTAACCATCCCAGGGCATAGTGCAGCTAAATCGCTGAATCTATCTGTGTAGGCTACTATATCTGAGCCTGCCATGGTAAGATTCCACAGCTCTTGCTCTAGCTTCTGTATTTCGCCCCTCGGGCAATACTCTTCCAGCATCATTTCTTTTAGATTTTCCCAGCCCACTGCGTTTGCCACTGGTAGGGTCAGCGACTTGACATGGCTATTCCACCATGTAAGGGCTCTGTCAGAGAAGGTGTAGGCAACAAACTTCACTTTGCTCCCTTCTGGGCACTCGTAGATCTCAAAAATGGACTCTGTTTCTTGAACCATCGCATTAGGGCGATGACTCCCCCACTTCCATCGAAGTATTTGGGTCTACAGTTCATGAAGTCTTTGTACGAGCACTCTCTTGTGTGTCTGTGGCTCTCCCCGTGGTTAGAGTTGTTGGTACCACTACCCGATCCAACGGTACCACTTGTGTGGATTTGAGTCATGACAGCTGTCACTACGGCTGTTACTGCCGCCTGAAAGACAACCGGGTCATACTGTGGAGATGGTGGCGGTGGTGCGTTGTTTTTGTTTTTATTCGACTTCTTCGGTGGCATCCTCTGCCAAAAGGTTTAAAAGATGAAACGAGGGTAAGTCTTTAGTGGTGGTTGCAAGTCGAGAGTCACTTGAATCGAAGTTATCTTAGTTCTGAGTGTATCATGTTCTAACTTTTACAGTGTTCTGAAAACAATTCATAACAGAGGTCCATGCAAAATAGACTTATGAATTTTGATAGTGACTACCCTCTTAGTGAAGTCTTGTGACCTGGTTTACTGTTACTAGTTGTTATGATAAATGTGATAAGCCTTAACACATAGTGTGAGTTGTGTAATCACTAATTCACTAGATTGCATTAGTTAGTTAATTATTAGTGTGACGTATAGGGTGCTCTGCCACCTAGCGCGCCTCGTGAGTGGTTTCCTGTGTTCTTTGTCCTAGTTATGATGGCCCTGGTTTCAGCTGTGGGGATTTGTTGTCTCTGTACTTTCTTATGGTTTTCCTATTCTCAATAGTTCATGCTTCGGGTTCTATCACTGATCTCCACCACTTCATGATGGAAGATTTGACTCCTCATATGATTCCTTCTAGGAATCCACTTTATGAATCCTCTATTTTTCCTCTTTGACTACTCTGTTGGTGGTTGTAGTGGAGTGGCTATCTCTATCTAGGTTGTTCGTGCGAGAATGGGAATGTCTAAAGAATCTTATGAGATTAAGTAAAACATTTCTTCTGATGTTTTTGGTGATCCAAACTGGTTCCTCCTATAATCAAGCAGTGCATGCAAGTTGTATATAACCAAGATCAGATAGACCTTCGAATAAGTGATCCTACTATAAAACCACAACCAAACAAGGAACATGTAGTAGAGCGAAGATCACAAATTCTAAGTCTATAAGATCCCAATTATATATAACCCTGGAAGCATGCACTTCACAACTATATACCTAGCAGTAAAGATCTTTTAGTTTTCACATAAGTTTGTTATAGTACCTAAAATAATCCTATAGTATTTTAACTTTATGTTTTGTTCTAGAGATCCTTTGTATATAGAGTTAGGTAAGTTTTAGACTCGTTGCAACACCACTATCACTCCCAAACACATGTTGGTCGTATCTCAAATAAATATAGTTGATCAAGCTATATTTATCTCAGATGTGATTACATAACTGCCTAGGTTTGACTGTAGTGTCCAACATCTAAATACTTTTGTTTTGTTCTTCTTGTGACACCTGTTCTTAGTATGTATGCTTGTTCGTATACCTCTCGTAAAATACTTATATATTAAAAGTATACTTTTAGTCAAAGCACTTCGGCCCCATTGTATTTATAGTTGTGTATCTTTTACTGGTTGATATACTGAGTTCACTATAAACAATGCTCTGATACCAATCTGTCACACCCCCAAACCAGAACGGCGGAAACGCTCGGGGGCGGAAGACATCACGTACAGTATCACAATAATTGTAAAATAGTAACCAAAGCAACAACAACCATGGTATTAATAGTATAATGCTTACATTGTATTCGAATCATACATAACTGACTCCAAAAGTAAATAACAAGTAAAGACTCGAAGCTACTATGCTCCATCTTACTGAAACCGGTGCGAGTACCTGTCTACTAGTGTCATGAGAATACAAGTAGTTTTAAAAGAGTATCAGTATTTAAACTGGTGAGTTCATAAGCGTTTTGTTTTAGAAAACAGGTTCTTTGTTCTCTGAAAATCGCGATGTATTTCTCCAGAAAAACCTATATTTTCTGATGTAATGAATGTTAAGTAAAATGATTCGTACCAGTTCCGCCGATGAGTACTTAGTGTATACAAGTCATAAACAATCCAGATTAAACAAACAATCGATTGTGTGGTTCTGCCCCAAGCCCACAACCAAACAAGGAACAGGAAATGAGGCGGAGGCCATACATCCCACTGGTTGTCGGATCTTCATGTATATAACCTTGTCGTATTCACCAGGTACTTACAGAGGTATTTGTTTTAGTCCTTTGAAATCTGTTGAAAATGTTCCTCAAGAAAATCCGATATTTTCTTAGTAAGAGTGATAATACCAGTTCCTTATATGACCACTTAGTTATACTAGCTATGTATAAACCAATATCGAACGGACAGTTGACTGTGTGGATCTGCCCTAAGCCCACAACCAAACAAGGAACAGGAAATGAGGCGGAAACCACACATTCCACGGTCTATCGGATATTCTTCATACATAACCTGGATGCATAAACTATGGAATTATAGAATTAACAATGAATGTTCGTTAGTTGAATGATAAACCGATTGTTTGTAGATACTGATGTTTGTCCTGGAAAATCCTATATTTTCCCTAAATGTGAGTTGTTGTCTTAACTGTTCCAAAACTGGAAAGTACAAGTATTTTCCATACTTATGTTGTTAAAGCATTGTTCTGTTTGAAAACCCTAGCTACCACCAGTAATGTATAGTAGTTTTATTACTTAAAATAAAACTAGTCGAAAATGTATTGTTCTGTATTCTGAAAGTGTTGTTAATACCCTCCTGAGATCACTTATTACATACGAGTTATAGAAATCTAGATCGAACAGACAGTCGGTTGAGTGATTCTGCCCTAAGCCCACAACCAAACAAGGAACAGGAAATGAGGCGGAAGTCACACATCCCACTGCATTTCGAATGTTAATTTCATATCACCCTAATGTATATACTAAGTAATCACATAGTTATTAACCCTGATGACTGTTTGTTAAACATATTATTACGTGAACGATTCGTTGTTTTCCGTGTGAGTTCTTATAACCATGCTGATGGACGATAAACTCTACGACGTACTTCGGACGTCGTAAACTGTAATGACGTTTGTCACCCCAGGATGACTGAAGCTAATAGTCAGGGTGCGGGATTGTCAGTCATGTATAGATCTATACACAAACTCACGCTCTCCCTCCAGGAGACTCGGGTTCCTAAGGAGTAGACTTCCTGGAAGTCGTGTCTCACAATTTAGTTCTCTCAACGAATTCACGAATAATACAATGAAACCCCTTTTTGTTAATAGCATGTATCCTTGTAAAAATAATACTTTTGTTCCATAGTTCATAAGTTCGTTTCCTTGTTAGAAACCTGTGCTCGTAAAGTTTATATCTTAACGTTTGCAAAATTGTTCGTAAGTCTAGTAGTAACAATGTTTGTCATGTTTAGTAGGTTCTACGTTCAAATGCGTGTTAACGATAAGAAAATATAATAAACCAAATTATATTTTTAGACACGAGATTACTTGTGTTTTACTTGTATTCCCCCCCCCCTAAAAACATTAAAAAGCTTGGAAAAATATGGGGGTATGAACTCACAGTTGTTTATGTGCACGTGCTTGACAGCAAGACTGGAAAGATCACCATCGATTTGGAGTGCGCGGAGTTAACAGTATCCTAATGATAATTAAACACATAATTGTATTTAAATTAGCTAGACCATTACTGAAGGTGTTAGAAAACACTTGCCTTCGGGTTAGGAATGTTACTGAGACTTGTTTGAAGGGGAAAAAGAAGGTCTACAGTCATGGTTCACGGCTCAAGACTGTTTGCGGCCGTGAACTACGTTTGCGGCTGTGAACGGTTTTCGGCTATAAACGGTTTGCAGCCTTTGAAGATTTGAAGTCTGTTCTTGGTGTTCTTGAGGAAAAACTTGAAGATTTGAAGGGTTGATCTTGATGATTTGAATGTTCTTGGGAGGTTCTTGAGAGCACCAAGAGAGGATTTTCGAGTGAAAAACATGAGAAATAAGGAATCTCTCCGGTAAAAACCTTTATACCGGTTGGGTTTACGGTCGGAAATGGGTTTACGTCCGTAAACGAGTTTGCGGCCCAGGGGTTTGCGGCCGTAAACGCACTGCTGGACGCGACTATGCTGATTTTTGAAGGAAAACTTGATTTTTCGCGTGATTTTGGTCACGACACTTATATAAATTTTATCTATATAGTTTAGATGGTTTTTCAACCTTTACGAACTTAACGGAAAAAATAAAATTCGAAATTTTATTTGACGGAAATTGACTTTTGTTGACTGGAAAGTTTCGGGTTGTTACATAATCTTTAGGGTTTCTTATTTAAACTTTTACTTATATATATATATATATATATATATATATATATATATATATATATATATATATATATATAGAGAGAGAGAGAGAGAGAGAGAGAGAGATAGGTTCAGGTGTTTAAAGTAATTATTGTGTTATTGTATGCATAAATATGGACCAATCATTTTAAAAACCTAGATAGGGGTAAAATTGTAATCTTAGCTTTTAATTAATTTTAGTAATTAATTATTCAAATCATAAACCCTTTAATTTAGGCAAAATCGTTTACATTTACCCTTTAAAACCCTAGACAAAAACATCGACCTTTTACAATCAATCAAAGATCAAATGAAAGGTGAAGAAAGGTCAAGCTCCAAAGTTGCAGAGATCATTGGCAGCTCCAGTATCGATTCAATCCAACAATAATCTGAAGACTTATCTGTGATCCGCAATTAGCTTCTTCAAATCGAAGCCCAACAGTCCAATTTATTCGATCTCCTCGAGGTAATTTCAATTTCATTGTTACTTTAGATTAACCCAACCAATTCTTTCTCATATCTCTGTTGCTCTGACATAAATTACAGAAATATATTGGGAGCTCACAGAATGGGATGCGATCATTGGAGTCTCGTGTACATGGGCTAGAGTCAACACTCGATGAAATTTCATTCGATTTGGCAAAGTCAACCGGAAGAATCTCAAATCCCGAACCTACCCTCTGTTGCAGGTTACCAGGTGCAGATCTTTAGCTATCGGCTGCTTCTCTCTCGATTCCGGAATAGTGTGTGAAGGGAAGAGAGGTGGGTGGTTCAATCGACGAGATGAAGAGGCGGCATTTGGTTCAGCGAACTCGTTCGCGTATCTATGGCAAGTGTGTTGCGAGGTTTCTTGGTCGATTCTCGTTTCAGTCCCTTAGAGAAAACCCTACCTTTGGTGCTTCAGCGAACTCGTAATTCATCGCCTTTCCCTTTTCTTTCAGTTTACTGATTTAATTTCCATTGAAATTGATGATCGGTATGTCGATTCTCATCGGATTCATGATATAAATCCCTGTTTAATTAGTGGATTCAATTGACTTTTGCTGTCAAATCCCTACTTCCGATTTCAAAATTGGTATAAATCTCCACTCATTTGAAATATGTTGTCGCAGACCCACGAATCCTTGACAGAAGTCCTCATCTTTATTTCTGCATTTCTAATTTTCACTCCTTCGTCAAAATCCTAAAGGTACACAGGGTATGGGAGTCCATATGTCAAGATGGATATGCCTCATGGTTATCATTTATCAATTCAAGACATGGTACTACGAGGGTATATGTGTATTTTCATTCCTTGTTTTCTCAATAAAACATTCACTGAATTGATGTGTACACATCACCTTTAATATATACTGATTTGTAGCCTACTATTGAATCATAGAAGCAAGGTAGCTTACATACTTGCAATTCATGTTATTTTCACTTCAGGTCTGTTAGAATTTGCAAATTAACAATCTTTTGGTTAAATTTGTCATAGAGCTTATTATGATGCATGACAGGTGTTTGTGGAAGTTCCTGAAAAATAATCTGACCATACCATGTGGTATTCATTCTGTCAGATTTACTAAAATTTTGTGTTATTTATTTGCCATGCAAAAGCATTCTCAGAGAATATTATTATTACATGATTTGATTCATGGCAATTATTTTGGTAAAATGTCTAATTTCATTGATGATCAAGGGCTTGAAGATTAGATGATGGCTTAACAATTGTCACTGGTCTTCACAAAGGAAAGAACTATTCTTCTTATAGAATAATCTACAATAGAATGATAGGAGTATATGTAATAATATATTCTGCTAGAATATTCAGGTCGAATAATATCCATGGTTTTGTTTGTTATTAATGAGTATTTCATTATCATAGACTATTATATAAAGTTTTTACATTTTTAAGAATGTAATGAAAAATTTGAAGTTGTATCCAAAAATTTGTTATTAGTCGGTGTTGGCATTCTAATAGAATATCATTCTAATAGAAATATATATCCTGAAATTCCTAGAGAATATGATTCTAACAGAATGACATTCTAACAGAATAAAATCGTGTTTAATTATAAAAATTACGTTATAATTAAAATTAAAGTAATTAAAAAAAATTAGAATTTTAAAATCAAGAGAGTTAATTATCCCAAAAAATATGGAATTTTCCATTTTTAAATTTATCTCAATTGTCTAAAATACTCTTAGAATGAAATTAGATGGTATTTTTCAATTATCTTTAATTTAATAATATGTATTAATCACTTTCTTAAAATAAGTAAAGTGATTGGTCCACATTTATGCATACAATAACACAATAATTAGTTTAAATAGAATAACCTAAGCCTATATATATATATATATATATATATATATATATATATATATATATATATATATATATATATATATATATATATATATTGATGTAAGTTCTTTTGAAAACCAAAGATTTGCGATAACTCGAGAACTCGTAATCAGCTCATCATTTTTCAAAACCAAGACCACTAGTACTCTCCAAATGTTGCGTCAAAACCATATCTAGGCTAAAAAAGAAGATTTGACGAACTTTTTTTAGGAAATGTGCATGCATTCACATCTAACTGTGCATGCATGCACATTTATGTTTTCTGTGTTTTTTTGGCGTTTTCAAGTTACTATTCTTTTAAATGTTGGTATTAGAGTCTCATTTTTGTGTTGGTTTCGAAATTTTTTGAAAAAAGCACTAAATGTGCATACATGCACATATGTGAACATTCAAATGGGCATATATACACATTTCAAAAAAAAAAAGAATTTTATCAAAGCCTAGATATGGCTTAGACGCAAAATTTGAAGATTACTGGTGGTCTTGGTTTGGAATATATATATATATATATATATATATATATATATATATATATATATATAGGGAAAAGGGAATATACATTACAGCCCCACCTAAGCTTAGGTACTAAACCTCTTGAAAATACATTGTTTTACTACATAAAGATTACGGTTAATGGATTCACGATTAATAATTCAAGATGTAAATTCAAGATCGACACACTAGGGTTTAGGGTTTAGGGTTTAGAGTTTAGATTTAGGGCTTAGGGTTTAGGGTTTAGGTTTAGGTTTAGGGTTTAGGGTTTAGGGTTTAGATTTAAGGTTTAGTGTTTAGGTTTAGGGTTTAGGGTTTAGGGTTTAGGGTTTAGATTTAGGGTTTAGGGTTTAAATTTAGGGTTTAGGGTTTAGGTTTAGGGTTTAGTAATGTTTACTTGGGTGAAGTAATAAACGATAATTGAGGAAAGAAAACAGGGATGGTAAAACGATAATGAAAGAAAGAAATGTTGTGGAGGATGATATATTTACCAAGTGAAACCAAATCGGGTATAACTAGCATGTTAAAACGACATATTTTAGAAGTTTAGTACCTAAGCTTAGGTGGGGCTGTAATGTATATTCCCTATCCCCATATATATATATATATATATATATATATATATATATATATATATATATATATATATATATATATATATATATATATATATAGGCTTTGGTTATTGTGTTCTAACTAATTATTGTATGGATGTAAGAATGATTGTGGACCACTCATTTTATTTATTTTAAGAAAAACATTAATCCATATTATTCAATTAAAAAATAGAATAATATCATTTAATTAAAAGAAGGGTAAAAATATATATTTCCATCACTTTCAAATTAGAAAACACAAATTTAAAAAGGGAATTTTCGGATTTTAAGTAATTTTTGATTATCTTAATTTTGAATTCTGATTTTTTTAATTAATTCAATTTTAATTCTGTCAAAATGTCATTTTTTTAAAATGATGTTTTATTATATTGTTTTGTCAGAATGTTATTCTATTACAATATTAATGAAGAAGAACAAAATTCCTGAACCTGAAATTAAATAATAACAACATTCTTATATATTCATATACATCCGAACTTAAATAGAAATTCATAAATATTCTTACAGATTGATACATTTTAATATAATTGTACATATTCTAACAGGATGTCATCAAAATGAATAAAATTCTTAAGAATAACATTCTCAAATATACAATTATTGAACAAATACACTTAATCTTCTTCAATTGTCCAAATAATTGACTTGTTTACACTTAATCTTCTCCAATGTAACTTGTTATTGAACTCAATTCCAAGTCTTTCTCTTGTATGATCAATCTTTGATTCCTTCTTCAAGCCATTCTGAGAGAATAATGATTACCAAATTAAAAAGAAAAAACTAAAGTCCTTTGTACAAATCTGTGGACTTGTGAATTGCACCAAAACTCATAACCAAAAATTGTAGAAAATGCACAAATCACAGAGGAAATATCGAGATTCCATTTCGACAGAATCGGAATTCGAGATTCCATTCCGACATCATTGAAATTCAAGATTCAATTCTGGTAGAATTACCCTCACCATTATTATATATGAATGCAAAATGGAAATTTAGAATGTTAAATAAAACAAAAAAGGTAATATATGATGTAAGAAAGTATCGTTGATGTTATATAGCACCAAATTGCATCAGAATATGTACATACATAATAATTTTCTCAATAATATTGTTGAATCTATATGCCCAAGAATCATTATGGAGTGATATTGCTAATAATATATGATCCTATAGGGTCACACCTTTATCAAGTTGGCACATTTTGTATATTTATTATTAATATGATTTTTAATAAATAATAGCAATCATTGTATTTAATTAGGGAATAATTATTGTTTTGTGAAAATAATAATTATAAGAGAGTATAACTAGTTATTATTTCATATGGTTTGAATTAATAAGTCATGCACAACCTTTTGGACTAGTTGGATTCTTTTGTATTTTACCTAAAGACAAAGTTTATATTTTATAAACTTTGAGTTTATAAAAATTAAAGAACTCTTCTCTTTTCAAGAGCTATGGCCAAAAATATTAAACAAATATGGAGGTTACTTGTCAACCTCAATGCTTTGTCTCCCATGTTTCTAAAGGCTGCCATTACTTTAGAGTATTTTAATGGTTAGGCCTTACTTTTCATGGAGTATTTAAAGGAGTGCCTTGCATGAGTTTTAAGCAAGTTTTTGGTCTCACTTTCCTCCCTTCTTTCTCTCTAAAACTGTAAGTGTGAAGAACATCCTTTCTTTTGAAGTTTGGTTCTTTACTTTGGTGTTTAGAAGCCTTCTTGAGTTGTCTCCTTTAGTGCTTATTTGAGTTAAGCACTTAAAGGCTTAAGACACTCAAGAATACAAGAAGGAACTAGCATTCCAAGGGCCTTACTCTTGATAGTGGATACACATAGAGAAAATCATATTCTTTGATTTTTTGCTATCTTCATAAACACCCCAAAATCATGTGGGTTCAAAGGCTTCAAAGGTTATCATTCTAAACACTATTTTGTTGTTTTTATTTCATTCTAACCTCTATAAATGGATCCATGATGGTTTGGTTTTGTTATGAACTAAAAATAACTTGTTATTTTTAAAGACTTCCGGTGCCGGTTTTTATGAAAAACTAACTTATATTTTGTATCAAAACCCATCAAATATGATGTTGAAGACGATCAACCCATATAGCACCAAAAATGCATTAGAAAGTTTCTAAACACGGTAAATCTTATCAGAGCATAATGTCAAATAATCAATATACATGTAAATCAATTTTGGTATAGTGTTCAACTACTTGTCATAAACATAGTACCCAGTAATCACAAGAAAATGGGCAATTTTTCTAATCATTCAATCTAAAGTTTAAAAACTCTACCATTAGTTCATTCAACAAGCATTCGAATTGATGGTTTTAATCTAACAAAAAAAATTAAATTTTATAAAAAAAAAATACGGAACGAAGATGAGATTAGAACTCCAAATCTGGAATTGAATAAAAACCCTAATTTTTGGAATTAAATTTGTGCCCCCCCCCCCCAACAAAGCCATCAGAAACTGAGTTCAAGAACATACCATGGCTAAGCTTTTGTCAAGCGATTGTGGTGTTAGCGTACGAAGGCAGCATTCGACAATTTCCACCATTAACAGTAATTTTCCTGATAAGTATTTGTGGATTCCAGATACTGATATTGCCATCTACAATGCCACCGGCGACGAGCCTGAGCGAGAATTCCTTTGAACCCAATGTTGGGGATTTCCCTCAAGATAGTAGATTAAATGGTTCAAAAATGGTATTGCGTCAACTAATGGAAGCTTGCAGATTGAAAGTCAAGTTGTGGGTTGTTAAGGCAGTGATGACGGCGGCTGGTGGAACATGGCCACTGGTTTCTTTTGCCAAAGATTAAAGGGTGTATCAGATGGATGAATGGGGCTCGATTCCCTTTCTTGCATCTGAATCGCAGGTCCACATCTCCAATTGCTGCTTCTGATTAGATAGGTTCTCAAGATAAATATAGAGAACTTTAAAAGAAATTATCGAGAACGTGGGGAAGAAATAAGTCTCTGAGATCGGAAAAGGGATTGTTTATATAGATAGAGCTAAGGAAAATGATATGAATAGGTTTATGGAGCAGACATTGGGATTTTGATTCGTGATATAAGCAATTTTCCATATATATTGGAACTTAATTTAGGTTTATAAAAGAAAATTACCAATATACTCTTATCTAGGTTTTTGAATTGATTGGTCCAAAATCATTCCTACATCCATACAATAGTTAGTTAGAATATTTGAACATATATATATATATATATATATATATATATATATATATATATATATATATATATATATATATATATATATATAGAAACAGGATTGGGTGAGGACTCGTGAGGACACCTTGAAAAAATTGAAAAAAATCTAAAAAAATACAAATCATAAAATCGAGCATAGATCTATGTCCGGGAGAAAAAAAATTTGGATCATTAAAATTGAATCATGGATCATAATGATGCAAAATAAAAAAATAAAATTGAATCATGGATCAATTTTAATGATGCAAAAAAAAATTTCCAATTTTTTTTTTCTCTCGGACATAGATCTATGCTCGATTTTTATGATTTGTATTTTTTTTTAGATTTTTTTTCAATTTTTTTAAGGTATCCTCACGAGTTCTCACAGGAACCGGACCCCATATATATATATATATATATATATATATATATATATATATATATATATATATATATATATATATATATGCCTTACCTTTTCAATTATATTTATGTTTCTAATCCAACTCTTAAAACATGTTCGTGATGTTGTATTAAACATGTTTAGAACGTTTATAGATCCATTTTCACGTTAGAACTTCACAAAAATGTATGAAAAAACTATATTTTCGTTTTAAATTGCTTTCAAATTAACAACATGTTTGACAAAACTAGTAACAGAAAGTTGTAGTTTTTTATTCTACAAAAGTGTTTGAAAGGAAAAATAGCTTTTAACTTTTAAAAATTGTAAAATTTAATAAAAGTTAAAAGCTCCAACAATTTAGTTGAAGTAGATTTTGGATTAAATGTACATTTTTTATTTAAATGAAAGATAAAAGATTTTTATGTCACACAAAGTTTTTTTCTTTTTTAATTTTGGAGTTTTTTTTATTAAAAGTTATAATATAAAAATTCTCACAAGTTTTTTGCCACATATGCCGACAAATTTTAATATTTTATCCATTTAAAGATCTTACTTTGTTTTTAATAGATTGATAAGTTTGTTATACTTAATAACTTAAATGGTTAAATTCATGAAAAATATCAGAAAGTTATGAGTTATCGTTTGCTACTTTCATTGTTAAATAAACAATGTTGTATCAACTAGTAAATTTATCCCTTTATAATGACTTAACATATTTGAAAATATAAGTATGGACAAGGGTAATTCGTTTACTTTTATAACAATTTAGTAGATTAAAATTAAAAGTTGTTAGTCTCATCTCACACAACATCACACAAAAAAAAAAAAAAAAAAAAAAAAAAAAAAAAAAAAAAACATTGAAACAAAGAATAAGATTTTTTTTTAATTAAATGTTCCCTTTTAAATCAAAATCAACGACAACAAAGAACTAGACCAAATTTGCACTTTACTTTAAATTTAACTACTCAAGGTCAAGGTTGAAGAACAGCTTCAGACATATGGCTTTTGCTAAAAACGATTTGGGATTCCAGCTTGTTGTTTCGTGTCTGCTGCTCCTCATTACAGGTGGCCAGAGTTCTCAGGGGCATTTTAACAAACATGTTGCGCTCTTCATTTTCGGTGATTCACTTTTCGATCCTGGAAACAACAACTACATAAACACTACTACTGATCAACAAGCGAATTTTTGGCCCTATGGCGAATCATACTTCAATCAGCCAACCGGAAGATTCTCTAATGGCCGTCTCATCTCGGATTTCATCGGTGACAATATCTCAAACAAGCGCCAATCTTTCTTTTTCTTTCAATTTCTTGCTTATCATTCTTGATTTTCCTTTTGCTAACAGCTGAATTTGCTGGATTGCCTCTCATTCCTGCGTATCTCGACCCCCGTTACCATAATAATGAATTTTTGTATGGAGTAAATTTTGCGTCAGCGGGATCTGGTGCATTAGTTGAAACCAATGCGGGACTTGTATGTGTCGTCCCTTCTTTCATACCCACCCTTGAATTTTCTCATGGAGTAAGTGGATGCATGTAGGTAATTGATCTCAAGACACAGCTACAGTATTTCTCCAATTTGGAGAAACGTTTTAGGAGGGATTTAGGTGATGTGAAAACCGAGCAGCTGTTGTCCAACGCTGTCTACTTGTTTAGCGGCGGAGTCAACGACTATGGAGTCCTCATCGGCGACAACCAGAGTAGTTATTATCATGAGCAGTACGTTGAAATGGTGATCGGAAACTTGACCAATATGTTCAAGGTAAACAGGAATTATATATGTTTCTAGTTAATTAATTAATTACCTCAATATATAAACAATTCTTTTTTCTTAACTTAAAAAGGAAATCCATGAAAAAGGTGGGAGGAAGATTGGAATTGGTATGAGCCCGCCATTAGGTTGTTTGCCTATGGCTCGTGCACTACACCCACGTAATACCTGCAACGAAGAATTTAATACCATAGCAAGTCTACACAATCGATTACTTTCCAAGAAAATGGAAGAGATGACAAAAGAATTTGAAGGATTCATGTTTGCAAACTATGATCACTTTACTGCTCTTAGCAAACGGATAAAGAACCCATCAAAATATGGTACTTGTAGTGAGTGAGTTTCATTGTTTTGAATTCGTGAAGTATCACATGAAACATCCTTGGATTTTGATGGATGTGCAGGTTTCAAGGTAGGAGACACTGCATGTTGTGGTAGTGGTCCTTTCCGAGGGATTTTTAGTTGTGGAGGCAAAAGGGGAATACAAGAGTTTGAATTGTGTGATAATCCTGATGATTATGTTTTCTTCGATGCCCCTCATCCTAGTGAAGCCGCAAGCCGACAATTCGCGCAGTTGTTCTGGGACGGAGATTCCAATGTCACAACACCTTACAATTTAAAAGCCTTGTTTCAAGGTACTTATCATTTAAATTTAAGATATGTTACTTTCCTAAAACAATCACTTTAGAATATATGTGTATGTTTAGAGGGTAAACATACACATTATCTAATGATTATAGGTAGTTGGTTGTTTACATGAGAATAACCAATCTACGCCATATATATACATATATACATACACATGTGATTGAACATGTGAATGATCAACATGTTGGGTTGAATATTTTTATTGATCGTTCACAAGTAACAAGTAAATTATTATCATACACGGTAAAGTCTAATGACTTATCTTACATGATAATTATTAGCAAGTAAAAGTATTTTGAGAGTATATATATGGATGCTTATATCTATATGTAGAGAATAAATGTTTCTGAAATTTGATATATTTTATTTTTTAGAAAAGTATAAAAGTGTTAAAAGATAAATTAAATAAAAAAAATGCAATTGTTTAATGTAAACTAAGAAATATTAAATTCAAGCGGTTTAAATGTAATAAGTACCAAACTCCTAAAAGAATGAAAAGTCATCAAACATGGCTCTTAGATTAAATATAGATACGTTGTGACGAAAAACATCGGAAAAAACATGAAAATCTTGAAATCGATCGGTGATTGTGGTGTACCTTTTTGATTTCTGAAATCGGTGGTGGTTGTCACTGTGGTGGTTGCCAACAAGTCGAAGATAGCAAGTGGGTTTATCGTCGTCGTTAGGGTTGGACTTTGTAGCCGGAAAGAAAGAAAGAGCAAACAAATCGATCATCGATTGTGCAACTATGTCTCGTAATTACAAAACAGGATGGGGAAAAATGTTCTTTTGATTAAGAGTCAAGAAGAGTCTGTTTGAGCTAAGCTCTTGTTCTTTCTCCATTTGAGAAAGGCTATGTACCTGTAGTCTAAATTATGGACCGAGGTTAAAACCTCTTGGGTCGTTAGACCACCAAAGTATAACGCCGAATGACTTTGATTCCTGCATGAAAAGAATATCAAACCTGATTAGTTTTTCTGTTGGAATTCTCGAGTTAAGAAGTCTGCAAAGATATTCTTTTCTCCTTTAATGTGTTCTACTTCGAAGTTATATCTGGAAAACCACATTTGTAATCGAACTAGTCGACCTTGTTTGTTATCTCCAGAAATGTTATTTCTTAAAAAATAAGCAAAGTTTTTGTTATCTCTTCTTACTGTAAAATTTACAGGTGTTAGATAACTTGAAAACTTTTCAATTACCCTTTTAACAACAATATATTCTTTTTCATTTGAATGGTAATTTCTTTCAGCATCCTTAAAATATTCGGAGGTGTATCTGCAAATTAATTCTTTAGATTGATCCTCCGAATTTATTGCTTTAAGGATTCCTCCCCAATAATTATCTGAAGCATCAGTTTCGATAATTAATTTGTCATCTATATTAGGATGATATAGAGGTGGAAACTCTTTTAGGTTCTTTTTTTATTTTTGCCATATAGCTAGAATCATTTTCACACCATGACCAAATGACATCTTTCTTAAATTTGCATTGTAAGGGGCTTCTTATTTTTGCAAGTTTAGGAATGTAGTCTGAATCATATGTAAAGATTCCTAAAAATCTTTGTAACTGTTTTTTATCTTCAAATTTATTAGGAAATTTATGAATATTTTCCAAAATATGATTTTAAAGACAATGACTTCCTTGTTCTATTTCTAACCCAAGAATTTTTTTTTTACTTTTTTAAAAGTTGTGCTTTCTTTTTGGAAAGAATGATTCCAAGAAGATCACATTTTGTTTAGAACAGCTGCTACGTGTAACAAGTGTTCATTTTCATTGTTGTTGAATATGAGGATATCATCTACATGAACGCAACAAAAATTTTCAAAGGATCTGAATGCATTTTGCATATGTCTTTGAAATACAGATTGATCTTGTTTTAGACCGAAAGGTACGACAGTCCATTGACAGTGTTCTTGGGGACATGTGAAAGCTGTTAAGAGTTGTGATTCATCGTCAAGTAAAACTTGCCAAAAGCAGATTTAAAGTCGAAAGAACTGAATATTGTTTTTCCTCTAATAAGGGTGAGATGCCCATCTTTATTAGCGAGATTATGGTTGTCGCCTATAGTTGCTTTGATAATAACTTTGTAGTTAACTACCATTCTTTTCTTTCCTCTTTTTATATCTGCTTCGTTTTCGACAAGGAAAGCGGGAGATCTGTGCGAAGATTTACTTGGAATGATGACCTTTATTTCAAGTAGTTCTTTGATTTGTTTACTAAATTCTTCGACATCTTGAGGACTGTATTTCATAGGTTTAACTATGATGATAGTGGTCGGGTCGATTAATTTGATGTTTGCTTTCATCCATTGTTTAGACTTTATTGGGTCTATTGGATTTTCTGAGCAAACTTTTTCAAATAAACTTTCAACTTTTGAAAAAATTCTCGGTTAAGAAGAAATTTAAACTCTTCCTCATTCTCCCCCATTTTAAAAGGTAAAGTTTCTTCAATTTTGCTTTGAGAGATGTTGACAGGTTTTGGTTTTTGAATTATTTTTCATTGAATTTAAAAATCCAGGTTTTCCATTTCTATAAGTGTTTGTGATTTTATCAACAATGAATTGACCACCATTGTTGTGGAAAGTAACTGTTTTGAGTTTTTGTACAAATGGTCTATACAAAAGACAGAAATTTCCTAGGATGAAATCTATTCCACATTCTTGTTGGCATACAGAGGGGATATGGAAGACTTTTTCGACAAGTCTTATCTGTAAATCAACACATTTTATGTTGATAATTACAGGTCCATTTGCTGTAACAACCTTTATAGGTTTTGGAGTGTTAATCCAGTGTTCTTCTGGAATAACATATTTACTTGCGATACAAAGACTGGCTCATGTATCAATATAACAATGTAAATCAATCTGTTTATATCCGGCGAATCTAAAAGTGCCTTTAACATAGATTGAATTAGGATTTGTGATAGTTAGTATCGCGTTTTTAGAGTTCATGACTTTTGAATCAGTCTGAATCAGTGTCTGATTTTATAGATGAAGAAGATGATGATTCATCTAGAGGTTCTTCAATCAATGTGTAGACGATTTGTTCATCTTGAAAGTGTTCTTCTATAGGCCTAAGGTCCATAAATGACGCTATTTCAAGGATTTTAACCTTTTGTGGGTAATCTTTCCTATTAGGACACTCATTGGCATAGTGTCCTTCTTCACTACAAACCCAACATCTGCAATTCTTTTTATTTTTCGGACAAAGTTTACTTTTGTCTTTTGTTTTTTGAAAATCTTTTGATTTTTTGGAAATATTTTCTCGGTTTAAACCGTCTAGTATCTTTCTTTTTTTGAAAATCTTTTATTGTTCTTTTTTGAATATTTATTAAAAGATTTATTTGAAGAATTTTTAGTTTTATGGGTAATTTTGCATCCACACTCTAAGGGTTTTTCTTTTGTTAAATGATTACAACAGTTTTTGTTAAAACCTTTTAGTCTTTTTTGTGTGTTTGATAGATTACAAAGTTTTTGAATCTCATCAATAACAATTCTCTTAGCAAAAGCAAGACTGTAAATTGTGGCATTTGTAGATTCGATTATAAATCTGTTATGAGATTGTTGTCCTACAGTAGGAAATTTTAATAGATATTGTTTGATCAACTGAGGATATAGATTTGAATCATTTATTACGTAAAGATTTGTTTCATAGTCACAAGTGTAATGATCTAGAAAGCAAATATCACATATGGTGAGATTCGTAAGTCTGGATTTTGCTATTTCAATCTCTCTTTTTTGTTCATTAGCTTTGTCTTCTATAAGATATATACCAAGAAACATCATGTAGATGGCATCAAGCATGTCTTGGAATACTTTCATTGGATTATGATTAATCCAGTTTGTGTTTTTGATAATTTTTGAACTATTCCTGATGTTTTATGATCAAACAATAAAATGATAGATTCTATCGTTGCATATTTTTCTTTGTTAGTCTGAATGATTTGACTTATTTCCGAAGTCCATCTGTCGATAACTTCTTTTCTATTTGTTTCAATGTTGTCAATTTTGAGAACGTTTGTTCCGAATTGGTTTGGATTTCCAGTGGGAAGATCTGGCATAGAGCCAATTCTATGATCTTGTTCAATTTTAGGTCTTTTTCTTCTTTCACCTTGAAAAGAAGATTCTCTAGGATGATCGAAATGTGGTTCGGTCATATTCATCCCGAAGTTAGGCTCTATATCAGAAAAAAGAGATTCTACGTCTTCTTCTGAAAAATATATACAGAAGTTTCTTTGTCAGATGTTTCTTCTATGACGTTAATCATTTTATCAAAGTGGAAAAGTTGTTTAAGTTCCTCAGATGTAGAGATTTCTAAGTTTACTGTATCTTTTCATTTAGATTCAACAAGATCTAGTAACCTAAGAGCTTGATCAAGAATCGAGACATTTGATCCATTGATTATTAATTCTTTATCTTCATAGTTATCCCAGAAGAATTTTCTACTCTAGATAAATAATCTATCATGCTGACTTAAAGTAGTCTTTAGGCCAGGACATACCTGGGATTCCTTGATGATCCTAGTTTTCATTCCCTACATTATAATTAGGGTATGAGTACTTACCAGTGAACGACTTTTTAGCTTCAGTTTTAGGATCTAAAACTGTAGTAGTTTTATTGATTATTTCGATAATTTCTTTGTTGCAAGAACATTTTTGAAGTTCTTTTTGCGTTTCATTAATATTTTAGCAGCGATGGCTTCTAATTGGTTTGTAGTTACTAAGCCTTGGTTAATCATTTGGTCAATCTTTTCTGATAGTTTTTCAACTTTTTCATTTAATTGATTAAGTGATTCCTTAATGTCAACCGTAGATGTTGTCATCCCATAAGTTGTTTCATCTGATTTAAAAGATAAGCTTTTAACTTAACTTCATCTGCAACCAATTCTTTTAATTTATAACAAAACTATCTCGTTAAAGTTTTTCAATTTAAAAAACTACAAAATCTATAATAAATTATCTTTTATAAAATGCAAAAAATCTTATAACAACTCAAATAAGTAGTAATAAAGTATTAGCTAATCAAGAATCTAATAAGTTCTTGATTTCTCAAATAAAAGATTGCAGAATTGCTATTAAACAACATCAAAGAAATTTAAATTATATTAATGATGAAATTTCTTTAATAGATTTAACGTTACAAACGTCTCTACTAGATGATTTTAGAAGGAAAATATATGCTAAAAGTTCCAGATTTGCACACAATCGTGTACAAAATTCAATAAAAAATAGTCTTTTGTCTAACAAAAGTTATTTAACTGAGTTTAAAGATAAGCTTCTAACTTAACTTCATCTGCAACCAATAAGTTATATAACTGAGTTAAAAGATAAACTTTTAACTTGACTTCATCCGTAACCAATTACTTGTGACAAAGAAATAACAACGACATCTTGGTGACAATAGCAGCAATGATGAAAATTTAGATGGAAATAACGACGACATCTTAGTGACAATAGCAACGACAAGACACTCCATATTGACATTGCCCCTGTTGTCCCAACGACAACAAAGCAAAGCCATTCGATCGATCTAAAATGTTGATGGCTTGGATTAATTTGAACCGAAACACATGAATCGAAAAAACTAGGCATTAAGAGCGATACCAAGTGCGTCCAGTAAGTTCCTTCTATTGTACATATTTATTGTATTGACGTATGTATGTGAACCCATATTTTACCGCGAACTACTCTTAAAATGCAAACTTTTTTATGTGATATTTTTTTCAAAAAAAAAGTGACATAACGCACCAACTCATTCATATAGAAGCATATATGCAAGAAAAAATCTCGAAAAAATATGCATATACAACATGTGCATATGTACATTTTGTATGAACTTTGTGAATTTCTGACATTTGTACACATATGCACCTTTCGTATATGCACATTTTTTTTCAAGATTTTATTTTTATTTTTTTGCGAATATGCTTCTATAAGACCGATTTGGTACTTTACGTCACTTTTTTTTTTGAAAAAACAAATATCTGTTAGGATCGCTACTAGCCAAATCACGCTCAACATAGAAGAACAATGGTGTTCATTTTTCTAAAACTAATTGGTGATAGAAGGTATTACTTATTGTCTTATCTGCTAGCATCTAGTTTCTCTTTTTACCAATGTGGGATTGTGTTTGCACCCCAACAATCCTCCCCTCAAACCTAAGCTCTGGAAGACTTTCGATACAAGGCTTTAGGGTCAACTCCGTTGGACCGGGGGAACTGGGATTACGCCACCTGCGCCGACCACATCATCTGGGCTACGACCGTAGCTCTGATACCATTTGTTAGGATCGATATTAGTCCAACCATGCTCAACGTAGAAGAACAGTGAGGTTACATTTTCTAAAATCAATTGGTGATAGAAGGGATTATCCATTGTCTTATATGCTAGCATCTAGTTTCTCTTTTTACCAATGTGGGATTGTGTTTGCATCCCAACAATATCTCACAAAAAAGTTCACATTTTAATAATTGTTTGCGGAAAAATAGGGGTTCGCAAAACGTCCCGACTATATATATATATATATATATATATATATATATATATATATATATATATATATATATATATATATATACTAGGTTAGAAACCAGTAGAAACCACATGTTTATAAGATAGACAATGAAAGTAGATTAATAAAATAAAAAAAAATTAAAATTGCAATAGTAAACGATATTGAAAAATGATTGTTAATGTATGATGATATTGTACTTTAACAAATAGGACTTTAAAATTACTGTAGTAAAATAATATAAATTTGAAGTATAAAGTTAAACAAAGTTTTAATTTTGTAGTGGAGTATTTTATGTTCGTTGTCAAACTGCATTTAAAAAAAAATAATGTGGATTAAATTTTATTCGATACCAAAATGCAATAAATTGATAAACTATGTACTAATGTTTTGCAAGAATTATATTTATATGTATAAATAAAATAAAAAACATAAAATATATTATTAAGATATGTTTTTATGTAAAACAATTTGTTCATAATAATAATTTAATAAAAGATCTAAGTTAATGTTGGAACCCTTGATTATACTTTTTAAAATTGACATTTTAATTTTTTTTATTTTTTTTATGAAATTAAAATGTTAATCGTTTAAAATGAAATTATGTTAATGGATAAAAATTGAAGTTTTCATTTTTATTATACATTCATATCATGTAAAATCATGCCTAAAACCAAGGGGTATCTATTAAATTTAATTTAAATTAAAAAAAGAATAATAGATTAAATAAAAACCGAATAATTAAAAGAAAATATATTAGGATGACATGTGTCACCTTATAAATAAAGCTGAAAATTAAATACAAACTCTCAAAAAATGACATGTAGTGCATAGACATTTTATTATATATATATATATATATATATATATATATATATATATATATATATATATATATACACACACACACATTCATTTGAGACCGTATGAATTTTGTGAGACAAGGCTCGTGTTTTTGACCACACATTTTTCGGGTGACAAAAAATTAAAATAGTGTATGAAAGGGTTTAGGTCATTTTTGGTCACTTAACTTTTTGTTTTGTGCTCATTTGGTCACTTAACTTTTTTTAAGTTTTAAAAGGTCATCAAACTTTTGGTTTTGTGCTCATTTAGTCACTTAACTTTTGGTTCGGTCACATTTAGTAACCTAACTTTTAAAATTGTGCTCATTTAGTCACTAAACTTTTAAAAAAAATTTAAAAGTTTAGTGACTAAGTGAGCACAATTTTAAAAGTTAGGTGACTAAATGAGTACAAATCTAAAAGTTAAGTGACTAAATGTGACCAAACTAAAAGTTAAGTGACTAAATGAGCACAATATCAAAAGTTTGATGACCTTTTAAAACTTAAAAATAGTTAAGTGACCAAATGAGCACAAAACCAAAAGTTAAATGACCAAAAATGACCTAAACCCTTAAAAAAACACCGTTCATGTGTAATATTCTATATATTTTAACATCATGCGTAGAATATCACTCATAGAAATAAATCGTGTGTTAGAATATGTAGAATATTACTGGAGCTTTCATCTTTTTTACCGAGAATACATCCCATCAAATTGACAGATGAGTCATGATTCTAATCTTACTATTACGATTAGTGGAAACGAATATAAATATAATATTCTCTATATAAATATATTTAGCAATCAATACCTTTGACAATTAATATTTATAATTTTTTTAGAACGACTAACTTACATATACATTATTTTTCTTCTGAATCTACTTCTTTCATGCCAAATAAAACTTGAACCGCTGATGAAACCTTTGTAGAATACGTTACATTTACTTATCAAGACTCCAATAGTAATTAACATATATAATTAGATAATAATGAAACTAATTATAACACACAAACAAACACACACATACAATTAGTGGCGGATCCAAATATTATTATAAACGGGGTCATTGTGGTCACCAATATACATCAATGTTTTGAAAAACCAATTTTACAAACAAGCAGGATATCATGAAATAAGAGTAATGAATAAGGTTTTAAAAAGCTCGTCATGGTGTGTCATGGCTCCAAAGCATGTACTTGACGTGAAGCTTTAAAAAATGTCGGCTTAAGTCATATATGTATATAAAAATGAATAATAGTAGAAATTATATAAAAATTTATTAATTATATACAAATTTGTCGACTTAAGTCACCCCTTACAAACGATGTAGCTCGCCACGACTTGTAAAAAATCTTAAGTCTTGAAATAATTATTCGATTGAATCAAGTACAAATCACCCCTTACAAACGTTGTAGCTCGCCACGACTTAAGTGACCCATTAACACCTACAGGTTGCGAGTCTGCCATCGTTCCATCGGACTGTCTAGAATAGTTTGTGGGCGTCATCTGTACTCTGCTAGGTGACTGGTTCATCAATAGTCAAGCCTTCTCATCATTTTCATCACCATCACTACCCAATATATTATATTTATTAAAATATTTATTCGATTGAATCAAGTAAAAATCATATAATTCATTTAACACAGATATCAAGTAACTCAGATAATAGGCACACATAGTATTCAATCATCTAGATACTTTATATCTATGTGTAAGCTGAAAGAAACTATGCACTCACTTGATAAGGTGGATGACTGGAAAGTTCGACAGCGCTTCACTTCAACACTTAGTCTTTCCTTTGTGTGACTTAGGTTCAGTTATTACCAAGTCCTAATTTATTATTTTTGATGACTAATGATAGTCTAGATTCCTCAATAATCCCAAAGTCTACGCCAAGATCTATCAAGTAAGGAACAACCAGGTAGGATCATATCGCGGGTAAGGTCCGTTTAGTACACTGAGTATACTATTTGGAAATCCTACTTTAAACACCTCACTAAATCCAGTCTAGACATCATCCCTGTAAGTAGATCAATCAGTAATATGACGTTGTATTTACTAACAAATCTCATTTATAAATTCATAATAACGACTATGAATTTAAATATAAATTACACTAAAATAATATAGAGTGTAATTTAACTTACAAAGATTCCCTAGATAAAAGTCTAGAAATTGCACTGACAGAACTTCTACTAAAAGGCTACTACTTGTCGGGCACTTAGGGGTTACAGGGCTTTGCCGGTATACTAGAAACTAAGGAAATTTGGATCTAATGCAGAGAGAAGTCGTGGGATTGATCTACAGGACTGAGATATATATGAGAAGCATATATGGAGGTGTGTATTTATAGCCAAAAAAGATATGTGCGTCGCGTACTCTGTCGGGGCACATCACGCAAATTGTCGGGATGCTGACATGTCATTCTCTGAGTGGTGCCACGTGTCGAGATTTGGGTGGATGTCAGATGTGTGCCGCACATCTTGTTTGTGTGCATGGCTGCGTGCGGAATTTTTTTATAAAATCTTAGAAAACTCATATCATCTTCATATGTGCTCCGTTTTCAACGCGTTTTATTTCCACGCGTAGCGATCGATGAGATCTACAACTTTTATTTAGACTCTATTGGCTAATTTTGATTTATTTTTAAATTTATATTTTCAACATGGTTAGACTATTAAATTCCGTTAAAAATTCATAACTCTCTCGTCCGACGTCCGTTCTCGACTGTCTTTATATCAATGGATTGGTATTGACGAGATCTTCAACTCTTGTTTAGATTGTTTCGGCTAAAAATCAACCAATCTAAAATTCGATTTTTGTGCTAACACAGCTGCACTTAAACTTTTGAAAAATTGTAACTTCCTTATATGAAGTCATATTTGGGCGTTATCTCTATGCGCGCTCTAGGTTTTACAATTTCTACGAATTTCATTTAGATCATTTACGCTAATATGCAACCTATCATGTCATGAACACTCTTTGACGTAAATATTTGCAAGCTTGTCCATAGACCATCTGTCATTAGCCGCTATGAAGTGTGCACTCTTTGTGTATCGATCCACAATTACCCCAATATGTCATGAACACTCTTTGACTTGGGTAGCTTACTCACAAAATCCATGGTGATTTCTTCCAATTTACCCATGGGTACAGGTAAAGGATCCAAACTTCCATATGGTTTCTGATGTCACGCCTTAACTCTCCTACAAGTCATACATTCATCCACATATTTTGCAACGTCGAGCTTCATCTTCGGCCACCAATAGTAAGGCTTTAGATCCCTACACATCTTGGTAATTCCAATATGAATTGAGTACATGGTCTTGTGAGCTTCTTCCATGAGAAGTTCTCTTACTCCTTCCATCTTAGGTACCCAAATCCTATTTTGGAATACCTTATATCCTTGACTGTTTGTACCAAATACTAACGTTTTGCCTAAACGTTCCTCTTTCCGGTTATTTTCTTGCAATGCTTCCTCTTGAGCTTTCTTAATGCTTTCCATAATTGTCAAGACAATTTCAATCCTCAACGCATCTGCCACGACATTCACTTTACCAGGGTGGTAAAGTATCTCGCAGTCATAATCCTTGTGTAATTCTAGCCAATGTCTTTGTCTCATGTTCAATTCCATCTGATCAAAGGGATACTGGAGACTCTATGATCCGTGTAAAGCTTACATTTCGTGCCATAAAGATAATGCCTCCATATATTTAGTGCAAAAACCACCGTCGCCAACTCCAAATCATGAGTGGGGTATCTTTTCTCGTATCCAAGAATTGCACATGACCCAAGAATTGCACCTCTCGGATCCAAAAGTCGCATTTGGAGAACTTGGCATACAACTTATCCTTCTTTAGAACTTCCAATACTCCTCGTAAGTGCTTGTCATGCTCCTGCTGCTGTTTGAGTAAATCAGAATGTCATTGATGAACACTATTATAGATTTATCGAGGAAAGCTTTAAAAACTTGATTCATTAGATCCATAAACGTTGTTGGAGCATTGGTCAGTCCAAACGACATAACCAAAAACTCATAGTGTCCATATCTTGTTCTAAATGTGGTCTTCTTAATATCTTGATCTCACACCTTCAACTGATGACACCCTTACCTGAGATCAATCTTTGAAAAGTAGCTTGCGCCTTGCAGTTGATCAAACAATTCATAAAATCTAGGCAATGTGTATTTATTCTTCACCGTTACTTTATTCAGCTCTCTGTAATCTATGCACATCCTCATGCTCCCATCTTTCTTCTTTACGAATAACATCGGAGCTCCCCAGGGTGAAGAACTAGGTCTTAATAAACCTTTGTCTAACAATTCCTGAAGTTTTATCATAAGCTCCTTCATCTCTGTTGTTGTTAATCGTGATTTCTCTATCAGTGTGGTTCCTAGTCACAAGTCTATTCGAAACTATACTTGTCTATTAGGGGGAAATCCAGGAAGATCTTCAGGAAAGACTTTCAGAAAGTCACACACCACTGGTATTATTTTCATCTCCTTCTTCGCATCGATCACGAACGCTAGATATAATGTACATCCTTTGGATAAACACTTTCTAGCTTTCATCAGGGAGATGATTCCAGAATTTACTCGGCGTTTGTCCCGATACACCATAAATGATTCTTTTCTAGGAGGGTTTCTTCTCACCATATTCTTTCTAAATAGTATCTCAGAATCATTCTCACTAAGCCAATCCATTCCTAATACTATGTCAAAACCATTTAACTCAATGAGTAATAATTCTTGATGAAACTTATTCACATTCAAGTCAATGATGATATTTTTCATTCATTTGCTAACAGGTACAAAATTGCCACTAGCAACTTCTACTATTAGAGCACTATCTAATCTATCTACAGACAATGCTAGTCTTCTATCAAATTTTAGCGAAATAAAGGAGTAATTAGCTCCATAATCAAAAACATATTGGCAGGAAAATCATTTACTAGGAAAGTACTTGAAGCAAAATCTTATTCCTCCTTTGCTGCTTCCAGAGTCATTTAGAATGCTCTCGCCTTTGGCTTTGACGACACATTTGGCTTTGTAGCTTCCTTTTTCTCTGGGCAATCGTTTTGAATATACCCATCCTCTCCACATATGTAGCACACTCTCATTTTGAATGTGCACTCATTGGAGTAGTGACAGGTTCTTCTGCATTTGAAACAATTCACTTCATCGATGCATCTTCAAGAGTGCTTATTCTTGCACTTCTTGTACCATTTCGCTTCACCACTTCCCCCGAACTTCTTGTTGTTGTGGCCAGATTTTGAAAATCTGCTCTTCTTTTTGGATCTAGAAGATACTTCAAACTTTCTCTTCTATCCTACCTCAGCTCTCTCCATACCCATCTTTCTTATTTGGGTCTCAACAATCTTAGATGCCCAGATAGCGGCTTTCAAAGTGGTTGCCAGCTTCACCGTTGGACCAAAATATGCCGGTAATCCACTAGCAAATTTGATGATCTTGTAGAGTTCATTTGGAACCAAATAAGGAACAAGCTTTATTTTCTCTGTAAAACTTACAGCATACTCGTTGATGCTCGTCTTTCCCTTCTTCAGATTCTAGAACTCGTTGTTGATCTCCAGAAGATCCTACTCAGAGCAGTACTGCATTTTCAGTTGCACCAGAAATTCTTCCCACGACATTTTACTAACTTCTGCTTTGGGCGTGGTATCAGCTAGTAACTTCCATTAACTTAATACTCTTGTCTTCAACTATCTGACCGCGAGACCGATCTTCTGCTTGTTGTTGCCTTCACCACTTTCAAACACCATCTCCATCTCAGAGATCCAATCCATGACTTCCGCCAGTTTTGGGCTTCCCGAAGACTCTGTGGCTTGGATTCCATGAAATCCTTTTACTTTCATCCACATCCATCGTCTCTTCCATCTGTTTGGTTTCTTCTAACCACTATTGGCTCAGCTTGGCTAACATTCCGGCTGTAGTTTTCTTCCTCAGACTGTTCTTCTTTCAAAGAAAGGTTCGCAACAGGTGTTGTAGGTTTATCCCTATTATTTCATAATATTTGTCTCATCTCCTCCCTTTGTTCAATCATCATAGCCTGAATCATTGCTTGGACTCCGGCCATCGTAACAAGTTCAACTACAGGTACAATTGATGGACTATGAGCATAACATCATTCATATGGTGTTCATGCAACCCTAATTGCTTTGATCTAGGTTTTTCTAATTTGAACATACAACATTGAATACCAAAGCAATAAACCCTAATCTAACATGCTTATTTCGAAATAGACATAATAAACAAGTTAGAATGATTACCTCAACTTGTTATGTCGGAATAACAAGAACTCCTTGACCTTTGAAAGCTTAGTGCCTCAAATGTTGCACCTCTAATGGAATCACAAACACGCAATGCAACAAGATGACTTAGGAGAGAGGAGGAAATCGGCTAGGGCAACTCCAAGAAGCATAGGGCCGATTTCCATATACTAAGGGATCTATTTATAGTTGAGGCTATTAGGGTTTTATGGTGGAAACCCTAATTTCCTTGCTTAGGGCTTAAGCAATCCATGGAGCCCATCTAGAAAGCCCTTGGACGAAATCTTCTTGGACTCTCCATAGATTTCGTCCAATCTCTTTCTATTAGGAATCCATAGCCCAACTAGCAACTATCAGATAATTGCAATATCAGTCCCCTTTATTTAATCAGTCTCTTTTGATCACCAAATTAGTTTCTGATCAATACTAATTAAATAATATGATTTCCAAATAATATATTAATCTTGTAATATATTAATAAAACCATTTTGAGTATGAATTTATTATTCATATAATAAATTCTACTCCATCTCTCCTCTTGTCATCCTATCAAGTTGCATGAGTGAAGGCAACCCAAAAGGACCATGCTCATAATCGGGTCAAGTACATACCAAAATAGTTATGGGCTTAGACACCTAATCCAACAGTCTCCCACTTGGATAAGTCTAATAACTATTTTGCAAGTACGACTTCAGAACCTGATTAGCAATCGTAGCTTTCAAAAGTCGTTGTCGAATTTTGATCTTATCAGCAACATGTACTTAATATAAGGGATCATATATTCCTCCATTATAAATATCGTATGAACTGAGACATGGATTTTAATCATACTCTCTGTTCATGTGTTGTTTCCCGATTTTCAATTTATGACGACTGACAACAGACTACAATTGAACACATCAACTTAGTCCAGGCTTGGCCAAGCGCTTAGGGTGTCATCACTAAATCATCGAGGGGCCCACAAATATCGCTTTTATCACTCTTAGGGTAAAAGGAACGGATAAACTTCGACTCAAATGCTTGCTTGTACTCACTCATCAAATCACACACAACAATATGTTTTATAACACCAAGTTACTGGTGCGTTTACATATGTCAATGTGCAACCGACTTGCAAATTACAACTCACATGTCTCGGTTTCAAGAATATAAGATATTATCGTCTCACTAATCACCCGTGATAAAATCCATGAAGTGATTCAAGTGAGTGTGGGTTTAATCCAATACTCAAATCTTATTTCAGGAGCACTCATGAACACTGCAGCAAACTTTTGCTATATCTAAAACGCTTTAGACAATCTATAGTCGGATTCATGACATTTTTGCCTCAATACCTACTTCCAAAGTATGATCGAATGTGGATGGTCTGAATATTCTTATTATTCGGGAATTCAAAACACGCGAAGTGAAACACAAGAATAATCGAATCCAATATGGTCTCAAAACTTTTGAGTATAAAAAAACACATTTTATTTAATCACCATATCGATTGCACATTATTCATTGTATAATGTTTCGGATAATCAACTTAATACTTGATTTGAAACAATAGTCATCCCATGCTCCAAGCATGCACACTATGTTTATCTATGGTCCGTAGTTTGTGAAATATATCAATTGAACATATTTCCAATGATGCTCATTTCACAATTCCCAATCCTTATCACAAGTGTAAGAATACCAAATTCTTGCCACTATTAGAATATGTTAGATTCTAACATTTCATGCAATGATTCTTTTGTAATGTCATAGCACCAAAGCCACAAAGACTTTTCCAATGATATTACAAAGTACTCTATGAAGTCTCACAATCAAAGTACATTCTTTTGAACATCCTTCTTGCATAAAAGTTTCCAATCTACATAGATTCTTAATATCCAACTCCCATTATGGAAACATTTTCATATTTTCCATATGACAACTCATTCTAAATAGAATCTTATCTATTCATAATAATAATGTCGATATGTTCCATTCAATACTATACTTCCAACTGCTCACAAGTGACCAATCTTTGGCAAACCTTAGATTGTCCTTGACAGTTGTTGAACTACTTTAGTCATATCCGATTTTGGTCCTTTTCCCTCTTAATGCCCTAGGCATTTGGAAAATACATAACGGTCGAATATTACAACATATGTAATCGATCCTATACCCGAAGCGTATAGGATACGATTCATAACGTCTTACATAAAGACATGATACTTTACCAGTCTATTGCTATAATATTGCCATATATAGAATTTCCTTATGTTGAATCTTTTCAACATAACATTCATATATGCCCTTTGACTAAATTTGATTAAAATTTCTCGGTCTAAGCTTTTAGATTCGAAATGTAGTATAATATTCTCTCCCTTAATTATAGCAAAACAACTTTTCAAACCCTGCAACTTTGCGAATTGAAACTTTCGTTTTCTATAATTAACATTGCTAACTCGTAACATAATAATCATGCTCCTACTAACATGATAATTATCTCTTTACCAGCATAACATTTATGCTCCCACTAGCTTTGACATGTACTCAGAAATCAGCTGGACTTCTAGAAATCAATACTTATTGACTCTCCTACCAAAGTTCATATTTCTGATACGTGATGCTTCGATAAGACTTTATATAAGCTCATACACCTTTAATTAGAAATCTCATATGTATGTCTAAACATTTTCAGAACTTACAACAATAAGTCTTAATTGTTCAAACTAATTGCCAAATCTCACATTTTGAACTATGAAGAGGGATGTTGTAATCATAATCGAATTTAAGAATGCAATTTACACAATCGCTATCTCCTTAAAATCTTCCTAGTGAAAGCGTTTCCTCACAATCATTTTCATGAAGCGGAGAGAAACCTTATCACTTCGATTTTATGGTGTATGTGTTCCTATCCATGTGAATTTGTCATAACCATAATCATAAGACAATGTTTGTGACAAATCCAAACTCATATGGACTGAACATGATCAATCTTAATTTCTTGCCACCTAGCAGCACAAGGGCCTACCATGTCTTCCAAGTTGTTGAGCAGATCACCCATACAAATCAATCAACTTTCATTGATTAAGGTGCTTTTCCTTTATGCATTTAAATGAGAATTCATAGGACTCACATGCATAGTAAACTTTACAGGGAATGGGCACAGAAACAAGAATGTGTCAACACGATAGGTTACAAACCTCAAGTCGTGTGCTAGTATTTAACAGTAGGTTTACTCTTAATTAGTTCTTGAAACTTTTCAAGTTCATTTAGACTCCCACTGACCTCTTGACATATAAGATTCTGTTGTCAAGAAACATTCCTTGACAAACAAATATTCAAGAGTTAGTGCGGGTTCTTTACAAGACAAACACTTCACACAATTGTTCTTAGTTGGTCTTTGTCTTATCCAAGACATCACAACTTACCAATTTCAAACGTGCAAGAGTAAGACACTTTTCTACTCCACATTTGATGAGTGTTATAAACCTTCTTAAGATGATGTCACTCAAGTCACAATCTTGGAGTACGACTCTAAGACTTGATTTTGGAACGAAGTATGATTCACCTTTTGATTTAAACCATTTCAACAATTTTTTATTCCTCTTCTTAGCCATACTGGTGCACTAAGGTGCCCTTAGCGGATCAATTGTGATACGGATTCATAATCACTAAGTTAATCATAAAACACGATACTTAAGTACTCTCCCATCTTTTCAGATTGGAGAAACTTTTATCTTTCTGCCTAATTGATTCTTCTAATTCGTTCTGCTATTCATTGAAACTTTTCCAATGATTCAGAATCATACTTAATCTTTTAAGCATAACCACATTTACTAAACTTTTAGAAAATCATGACGAATATTCTTATCGTTCTTTGTGGTGGACATGGCTTAGTGAACAACAATGCGTACTAGATCTCCTAGTCCTTCACTTGACTCACATACTTATGTGAACAAGGAATTAGTCTTAATTTCCCAAATACGAAGGTTCTCATTCATCATACAATACCAGTTGCATGATTCCAAGTTTCTGTCCAATTGAAACTTGGGTATTTGGTAAATTTTTCGACACTACCATAAATAACATAACTAAGAATCACATCCTTTTCAATATTGCTAACAATAGAAACATACAAACATCAATTTTCACAAATTTCATTGCAAGCATATATAAATAAGACAAAACAAAATTTATTTTATTTATAAAAGTGCGGAAAAACTTATCCTTACAATGCAATTACAAATGAAAACTATGTTACTAAACAACAGCAGCTCAAAAATCCGATCTTCGAATCATGCGATCGAAATCCATTTCTTCGTGATCAGACTCAACATACTTTTCCTTTAACCTTCCTTTCTTTTCTTCGATCCTATAAAATATCAAAATGCAATCTTATCACATCATGTATTAAGAATCTACAAATACGAACTTAATAGAGTTAGATAGTGGATTTTACCTGAAGCAGAGTCATACATCTTGACTCTCCCATCTTTGCGATCCTTCAGGTAGATACGGTAGCTTTGCATCCAATGCCCCTTCTCTTGGCAGTAGAAACAAATGGACTCTTTTGGAACAGCACATGGGACAATCTTAGATTCAGCCTTTCTCTTTACCATCCGTTCAAACGGTTTGACCATGGTCGATCCCTTTCCATTGGGAAGTGAACTTTTTTGGACTTCCAATGTTGCCATTGTCAATATCCATGGAAGTTTGGGAGGTTGATCTACCAGTCAAATTTGCTTGACCAGTGCGCCAAATCATTTCTGATTCAGCAGCAATAAGCAAATAGGTAAGATCAATGAGGGTCACGTCGTGGTCCATCATATAATAATCATTAATGAACTCACCATATGAGTTAGGAAGTGATTGAAGAACCAAGTCAACGGCCAACTCCTTGAGACATTGACACCCAACATTCCCAACTTGTCAATATGCAACTTCATGTCCAAGACGTGAGTACATACGGACTTTCCATCTTCGTGTTTGCTAGCCAATAGGGCTTGAGTGACCTTGAACTTTTCAAGTCCTTGAACACGTGGGTCAGGGAGAATTATTGGCGGAGGTGGAGAAAGAGAAGCATGATTTCCATTTCCACAATCCAATCGTGGAACATCATCTTCATGTGGAAAGCTTTTTCCAAAGGATTTAGAAAGACCATAGTTGTTAGATTTTGACATCTACAAAACGGGAGAAATTCAAGTTAGTTGATTCAATCCTTAATATAACACCCAAATGAAATATTAAGGCTAGGACCCAACACAATATTCTACAACTTGGAAGAGGGATGACGTAATCCAGCTGCAGACTATTTAAAGGCAGGTAAATGACTATTAACCAATTTCCACCATGAAAAACGAAAATGAAAATTAGGTTTTAAATGAATTGAAACTCCTAAATCTGTTGAGATTCATTGAACTTTTCAATGGCATATTTAATCTCGATTATGCCCTTCATGTTTGCGACTAGGATGCCGAGGATCACAAACAAGGTGTGGATAACCATGCAAATTAGCTTGGAACTCTCGAAGATGTCTATCACCTAATCAATGTGCCGGTTAACCACACACGCTCCATTGATCTAAGATAATCTACGAGTTACCCATTGCCATCCTTCATTGGTCCCATATTAGTGTGTCGTTTAACCGCACATGCTCCACTAACGACCAACAATGTGCAATGTGCAATTTCATGGATTAGCACCAACTCCACATTTTTCCTAAAGTAACTAAGATTTGGGAATTTATAAAAGTGTTTAGTTACTTCGTATTTCATTATACTTATAATGAAAGCTTGTGTCCTATCCTACCCATTCGGCTAACGACCCTCCACTAGTCAAGGGTGCGGTGGGTAAAAGTGGATACCCAATGGCGATCATTTTACAAGCCGCTTCCTTAAACAGCCCTTATAGACCAACTTCGTGAATGAGGCCTACTAACGGTAAGACTGACATTTACTCATACATATATAATATTAAACTTTTAATTTTATATAGTATAAGGGTGTATTTTATACTTTTAAAATACTAGGTGGTTTAACTTAATAAATTAAACTTTTAATTTGATTAATCTTAAACCATATAATTATGGATTTATTAACTATCTCTTTTAATTAAACTCTTAATTAAATTAATAAAACAATAAGGTGTAATTTGAACTTTTCAAAATACGAGGGTTCTAGAATTTAATATTTCAAAATTATTACCTTTTAATTAAATTTTAAATTCCAAAACTTGAGGACAAATTTTGAAACCTTTCAAAATATTAGGGTTTAACTATTTAAATTTCAAAAACTAGAACTTTTAAGTTCAAATTTAAACTATAAAACCTAAAGGGTGTAAATTGAAACTTTTCAAACTTACTAGGTTAAATATTTGAATCATAATAATCCTATATTATCTATATTTAACCAAAAACCATTAATTTTGATAAGGATAATCATTCCAAACATAAAAAATCGATTTTAGGCAATAAAAACGAGTTTTGGTAATTATCCTTAACAAAATCTGCTCAAAAAATCGAAAATCCCGTCAACAGCACCCTGGACTCGCCGAGTCCACTGATGGACTCGTCGAGTCGGCTTTGCAGACAACAAAAATTCGACTTTTTGATCCTTTGGCAGTTCACTTTTGCATCCATTCAACTAGAAAAACGACGTAGGCTCTGATACCACTGATGGACTATGAGCATAACATCATTCCTATGGTTTTCATGCAACCCTAATTGCTTTGATCTAGGTTTTTCTAATTTGAACATACAACATTGAATACCAAAGCAATAAACCCTAATCTAGCATGCTTATTTCGAAATAGACATAATAAACAAGTTAGAATGATTACCTCAACTTGTTATGTAGTAATAACAAGAACTCATTGACCTTTGAAAACTTAGTGCCTCAAATGTTGCACCTCTCATGGAATCACAAACACCCAATGCAACAAGATGACTTAGGAGAGAGGAGGAAATCGGCTAGGGCAACTCCAAGAAGCATAGGGCCGATTTCCATATACTAAGGGATCTATTTATAGTTGAGGCTATTATAGTTTTATGGTGGAAACCCTAATTTCCTTTCTTAGGGCTTATGCGATGCATGGAGCCCATCTAGAAAGCCCTTGGACGAAATCTTCTTGGACCCTCCATAGATTTCGTCCAATCCCTTTCTATTAGGAATCCATAGCCCAACTAGCAACTATCAGATAATTGCAATATCAGTCCCCTTTATTTAATCAGTCTCTTTTGATCACCAAATTAATTTCTGATCAATACTAATTAAATAATATGATTTCCAAATAATATATTAATCTTGTAATATATTAATAAAACCATTTTGAGTACGAATTTATTATTCATATAATAAATTCTACTCTCTCTCCTCTTGTCATCCTATCAAGTTGCATGAGTAAGGCAACCCAAAAGGACCATGCTCATAATCGGGTCAAGTACATACCAAAATAGTTATGGGCTTAGACACCTAATCCAACAACAATTCCCGGTGCATTTTTTATCACACGGGGCTCAGGCTATTCGTTTACGTTTCCGTTTCCTGGTCCACTCTGAGTTCTCACCATGTTGATCTATACACCAAAGTAGACGTTCGAGACGAGAATATTAAGATAAGGAAGGTTTTACTTATGATAGACGCATAATCCTCCTTATCACTTCGAAAAAGTTACATGTCGGTTTCAATACCGTACGTAATTAAACTTTTAGAATCCTGAACACATAAAATTTCTATATCTAGGTCGGCAACAGACCATTGATTTATTCAAATAATAGCATCCAAGGTAGGCAATCCTAAAGCATCTTAAGGCATCTTATCGCTATAGCATGCTTTAACATAAATCATTTAGAACATAAAAGCAGTTTAGGCATCATTCTTAAAATAAGCTAGGCGTGTGTCATTTCAAGCATACTACCTAAAATATAGCAGACACTCATCTTACAATAATCGCTTAGCATTCTCAGTTTAAGTCTAGAAATCCTCAAGTATTCCTAGTTCACTTAAACTAAGACTCTGATACCAACTATGACATCCCCATTTTTACGGTCAGAAAAGACCGATTTAATTATTCTTATTTCATTTCATAGTATCATTATTAAAGAATTATAATGTGGAATTTGTTCCCAATAATGTGATAATATTATTACCAATAATTTTCGAAGAAATACGATTCATTAATAACTTCGGGATGTCATCGTCAATACAAAAACATAATTATAAAGAAAATATTACATGCCTTAAAATAGTTTATTACACTATATCCTATAAGTATCCATAAATCACTCAACATCCTTGGGCCTTCGTGCCGCTACCTGTGATACAAAAAAACATAGTGGGTCAGGCTTGTGAGCCTGGTGAGCACATAGGATTTTCAACTCACAATAATTAAGTTCTTTCATTATATATTTTACATCAAATAATTTAGCTTATTACCCATTTCCGTTATTCTCACATATTGATCCTAAGATACTAATCTCAAGGGACCTATCCTAAGGATTATCATCATTAACAGGTAGACAATACTGCTTCGGGCATTCCTTTAGCAATAGGTGTCAATAAGGCAACCATGGGGGGATAGGGTACATCAAATGAACATATAGTTTATTAACACCTACAGGTTGCGAGTCTGTCAACTTTCTATTGAACTATCTAGAATAGTCTATGGCCGTCATCTATACTCTTCTAAATGACCGGTTTATCTATAATCAAGTCTTCTCATCATTATCTCATCATTTTCATCACTCATCACTACCCAATATATTGTATATATTAAAATATGTATTCGATTAAATAAAGTAAAAAATCATATAATTCGTTTAACATAGATATCAAGTAACTCAAATAATAGGCACTCATAACATTTAATCAACTAGATACTTTATATCTATATGTAAGTTGAAAGAAACTATGCAATCACTTGATAAGGTGGATGACTGGAAAGTTGGACAGCGCTTCGCTTCAGCACTTAGCCTTTCCTTTGATGTGACATGGGTTCAATTATCACTAAGTCTTAGTTATTACTTTTGATGACTAATGATAGTTTAGATTCCTCAACAATCCCAAAGTCTATGTCGACATCTATCAAGTAAGGAACAACCAGGTAGGATTATATTGAAAGTAGGGTCCGTTATAGTATACTATTTGGAAATCCCACTTTAAATGCCTCACTAAATCTAGCCTATATATCATCCACGTAAGTAGATCAATCAGTAATACGACGTTGGATTTACTGACAATCTTATTTATAAATTCATAACAACGACTATGCATTTAAATATAAATTACACTAAAATAATATATAGTGTAAATTAACTTACAGAGATTCTCTAGACAAAAGTCTGAAAATTGCACTGACAAAGCTTCTACTCGAAGGATACTACTAGTTGGCACTCAAGGGTCGCAGTGCTTCGTCGGTATACTAGAAAATAAGGAAATTTGGATCTAGTGCAGAGAGAACTCGAGGGATTGAGCTATAGGGGTGAGATATGAGAAACATATATGAACGCGTGTATTTATATCCAAAAAAAGATATGTGCACCGCGCACTCTGTCAGGGTGCACTGCGCAAATGGTTGGTGTGATGACGTGTTGTTCTCTGAGTGGTGCCATGTGTCGAGATTTGGGTGGAAGTCAGATGTGTGCCACGACTCTTGTCTTTACGCGTGGCTGCATGCTTAGTTTTTTATAAAATCTTAGAAAACTCATATCTTCATCATACGGGCTCCATTTTCGACGCGTTTTATATCCACGTGTAGCTATCAGAGATCTACAACTTTCGTTTTGACTCCGACAACTAATTTTGACTTTATTCTTGAAGTTATATTTTTAACAAGCTTAGACTGTTAAAGTCCGTTAAAAATTCATAACTCTCTCATTTAGATTGTTTCGGCTAAAAATCAACCGATCTAAAACTCAATTTCTGTGTCAACACAACAGCGCTGAAACTTTTGAAAAATCATAACTTTCTCATATGAATTCATATTTGGGCGTTCTCTATATCCACGCTCTCACTTTTACGATTTGTACAACTTTCGTTTAGATCACTTAAGCTAATAGGCGACCTATCTAAAATTCACTATTTACTATATCTTTAGGCGTATGGGGTCAAACGCGAAACTTCAACGCATCATGACTTCTTCTTTATAAGTTGGATCAGAGTGTTGTTTATATCTCCAAAATCCTCATAACGACTACTTCCTTTTTCATCAAGGTTATTCGGCCTAATTTTTATTCTATTTAAGACGTGTATTTTTTTATTATATTGCCTTAAGCACGTATACTACACATAACTACACACAAATCACATTATACTCAGATAATTATCTTTATTTACTTCATAAAGGGTTACAATTGTTGACCATTACAATTACATCATTTTATTAATGCCTAGTGAGAAACGCATACGTTACAAGTAAACTGACACAATCCAACCACCACTGCCAGGAGCCACCTCCTAGTCTTCCATACAATACATAAAGTCATATGTAGTCAGGAATCAGATAGACAGTCGAATAGATGATCCCCCGAGAGCGAACAATCAAAAAAGAACATCACACCCAAGCATTAGACCAAGAGTTCTCAGACGATCCAACTTAGACTACATACAACCCAAGCTATCACTACCATATAATCATATAGCATAAAACACATGCATAAACTAACATGGTACATTCCCTTGGCAACTAGACTTCCCTAGTTACCTTACCATTGGCTACTTCTCAATTAAGTCCTTTACTGGTCAAACATACATAATCCTGGTGACTGGCCTACCCCATTTACCTTAGTCAAACACAACTCTTAACAGAATCATACGATCAATAGTCAAGACCCTACCATTCAAGCATACTAAAGCACCTAATGTTCTCAACTGCAAGGGATACCAAGAACATACCCTAGGCCACTAGCATACTTGTACTGTAACAGTATCTCTATCCTACCATACAAAGGAATAACAATGGGATACATGGCATAGTGAGAAACTCACCTGAACCACAGAATCAGAGAGGCACAACAACACACTAACTCCTTGCAATGATCAATCCCACGAACCAACTAACACCAAGATAGATAAATCCTTAATCAGCAACCTAAATCCTCCAAGTTTGACCCCAAGTCAAACTGGTTAAAAGTCAACGGTTAACGGGCAACAAAAGTCAACGGTCAACCAAGTCAACAATCACCACAATGCGGGGACCTCTTGGCCACGCCGTGGGCATGTCTAGACAAAACAGTCGACATGCAGGAGACCACCACGTCGTGGCAGGCTCTTGGCCACATCGTGGTGTCTAAACAGAAGCCAAAATCTTCATTAAGAACTTAATCCTTTCAGACCAAAGCTCAAAACTTCAGATCTGGTCCTTTTTAATGACCTAATGGATAAAGTTTCCAACTTTATGCATTAGGACCACACGCCAAAGAAAGATCTATAACCCTAAGTCCAAAATGGCATAAAATCTTTCACAAAACATGCATGGCTCCAAGGACAAGATCAAACTACCAACTTTCCAACAAGAAGAGGTCCAGAAGATAAACCTTAGTGTTTAGAAGGAGTTGGAGTCATCTTAAATCCAAGCATACCACCAAAAAGGGACCAAAAGCATAAAAATTGACCATAAGCTAGATCCAATAACGTAGAAGAAAAGATTGAAGCTTTATACTCACAATGGTCTAGAAATGGGGTCACTTTGCTCGATCTACACTTGAGCTCTTCACCAAGGCACTTGTAAGAAACTAGATCTCAAGCTCCACACCAAAATCATGATGAAAGAAACTTCAAGTGGCCAAGAACACCAAAAACATCTCAAGAACACTTAATGGGGCTAGGGTTTCGAGATAGGAGGGCTGGAGGCTGAAGATGATGACCTAACCCTAAATTTAAGGTCCTTAAATATAGAGGAAACCCTAAAATCCATGGGCTTGGGATGCAACAGCTGCCATGTCATGGCCCTCCTCTTGCCACATTGTGACAACCAAGCCAAACACGATCTTCATTAAACTCCATGCCACGTCGTGGTCATCAACCCTCCACATCGTGGCATGTGGGTTTTCCCAAAAACGCACCTTAGACTCCTTTAAATCTTTAACTGATCTGATCTAGAAAACGGGTGTTACACAATCTAATCAAACGTTGGCGTAGGATGAATTAACTAATAAACCCTACTCTAAATTTGCTTCAACCGCTTCTCTTCTGCATCATCCATGTCTATTTTCTAGTTCTAATTCTCCTCCTCTGTCACTTGATTCTCTTTCTCACTCGGTAACCTGCACAGAGGCGAAGCCAGAATTTTTTAATGAGGGGGGCATACATCGTAATAATATATTAAAGTATATTTTATCTTCGAATACTATAATAAAGGTTTTAACTTTGAAAAAAAATGACAAGAAAAAATAATCTATAAAAAAATACAACGTTTTTTTTATTATTTCACCTATAATAACATATTTTTTTTTATTATTTCACCTATAATAACATATTTTTTAAATAAGGTGTGAATCTAAAAGAATTATGATATGTATGTACATACTAAAAAATATTTGCAACATTTTAGTAATAGTGGAAAAAAAATATGAAAAATATATACTAATAATAATATTTATGTGACTTATGTATTTGTTGTGGAAAAAAATAACATATTTTTTAAATAAGGTGTGAACCCACTGGAAGGTATGTGTTGGAAGTTATAGAAAGAAAACATAACAAACTTACTTAGAGATACGGTAAGCAGAAAATATAAAAAGACCAATTATGGAAATTTGACTATACAAAATAAAACCTCTAATTCACGAGATTTGCTCTAAAAATGACTTAGTCAACTAATGTGGGCTTATTAAAAGCATACAGGGATAGAGGATTAGGGGGGGCTGAGCACCGGGCAGCCCCGGTACTCCCTCCGCCACTGAACCTGCACCAAGAAACCCACCGTCTACTCACAAACCCTGCTCTAAATATGCTTCAACCGCTTCTCTTTTGCATCATTCATGTCTATTTTCTGGTTCTAATTCCCTCCTCTCTCTCTCACTTGATTCTCTTTCTCACTCCGTAACCTGCACCAAGGAACCCGCCGTCTGCCTTAAATAAATGCCGGGTGATTGAAAAATGATGGAGAAGTAGGAATGGGAGACTGTTGGTGAATAGACACGAGAAGATGAAGAATAGGGTGGGGTAGTCTAGAATGGGTATTTTTACTAGAGAGTGAGGAGAGAGAAAGAGAGAGAGGGAGAGAGAGAGAGAGAGAGAGAGAGTGTGTGTGTGTGTGGGGGGGGGAGGCCTAAGTTATTTATTTATTTATTTATTTATTTATTTTTAAAATAGATAAAAATAAAGAAAAGACAAAGAAAATAAAAAATATAATAAAAGGGTAAACAAATCTTTCTAAAAAGCAAAGAGACCATTAATGTGGTTTTGTCTATGTAAAATTATATATTGGTTAGTACTTAGTAATAACATTTTCAATACAACAATGCTCAACCAAGGGTCCAAGTTAGGCAACCCACTTAACTAGTTAGATTCCAAGTTCTCTATACACTCTAAGGCCTAAGGCCTAAGCTTCTTTTTCATTTTCTTTATCTTTTTTTTTTCTAATAATAGAAGAAATTAGACATTCTTCTTTGCTCGACCATCATGCGGGATGGAAACTTGGTGCCAAACTCCATTTTACATTTTTTTGATGACACTTCCATTTATTTTATTAAATATCAAATATTTGATTTTATCACTAAATATTAGATACTAGTTATTAGTTATAATTAATCAAATATAGAAACTTTAGGGTATTCAAAAATAGATTATGAAAAATGATGTTAAAATCAAATACTAAAAAACTATTACTTATTAGATTTGCCTCAATTAATTATAAGTTGTTAGGTGATATACAATATACACAAGAAATGAAGAATGAAACTTAGAAATTTAGTTGTAGTATGATTGTGTGAATCTACGAGGGGGCATTAAGAATCAAATTTTGATGATGTTCATATAGTTGTTAATTATATGTTTGATAGTTAAGGATTTGTGTGCTTTTTAGTTCATATATGTCATTATAATATGTGTTTTGCTACTTTCTTGCTAGGTTCAGTTTTTAATTCGATTTTGTCATTCCAAGAAGAATATGTTTACATATAATGGATTGTTTCACTATTTTTATTCTGTTTAACCGGTAAACCGAACAGAATAAACCGATACCGATTAAACCAAACCTTATTTGTTTTGGTCATAGTTAATTTAGAGATGCTAGAAAAATCGATTAAACCGAAAACCAAAAACCGAATCGAATGACACCCATATCTAACACCCACATTGACTCCCATAACTACATTTATGTAAAAAATAACAACATAGTTCATAAACTGTATAAAAATTCAAGTTTTACCATTAATAAAATTCTTTTTCCTAACTTTAGTATTCCTAATTTTTGTTTAACCTTTTCTAGGTGAGACTTTTAAGGTTGACTTGAATATAAAAGTAGTCAAGCCTTCAGGGGACGATGAAGATGATGGTGGCATCGGGAATATGGTTGATTTCTAGTAACAACTTTTCAATTCAGTTTACAACTTTACATTATTTATATAAGAACAATTTTAGATTTATTTTTGTTGCACAATGTATAAATATTAAAGTTTTAATTGCGGAATAAATATAATGTGGGGACATTTGTTAATCAGGATACATCTTTTTATTTATGTCATGTCCTTTTAAATGAATAGTAGTTACTAAATGATCATGTTTTTTAGTTATATTTTTGTACAAAAAGTATTTATTAAAAACTTCTTGAAAGCTTTATTACTTACAAAATTTATATATTTGATTTAACAAATTAGATCCTAAACAAAAGGACTTTAAAACTAAGTCTTTATCATATTTAGAGATATCATAGGACATATAGGAACTTAAAAAAAACACCCATTAAAATGAATTTAAAAACTATCAAACTCTATTTGTCAAAGCTTTATTTAATAAGGTTTTAAAAGCATTTATTTGTGTAACACCCTAAAAACCATGATAATTTTTTTCATTTTTAAAAGACATTTTTCATAAAACCATGAGATAGATAAACATTGTTCAAAACAAATCCATAGAAATCTGAGTATCAAAATAATCTCTCAATACATGAATCAGCAGGAGGATGTGTACGATCACGCATTCGTCTTGCCCCGATCATCTGAAGTACCTGAAATATTGAAAAATCCACAACTGTAAGCCAAAGCTTAGTCAATTTCCCTAAAACACAATATATATATATATATATATATATATATATATATATATATATATATATATATATAAAGAGAGAGAGAGAGAGAGATGTTAGTTCAATTGAGAAAAAATAAAAGGTTGAGAATGGGGGAATCATTCTCAGCCAATCATTTTTATATATGTAAAACACATTTAGATTAAGTCATTAAAGACACGCTGTTTTTCTTCGTTCATTCGTTCTTCATCAACACCATCTGTTATTCATTCATCTGGATCGTTCCTCTGTTCATCAACATCATATCTTCTCCATCAACATCATCTGTTCTTCATCAACGTCATCTGTTCTTCATCAAAAAAACATCAACGTCACCTGTTCATCATCAAAAAACATCGACACTTCATAAAACATCAATTCTTCATCAAAAATCTTCGTTATTTCATCAAAATGTTGTGATTCATCATCAAAAACATTTATTCGTACTATTAAGTGTTAGTCGTGATTCAATCTTGTCCAGTTTCGTTGATGTCAAGCAAAATCGATAAACATAATCCATATTTATCGATGTCACATCATTTTGCGATCACCAGTCATCGAAACTTTATCAATCGAACCTTCACCAATATCAAAAAACAGATAGCAATCGAAAGTGCATCAACATAACCATATATTTGAAGATTTTTTTTAATATCGCTTTTCAGGCTTGAAAAACTTCGTTTTCATAAAAATTTTCACAATTTTTGATCTAAACCTACTGATTATTGATCAATTTTGATAGAATTTGATTTGTGTTGTAATTATTGGCTTCAATTGTTAATTTTTTACCATAATTATATAAGTTAATTTATTTGCACATCAATTGTTCGATGAAATGCATAAACTAAATATATCACGTAATATTCACAAGTGAATATGCCTTTACACGAGAATCAATGTATGTTTTTTAAAAATACAGAGCAACTATGTAATTCATATGTGAATAACATATAAAAATTATTTTCACATGCGAATACATGTAATATTCACAAATGAATACAGGTAACATTCATAAATGATAATGTATTTTTTTCGAAAAAAAAAACATTGTTTTGAGGTCCTAAGCAAGTTTGTAATTCATATGTGAATAACATATAAGAATTATATCCGCATGTGAACATATGTAATATTCACAAATGAATATATATATATATATATATATATATATATATATATATATATATATATATATATATATATATATATATATATATATATGTAATAATCAAATGTGAATTTATATGTATTATTCACAAATGAATAAAACTGTCAATAAAACCGAGGACTACAAAATATATAAAATTAAAGATAAAAAAGTATTTGATAAGAATATATATTTATTCACATACAACTAATCTTTTTAGGTTAATAAAATAATTATATAAGCATATATATTTTTATTAATGTTATATTCATTTGTGAATAAATGATAACTTTTTTTTCGGAAAATTATAAAAATAGAAAAACGTCATTTTGAGGCCCTAAACAGTCTCGAATGGCCGAAAAACACCGTATGTCACGGTGAAGCAGTGAGTTTTGTAAATCACACCATTTTACATCAAATATGCGAATTTCGTCCAATTCCGAGACTAAACTTCATTGCGGCAAATTGTTTTGATGATGTCACTAAATTTTCATTCCTACTAGTGATGACATCATCATGACATGCTATTTATTCATATATAAATAAAGTTTAGAAATCATTACGACATATTTACTGATGATGTTACTAACTTCAATCCCACTAGTAAAAACATCATTGTAATCTGTTATTTTTATTTATGTGAATAAACTATACATGTTGATTTATTTATTTTGTGAATACAACCTTTATATATAAAAATAAATAATACACTATAAGAATTGGTTTGTGAATAGTTTTTTTGTATATTGTAACAATATTATTTTACATGTAAAATCAACATTATACTAAGACAAACAACATTGTATTGGTTAATGAATATCATTTGCATTTGAATTTAACACGATCAAAATGAAGAATATATTAAATTATATAACATTTACACGTGAATATAAAAACATATTGTCTTCGTCAATGATATCTTCTCAATTACGTCAACCAATCGTCAACCACCGGGATATGAACCAACCATTGATTGAAAAGTTATTCTTTTATTGAGTTATAACGATACCTGAAAAACATGTGAATACACATAAAAAATGTTAAAAATATACTTTTAGTTCATAATAATAGCGATTTATCACATTCTAATTATCACATGGTATATTCACACATGAATGTATAATCATATGTGAATATTATATGATATATGTTGTTTATATTGTATATTTACATGTGATATTACATGGTATATTCACAAATGAATATTACATAGTATATTCACATATGACTATTATATGGTAGATTCACATGTGAATATTATATGGTATATTTACTTGTGAATATTACACATTCTAGTCACATCTAAATATTGCAAGGTATATTCATTCATGAATATTACACAGTATATTCACATATGAATAATATATAGTATATACACTTGTGAATATGATACAATATATTCATATTTAATTATTAAACGATGCATTCACTTGTGAATATTACATAGTATTTTCACTTGTAAGTATTAGATGATATATTCACTTATGAATATTAGATGGTATATTCATATGTGAATATTACACAGTTTATTCACATATGAATATTACACAGGATATTAACATATGAATATTACAAGGTATATTCACAAATATATATATAATTTTTATATGTTATTCACATATGAATAACATATAAAATTGTATATTTGTTTTGTGTTTTAATAATCATATACTGATTAAGGTGCGAAAACATATTCATATGTGAATATAACGTGATAATTTAGTTTATGCATTTCATCAAACGGTTGGAGTGCATACAAGTAAGCTTTTTAAAAAATGCTAAAAACATGATACTTTGACTATTTAAAACTTACAAAATAGTAGATTGATAGAGAATTATATGAAATTTTTCAAAAAAAATGATTTGATGTTTTTCTAACCTTAATTTCGAAGTTTTGTTTGATGATCGATGTTGAATGAATGATAAGAAGTGAAACTGTTGTTGATTATCGATGATGTTGATATAATGACACTGGGAGTATAATTAATCGTAGATGTTGAAGATATGCTCGCATTCAAGCATAATTGAAAGTTGGATTGAAAGAACCAAAAACAAATTTTTTTTGTCTACTGTTGAATGATGTTGATGAACGTGTTTTTGACAAAGATGGATGATTGATTAACACTGGATGATGTTGATCGAAGATTTAATTGAAGAAATCTGGATGATCGTTGAAGGTTGGAGAAGAAGTTTGGATGATGAACGATCAAGTAGTAATGAATTTGAATTGTTATCAAATTATCCACAGTTACGTATCTGTGTTTGAAAGATATCATATCATATTTACAAGTTTGCCACCGTGTATTTTATGTTAAGATGCTAATTAAATGATTGACTGAGAATGATTTCCCCATTCTCAACCTTTTTTTCTCAATTGAACTCTCCTCTCTCTCTCTCTCTCTCTCTCTCTCTCTCTATATATATATATATATATATATATATATATATATATACACACACACACAATGCATGCACACCGGACCCACAGTATAAAACTGGATCCCCCCCCCCTCGGGTCTACAGTCATCAGACTGGATTGCCCCTGGACCACAGTCATCATAATGGATTGACCCCAACCTACAGTTATAGGATTGGATTGCCCCGACTCACAACACACGACTGGATTGCCCTGGGTTTGTTAACCTACAACATAAAGTCGTACCACCTCAACCTAACTGCACTATGTCGACATATGCAAACAAACAAACAATAACTAACAAATACAGGTAATCATATAGATCTATAAATCTAACAGATCACTACAGTATACTAACATCCTACACACAATGACACATATTGCAGTACAAAGTATAGTGAGAAAATTCACCTCGCAGACTAGCAGACAAACAACACAACTCTCACAAATCCAAAACATGTACTACTGGTTACCTATTTAATAATCAGGAACCAAGTTCTTAAACTACAGCCCAATATCCACTAGTTGACCTAGATTCAAAGTTGGTCAAAAGTCAATGGTCAACCTCCAGTCAACCTACACTCAACTAGCATGCAGCTCTACGCTCAACATAGGGCTCAAGGCTGCAAAATGGGAAATTTCAGAGCTATGCTCAACGTATAGAAAATTACGCTCCGTGTAGCCACCTGATGTCCAACTTTTCATAAATTCTTAAAACAGAAGGTCAGCTCCCCATACTTTCAGATCTGTACCAAATGGACGTCTTAATGGATAAAATCTCTGACTTTATCCATTTGCATGGTCACAAAGAGCACAAAAACAAAACCTAGGTCCAGAAAGCTATCTATTGCTCAAGAACTAATGCATGGATAGATGAGAGTGACCAAGCTCTTATTTTTATGACTTAATAACCCTAAAAACGTCTAGAAAAGATACATAAATGGTCTAGAGTACCACATACTCATAAAGACCAAGATTATCGACATAAAAGCATATAAATCACAAGAACTAGATCTAACATGAAACATCATCAAGGTAGAAACTTTATACCTTATGGAGGATGATTACAAGATGAAAATTCCAGATCCACAAAGCTTGGAGCTTCCCAAGTGCTTCCCCAATGAATCTCTTCCTACAAATATGCACACAAAGCACTCTAAGTTCACAAACCTCTCACAAGATGGCTAAGGTTTTGAGGTGGCTGCTTAAGAGGTTGGAGGATGAGTATGAAGAGGGCCTTAGATCCTTTAAATAGGGCTCATAACCCAACCGATTAGGCTTTTGGTGCTACACACCTACGTTTAACGTAGCTCAACCTACGCTCACCGCAGGTTACTAAACCCCCACATCCAATCTCCCACCTACGCTCAACATGGGGGACTATCCTACACTCAACGTAGGGTAAAGTTCATGAAATTAAACTTTAAACTAAATAATAATAATATCTGCTAGGATCGGGTGTTACAATTCTCCCCACTTAAACTAGATTTTGTCCTCGAAATATCCAAATGCAAATAGATTTGGATAGTGCTCATGCATCTCCACCACGGGCTCCCAGGTCCACTCAAAACATGAGTTTTTAATAGAGGATTATTTAGGTTAGATAATCTTAAACAAGTTAAAATATATGTGACAAGTATTCCATACATATAAAGAATGATGAAATCCGAATTCGTATGAAGAAGTTATGCTTCTTCGAAGTTTCACGACTAAACCAGCACGACTCTGCGTATCGTAAAAACTAAATTTTTGATAAATTACTTTTTGGCCTTAGTGATCTAAATAAAAGTCTTAGAAGTCGTTAAACCGAGAGCATGCATATAAAGAACATTCAAATATGACTTCGTAAGAGGAAGTTATGATTTTTTGAAGTTTCATTGCAGTAGTGTGTGCACAGAAATCGAATTCTGGAATGCTAAATTATTAGGAAAACTAATCTAAAACGAGAATCAAAGATCTCTTCAATAGGAGTCTGTCGATATAGAGAACATCGAGAACGGAGTCCATATGTAGGTGTTACAATTTCTACAACGATTTATAACGGCCTAAGCCTATCAAAAATATAATTTTTTTGATAGAGTGAGAATTAACTATTGAGGTCTAAAAGAAAGTTGTAGATATCGTTGAGAGATTTCCAGGGATATAAAGAACGTCAAAAACGTATCTCGTATGAAGAAGTTACGCCATTTTAAAAATCTAGAAAAACGCGCGATGAGTTGGCACTGCGAGAGAGCACCACGTGGCAATGTTGGGTGGTCGAACTCTCCGAGAGACATGGTGATGTGGCTCCACAACGTGGTAACATGTGGCACCATAGGAAGGTGACACATGGCACCTTCTATAAGAGGCGTATGTGGACCACCGATATCGCGACACGTGGCACGAGCCAAGGGGAGCGACATCACAAAAGCGCACGACGTGCACTCTAGATGCACATGGCGCACCTGGCAAAATCGTCTATAAATAGTCCATGTCTTAGAAGCTCCTCACATTCAGCCCCTAGAGCCACTCTCTCTCAAATCTCCCTCCTGTAGACCCTTTTTCCTTGAGTTTCTGGTTTACGGTGAAGCCCTATGCACCCCTAAGTGCTCGACTAGCTGTAACCTTCGAGTAGGAGATCCCGAGTCAGTTTTCTACCCACTTAGTTTCCGGTTATCATCAATAACCTTTGTAAGTTATGCTACACTTAGTTTATGTTAATTGTAACTTTTAATTATAATCATAGTCGTTATTATGAACCTATAATTAAGAACTATCAATAATTCCAATTTATATTACTGATTGATCTACTTACGAGAGAGGTGACTAGAATGGTCATGTTATATTGGTTGTTGGATTTCAGAAAGGTGACACGTCGAAATGGTCCTGCCTCCCAACTGTCCTTCCTGGCTGATCCTTATTTGATAGAACTATTAATATTCATTGGAATGATTGATAGGTCTAGAATATCAATAGAATCGTTAGAATAAGACTATTAAATAATGATACTAGGTCATGTCAAAGGAAAGGTCAAGTGCTTGAAGTGAAGTGCTGCCCAAATTTCAAATCATCACTTTAACAAGTGAGTGCATAGTTACCTTAATCTTACACATAGTATCACACCCTGCCCAGCCGTTGGCGGAAACACCGGGTAGTGCGACGTAGGAATAATTAGATCTCTGCAACAGGCACAATCAAACACAAAGGTATATTTTAAACATTTATTTATTATTGATTTTTGAAGGATTACATTGTCTTAGGGACACCCACAAACTCCTAAAATAACTATACTAAACTTCAACAACTTCCTTGCAAACTTCCTTTATACTTGGGGGACACTCTTCCACACTCATCTTCCTGAAAATACATGTATTTTGAAAGTCAACATAATGTTGGTGAGTGTACAAATTTTTATTTTTGAATTCCTTTAAGAATACGTTTCTTTTGCGAAAACATTTCTTATTTATTTACCTAGCCTTCTATCTTTTAGGGTATATTTTATTAATCTTAAATTGCTATCTTTTCAGGATATCTAGCGATCCTAACGTAATTTAATTAGGATTATCTTTTGTTCACCCTAATTTACTATCTTTTAAGGATTTCTAACGATCCTAACGTATTTTAATTATCATACTAGGCGTCCCTAATGGTAATCTAAGCTCTAAGACAATTTTTAATATATTAGCGTGAGCCCCTATAATCGATACTACGACCGTAAATGTACCCCTAATCACGACGCTTCATCAGACGTCGAATAGTAACTTATATGGAAGGTATCCTGTCGGGATTGTAGCTAGCAATCACAAGTGGGGTTGTCATGGCCCCGTATAGATCTATACATAACTTCCTAACTCTCGCAAGATTAACGATTATAGGTATTGGGGATGTGCCGAATTTAATCAAGGCTTTTGGATGAATAACCAACTCACTAACACATTAACCCTAGGCTTTTATCTTTTATATTTATCATAATTACCCCTATATATATATATATATATATATATATATATATATATATATATATATATATATATATATATATATACACTATCTTATAAAAGAAATCTTATTATTTCTAAAAATAGATTGAATATAATAATATTATTTTTTTAAGACGTCCAAACCCTTAAGCTAATAGTACAACTAACTATCAATAAAATAATATTAAATTTGAAATCATCTAAATTTTTAAACTTAATGTACAATCACCAATGCATGAATTTTGACTAAGCTGTTTAATCCCAGGTTATAATCCTTAAACATTGGCGATTTATCTAAGGAAGTCGATCTGACCCTCTTTCAGCCAATTTAATCGGTCAACAATCATAACGGACTTTTAAATCCCTTTATCACATTATCTCCTCCATTTAATGGAAAACCCCTAGATGTTGGAATTCACCAGCAACACAACCGCACAACTTCGTCACCTCCATAATCCACCACCATTGAAACCTTAGACGTCACTTTGCCTCCTTTCGCCTCAAACCACCCACAGTCGTGCATGCTTCACCTTCTCTGTCACCTACCTACTTCTCGCAAATTAACCTTAACCATGAACAGTATGACCACCAACGTAGGCACTCTGCCTCTTTCCGTCTATCATCGCCACCCTGCAGATACATCGTCGATAACCTTCAACCGTCCACAACCTAGAAAAAAGAGCGAGGAAGCTCCCCGTCTCTTCATTTTCACGTCTCTTCGTTTCCCTCCCCTATTAAAGCGAAGAAGCCCTAAGTTTCAGTTAAATTTGCCTCTGCATCGTAACACCGCACATATCTTACCGCCTGCTGCCTCCAACACTATCGTCATCCTCCTCTATCTCTCTCAGAAAAGCCCTTAATGCCGCCATCATCCTGATCTTAAGTTCTTAACCATCATGAAAATCTTCAAGGTTTGGAAGAAGATGTTGAAACCTAAATGGAAAAGAACACTTTAAATCATAAAACCTAGTTTCTCCACCGTCGAACCATCTTCTCCATCTGTTATTTTTGTTGTGATGTTGAATGGTATGTTAACTTTCTTCCATATATTCCCCACGTTCTATGGCTCTGATTATTGATGCCTTTTCGATTTCTATGTATTTGAACAAATTCCAACTTCCGTGGTTTCTTCCATAAATGGCACAGTTTTTGTGATTTTGAGGTGCTGAGTAAACCCATTCTTAGCTTCTGATTGTTCTTTATGTTTGTTGAGGTTGCATGAAAAGCCTTTACTCAAATTTGATTTGAAGCTTAATTTAACCATTATTTTGTAGTCGTTTATTTCTGAATAATAGGTGGTCATGAACTTCAGATTGCTCTCTGTTGAGAGAGATAATTAGTAAATCGCCAAATTAAAGGTACTATTTACATATTCATATATTTTCTGATATTTTTTACCATTCCAAAATTATTTTATATCTTAGATTTGACCACTAAGTTTTGTGTTGGTGTTAAATGGGTGCCTATGGGAGACATTAATGAGGTATGAAACTTGAATATTACTGAATTTTTACATGGAAGTGTATGTATGTGGACTTTTATTTTCTGTCATAAATCTGATCATTGATTTTTGTATATGGAATTGCATGTATGGAAATCTGTATATTATTGAATGTGGTATGGAAGCATGATTCCTTGGTGGTGTTTGGTAGAAAAATGGTTGGTTAGGTTGAATCATGCTTCAATATACACCATTTTCACAGCCTCAAACAACTACCCTCTGTCATTCAGCATCTAGAGTTTGCACATCTGCTATACATCAAGCATCATATTACCTATCTACACTCATCAAGAAAAAATAAAATCACAAAAGCAAAACAACAACATCAACAAAAAGTGAGTTTATCATCTTCTGAACTTGCTATGTATTTCAAATGATTTAATATCATAGCCTTCTATTTTGTGTTTTTATTTTTGTTTTTATGTTCTAATAATTTTTCACATAAATGAACAAGTTTAAGTTTTGATCGTTTTTGTATGATTAACTAACCTTCATCCTTGCTCTTTTGAGATCAAAGTTGTCCATGGACTGTTAATGAAGATACAAGTATGCATTTTGTCTATTTATCAAAATTTTCCTTATTTTATTTTACTTTTTAGTTTCATAATGTATTTTCTTTGTAGTACCCCATAAAAGTGCAAATAGAAATCATCAATGGCTTAAAGGAGGAACTATGTTTTTGTTTTGAAGGTGTCGTGGGTGTTGTGGACTACACAAACCATGATGGCATGAAATATATTGTAATTGTTTTTTTTCCTTCACATGTATATGTATTAAATTTGGAGCTGTAGTTTTTGTAATAACTTTGTATCAAATTTGCATATGATTACGGAAATTGGATGGCTTCCAGTTTTGAAATGCATTCTCATTTATCCCTTCATTTACATGTATGATTTCTATTAATATGCTAACTGTTTATGTTTATGTATAGATGATTTCAACTAATGCGTAAACTATTAAATATGCACATGGTACAATTGAAATTTTAATTGGTGAATTTGTTGAAGTTTAAATGAGATTTAATTTCTGATTTTTGAAACTTTGTTATAGTTGCATGGGACTATGGATTTCTATCTCTTTCAGATTGTTACCACCCTTAATTAAGTAATTTTATTAGTTATAATGCTTATAAATTACCGTATGGTGGTCCTATTGAAATTATGTCATTGATTTTACCTTTAAGTTTCATTGAACATTTCACTTTTGTGGCTTATGATTTCAAATGTGAATACGAGGTTGATAATGTAAAAATTTGAGCTCAAATTGTTGCCGAAAATGTTTATATATATGTTTGTCAAAATGTTTTTTTTCCTGCCATTTTGATATATTTCTATTTTTATGTTTGTGTGATATTAATATGTTATTAAAATTGAAAATAGTTTCATATCTCATATTAACCAGTTTTTATGTTGTTGTATGTCATTATCTATCACCTCCAATGGAGCAACATGAAACTGTGAGGAGAGATGAGGTAGGGGATAAAGAGTTTAAAATATATACGATGATCATGGGAAGCTTGATTACACGAGACCACGTGGAAGTTTTTGGAAACCGACTACATTAAATACATCAAAAGTCATTTGAAATTCAAAATCCTTTTCTTTTAGACCGGCGATACATACACTATGTAACTTACTTCTAAATTACACTATTATTTTAAGTGACGTGACTTTAACATTTATTAGTTTTCATTCATCTTTTGAAGCATTATGTGTTACTTAAATATGTTTCCGAAATAAAACTAATCACATTAAGGTAACTATTCACCAAAATTAAACTATTTTCCGCCTACAAAAGGAAAAACTAATTGTAGACTATAAATTATTTTTCGAAACAAAACTAATCGTCATGTGCCGCATTGCATGAGTGCCCTACTACATTAGTTTTTTACCAACAATATTAGGATTATTTACAACAAACGTAGGAATTTTTTTTAAAAAAATATGGGGTTATTTGTTTTTGACATAAAAAAAGGGGGTTTTGTAGAGAAAAAAGGTCTTTTGAGTACTAAATTGAGTTTTCTTTTTTTATTTTATTTTATTTTTTTATAGCGAAATTGAGTTTTTTAAATATATAACCAGTTATAGCATTTTGATTTTAGTTTATTTAACCAACCCAATGTAGCCTTACACTTTCAAACTTTTTTTAACTAACCAAATATAACATTGCATTTTGAAGAACTTAACAATTTCAGTTTGAAATGTTGACGGTCGATAGTTTCCCATCCCTCCGGAGACCCTAAATAAACCCTAGAATCTAAACTTCGAAACAATAGATCCAACATATAAAAACACTTATCCAACATACACAAAAACGACTAACAAATTATATTGTTCGTCGAAAAGAAAACGGACTGATGAATTGAAACTAATCATTGTCCACCGAAAAGAAACTAATTGTCGAAACAAACTATTCACATCCCGCTGCTTTGCGCGGGTAAACGACTAGTATGTATATATATATATATATATATATATATATATATATATATATATATATATATATATATATATATATATATATATATACACACACACACACACATATCACACTATCTTTGTATATACCTCTCCCGAGTATATATCATCAAATGATTTATGTGTGTGAGTGTGTCTATATATATATATATATATATATATATATATATATATATATATATATATATATATATATATATATATATTAGTAGGATACACGCGCGATGCGGCGGCACGACATAGTTTTTTCGGCGATTAGAGTTTTTTCAGTAGGCAGTTTCGGGACAAAAATAAAAATATGCGATAAAAATATTGACAAAAATAAAAGTACGTGTATTCTCATAAATGACTACATTACTTTCACTTAAAAAATATAATAAATATATTGTTTTATTATATTTAAAACATATCGTTAGGTTTAGTATTTAGAATTTGCGTTTAGGTTTATATATGCTTGAACATTTGTATTTTAAATTTGATATTTATTATTTAAAAGCATAAAGATATTTGATAATCTTATAAATTTTGAACAGTGCCGTTTTTAGACCGGAGGGAGTGGTGTCACACTCTCTCATGAAACCGCAGTAACAAATAGGTGTCACCTCACCCTTTACCACAAAAATGTGGTTTCATACCTAATCAAAAGAGTGGTGTCACACTTGGGTTGTTTATTTATTTATTTTAAATAAAAAAAACCAATCACAAAGCTTGTAAGAGTGCACCATTGGAGTGTCGTAGTGCGGTCTCTACTACACCCAAACCGTGGTCAGGGGCGGTGTTTCGTCCTAAGTGGCACCGGAGGTGCGGTCTCTACCGCGTTAACTTTCATAAAAACACACGAAAAAATTGTATTTGCTATACTATGCACTAAGTGTTTTATAAAAACGTTAACTTTCACATACCCTATGAAGAAAAGTGTTTTGAATATTATAAAATATAGTGCCATTACATTTTAATTAAAATCCTTATAATTGTATACATTAACGAAAATACTATAGATTAATGATTGTATTCTTCTTAAAAAAAATAGACATTGGATTAATAAAAAAAGTCATATAATATATATTCAGTTATTATTTATAAAAATATATATAACTTTATTTAATGTTGTGAATATATAAATATCACTTAACTATTTAATTTATCATCATTTTATAGTTTTTAGTAAAATATATGATAATTAAATAATAAATAGATATAAAATATACATTGCAGTTTTACTTAGGGGTCGTTTGATAGTTGCTGACTGGGTTAGAAGCTGACTGGGTTAGAAATGTTGACTGAGTCCATATCTGACTGAGTTTATGCTGTTTGATTATTTATCTGAATGGTTGTGCTGAATGAAAAAGATGACCATATTACCCTTGCGTTGTCTCGTGTGCTAAATAAAATAATTATAAAAAATGACCATATTACCCTTTTATCTGTCATGTCTATTGTAAAAAGAAAAAAAAAATAGCTAATCATCCACATAACACACATTTACAAATAAATCAAGCATAAATTTTAACAGCACATACAACATAAATTTTGATTTCATACAAATAAATTTTGATCTCATAAGCATATAACACTTTCTTATCTTAACAAAATTCACAGGATCAAATATGATTATAAGTTTTTAGTCCAAGATTTGGGTGTAACCTATTAGTATTAAATTTCTCTAGAGCATTTTGTCAAACACATTGTGTGCACAACTTATCTCCTCCCTTTTCTAGCAGATTTTAGAGTGCCATTGCTTCAAAAATAGATTTACAAACAAATGCAGATTCAAGACCATTTGAAACAAGACAATTGAATCAAATCAAGCTTCGATATCTTCAAAACCAGTAGATTGAGAGCACTTGGGTAAATTCATAAAAAAAAGCAAAAAAAAAAAAAACACTGCAGAAAACGTTACCTGCAGTAGAGATGTGTGGTCGTCGCCGGTGCAGAGGAGTCGCCGACGCTGTGTAATCGTCGCCGGAGAAAATGGCGCAGGAGGTGAACTCGTGGTAGAAGTTGTTGGCGATGGAGGCGATCAGCAGCAGCAGGTGTTGGGGATCGACTTTTGTCTAGGGTAATGGCGAAGGAGGGTGGAGGCGAGCAAGGACAAAAAAACGCGTACACTTCTTATTTTCAGTCAGGAGGTTTTTTTTTTGCTTACCGGGTAAGTGGAATGGCTGACCGAGGGAAATTGGAATGGCTGACCGAATCAGCTATATTTTGTAATTATCAAACAGCTGACTACTGACCGAGTCAGCAGTCAGCACTGACCGGACCCGGTAAGTTAAAATCAAACAGGCCCTTACTTATTTTATATATATATATATATATATATATATATATATATATATATATATATATATATATATATATATATATATATATATATATATATATATATATATATATATATATATAGAGAGAGAGAGAGAGAGAGAGAGCTAGGTTCAAATGTTTTTAGCAAGTATTGTGTGCCTAAATGCACCAATGAGAATTCAAGAAATAATAAACAATTAAATAAATCATTTAAGGGTATTTTGGACCTTTTGTACTTTTAATTAAGGAAATCATTTAATTGAATCTTGCAGTTAAGGAAATAAAATAAGTATATTTGATCTAGTCTCTCTCTTAAATACTGTCTAATAAAACCTTCAAAATCCTCAAACCCTTTTTACTCCAAGTTCACCAACCGGACCACCAGGTTCAATCCTCTGCCCACTCTGCCGCCATGGAAACGTCTTCTACAAGAAGCTCACAACCACAAAACCGCTTCCCCAAACGTTGAAATCCACCTCATCCCTCTTATGCTGCTCGTATTCTTCAATGGCGGAGACCAATGATAGAATTGCAATTGAAACGACGGGATCAACACCATCACCATTGACAACAATTTCACCCCTTCTTCGTCAAAACATCGTCGGCCATATAAATCTCCAGTCAATCGCCGACCAAAAAACAAATGTGAAATATCGTTTGTAAGTGATTTCTAACATCCAGTATGTTTTTTCATTTGATTATTGGTATACCAATCATGAGTATCAATCACGATGTTATAAAAGTTAATTATGAATTCGAATTTTTCTCTATTTGCTAGTCCCCAAAATACCTACGTGATTTACAATTCGCTGTGGTTTTTTTATTGATTATTGGTAATACCCAGAAGAATTATCAATCACAATTTTGTAAAATTGATTCTGAATGTGAAAGTGATTTTGGGTTTATTAATGGATTTTCAAAATTAATGGATGCATCTTCTTTTTGAATTTACCTGTTGTGCATTACTTAGGTTCTTAGGATTTCATTCTTCCACTAACATCAGGTAAGTTCAATTTTATTGATTACATGATTGCCATTTTTATTGATTGCTTTCTGATTCTTATTACTAATTGAATTTTGATTCTTCTTGCTAATTGATTGTCTAGTATTTTGCTTATAGGTGGTTAATTTTTGTTACTGGAGTTTTCGACCCGTAATTGAATTTTATAAAATGTAAAAAATTTATGTGTACCTTCCTGGTTCTTGGTAATATGGAAAAGAAAAAAAAAACATGAAAAACGATAGTATATTCTAGCAGAATGTATTCTGCCAGAATGTAAAAGATGTTAATATGTGTAGTTATGTTATTTTGGTGTTTTTATTTTATAAAAAAAAGATGTAAATTCTATTAGAATAGAAGTTATGTTATATTTTAGCAGAATAACTAGTAATGCATGTTGTTAGATTACAATTGTTTGATGTCTACTAAATTCTATCAGAATTTATACTTATTATTCTTTTAGAATGCTCCGAATTTTTTAATATTAGAAAGTTGATTATATTTTTTTTTTGTGGATTTAGGTTTTGAAAAGACTGTCATTGATGTGGAAAAGGAGAACAACATGGAGAACTAGAGTGTATTCTTGCAAAATGTATTATGCTAAAATGTATAAAGTGTTTCTTAACAATAATATTATTTTGGAATGGATTAGTGTTTTTGTTAGATTTTTATGTTTTTTTCTTTTTTAACCATTTTTAGTTTTAATCTTTAAGAATAAATGTAATCTGTATTCTTTAGAAAATGTTATTCTTGATAATGTGTTGTATAATTCTTTAAGCGTGTTTAATATAAAAAGTATCTTGAATGAAACAATATTCTGCAAGAATAAAACCGCAAATATATTTACTAGTATATTGTTGACTTTTTGTCATTCTGACAGAATAAAATCGGTTATTATTAAAAATAATATTAAAATTTAATTAGAATTAATTTAAAAAATTCAGATTTTTAAAAAATAAGAGAATTAATGATCCCTTAAAATCCGAAAATTTCCTTTTTTAAAATAGGTTAATTGACCAAAATACTCTTTTGCTGAAATTTGTGTGATTATATGATACATGTTACCCTATGGTAATATCATAGACCCTCAGATCATGATTGTTGATTTTATTCATCCAGTGGTCCAGATCTGTGCATTTTGGCACAAAAACAAAATAATCTAACTCTATATATATACATATATATATATATATATACTAATGTTGAAGTGCCACATAAACAGTTCTTGGATATGATTGGTTGGAATTTTTTTTTTTCTCTTTTCTATTTCTGGTCTACTTTTCCTTAATTTTATTTTTGTTTGGCTTTTTTTTGGAGATAGTGGATTACACGTGGTGTGTGAAGTCCACAGATACCGTCTACGTGTCGGTATTACTCGGTTCTTCTGTTGAGTCAGCTGATTTCACCGACCCTTACCCCCAGTTTTCCTTCTGTTTTCTTCACCGCACCGTCCACCCACACTCAGTCTCCTCCCTCTTTAGCTACCCCCCCCCCCCCCCCCCGACACCGTTTCGAGCCCTCATCTTGATTTCGGTATGATTTTGTTTCCATTTGGGGTTTGCTTTGGACTTCCATCTTCACCGGTCTTACTATTTTCTTTTTTTATGTTTGATTTAGGTTTCCGCCTTCTCCGATTCAACATCAATTACAAAGTTCTTCAACGGTCGATGGTTCTTTTAAATCGATTGAAGCTTCTTACGATATCGACATTTAAGCATCGCCCTTCCAGCGACACATACAACCGCAAAATCGAGAATCGACCCTCCGATATTTTACGTTGCAGTTGGGGAAACCAAAAGTATGTTTTTTGTTTTTTTCCAACTTTTTCATGATTGAAACTACAGATTATTGTGTTTTTGATTTTTTTTTTTTTTTTTTTTTTTTTTTTTGCAAGATTGAAGCTACAACTTTCAATCGAACGTTACTTTTGAAGGTAAAAACTTATTCACTGGCGTCTTCAAATTGTTTCGTGTTTTGTGTGTGTGAGTGTCTGTATGTTGATTCAATTATCCTGATTCTAATATCGTGTTTTGCCTGTTCATATGTATCCAGGACAGCCCACGTTTGCAGGCGTACTCCTGACTCTCATCTGCTTTTAACCTTCGCACCAGCAAACGACTTCTTATGGTTCTTCTTTCATCTTCTCTTAATTGTTTCTATTCAGCTTCTCTTATTTGTTTCTAAATTGATATTGCCTTGAGGGTTTTCAGTTTAAGTGTTCTAATTTGATCCTATTGAATTTGCCACTGATTCAGGTTTTGATTTATTCTGTAAAATCCGGTGCATCTGCCTTACCTTGTGTTGTTCTCATTGGTTCCTATGATAACTTAATTCTCTTTAATGTGTTGATCAATTATTTATGATAAAATTTTGTTTTTGAATTTATTTTACAGAACCAATCTTTAACTGTGAAGTTTGCTGATCTGGGAAGTGGGAACATATATGTTGAATAAAAGACTCCAAATCGACAGATTTGGATGTCTTCACCTGTCAGGTACCAACCAACTCCCATATTCATATGTGTTTCATTAGAAGACCAAACTACCCTTCGTATAAGAAATGGTTTACAAATGATACTCTATGATTGATTACTTCTTAGATTATGTATGTTTGTCAATTGGTTACCTTTTGAATGATTACTTCAAATCTGTGAACTGGTTATTAGAATATTTATTTTATGAAATTGATTCTTCTGGGCTTAGATGGCTTCAGATTTAACAGTAATATATATTTAGTTGGGATGCATATTACCTGTTTGATAAAATGCCTGATCTAAAAGAGTTTCAAAAACTTAAATTTCCATGAAATCTTCAATTATATGTTTTTTATTTATTTATTTGTTCGAACAACTTTCCAAAGACATATATAGTCGTTTAGTTTATTGATGACCTCAAAACCATAAAATGAATTCGTTTAGTTTTATAAAAGATCACAAAAGCACATAATGTATATAATTTTTTAATGCACTGTATTAATTATTGTATATATTTTCCATTATTTCCTTTTCATATACCACCAAAATACTCATTTCATTCTTGAAGCTATAATACCCAGTTTTGGTAATTTGATAGGCAGTGATTACGGTTTTCATTTCCCAATTATCTAGGATCAAATAAGTTATTGATTGCTGACATAAATGCGTATTATTTAACTTTTCATAGCTTTAATCAATTGATGATCATAATTTTCTGATTTGACTTTGATTCATCATAGGTGAAATAAAGTCCCCAAAACTACCCCTTGCATTTAAAATATTAGAAAACAACCCCTTTTCACAATCACTTTCATTTTCTTGTCCATATTTGAATCTTTAAATGTCTCCAGGGAGTAAGTGTTGTATACATAAAGATTTTTTTTTGTTGGACCGAATAATTTGTATTAATGTGAGTTAATAAATGACCATTTTTCCCTTCTGCCACTATCTTGATGTGTATATCTTTCTTAAGAGTCGATGGTGTGGACTATTGGGCATTTATGATAAGGAAAAAGTTCCACTGCTGTATAGAAGGGATTGAATTAGATATTCATGTTTACTTTCTTTGTTTCCTAATTTCGTTGTATATGAGTTTTTCCATGATAATAATTTTATCAATATTAAAATTGCAACCCTTTGATCAATCTTACTATCTTTATTATTGGTTGCCTTATACTGCAGGTTGGAAACATGCTTATCAAGAATAAGATTTGTCTCATAATTGACCATGTGATGTCATCAAGGTGCAGTGAGGATTTCAAACAAAGGGTAAAGAAGAATGATGTTATTTGTTGACAAATACGGTTTTCTAACCATCTCACACAAATTGCTTACTATCTACGCTAAAAAATGCAAACTTTTTATGTTATTTCCTTTACCAATTCTAATCCCGCAACGCGGGGTTCTTCTCTAGTTTATACATAAAATAGAGTATGCATATGTTTTTTGATTGATAAAAGTTAATTTATTAAAAGGCTTTTAAAAATGTTAACAAAAAAAATTGTTACAAGTTTTTATTAAATAAAAGTTAGTGGAACACTTGTAAAAAAATTAGATTAACAAAGGTCCTTGCATATTTTAGTAGGGATGAGCAAATGAACCGACCCGGCTGGAACCGGCCTGAATCGGACCCGGTCCGGGAACCGAAGTCAGCCGAAATTAAGAACCGAATCGGACCGCCGGTTTTACCGGTTCCGGTTCTTGCCGTATCTTCAATGTTGGAACCAGTCCTTGAGAAATAGCAACATACAGTTTCGGTTTTTGCCGATTCTACCGGTTCCGGTTCCTACCGTTTCCCGGTTCCAAAAATCCACAAGAATATCGTCCCGGTCCCGGTCCAACCGGTTCCATCGGGTTCCGGTTTCGGTACCGGTTCCAGCTGGTTCCCCGGTCCAAATGTTCATCTCTATATTTTAGATTATGTAAAAATATTTAATATTATTTTTATACTACAAAACTAATATCTACTATAATAAATGAAGATAATTTTGCAAAATGTCAATCTATAATAAGTTTTGACACTTGTCATTTTATAATATTTTTTAAATAAATAATATCCACATGTCAATTTATGTTTTTTTTTCAATTTTTAAAATTAGAAAGTCACATAATCTTATATTTATATATATAAAGTATCAAATGTAATAGTAGATATTATAATAAATTGCAATTAATATGTTTCATTCTTTATTTCAAATTTTTAAAATTTTATTTTAAAAAACACTTACTATTTACATTTTAATAGTTTATTTTTCTTTAATCAACCCGTGTAATACACAGATTTTCCACCTAGTTTATACTAATATTCATAGATATTTAGATTATAGGGTGGAGACGAATAGTCACCTCCTTTCTCCTACTGCAAGACTTCACCACTACTTTTTTGAACTCTACAAAAATCTATTTCATACTTTTTATTGTTTCGTCTTTTCTTGTCAATATTTAAGTCTAGTTAAGACTTAAAAGCTAATTTACTCCAAATTTATATTTTAACAGAAATTTTCATTAAAAACAATGATTTCAATTGACGACGGTTGGTCTTGCAATTATATTTTAAAATTGTTGAATGTCAAAGCATATAAAGTGCAAAAAGCTAAACATCAAAATGTTTGTTATTACATAAAAATATTTATTCATTTACACTTGATAGAAAAATAGTAAAATGTTTGGGTTTTTCATTGAATATATACGTTTAATAAATACCTTTTACAAAATAATTAAAAAACACCATTTTATTTTAAACCTGTTACCGTTAAAAAGTAACACATTTTATATAAAACTCATGGCACGTGTTTCTCAACTTATGACTCATCCTTTTTTCCATCATTATCGAATTCGTTTATTATAAACCCTTGATTTTTTTACAAAAACAAAGTTTTTGTTGGAGCTCAGATATTCAAAAAAACAGAACACCACCCCATACATACATTTACATGTATTAAAGCCGTTTAGAGAAAGAATCAATGTAATATCTTAAATGCCTTTATATCTTGGTAACATCCATATACAACTAAGCATTAACTCATGAATATTATAATTTACAGTTATCCAATATATAACTTGAATAGCATTCATCCATGTTCAGTGAATAAAAAAACATACAAACAAATACTCAACTCGCATTAGACACACATGCGGATTCAATGTAGAGCCCGGGGTAGCCCTCAAAAATTTTCCAGGAGTGTAATACCTACGAGATGGTTTAGATCAAGTGTTACAACAGCTTTCTTCTCAATCCCTAGCTATGACAGCCAAGAGAGAGAACCTAGATTGATCTCGGGCTTTACAACCAAAAGGAAGGAAGTAATCGATATAATAGTTAAAGGGGAGGACATTTGAGAGATTAGGATAAATTACTTTCAAATATTCGAGTCTTGCAGTTGCTAAAACGCTAAAGAAACCCTGCTTAGAGAAGACAAAGACAAAGCAGTTTCCGAAAAAAGTCAGCTTTAGTCCTTGAAGATGCCCATTCCGACGGAATCTACCCTTAAACCGAAATTCTTTAGCAAACTGATTTATAGAATTAGCACAATACCCCCTTGGACATATCTTATTTATATTAAATAAATTGATTTATTTTAATATTTTAATTATTATTATTATTGTTATTATTTTTAACTATAAAAATAATAATAATGACATACCGAAAATCGAAACGGGCATTATACATATTCTTTGACTCTTAATGTCATCGATACCGTATTTAACAGCAACAACTTGGGTGTGGTTCATGTGAGATTTTATGATTAATGGTATTTTGATTTGCAATTGAGAATGTTAAGACCGAAAATGTAACTACTTGCTTTCTTCTTATTGAAATTGTGGTTTTTTAATTATATATTATGTGATTTTATTTTTTGGATACCCATTTACTTTGACCTTGCATCCGCCACTGATTAGACATTTTCAGATCTAAAAACTCAGACAAACCTGGATGGACCAAAAGGCAAAAAAAACTAAAGAATAAACATACATTTAATATATAACTTGAAAAGCATTCATCCATATTTGTCTTCATTTATCCATATTTGTCTTCATGGTTTCTGATTCAAGGATCTAACACATATATGCTTTCTAAAAAGCTAAATCGGTTTTGGTCTAATGGATCCAAACCAGATCCGCTCTGTAGAGATAGAGAGAGTTGTGATAGTTGTGATTTTTTTTAAAATATAGAAAAGGAGTAAGACAGTTGTGGGTGGTGGATGTGGTGTTTGTTTGGAGGATGGCTCTGATAGGGAGCCGGTGGTATAGTGACGGTTTTTAATGGTAATGGAATTGGTGATTGCTGGTGTCATGAGCTGATTTTGGTTGTTAAGGCCGGTTGAGGTTAGAAGCTATGAAGACCGGTTGAGGTTAGAAGTTATGAAGTCAAGTGGGGCTGGTGATTATAGTTGTATAGAGAGGGTTTTCTAAAGAGTAACGTGAATATTCAAATGAGGGTAAGTGGGATTTAAATATGAGATCGAAATCTATTATTTAAATGGTATCTACAAATATTGCCAATAAAGTAATCAATCCACACCACTCATATTTGATCTAATGGACTCAAATGCATCTCCTTGTTTTTAAGACTTTAGTCTTAAAATGTTTGGGTCCCACTATTATTTTTGCATTATAAATTAGTATATATATATATATATATATATATATATATATATATATATATATATCCTAATTGTGGTTATTTTAACAGGATATTTGGGCAGCGTAACAACTAAGTACAGTGCATATCCTAAATCTTGTCTGGCATAACTCCTAGGTACTAAGGTTTCCTAGGGATTTGGCCATTATAATATCTAGGTAATACCTACTCCTAAATTATCGGGCATTATGTCCTTTAGACACAGATCATAACTTAAATCTAGACATAGTATCTACAGTTATACTATCCTAAGGCATCTAGTTTATTATAAAATGACTTCATATTTATAAAATAAATGTTTTTATAAAATCATTTGTTAAGCATGTATTCCCCCCTGAAAGCATTTTAAAATAGTAAAATAGGGATCGTGAACTCATTCTAGGGTTTGAAACCACCGATGTAGGGTAGAGACGAGCTCGGAACTCCAGGGACCACTCCACGAGGTAACACACGAACCAAAGAGAAAGAGAGGTGTGTTTTAAAGGTGTGCTAGACTGAATGGAACAACCCTTTATTTATAGTCGATTTTTTGGGGTGTGCGTCGCGCCTTTCCTATGTGGGTGTGCATTCGAACACTGTGGCTCCACAGGAAGTTGCCACGTGTCCCCACCCTACTCAGCCATGTCACTCGTAATCTGTTCGAATCCAGTGTCAGGTGCGCGGTGGCGTGCATTTGACGCCCAATTAAATAGTTTTAAAAAATCATTACTTCCTCGTGTGCGCTCTAATCTAGACCCTCTCTATATCTATGTGACGATCTCAACGGGTACTACAACTTTCCTTTTGGTTGTTTTGGCCGTTTTGACTTTCATTTTCGAGCCCAACGGGGGTAAGAATTAATGATTTTATAAAAATGATAACTTACTCATATGGATCCCGTTTTCAAAAAACTTTTTCCTAAATTTTATATCTCGAGGAGTATTACGAAACTCCTTTTTGCACTTTTAGTCAAAACTCAACCAATCCCTAAGTACCGTTTTCGACGTAATTAATTTTAATTACATGGTTGATTTCTATTTTTATAAAATCCATAACTCTCTCCTTCGGAGTCGGATTTTTACGAATCTTATATCATTGAGATCACGTTAACATGTACTATCCAAGTATGTTAACAAATTGGAAAACGTCACAACTTTTGATTGCTAATTTTTAGAGTCTAATGAACGATTTTTGGCAAATAAATGTAACAACATATTTGATTCTTATTATCTTAAAAATCGAATATTACAATGCTTTCTATTACATTTATTTTCCTATTATTTCCTAACAGTGACTAGTGACGGAATTTTCGTCCCAAAATTTTACCTTGTCCATGGATTTCTTTTAAAATAAATGAGGGTACTTGCGTTTGGTCTTCTCTTTCCCATGTATACTCTGGTCCTCGTTTAGATTTCCATCGTACCTTAACTATGGCAATCCGATTCTGCTTGAGTCGTTTGACCTCTCTATCCATTATTTCGACAGGTTCTTCGATGAAGTTTAACTTAGGGTTAACCTGAATTTCATCGAGTGGAATGACGAGCGTATCGCCATAAAGGCATTTCTTAATATTTGACATGTGAAAGACTTTGTGCATGTTATTAAGCTCTAGAGGTAATCTGAGTCGATACGCAACTGGACCTATCCTTTCAAGGATCTCGAATGGTCCTATGTATCTTGGATTTAGTTTACCTCGCCTTTCAAACCTTATAACTCCTTTCTAAGGAGATACTTTGAGCATCCCCCTGCCTCCCACTTGGAATTATAGGGGTTTACGCCTCACATCGGCGTAACTCTTTTTTTGATCGCGTGCTGCCTTCAGACGTTCTCTTATCTGCACTATCTTCTCTATCGTATCGTGGATGATCTATGGTCCTGTTCGTAAGGTATCCCCTGTGAACTTCTTGGCTAGTTGGGTGTCGCCAACTTCCGTCCAACAAATGGGAAAACGACATTTCCAACCATACAGTGCTTCGAACGACGTTGCTTTGATGCTCGTGTGATAACTATTGTTGTATGAAAGATCAACCAGGGGTAGGTGAGTATCCCATACATTCCTAAAATCTATCACACATGATCTGAGCATGTCTTCCAGCATTTGAATGGTCATTTCACTTTAACCATCGGTTTGTAGATGATAAGTTGTACTCATATCTAGGCACGTACCAAGGGATTTCTACAAGCTCCGCTAGAAACGAGAGGTAAACCTACTATCTCTGTCAGAAATAATGGAGAAGGGTACCCCATGTAATATGACAATCTCTTTGAGGTACGTTCTGGTCAGCTTCTCCATCTTGTCCGTCTCTTTTATCTGTATGAAGTGGGAAGACTTGGTTAATCTATCGACGACTACCCATATAGTGTCATAACCTGCAGTAGTCTTTGTCAACTTGGTGACAAAGTCCATTGCAATCTGCTCCCACTTCCACTCGGGAATATCTGGTTGCTGTAATAATACTGAGGGTTGTTGATGTTCTGCCTTAACCTCGAACATGTTAGGCACTTGTTGATGTAGGACGCAATTTCAACCTTCATGTTCGGCCACCAATAATGGGCCTTCAGGTCTAGATACATCTTGTCCGCTCCTGGATGAATGAAATACCTAGTACTATGAGCTTCATTTAAGACTAGTTCCTTGACTCCTCCGTATTTCGGAACCCATACTTGGTTCATGAAATATCTCGTTCCATCATCCTTTACTTCGAGCTGTCTTTCCATACCTCTAAGGCTCTCTTCTTTAACATTTCCTTTCGTTAAAGCCTCAAGTTGAGCACTTCTAATCTGGGAGATTAGATTTTACTGAACAATCATTGTAAGGGATTTCACTCTATGAGGTTTCACTCGTTCCTTACGGCTCAAAGCGTCAACTACGACATTAGCCTTTCCTAGGTGGTAGTGAATCTCACAATCATAGTCGTTCAGCAACTCTAACCATCTTTTTTGCCTCATATTGATTTCCTTCGGATTGAGAATGTGTTGTAGACTCTTGTGATCCGTGTATACCACACACTTTTTTCCATAGACGCCAGGTCTTCAGGGTAAAAAACTACCGCTCTCAACTCTAGGTCGTGTGTGGTGTAGTTGTTCTCATGCACTTTAAGCTGTCTTGAGGCGTAGGCTATGACCTTCTCCCTTTTACATTAATACGCATCCCATTCCTTGGTGTGACACATTCTAGAAGAGATAGTATTAGTACACTACACAACATGTCCTTCATCTTTTGGAAAGCTGCTTCATGCTTGTCTTCCTTAATGAATTTTGCTTCCTTTTGGGTTAACATTGTGAGGGGTTTGGAGAGAAATTCTCTATAAATATCCAATAGTAGCCGTCCAGTCCTAGAAATTGACGCACTTCTATTGGCGTCTTGGGCGCTTCCCAATTCATGGCCGCTTCTATCTTGGAAGGGTCGACATGAATTCCTTTACTGCTCACCACATACCCAAGAAAGTGTACTTCTCTTAACCAAAATTCACACTTAAAAAATTTGGCGTACAACTTTTCTTTCCTTAACAACTCTTGGATTACTCAAAGGTGTTGCCCATGTTCTTCCTTGGTTCGTGAGTAGACCAGAATATCGCCATTGAATACAATCACGAATTTATCTAAGTAGGGTTTACACACTCGATTCATAAGATCCATAAAGACTGTCGGGGCATTGGTCAATCCAAAAGGCATGACCAAGAACTCGTAATGACCGTAGCGTTTTCTGAACGCAGTCTTTGGAATGTCCTATTCCATGACTCGAAGTTGATGATATCCTGATCTCAAGTCGATCTTAGAGAAGCAACTGGATCCTTGCAATTGATCAAAGAGATCGTCTATTTGGGGTAGAGGATATCTATTCTTAATGGTCAACTTATTTAGCTCTTTGTAGTCTATATACATTCGGAAAAATCTATCCTTCTTCTTGACAAATAAAACGGGTGCTCCCCAAGGCAAAAAGCCTGGTCTGATGAAACGTTTGTCAAGAAGTTATTGTAGTTGGCTGGAGAGCTCTTGCATCTCCAAGGGTGCCAATCTATAAGGAGACTTTTCTACTGGATCAGCTCCTAGGGATAGATCAATCCTAAACTCTACTTGACGAACTGGCGATGGATCGGGTAGATCTTCAGGGAATACATCATAGAATTCACACACCTGAGGTACTTCCTCGATCTTTTTCTTCTTATTGTCTTTCCTATCGACAATATGAGCTAAGAAGGCGAAATACTATTTCTGCAAGTATTTCCTAGCCTTCCTGCACGAGATGATCCTAAGGTTTTGATGGGTTTTACATGTATTAACGCGGATAAATCCTTAAAACTTAAGGTTACATGCAACCTAAAGATCTAAGACATAACACTATTGATGTAACATTCTATTGAACAACAAAACCCTAAAAACCCTAGGTAATTTCGAAATCAACATAAACGATCTTAGTATTACATACCTTATTGTTATTATAGCAAATAACAATTATCCTTGTCTTGTTGAGCCTTTGGAAGCAAGAACCACAAATGTCGTGCCTCTAATTGTTCACACCCAAGCTAGCAAGAAGGAGATTATGGAGATAGGGGGAAGGAGAGCAAAATTTCGGTCTAGCATTGGAATCATGGAGTTGCCGAAATTCTAAGGGGTTATACTCCGTATATAGTGCAACAAGGAAACCCTAGATAAGCCCAAAACCAATATAATAATATTATCTTGAATTGGTAATTAGCTAGCTTCCTAATTATCCTCCAAGGATAATTCTAGAACCCTAGAATCCTCCTAAAACCGTCAGGGAGGTTCTAGAATGCCTCTTGTTTACCTTATTGAACAATTACACTTTAATCCATGCACTTTTAATTAATTTTATTAATTCCAAAATTAATTCCAATTAATATCTGATTAATTATTAATTAAATATTACTATTTCTAACTAATATATTATTCTCATAATATATTAACAAATCATTTATTTCAACTTATTAATCAAATAATAAATCAACCTCTCTCTCCAAAAATCATCCTGCCCAGTCGCTAGGTTTGAGGGCAACCCAAAAGGACTATGCTACTATCAATTCAAGTTTATACCAATTATAGTTATGGGTTTAGACACCCAATCCAACAGTCTCCCACTTGGATAAGTCTGTAACTATAATTGCCAATATAACTTCCAAAGTGATCAACAAATTGTAGCTTCCAAAAGCCGATGTCGAACTCTGACTCATTCAGTTACGTGTTCTAAGATAAGTGATCAAATATTCCACCGTTCTAAAAAATATTGCACGAACATGAGACATGGATTATAATCAATCTCATTGTCCAAGATTTTTTTTCCAGATTTCTGATTTGTGATGACGACATAAGGCTTCTAATTGAACACATCAATTTAGTCTTGGCTAGGCCTAGCATTTATAATTCAACACAAAATCACCGAGGGGCCCAAAGATATCGCTTTTTCCGTTAGGGCAGAAGGAACGAATAAACTTTGACATATATGCTTTCATCTTTTACTCATCAAATCATACATGGCAGTACGTTTTATAACATCATGTTACTGGTGCGTTTACGCATTACCAATGTACAACCGACTTGTAAATTACAACTCATATATCTCCGCTTTAAGAATATAAGATATTACCGTCTCAGAATTACTCATGATAAAATTCATGAAGTAATTCTCTGAGTGTGGGTTTATCTAATACTCAAAATCCCCATTTTTTAAGTACTCATGAACATTGTAACAATCTTATTTCAATTTCTAATCCCCATAGACAATCTATAATTCAATTCATGACAGTCTTATTTCACTACCTATTTCCAAAAGTATGAGCGACTGTGGAATTTCGAATAATCAAATTATTCAGGAAATAAAATGTGCAAAGTGAAACACAATAATAAACTAATTAACTATGGTCTCAAAACTATTTAATATAAATAAAACTCTTATTATTTAATCATCATAATAATTAAGACTTTATTCATTGTATAATGTTTCGACTAATCAACTAACCACATGAATTAAACATCAGTCATCTCATGTTATGAACATGCATACTATGTCACTCTATGATCCTTCCTTTGTGAACAGATCGACCGGACACTATTCCAATGATGTTCATTTCACAATTCCAAATTCTTGTTACTACTAAAATGTGTTAGAATTCCAACCTTATATGCATTGACCTTTTGTGATGTTGAGGCTTCAAAGTCACAAAGACTAAGCCAACGATAATATAGAATGTTCCATTGGAACTTTTTTCACTAAAAACCATTCCATGGCAACGAAGTCTCAAATTCAAGGTACACTCCTTGAACACCTTTCTTGCATCAAAGTTTCCAACTCACATGTAGATTTTAATAATGAACTTTCATTATGGAAACATTTCCATATTCCATACGACCATCAATTTTGACCAAGAGTCATCCCAATCTAAAACATGTCACTATGGTCCTTCCAAACAACACCATACTTCCAATTTTCTGTAAGCAACCAATCTTTTGGTATAACCTTAGAATGTTCTTGAAAGTTGTTTAACAACTTTAGTCACACAAAGTTCTAGTCCTTTTCCCTCTCAATGCCCAAGGCATTTGGAAAAATTAGAATAAGTGAATATTATAGCTTATGTAATCAATCCTATATTCAAAGCATATGGGACTCGATTTGTTATGTCTTACATAAGGACCTGATATTTGTTCTGTCTCTTGCTATAATATTTCCATATATATAATTTCCTATGTTGACGTATTTCAACATGATATATATTTTTTATGACTATATGATCTAAACTTTTAGAATCGAAATGAAGTATGAGTGCCCTCTCCCTTAAGCCTATTATAGCGAAACAATTCCCAAACTTTGCAATTTACAAATTTGAGAACTTTGTTCCCTACGAATAGTATTGCCAACTAGCAATATTAGCATAACAACTATACTCCCACTAGCTTTGACATATACCCAGAAATCAACTGGACTTCTAGAAATAAATACTCTTGACTTTCTTACTAAAGTGCAGATTTCTGATACGTGATGCTTCGATAAGTCTCCAACTAGACTTCTTAAGCTTATACACCTTCATTGGATAGCATATGTGTGTGTGTTTAAACCCCTTCAACTTAGAGCTATAAGTCTTGAAAGTTCAAACAAATCCTTGCCATTTCTCACAATTCAAAATATGAAAAGGGATGCCGTAATCATATTATGAATTCATGAATGCAATTAACTCAACCACTAACCATGTTGATCTTTATCAGATCTTTAAAACCTATTAGTGGAAAGTGTTTCCTCATAATCAATCTTATGAATTAGAGCGAAAACTTTTGCCACTTAGATTTTATGGTGTATACGTTCCCATCCATGTGAACCTATCATTTCCAACCTACAATCATATGATAAGGTTTAGTAACAAAACCAAATTCAAATTTATCTCCCATTCTTGGACTGAACTTCATTATTCTAAATTTCTTTCCTTCTGGTAGCACAAGAGCCTACCAGCGCTTCCATCTTGTTAGCAGTTCACCCATATTGATCAATGTTCTTTCACTGACCAACGTTCTTTGCTTTTGTAGTTAAATGAAAAACATAGAACTCATAAGCATTGCTAACTCAACTGGAAGATGCACAAAAATGAGAATTTGTCAATCAACCACGACTGGTTATCAACCTCAATTCGTGTGCTAGTGATAACTAAAAGGTTTATTCTCGACTGACTCCTGAAACTCTAAAGATCAATAAGACTCCCACTGACTTCTTGACATATAAGTTTCTCTCTCAAGGAACATTCCTTGACGAGCTAAAAAAATATTCAAAAATTCGTGTGGATTCCCAAGAAAACACTTCATAGAATTGGTCTTAGTTTATCTTTGTTTTAACCAAACATCACAACTTCCAAATGTGCTAGAGTAAGAAAACATTATCACTCCCCCATTTCATGAGGTGTTATTAACCTACTTAGTATGAAATAAGCTTTCAAGATACAATCTATAGTAACTAGAGCATAGCTCTAAAACTTGGTTGGAAACAAAGTATGACTCATCTCTTGATTCCTCTTCTTAGTCATACAATTGCACTAAGATGTTCTTCGAGGATCAATTGTGATATAGTTCCACAATCATTAAGATGATCATAAAACATGATGCTAAAGTATTCTACTTTCCTTTCAGATTAGGAAACTTTTATCTTTCTACCTAATAGATTCTTATATTCGTTCTGCAACTCTTTAAAAACCCTTCCAAAATATTAGAATTATGCTTAATCTTATAAACACAACCATATTTAATGAAGCATTAGTAAATCATGACGAATAGAGTTATCGTCCTTTGTGGTGGGTCTGAAGAGTCCATATTAATATGTACTAGATCCATTAGTCCTTCACTTGACTCGCATAAACATGTGATCAATGAATTAGTCATAATTTTCCAACTATTAAAACTCTCATGCATCTCACAATTCAAATTGCACGACTTCAAGTTTCTATCTAATTGACACTTGGTGATGAGAATTCTTTTTCACTTAGTTAATTATGACACTACCACAAGCGGTATAATAAAATCCATAATTAATATTGCTATTAATAGAGATGTAACCAACACTTTCATAAATCACATTGTAAGGAAATACAAATAAGCCAACCAGATAAACCAAAATTTCACTTTTATTGATAATAAATGAAAAAATGGAACTTGTCCTTAGAATGCATAAAAATCAAAACTATGTTTCTAGACATATCCTAAGCAATCTATTAAATTATCATAACTCCTAAGAAATAGCTCCAAATTCTGATCATCGAACCATGTGACCGAAGTCCATCTTTCACGATCAGATTTAGCTCACTCTTCTTAAGCTTCCTTCTTTCTCTTACATCCTGCAATAACATCAAAATGTGATCATAACATCATGTATTAAGAGTCTATGAATAGGAATTTGTTAAGATAATTGAGTTAGATAATGGATGTACCTGAAGTAGAGTCACACAACTTGACTTCACTGTCTCTAAGATCTTTCAGGTAGTTTGGGCAGCCTCGCAACCAATGCCCCTACAATTCGCAATAGAAACATATGGACTCGTTGGGGTTAACACATGGAACCATCTCAGAACTAGCCTTTCTCTTTACCATACGATCAAACTGTTTGAACTTGGCCGACCCCTTTCCATTAGGAAGAAAAAAATATTTTCTGGACCACCATTGTCACCATTGTCAATGTTCATGGAAACTTTGGAATCAAACCCTTTAAGTACCTCTACTTCAAATGTGATCCTAAGTGTTTCTGCTTCAGCAACAATCAACATATATGTCAAATCAATTGGGGTCACATCGACATTCCTGATATGAAAGTTCTCAATGAACTGACCATATGACTTAGGAAGCAAAAGAAGAGCCAAATCAATGGCTTGCACCCTTGGAAAAACGACACCCAGTCTATCCAACTTGTCAATGTACGATTTCATTTCCAGAAACATGCGCACACACAGAATTTCCATCATGATGTCTACATGCCAATAGGGCTTGGATAGTTTCGTATCTTTCAACTTGAGGAAAACATGATGTGGGGAGAGTCACTAGAGGAGGAGGAGGAGGAGTTGAAGAAGCATGATGTCCAGTTCCACCATTTCAGAGAAAACATTTTCACCTTGATTAGAAAGTGGAAGATCATCTTCGGATGATAGATGAAAACCATTTCCAAAAGAATGAGGAAGATCATAATTGTCTTGACTTGACATCTATAATGGAAAAAAGAAAATTCAGGTTAGTTGATTTTCAATCCTTAATTATTAACCCATAAACTTTAAATTAAGGCTAGGATCCATATTTTCAATTCGAACTTTGAAGAGGGATGTCGTAATCAAGTTCAGATCTATTTTAGGTAGGTAAGGCTATTACCAATTTTAATCTTATGAAATTCCTAGATCTTTTGAGATTCATTGAATCTAATCAATGACATGTTTAATCTCACATTATGCTCTCACTTTTGTGACTGGGATGCCAAGGATCACAAATGACATGTGAATAACCATGCAAATCCGCTTGGCAACTTCGATGTCATTTATCATCTCACATTGATGTACCGGTTAACCACACACACTCCATCAACAATGGTAATTCTCAATATGCCCATCATATCCTTTTATAGTCCTTAGTGTGCCGGTTAACCACAGACGCTCTACTAACGACATATAAAGCATGATGTGCGTTTTCATGTATTAGCATACTTTTCACATTTTTCCTAAAGTAACTAAGAATGAGATTTTAAGATTAGTTTAGTTACTTTAATAACATTATACTTTTAATGAGGTTATGTCCTATCAAGTCCGTTCTGCTAACGACCCTCCACAAGGAAGCGGTGGGTAAGAGTGGACACCCATTCAACTGCCATTTTATATGCAGTTTCCTTATACCCTATTATAGACCGGCTTCGTGAATGAGACATACTAGCGACTTGACTGACTTATTCTTATACATATAGTAATTAATCTTATAGTACATATATATAAGGGTTTATTTTAAAACTTTTCGAAAATACAAGGTTTTGAATTTAAATTTCGAAATTAATATCTAATTAATTAAACTTAAACTTATACCAATAATGATTTAATATTTATCTTTTAATTAACGATTAATTAAATTATAAAGATAATCCACAAGTTCAAGATATAGGATATCTAATTAATTAAAACATTATGGATAATTCATAAATTCAAGATAAGGATATCTAACCACTAAGATAATTATTCAGTTTTACATAATAAAAACATTATCTAAGTTAATTATCCTAATCAATTCATGAATTTAAGCAAAATCTGATTTTAGCAATCTGATCGTCCACCATGTCGTGGTAAACAATTACCACGTCGTGTTAAATTAGAAAAAGAATACGAATACGCAGACCACCACGTCGTGGTGTCGAAACAGAATGACGATTCTGTTTATCCTCCTTGTTCAAGTTCAAGCAATATACAATCAATTATTAGACAACCATACGCTCTGATACCACTGATGGGTTTTACATGTGTTGACGAGGATAAATCCTTAACACTTAAGGGTACATGCAACCTAAAGATCTAAGACATAACACTATTGATGTAACATTCTATTAAACAACAAAACCCTAGAAACCCTAGGTAATTTCGAAATCAACATAAAAGGGTTTAGGGTTACATAGGGGTAACGTGATTGCTTACGCTTCGAGGTAGCAAAAGCCTCATGAGGAGAACTACCCTATGCATGATTTGGAGTTGGAAGCCGTGGTTTTTGCCCTCAAGATTTGGAGACACTATCTATATGGGGTTCGGTGTACTATTTATACTGACCACAAAAGTTTGAGGTATTTTATGGACTAGCCGAATCTGAATATGCGGCAACGGAGATGGTTAGATGTGGTAAAGGATTATGATTGCGAGATCATATACCACCTTGGGAAGGCTAATGTGGTGGCCGATGCTTTTAGTCGCAAGGCTGTGAGCTCATCTATCCGGGATATCTGCTTGAGGATGACTGTCACATCGCCTTTGATGGATTTGATCAAGAAGGCTCAGGTGGAGGGATTGAAAAAGGAAAACTGGAAGACCGAGCAGATCAGAGAACAAGTTCCCTTATTTTTCAGAGACAGTCACGGGTTGTTGACTCAGTGTGACAAAGTCTGGGTTTCGGCATCAGTTGGGGTGAGACAGACAGTTTTAAAGGAGGTGCATAAGTCAAAGTTTTCTATCCATCCAAAGGCCACGACGATGTACATGGATATGAGGTTGAATTATTGGTGGCCATGTATGAAGAGGGAAATAGCTTGGTTTGTGGAGAGGTGCTTGATTGCAGGAAAATCAAGGCCGAGCATTAGAGACCCCACGACAAGATGCAGCCCTTACCCATTCCCATGATGAAGTGGAAAGAGATTACCATTGATTTCATCACAAAATTGCCAAGGACGACACGTAGTGTTGACTCTATCTGGGCCATTGTTGATACATTGACTAAGAATGCGTATTTCATAACAATTATCGAGAGTATATCCACAGAGAAGTTAGTGGACATCTATGTCCGAGAGGTAGTAGTTCAGCACGAAGTGCCAGTTTCGGTGGTTTCGGACCGGGATGTTCGTTTCACCTCCAGAGTTTGGAGGATGTTTCATGAGGAGTTACGTACTCAGTTGCATTTTAGTACATCATGCCATCCTCAGGTCTATGGCTAAAGTGAGCAGACGATTCAGACACTTGAGGATATGTTGCGGGCTTGTGTGTTGTTTGGAGGGATTTGGGATATTTACTTTCCACTTGCCGAGTTCTCTTACAACAATAGTTACCATGCTAGTATTGAACGACCACCATTTGAGATGTTGTATGAAAGAAGGTGCAGGACCCCAGTTTGCTGGGGGGAGGTCGGGCATCGATTCATAGGTAGTACGGAGGTTGTACTCAAGACTACTGAGTTGATTCATCAGGTGCGCAACGGGTTGCGAGTCGTACAAAGCCGACAAAAGATTTATGCAGATCGACGACGTTCAGATATCGAGTTTCATATGGCAGACTTGGTGCTTCTGAAGGTGTCACCTTGGAAAGGTGTCATCCGATTTTCGGAAGAAGGGTAAGTTGGGCCCCATATTCATTGGACCTTTTAGGATTTCGGCCCGGGTGAGCAAGGTTGCATATCAGCTGGATTTGTTGTAACATCCTGTTTCCTTCCATCTCTGGGCCGTAGGTCGGAAGTCGATTGTGTAAGTATTTGGGCCTTAAAGAAGCAAAGTTTAGTCCTTGTAGAAGGAGGTAATGTAGGTTAAGAGATTTAACCTTTGAATTGTGTTTTGGGCCGAAGGGTAAAAAAGGGAAAAGTCATAGGCCATGTTTTTGCATGAAATATGGATTTTTGTTCGAGAAGTTTTTAGTCCAAGATAGTTAGATGATATTATAGAGCTCTTCAATACCTTTCAGTGGATATAAAGAACGTCGAAAACGGAGTTGGAACGAAAAAGTTACGACCGTTTGAAGTTAGGCGATTTCTGGGTCAGCCGCGTACGTTGCACATACGAGGAGTACGTAGGGCATGCTAGGGAATCCCTAGTAAGTTAGGCGTACTCAACATGTACGATGGGCGTACGTTGGGCATAAATTGAGTACCCAGCGCGTATGCGATTAGTGCCCAAACCTTATTTTCGTGGTTTGAGCCCTATTTAAGCTTTTTAACTCTCCCAAACCCATTTCATTCTCAACCTCCACCTCTCCAACACCCTCTCTTGAAACCCTAACCCTATATTGAGCCTTGTGAGCAAAAAGAATGTGTTTTTAAGTGCTTTGGAGTGTTCTTGGTGCACCTTTGAGAAGAATGAACTCATGTAAGAAGTGTTGGTTGCATTGGAGTATTTCATACTATTTTTTTTTTCCTTTTCCAGAGTTGTACATTTCAAACTTAGTGCATTACCGCTTTCTTTTGTCATCAGTTGTCATAAGTAAAAACTTACTTCCATATCTCGCAAAAAGTGTTTCCCACCTTTAACGATGTCCATTCTAAATTTTGTATATATTTCTTTCTATATTTTCCTTATATTTGTAGAAAACTAGGAAATTTCATGTTCTTTCCTATATTTATATAACAACAAAGATGATGATGCTAACGAAGACGACAACAAAAACCAAATAACACTAATGATGATAATAACAAAGACAACGATGACGACGACGACGACGACAACAACAACAACAACATTGTATGTCTCTTTGTATGTCTGTTGACCGGGCCTTGTGACAATAATTAAAAAATTCTGATGTATTTCTGTGGAATAAGGTTTTGAAATATGTTTTGGGTCAATATTTATTGCTATTATCCGACGGATGATTAGTGTAAAAAAAACATTTTTCATTAATTTCCGTTGATATTTCGTAGTACTTTCCAATTCAGTTTTGACAAATTTGTCTATGTCACTAGTTTGTTAAAATTATTATTAAATTGTGTTTTTTTTTCTTCTAAAGGATGTGTTCTCCAACATATCTTTTTATGTAGGAAATTTTCATGGGAAGATATCCACTTTATAGTAATGACCCTAACATCCAAATTCACCCTGAACTCGATTTCAACCGACAAAATGTGTTTATTGGATAAATTAAAACATGATTGAGAACATTAATTATAATAATAGATGAATTTCAGGGAAATTCGATAACATGATTGTTTATATATTTTCTTGCCAGATTTGCTCTATCATTTTCAGTTCTATTTATGTTTGTAATCCAACTCTTAAAACATGTTCGTGATGTTAGTATTAAACATGTTTATAATGTCCTGTATAATTCATTACTTTTATAACAATTTAATTGATTAAAATGAAAAGTTGTTAGTCTCATCTCACACAACACCACCACAATATTCCGTTGAAATAAAGACTGAATCTTTTTTTTTAAATGTTCCTTTTTAAATCAAAAGCAACTGCGACAACGAACTAGAACAAATTTGCACTTTACTAAATTTAACAATTCAAGGTCAAGGATGAAGAACAGCTTCAGACATATGGCTGTTGCTAAAAGCGATTTGGGATTCCGGCTTGTTGTTTCGTGTCTGTTGCTCCTCATTACAGATTGCCAGAGTGCTCAGGGGCATTTCAACAAACATGTTGCGCTCTTCATTTTCGGTGATTCACTTTTCGATCCTGGAAACAACAACTACATAAACACTAATCCCAACTTTCAAGCGAAATTTTGGCCCTATGGCGAGTCATACTTCAATCCGCCAAGTGGAAGATTCTCTAATGGCCGTCTCATCCCTGATTTTATCGGTGACAATATACATCTCATACAACCGCCAATTTTTTATTTTTTATTTTTTCCTTTCAATTTCTTGCTTATCATTCTTGATTTTCCTTCTGTTAACAGCTGAGTTTGCTGGATTGCCTCTCATTCCTGCGTATCTTGACCCCCTTTACCATAATAAAGAATTTGGGTATGGAGCAAATTTTGCGTCAGGGGGATCTGGTGCATTAGTTGAGACCAATGGAGGACTCGTATGTGTCCCTTCTTCGTATCCACCACTTGAATTATCTCATATATCGATTTCATATATAAATCAATTTGATGCATGTAGGTAATTGATCTCAAAACACAGCTACAGTATTTCTCGGATTTAGAGAAACGTTTTAGGAAGAATTTAGGTGATGTGAAAGCCAAGCAGCTTTTGTCCAACGCTGTCTACTTGTTTAGCTGCGGAATCAACGACTATGCAAGCCTCCTGCGCAACAACCAGAGTAGTCATCATCATCAGCAGTACGTTGAAATGGTGATAGGAAACTTGACAGATGTGTTCAAGGTAAACAGGAATTACGTTTCTAATCAATTACCTCAATATTTAAACAATTCTTTTTTTTTTCCCCTTAACTTGAAAAGGAAATCCATGAAAAAGGTGGGAGGAAGATTGGAATGACTATGATCCCGCAATTAGGTTGTTTGCCTATAGCTCGTGCACAGCAGCCATGCAATACATGCTACGAAGAATTTAACACCATAGCAAGTCTACACAATCGAGCACTATCCAAGAAAATGAAAGAGATGACAAAACAATTTGAAGGATTCATGTTTGCAAACTATGATCACTCAACTGCACTTAGCAAACGGATGAAGAACCCATCAAAATATGGTACTCGTAGAATCGTAGTGAGTTGATCTCATTGCTTTGAATTCATGAAGTAATAATTATGAAAAATTGTTGGAATTTGATGGATGTGCAGGTTTCAAGGTAGGAGACAGTGGATGTTGTGGTAGTGGTCCTTTACGAGGGCTTTATAGTTGTGGAGGAAAGAGAGGAATACGAAAGTTTGAATTGTGTGATAATCCTGATGATTATCTCTTCTTCGACTCTGCTCATCCTAGTGAAGCCGCATGCCGCCAATTCGCAGAGCTGTTTTGGAAAGGAGATTCCAAAGTCACATCACCTTACAATTTAAAAGCCTTCTTTTAAGTTACTTATTGTTTAAATTTAAGATATGATTCCTATAATTACTTGCTTAAACAACATTAAACAATCACTTTAGAATATGTGTATGTTCACAGGGGGTGAACGTACACATTCTAATGATTATAGGTGCTTAGGTAGTTGGTTGTTTATATGAGAATGCCCAATATACCCAATATATACATCTATACATACACATGTGAATGATCAACATGTTGGGTTGAATAGTTTTATTGATCGTTCATAAGTCACAAGTAAACTATTGTCATATACGGTTAACTTACAAAGTCTAATAACTTATACATGATAATTATTAACAAGTAAAAGTATTTTGGGAGTATATATATGGATACTGATCTTTGTATGTAGAGAATAAAAGTTTATGATATTTGATATATTTTATATTTTAGACAAGTACAAAGGTGTTAAAAGATAAATCAAATGAAAAATGTAATTGTTTAGTCGTAAACTAAGAAATATTAAATTTACGCCCTTTAAATGTAATAACTAATAAGTACCAAACTCATAAAAGAACGAAAAGTCATCAAACATGGCCCTTAGATTATAAACGATAAAGGCTTAAGATTAGTTCTTAGACCTTCCTATATACACACCACGAGGGTGGTTCGTTAATCGTTACCACCGTGTATTGTGGTGGTTGTGGTGTCACGTAGAGGAAAAGACATACAAAATTAACGAAATCGAAGGTGTGTGATTTTTATGTATAATCGTCTTCCTTTCATAGGACTTTAACTTCATCTATATTTGATATTTCAGGTTTGATTTGTTGTAAGAAATTCTTAATTGAGAGGTTTCATCAAAGAAGATCATCTAATGTATACTTCTATCCATCTACGTGTTTTATTTGAGTTTTTGAGATTATATAATGGAGATTCATTAATTGGCTCCTTTTAAATGAAATTATATGGATAAGTTGATGATGTTAAGAGGGTAGAACACAAGTTTTAATGTAATATGTCCATTCAAATTGAGAAAAACCATGACAATTAGTTTATATGGTGAGATTTAGGTTTAAAATGGTATTTAACCATTAATGTCAATGGTGGATTTGATTTGATTGCTTTTAGGGAACGAATTATATGTTAGAGAATTTGTGTAAAGAATGAAACTTAGAAATTTAGAAATTTAGGTGTAGTATGGTTGTGTGAATCTACTAAACGGAGGGGGCATTAAGAATCATTTGATGATGTTCATATCTTTGTTAATTACAAGTTGTGAGGCTCATGTATTACATGGGTTAATTTAAAAAAAATAAATATAAATGTCAAAATATTTGAAAACTTTGAATTTATAAGAAAATAAAAAAAATAATGAATTATTATAATAGAAATATTTTTTTATATTTTAAATTTAAACAAATAATTTAAATAAATAAAAGAAACTAATAAACTTTAATTTTGAGAATTTTTGAAATTAAAAGATAAGTTCATCAATGAAATTGATATCAATTTATTACTACATTTATTGTAATTATTATATTAAAATATTATGTGAAATTTAATAAAATAGAAAAACTAATAAAATGACATGTGGAAAAAAAATTTAATTCAAAATATCCACAAAATTTGACAAATTGAATGAAAATGTGACAAGTGTCAAAAAAATCATTTATTTATTAGAGAAGATATGTTTAATAGTTAACGGTTTATGTGATTTTATATAGAATATGCACAATAAGTGTAATTTAAGTTGGATGGGGTGGTTCACAGGCCTTCTTTAGCATGTATGACTTTGTAATCTATTTTTATTTTTATTTTTTTCTACTTTCTTGCTATCTTTATTTTCTAATTTGATTTTTCCGTTCTGAAAAATTATGTTTACACATAGTTGTCCTATTGTTTTTATTCAGTTTATAACAAATTATTGAAATCGTCCATATGGTTTACAAAAATTTCACATTTGGTCCCTATCTTTTGTTTTGCACTCGGACCGTCCCTATAGTTTGTTTTCGTTTCATTTTTCGTCCCTGAAAAAAGTAAAAAGACTATTTTTCCCTTTGTATTTTTTTTTCAATTTTTTTTTTCTTATTTGTTTATTATGTATCAAATAAAGAAATCAATTAAATGATTTATAGACATGGGATCCACTCATACTCCTACATCCAACAACCACCGGTCACCAGCAACCCCCGTTCAACCACCACATTTGACATCTGATAGCACCGATTCAACCTTATCTCCGGTCACTACACCAAAATGAAAAGAAATTGAACCAAAAAAAAAAAAAAAAAAAACCTATATAATCACAATCAAAATCTGTAATCAAAACCAAACCAAAATCAAAATCAAAATCTATATACAATACCTGAAATCAAAATGTGTTCCTAAAAATCATTCCAGAAATCAAACACAAAGTCAGTTTGTCGATCTTTTGGTTCTGTAGGTTCCAGATGTAGACGAAAGTGAGTTCTACATGTAGATTGCAAATACATTGAGGAGATAAAGGGGATGGTGACCGGCTCCATAGGTGAGGTCACCGACGAAGTTTTCACATGTCGATGAGGTCACAGCTCCAGGGCAAGCTCTAACTTTGACGACATCAGAACCACTGAAAACCCATGGATCGCCGACCAAAGCCACTCTGCCGCTTCTCTCCATTCATTTCTTTCACCAGAAATCGATGCCATCGCCATCTACCCATTCTTCCTCCCTCTTGGCTATACCTATTTGTTTATCGCCTACCTGAACTAGATCTGCTTAGAGATGGTCGATAGTAGTGGTGTTGGCCTCCGAGTGGTGGTGATGGTAGCAGAAGAGGATAATGAATAGTGGCGATAGAAGAGGATAGTTAATTGGGTCATAGCTCCAACGGGGACTTGAATTACAGGTTCAATGTCGACTTTGATTCCGATGGTGGCGGCTTTAGAGGTGCAGTTTTACGATACCAGAAATAGAGTGATCCTCGTCGATGATGGGTTGTAGATTTCAAGCCACCTCAGTACCCATAACATTGATCTTCCTGGGGTCGCTGGAATAGAGTGGTCATCGGCAATTTTCTTGTGATGGGTCGCCGGATTTGAAGAATGTAGAGAAGAATTGAGTGTGTGGGAGGCAGAGAGATAGAAGGCAGAAAGCCTTTTTAGGGTAGATGGTGGCCCACATGTTTTACTCTATTATAAATAAATTTACAACAATAAGTTAACTGAAAATAAAACATTAAAGGTATTATAATCATCTTTTATTAGGTAAGGACTTGCACCGTAACAAAATCAAAACTATGGATAATCCGAGTACAAAAGAAAAAATAGGAACCCAAAGCTAATTTTTTTTTTTTTTTGCTTCCATAATTATTGTTCAAGTAGATTTTACATATTATTATCTTTGGATTTAACAATTCACATGCACTAGTTATATATGAATTTATTATTTATACATTTCTAATACTAATCCTACATTCATTAATTTGATATATATTATTTTAATTATATACAATATTGATACTGATTTGTAGACAATAATAAGATGCTTTTAGCGATATAAATCATTAAAACTTATATATAAACTTTAATAATATATTTTTAGTAAAAGAGATTATATGTATAAATTTGGAGAAGGTATAAATTAAATATTTAAAAAATATGGGATATAACTATAACATACTTTCAGAAGGTTAAAGTTGTAAAAAAAAAGAAAAAAAAAGAAGGACCATTTACGTAACTTTCATATTAATCCTAGACAAAACTTCAAAAATAGTCCTTATGGTTTCACGAAATCTAAAATTTGGTCCCTAATTTTAAAAAACATCAAAAATGGCCCCTGTGGTTTCAAAATTTTTAATGTTTAGTCCTTCCACCTAACTCCGTCAGCTTTCTACCGTTAAATAAAGACATTTTCATCATTTCAATACCCGGGGACCACTTAAAAAGAAAAAATGAAATTTAATATGTAAAGGGTCCACTCACTCACTCTCTCTCTCTCTCTTCGAGACATGTGCACCAATCCTCCTCAACCTCATTCTCTATTCTCTCTTCTTCATGGCTTTCCCATATCATCTTTCTCTCTCTGATAATCAGTAGCAGTATCATCCTCCACAAATGCTCAAATTCCTTCACCTTTTCACAGATTATTAAACCATACCCCTTTCCCCCTCCCCAATCGGTGGATTTAAGATCTACAGAAAAGAATTTGAAGAAGAAAAAAAATGGAACGAGATTACCCACACAGCAAGATTACACCTTCTTTAATGGCGGCAATTCCACTTCCGCCTCCACTGTCGCCGCCTCTGCTTCTGGTTTTTCAAGTATGATCGAGAAATCGAAGCTATGAAATGAGGTTGAAGAGAAACCAAAGCTCTTTTGCTTCCTTCACTGGCGATTTAAACGAAGCAACTGAGATCCTCTTCCTCCATTTCAACTTCTGGGTATTTACTCAACTTAACTCCATTTTTCTCGATCTTATTTCTGTTTTATTTTGTGGATTTTTGACTATTCGAGCTAACTCCAAGTACGAAAAGCGATTGATCGGTAACTAACTATGGTTTTTAAACAAGAAAATTCCAGAGTAGATTTGGAAGGGTAAGAACGATAATATCATAAGATGAAGACATAATTTGTGGTGATATATCACTATGGAGATTTAGGGGAGAAATTGAAAAAGTTGAGGTAACGTCTGTATTACCAGAAACAGAGAGAGTTCGGTGGTTCATCCAGATACACATGAACCCGGTTTTGGAATCGATTAAAGAGGATGGAGATGTGGGGGCTGGTTCATCCAAATGACTTGATTTTGAAGTCTGTGGGTTAATCCAAGGACCAGATTTGCAACTTGGAGAGTAATGGACATGATTTTTGACCCCGCCCACCTTGTTTCCCTTCAAATCTTCAGTTGCATGTCTGAAATCAGAAGCGAGAATAGAAAGTGAAAAGAGAAATGGGTCAGAAAAAATGTGTAAATTGTTCTTTGGAGGTAGCTCAACCACTTCATCTTCTTTACTGTTTCCAAGCTTTATGTCGGTGGGGAAATCACGATCAATTGCTCCGGCGAGGTTTCTGCAACCATAAGAACTTACTTGAACTTTTGAGATATCTGCCATCATTGAAGCACTTCAAATAGGCTTTTGTTTCTCCAGCTAGGTTCCAACGATCGCCAAATCAGACGGGTAGGGTTAGAATCAATGGCTAGGTTCCAGTCTGTGTAAAATTCAAATCAGTGTATTATGGAAGAACTCAAAATGTTTTTGCTGTAAATGTTTTTTTTTTATGTTGATTGGGTTATTGAGAGAGAGAGTGAAAGATAGAGAGTGTGGGGACCCTTTACATATTAAATTTCATTTTTTTTTCTTTTTATTTAAAACTAGTTTATAACTCGGGGGAACCACGAGTTATAAAATTAATTAAACTTTCATAATAAAAATTTATAATTATTAATAAATTATTTTAAATAAATCATTTTAAAAAAATTATTAATTAAGAGATATATCAAAATTTTAAAGTTATTATAACTTCAAATTTAACATATAATTAGAAAATGTAAATTTGAATTTTGAAATGAATTGTTATCTGATATATCTACATGACACATGACATAATATTAATGAGGAGTTGTATTAGAGTGACATAATATTAATGAGTTGTATTAGAGTGACACTTGGCAAAAGAAGATTAAAATTATTCATTTATTAAAATAGGGATAAGAGAAAACCTCAAAAATGGTCCCTGAATATTGAAATGATGAAAATGCCCCTCACTTAACGGTAGAAAGTTGACATAGTTAGGCGTAAGGACTAAACATTAAAGTTTTTGAAACCATAGGGACCATCCGTGAGTTTTTTAAAAATTGGGAACCAAACTTCAGATTTCGTGAAACCACAAAGACCATTTTTGAAGTTTTATCTTAACCCTATCTTCGACGTGGATCCAAAGCGCATTTTTATAAAACACACACAAAAAAAGCACCATTCTTGCAAAGCTTTTTAGAAATAGCCCCATTTTTCACAAAATCCTCTAGTCCATAATCAGATAATTTCACCATTTAAATATAGACAAAACTGCAAAAATATTCCCTGTGGTATGCATTTTTTCTGAAGTTTAGTCCAAACCTCAACTTTTTTAGATTGGTGGTCCTTTTGACCATGTTTGCTTGTGATTTTGGTCCCTCAAAAAACTAAAAAAACTAAAATGCCTTTCTGATACATTTTTTTTATATTTTTTCTATTTAATTTAAAGTTTTAATAATAAAAATATGGGGCCACCTCTCTCTCTCTCTCTCTTTCCCTCTCTCTCTCTCTCTCTCTCTCTCTCTTCCTGTGTGTGTGTGTGAAGATGCAATCTGGTGGGGAGAAAGAAGGGGAAGAACACACATATATGTTGTGATTCATCTGTTGTGTGTGTATGTTCATCCTCGTATGTTGAATCTGAAATTGATTTTGCATTTCGTTTCTGGAACTTAAGAACTTAAGACTAAAATCATCAGATGCACACATAAAAACACACAACACAAACAAATCAATTTTTGGGGATGGACACACGTACACAAATCGATTCTAGAATCGATTTATGTTTTTTTTTTTTGCTTCAAAAACGATTTTAAGAACAAATGATTCATTTTCGACTTTCAATTTTTATAGTCTCGGCTGATTCAACATGTTCTTTTGATTTCCCTCTTCTTTGAGAAAAACGACTTTAGATTCTAGTTCTAATTTCATTTCAAAATCGATGGATTACTTATATGCTTTTTCGGCTAGCATTTGTGTGTTTCTTATATGTTAGAATGTCAGATATGCAGGATTGTGTGAACATTCATGCGACCACCTAGGGCTTTAATAGATCTGAGATGAACATAAACAAGAAAGGTTTTCAGATCCGTAAACGGAGAGGGAGAGGCTTTAGATCTTGAGACGGAGATGGGGAGACTTTAGATCTGGAGACGGAGAGGGAGATGTATCAGATGACAATAGAGACAAAGAGGCTGGAATGATGTTCAGGGGCAAACTTAAGAACAAACCCAGATTTTGTGTATGAGTTTTGTTTTTGGGATGATTTTAGGCAGATACGAAGTGGTAGAACAATTTAGGTGGGGATGGAGGTGGAAGACGGTGATGGTGGCGGATTGTGGTGGTGGCAGACGATGGTCAAGCGATGGTAGTGGCTGAAGATGTTCTTGACTTCATGAAGATGTTCTTGGATGTTTATCAAATACAAATCCAGAGAGAGGGGGGGTGGGAGATAGAGGAACCTATTATTTTTTAAATATTAAATAAGTAAATAAATAATATATTTAAAAAAATGAAAGAAAAATGAAAAATAAATACCCCAAGGGTATTATAGTCATTTCAATATTCATAAGGACCATTTCCACATAGAAAAATGGCTAAAAGGACCATGAAACCAAAAAAGTCGAGGTTTGGAATAAACTTTAGAAAAAATACATACCACATGGACCATTTTTGTAGTTTTGTCTTAAATATATGCTTTAAATGGAAGGCAATGTAAATACTCAGTGTGAAGCTATAAGATCAACTTTAGACATATATGGCTCTTGCAAAAAGCCATTTGGGTATTTTGTTGTTTCTTGTATGTTGATCCTTACAAGTTGCGAGAGTTCTCAGGGGCATTTCAACAAACATGTTGTGTTCTTCATTTTCGGTGATTCGCTTTTCGATCCCGGAAACAACAACTACATAAACACTACTACGAAAATTCAAGAGAATTTTTGGCCTTATGGCGAATCATACTTCAAGCAGCAAACTGGAAGATTCTCTAATGGTCGGCCCATACATGATTTCATCGGTGACATATATAAATCTCAAACAACCGCCAATCTTTCTTTTTTTCTTTCAATTTCTTGCTTATTTATTCTTAATTTTCCCTCTGTTAACAACTGAATTTGTTGGATTGCCTTTCATTCCAGCGTATCTCAACCCTCATTACCATAATAATTAATTTGTGTATGGAGAAAAATTTTGTTGGATTAGGTGTCTAATGTCACAACTAGCATTTTAGCTAGGAAAATTGTATCCTTATGAAATCATTCAACCATTGTAAAGCATGTACTCTAAGTGAATATCAATCAATGCCCATTTAAATACATCTTTTATGTTCAATTAAGGGTTGAAAACCCTAGAGATCCAAGTTCAAGTTCTTTATGGACTAGAATTTCCTTATTGGGCCTAATGGACCAATAAGCATTCAATTCAACTATATTGGGCTTGGAAACCCTATTTGGATTCTAAATGGACCCAATTCATAAACCTATAACATTTTGGACCATTTGGACTTAGAATGATTCATTCTAACCCTAATGGGCCTTATTGGGCCATAACTAATCCAATTAACCATAATAGGCCATAAATCCATTCTTTTATGTCAAATTGGACCGTTAATACACTTAAGGGCCCAATGGGCCAAAACATATTTATTGGGCTTCACAAAATCGACCAAAACCAAGAGTGGGCCAAACTAATTCAATTTCATCCATCTTAAGCCCAATTCTTGGCCCAATGAGGAAAAGAAAAGAAAAATAAAGGGAAATTAGATGAATTATGAGAGCTTGCCACCTCTTTATTGCATGGTGGATCTCCATGCACATCACCTCACTCCCTCTCTCTTCTCTTCTTCTTCTTCTCTGCCGAACCTCACTCTCACCACCTCATTCTCTTTCCTAAATCTTTCAAGAACACTCTCTCTAGAAAACCTCCTCTCTTCTCCAAATTTTCAAAGATCTAGGGTTGTTCGAGGAGATTTCCACCAAAAATCATCTTTCCTTGGTAAGTTCCTACATACCCAAGTTATATAACTTCATTCTTATGTTAAGAACACTTCTCCTAAACATTTTTGGTGATCATAATCTTAGAAAACCCCCATAAGCTCGAGATCTACTTCAAGGTGTTGCTAGGACCAAAAATCTCTTCATTTCTTCTTCAAAACCGAAACATCAAAGCAAAGGTGAGTTCATACCCACTTGTTTTCGGTTTTTACATGATTTTTGGGGGAGAATACAAGTAAAATGTGTATATCTATGTGTTTTATGCATGTCATGTGTGATTTCTTAGTTTATTTTGTAAAAATATGTTAGATCTTAACACATCTCGACATCTTAAGCAACATTGAGTAAAAATCCATGAACTAAGACACCTTATACATCATATTATCAAGTTCAAAGTGTTTACATGTTTAAGATATGAAAATTTAAAGCAAAAATCTTGTTAAGGGCCATATTTATCAAGAAAACAAAAGATAAGGGCAAAAAGTGACATTTACGGTTTTATAAGGATCAAACAGGTCATACTTATATAAAAATGGGTTTTTATGATAACCCTACTTTTCAAAGGACCAAAAGTGTAATTTTTAGCCTAATGGGCTTAATAATTGGGCCTCACGGTTTTGGGCCCAAATTTGCGAAAAAAATAAGAGTTTTGGAGTTAAAAATGTCATTTGATCAAAGTTTGAGTCATAAATGTAAATAAGCCGAATTTAGGGGTGAAAATAACATTTATTTCTAAATTGGGCTAAAAATGCAAAGTTTTTGGAAATTTGGGCCAAAAATGTAAAATTCACGAAAAATGGGTCGAGAATGTAATTTTCTGCAAAAATGGGCTGAAAACGCCAATACATGTATTTTTGGGTCAAACCTGTCAATTATTAAACATTTGGGCCGAAAATATAGATCTTTTATAAATTAATGGACTAAAATGTTATTTTTAACTAAAATAGACCAAAAATGACATTTTTGTGAAATAAGTCTTTAAATGTCTCAAATTAGTTTTTAAGCGGTTTAAAGCGCATGTTTTATTAAAATTAAGTTCAACTTATAGAATTACGACTTAACAAACGAAATACAACAATGGTGCGATTATTGGGCCTAGTAATTGCTATACATGTTTTTGGGCCTTCGTGGTCCATTTACACGTTTATTGGGCCCAATGTATTCATCACATGTCTATTGGGCCTAAGTGACCCAAGCACATGCTAAATGGGCATAATTTAGCATTTACTTGTTATTGGGCCTTAGTGGCCCATTTACATGCTAATTTAGCCTGAAAATAACTTACACGACTAATGGGCCATAGTTGCCTTTTCTTCATGTTTGTTGGGCCTTGTCTTATCATTTCAAACATTATCTAATGATCGAACTTCTAAATACATTTAACATTATACAAATTCATGTGAATACAAATGAGATCTAGTGAGACGTGTCGGTTGACACCACTGAGTGTATGGTCGTAGCTTGTAGTTATAATCAGAGTCTCCTGGAGGGAGAGCGAGAGTTTGTGTATAGATCTATATGGGGGTGACTCCCCCACACCTGAGATGTTCGCTACAGTTAGACTAGGCCAGTATAGGGTGACAAAACCTTGAACGAAAATCTGGCATTTGGAAAAATGCCAAGACATGCAAATCAGTCACTATCATGTATGGTTATAACGACTCAAATAGAGATCCATTTCCATTAAGACATTACGGAAAATTAAAAACTCGTAAGTCATAATGATACAAAACATTTCTACAGTGCAAGGACCGTGACATTTTTATAAATCAGAAAATATCGGATTTTCTGGGGAAATACTATTATTCAAATACTACTTACATACAACAGAAAGAATACAAAGAAATTTAAACTGCATTTCTATATGTTACTACTATGAAATTCACACATGCATTTATACTCGATTTTCACATCATTTTTCAGACATTTTACAGAAAATATCAGATTTTCTGATTTTACAAAAGATACAAAGACTTTTATTCAAACATGCTTATGAACTCACCAACATTATATATGTTGACCGTTTTCAAAATAACTTATATTCTCAGGTAATCGTTAAGCTGAAGAATCGTCGACAGTATTTTGGGATTTCTTTTATGCATATGTCAATTTTCGTACAACTTATGTCTTCGGATTATGTAATGTAAAACAATGTACTTGATTGAACAATGCCAGTTGTTATATGTAATGTTGGTGACGATTGTGTTATGTTTCATGTATATTCATTGTGATGATATTTCAATTTATAGTCACACGAGCCCCCGGACGTTTCCGCCGTCTAGTTCGGGGGTGTGACAGGTTGGTATCAGAGCATTGTTTATAGTGAACTAGCATATCTAACCATACATGATATGCAACTATAAATACAATGAGACTAAAACACTCTGAATAAAGTGCATACATTAAAACTATAACATTAAAAGTCTCTAGAGGAGATGGAACGTTGTGATTAAACCCGAACAGTTATGTGGTTATATTGGGGTAAATATAGTCTAATCAACTATATTTATTCAAAATACGACCAACATGTGTTTGGGGGTAATTATGGCGGGAAGTTGACCTAGAAACTTACCTCATACCCAAAACTTCGCAGGAATTCAAAAATAAATAATTAAAATACTATAGGAGTATTTTGGAAATACTATATGCTTACGTGATTAAAATTTTACGACGTCTTGCACCCCTTTTCACCCTTCTCACTCCCAGTTTCTCGCACAGCAGCCATGGATGGAGCGCATCAGGGCATTCAATTCTACCAGAACCTAGTGGCTCAGGGAGAAATTGAAGAGGACCCCGAAGTAGGACCCGAGGCAGCTTCTGACCATGAAGAAGAGGAGTATACAAACATGGATTACGAGTTTGATAAGACCGAGAATGGCGATGAGGACGATAAGGACACCGAAGTAGTGCTCGACAAGCCCCCCACCACAATGCATCAGGACCACCCTATGCCGCCAAGGGCCTCCATTAATGAAACCTGCTCCTCGGAAGAAGAAATCGTCGTACTTCGATAGCAGCTACTGGAAATGGAGACGCGAGCTGTGCAAGCGGAACAGGAAAGAGATGAGGTCATTAGATAAATGACCGAGATGGCTACCTTAGTAGCACAACATTTTGGAATATGATATCACTATTTCTGTTAGACGCATCTCGTCATGATTAGGGTTCACTCCCTCACTCACTAGTATCGTTTCCTTTTATATGTATGCCACTTTATGTACTATCGACCTTATGTTTAAGTGATCACACTACTCATAGGGTCGTCATGCAGCCGAATCTTATATTTCCCCATGTATTGTATGCCTTCTGGCAAATTTTCATGTATCAAAACAATTAGTATTAATGAATATGCTTTATGTTTTTATCATGACGTTGTTATCTGATATGTGTTTTATTTCCTTGTTTTATGTTAATGCATGGAATTACTTAAACACACACTCGATACACTGGGTCTATGAAACTCTAAACTTGGAATACAAACATGCACTCAACATCTTTCCGGTTTTTGACAGAAAGATGCCTCAAAGACCCAACCGTGGAAACAACGCAACACCAACCCCACCGGAGATAAACTCGGTTGCATTCCAAGCAGCAGTTTCCGCTGCGGTCACTGCAGCGCTTGCGCAAATTCGCAATGGAAACAACGGAGAAGGCAACGGACAGGGAGCCAGAAGCACGAATCAAGGGACAAACCACAGAACCATGCGAACCTGCACCTACAAGGACTTCACCAACACCAAACCTCGAACCTTTAATGGAACAGGAGGCGTCATAGCCTTGAAGCGTTGGATTGAGAAAGTGGAATCCATTTTTGAAATCTGCGGGTGCCCAGATGGATGCAAGGTCAAGTTTGCGGCCTGCACATTCACTGATCAAGCTCTCTCCTGGTGGAATGGCCACATAGAGGCCATGACACTCCCGGTGGCGAACGCATTGCCATAGGAAGAGCTCAAAGAAATGATTCTGGCTGAATACTGTCCAAGAGGTGAAATCCAGAAGATGGAACAAGAATTGTGGAACCTCACGCTTCAAAACTCCGATATCGATGCCTACATAACCAAGTTTAGTGAGCTATCTCTTCTGTGTCCCGGAATGATCACCTCAGAAGGGAAAAAGATTGAGAGATTTATCTGGGGATTGACTGCACCTATCCAAGGAAATGTCATTGCGGAAAATCCTGAGACGTTCGACAGCGCCAAGAGGTTAGCTAGGAAATTGTATGATCATGGCAACAAAAAGGGTGCCAAAACAGTAGAAGTGGAGGTTAAGAAGGAACGTGAGAACAAGAAAGGGAAAAACAACAATCGAAAGGGGAAGCAAAACTCGGAATCATCTAAGAAACAACAAACGGTGACTGTTCATGCTGCAACTCAAGCTACCACCACACCACATGCTCCAGCCTCATCCACGCCTAATGCTCCGAAGCAGTACTCAGGAAATCTCCCCAAATGTAACAAATGCAACTTCCACCATCAGGGGGAATGCAAGGAGATGATTTGCACAAGGTGCAACCGGAAAGGCCATACAACAAAGTATTGTAGGACTCATCTCCAACAAAACCAGGTGCCAAACAACAACAACAGCAACAACAATAACAACCACAACAACACCAATGTTGGGGCCAGTTATACCTGTTACGGATGTGGAAAAATCGGGCATTTCAGGCGTAATTTCCCCAACGCAAACAATCAAGGGGCAGGAGCGGCAGGGAGAGTGCTGACAATGGGTCAGGGTGAAACAGTGCAGGACCTAGCCGTTGTCACCGGTATGTTCCTACTTAACAACTCATACGCATGCATTTTGTTTGGTAGTGGGGCAGAAAGGAGTTTTGTGAGTAATAAGTTCAAACATTTGCTAAAACAACAACCCCAAAAGCTCAATGAAACCTTCACGGTGGAAATGGCTAATGGGAAGACAGAATCAGCTATGTAGGGTGCACGATAACATTAAACAACCACACTTTCCAAACAGATTTGATGCCTGTAAATATTAGGAGTTTTGATGTGATAATTGGCATGGATTGGTTAAGCCTCCATCGTGCCGATATCATGTGTCACGAGAAGGCCGTTCGCCTTCATCTTCCTAAGCACGAAACCCTAATAATCTACAGAGATAAACCCTGCGCAAACCTTCACCTTATCTCGTGTATCAAGGCACAAAAGTGTCTACAAAAGAAGAACTACGCATTCCTTGCTCATGTGGTGGATAAAACCAAAGAGGAAGTGAACATTCAAAACATTCCAGTGGCATGTGACTTCCCGGATGTGTTTCCAGAAGATCTTCCAGGAATACCCCCAGAAAGGCAAGTCGAATTCTGAATCGACCTAGTTCCTGGAGCCACTCCAATCGCCAAATCACCCTATAGGTTGGCTCCCGCTGAAATCCAAGAATTATCAAGCCAACTGAGTGAACTCCTGGATAAAGGATTCATAAGACCAAGCTTCTCTCCATGGGGAGCTCCGGTTCTTTTCGTTAAAAAGAAAGACGGATCCTTCAGGATGTGCATTGACTATAGGGAATTATGTCACACCCCCAAACCGGAACGGCGGAAACGTTCGGGGGTGGCTGACGTCATACGTAGTATCACAACAATTGTATCATAGCAAGCATAGTAAACACAACCAGACATTGAATACATATATGAAAAAGGTTTACATTGTTTAATACATAGTTTTGTTCATATCAAAAGTAAAATAGTAAAGACGCGACTCTAATGCTCCGACTTCTCCGAACTCCTGGAAGTACCTGTCTACTAATTCCCTGAGAATACAAGCAATTTTGAAGAATATCAGTATAAAGCTGGTGAGTTCATAAGCGTTTAGTTTTTGGTGGAAAAATGTTCTTTGATCATTTTGAAAAGTGCTCCTCAAGAAAATCCTACATTTTCTTATGAAAAGCGTTTTTGAAAGCCCATTCCTTCCATGACTTCCAGATTCGTACAAGATATGTACAATCCAAGGAGTCGTGGAATGAATATGAATATCCATTGGTTGTAAAACAGTTTGTTTTGAATATTCGGTTTATCCCGGGAAAATTCTATATTTTCCCTAAAGGTTGATGGTTGATTATCCGTTTTAAACTGAGGTTTGCAAGTATCTACCATACTCGTGTTGATAAAAGCAGTTTTCTTTTTAAAAACCCTGGTTACACCCAGAGAGGTATATTAGCCTTAAAAACTAAATAAAAGAAAAACCGTGATGAACTAAGTCCTAAGGATATTATTATTAATACCCTCCAGTAATTAAATTGGTTATTACTTTGAGGTTAGTTCACTTGATTCATTATTACAAAAGTAAATCTCTGCTACCTAGGTTTTGAGTTTCATGACCATAACTGACTGGATATAGCCCGCAACGGCCTGTATCCTTAATGAATTTGTCACCCGCAGACCTGCTGGTCCGACTATAGCTAGCAGTGAGGTGCGGGATTGTCAGTCCCGTATAGATCTATACACAACAGTCATGCTCTCCCTACAAGAGACTCTGGTCACAAGTGCTAGTCCTACACTCTGATTCTGTGGGAGTGTTACCAAGGACGTGTCTCAAACTTAGCCTAACAAATTTACAAGTAATAATACAGAAAATCCTGTTTATGATTTGCATGAATCCTTTATAAAATAATACATTTTACTACATGATTCACAAGTTCATTGTTCTAGTTTTGAAAACTATTTCTACGTGTTGATTTCTTAATCGGTTGGTAAAACTGTTTTCCTTGTTAAAAGCATACTAAAAATATAATTATCTTAAGCAAAATAACATATTTTGAGCACAAGTTTCCTTATGCTTTTGCTTGTATTCCCCCCTGAAAACGTTAAAAACACGGAAAATGTAGGGGTATGAACTCACCTTGGGTGATTTGAATGAAGGATCGACACGAAAAGTTGGGTGTTCAAGTGAAGTCTTGAACACGATTTGATCCTAATTAACATGCAATGATACATAAAGGAGTCAAATGAAGGTATTTCACCACCAAATGTGATGGAGAACCACTCTAGGAACTTGGGACTACTTGCACTAAGTGTTAGGACCTTAAAGGATTGCGTTAGGTGAGTGTATGGCCACCTTTAAGGTGTGTGCGGCCATGGGTGTGCGGCCCAAGGGGTGTGCGGCCGTACAGAGGGTGTGTGCGGCCGTACACAGGGGTGTGCGGCCGTACACCCTTCATATGTGCCCCAATAGTCGATTTTTCAGCGTTTTAAGGTTCAAACCAAGTCCAACTAGAAGATAGGGAATCAAACTCTCACTTTGGAGGTTCTTTGAGGTGTGTACAGCCACCTTATGAAGGTGTGCGGCCGTACACCTTCATGTGATGAAGAACATGATGAACTTTGATGGTTAAGGGCTTAGATCAATGGGTCCTTCATGTATGATAAGCTAGGTGATGGAAAACTCACGTTTTTGAGGCCTTGAGAGCGTTCTTGGATGAAGTTTTTAGAGAGAGAAAGTAGAGTGCAACCAAATAAAAGGAATGAGTGAAGGGGTCACCCTATATAAATAGGGATGAGTGTGCGGCTGGAGGATGGGTGTGTGGCCACACACTCGTGTGTGCGGCCATACACTCGGATGTGCGGCCACACACTCATGTGTGCGGCCATACACTCGGGTGTGCGGCCACACATTCATGTGTACGGCCATACACTCGGGTGTGCGGCCACACACTCATGTGTGCGGCCATACACTCGGGTGTGCGGCCACACACTCCTTTTGATGGAGTGTTTGGCCTATTTGCAACCCTAAATCTTAAACCAACCCATCCCTAATTCAAACTTTGGTTGTACAAGGCTTTAGATCATCCAAACAGGCTCAAAACGATGCTAAAAGATAGTTGAAACGAGTTTAGCATTGATAGAATTGGCTAAGTGTACAAGATAAAAGTTTCGGGTTGTCACAAATTAAATAAGCTCACCATCAAAAACCGATATCCACTTCCTCGAATCGATGATCTATTTGACCAGCTTCAAGGGGCTAGTTACTTTTCAAAAATAGATCTGAGATCCGGTTATCATCCACTCAAAGTCCGAGATGAGGACATTCCTAAGACTGCTTTCCGAACTCGCTATGGACATTACGAATTCGTCGTGATGCCCTTCGGTCTAACAAATGCCCCCGCTGCATTTATGGACCTCATGAATTGAGTTTGCCGCCCATTTCTTGACAATTTCGTAATCGTTTTCATCGATGATATTCTCGTATACTCTCGAAGCGAAGAAGATCATAGCCAACATCCCCGACAGATCTTAGAGGCCCTGCGGGATGAAAGGTTGTATGTGAAACTCTCCAAGTGTGAGTTCTGGCTCCGCAGTGTAAATTTCTTGGGTCATGTTGTCAGCAAGGAAGTAATTCATGTAGATCTCTCCAAGGTCAAAGCCATTGAAGGCTGGGCAATTCCGACAATGCCAACAGAAATTCGCCAATTCTTGGGTCTTGCAGGCTACTACCGAAGGTTCATTCAAAACTTTTCCAAGATAGCCAAACCCCTCACCACATTGACACAAAAGAGCGTACCTTTCAACTGGACCGAGAAGCAAGAGATTGCCTTCCAAACCTTGAAACAAGCCCTCTGTAGTGCCCCAGTGCTATCCTTACCGGAGGGAACCGAAGACTTCGTAGTTTACTGTGATGCTTCAAATCAAGGTTTAGGTTGTGTCCTTATGCAACACGGGAAGGTAATTGCATATGCATCCAGACAACTGAAAACTCATGAAGTAAATTATACCACGCATGATCTCGAACTGGGGGCGGTGGTCTTCGGCTTGAAAATTTGGAGGCACTACCTATATGGTACCAAGTACACCATCTTTACAGACCACAAAAGCCTCCAACACATTCTAAATCAAAAAGAACTAAATATGAGGTAACGGAGATGGGTTGAACTATTAAATGATTATGAGTGTGAGATCAAATACCATCCAGGCAAGGCTAATGTGGTAGTCGATGCCCTGATTCGGAAGGAGTATTCAAGTCGTTGTGTGAAGACTCTATCGATCACCATCCAATCTCATCTAGCCTCACAGATCAAGGAAGCCCAATTGAACGCGTTGAAGCCGGAGAATGTCATAGGTGAATCACTGCGTGGAATGGATAAGGGACTTGAAGTTAAAGAAGACGGAACCCACTACTTCATGAATAGAATCTGGGTTCCCAAGATTGGGGGATTCAGAGAAGTAGTTATGCATGAAGCCCACAAGACGCGATATTCTATTCATCCGGGGTCAGATAAGATGTATCTGGATATCAAGCAACATTATTGGTGGCCTAATATGAAGGCAGAAATAGCCACTTTCGTGGGCAAGTGTCTTACTTGCGCCAAAGTGAAAGTGGAATACCAAAAGCCCTCGGGATTATTGCAACAACCAGTGATACCCGAGTGGAAATGGGAAAGGATTACTATGGACTTCGTGACCAAATTACCAAAGACAGCAGACGGATTGGATGCTATCTGGGTAATCGTCGATAGATTAACAAAATCCGCTCATTTCCTACCAATAAAAGAATCCTACAAGATGGAAAAGCTGACCCGAATCTACATTAAGGAGATCGTGAGACTCCATGGAGTGCCAGTGTCTATTATCTCGGATGGAGATAGTAGGTCCACTTCAAGATTCTGGCAATCTCTTCAAAAGGCAATAGGAACACATCTAGATATGAGCACTGCCTATCACCCACAGATAGATGGTCAAAGCGAGCGTACCATCCAGACACTTGAGGATATACTCCGAGCTTGCGTGAATGATTTCGGTAAGTTATGGGATGCTCACTTGCCTCTTATCGAATTCTCCTACAACAACAGTTATCACACGAGCATCAAGGTTGCTCCTTACGAGGCTCTCTACGGGCGTAAATGCAAATCACCCCTATGTTGGGCCGAGGTGGGTGACACCCAACTAGAAAAAGGGCAAACACCAGACAGTGCACTCACAGGACCAGAAATCATCCATGAAACGACTGAAAAGATAATCTAAATCAAAGCTCGACTTCAAGCGTCGCGAGACCGACAAAAGAGCTATGCCGACAAGCGGCGGAAGCCATTAGAATTTCAAGTCGGGGATCGCATGTTACTAAAGGTCTCTCCTTGGAAAGGAATGATCCGCTTTGGGAAACGGGGAAAGCTAAACCTGCGATACATTGGACCGTTCGAGATTCTTTCCCGGATTGGTCCAGTGGCTTACAAGCTGCAGCTACCTGTCGAGCTCAGCAACGTACACCCCGTGTTTCACATCTCAAATATGAAAAAGTGCCTATCAGATGAAATTCTTGTCATTCCTATAGAAGAGATCGAGATCAACGAGAATCTCCTGTTCGTCGAAGAACCAGTTGAGATATTGGATAGGGAAGTAAAACGTACAAAGCAAAGTCGCATTCCTATTGTGAAGGTTCGATGGAACGCCAAGCGTGGACTGGAATTCACATGGGAACGCGAAGATCAAATGAAGCAAAAGTACCCTCACCTATTCTCGCATTCACAAACCTATCTTTCAAAAGAATTTCAGGACGAAATTCCCTCTAACGGAGGGATGATGTCACAACTAGCATTTTAGCTAGGAAAAATCTATCCTTATGAAATCATTCAACCATTGTAAAGCATGTACTCTAAGTGAATATCAATCAATGCCCATTTAAATACATCTTTTATGTTCAATTAAGGGTTGAAAACCCAAGAGATCCAAGTTCAAGTTCTTTATGGACTAGGATTTCCTTATTGGGCCTAATGGACCAATAAGCATTCAATTCAACTATATTGGGCTTAGAAACCCTATTTGGATTCTAAATTGACCCAATTCATAAACCTATAACATTTTGGACCATTTGGACTTAGAATGATTCATTCTAACCCTAATGGGCCTTATTGGGCCATAACTAATCCAATTAACCCTAATAGGCCATAAATCCATTCTTTTATGTCAAATTGGGCCGTTAATACACTTAAGGGCCCAATGGGCCGAAACCTATTTATTGGGCTTCACAAAATCGACCAAAACCAAGAGTGGGCCAAACTAATTCAATTTCATCCATCTTAAGCCCAATTCTCGGCCCAATGAGGAAAAGAAAAGAAAAATAAAGGGAAATTAGAGGAATTATGAGAGCTTGCCACCTCTTTATTGCATGGTGGATCTCCATACACATCACCCCACTCCCTCTCTCTTCTCTTCTTCTTCTTCTAGGCCGAACCTCACTCTCACCACTTCATTCTCTTTCCTAAATCTTTCAAGAACACTATCTCTAGAAAACCTCCTCTCTTCTCCAAATTTTCAAAGATCTAGGGTTGTTCAAGGAGATTTCTGTTGGAATAGTGTCCAAGGTCATTAACTATTGGTAATATTTCTAATAATAACAGGGTCCTTTTGGGTTGCCCTCAAGACCCAAATTGAGTAGAATAAATAAAGGATAAATTGGTTTATTAATTATTATCGTTAATAATTAATTAGAAACTAACTGGAAATATATTTTGGGAGTTAATTAACAGTTTAATTAATTAAAGGGTTGAATGTTCATTAATCGATAGTTGGTTAATCAGGAATGTTCCAGAACCCTTATGGAATTAGGGTTGGATGAAAATCACTCCATCCCACATGGGAAAGGATTGAAATTTCGTGGTTATGCCTCCATCCCACATGGGAAGGAGTACTAAACCCTAGGAGGGATCCAAGGCTATAAATATGGCCTTAGGGATTTCATTCCTCCTTGCACCTTGGCTTGAAGTATTCGCCAACCCTTCTTCCTCCCCCTCTTAGGGACGATTTCTAACCCCTTTGGGTTTGTGAAATTGACCTTCTCCTAGTTATTTTTATTCTACACTTTGGTGTCATTGGGTGTGATACCATTAGAGGGATTCTGGTTTGGATCCTCTCATCCAAGCAACTTCATGGAGGATCAAGATCTCAAGCATGAAGATCAAGGGCAACATGAGAGGTATGTTCTCTTCTTTGTTTTTATGTTTTCTAGGGTTGATGTAATTAGAATGAAGTCATAGATCCATAGGATGTATGTACACTTAGGTATATCGTTGTTTCGATTTTTCCGCTGCCTAGTTCTAGAGTGTATTTGATGCGTAGAAAACCCAACAGTGGTATCAGAGCCATTGGTTCATGGTTACTTTCACCCTAGATCCATGTTTTCTGAAAATACTTGTTTGGAATTGAATGGTAGAAGGATTATTGAAAAATTCGTAATTGATAATACCTTAGTCGCAGCTCACGACGTGAGAGCTAGGAGCTCACGACGTGAGCTCAGCAGAATCAGGATTTTCGGATTTTTGCCATTTTTTGAATATGAAGATTTGATAAACATGGATAAATACCTAATTTAAATTGTTTTTAAATGTGGAAAATTAATAAATATTATTTAAATGTGTTTATTTGAATTTGAATATTTATTTGATAATTGATAAATATTATTTAAATATGTTTATTTAAATTTGAATATTTATTTGATAATTGATAAATATTATATGTTTCTTTGAATTTGGATATTTATCTATTATTTAAATAGTGAATTTTAAATATTTTAATATTATTTGTAATAGAGATTTATAAATTTGAATATTACCCCTCGTGATTTATTAATTGTTACATTGCGTCGTCGTAATTAATTAGAATTAATAATAGACAACTAAATTTAAAGAGTTTTAAATTTACCCCTTGTATTTATATATATTAGAATTGTGTTTATTATATATATAAGAAAGTTACAACATGCGCCCTCGCATGTTTAAATATTGACATTGTCAGTCTTACCTCGACTAGGCTCACCCGTTCGAATGTAGGGGTTTAAGGAGGTCTCTTGGATTCCTAATGAGGTCAGTTTTTAATATGCTTCGCGCTTACCACCCTCACCGCCCAATTGCATTTTGAGAATGGAGTTACCGAAAGGGTTTGATAGTGATAATGGTCAATCTAAAAGTATTCTAAATACAAGTATAAAACAAAATCCCATTTTATTAATAGAATGTGAGTTTATATTATCCATGAAAATTGCATATTCTCTTTATATTCTATTGGTGGAGCTCGTGTGGTTAACCGACACATCAATCTAGGGTATAGTTGAGAATGATATGGAACTCGCGAATCTCAAGCGTAACTTGAGCCGGGGACCATGCGATTTTGTATGGTTAATTCTCAGTCTATTTAATGTGAATCTTATGTTATCCATAAAAGTTACATATTCTCTTTATAACTTGTTGATGGAGCTCGTGTGGTTAACCAGCACGTCAATTTGAGAGTAGAGGTAGAGAATGATGTGGAACTCGCGAATCTCAAGCGTAACTTGAGTCGGGGACCATGCGATTTTGTATGGTCGATTCACCATCTGTTCAGTGATCCGCGACGACCCCGTCATTGAATTTGAGATGAACATAATCCGAGATTAACATGCCATTGATAGTAAATGAATCTCAAAGATCTAGGAATTTCGTGGTGATCAAAATTGGCAAAGGGCTTTGCCTACCTAAATAACTTTATGGTGTGTTTACGACATCCCTTTACACATCATGGAGCCAAATATGGATCCTAGCCTTCTAAAATAATTTAGGGTGATTATTTTCTAAGGATAAGTAAAACAAACTATAATGGAATTTTATTGAATGATGTCGAAAACCTTATCCACTAAAATCTACTACTATAAAACCTTTGAAAGGATTAGCTATGAGGATGATCAATATTGTCAATTTCGTAGTTTGGGAATAGTTCTCATAAACGAAAGGAAAGATCATGCCTTTGTTAAATCTCTTCCTAGGTTACTTCAAACATTGCATTCTAAATTGTTAGAAAGAGTAATTATCAAATGTACGTTGACATATTGAAGTAAAATGGAATTTTCTTGAGTTAGGAGTTGACTATGGTTAGTCGACTAGCTAACATGTACATATGATCAGTTCATTCTGATTTTGATATGAACAACTTGGAATGTCCATTAAGGAGTTGTGTAGCATGTTGAGGTTTCCTTTTGGAACTAACATGGCCAATCATAGAAACTCATACTTCAAAACACTCCCATATTTTACTATCATGAATAGAAGTGTCAAGAAGAAAGTCAATTGCCTGTGGTTTAAAAGGCGATTAGTATACCTAATCTAGGCCCTAATACCTAGGACAAAAGAAGGCTTATTATAAGACATGTTCTGATAGCTGCTCGTTTCCATAACAAGAAAAGGACTAAGAAATCAAACTTGCCCAAATGTATATTTGAGGTGAAAGTACTGGAACATGAAGAAGTTAAATTTGATCATGGATCACGAGCCCGTGCTACTTTCCATTGGATCAAAATATAACTAGTTTTTCCATGTTTGTTATTCAATCAAATATATGGATTTATAATGCCATCAAAACATTACTTCTAAACCTTGAGTGTTTTGCTAAGGATTAGTGTTGACATTTGCAAGAATGTGAAGTCACTAAAATGAAGTCAGAAGACTAAAACATGGAGAAGATAATTTGATCATGAATGCCAAGCCCTTGCTACATTCATAGGATCAAAAGACAACTATTTTCAAAATGTTTAGTTTATGGTATTATAATTGAAATTGTTTATACTATGATTTATGAGATAGTTCTGACTTATTTAAATGTGGAGCATTCTAACATGTTAAAAGAAAGTCATCAAATCTATGAAGCTAGTATAGTAGCAATAGTTCAAAATTGATTCGAACATTTGAATAAGGTGAATTATTGTGAGTATCTGTTGATGTTAGTTCAACTAATGGATCGTTCAGATTGACCATAATAGGTACTTATTCAAATACATCCAAATGTTTGGGTGAAATGTATTTGTGGAATCATAGTATTCGATACATAAATGAGAAATGCATTACCAAGTATCCAGTTGGATCGGATTTTGGATATCATTTGACCTCGAGTCTTATGATAAATGCAAATCTTGTTTATCAAGATAGATGATGAATACGTCACTGGGTGATGTGAGTATCTGTTGGAATTAGTTTACACTAATGGACTGTTCAGATTAACCACGATACATAGCGAGACCAACTTCGTATGAATGTGAGTCTGGAACCTCTCAGGTGTTCAGAGCTCTCATCTAGCGAAGTTAAGAATCAATTGGGCAATAGGATGAGACACTCATAGTGAGAATCTCAGTCCAAACTTTATCGATCATCTAAGTGATCGTGAAAGAGTTTCATGATCTATCTCCGCCCAAAACACTACCACTAGGAAGTGTTACTTGGATAGAGAAACAAATCGTTCATTGATTTTGTACTAGATGAGTCGCACTGTGTTTGCTAACAATTCGTGGATTGTACCATGAATAATGTTACAAGAAGTCCTTTGTCTTGTGCCAACTAAGTAGGTTCTTGAAACACTCTATGGTATATGAAGTGGGATTATATCCTCACTGCTATATATGGAAGTCTACGATTATGAGGCTTACGCTTGTCGTGAAGCGCTCGACAATCTAGGACTTTGATTAAAGATGTGTTATCTCGTTGGAGAGCCCATCAAGCATTTTGGATAATTTTTTAACAGCCTTCTGAGAACAAAGTGTATGTTGCTCAAAGGACAATCTTTTAAGAGAGGGAGCTGATTTCCAAAAGGGCTAGTGGGAGCTGACGAGCGGTCGTTGTCGCGTCAAAAATAAAACCTTATTTCCACTAATCTAGCGAGTGGTAAGTAAGGGTCGGATCCAGAGGAGCTTATGGTTAATAGTTTAGTTACTATTTTGATTTAACGATAAAGAAATGATGATTAATTTGAGATTTATAAATATGATGACAAACAAAAAAATATTATTTTAATTCAATTAAAAAAAATGATCGCTTCCGGTTTCAGAATTAATAATTATATGAATTAGAAATGAGTGTTATTAATTTTTCATAGCCGATTCAATTAAAGTCTAAGTCAAAAATAGAAAATAAGTGTAACCGCACCCTCCGTCCTACACACCGCTATTGGATGATTTGGCACGGTGGGGAGATCACTTAAAATTGTTTTAAACTTGGGACAATTAATTGATAAATGAATAAAAATAAGTGTAACGATTTTATAATGTTAAAAACATAAAAAAAAATCCACAAATAATATTCAACAAATTCAAATGTTCACACCCAAAAATAATACAATAAGTAAGAATTAAAACCTACTCCCGGTTGCGATCACGAGAGGATTTAGCCGCACATTGTAGACTTATACAAACTCATATTTGTATTCTTGAATTCTTGATGTCTTGATCTTGAATCTTGAAAAGTCTTGAATCTTTGATGGCTTGAATTCTTTGGAAAAAGAAAAGAATTTGGAAGACTAAAATTCTTCCAAAAAAATATAGAGATTTCCTAAAGAAAGTGGTGGTATGAAAATAGGTTGGTATAAGAGGTATATGAAGTATGTAAGAGTGTATGAGTGTGTAAGAGGGTGTGTAAGAATGTAAGAGGTGTGTAAGAATGTAAGAGGTGTGTAAGAATTGGTGATTTTGAGGTGGTATTTATAGTGAATTTTTGGAAAATTAAATACCAAAAAGAATGAAATAAAGCTAGGAATATTAAGCTTTTAGATTGGATCTAAGATCCAATCTAAATCTTATGAAAAAGAATTCAAAAGATGGAATTATTTGGTTTTTGTTGGCTTGGCTGGCTCGGCTGGCTCCGGCTGAGCTCGGCTTCGGCTTGGCTTGGCTGGGGCCTTTTCTTTTCTTTTTCAATTTTTTTTTAAATTAATTTAAATTAAATAAATTCAATTTAATTACTATAAATTAATTAGAAAATAATTAATTATTTCCCACTAATTTATTTTAATTAAACCTCATTAATTAATTTAAATTCTTTTTATTTTTATTTTTAAAAACATGATTTTTATATATTATTTTTATTTTGATTTTATTAAAAATACATTTAATTAAATTAAATTATTTAGAAAATAATAAAATTATTATTTCCTAAATAAATCATTTTAATTAAATTATATTTATTTTAAAAATACAAATTTTCATTTTTTTTTATTTTGTTTTCTCGTCTTTCCAAACCCGAACATCTTCAATTCTTTTGTTTTCAATCTTGATTTCTCTTCGTGTAATTCCTTGAACTTCTTTTTGCATCTTTTTGTACCATTTTCATCATATTTACCACCTACAAACATAATTCAAATACATATCAAAGTAGCACCATTCTTAGATAAAATCGGTTATTTTACATAAATTATAGTATATTAAGCGTGATGTAAAATATACCGATCAAACCTCCCCAACTTATCTCTTTCTCGTCCCGAGAAAGATCCAAATGTAATTGATTAGCGTGCTAGAAAACTTCTTTGATGTTTTTGAAAACTAAAGATATGAATTATAAACTAGTTTTCACATGGAACCATAACAGAATTAAATAACACCAATCAATACCACCTGATCAAGATATAGCAACAAATGTTAGGATGAGGTCACATTTCTTTCTTTGAAGTGGGGACGTGTTTACACTCTCAAGGTCGATTTAAAGATATCGCTTTACCATAGGCTTGATCTACCTCTACTTAGTGACTACTTAAATATCAATCAAAAGGACTTTCAGGTTGTAATGTTCGGCTAAGGGTAGGGTAGGGATGTTTTTGGATTGGTGACTTGGGTCTTTTAGACTTTAAGAGCACAACAAAGATAATTATTACAACTCGATAAATACAATACAACTATATACAAACATTAATAACATCTACAACTTATCTAATTTAGATAAGACAAAAATCTTTTTGGATTATGTTCAACTTAAAAATCATGACATTATTTGAATATGTCATTTCAAATTAAAATTGTATTATTAACAAAAACACAAAATTTATTCAAACTAAAATGCTTGGTTCTGGTTTTCTTTTCTTTCTTTTTCTTTTCAATCTTTTTTTTTTTTTTTTTTTGCACAGCAAAACCCCAAAGTGTATATACATGGACTCAACTTGAAACAAAAATTGCAAACGTTTATAAACATATAAAATATTTCTAACTAACCTTCACTAACGCTATACTTTTATTTTTAACATTTTTTTTAACACAACAGATATATATCAAAATATGGAAGCTCAAACTTTAGATTTGTTTCTAAACTTTGATTTTCTAAAAATAACAAATAACACATAAAAAATCTCACATCATACAACTTTAAACTTAGGCTTAGATTTTCTAAAAATGTCGAAAATTTGTGTAAAATGTTTCGAACAACGTTAATTTCTTGATATCTAACCTTAAGTTTATAAAACTATAAATACTTACATAAACAAAAAGAGAACATTCAAATAAAGGGGTAGCTGTCTTCTTTTTCAATTTATATATATATATATATATATATATATTTAAACCAATTTTTTAGAACCAAGCAAGAGAAATTTTCTGAAATTTCACAATTTATTTGACTCGCTAAAATATGAACAATATATATAACAAATACATACACGGAAATGATAAAACTTTGCTTATAAAGTCGAAAGACATGGTAGGAAAGTGTTTGGGATATGGCTTAAATCTGCTTAAGAAACGAACAGGCTAAGGCTCAAAGTGGTTAACAACAGGGATTTTAAATACAAATGGGTAGGCTTAAGGCTTAATTGGCTAAAAATAAAAATAAATGAATTGCCTTTATCATTTTGATATTCAGTATTCTTAAAATAGAGTTAAAACAAGTTCTAGAAAGCTGATCTACTGCATGAAATGTATCAGTCTATTACGGTCCACTTTCTCACTGTTATGCATCCTATTGTTTGTTTCTATATCCATACAAGTAATACTAATTGGTGCTTCAAAATGTTTTTTTTTTATGTTTCCTGCTATAATTTGGTAAAAGCACACTAACATACTAACACAATTACATTCTTTCCTTTTTGGGATAATTTCTTATTTATATTAAAAAAATCACACAAAACAAACAAAAAATCGAGATCACCTGATAGTTCTTGGTAGAGGAGACTTTTATATCTTCAAAAATAGGAGAAAAATGTTGAATTTTTTTTTTGGGCTCGATCAAAACCAAAAATTGCAGCATATTTGGTTTGTCGCCTTTTTCTCATTTAAGTATACCTCCCCAACTTTAAACTTTGCATCGTCCTCGATGTAAAACACAAAAGAAAACCATAAAACAATAAAATGAAATAAACCACAAACACACCAAATAAAATAAATCCATCATTTTCGCTGAGGATCGCGATTGCACTTGGCATGTGCAACAAGCCTTTTAAACCCCTAGGTTACCCTAGTGGACGAGTGAAGTCTCGTGAGGGTTTGCAGTGAACATACCCACAAAGTTCTCGGGTTGCCTCCCGAAGTAGCGCTAAGTTTAACGTCTTCAGCCAGACGTGTTACCTCGAAGCGAAAACTAGATGAAGTAAGTGGGTTGTTCTTGTAAAAAGTCAACCCGTTCTACTTGTACCTCATGTCGTGTGGCGGATGAAATATAGGGCTTGAGACGATGCCCGTTTACTTTGAATGACTCACCGCCTTTTTCATCTTTGATCTCAATCGCTCCGTGAGGTGTGACATCAACTACTTCATATGGTCCTGACCATTTGCTTTTCAATTTCCTGGGAAAAAACTTTAATCGTGAATTAAATAGCCACACTTTTTGTCCTTTTTCAAAAGTTTTGATCTTTAATTTTGCATCGTGGAATGCTTTCATCTTGGACTTATATGTGGCAGCATTATTGTATGCCTCATCCCGGAGTTCTTCCAGTTCACTCAATTGTAGTTTTCGTTCCTTTCCTGCTTGATCATACTCCAAATTTACTTCTTTGATGGCCCACAATGCTCGATGTGCTAACTCAACCGGTAAGTAACATCCTTTTCCATAAACAAGTCTATAAGGGGTTGTGCCAATCGGTGTTTTGAAAGCAGTCCGATAGGCCCAAAGCGCATCATCTAGTCGAAGTGACCAGTCTTTGCGGTCAGGTCTAACGGTTTTTAGTAAAATTTCTTTGATCTGTCGATTAGACACTTCCACTTGACCACTTGTTTGAGGGTGGTAAGGTGTGGCAATTCTATGATTCACACCATATTGTTTGAGTAGTTTGCCAAATTTAAAGTTTTTAAAATGTGACCCCCCCATCACTGATGATCACACGAGGGATACCATGTCTCACAAAAATATTTTTCTTGACAAACTTACAAACAACATGGTGATCATTTGTTTTGGTGGCCTCGGCTTCAATCCACTTTGAGACATAATCGACAGCCACCAAAATATAAATATTGCCGAAAGAAGTTGGAAAAGGACTCATAAAGTCAATTCCCCACACATCAAATATTTCAACAACCAAGATGGGGTTCAATGGCATTTGGTCTCTTTTTGAGATCCCCCCAACTTGCTGGCATTTCAAACAGGATTTAACAAACACATGCGCATCACGAAAAATTGTTGGCCAGAAGAAACCCGTGTCTAGAACTCTGTGACCCGTCTTTTGAGCACTGAAATGTCCTCCACATGCGTATGAGTGACAATGAGCCAATAAATCTTGAATTTCATGGTCAGGGACACATCTCCGAATTATTTGATCTGGTCCAATCTTGAATAAGTCTGGATTGTCCCAAATAAACCGTTTTGCTTGTGCCATGAAATGTTTCATCTTTTGCTTTGTCCAATACTCTGGTATTTTTCCTGTAGCCAAATAATTCACAATATTAGCAAACCAAGGTAATCCATTGATGTTCAATAATTGTTCATCGGGAAAGGTATCCCGAATTTCTTCCTTGAAAGTGCTTGATACATCAATGGGGAGTCTGGACAAGTGATCAGCTACTACATTATCACTTCCTTTCTTATCCTGAATTTCTAAGTCAAATTCTTGTAGTAGCAATATCCATCTAATAAGCCTCGGTTTTGCATCTTTCTTTTGCATGAGATGACGCAAAGCACTATGGTCCGTAAAAACAACGACTTTTGACCCCCAAACATATGAGCGAAATTTGTCTAAAGCAAAGACAACTGCTAACAACTCTTTTTCCGTTGTTGTGTAATTCAATTGTATATCGGAAAAAGTTTTGCTAGCATACGAGATTACAACGGGCTTTTTATTCACCCGTTGCCCCAATACAGCACCAACCGCATAACCACTTGCGTCACACATGATTTCAAAAGGTTGTGACCAATCAGGTGATCGCAATATTGGTGCTTGGGAAAGTTGTCCCTTTAGATTTTGAAAGGATTTCATACACGATTCATCAAAAGAAAATGGTGCGTCTTTAGAGAGCAAATTGCATAAAGGTTTTGAAATCGCACTAAAATTTTTGATGAATCGTCTATGTTGTAAAATACGACGGATCCAAATTGACTTAAATAATATTAGCTCAATGCGGAATGGGATCAAAAATTATCAAAGCGTAATAATCACAACGTAATACGAATAAAATAAATAGAATAGAGACACAGGAATTTACGTGGAAACCCAAATCGGGAAAAAACTACGGGCGGAGGAAGCCGAGAAACAATTCACTATAATTTGCAGTGTTTACAGGGATTATGAAAGAGATTACAAATAGAGTGGGAGAGCTAAAATATACGGTGGTGTATCAATATATATATATATATATATATATATATATATATATATATATATATATATAGATATATGTAATGCTTTACTATACATATATATATATATATATATATATATATATATATATATTTGATTTTTTTCGTGGGTTATTATATCAAGCCTTCTGGCTTAGGCTATTTATAGCCAAAAGAGAACATATGAAAAGGAAAGAAAAAAGCCGTCCATAATTGTAGGCGAAGAAAAAGTTAGGCGCCCCACATGTAACTCACCGTCCATTCTCATTTTCAATTTCACACTTATATTACTATTGATAGTCAAACTATGAATAGTAAATGATAAGTTACAGAAATAACCCCTGAACTATTTGTCACTTGCTAATTTTGGAGGCAACTTTTCCACAATCTCCACCTTGACGTCAAAATTAAGCAAGTCACGCTTTACGATTAGTCAAAACATATAGCTCATCAAACTCTAAAACTTCCATAAAAACCTGCAAATTTTATATAGAGAAAAAATTGTTTCTGAAAAATAAATAATACTTCCTCCACCACGAGCCTTCAGGCTCAACTGCGATCAGAAACACCCACCATGTCCAAACATAATTTGAACTTGGCTATAGGAAGACTTTTAGTGAACATATCAGCGAGATTATAATCTGTATGAATCTTGTCCACAACACAATCACCTTTTTCAATGATATCCCGCACAAAATGATAACGAATATCAATATGCTTTGTTCGGTCATGAAACATTTGATCTTTACTCAAGAAGATAGCACTCTGGTTGTCACAGAAAACTGTGGTCACCTTTATTCTATCATCGAGTTCTCCAAATAACCCCTTCAACCAGATATCTTCCTTAACTGCTTCTGTAATCGCCATGTACTCTGCCTCGGTAGAAGACAGGGCAACTGTAGACTGTAACTGGGCTTTCCAACTAACAGCACAACCATTTAGAGTAAACACATACCCTGTAATTGATCTTCGTTTATCCAAATCTTTGCCATAATCTAAATCAACATATCCGAACACCCCAGTGTTAGATTTACCAAAACTTAAACACATAGAAGACGTACCGCGTAAATAACGAAAAATCCACTGTACTGCTTTCTAGTGTTCTTTCCCCGGGTTCGCCATGTATCTACTAACCATGCTAACAGCATAAGCCAAATCAGGGCGCGTGCAGATCATAGCATACATCAAAGATCCAACAGCACTAGAGTATGGAACACGTGCCATGTAAGCCATATCAGTCTCATTAGTAGGACTCAAAGCGGATGATAGCTTGAAATGAGCTGCAAAAGGTGTGTTGACAGACTTTGCTTCGTGCATACTGAAGCGTCTTAGGACTTTCTCAATATAACTTTTCTGAGAAAGATGCAAGATCCTAGACTTCCTGTCACGAATAATTTCCATACCTAAAATCTTTTTGGCAGCTCCTAAGTCCTTCATTTCAAATTCAGCTTTCAACTGGTCTTTTAACTTCTGAATCTCCTTCATATCTTTCGCTGCAATCAACATGTCATCCACGTACAAGAGTAAGTAGATCTTTGAACCATTGTCACCTTTCTTAAAATAAACGCAGCTATCATAGGTGCACCTGCTGAATTTGTGACTGGTCATGAAAGAATCGAACCTCTTGTACCATTGTCTAGGAGACTGCTTGAGGCCATAAAGAGATTTGTTCAACTTGCATACGTAGTTCTCCTTTCCAAGAACTACAAAACCTTCAGGTTGTTGCATAAAAATCTCTTCTTCAAGCTCACCATTTAGGAAAGCTGTAGTGACATCAAGTTGTTCTAACTCAAAATCGTTAGAAGCAACCAACCCCAACAACACACGAATGGAAGTATGTTTGACAACTGGGGAATAAATGTCAGTGTAATCAATACCAGGAATCTGACTGTAGCCTTTAGCTACTAACCGAGCTTTGTATCTTGGTTTATCATTTGGGTTGACAGGTTCCTTGAGCTTGTAGACCCACTTGCATTTAACTGGTCTCTTCCCTTTCGGAATAGGAACTAAATTCCAAGTACTGTTTCGCTGCAAGGATTCCATCTCATTTTGCATAGCGAGCATCCAATCATTTGAGTCTTCAGATTCGATAGCCTCGTCATAATTCGTAGGCTCCGTTGCGGACTCAATATTATCAGCAACAATAAAAGCATAGGCAACCAAATCAGATTCAGCATACCTCTTCGGAGGAATAATCTGTCTTCTCGGTCTATCTCTTGCAATGCTTGGAGTAGTAGCTTGTGGTTGTGAAGGTGTTGAATCTTCACCAACAACATGCTCATCCGACGAAGAAGAATCTTGATGCTGATGTGTACTCTGATTAGTGGTAGGTGAAGTAGGAAGCTCCACCTCCATTTGAGCATTCTCTTTATTTGCTTCGGATGATACATCTGATGCATCTGTTCTTTTAGAAGAGTCAGTAACTGGTTGAAATATAGCAGACTCATCAAAAGTAACATCTCTTGAGATGATAATTTTCTTCAAATCAAAGCTCCATAACTTGTAACCCTTTACACCTTGATTGTACCCAAGAAAAACGCATTTGATTGCTCTTGGTTCTAGCTTCCCATTGTCAACTCGTGCATACGCTGGACATCCGAATGGTTTTAAATCTGAATAATTTGCAGGTTTACCGGACCATAATTCAAACGGAGTTTTCTTCTCGATTGCTCGTGACGGTGATCGGTTGATAACATAGCAAGCAGTCGAAGCAGCCTCCGCCCAAAAAGACTTTGGCAATTTGGAATTAGAAAGCATACACCGGACCTTCTCCATAATGGTGCGATTCATCCTTTCAGCTACACCATTTTGTTGAGGTGAATGGACTACTGTGCGATGTCGAGTAATGCCTTCCTTTTGACAATAGACATTAAACTCTTCTGAGCAAAACTCACGTCCATTATCCGTACGAAGATACTTTACCACCAGACCTGATTGCTTTTCAACCTAAACTTTCCAATTTCTGAAGGTAGAGAAAACGTCTCCTTTATTTTTTAAGAAGAAAGACCACACCTTCCTGGAGAAATCATCAATAATAGTGATCATATAAATAGTTCCACCTTTTGAAGCAACTCGAGCCGGTCCCCACAAATCCGAGTGAACATAATCAAGTGGTCCTTTCGTTGTATGGATACCACTTGCAAACCTTACTCGTTTTGCCTTGCCATATACACAGTCTTCACAGAAATCCAAATCAACAATCTTTTGTTGACCAAGTAAACCTCTTCGACTCAATTCTGACATGCCTTGAAAACTCATATGGCCGAGTCGAAGGTGCCAAAGACGGGACTGATCTGGATCAGAAAGAGACTTTGAAACAACAGCAGCATCACTCGAAATTGTTTGCCCGTTAAGAAAGTAAAGATCTAAGGTTTTTCGTTTGGCTCTCAGTTTGTCGGAACCGTCTTTGAATACCCTGAGAACTCCACCTTTACCAGCAAACTCGTATCCCTTTTTGTCAAAGGAACTGAGAGATAACAAGTTTCTTCTGAGGTCAGGAACATATCTAACATCCCCCATGGTTCGAATAACTCCGTCAAACATACGGATCCTGACTGAACCATGTCCAATAACTGGACATGTAGTATTGTTACCCATCAACACATAGCCCTGGTTAACCTTTTCAAATGTGTAAAACCAACTTTTGTTGTGACACATATGAAAAGTACAACCAGAGTCGAGTATCCAATCACCAGTGGAATCCAGTTTATCTGAATAAACTGTCAAAAGTTCTCCAATACATTCGACCTCAGCTAGATCGGCTTCACCCGAAGTGCTAGCTTGTTTACCATTTGCTGCCGTCTTCTCTTTTTCTTTGTTATTCAACTTGAAGCATTCTTCAAGCACATGTCCCTTCTTGTGACAATAGTTGCAAAACTTTCGTTTGCCTTTTGACTTGGATCTGGTTCTGTTGGAAGATTGAGAAGTTCTACTTCTCTCTGTTGTTCTTCCTCTGGCATTCAAACCTTCGGCTTTAGCATCACTTGAACCACCACCAGTAATATGCTTCATCTTCTCTTTGGAATCCAAAGCTGTATAGACTTCATCTAAAACTAGAGTGTCACGGCTATAGATAATAGTATCACAAAAATGGCTATAGGATTCTGGCAACGACGATAGTAAGAATAGAGCCAAGTCTTCATCTTCATACTGAACATCCATATTCTCTAAGTTATTTACTAACTCTTTAAATGTGGATATATGTTCAGCTAAAGAGCCTCCTTCAATCATCTTGAGATTGAACAACCGTTGCTTCAAATGCAACTTGTTTGGTAAGCTCTTGGTCATCAATAGTTGTTCCAACTTTAGCCATAAAGAAGCCGCTGACGTTTCTTTTAGAACATCTTGCAAAACATCATTTGACAAGTGCAAACGAATCTGGGATAAAGCCTTCAGATCTTTCATCTCCTTTTCTTCTTCGGTCCATGTATCGGGCATCATATTGAAACCCAAGAGCGCCTTGTGTAAATCCATCTGAATGAGAATGTCTCTCATCTTTACTTGCCACAACGGAAATCGGGTGTTACGATCCAATAGTGGAATATCGTATTTTACCGAAGACATGATTAATTACTTGATAAAATGATCCCAACGAGCTAATATCACAACCTGGATGCTCTGATACCAATTGTTGTAAAATACGACGGATCCAAATTGACTTAAATAATATTAGCTCAATGCGGAATGGGATAAAAAATTATCAAAGCGTAATAATCACAACGTAATACGAATAAAATAAATAGAATAGAGACACAGGAATTTACGTGGAAACCCAAATTGGGAAAAAACCACGGGCGGAGGAAGCCGAGAAACAATTCACTATAATTTGCAGTGTTTACAGGGATTATGAAAGAGATTACAAATAGAGTGGGAGAGCTAAAATATACGGTGGTGTATCAATATATATATATATATATATATATATATATGTAATGCTTTACTATACATATATATATATATATATATATATATATATATATATATATATATATATATATATATATATATATATATATATTTGATTTTTTTCGTGGGTTATTATATCAAGCCTTCTGGCTTAGGCTATTTATAGCCAAAAGAGAACATATGAAAAGGAAAAAAAAAAGCCGTCCATAATTGTAGGCGAAGAAAAAGTTAGGCGCCCCACATGTAACTCACCGTCCATTCTCATTTTCAATTTCACACTTATATTACTATTCATAGTCAAACTATGAATAGTAAATGATAAGTTACAGAAATAACCCCTGAACTATTTGTCACTTGCTAATTTTGGAGGCAACTTTTCCACAGTTTATAAAAACCTGCATGTCCAAGAAAAGATCTCACGCCTTTGACATTTGTGGGAGGTGGTAGTAAGGAAATGAGTTGTACTTTGGCATGGTCAACTTCAAATCCTCTTTCAGAAACAACATGCCCAAGTACAACTCCTTCTTTAACCATGAAATGACTTTTCTCCCAACTTAAAACCAAGTTTGTCTCCGTGCAACGTTTCAAAACTTTTACCAATTGTTGGAGACATGTGTCAAATGTTGATCCAAAAATAGAGAAATCATCCATAAAAATTTCCAAGGACTCCCCAACCATGTCTGAAAAAATACTAGTCATTAATCTTTGAAAAGTGGCAGGGGCATTACATAATCCGAATGGCATTCGTCGGAATGCGAAAGTACCATAGGGACATGTAAAAGTAGTCTTGGCTTGGTCTTCAGGATGTATAGGTATTTGATTGTATCCAGAATACCCATCCAGAAAACAATAAAACTTTTGACCTGATAATTTCTCTATTATTTGGTCAATGAATGGTAAAGGAAAATGGTCTTTTAAAGTGGCAGTATTTAATTTGCGATAATCAATACAAACCCGCCACCCGGTTACCGGCCGAGTGGTTATCTTTTCACCACTTGAAGTTTCTACGATCGTGACGCCAGCTTTCTTTGGAACGGTTTGCGTTGGGCTAACCCATACACTGTCAGAGATTGGGTAGATGATTCCGGCATCTAACCACTTTAACACTTCTTTCTTCACGACTTCCCTCATATTAGGGTTCGATCTTCTTTGCGTCTCTCTTGATGGTTTTGTCGACGGTTCGGTAATGATTCTATGCATGCAAACAGCTGGGCTTATTCCCTTAAGATCGGCAATTGTCCATCCAACTGCGGCTTTGTATGTGTTAAGCACCTTCAGTAATGCTTGTTCTTGTTCCTCTGTCAAATCTGATGCAATGATCACCGGAAGCGTTTGATTTTCTCCCAAAAAGGCATATTTCAAATGCTTCAGTAACAACTTCAATTCCAATGCTGGTGGTTCTTCCAATGATGGCTTTATCTTTGAATCAATTGAATCTGGGAGATCATCAAAATTATTTGACCAAGTTGACGTGCGACCATGGATAGCATTCAGAAACTCTTTTTGATCTTCAATTGATTGAGATCTGTCACTGTCACAAAAAACATCCTCCAAATCATTGGTTATGTCCAGGAGCATATTTGTGGTATGCTCGTGAACACAATCCCCGATGGTATCTATCATAAAGCAATCATTATGATCTGGAAAGTTAGCGTTGGGTCCAAAGGCTTGTAGTCTCAACTTGCGGTTGCCAAAAGTCACGTCAATTGCACCATCTCGACAACTAATTTGAGCATTTATAGTTGCTAAAAAGGGACGACCGAGAATGACATTTTGTTGTTTGTCCTTGAAGTGTTTTTCAGAGTCCATAACTATGAAGTCAACTGGGTAATAAAAATCTTCCACCTTGACTATGACATCAGGCAACATCCCCCGTGGTAATTTAAGTGACAAATCGGCCATGGACACAGTAATGTTAGTTGGTTGCAATGGGCCAAGGTCATATTTATCATATAAACTACCAGGAAGGACATTGATACTTGCTCCAAGATCAAGAAGTGCCTTTTTGATTTTTATGTTTCCAATTTCAATTGTAATTAAGGGTGCTCCAGGATCTTTTAATTTGGGTGGAAGTATTCCTGTCAAAGCGGCACTAACATGTGCTGTACCGTTTGATTTTGTTGGAATTCGGTGACGTCTCTTTTGAGTACATAAATCTTTGAGGAATTTAGCATAAGCCGGAATTTGCTTAATGGCATCGATAAGTGGGATGTTAATTTTGACTTGTCGAAAAGTTTCCCAAATATCATCATTTTTTTTAAAAACTTGTTTTTCTGGGTTTTTCAAAGCTGTTGGGCAAGGGGTGGTATTTGTCTCCACATGTCCTTCCCCAACTTTAGACAGTTCCGACTCATGCAATTTTCCTTTCAATTTATGTTCTGGTTCAATTGGTGTTTTAAGAGTCTTTTCACTTTCATTATCAGAAGATACATAATCCTCCACTAAAACCTCATCAAGATTTTTTAACGAGTTTGGTGTAGGCTTATGCACTTGATTATCATATGATTTACCACTACGCAGAATAGTTACCTCATTTACATGTGCGTTGTTGTTGGTGTTGGTGGTGGTGGTGTTGCTAGTTGAAGCTCTTGAGTGTTGAGGATTTACTTGCGTGGTGCCCGGAAGGTTGCCAGGTGGTCGCCGATTTATTTGCTCTGCTATTTGTCCCAATTGCTTCTCAAGTATTGAAATTGATTTGGAGTTAATTTCATTTTGCTTGAGACTTTCCTTCATCATGTTCATCAATTGTTCCATTTGCTTATCATGGTATGGTTCACTTGTCTTTCCATGATTTGCTTGAGAAGAAACTGGCCCATGATGTTGATTTTGACTGGATTGGCCCGAATTGTTGTTGCTGACCTTGTTGCCTTGCCAGGGGTTGAAGTTGTTGTTGTTGTTCCGCCAATTTGAACTTGAATTGTTGTTGTTCCTCCATCGGTCATTGTTGCTTTGGTTGTTGAATTGATTGTGTTGTTGTTGTGGTCTATAGAAATTTCGCCTTTCTTCATTCAAGTCAGCCTGATCACCGGAAGAATAAAAGACTTCTTCAACTTTATCATTGTCTTGAGCGAACATGTTCCCTTTTCTGCAGTCTTTAGTCTTGTGTGGTCCTTCACATAAAGTGCAAACAGTTTGAACATTAGATTGAGGGTTTTGTTTAAGTTGACTGATTTCAGTTGTCAGTTTCCGCATTTGGGAAAGGACTTCAGTCAGCACTTCATCGGTTTGATGTACACTCTCAAATCTAAGTTGTTTGTTTTTGTTGCCATGATATTGGACCGAATGAGCGGGATTGCCATTCATTGCCATTTCATCTATGAGTTCATAAGTCTCTTCTGGTGTTTTGTTCCTTATGGAACCTCCGACAGCTGCATGGAGTGATTGTTGTGTATGAATGTCCAAACTATTGAAGAATGTTTGGACCTGCCTCCACATAGGTAGCTCATGATGTGGGCATCTTTGGAGTAGCTCTCGGTATCTTTCCCATGCTTCGTATAGCGATTCGCCATCTTCAGCTTGAAATGAAAGGATTTCATTGATCATCATGTTTGTCTTTGATGGTGGAAAGTACTTGGTTAGGAATTTGTCAGCCAAGTCTTCCCAAGTGGTGATGGATTCAGCGGGTAATGTTGAGAACCACCTCTTGGCACGACCTCGTAGAGAGAAAGGAAAGAGGCGTAGTCGGATTGCATCTTCAGTTACTCCATCCATCTTGAACATGTCACAAATGTCCAAGAAACTAGTGATGTATGTATTGGGGTCACTATCGGGTGAGCCATCGAATTGCGCACTATTTTGCACCATTTGGATCACATGCATCTTGATCTCAAAAGTTGTAGCTCCTACTTCAGGTCGTTTAATGCATGATTTGGTCCCGTCAAGTGAGGGTCGTGCAAAATCTCCCATGGTTTTTCGGTCTGTCATCTTGTCGTCGGTTTTGTTGGCTTCTTCAAAAATTAAGGCGCGGTGAGTAACACGATTTCTTCTTGCCGCTCTTTCGATTTCTGAATTAAAAAGCAATGGAGAGGATCGTCTCGAATAACGAGTATGCATGCACAACAAAAACATACAAACGCTTAAAAGGAATTTAACAATTATAAATAAAGACTATAAGAATCAAATAATTTTTTTTTAATTTTAAGAAAGACAAAGAGAAAAAATTCTTAAACTAAAAAAAAAAATAAATAAACCCCTTTTTAAAATGAACAATTTTTTTTTCTATAAATTTTTATTTTATAATTTTTTATATATGTGTTTTTTTATTTATTTTCGAAAATTAAAAACAAATAAAAAAAACAGTGAATTAATTTTTTTATATGTATTTTTTATATTTTTTTATATATTTTCGAAGTTAAAAAAAAATCAAATAAACAATTTTTTTTTATATTTTTTTATATATATTTTTGAAGTTATACTTAAAAATCAAAAAAAAATGTGAATTTTTTTTTAATTGTATATATATATTCGAAAATTATACTAAAAATGAAAAAAAAAATATCAAATAAACAACTAAAAAGAAAATGTGAAATTTTTATCAATTTTTTTTTAATTTTTTTTTAATTTATTTTAAAATAAAAATCAAAATAACTAAATATTAAGCGCAATAACTCCCCGGCAACGGCGCCAAAATTTGACGAGCGGTCGTTGTCGCGTCAAAAATAAAACCTTATTTCCACTAATCTAGCGAGTGGTAAGTAAGGGTCGGATCCAGAGGAGCTTATGGTTAATAGTTTAGTTACTATTTTGATTTAACGATAAAGAAATGATGATTAATTTGAGATTTATAAATATGATGACAAACAAAAAAATATTATTTTAATTCAATTAAAAAAAATGATCGCTTCCGGTTTCAGAATTAATAATTATATGAATTAGAAATGAGTGTTATTAATTTTTCATAGCCGATTCAATTAAAGTCTAAGTCAAAAATAGAAAATAAGTGTAACCGCACCCTCCGTCCTACACACCGCTATTGGATGATTTGGCACGGTGGGGAGATCACTTAAAATTGTTTTAAACTTGGGACAATTAATTGATAAATGAATAAAAATAAGTGTAACGATTTTATAATGTTAAAAACATAAAAAAAATCCACAAATAATATTCAACAAATTCAAATGTTCACACCCAAAAATAATACAATAAGTAAGAATTAAAACCTACTCCCGGTTGCGATCACGAGAGGATTTAGCCGCACATTGTAGACTTATACAAACTCATATTTGTATTCTTGAATTCTTGATGTCTTGATCTTGAATCTTGAAAAGTCTTGAATCTTTGATGGCTTGAATTCTTTGGAAAAAGAAAAGAATTTGGAAGACTAAAATTCTTCCAAAAAAATATAGAGATTTCCTAAAGAAAGTGGTGGTATGAAAATAGGTTGGTATAAGAGGTATATGAAGTATGTAAGAGTGTATGAGTGTGTAAGAGGGTGTGTAAGAATGTAAGAGGTGTGTAAGAATGTAAGAGGTGTGTAAGAATTGGTGATTTTGAGGTGGTATTTATAGTGAATTTTTGGAAAATTAAATACCAAAAAGAATGAAATAAAGCTAGGAATATTAAGCTTTTAGATTGGATCTAAGATCCAATCTAAATCTTATGAAAAAGAATTCAAAAGATGGAATTATTTGGTTTTTGTTGGCTTGGCTGGCTCGGCTGGCTCCGGCTGAGCTCGGCTTCGGCTTGGCTTGGCTGGGGCCTTTTCTTTTCTTTTTCAATTTTTTTTTAAATTAATTTAAATTAAATAAATTCAATTTAATTACTATAAATTAATTAGAAAATAATTAATTATTTCCCACTAATTTATTTTAATTAAACCTCATTAATTAATTTAAATTCTTTTTATTTTTATTTTTAAAAACATGATTTTTATATATTATTTTTATTTTGATTTTATTAAAAATACATTTAATTAAATTAAATTATTTAGAAAATAATAAAATTATTATTTCCTAAATAAATCATTTTAATTAAATTATATTTATTTTAAAAATACAAATTTTCATTTTTTTTTATTTTGTTTTCTCGTCTTTCCAAACCCGAACATCTTCAATTCTTTTGTTTTCAATCTTGATTTCTCTTCGTGTAATTCCTTGAACTTCTTTTTGCATCTTTTTGTACCATTTTCATCATATTTACCACCTACAAACATAATTCAAATACATATCAAAGTAGCACCATTCTTAGATAAAATCGGTTATTTTACATAAATTATAGTATATTAAGCGTGATGTAAAATATACCGATCAGGAGCCACATTGATCTTGATAAGATTCAAGAGTCAACCAACGAAGAGCCTGAAGTTGGACATAGCATTCAATTTGGAATTGAAAGAGCTATTAAGGAAACTAACATATTTCCATTTTTCCTTATAGATCTGATAGAAGACGTCATGGACCTAGTTATATAAGAGTTTATATTGCTAAGGTATTTGAGTCACTGGTCGATAGCAATCAGAGTGTACCAGCTATCGAAAGCTATGGTAGGCCCTAAAGGCTACAACATGGAAGGAGGAATTGGAAAGCGAGATTCAATCGATGTATGTTGTTATTTGGTAGATCTAGCACTTAACCTTAACCCTTAGGTGCAAGTGGATCTTCTAGTAGAGACAATCATGGATAGGAACAAACACATAATTAAACCAAGATAGGTTTTGAAGGATGTGTAAGCTTAATAAGTTCATTTATGGACCGAAATAAGCATCTCACAAGATGGATCATTATTTCAATGAGAAAGTTCAAAGAGTTTGAATTTAGAGAAATAAAGATAAGCCATATATATATATATATATATATATATATATATATATATATATGTCAAAGCTAGTGGGAGTAATTGGATTCTTTGTTTCAATGAGAATGTTCAAGGAGTTTGAATTTTGAGAAACATAGATAAGCCATATATATGTCAGTGCTAGTGGGAGCACTGTAGTCATCCTTGTATTGTACATAGATAATGTACTATTCATAGGAAATTATATTCTAACTTAGCAAGTGTAAAAGCTTGGCTTGGTTTTAGAATTGTTTCGCTATGATATACATGAGAGATACAGAACACGTATATATATCAAGGTGATTCATTGGCTTAAGCCAAAGTACCTTGAATGTTGAGGAAACTCGACATGCATAACTCAAAAAGGAGTTTAGGCTGGCATGACATTGAGCAATGCTAATGTCCTAGTTATACTATTGAGCTAAAGCAAATGAGTCGTGTCCCACATGCTTCTGCTATGGGATCGATCATAAATGCCATGACATGTACTAGATCTAATGACTAGTATGCCTTGAGCATGACAAGTTTGATTAGATCAATTTGGCAAGAATCAATGAATCAAGATCAAGAACATTCTTAAGTGTCCTTGGAGGACAGAAGAGATGATCTTGATAGTATAGAAGAGATCATTGTAAGAGTTACATTGATGCTAAGTTCCATACTGATAAAGGCAATTCCGTTTGCAGTCGGAATTCGTGCTTTTGCTGAATGGTGATATATTAGCTTGGAAGAGTACCAGATAATACACCATAGTGGATTTAACATACTTAGAGTATGTTGCAGTTAGTTAAATTGCAAAGAAGACAATGTGACTAAAAGAGATTCATTAGTGATATCTTTTTTGAAATTCAATCATTGATGGTCCTTATGAAGTTTCTTGTGACTTTGGGTGAACTTACCTCGAGTATGGATCCCAAGTCACACAATCTCACATGAAACATACTCAGTAAGTACCAACACATTTGATAGTGACTCAATTGTAAAGACATCATAGTCAATGATTCATATCAAAAGATAATATTGTCGATCCATTCCATAAGTAAATGTCACTGACCAAGTCTGACAGTCTGACAAAGTCGAGAGGCATTAGATTTGCAAATGAATTGGCTTAAAAACTCTTAGTTTGGTTTGTTTTAAAACCCGAGAACTTTAAGCGGTATAAGTTTTAATTTGATTTGGCGATTATTAAGTGGTGATCTTAATATATGATGGATTTCGGTCATTTCAATTAGCCTATCACTGCGTTCTCACTTTTGCATGTTTGGAACCCACTTCCTGAGTATTAATTTACTCAAATGTCCACAGTCGGTCATACTCTTGGAAGTAAGTAGTGATTCAAGACTGTCATGAGTATTAGTGGATTGTTTATATTGTTTGGACATAGCATAGTGATTGTGCTAACACACATGAGTGCTTAATAGAGATTTAAGTATTGGACCAACCTACGCTTAGAGATTACTTCATGGATTCAGTCACGAGTAATTCTAAGACGATAATATCTTCTATTCTTCAAACCTAGATACATGTGGGGTTTTCCTTTATGATTCTGTTATGCATTGGACTACTCCAACGCTAACTGTAACTGGTAGTTATAAAGGGTATGTCCATGTGTGACATGATGAAATAGACAGAAACTATGTAGTCGAAGTTTATTCGTTCCTTCTGCCTTAATAGGAGAAGCGATATCTATGGGCCCCTCGATGATTTGGTGCTGACATCTAAAGTTCTTGGCCGAGCCCTGACTGGAATTGATGTGTTCAATTTAGTAGTCAGATGCAGTCGTCGCAAATCTATATCGAGAAACATAATCTTGAATTCTTGAGATTGACCATAATCCATGTCTCGAATTCAAACAAATATCTAGAACGAAGGGATAGTTGATCACTTATCTAAGGGCTGAATCTTGATTAGATCAAGAGTTTGGTAGTTGCATTGGATGGCTAACTCTCTGTTGATTATTGGAGAAATATTAGTCCTCATATAGTTGATGACTTGTCTAAGTGGGAGACTGTTGGAATAGTGTCCAAGGTAATTAACTATTGGTAATATTTCTAATAATAACAGGGTCCTTTTGGGTTGCCCTCAAGACCCAAATTGAGTAGAATAAATAAAGGATCAATTTGTTTATTAATTATAATCGTTAATAATTAATTAGAAACTAACTGTAAATATATTTTGGAAATATATTTTGGGATTTAATTAACAGTTTAATTAATTAAAGGGTTGAATGTTCATTAATCGATAGTTGGTTAATCAGGAATGTTCCAGAACCCTTATGGAATTAGGGTTGGATGAAAATCACTCCATCCCACATGGGAAAGGAGTGAAATTTTGTGGTTATGCCTCCATCCCACATGGGAAGGAGTACTAAACCCTAGGAGGGATCCAAGGCTATAAATAGGGACTTAGGGATTTCATTCCTCCTTGCACCTTGCCTTGAAATATTCGCCAACCCTTCTTCCTCCCCCTCTTAGGGACGATTTCTATTCCCTTTGGGTTTGTGAAATTGACCCTTCTCCTAGTTATTTTTATTCCACTCTTTGGTGTTATTGGGTGTGATACCATTAGAGGGATTCTGGTTTGGATCCTCTCATCCAAGCAACTTGATGGAGGATCAAGATCTCAAGCATGAAGATCAAGGGCAACATGAGAGGTATGTTTTCTTCTTTGTTTTTAGGTTGTCTAGGGTTGATGTAATTAGCATGAAGCCATAGATCCATAGGATACATGTACACTTAGGTATATCGTTGTTTCGATTTTTCCGCTGCCTAGCTCTAGAGTGTATTTGATGCGTAGAAAACCCAACAATTTCCACCAAAAATCATCTTTCTTTGGTAATTTCCTACATATCCAAGTTATATAACTTCATTCTTATGTTAAGAACACTTATCCTAAACATTTTTGGTGATCATACTCTTAGAAAACCCCCATAAGCTCGAGATCTACTTCAAGGTGTTGTTAGGACCAAAAATCTCTTCATTTCTTCTTCAAAACCGAAACATCAAAGCAAAGGTGAGTTCATACCCCCTTGTTTTCGATTTTTACATGATTTTTGGGGGAGAATACAAGTAAAATGTGTAGATCTATGTGTTTTATGCATGTCATGTGTGATTTCTTAGTTTATTTTGTAAAAATGTGTTAGATCTTAACACATCTTGACATCTTAAGCAACATTGAGTAAAAATCCATGAACTAAGACACCTTATACATCATATTATCAAGTTAAAAGTGTTTACATGTTTAAGATATGAAAATTTAAAAGCAAAAATCTTGTTAAGGGCCATATTTGTCAAGAAAACAAAAGATAAGGGCAAAAAGTGACATTTACGGTTTTATAAGGATCAAACAGGTCATACTTATATAAAAATGGGTTTTTATGATAACCCTACTTTTCAAAGGGCCAAAAGTGTAAATTTTAGCCTAATGGGCTTAATAATTGGGCCTCACGGTTTTGGGCCCAAATTTGCGAAAAAAAAATAAGAGTTTTGGAGTTAAAAATGTCATTTGATCAAAGTTTGAGTCATAAATATAAATAAACCGAATTTAGGGGTGAAAATAACATTTATTTCTAAATTGGGCTAAAAATGCAAAGTTTTTGAAAATTTGGGCCAAAAATATAAAATTCACGAAAAATGGGTCAAGAATGTAATTTTCTGCAAAAATGGGCTGAAAACACCAATACATATATTTTTGGGTCAAACCTGTCAATTATTAAACATTTGGGCCGAAAATATAGATCTTTTATAAATTAATGGGCTAAAATGTTATTTTTAACTAAAATAGACCAAAAATGACATTTTTGTGAAATAAGCCTTTAAATGTCTCAAATTAGTTTTTAAGAGGTTTAAAGCGCAAGTTTTATTAAAATTAAATTCAAATTATAGAATTATGACTTAACAAACTATACTATAATGAACAAACGAAATACAACAATGGTGCGATTATTGGGCCTAGTAATTGCTATACATGTTTTTGGGCCTTCGTGGTCCAATTACACGTTTATTGGGCCCAATGTATTCATCACATGTCTATTGGGCCTAAGTGACCCAATCACATGCTAAATGGGCCTAATTTAGCATTTACATGTTATTGGGCCTTAGTGGCCCATTTACATGCTAATTTTGCCTGGAAATAACTTACACGACTAATGGGCCATAGTTGCCTTTTCTTCATGTTTGTTGGGCCTTGTCTTATCATTTCAAACATTATCTAATGATCGAACTTCTAAATACATTTAACATTATACAATTCATGTGAATACAAATGGGATCTAGTGAGACGTGTCGGTTGACACCACTGAGTGTATGGCCGTAGTTTGTAGTTATAATCAGAGTCTCCTGGAGGGAGAGCGAGAGTTTGTGTAGATCTATACGGGGGTGACTCCCCCACACCTGAGTTGTTCGCTACTGTTAGACTAGGCTAGTCTAGGGTGACAAAACCTTGAACGAAAATTCGGCATTTGGAAAAATGCCAAGACAGACAAATCAGTCACTATCATGTATGGTTATAACGACTCAAATAGAGATCCATTTCCATTAAGACATTACGGAAAATTAAAAACTCGTAAGTCATAATGATACAAAACATTTCTACAGTGCAAGGACCGTGACATTTTTATAAATCAGAAAATTTCGGATTTTCTGGGGAAATACTATTATTCAAATACTACTTACATACAACAGAAAGAATACAAAGAAATTTAAACTGCATTTCTATATGTTACTACTATGAAATTCACACATGCATTTATACTCGATTTTCACATCATTTTTCAGACGTTTTACAGAAAATATCAGATTTTCTGATTTTACAAAAGATACTAAGACTTTTATTCAAACATGCTTATGAACTCACCAACATTATATATGTTGACCGTTTTCAAAATAACTTGTATTCTCAGGTAATCGTTAAGCTGAAGAATCGTCGACAGTATTTTGGGATTTCTTTTATGCATATGTCAATTTTCGTACAACTTATGTCTTCGGATTATGTAATGTAAAACAATGTACTTGATTGAACAATGCCAGTTGTTATATGTAATGTTGGTGACGATTGTGTTATGTTTCATGTATATTCATTGTGATGATATTTCAATTTATAGTCACACGAGCCCCCGGACGTTTCCGCCGTCTGGTTCGGGGGTGTGACATCTAAGCCCATAACTATTTTGGTATGTACTTGACCCGATTATGAGCATGGTCCTTTTGGGTTGCCTTCACCATAGCAACTGATAGGATGAATTGAGGAGAAAGAGGATTAATTATGATTTATTAATATATTATGTGAATAATATATTAAAGGAGAAATCATATTGTTTAATTAATATTGATCAAGAATTAATTTAGAATTAATTTTGTGGTCAAAAGAGATTAATTAAATGAAGGGGACTGATACTGTAATTATAAGATAGTTACAAAGTTGGGCTTAGGATCCACAAGGAAGCAATGGACGAATTCTATATGGGAGTCCATATAGAAATCATCCAAAGGGCCTTCTGGAAGGATCTTTGGGCTGCTTAAGGACTAAGCAACTGGATTAGGGTTTCCAAGTTGATAACCCTAGAAGCCTAACTGTAAAAGGAACCCTCTAGGCCACCAAATTTGTCCTTAACCTTCTAAGAGAGCCCTTGGACGAATTTTGTGCCTCCTCCTCCCTCTCCTAAGTCATCTTGTTGCTAGTGGTGTTTGTGATTCCATTAGAGGTGCAACATTTGAGGCACTAAGCTTTCAAAGGTCAAGGATATTCAAGGAGAACTTGTTATTTTTACTACATAACAAGAAAGGTAAGATATAAACCCTAGTTTATATGTCAATTTGATTGTTGTATGCTAGTTCTTAGGATCATTGATTTGATATTCAATGTTGTTGTGTTCATAGTAGAAAACCTAGATCAAAGCAATTAGGGTTGCATGTACACCATAGGAATGATGTTATGCTCATAATCTAATAGTGGTATCAGAGCCTAGGTCGTTTTCTTGTGAATAGATGCAAAAGTGAACCACCAAAGTTCAAGAAAATCAAATTTTTTGCCTTCTGACTGACTGACCCGCCGAGTCCATGTATGGACTCGACGAGTAGGTCCTACTCGACGAGTTCCATAGTGGACTCGACGAGTCTAAGGGTCTGGTGCTGGGAATTTCGATTTTCTTACCAGATTTTGTTGAGGATTACTTCCAAAACTCGTTTTTCTTGCCTAAAATCGATTTTTTATGTTTGGAATGGTTATCCTTATCAAAATTGATGGATTTGGTTAAATATGGATAATATAATATTATTATAATTCAAATATTTGACCTAGTAAGTTTAAAAAGTTTCAATTTACACCCTTTAGGTTTTATAGTTTAAATTTGAACTTAAAAGTCTTAGTTTTTGAAATTTAAATAGTTAAACCCTAATGTTTTGAAAGGTTTCAAAACTTTTCCTCAAGTTTTGGAATTTAAAATTTAATTAAAAGTTATTAATTTTGAAATATTGAATTTTAAACCCTAGTACTTTGAAAAGTTCAAATTACACCCTTATGGTTTTATTAAATTAATTAAGTGTTTAAATAAAAGAGATAATTAATAAATCCATAATTATATGGTTTAAATTAATCAAATTAAAAGTCTAGTTTATTAATAGATTAAACCACATAGTATTTTAAAAGTGTAAAATACACCCTTATACTATATAGAATTAAAAGTTTAATATTATATATGTATAAGTGAAATGTCAGTCTTACCGTTATTAGGCCTCATTCACGAAGTTGGTCTATAAAGGGTGTTTAAGGAAATTGCCTATAAAATGGAGATTAAATGGGTATCCACTTTTACCCACCCCACTCTTGACTAGTGGAGGGTCGTTGGCCGAACGGGTAGGATAGGACACAAATTTCCATTATAAGTATAATGAAGAACGAATTAACTAAACACTCTTATAAATTCCCAAATCTTAGTTACTTTAGGAAAAATGTGGAGTTGGTGCTAATCCATGAAATTGCACATTGCACCTTGTTGGTCGTTAGTGGAGCGTGTGTGGTTAACCGACACACTAATATGGGACCAATGAAGGATGACAATGGGTAGCTCGTAGATTATCATAGATCAATGGAGCGTGTGCGGTTAACCGGCACATTAATTAGGTGATAGATATCTTCGAAAGTACCAAGCTAATTTGCATGGTTATCCACACCTTGTTTGTGATCCTCGGCATCCCAGTCACAAACTTGAAGGGCACAATCGAGATTTAAACATGCCATTGAAAATTTCAATGAATCTCAAAAGATATAGGAGTTTCAATTCATTTAAAACCTAATTTTCAATTTTTGTTTTTCATGGTGGAAATTGGTAAATCGTCATTTACCTACCTTCAAATATTCTGCAGCTGGATTACGGCATCCCTCTTCCGAGTTGTAGAATATTGTGTTGGATCCTAGCCTTGATATTTCATTTGGGTGCTATATCAAGGATTCTTATCAACTAACTTGATTTTTTCTCCCGTTTTGTAGATGTCAAAATCTAACAACTATGGTCTTCCCAAATCCTTTGGAAAAAGTTTTCCACATGAAGATGATGTTCCACGTTTGGATTGTGGAAAGGGAAATCATGCTTCACTTCCTCCACCTCCTCCTATTATTCTCCCTGACCCACGTGTTCGAAGACTTGAAAAGTTCAAGGTCACTCAAGCCCTATTGGCAAACAAACACGAAGATGGAAAGTCTGTATGTGCTCATGTCTTGGATATGAAGTTGCATATTGATAGGTTGAGAATGTTGGGTGTCAATGTCTCAAGGAAGTTGGTTGTTGACTTAGTTCTTCAATCACTTCCTGAATCATATGGTGAGTTCATTAGAGAGTACTATATGATGGACCACGACGTGACCCTCATTGATCTTACCTATTTGCTTATTGCTGCTGAATCAGCAATGATTTGGCGCACTGGTCAAGCAAATTTGTTGGAAAGATCAACCTCCCAAACGTCTAAGGACATTGATGATGGCAACATTGGAAGTCCAGAAAAGTTTTCTCTACGCAAGAGAAAGGCTAAGTCTGAGATTGTCCCGTGTGTTATTCCAAATAAGTCCACTTGTTTCTACTGCCAAGAGAAGGGGCATTGGTTGCGAAGCTGCCGTACCTACCTGAAGGATCAAGAGGATGGGAGAGTAAAGATGTATGACTCTGCTTCAGGTGAAATCCACTATCTAACTCTAGTAAGTTTTTATTTGTAGATTCTTAATACATGATGTGATAAGATTGCATTTTGATGTTTTGTAGGATCAAAGAAAGGAAAGGAAACTTAAAGGAAGAAGTGAGCTGAGTCTGATCACGAAGAAATGGATTTCGATCGCATGGTTCGAAGATCGGATTTTTGAGCTACTACTTTAGAGTTAGGATAGATTGCTTAGGAATATGTAATAGCATAGTTTTCATTTGAATTTGCATTGTAAGGACAAGTTTTTCCACACCTTTTATAAATAAAATAAATTTTGATTTTGTCTTATTTATATCTCCTTGCAATGTTATTTGTGAAAATTGATGTTTGTATGTTTCTATTATAAGCAATAATAGTGGATGTGATTCTTAGTAATGTTATTTGTGGTAGTGTCGTAATTTTCTAAGTAAGGAAAGATTCCCATCGCCCAAGTTTCAATTGGACAGAAGCTTGGAATCATATGATTTGAGTCATGTGATGTATGGAAATCTTGGTACTTTGGAAAATTAAGACTAATTCCTTGTTCTCACAGGCATGAGAGTCAAGTGAAGGACTAAAGGATCTAGTACACAATGTTGTGAACTGGTCAGATCCACCACAAAGAACGATAAGACTATTCGTCATGATTTTCTAAAAGTTTAAGTATGATTCTGAATCATTGGAAAAGTTTCAATGAATAGCAGAACGAATAATAAGAATCAATTATGCAGAAAGATAAAAGTTTCTCCAGTCTAAAAAGATGGGAGAGTACTTAAGTATCCTGTTTTATGATTAACTTAGTGATTATGAAACCGTGTCACAAGTGATCCTCTAAGGACACCTTAGTACACTAGTATGGCTAAGAAGAGGAATCAACAATTGTTGAAATGGTTAAATCAAAAGGTGAATCATACTTCGTTCCAAAATCGAGTCTTAGAGTCATACTCTAAGATTGTGACTTGAGTGACACATCTTAAGAAGTTTTAACACACTCATCAAATGTGGAGTAGAAATTTTTTTTTCTTACTCTTGTACATTTGAAATTGGTAAGTTGTGATGTCTTGGATAAGACAAAGACCAACTAGGACCAATTGTGTGAGGTGTTTATCTTGATAAGAAACCGCACTAACTCTTAAATATTTGTTTGACAAGAAATGTTTCTTGAAAAAAGAATTTTATATGTCAAGAGGTTAGTGGGAGTCTTAAAGATCTTGAAAAGTTTCAAGAACTAATCAAGAGTAAACCTGCTGTTAATCACTAGTTGAGACAATTTTGTTTCTATGCCATTCCAGTGAAGTTACTTATGCATATGAGTTCTACGAGTTCTCAATTGACTGCAAGCACCTTGTTCAATGAAAGTGCATTGACTAGTACATGTGAGCTGCTAAATAACTTGGAAGCAATGGTGGGACCCTTGATGACAAGAAATTAAGAATGAACAAGTTCTGTCCATAAGAGTTTGGATTTGTCACAAACATTATCTTATGATTATGGTTAAGACAAATTCACATGGATAGGAGTACATACACCATAAAATCTAAGTGTCATAAGGTTTCTCTCCTTCATGAAAATGATTGTGAGGAAACGCTTTCACTAGGAAGATTTTAAGGATATAGCAATTGTGAGAATTGCATTCTCAAATCCGATCATGATTACAACATCCCTCTTCATGGTTCGAATTGTGAGATTTGGCAATTAGTCTAAACATTTAGGACTTATTGCTATAAGTTTTGAATTAGTTTAGACATACATATGAGCTATCTAAGGAAAAGTGTGTTTGAGAAGCTTAGATAAAGGCTTATCGAAGCATATCGTATTAGAAATATGAACTTTCGAAGTCAATAAGTGTTGATTTCTAGAAGTCCAACTGCTTTCTGAATACGTGTCAAAGCTAGTGGGAGCATAAATGTTATGTTGGTATGGATATAATTATCAGGTTAGTTGGAGCATGATTATGATTTTAAGTGTTGCAAGTTAGCAATATAAATTATAGAAAACAAAAGTTTCACTTTGCAAAGTTGCAGGGGTTGAAAAGTTGTTTTGCTATAATTAAGGGAGAAAATATTATACTTCATTTCAAAATCTAAAAGCTTGGATCGAGAAATTTTAATCAAATTTAGTCAAAGGACATATATGGATGTTATGTTGAAAAGGTTCAACTTAAAAGGAATTCTATATGTGGCAATATTATGGCAAGAGACTGGTAAAGTATCACGTTTTCATTGTATATCGTATCCCATACGCTTTGGGTATAGGAACGATTGCATATGCTGTAATATTCGACCGTTCTGATTTTCCAAATGCGTAGGGAATTAAGAGGGAAAAAGGATCAGAACCGCATATGACTGAAATTAATTAAACAACTGTCAAGGATAATCTAAGGTTCGCCAAGGATTGGTCACTTGTGGGCAGTTAGAAGTATAGTATTGGATGGAACATAATGACATTATTATGATTAGATATGATTCTATTAATAATGAGTTGTCATATGGCAAATATGAAAATGTTCCCATATTGGGAGTTGGATATCAAGAATCTATGTCTAGATTAGAAACTTTTGTGCAAGAAGGATGTTCAAAGGAATGTACTTTGAATGTGAGACTTCACATCTATGGAATTGCCTTGTAACAATCACCAATAGAGCACTTTGTAATATTATTGGTAAAGTCTTGGTAGCTTTGGTGCCGAGACATTACAAAAGGATCATCGCATGAAATGTTAGAATCTAACATACTCTAATAGTGGCAAGAATTTGGAATTCTTACACTTGTGACAAGGATTAGAAGTTGCGAAATGAGTATCATTGGAAATGTTTACAATTGATCTATTTCACAAAGTATAGACCATAGGTAAACATAGTGTGCATGCTTGGAGCATGGGATAACTGTTGTTATAATTCAAGTAATAAGTTGATTATCCAAAACATTATACAATGAATAATGAGTAATCAATATGGTCATTAAATAAAGGTGTTTTATTTATACTCAAAAGTTTGGGGCCATATAGGATTAGTATTATTCTTGTGTTTCACTTTGCATGTTTTGATTTCCCGAATAATATGATTATTCAAACCATCCACAATCGATAAATACTTTGGAAGTAGGTATTGAAGCTAGACTGTCATGAATCCGACTGTAGATTGTCTAAAGCGTTTAGAGATAGAAAAAGTCTGTTGCAGTGTTCATGAGTACTCCTGAAATAAGATTTAATTATTGGATTAAACCCACGCTCACTTGAATCACTTCATGGATTTTATCACGGGTGATTAGTGAGACGATAATATCTTATATTCTTGAAACCAAGACGTGTGAGTTGTAATTTACAAGTCGGTTGCACATTGATAATATGTAAACGCTCCAGTAACTTGGTGTTAGAAAACATATTGTTGTGTGTGATTTGATGAGTAAGTACAAGCGAGCATTTGAGTTGAGGTTTATCCGTTCCTTTTACCCAAAGTGGGATAAAAGCGATATATGTGGGCCCCTCGATGATTTAGTGATGACACCCTAAAGCGCTTGGCCAAGCCATGACTGATTTGATTTGTTCAATTAGTCAGTCGTCATAAATCGGAAAATCGAGAAACGATAGACGGAGAGAATGATTATAATCCATGTCTCATGTCTATAAGATATCTAGAATGGAGGAATATATAATCCCTTATATAAAGGCGCGTTGCTGATAAGATCAGAGCTCGACAACGGCTTTTGAAAGCTACGATTGCTAATCAGGTTCTGAAGTCGTACTTGCAAAATAGTTATTAGACTTATCCAAGTGGGAGACTGTCACACCCCCAAACCGGAACGGCGGAAACGTTCGGGGGCGGAGGACGTCATGCTCAGTATCATAACCATAGTGAAGAAAGTAAACACAACCATCATAAATATAATTTAAAAGGTTACATCGTTGCAAAAGTACATGTTTCCAAATAAATTACATATGATGTCAAAATAGTTCAAAAGAAATCTGCGCCTTCGCGTCTTGCCTCCCAAAAATCTTGTGGTTACCTGTATTACTGAAGACCTGAGAATACAAGTTGTTTTTGAAAGAGTATCAGCATAAAGCTAGTGAGTTCATAAGCAGTTTTATGAATGAAAAATGAATGTTGTTCCTTAAAGTTTGTTATAAGTTTTTTACCAGAAAATCCAATATTTTCTAAAAGGTTTGTAATAGTCTTAACTGAACCAAGGCTTAGTATACGTCAGTAAATCGTCATATTTGTGTGTGTGGTTTTATATTTAAATAAAACTCCTTAAATCCCCGTGAACTGTGTGTTTTGTTAATTCCCCATGTGAGATGTTATAACCATGCTAAAACTCGAAGACCTCGTACTCGACGTTCTTCAGGCGTCGGAATTGTTATGACATTTGTCACCCCAGACCTGCCGGTCTAGCTGTATCAAGCAGCTTAGGTGCGGGTTTGTCAGACCCAATATAGATCTATACACAACTATCACGCTCTCCCTCCAAGAGATTCTGATTATAACTACATGACTTTTTTGTGGTACTTAAGAGTACCCCGAAGGTGAGTGTCTCACAAATTTATTCATTAACAAGTTCACGTTGTTTGTATTGAAATACCCGTTTTATAAATCGATAGTATTACCATTCCTTTATTAAATGAGGTGTTCAACTATACCTATTATAGTTTATCAGTTGTGTGTTATGATTTGATGAAAACTTGATATGCATGACTTTGTATTTCAACGAAATGACATTGAAACTACTAAGTGTAAATCTTACACACCTTGCTCAGCATGTTACAAGGTGTGAATAACTCTTAAACTTGTGTTTGACAGTTTCACCTTTAACTGTCACTGTTTTAGAATATTTATAGAAAAATCATCGTAAGTCGAAAACTGAATCCGTAAACTCGGATAGTTTAGAAAAAGAGTCTAATATATTCATAAATTTTATTATAATTTTTGGTGGTCTCAAACCAGTGTGAAAATGTTCATCTTCACAACGTGGTACGACTTTGTTGCTGCAGTGATAGACCGTTTTGTAAAAATCACCATAAAGTGTAGAAAACTCGTATGGAGATGTGCAAGTAGTCATTTTAAAGGTATAAACCTGAACTATTTGCATATTAAACAGTTTTAAAAAATATTAAGGTTAAGTTGGGTAAAACAGTTCGTGAAAAGGTCACAACTTTTCTGTTGTAAGCTGTCAAGTTAAGTTTTAAATATGTTTTGGTGTTTTAACTTGTATTCCCCCCCTGAAAACTAAAGAAAAGTGGAAAATGTAGGGGTATGAACTCACCTTGAGTGATTTCTTGAAGAGTGGAAGGTTGAAGACAAGGAGTATCAAGTCAAGAACACTTGATGAACACGTGAAAGTTTGGATGATCCTAAGAACGATTCTTGGTGTTAAATGTGGGTAGATGATTCAAGTATGTTATGAAAACATGGAATAACACCTGAGTTTAGATGAAATACTTACCAAAAACTGAAGTAGTAGCTCAAGAACACTTTCACAAAGTGGTGGGAAGTAGAGAGGAAAAGAGGCTTTCTTGAGGGATTAAGAAGTGTGTAAGTTTGAAGTGATCAAGGTAAACCAAGAAATCCTCCAGGGATTTCTTTATATAGTGAAGGTTGCTGGAGCAATTTGCAAGTTGAAATGATGTTTACCTTGGTTTGTGTGATGTGGATAAGATTGGGCTAATGAGAAGATGACACATGGAGACAAGTGGGCACACTTGACCCACTTGTGGTATAGAATATTCTTCTTAATGTAAAATAATGATTTATAATTAATAAATCCTTGAGAAATAAATAAAATATGATTTTAGGGAGTTTAAAATGATAAAAATATGAATTTGGTGAAAAATCCCCGTAAAAAACGGGCTTAAGAAGCGAAAGTAGTCGAAAACCGGACAATAGAAGCGAACCTGCGAGGTTCGGTCCTTAGGAGGTGAGAACCGAGAGAAGGGAGAAAGAGGAACCGAAAGTGGGAGAAGGAACCGAAGGGGGAGGCTCGGGCCCGAAGGTGAGAGGGAACCGAAATGGACCGAGGGCTCGGTTCATTTTGGGTGCAAGAGGGTTCGGTCCGAGATGCTAGGTTCGGTTCTGACAGTTCGGTTTGGTCCTGAGCAGTTCGGTCCTAATAGGAGGGTTCAGCTCTAAGAGGTTCGGTTCCTGTTGAATCATAAAAGTGACCCTCTTGAACTCAGCTACCGCAACCATCTTTCTACCGCAACGGTTCAGCATCCGGAGTCAATCTTGTTCATCAGCAACCGGAGTCAGCTACCGCAGTCAACTTAGCTAGATTACTTTATTTGTCTTTTATGTAATACACTCTATTATCCAGTATGCCTTGCGCGACTGCTTATAGAGTTGTAATCTAGTGTAGTTTCTAAGTCTCTATAAATAGAGACTTACTCTCTTTGTATTAAAAAAAAAGAACCGATAACTTATGAATTCTATCTGAATACACATTCTGAAGTTATCTCTCTATCTTTCTTCACTCATCTCTTCTTACTTAAATCTTATCATAATTCTGCTGATCATAATCCCTCTTCGGAGCAAGTCTTTAAGACTTAATCACTAAGCTTGATCTTCCTTATTAACTTGGAGTGAATGCATTCCTTGTTATGAATCAGCTTAAGTGTCTTCTTGATATAACAATTGCTGTCATTTCCATTCCTTTACATTTCCGCAACTAACTCTCTAACTATCTAACTATATTATTGTTGAGCTTTTAGATCCTTTGAGATTAACTATTCCGCATTATACTTGTTCTAACTTTTGTTCAAGTGTGTCTCCAAGTTTTTCTCTCAACAGTTCCTAAGAGGGTTTCAGCCCTATTTAGCTGTTTTTCGATATAACTCTCCGATTCAAGCGGTTTTTGGCCAAGTTAAGGGTCGGGATGACCCGGATGACTATAAAAAGTTGAGAGAGATTTTGAGAGAGATTTGGGAGAGATTTAATTTTAGCCATTATTATTGTATAACCTCGTAATGCAAGGTTCGTGAACCCCGTTATGCTTCGTTTATGATTGTTTTAAGTCCCCAAAAGGGTCCATAGTCATGTTTGGATGCGTTTAACTCCCTTTTTAGGGTTTTTACATTGCTAAACACATAGATTCTACGAGACACTTGAATTCTTGACATACAAATGCACATTTTTATACATAGAATAACTTTTAACATACAAGTACTAGTTAAGTTTGACTGGTTTGACTTGTTGGCTTTGACTTTGACTTTGACTTGTTGACTTTGACTTTGACTGGAATTTGACGGTTGTCACAGAGACTGTTGGATTAGGTGTCTAAGCCCATTACTATTTTGGTATGTACTTGACCCGATTATGAGCATGGTCCTTTAGGGTTGCCTTCACCATAGCAACTGATAGGATGAATTGAGGAGAAAGAGGATTAATTATGATTTATTAATATATTATGTGAATAATATATTAAAAGAGAAATCATATTGTTTAATTAATATTGATCAAGAATTAATTTAGAATTAATTTTGTGGTCAAAAGAGATTAATTAAATGAAGGGGACTGATACTGTAATTATAAGATAGTTACAAAGTTGGGCTTAGGATCCACAAGGAAGCAATGGACGAATTCTATATGGGAGTCCATATAGAAATCATCCAAAGGGCCTTCTGGAAGGATCTTTGGGCTGCTTAAGGACTAAGCAACTGGATTAGGGTTTCCAAGTTGATAACCCTAGAAGCCTAACTGTAAAAGGAACCCTCTAGGCCACCAAATTCGTCCCTAACCTTCTAAGAGAGCCCTTGGACGAATTTTGTGCCTCCTCCTCCCTCTCCTAAGTCATCTTGTTGCAAGTGGTGGTTGTGACTCCATTAGAGGTGCAACATTTGAGACACTAAGCTTCAAAGGTCAAGGATATTTAAGGAGAACTTGTTATTACTACATAACAAGAAAGGTAAGATCTAAACCCTAGCTTATATGTCAATTTGACTGTTGTATGCTAGTTCTTAGGATCATTGCTTTGGTATTCAATGTTGTTGTGTTCATATTATAAAACCTAGATCAAAGCAATTAGGGTTGCATGTACACCATAGGAATGATGTTATGCTCATAACCCAACAGGCGTCAGCGGGATCTGATGTGTTAGTTGTAACCAATGTGGGATTCATATGCGTCGTCCTTTCTTCATACCGACCATTGATTTTTCTTATATATCGATTTCATATATAAATCAATGGATGGATGCAGGTAGTTGATCTTAGAACTCAGCTACAGTATTTCTACGATTTAGAGAAACGTTTTAGGAAGGATTTGGGTGATTTGAAAGCCCATAAGTTGTTGTCCGACGTTGTCTACATGTTTGGTTGTGGTGTCAATGACTATGCAAGCCTCTTGAGAAACAACTAGAGTAGTCATCATCATCAGCAGTACGTTGAAATGGTGATTGGAAACTTGACCGATGTGTTCAAGGTAAACATGAATTACGTTTTTAATTAATTATTTATTTATTTTAATATTTAAACAATTCGTTTTTCATAACTTAAAAAGGGAAATGACTATTCCGTCGTCTGAGATGCTAGTTTAGTGATTTCCTGAGAATACATGTAGTTTTGAGGGTCAACACAAAGTTGGTGAGAGTTACAGGCAATCTGCTAGAGCAGTAGTGATACTTTTAAAACGACCAAAAAGTGTTTTCTTTGTAAGTAAAATCATACTTATAAATGAGTTTGTAAAGAGCCTTTAGAGAAACTTTGAAACCAAAAGGTGTTTTTCCATAAGTAAAACCAAACTTATAACCATTTTGAAGTGAGAGAGAAACCAAATCAATGGCTTGTAGAGATACTGTCAATGTTTATAGTGAGTTCGATAACTGATATATACGACTAGTGTACCCTCTATGATGCTTCATTTGGATGGCGTAGAACTGATAAGAGAAATATCACCCGCTTCAATTTATCATCGTAGTTGTAGCTAGCAACCGCACATGGGGGTGTCAACCCGTATAGATCTATATATACGTATCTCGCTCCGACTGATTAACGATTATAGTAGCAGGGGTCTTCTAAGTATTTCTACCTAGGTTAATGAATAGCGTCTCACTATAAAAGCCACTGAATAATGTACACGAATAAAGTTTCACTATAGAAGCTGAGTATGTTAGATAAGTATATACGTAAAAGTGCATGATAGTCGCTTAAATATGTGGTAATCTCACAAGTACATGTATAAATTTCTAGTTATAATATTTATAACTTATATATATATATATATATATGTATATATATATATATATATATATATATATATATATATACATGCATGATATAAGTTGAATACTACAAAGGCGGTAAACTTTTATGACATTTGATTTATGACATGCAATTATCACATAAAATCATAGCATTTTTATAGTAAGTAGCATATGTTTTTTTTACTAGTTATTTTAGTTTAAACAACATAACATATGCATATATCAAGTTTAAAACTAGTTTATGTGTAAGTAATATGTTACTTGACAAAATAACTTTTTATAAACTAGATATAAGTTGGTAAGTATTTTTCATAAGCAAAATATGATATTGTACATGTATTCTCCCCCAAAGTGTATAAAAGTGTAAAAAGAGGGGCCATAAACACTCACCTTGATGCGTGATTTTCGATCTAAATGTAAATATGATTTGTTTTCCGGGAAGCATCGCGAGATAACACGAAAATAGCAACGAACTTAACCCCGTGAGTGGACTCGAAATAACCCACGAAACCATGATAAAACTTAACACTTGGACTTGGGAAACACCACAAAAAAGATAGCCACACAAGGTGGCAAAAAAATAGTGGTGGTGGGAGGGTGGTTCAGCGACGACAATGAGCGGCACCGGCAGCTTCGCTGCCTCCGTTTCTTTTCTGTCTGCCAGCGAACGACGAAGGGAAGGGAAGGAGGTCGAGGAGGAGGAAAGGGTAGATGGCAGGGGGTGTTTGGATGGTGGCTGTCGATGAAACAGGGGGCAAAAGGCAGCGGTTTTCGGTGGTTGATGGCCACCTCCGGTGGGTGGTTCTTGCCCGAGAAAGAGAGCAATGAAGAAGGGGAGAGTAAGGGATGATGCTTGGCTGATTTTTATGTGTTCAATGAGGAGTCCAAGTGCTCATTTTATAGTCCAAGAAAGCTTGCAAGGCCATGCAAGTACCATGCCTTCTTATATAGTAAAACACACACCATGAAGTAATGGAAGTAAGGTGGTGATGGGGAAGAGGTGGTGGATGTGAGGAAGGGGGAAGGATAAAGGAATTGGCTGATTTTTCACTCTTCCATGCATGCATGGAAGTACATGGTGATGTCATCAACCTCAAAAAGTCCCTAAAACACTTCTAGATATGCGTGCCAAGATCCCGACATCTAATATTTTTGCAAAAGTGGCGAATGATAGAGCCAAGTGTACTGATTCCAAAAACCCGAACGAATTAAATTTTCAAGTTGTAGAACTCCGGGAAATCACGGTTAAAGATTCACGTTTAATTGACCCGAAACATCCGATATTTCGACTTTAACAATTTTTTTTTACTAAAAATATTACGAGTATGGAATCAAATAGTAAACTATAGTTTGAGTCCAAAACGTTCTCGGAATTCACATATGAGGTGTGCAAGTACCTCAACGGATTGAAAGGGTTTTTGCAGTTTAAAGAAATTCATTGTTATTCTGGTTTGTTTTCTTATAACGGTCGTATCTTTGGCATACGAGCTCCATTTTGGATGTTCTTTATATATATGGACTCAGGCAAACATGTACTACGAGACTAGAGTGTTTGCTTCGCTAACAACTGCTTAATACGAAATTTTAGTTTTTTCAGACGTATTAACTAGGGTTACAGTTTGTGCTGCAAGATTCGATTAATATTTTCCACAATTTGAAGTAAGATATCATCTCATATCTTATTTTAATTGTAATGACACTATTTATTTTTAAAATATGCATTAAAGCTCAATATGTCATGTTACAAATAGGTTCGCAGTGAATTGACTGTCTATAATTTTAGACCTAAATTCTGGGATGTCACAATGAGCAACAAAGATTGGTAGGAATGGTTCGACATTATGGTGGTGATGTTGCTACTTTTCATATCTCTGGAAAGTCTACATTGAAATCCCAAGGAAGAAGTAATCTGTAGGGTTTGAATAAGGAAAAGAATGAAGATCGTTGGTGCACGAATTCTGGAGGAGCGATTTGGAAAAGAGAATGCCCCTGGGCATATGAACTAAGAAGGACCATCACCACTATAAAGCAAGGATACATAAGTGTATCAACATATTATACAAAACTGATGAGTGTATGGGATGAAATTTAATCCATAACACCCATTCCCTCCTGCAATTGTCAAGGCTACAAGTGTGATATCACAAAAGAGTTTGTAAATATTAGAGAAAAGGAAAGGTTGTATGATTTCCTAGTGGGACTAAATGATGAGTACAACCCCGTGAAAACTAAAATCCTAAGTACTACTCCTTTACCAGCCCTTGGAATTTCCTATCACCTGGTCAGCCAAGATGAGCAACAAAGATTTCTAGGAATGACTCGACATTCTGGTGATGATCCTGCTGCTTTTCAGACCTCTAGAAAGTCTACATCGAAATCCCAAGGAAGAAGTAATATGCAAGGTTCGAATAAGAAAAAGAATGAAGACCGTTGGTGCACAAATTGTCAAAATTCTGGTCATACGGTTGATGGTTGCTTCAGTTATCCTGACTAGTGGAATCCCAAATTAACAAAACCTCAAGTCACCAAACTAAAGAACCCACCAAAAGTTGTTGCTTCTATAATCGACAATGCCACTACATCTAGAATAACCAAAGACGAATATGAAGTTCGCCTCAAGATGTTGCATGCGAACCAGGTTAGCGAAAAAAACAAAAGGGCAGCTCCAACCGTTAACATGACATGTGTAACGACCAAAAATTTCAACCAATTTAAAACATTTTATTTCATTCAAAAGCCATTACGTTCATACATCTTGTTTTCAAAACAGTTTAAACATCAGAGTATTTCCCCAGAACCATAACGCATAAAACATAAACATGAGGAGCGGTATGATCACGCCTTCACCTTGCCACGATCTCCTGAAGCACCTGAAACAATAAACCACAACTGTAAGCCCGAAAGCTTAGTGAGTTTCCCCCAAAGTACCCATACACACACAAACATACACATACAGAAAAGAACAACATACTGCGGGTCCATTCAACCTTCCGGTTGGAATACCCCCGGCCCTCAACCATCGGGTTGGAATGCCTACATAACGCGAGCCCAATCATCCTACCGGGATGGAATACTCTCGGCCCACAACCATCGGGTTGGAATGCCCAAACACCTATACATACAACAATAGCTACTATGGGTTCAATCATCCCTTAGGATGGAATACCCCAGGCCCCTCAACCATCGGGTTGGAATGCCAACATACTATGAGTCCAATCATCCTACCGGGATGGAATACTCCTGGCCCACAACCATCGGGTTGGAATGCCAATCTACTCTAGCAGACATGTACACATATCAGGCAACTACATAACACTCTACAGAACTAGCACACTAGGGCCCTATCATCCTACCGGGATGGAATACCCTCTACCACTGCTCAACATACATAACCCGCAGGTATCCTCCTACCAGCGTACATAATGCAAGACCCACTACCGGTCTAAAAATAATCACTACCCAACTACCAGGGCGCTGATCCAACAGAACTAGCCATCATACAACTATCCATCTCTCTAGGATACTAGACAAAAGGCGTACTCTCATATCACTATCTTATCCACCAGGATGCTAGCAAGCATATCATCACATAATATAACAAGCTCTAACAACAATTCAAAGGGCCGACCTTGGTGCCTTAGACCCTTGAGTACAGTGAGGAAAACTCACCTTGCCACTGCCGAAATCCTGCAAATCTCTGACTGCTGATTCACCGGGAATCCCCACTATCACATGCAAAAATCATCTCATTATACACTATCATGACTTTCTAGGCCAAGGGCCCACAACACTCATTAAGTCCATCATCCTCTTATTGGGCCAAGACCCAAAACCAAATCCTCATGCAAAGCCCAATATTGGTCCAATTTACTAAATTGGGCCCACCTCACCAAATGGGCCTAGATCCAAGGTCCATAATAATTATTGGGTCTAAATTACTCCATCCACAATGTTCAGTCACGGCCCAAGCCCCACCAGCCCATAAACAGCCCAATCAATTAAGGCCCAAAATCAAAAACCCAACAGAGGGAGTACGCTGGGCGTACCCCTTTTGGTACGCTGGGCGTACTTCGATGCTCGCGGACTGGAAACGGGACACTGACCCACTACGCTGGGCGTACATCCATTTACGCGGGGCGTAATCTTGCTGACTAAAATTCCTCATAAGTTCTTAATGGCTTAAGCTCTTAAGCCCAAACTTCAGATCCATCGACCAAACATGCCTAGGATTCATAAAGTCTCAAACTTTATTACTTGGGACGCCCATAAAGCTCTTAACTCAAGGTCTTAACCCAATAAGACCTTCCTACTTCTTACATGGGACAACCAAAACCATTGGGACCTCATTTTTCTTACTCAAGACCTCTCCAATGGTCTGAAAGGACAGCTCATCTTAACCAAAACACATCATGCATCAAGATGTGGGTTTTTGGGACAAGAATGGTGTCAAAACTTCACCATACATAGATCTACACAAAATAGATGTCAAGCAAGAAGCTTTATACCTCAAAAGGGCTCCAGAAGATGATGCCTTCCCAGATCTACGAGCTCCAGCCACCCAACTCCTTCCTTGACAACTTCTTCTTTATTCTCCTAGGCTCTCCTTTGCCAAACCAAGCTCCCCAAGGTCAAATATCCACAACCAAGGAAGAAAACGGCTACTTAGGGTTTCTGAGAGTAAGAGGGCAGATATGGAGGCTAGGGTTGGAACCATAATGTTCCTTATATAGTGGTTGGCCCTAAAATTAGGGTTTCTGGACACTGGACGTACGCTGGGTGTAAATCCAGTACGCTGGGCGTACGTCGAGGAACTCCGCGTTTCATTTACTCTATTACGCTGGGCGTAACCCAGCCTACGCTGGGCGTACCCACGCGTGTCCCAAGCATGCATGGCCTTTCTTTGACAACTTTTCCATTAAGTGCCATAAGTGTCAATATCTTCAAAGTGCCATAACTCCATTATTCTAAGTCCGTTTCTGATGAACTTTATATCCACGAAAAGGTGGCGAGAAGCCCTACACTTCTAGCAACACACCCCGACCCGAAGCCTTCTCGAATAAAACCCATTGCCCATAAAAAGACCAAAACGCCCTTACTCTTGATCTCGGGAATCCCATAAACAATTACTCTTAGAACGGGGCGTTACACCATGTAAGATTACTAAAACCAATAATTCTTGGATTATAGATCTTGGTGCTAGTGATCATGTTGCGTATCGTGAAGATTGGTTGAAAAATATAAAGAAAGGTGATTACACTTCTATGACCATTCCAAATACCGATGCAGTGGAGGTTAAGAGGATTGGTGACATACATTTGTCTAAAGGTTTTAACCTTAAGGATGTATTAAATGTGCCTGAATTTAAATGTAATTTCTTATTGGTTAGCAAGATCACTCGGGAATTGAATTGTTCCTTAACTTTTCTGTCGGACAAATGTTTTGTCCATGACTTACTTTCGAAGAGCCTGATTGGGATGGGTTGAGAAAGGGATGGTATATATTACCTGGATCCTTTTAAGAAAAAGGAAGTGGATGTAGCAATATGGACCGAGAGTGAAATCTGGCACAAAAGATTAGGACATGCATCAGATGGAGTTCTTAAGAAAATACAACACTTAGAAAATATAAACAATAATAGTCATTTTTGTGATTCACGTATTTGTGCAAAACAAAGTAGATTACCCTTTCCAATAAGTTTTTCTAAAACTTATAGTTGCTTTGAATTAATTCATGTTGATATATGGGGTTGCTACAAACATGCTTCTTTAGATGGTACACATTACTTTTTATCCAGTGTTGACGATTTTAGTCATGGTGTTTGGGTGTATCTTATGAAAAATAAGACCGCAACAACATATTTTTTAGTCATGTTTTACAATATGGTGGAAACTCAGTTTGGAAAAAAGGATCAAACGGATCCGAACTGGCAATGGATCCAAATTCAAATCCCAACACATGCTAGATTTCTACATGAAACATGGAATACTTCCTGAAACATCTTATCCCTACACACCACAATAAAATGGAGTTGTCGAACGAAAGCATCAACATCTCCTTGAAATGGCTAGAGCTCTTTGTTTTCAAGCATCTCTCCCAATCGAATTTTGGGGAGAATGTGTTTCTACAGCAGCATATCAGCATATATCATAAACAAATTACCTACTCCCGTCTTGGACAACAAAACTCCTCACAAGATTTTGTTAGGAAAAGAACCCACTTACAATCACTTTCACATTTTTGGTTGCCTTTCCTACGCCCATGACAATATTTGTAAAGCAGATAAGTTCCATGAAAGAGGGAGAGCATGTGTATTTCTTGGATATCCAAATGGAAAAAGGGGTATAAGTTGTACGATTTGAAAACCCAAAGGATGTATAGCACTTGTGATGTAACTTTTATTGAAAATATTTTTCCTTTTGGAGAAAATTACAACAATCATATAAATGCTAATGATAAAACTTTTGTAGAAGCTATAACTGGAGTAGAATCCTTTATTGAAAATCTTGTTCCACAGGTCCAAACTAATGTTGATTCCGACGAGAGAAACACATGGATTAGAAATGGTGGATCAAGACTTGAAGAAACTAACAATGATCAAAGTGAGAACTCAGCTGGAAGTGAACAACCGACAAAACAACAACATGATGGGGGTATTCGCCAAAGCACTCATCACAGGACCATGCCAAAGCACCTTGACAATTCCATCATGTAACGCCCAAATCCCTGGTATGCATTTAAATATTTATTTACTCATTTTTACAAGGCAACTCGACGAGTTGGTAGCCCCAAACTTGTCGAGTAGAGATCGAGAGGGACGCAAGTTTTGGTGTCTACTCGCTGAGTTGGGAAGCCCCAACTCGACGAGTAGGACTACTAGAATGAAACCCTAATTTTAAGGGTTTGGTCCCCCGATTTAAAGAACATAACACCCCTTGTGGCCTCCCTCATCGTCCTCCATTATCCAGAAAACCCTAATCAGTGAGCTTGAGCTTTGTGTGAGTGTGTGAACCATTTTTTAGTGTTTTAGTGTGATTTGAAGCTTGTGAGAAGAAGAAGAAGCTAAAGGACTCCAAGAGAAGGTTGTAGATCCAGGAGCAACATCACTTTTCCTTTACTTTCTAGTAATCAAGTCTATACCTTGGCCATTTGTTTTCTAGATCTTCTTATGGGGTAGTTTAGGGCTTTTTGGAGTGCATTTTGGGACCATTCATGGATGCAAGCATGATTTGGTGTATCAACTGCAGATCTAGAGTCTTTGAGGGACTCCATGGCATAAAGGTGCCAACTTTATGGCCATGGGAGTCCCATGCATCTTATGAGCCACCTTTTTGGACCTTGTGAGCTAAAAACCCCATGTATGCACGTAAAGTTGGAAACTTTACGTGACATAAGGACCTTAGGGGTCCAAATCTATGTTTTGGAGGAAATGAACCCAACTGAAATCGACTGAATAGATTAAGATCATGGGGGACTCCACGAGTTGTTCATGAAACTCGGCGAGTCGGGTCGTGGTTCCCCAACTCTTCTGTTAATGAGTGAACTCGTTGAGTCTAGGAGATGACTCAGTGAGATGGACATAGTTTTGGATTTGAGGGTTTAGGAACTCGACGAGTCCAAGGAGGGACTCGGCGAGTTGATTCGGGTTGTCCCAATTTTATGACAGACAGAACTCGATGAGTTTGTGAAGGGACTCGCCGAGTTGACTCGGTTGACCACGAGTCTGAGTAGTACAGGAACTCACCGAGTTGGGAGATAACTCGACGAGTTGGGTTGACTGGGAGTCGACCTTGACTTTGACTTTGACCAGGGGTAAAATGGTCATAATACCCTAAGAAGAGTTAGCAGATTTTGATTAAATGTTGTTGTGAAATTAATAGTCGGGGAGTCGTTGGAGCAGCCATCAGAGATTCCTCACACGAGATTTCAACAGTCAACCTTGCGAGGTGAGTTTCCTTTAGTAGGAACGGGTCTACGGCACCAAGGTCGGCCCGTAGTATGATATGTTAGTAGTTGAGTGTGGGCGAGACCCGTATCTCCCAGTTAGCTGAGTGTGGGCGGGGCCCGTATCTCATAGTTTAGTTTGATTATGGATATATGCATGATTGATAGAATTAGTTATACTTGTTGTCTGTGTGATACTTGTATGTATGTTTAGTAGTCGAGTGTGGGCGGGGCCCGTATCTCGTAGCAGCTGAGTGTGGGCGTGGCCCGTATCTCCTTTTAGTTGAGTGTGGGCGGGGCCCGTAACTCAGATTCAGCGGAGTGTGGGCGGGGCCCATATCTCCCAGTTAGCGGAGTGTGGGCGGGGCCCGTATCTCCATGAGTGTGGGCGGGGCCCGTATCTCTTAGTTGCATGTTATATGTGTATGGTATGTGGTAGTTTGGGGAGACTCACTAAGCTTCGTGCTTACATTTTTCAGTTTTGGTTTCAGGTACTTCCGGTAGCAAGGGGAAGGGCTCGGGATGATTGCAGTGCACACACCATTTGTTCAGTCTGGAATGTTTATACTCTGATATTTTGATATACATTGATATGATATTTGGGATATTATGATATGTGTTTTGGATAACTATGGTTTTATTAATAATTAAAAACGAAATTTTTGGTCCGTATTTTTAGGATGTTTCACATCACTAAGTTGCCACCTTCACTAGATGTCTCTAAAAGGAGTTCCAAACCTTTTCCTATATCTCAATATGAAAGTTATGAAAAATTTTCTATACCCCATCATGCGTTCTTAACTGCTATCTCAAACAACAATGAACCAAAACATTTTTCTCAAGCTACTAGAGATCCTAGATTGTGAGAAGCAACGAAGAAGGAAATTGAGACTCTTGAAGCGAATGATACTTGGGTTTTAACTCATATTCCCAAGGAAAGAAGGCAATTGATTCGAAATAGGTTTATAAGATAAACTATAAACCCAACGGAGAAATAGAAATATTTAAGGCTCGACTAGTGGCAAAAGGATATACTCAGGTTGAAGGCATTGACTTTCACGAGACCTTTGCTCTAGTGACAAAGCTTGTTTACGTAAGATGTGCGTTAGCAATTGCTGCCAAGAAACAAGAGGAGGCTCACCAACTCGACGTGAACAACGCCTTCTTACATGGAGACTTAGAAGAAGAAGTTTACATGAAAGTTTCACAAGGATTTTCTAAGAAAGAAGAGAGTCGGGTTTGCAAACTACAAAAGTCCATTTATGGTTTGAAGTAAGGAATTGGTATCAAAAGTTTACCAAAGCTCTTTTTGGTGACAATTTTCAACAATCAAAGGCGGATCACTTTATGTTTGTTTTCAAAACCGACACATCACATGTCATTTCTCTCATCTATGTTGATGATGTCTTACTAATGGGAAATGATGCTGCTAAAATTAGCTAGGTAAAGACTAATTTTCAAAACCAATTTAGCATAAAAGATTTGGGACTACTCAAGTATTTTTTGGGGATATAATTTGCTAAGTCTAAAAAGGGCTTCGTGGTCAATCAAAGGAAGTACACTTTAGATATTCTTGAAGACTGCCATGTTCAAGATTGTCGACCTAGCGTTTTTTCCATGGAACAAAATATTCGATTAGCAAGAGAAGATGAAACTCCAGAAGTTGATGAATCAAAGTACAGGCAGTTAGTTGGTCGTTTACTATATGTCAAGGTTATTAGACCCGACATAGATTTCAGTGTCAATCAACTTAGCCAATTCATAAGTAAGCCTAGACAGTTTCATATGGATGTTGCGTTTAGAGTCCTTCGATATTTGAAGGCTACTACAGGACAAGGGTTGTTTTTACCTTCAGAGTGAGATTTACTTATTATTGCTTGTTGTGATGCAAGCTGGCTCAGTTGTCATTCTACAAGGAGGTCTTGTACAAGTAATTTTATTAGCATTAAAGGATCTCATGTTTCATGGAGAACAAATAAGCAAAGTGTTGTGGATAGGTCTTCAGCTGAAGCTGAATATAGAGCAATGGCTAACACTGTTTGTGAGGTTATATGGTTTCGTTGGCTCTTGTGTGATCTTGATGCAAGGCAAGAAGGGGCTATTGTTTTATGTTGTGACAACAATGCAGCTTGACACATTGCAGCCAACCCAATGTATCATCAACGTACTAAGCATGTCAGAATGGACTGCTATTTTGTTCGAGAACGGGTTACTAGTGGTGAGATTAAAACGGTTGCAATAAAGACAGAAGAACAACCAACGGACATCTTTACAAAGCTCTTGGAGCAAAGCAGTTCCAGTATTTATGTGGCAAGTTGGGTGTTTATAATTTGCACAGTCCGACTTGACAGAGAGTGTTGGAGTCGTTGTCGTTGACAGATAGATATATCTATCTTTATCTTATTTAAATTTAGATTAGTTATTATCTTATCTTGGCTTAGTATATAAATGATTATATCCTTTCAATTTGATAATGAGAAAAGTTTAATTGTTTCATGTGTTCTCTATTAAATTTCACAACCACCACCACCTACCACCGTCACCGCCACCGTACCACTACCAACATCACCACCACCACCACCACCCACCGTTCACCACTGCGACCACCACTACCATCACCACCCACCATCATCACTACTACCACCCACCACCGCCACCACCACCTACCACTGCCACTGCCACTGCCACGAATGCTCTATTAATAAAATGAAAATTGACTATTTTTATAGTTTATATAATATTATCTTTACATGTAAGATATATTTACATGTAAGATATAAAGCAAAGTAAAATTAAACAAAACAGACAAAAAATGACAATTCTGTCATTTTACATGGATTACAATTTCATTTAGTGTCAATCAAACAGAATTTAAAATTAATTCCAATCTTATTTCCTGTGAACCAAACACTATATGGAATTGGATTCAAATTTCTGACATATTCTTTTTCTAATTGCAATTTCAATTCTTTTACAAACATTATGCGAACCAAACAACACTCAAAAGTATGCAATTGCATACCTTTGTTACTACGGACTTCAAATTTGGCTGATTTTTTTTTAATTCTACCCATTTAATATACCGAAAGATATAATATAACTAACATCAACTTATTTATAGGTAAACCGATCAAAGGTATCAACACTAAAATATTATATGTGTAATAACCAACATCAACCTATTTATAGGTAAACTGATCAAAACTATCAACACTAAAATATTATGTGTTGAAAGCAAGAAACAAAAATATGCACGTCTTAAGAATAAATTGAAAAATTACATGTTTAAATTTAATATTTAAAAATAATTATTTTTCATTTGAAAGAATATATATAGATATATACGTAGAATCAGGCATAGCGTATACGTAGATCAAGGAATATTCACGTGATCAACATATGACACTGCTCAAACGTGCATTTCTTTAATTACATATATATTATACATAAATTTAGGAATAATGAATAATATAATAATTAATTAAAAGATTAATATTATGTTACATTTTAATAATACAACCGGACAAATCGACAAGATCGCGAGTTATCCATAATTCCAAAAATGTCGACAGCTTTGGATACTCCATAAGATAAATTCTATAAATTATTTCCATGTTATTATTATTTTTTAAGTTGTAAAAAATAAAAGTGATAGTTTCAACAATTAAATAAATCTAAGAACGGGAATGTAGGTTATATTTTAATTTTAACAAATTAACATGACAAAACAAATAATTACATCTAAAACCCAAAATAGGTCAAATATGGAGCCGAAAGTTGCTCAAATTGCCTTTAAATACATAATATACCAGGTTTTGAAAAAAATATGTTATTATTGTAGTAATGTAGGCTTTTGGGAAAGCTTAAATAATAAGTTTTTTTTAGCTTCTTATTGGTTTCACAGTTATAAGCTAAAAGAAATGTTTTGATAAATCTCCAAATAAATCATTTGTGACAAGTTACTCTCCCTACAAAAATATCTTATTATTTATAGTTGTTCCAAACCTTTAGTAAACTATTTCTTTTATCATTTTGTCAAACACTAAAAAATATTTATGAGCTTATAACGTTTTAAAATCGCATAATTAATCTAAACATTTAAAAAAAACTTTATTTTCATACCGTTATAAGCTAATAAACTAATAAATTAAATAGTGTTTATCATTTGAAATAAGCACTCTCAAACACCCACTAAATAAAATTGAAATTGTGTCATTAAGTAACCTTTCTCCTCCAATAATACATTTATAATAATAATAATAATAAATATAATACTGTGCCATCAAAATTAAACTCATTGTAAACATGACATCAATGTTAGCCAACATATTATCAAATTAAGATTTAACCTAAGAAGGTAATCACTGATCTTTACAAAATGGGATTCACATAAGGTTAATAACAAATTAGCGTGGAACATTATTGGTGCCAAATTTTTAACGATGGTACTAGCTAGACAAGAAACCTTCAAATTTTTCGAAAGAACTATTCGTTGCTTATGTGATACACATTACTCCTTAGCAACTTTGAAGCCATAATTTAAACAACTAAAAAAGCACTGATTGCTACAGAATAACAACATAGGACTTATGTGCCAGAATAACGACAAATAAGGTTAATAATAAATTAGCAATGATCACATTAGTGATGGATTTTTATCCATTAAATTTGTTGTTACTCCATCGCAAAATTTAACTATTTTCAGAAAATACAGTTTGAGACTTTTCAGCAAATGAAGCATAATGACTAACATGGACAATATGAATTGTTAAGGGGGACGGAGTCAGAGAAGATTTTGGAGGGGGCTAAGAGCGGTACCGCCAAAAGGGTGCTTCAACTGGTAGAGTAACCCGGTACACCATTTCTACTTCATGCTTTGATTAGCTGTATTTCATGCCTAAACTTTTGTATCAAAATATTTTGTATGTTTTTTTATTAATTTGTGAATCAGTTTTGTATGTTTTTTTTGAATGTGTTGAGCACTACAAGAAATGAGAGTATTACCGGCGACAGACGTCACCGCTAAAAGTGGCGTTTGTCACCGCTAATACTTTTAGCAGCGACATGTCGCCGCTAATAATTGAGCGTCACCGCTAAAGGCTTGTCGCCGCTCATAACCAAGTGTCGCCCGTAATTGTATTTTCCATTTTTTTTTTGTATTTAACATTAAAATTTTAAAAAAAAATTGTATAAAAAATATAAAAACTACTATGATATTAATTAATCTAATCCAACATCGGTTCAAAATACTCATCCAAATTAACTTAATGTAAAATATCCAAAATATTAGTCTAAAATACTTACACAAACAAAACATTACAAAAATCCAACAAGTAGCTACTTGTCATCATCACTCTCCTCGTTTCCTCCGATTTCATTTCGTTGTGGCAATGAACGAAATCATTCTTCAAGTATGGTACTACATGCCAGATCTTTTAACATTATTTGAAACAACTCCAACTACAAAGAAAACAACATAGTCTTATAAGTTAAACCAACAACTTATGACAATATAAGCAAAGTAGAAACAACATACATCCTATACATATTGCATATACATTATAACATTATACTTTTTTTTCATTTTTTCATTATAGCATTGTACTCTTACTAAACTTAGGAAAATATAAGCAAAGTGCAAAATATCTTACCAAATAGACTTAAACATACATGCTACACGTATTGCATATAACACATTATAGCATTGTACTTTTTTTCTTTTTTTTTTTCCATTATAGCATTGTATTTTCATAAACTAACAATTACCAAATTACAAAACACCAATATATCATACTATAACCAAACTACAAAATATTAATCTACAAAATTAAGAGTATTAGCATTGTACATGCTACACATATTATATTTTGTACATGCTACAAAATATAACACATTATAGCATTGTACATTTTTTCTATTATAGCATTGTACTTTTATAAACTAACAATTACCAAACTACAGAATACCAATATACCATACTATAACCAAACTAGTAATTACCAACATATAAACTATTACCAAAATAACAATTACCAACATTTGAAACTATTACTAAACTAATAATTACCAACATTTGAAACAATTACCAAAATTAAATAGTCTTGTTGTTATCTGTGATTGTAGTGGTGGTTGTGTTAGTGGTTGTTCCTGATCGTACATCAAAACATTTTTTTATGTCCTCCGATGTCAGACCGCTTGCTTCAGAAGAAGCTTGAGTTTGTTGATTGATTTGCTCGGAGCAAAGCATTCTGTATTTTAAAAAATTTATTAACATCGTAATATATATATATATATATATATATATATATATATATATATATATATATATATATATATATATATATATATATATATATCCTCCTTAATAAATGAAGGTTTTTTTTGCCACATGTCAATCTCTCATGAGTTTTGACACTTGTCATTTTGTGGTATTTTTGAAATAAATATTATCCACGTGTCAATTTTTGGTTTGTTTCATTTTTTAAAATTAAAGTCATATACTTATATATGTAAATTATTAAATATCATATATATGATATTAAATTGCAATAAATACGTTTCTTCTTTTCTTATTTTAAAGTTGTACATTAAAAAATATTTTTTGTTTACACTTTAATGTTTAATCTTTTTTTAAATCAACCCGTGTAATACACGGGTCTGACACCTAGTGTATATATATATATATATATATATATATATATATATATATATATATATATATATAAACACTTATATGAAAATACAAATTAACCACTTACATATCGTTGCTCGACTGTAGGACTACTAAATACCCATTGTCAGTGTAGTGGACGATGATGTGGCTTTGGACAGAGAAAGTCGAGGTTTCACCGACAAAGAAGGGGAAAATCTAGTGAGGAAGAAGATACAATAGAAGAATAAAGAACGAGGGAAGTTGGGTATTATCTGCACAGGGTATGAGCAGCGGCGAGTATTAGCGGCGATGGTACACCTTGCGTTGCGACGGGCGGAGTAATATCGAAGATACCTTTGGAGGGAATCTTTGGCGGTGCTTTTTTCGAGTATTAGCAGCGACACTGTCGCCGGTAAAGTTGTCGCCTCTAAAATTTGTGTACGATGTGGATTTCTCGTCGTTGGATTAGGCACTAAATTAATGGCTATTATTTCACCTCGGTGTTTGACACATATCGACGTCGAATAGGCTTTAGCGGCGACGCACGCCTTTAGCGGTGACAAATAACGCGAAAGTTGTTTGCCGCCGCTAAAAGCGTGTGTCGCTGCTAAAGCCTATTATTCTTGTAGTGGAGAGGGATAAGAAAAATGATTTCCATATGTTGTTAGATTAGAAAATGTAAATGAGAGGATAGAAAAGACAAAATTACTAATATAGCCATTTTCCTTAATCTCTTTGCAGAAAATAGCCAAAGAAAACCAAAAATTACAAAAATAGCCACTAAAATCGTAGATGAGTTAGTGTCATCTGCAATTTTGCATTCTAATCAGTGATTGTACAAGTGCTTAAAGTGTGGGCGTGCATTGACAGTTGTACGTTCGCAGATGGTTTTTTTAGTTTTTTTGGTTTTTTCCGGTATAGATACCCCCTCACACCATCGACTTTCGCAGATGAACTTAGTTCATTTGCGATTTCCTCTAATTTTTCATCTGCGTTTGCGCAATTTTTTTTTATTTTTTTTTTATTTTGACTACGAAAATGATAGGTTTGACTACGAAACAACCATATTATATATAAAGTCTTGCAAAAAAATTATCGGTTTAGCTGTTATATCTTTGGAAAATTTGTTTAAAACCTCTTTAATAAAATGAGTGAATATTTGGTTTGCGTTGTAACTGGCGGGAGGTGGGAAGTTGTAAAGACAAATTTGGGAATATATATGTCTATAGGCAGGTATTTCTGGATTCGCTTTGATATTTTCCAAGTATATTAGTTATAATGATTTTATATCTTTGCTGAAAATAAAAATCGATTTGTTTGATAGATATAAAATTAGTCTTCATTTCCATCATCCTGAATTGAATCATTATATAGCCATAGTTGAAGACATTGATGTTAGAATGTCGATCAACGTAATCAAATCGGTTGGCGGAAGGGATGTGAAAGTATTTGTGGTGGCTGATGAAGGTGATGCGGTTACAGAGGGTAGAAAGAGAGGAAATGAGTCGGCTCCTAACTTATCCAGCTATAAAGGGAGCAACAACCAAATAGGTACTTTCATGACTCCTAGTGTACCTCAGCTTCATAGTGTTGCTGAAAATGTAAACGTGAGGTATTCACCTATTTACTATGTGGATCTTGAAAATTACAAGTACTTTGGTGATGATGGTGTTGGTACATATCTTAATGAAGTGGGTGGCTGTTATGTTAACGTTCCCCAAGAAGAAGTTAAGGTTATCAATAGGGGTGGAGTAAATGATAGTAAAAGAAAAAAGTTATGATTCAGAAAGATGAAAATCTACATGGTTATGGGGATTTTTCTGATGTTGCGGATGTAGATTTCGATATATCCAACTTAGAAAGCAATTCTGATGGAGATAAGTTGGGTGATGAACGTAAAAATAAGTTTCCTGATAACCTTTTTTACAGTATGCCCCCTCTACCGGCATGTCCAGTTGATGTTAATGAAGACATCCCATCATAGATGGTAGACTCTAATCAAAAGATTGAATGCCTATGTATATTTAATAACAAAGACCTTTTAAAACGGGTGATTGGGAAAAATGTCTTCAAGAAGGTTTTCAGACGAAGAGAAGTAGATCGACCAAATCAAGGTATGAGGTTGTGTGTGTTGGGAAATATTGTTCTTGGTTACTAAGAGAAAAAGGAATCAAAATTTCTAGCGGACTTTTCCAAGTGAATAAATTTGTTTATGTACGCACATGTTCTTCAATAATTTTGCAACCTAATCATCGAGAAGCAAACAAACATGTTTTGGGTGAATATCTTGCTGATGTTTTGGCTGTAGAGTATATCAGGGACAAAATATTGTTAACGATATGAATGCACAACTGAAAATCAGTATCTCATACCATCAGGTTTGGTGTGCGAAGCAATATGCACTGTTGTTGTTAAGGGGTACGAAAGAGGATTCTTTTACCAAACATGCGGCTTATTTCCATAATTTGGTCAAACATAATCCCGACATAGTGGCACATATTCAAACAGATGTTGATGATCAGTTTGAGTTCTTATATGTCGCACTTGGTTGCTTGGTTAGTATTACTATATTTTTTTGATGTACTTAACTATAATTAGTATATTTGAATAAATATTCAATGTATTGTAGGTACGCTCTTTTGTCAATTGTTGTAAGCCGACCCTTATAGTAGATGAAGCCCACCTAAAGGGCGAGTTCAAAGGTACCATTTTACTTGCAGTTACTTAGGACAGGAAAAAACAAATATTACCGGTTGCATATGGTATATGCAAAAGTGAGTGTACAAATTCTTAGACATGGTTTTTTCAAAAACTATATGATTGCATAGGCAATATGGAGGATCTTACAATTATATTTGATAGGTCTCCATCTATAGCGACATATGTTGCCAACATTTTTCCTCATGCTCATCACGGAACATGTGGTGTCCATTTGTATTTCAACATAGTAGGTAGATACGGGTGGAGTAAGACAGTTAAAGCATTTTTTTGGGAGGCTTGTAGAGCCTATACAATTGATGGTTTTAATGCTGCCATAGACAGAATGAAAAAGACAAAAGAACCAGTATGGGAATACTTACAAAGTATAAATCTTGAAACTTGGTCTAGGGCACATTTTAGAGGCAACTGATACAATCTTATGTCGTCTAACGATGTAGAGTCTATAAATGCATTATCTAGACATGCACGTAAGGTGCCGCACATGATGTTGATCAACTTTTTTGTAACATCCATAAAAATCATGTCAATTTAAAACTTTTTAAAACATTCAAAAACCAATAGTTATTACAAATTGTTTTCAAAATAGTTTCATGCCAGAGTATCCCATAAATCAAATCATAAAAATATGAAGAGGTGCATGATCACGCCTTCGCCTACCCGCGATCATCTGAAGTACCTGAAACAATATCAACAACTGTAATCCCGAAGCTTAGTGAGTTCCCCCAAAATACCAACTCCATACAAACCATAACATTATCATACAAACAACACGCATACTGAGCCAACAGCCTGACTGGACCTCCTCGCATGGCCTATAGCCTATCTGGACTGCTCCCGAGCCTTCGACACTTCTGGACCGCCTCGCGGGGCCTACAGCCTATCCAGACCGCTCGTCGGGCCTTCGGCCTGACTAGTACACCCTTACCGGGTCTGAAGTCTATCCGGACTGCCCTGGGTATGTTGGCCTAGAGCACAAAGCAGGACCGCCTCAACCCACCCCAATCACACAATCAACAAATAAATATCATACGCTAGCTAGCATGTACAGGTAATCATACAGATCTAACAGATCACTAATCATATCATCATCCTATATACCAGGATACCGATCTAACAGATCACTAAACATAGCATCATCTTATAACCAGGATACAGATCTAACAAATCACTAAACATAACATCATCCTATAACCAGGATACAAATAATAAAGGGTCGTCCTTGGTGCCTTAGACCCTGTTGATATAATGAGAAGAACTCACCTGACAATGTCGAACTGAAAGAATCAACTCCCAAATCACAGCTCCAAATTCAAACACCTACAATCATCATAGAACCAGTTCTATAAAACCCAAATTACCAAAGTACCCATAAAGTCAAACTGGGTCAACCTTGGTCAAAGTCAACAATCAACATTCAAGGTCAACAGTCCTTGTTGACCCAACTCGTCGAGTGCATCTAGCAACTCGTCGAGTTCCTTCAGAACTCAGAGACCGAAAACTCGAGTCATCTCGCCGAGTTTCCAAACAACTCGTTGAGTTCATGCAGTGTCCAAAAGACGGGAAAACCCTAACCAACTCGTCGAGTTATCTCACCAACTCGCCGAGTTCATGCAAAATCTAGAAAGCGGGAAACCCTCATCCAACTCGTCGAGTTGACTATGCAAGTCGCCGAGTTCCTTTAGTCCTTTTCTTATTCAGACGCTTTTAAGTGAAACCAAGGCTCCAAACTGTAGATCTATCCTCCTAGGGTGTACTTACCACGTAAAGTTGCTAACTTTACGTGCATGCAAGGCTTCAAGAAGCTAAACACTCAAAACTAGCCTTAGGAAGAGGTTTTGGACATGGAGGAGGGCCAAAGCTTCATAAAGCTTGAAGCTTTATGTCCATAAGGGCCTAGAGGAGTCCAAATATTTAGTTACAACTTAAAATCGTGCTCAAAACCAGAAATACTTCAAGACTAATTTAGAAATGGCCCTTAACTCTTGAATGAAGAGATCTAACAAGAGAATGATCAAGGTAATGACTTTTTAGCTTCAAATGAAAGCCAAAACGATGTAGATGATGGATCTACAAGCTCCTTGTCGTTCCAAGCTTCTCAACCTTCAAGCCTCTTCAACAAATGCACCAAACACACACTTTTAGCCTCACACACACTCAAATAGGGTTAACTCGCTTAGGGTTTGCTTTTGGACGTGAAAAGGTGGTAAGGGAGGCAGGAGGAAGGACTTAAGGTGCTTTAAATAGGGTGCAAACCCTAAAAATTAGGGTTTTCATGCACAGCCTCTACTCGTCGAGTTGGGGTCCACCAACTCGTCGAGTAGGTTCCATAAACCATGCGGCCTGATCCGTCTCTACACGACGAGTTGGGGCAGCCAAATCGTCGAGTAGGTCTAAAATATGAATATATAAAGCTTTAAATTTTATACCTGGGAGTCGGGATGTTACAATTCTCCCCCACTTGAACTGGACTTCGTCCTTGAAGTCTGTTGCGGTGAACAACTCCGGATAATGCTACGACATCTCTGCCTCCGGCTCCCAAGTCCACTCGGATCCACTCCGATGCTCCCATTGTACCTTTAACAAAGGTACTTCCTTGTTCCGTAGAACCTTCACTTTCCTCTCCAGAACGACCACTGGCCTCTCCACGTAATTCAGGCACTCATCGACCTGTATGTCATCTAATGACACCACTGCCTCCTCATTTAATATTCACTTCTGCAATTGCGATACGTGGAAAGTGTTGTGAATCTGACTGAGCTCATCCGGAAGGTCTAGTCGATATGCCACCTTGCCAACCCTAGCAATGATCCTGAATGGCCCGATGTATCGGGGACCAAACTTCCCCTCTTCCTGAAGCGAATCACACCCTTCCAGGATGAGACCTTCAGTAGTACCATGTCACCAACCTGAAACTCCAACTCAGATCGGCACCGGTCGACGTAACTTTTCTGCCGACTCTGAGTAGTCTGCAAACGTTGTCTGATCTGCTGTATCATCTCGGTAGTCTGTAGGACCACCTCGGTCCGACCCATCACCCTGTGACCAACCTCACCCCAACAGACTGGGGTACGACATCTCCGTCTATACAACAGCTCATAAGGTGGAGCACCAATGTTGGAGTGATAGCTTTTGTTGTAGGAGAACTCTGCAAGGGGTAGGTAGTAGTCCCAGCTCCCACCGAAGTTAATAACACAGGATCGTAACATATCCTCGAGGGTCTGAATGGTCCGCTCGCTCTGACCGTCTGTCTGCGGATGATAAGTTGTACTGAAATGTAACCGTGTGCCCAGTTCCTCGTGGAACTTCTGCCAGAAATGCGAGGTGAACCAAACATCACGGTCTGAAATGATAGAGACCGGGACCCCATGGCGAGCAACGATCTCGCGGATATACACATCGGCCAGCTTCTCTGCCGATGAGCTCTCCCGAATGGGCAGAAAATGGGCACTCTTGGTCAATCGATCCACGATGACCCATATAGCGTCGAAACCCTTTGTCGTTCTTGGCAATTTGGTGATGAAGTCTGTAACAACGTAAATTTTCAAAACAATTTTTCATTTTTAAATCATATTTTCGATCATCAAAACAATATCAAACAACTGTATCCAATGTTATCACAATAAATAAATCCCAAGATCTCAAATACATAAGTCCTCTCAATGTGTACGGATCATGCCGGCGCCTTCCCGCGATCCTCACTGGTACCTGAAACACATAACACACAACACGGTAAGCATAAATGCTTAGTGAGTTCCCCAAAATACCACATACAACACATACGCCACTCGAGGCTACAGTACGACCCTCCGGTCGATGTGTCTCAGCGGGACCCTCCAGTACCGTAGCTCGTTGGACCCTCTGGTCCGGTCAAAGATCGTCGGACCCTTCGGTCCAGTCTATGTCGTTGGACCCTTCGGTACGGTCTATGTCGTTGGACCCTTCGGTCCGGTCTATATCGTTGGGCCCTCCGACCCTGTCTGTTCAACACATAGCATACATATAACACAATGCACATAATCTCATATATACACATAGCATACAAGACCCTCCGGTCTACACATAAATACCACTCTAGGTAATGTATAGTGAGAAGACTCACCTCGGGTATCTCGGATGATCTCGCACACGAATATACTAATCTAGCCCTCGCCTAATCACATACACAATATCCTCAAATAAATAATGGCTCTCAAAGGCTAGATTAAATCCCCTTCTACAATCCCTCAGAAGGGTAAAAGACCATTTTACCCCTCCTTGACCCAAAAGTCCAAATGTTGACCAAAACCCTAAAAGTCAACGAAAGTCAACGGTCAAACTTTGACCCGACTCGTCGAGTGCACAAGGGCGACTCGGCGAGTCCATGCAGGTCCTCAGAATCCTTCTAGCCTCTCTTGGCTCGTCGAGTCATCCTTCCACTCGACGGGTTCCTCCTGTCACGAATCGCGGGGCAACCCCGACTCGACTCGTCGAGTCCACTCATGGACTCGGCGAGTTGCTTCCATGATCATACTCAAATGACCTTCTAAGGTCAGATCTGCTTCTCTAATCTATATATCTGACCTCCCCAAGCCTGATAATCACGTAAAGGTCGAATCTTGGTACACATGCAACACACCCAAAGCTTCTTTTGGTGAAATAATCTCTAAAATGACCTCCTAGGCTCATAACTCAAAAGGCATGGCATAAAGCAGAGTGGTAAGGACTCTCTGGACCTCTTAAGGTCCAGATCTATGAACCAACTCGCCTAGGGACCTCACATACTCAAGATTCAACCAAAAGGGGCATAAAGAAAACCCTAGATTTCACTAGAATCATAATAGACACGAGAATGGCACAGATTGTTACCTCCAACAGCTTCCTCTGATCAAATAGAAGTGGATCCAAGCTCCTTAACCCGCCAAGCTTGTTCTACCTCCTTCCTTCTTGCTAAAACACACAAGAAATGGTGAATTAGCCTTCCTCTAGCACCACAAACGATCTCTCTGCTCTCTAGGGTTTCCCAGGGGTGAAGTGGCCGCAAATGGAGGCCATAAAGGCCTTTAAATAGGGCACAAACCCCAAGAATTAGGGTTTCAATTTACAGCGCGGACTCGTCGAGTCCACCCCTTCCGACTCGTCGAGTCCGTTCATTAATCCAGTCAGCAATCGCGTCCTACTCGACGAGTCTATGCCTCAACTCGTCGAGTACCTCTCTTTTACTCATAAATAAATGATCAAACATAATACTTGGAAATCCGGATGTTACAAAGTCCATCGTGATCTGCTCCTATTTCCACATGGGAACCTCACGAGGTTGCAGCTTGCCATGCAGCCTCTGGTGCTTGGCCTTGACCATCCTACAGGTCAAGCATCTCTCGACGTGCCAAGCGATATCTCGCTTCATGCACGGCCACCAGTAACTCAAACTGAGATCCCTGTACATCTTGGTGGCCCCCGGGTGAGTAGAGAAGCGAGACTTATGAGCCTCCTCTAGCATAAACTATCTGACCCCACCAGACATCGGAACCCAGACCCGACCACAACGGGTCAACAATCCCCGACTATCCTACACAAATCTGGTGATCTCACCCCTAATCCTCTCGAGCTTCCAGTTCTCCTGTCGTACACCCTCAGCCTGAGCTTCCCTAATCAAGCTCATGAGTGGAGAATCCACTGATATCCTCATAGATGTCGCTAGAATAGAAGATCCAGCCGACTTGCGGCTCAGGGCGTCCGCCACAACGTTCACTTTACCCGGATGGTAAAGGATCTCATAGTCATAATCCTTGACTACGTCCAGCCACCTGCGCTGCCTAATGTTCAGGTTCGGCCGATCCATGATATGTCTCAAACTCTTGTGGTCCGTGTATATGGTACAGCGGACCACGTAGAGATAATGTCTCCAAATCTTGAGAGCGAATACCACCGCTCCCAACTCCAAATCGTGTGTGGGATATCTTGTCTCATGTGGCTTCAACTGTCGTGGCGCATAGGCTATCACTCGTCCTCTCTGCATGAGGACCGCTCCTAGTCCCGTGATGGATGCATCACAGAACACTACAAAATCCTCAACTCCCTCCGGGAGAGTTAAGACTGGAGCCTCGCAAACTCGCTATCTGAGGGTCTCAAATGCCCTCTGCTGCTCAGGGCCCCACCAGAAATCCACCTCCTTCCTCGTCATACGAGTGAGGGGTACTGAAATCTTGGAGAAATCCTGTATTAATTTCCGGTAGTACCCTGCCAATCCCAAGAAGCTCCTGATATTCGAGGGAGATTTCGAAACCGCCCACTGCATAACGGCCTCGATCTTGGCCGGATCGACCAAAATCCCCTCCTGGTTAATGAGATGTCCAAGGAACTGAACCTCTCGTAACCAAAACTCACCCTTCGAGAACTTGGCAGAAAGCCGTTCTCGTCTCAAGACTCCCAATAGCTCCCGAAGGTGCTCCTCATGTTGCTCTCTTGTCTTGGAATACACCAAGATGTCATCTATAAACACAATGACTGAGCGCTCGAGCATCGGTCTGCATACCCGATTCATCAGGTCCATAAATATAGTTGGAGCGTTGGTGAGCCCAAACGGCATCACCACGAACTCGTAGTGTCCATAACGAGTCTGAAACGCGGTCTTCTCCACGTCCTCCTCCCGTACCCTGACCAGATGGTACCCGGACCTCAAATCTATCTTGGAGAACCAATATGCTCCCTGTAGCTAATCAAAGAGATCATCGATCCGTGGTAGTGGACAACGGTTCTTCACCGTCAACTTGTTCACCTCCCGGTAGTCAATGCACATCCGGTGTGAACCATCCTTCTTCTTCACGAAGAGAATCGGTGCTCCCAAGGGAGAACTGCTCGGACGAATGAACTGCTTGCCTAGTAGCTCCTGCAGCTGAGATGAAAGCTCCTGCATCTCAGGTGGTGCCAATCGGTATGACGCCTTGGCGATAGGGGCCGCACCTGGCATAAGGTCGATCCTGAACTCGACCTGCCTCTCCGAAGGCACTCCGGGTAACTCCTCCAGAAACACGTCAGCGAACTCCCTGACGACTGGAACCTCTGAAACCGAGACCTAATCCCTGACCCGCGTATCTACCACATACGCTAAATAACCTGCACACCCGTGCTAAATATACTGTCGAGCCCTGGTGGCTGAACAAAATACTGAACCCACCCTGGTGCCCTCGCCGAAGATAACCAGTTCTCCCCCACTTCGGGTTCGAACTACCATACGCTGACCCTCGCAGATGAACCCATTGCATAATCGGTTCTGTTTGAAAAACACTAGCTTTAGCCAGAATACGTAGTGTGTATCAGTTCTATTTAGTAAAAATAGAACTGTTGAAGAGTGTTAAGTTGTAAACTAAAGGTGATTTATACATATTGTGAGTCGTATAACCATGCTTGATATGACTAGAGACCTTTCCAACGTTCTTCAGGCGTCGAGTTAAATGACATTTGTACATCTCAGGCGTGCCCGCCTAACTGTAGCTAGCAGTCCAGATGTGGGATTGTCAGTCCCGAATAGATATATTCACAAATCTCACGCTCTCCCTCCAGGAGACTCTGGTTATACAGTGGTAGGATTTATCCCTGTACACCTAAGGGTACAGTAGTGAAGTAGCGCCTCACAGTATCGTACAATCTAGTTTACATGTAGTGTAGTAGCGTTCTACCGTTGTGAAAATCCGTATGTATACCGTATATAATGATAATTACAGTTATGAAAAACCATGATAAAGTGGTGATGTAACTGTAAACTATTTTTGTCTTCGTGCATATGTTTAACAGTGAAAGTTTATGTACTTGTTATGTTTTTAGAAAAATCCCAAACTATACCGATTATAGTTTGCATGTATAGTGAATAGCGTGTCCGAAAAACTATGAAAATTTTTGTGAAAACGTCCCTTATGCTCAACACAGTACAAAAGGGTTAAAGTATGAGATTTGCATAAGTTTTGAAAACATTTATGTTTAGCTTGTATTCCCCCCCCCCCCCCTGAAAACATTAAAAATACGGAAAATGTAGGGGTATGAACTCACAGTTCTTGTTGTGAAATCGTTGGCTGAAATGAAGATCCTCGAGTTGTTGCACGTGACACTTAACGAAATCCTATTATCAAATAAATACATATATGTATCTAAATTAGCGAGTTCGATAGATAAAGTGTCATAAGAACACTTGTATTCGGTTGAGGAATGTTACCGAGACTTGATTGAATCAAAGAGGGTGAGTTTTCAGCCAAAAGCAACACCAAAATGGTGTTTACGGTCGAAGAGGAGTTTACGGTTTCAGAAGGCTTGGACCGTAAACTCAAGAACAGAGTTTACGGTTTCTGAAGGCTTGGACCGTAAACTCAAGAACAGAGTTTACGGTTTCTGAAGGCTTGGACCGTAAACTCAAGAACAGAGTTTACGGTTTCTGCAGGTTGGACCGTAAACTCAAGAACAGGGTTTACGGTTCTTGAAGGTGGACCGTAAACTCAAAAAAAATTGGTTCTGATTGCTGATTTCAATGAGATAATCGTTTCCAGGCGTTCCCTAGTGACTCCAAACGTGGTTTCTCGATGATTTCCGAAGTTTGAAGGCGTTTTGAGTGTTTACGGTTAAGATTCTTAGTGAGAGGAGGAGAGAGTTTTTTTTGGCCAGAAATGTTCTAATGAAGGTGGAGGCATCATATTTATAGGGGTGTTGTGGGGGGGTCCACTCTTCACTGACCGTAAACAGGTTTACGGTCGTAAACGTGTTTACGGCCGTAAACATGTTTACGGTCGTAATCTCATTTAGACCGCAAATGCTTGATTTTTTGAGATATTCGGGTTTTCGCGTGATTTTTGGTTCCAACTCGTAAATAGTTTAATTAATTATAACTAGATTATTTTCTAAACCAAAGAGTTTGACGGAAAAGTTAACAAATTCGAAATTTTATTAACGAAACTCGCGGAACGGAAACGGACAAAGTTTCGGGTTGTCACATCATCCCCCCGTTAGAGGGAATTTCGTCCCGAAATTCGAACATAGAATACAAATCATGGATTAGGAAAGAGATGCGGATATTTCTGTTTCATCTGATCTTCGCGCTCCCAAGTGAATTCAGGTCCCCGCTTGGCATTCCAGCGAACCTTCACTATCGGGATGCGACTTTGTTTCATTCGTTTGACTTCCCGATCCATGATTTCGACAGGTTCTTCCACGAAGTTGACGTTCTCGTTGATTTCAATCTCGTCGAGAGGCATCACAAGTATCTCATCGGACAGACACTTCTTTAGGTTCGACACGTGGAAGACAGGATGGATGTTGCTGAGCTCTCGGGGTAACTGAAGTTTGTACGCCACGGGACCGATCCTAGAAAGGATTTCGAACGGTCCAATGTACCTTGGGTTTAGCTTTCCACGTTTCCCAAAACGTATCATGCCTTTCCAAGGTGAGACCTTTAGAAGGACGCGGTCACCAACCTGGAACTCCAATGGTTTTCGTCTCTTATCGGCGTAGCTCTTTTGTCTATCTCGTGAGGCTTTCATTCGTTCTCGGATTTGTATAATTTTCTCAGTTGTTTCTCGGATGATCTCAGGACCAGTGAGAGGACTGTCGGGGGCTTGACCCCTGGCTAGCTGCGTGTCACCCACCTCAGCCCAGCACAGAGGGGATCTGCACTTACGGACATAGAGGGCTTCAAACGGCGCAGCCTTGATGCTGGTATGGTAGCTGTGGTTGTAGGAAAATTCAACCAAAGGAAGATGAGTGTCCCATGATGCGTCGAAATCGATGACGCAGGCTCTCAACATGTCTTCCAATGTCTGAATGGTCCTCTCACTCTGTCCATCAGTCTGTGAATGATAAGCCGTGCTCATGTCCAATTTAGTTCCAAGAGCCTTCTGTAGTGATTGCCAGAATCTCGAGGTAAACCTGCTATCTCGGTCGGAGATAATGGATGCAGGTACACCATGAAGGCGAACTATCTCTTGAATGTAGATCCGTGTGAGTCTCTCCATCTTGAAGTTTTCTTTGATTGGCAGGAAGTGGGCGGACTTCGTTAATCGATCGACAATTACCCACATGGCATCGTGCCCACTCGGAGATCTGGGTAACTTGGTGATAAAATCCATGGTTATCCTTTCCCACTTCCACTCAGGTATTTCCGACTGCTGAAGTAGACCTGAGGGCTTCTGATATTCGACCTTCACCTTGGTGCAAGTCAGGCACTTGCCCACGAAGGTAGCAATTTCCGCTTTCATGTTTGGCCACCAATAAAGTTGTTTGAGATCCAGGTACATCTTGTTCGAACCTGGATGAACGGAGTATTTCGTCTTGTGAGCCTCATTCATAACAACCTCTCTGTACCCGCCGAACTTTAGGGTCCAGATCCGGTTCATGAAATAGTACACTCCGTCTCCTTTGACCTCCAAGTTCTTGTCCATTCCTCGCAATGACTCATTTGCCACGTTCTCGGGTTTTAAGGCTTCCAGTTGAGCCTCTCTGATTTGCGCGGTTAAATGGGAATGGATGGTCATTGTTAGTGCCTTCACCTTACGTCCTGAATACTCCTTTCGACTGAGGGCATCCGCTACCACATTGGCCTTTCCGGGATGATAGCGAATTTCGCACTCGTAGTCACTAAGTAACTCTACCCATCGCCATTGTCTCATGTTTAACTCCTTTTGATCGAAAATATGCTGCAAGCTCTTATGGTCAGTGAAGATAGTGCACTTGGTTCCATAGAGATAGTGTCTCCAGATCTTTAACGCAAAGACCACTGCTCCCAACTCTAAATCGTGAGTTGTGTAATTGACTTCGTGTGTTTTCAACTGCCTCGAGGCATAGGCGATGACCTTTCTGATGGGTTTTGAGCATTCTAACACTTCCTAAGTGTACATGCAACCCTAATAACCTTTGAATCTATGTTTTCTCTATATACATGCAAATTTCTTTTTCAAGGTTATTTCCTAACTAGCATGGCATGGGGATTACATAAATCATAAAGACTAGTAGAAATACATACCTTGTTGTTGCTTGGATTCCTTCAAGACTTTGTGAGCCTAGCACCCCAAATGTTGTGCCTCAAATGCTTCACACAACACCACAAAACTTGGAATAACTTGAGAGAATGTCACTTAGCCTGAAAATCGGTTATGCCCTCTCTAGAAACTCTTCGTGCCCATTTTGCATGCTATAGGGTTTCTTTTATAGTGTGTCATAATTAGGAGTTACAAATGTAAACCCTAATTGTCATGACTCTTCATTTCTCATGACCCATGGGTTTGTAACTCCCATGGACTATCCATGGAGCTCCATATGGTTACAACCAAACCCATAAACCATGGATCATTAATCCACCATAAAAGAATTGATGATTGTCATAATCAACCCTATATATTTAATTAGTCTCACTTTGATCACCAAATTAATACTAGATTAATACTTGATCAATACTAATTAAATAATACTATTATTAATATATTAGAACTTATAATATATTAATAATCATAAGTGCCTTATTCTCTCATTTAGTCTATCCAAGTATTGCAATGCCATGCAACCCAAATGGACCATGTCGGGTTGGGTCAAGTACATACCAAATAAAGTTATGGACTTAGACACTATATCCAACACTTTCCTCTCTGCATGAGCACACACCCTAGGCTTTGATTGGATGCATCACAGTAGACAACGAAGTCTTCTGTCCCTTCGGGCAGGGACAAGATAGGTGCGTTGCATAGGGCCTGCTTCAATGTTTGAAACGCAGTGTCTTGCTTGACTTCCAAACTAAAGGTTACCCCTTTTTGCGTCAGGGTAGTTAAGGGCTTAGCGATTCTGGAGAAGTTCTGGATGAATCTGCGATAATAGCCCGCGAGACCCAAGAATTTCCGGATTTCTGTGGGTGTCTTTGGTGCAGACCAGTTCTCAATCGCCTTGATCTTGGAAGGGTCCACGTGTATTCCTTCCTTGCTAATCACGTGTCCAAGGAAAATCACCTTCCTGATCCAGAATTCGCACTTTGAGAATTTCGCATATAGCTTTTCTACCCTTAATGTTTCCAACACCTGCCTTAAGTGCTGTCTATGGTCATCCTCACTCCACGAATAGACAAGTATATCGTCGATGAACACAATCACGAACTTGTCTAAGAAAGGGCGGCACACCCGATTCATCAAGTCCATGAATATTGTCGGTGCGTTGGTTAGACCAAAGGGCATTACTACAAACTCGTAGTATCCATAACGAGTTCGGAATGTTGTTTTGGGCACATCATTCTCATGAACTCGCAACTGATGATACCATGATCTTAGATCTATCTTTGAGAAAAAACTGGCTCCCTGAAGTTGGTCGAAGAGATCGTCGATTCTGGGTAAGGGATATCGGTTCTTGATAGTCAGCTTATTCAGCTCTCGGTAGTCAATGCACATCCGAAAGGATCCATCTTTCTTTTTCACGAATAAGATCGGAGCTCCCCATGGTGAGGAACTCGGCCTTATGAATCCCTTACTGATCAGCTCATTGAGCTGACTGGATAATTCTTGCATTTCCGCTGGTGCTAAACGGTAAGGGGATTTAGCTACAGGAGTAGCTCCGGGGATCAAGTCGATACGAAACTCGACTTGGCGCTCGGGAGGGATTCCTGGGAGATCTTCGGGAAAAACATCAGGAAAATTACAGACTTCGGGGATGCTCTCGAGGTCTCTAACTCCTTGCGTTACGTCTAAAACGTGAGCTAGAAATGCATGGCACTCCTTTCGCAGATACTACCGAGCTTTGATGCATGAAATGATACGGAGGTTCGAGCTAGGCTTATCTCCGTAAATCATGAGAGCTTCGCCATAGGGAAGATTGAGACGGATAGCCTTCTCGAAGCAGAGAATATCAGCACGATTGGAGCTTAGCCAGTCCATGCCGATAATGACGTCGAAACTCTTGATGGACACAGGCATAAGATTGATAGGAAAAGAATAATTGTCTAGGGTAAGAGTACAGCCTATGAATATGTCATTAGTGCTCTCCTTCTTTCCGTTAGCCATCTCGACGGTAAATGTTTCGGTTAGAGGTTGGGATATACATTTGATTAGATGTTTGAATGCGTGACTAACAAAACTCCTCTCCGCACCAGAATCGAAGAGAATGCATGCATAAGAGTTGTCAAGGAGAAACATACCCATAACAACGGTAGGATCAGCAACTGCTTCCTCCTGGCCCATCACCAGAACTCTCCCTGTATTGCCACCAGTTGTTGCCTTGGGGCAGTTTCTCCTGAAGCGCCCAGTCTCTCCACATCCATAACAAGTTTGACCAGCGCCCGCTCTCGGTGCCTGGTTGATTGGTTGAGCCGGTGTCTTGCAGTATCGAACTGTGTGTCCCTTCCTTCCACAGTTGTTGCAACTCAGCTCACGGCAGGGTCCGTGATGATGGAAGTTACACTTGTTGCACAGAGGTAGTTTTCCAGCATAACCTCCGGTAGGGGATTGGGTGGTTGGAACAGCAGTGGGAGCAGCAGCAGGAGCAGTAACAGCATGAACTGCCACTATTTGTTGTTTCTTGGAGGGCTCCTGTGAAGACTGTCCCTTTGGTTTGTTACCAAACTTCTTCTTCTTCCCACCGCTTTCCTTTTGTGGTTCAGAGACAGCTGCCACTTCATCCAGATCGACTCCATGATCGATTAGAGTCTGTGCCAGATCCTTGGCGCTTTCGAATGTGGTCGGCCTCGCAGCCAAGACATTTCCTTTTGTTGGTTGTGTCAGCCCCCAGATGTACCTTTCAATTTTCTTGCTTTCCGGGGTGACCATTCCCGGACAGAGGAGAGCCAGATCACAAAATCTCGCGGTGTAGGCAGCGATGTCGGAACCCTTCATCTTCAAGTTCCAGAGTTCGTGCTCCAACTTTTGCACTTCGCCCCTCGGGCAGTACTTAGCGAGCATGAGCTCCTTCAATCTTTCCCAACCCATGGCATTAGCCACTGGCAGGGTTAGGGTTTTGACTCGACCATTCCACCAGGTCAAGGCTCTGTCGGTGAAGGTGCAGGCGGTGAACTTCACCTTGTTTGCCTCAGAACAAACGCAAATTTCGAGGATGGATTCGATCTTCTCGAACCATCGAGTCAGGGCGATGACACCTCCATTTCCGTCGAAGGGCTTGGGTTTTGCAGTCATGAAGTCCTTGTAGGAACACTCCTTTTGATGTCCCTAACTTCCATCTTGTCTATGTGGGTCGGTTCCACCTCCAGCCCCACCAGCATTCACTTGTGCCATTGCTGCAGTCACGACGGCTGTAACTGCTGCCTGAAACATGACGGGGTCGAACTGTGGGGGTGGTGGTGGTGGCGGAGTGTTGTCGTTTCTTCTGATGGGTATTGGTCGAGGAGGCATCTTGTTCTAGAAACAATCAGGAAGAAGAGGATGGTAAGTCCTCGAGATATAAAAACAAAACATATCTCATCCTGATAGAGTGAATCTGTATACTGAGTTTGGCTCTAGCAAAAATACTCCTATAGTATTTTATGTGAGATGATGTTTGGTAAGTTTTAGGCCTGCTGTAACACCACAGTCACTCCCAAACACATGTTGGTCATGTCTCGACTGAATATAGTTGATCAGGCTATATTCACCCTAACCATGATTACATAACTGTCCAGGTTTAACCGCAACGTTCCAGCATCCAAATACTTTTGTTCTTTTCTAATAACGACACGAATTTTGTTATGTATGCATGCTCGTATACTTTTTATAAAAATACTTTATATTTTGAAAGTATACTTTTAGCGTAGAGCACTTAGGCCCCTTAGTGTTTATAGTTGTATACCACGTAAGGTTCGGTATACTAGTTCGCTATAAACAAGGGCTCTGATACCAATCTGTCACACCCCGAAACCGATGGCGGAAACGTTCCGGGGCGGAGGACGTCATGTATAGCATCACAACCAATGAATAACAGCAATCATAGCAACCCAACCATTACAGTGAATACTTAAATAAAGATGTTTACACCAGTTTGAAACTTAGTTTAAATTACATCCAATAGTTTTGTATGCTAAAACTTAAAAACTCTTAATGCTTCAGTTCCTCAAAATCCAGCAAGTACCTGTCTACTGATTTTCTGAGAATACAAGCAGTTTGAAAATATCAGCATAAAGCTGGTGAGTTCATAAGCGGTAATTTGTAATGAAAACTTGTTGATGAGCTAGTCAAAAAGTTGTAAAGTTTCAAGAAAATCCGATATTTTCTTTAGTGAAAACGTAGTGTTATCAGTTCTGTAATAAACCATGAATATCTGTATGTCTCCAAGAAAATCCGATATTTTCTTTAGTGAAAAGGGTAGCGTTATCGATTTCGTATAAAACCATGAATGTTCGTTACTGAAAACTGTAGTGATATGCGAAAATACTACCTCATGTGACTAGCTAAAACTAATCATGAAGTGTAAGTATTTTATATGTGAACCCATTGCATAATCGGTTATGTTTGAAAAACCCTGGCTTTAGCCAGAATACGTAGTGTGTATCAGTTCTATTTAGTAAAAATAGAACTGTTGAAGAGTGTTAAGTTGTAAACTAAAGGTGATTTATACATATTGTGAGTCGTATAACCATGCTTTATATGACTAGAGACCTTTCCAACGTTCTTCAAGCGTCGAGTTAAATGACATTTGTACATCTCAGGCGTGCCCGCCTAACTGTAGCTAGCAGTCCAGATGTGGGATTGTCAGTCCCGAATAGATCTATTCACAAATCTCACGCTCTCCCTCCAGGAGACTCTGGTTATACAGTGGTAGGATTTATCCCTGTACACCTAAGGGTACAGTAGTGAAGTAGCGCCTCACAGTATCGTACAATCTAGTTTACATGTAGTGTAGTAGCGTTCTACCGTTGTGAAAATCCGTATGTATACCGTATATAATGATAATTACAGTTATGAAAAACCATGATAAAGTGGTGATGTAACTGTAAACTATTTCTGTCTTCGTGCATATGTTTAACAGTGAAAGTTTATGTACTTGTTATGTTTTTAGAAAAATCCCAAACTATACCGATTATAGTTTGCATGTATAGTGAATAGCGTGTCCGAAAAACTATGAAAATTTTTGTGAAAACGTCCCTTATGCTCAACACAGTACAAAAGGGTTAAAGTATGAGATTTGCATAAGTTTTGAAAACATTTATGTTTAGCTTGTATTCCCCCCCCCCCCCTGAAAACATTAAAAATACGGAAAATGTAGGGGTATGAACTCACAGTTCTTGTTGTGAAATCGTTGGCTGAAATGAAGATCCTCGAGTTGTTGCACGTGACACTTAACGACATCCTATTATCAAATAAATACATATATGTATCTAAATTAGCGATTTCGATAGATAAAGTGTCATAAGAACACTTGTATTCGGTTGAGGAATATTACCGGGACTTGATTGAATCAAAAAGGGTGAGTTTTCAGCCAAAAGCAACACCAAAATGGTGTTTACGGTCGAAGAGGAGTTTACGGTTTCAGAAGGCTTGGACCGTAAACTCAAGAACAGAGTTTACGGTTTCTGAAGGCTTAGACCGTAAACTCAAGAACAGAGTTTACGGTTTCTGCAGGTTGGACCGTAAACTCAAGAACAGGGTTTACGGTTCTTGAAGGTGGACCATAAACTCAAAAAAAAATGGTTCTGATTGCTTATTTCGATGAGATAATCGTTTCCAGGCGTTCCCTAGTGACTCCAAACGTGGTTTCTCGATGATTTCCGAAGTTTGAAGGCGTTTTGAGTGTTTACGGTTAAGATTCTTAGAGAGAGAAGGAGAGAGTTTTTTTTTTGGCCAGAAATGTTCTAATGAAGGTGGAGGCATCGTATTTATAGGGGTGTTGTGGGGGGGGTCCACTCTTCACTGACCGTAAACGAGTTTACGGCCGTAAACACGTTTACGGTCGTAATCTCATTTAGACCGCAAATGCTTGATTTTTCGAGATATTCAGGTTTCCGCGCGATTTTTGGTTCCAACTCGTAAATAGTTTAATTAATTATAACTAGATTATTTTCTAAACCAAAGAGTTTGACGGAAAAGTTAACAAATTCGAAATTTTATTAACGAAACTCGCGTAACGGAAACGGACAAAGTTTCGGGTTGTCACATATGGCCTCCTCGGCTGTAAGCTGGAAGGCGCGTCCCTGAGCCCTCGGGGGCCCTGCTCTACCCTGACACCCATCAGTAATCCTCAGTGTAGTTGGCGCGGGAGCCTACGCTGTCTTTGTTGGATTAATGTCTAAGTCCATAACTATATTTGGTATGTACTTGACCCGACCCGGCATGGTCCATTTGGGTTGCACTTCACCGGCACAATTTATATGGATAGTCTTTTGAGAATAGTATATTTATGATTTATATTAATATATTATAAGTTCTAATATATTAATATGGAATCATATTATTTAATTAGTATTGATCAAGAATTAATTTAGAATTAATTAAGTGATCAAAAAGAACTAATTAAATATGGACTCTTATATATATGGAATGGGCCAAGTTCATTTAGGTTGGGCTAAGCTTTCATGGATGGTCCATGGAGCTTTTAACCCATGGATCCTATGTAAATGAAAGGTCATGGGTATTAGGGTTTACATGGATGTAACCCTAATCCTCCATTTTATATAAAGGGGTCCTTGGCTCACAAAATTGGTACAAGTGTGTGAAAATAAGAGTGGGCCGATTTTAGTGTGCATACATATTCTCTCAAGTTCTTCCAAGGTGTTTTGGTGATTTGTGATTCCATTTGAGGCTTCCACACTATTGGGGCTAAGCTCTTAAAGCTTGAAGACATCAAGCTACATCAAAAGGTATGTCATCTAACTAGAACTTTGTAGTATAGGTGCTTCATAATATGCTAGTTAGGATGAAACCTTGGAATAGTTAATATTTGCATGTATAATAGAGAAAACATAGATCCAAGGTTTATAGGGTTGCATGTACACCATAGGAGTGTTAGAATGCTCAAAACCCAACAGTGGTATCAGAGCCATGGGTTGTTTTCTATTATATTTGATGCAAATGTATTTTTTTTTCAAGTTGAAGAAAAAAAAAAGGAAAAAAACATGAAGTTTGTCATATTTTAAGATAATTACTTGATTTTATGAAAAACTAATTATTTTTAAAATTTGAGTCACTTTACTATATGAGTTGAATTAGGTCAAATTTAGTAAAAGATAAAATGATATGATTATTTTATTAGTTTTAAAAGTTTGATCTAAAGAGTTTTTTGAAACCTCCATATGTTATGGATATGAAAAGGTTTTAAAAAAAATTGATTCAAAGTTTTTTATGGAGTTACAAAACTTGGTCTTAATGTTTTAAAATTCCATAACTTGTTCTTAAGTTATGGAACATGAAAAGTTTTTTTGTGTTACCTTGTTTTATGAGTTAATTTAGATTGATGAAAAATATTATTTGTTAAGTTGCTTTCAATCCATATTAATCTAAAAGAAGTTCATAAAAGGTGTTTTTGTAACTGTTCTTCAAGTCACATAAAAGGTCACATTTATGAATCTTAAAACTCATAAAAGGGCCATAGGTTACACAAAAATGAAGAGTTTTTTTTTCATTAAACTATTTTATGACTCCATAACTTGTCCTCAAGTTATGGATGTTTAAGAGTCACTTCTTTAAAAGTGTTATTAAAGAATAAGAGGTTACATAAAAATGAAGAGTCTTCATTTTAATGAACCATTACACTCATAAGTTATGAAATGAAAGGTTTTGAATAGTTTCAAAACTTGCCCTCAAGTTTTGGAATTTGTAAAGTCTCACACACATTAATGCTTTAATTCCGAACTCTACAATTTTAAAAGTTAAAATTCAAACTTTATGGACTTCATTAAATTAGTTAAAGTGTTTAATTAAAAGAGTTAATAATTCCATAAAGACATGGTTTAAGTTTAATTAAATTAAGAGTATAGTTTAATTAATAGATTAAACCACCAAGTATTTTAAATGTTTAAAATACACCCTTATACTATTATTATAATTTTAATTATATAGATATGTATAAGATAAAGTCAATCTTACCGTTAGTAGGCCTCATTCACGAAGCCGGTCTATAAGGGGGGTATAAGGTTACTGCCTATAAAATGGCAGTTTAATGGGTGTCCACTCTCACCCACCGCTTCCTTGACCGGTGGAGGGTCGTTAACCGAACAGGTAGGACAAGGACTATAATTCTCCCTTCATTATAAGTATAATGATAAATACTAAGTAACTAAACACTTATAAATTCCCAATCTTAGTTACTTAGGAAAATGTGAATAAGGTGCTAATCCATGAAATTACACTTTGCACTTTGTTTAAGCTGTTAGTGGAGCGTGTGTGGTTAACCGGCACACTAACCTGGACTTAACAAGGTAGGCAAAGGGTAACTTAATGTTTATCATAGTATAGTTGGAGCGTGTGTGGTTAACCGACACATCGATTGAGGGGTAAATATTATGGGTACCAAGTATATTTGCATGGTTACTTCACACCTTGTTTTGTGATCCTCGGCATCCCAGTCACAAAACCTGAAGGGCACACTCGAGATTGAAACATGCCATTGAAAAGTTCAATGAATCTCAAAAGAATCTAGGAGTTTCAAAACCAATTAAAACCTAATAATACATTTCGTTTATCTTGGTGGAAATTGGTGAATCGTCATTCACCTACCTTCAAATATTTTATAGCTTGGATTACGGCATCCCTCTTCCAAGTTATAAAATAGTTTGTTGGGTCCTAGCCTTTATATATTATATTGGGTGTTATATTAAGGACTTAAATCAACTTTACATGAATTTCTCCCATTGTTGATGTCTGGTTTAGACAACAATGATCTTCCCAAACCAAGCTTTCCTAATGAATATGACTTCCCGAGTTTGGCTCATGGAAGTCATACTTCTCTTCCTCCACCTCCTCTAATTATTCTCCCTAACCCACAAGTTCAAGGTCACTCAAGCCCTAATGGCAAGCAAGGTCTATGTGTGATCACATCTTAGAGATGAAGTCACATATTGACAAGCCGGGAGAGTTGGGTGTCAAAGTCTTGAGAAAGTTGGATGTTCAATCACTTTCTAAGTCACATAGTGAGTTCCTTTGGGACTACTATGAAACAGACTATGACATGAACCTTAATGATCATATCTATTTGCTTGGTGCTGCTGAATCAGCAATGATTTGGAACGATAGTAAAGCAAATTTGATTAGAAGATCAACTTCCAAAAAACTTTATGGACAGTGACAATGGTGACACTGGAAATCCAGAAAAAGCATTCTCTTCCCAATGGAAAGGGATTGGCCATAGTCAACCCGATTGACCAAATGGTAAAGAGAAAGGCTAAGTCTGAGATAGTCTCATTACCAAAGGGTCCATATGTTTATTTTGCCAAAGGAAGGGGCGTTGATTGCAAAGCTGCCAAATTTACCTAAGGATGTTAAAGTCAATAAGTTTGACTCTACATCAGGTAGAGTCCATTATCTAACTCTGTTAAGTTCTATTCTGAGATCCTCATTACATGATGTGACTGGGTCACATGTTGATGTTTTAAGAATCAAAGAATAGAGAGAAATCTTAAAGGAAGTATATGTTGATTCTGATCGCGAAGGTGGATTTCGATCGCATTAGAATTTTGAGCAGTTGCTTAAGAAGTTATGATATATTGCTAAGGAATAGATAACAACAATTTTCCATGTGGATTGTAAGGATAAGTTTTTCAGCAAAGTTTTAAAATAAAAGAAAATTGTTTAATTTTATTTATTTGAAGTATCCTTACAATGGCATTTGTGGAAAATTGTTGCTTATATGATTCCACTGACAGCAATATTGGAAAATGGATTTGATTCTTTCATTTGTGGTAGTGTCTAAATTTACCAAATCAGGAAAGTTCCTCATCGCCCAAGTTTCAATTGGACCGAAACTTGGAATCATGCAAGTTGAATAGTATGATGAATGAGAACTTTCAAGCATTGGAAAATCAAGACTAATTACTTGTTCACATGGATATGTGAGTCAAGTGAAGGACTAAAGGGATCGAGTACACATTCTTGTGCACTGGTCATGTCCACCACAAAGCTCGTTAAGACTATTTGATTTACTAAAGTTTAGTAAATATGGTTATACTTACAAGTTTAAGTATAATTCTGAAACATTGGAAAAGTCTCAATGTATGGCAGAACGAATGGGAAGAATCAAATTAGGCAGAAAGATAAAAGTTTCTCAAATCTGAAAAGATGGGAGAGTACTTTAGTATCATGTTTGTGATCATCTTAATGATTTAGAAATCATATCACAATTAGTCCTCTAAAGGTCATCTTAGTGCATTCTTATGACTAAGAAGAGGAGTCATGAATTGTTGAAATTGTTAGATTAGGAAGATGAGTCATACTTCGTTCCAAAACAATTCTTAGAGTCATACTCCAAGATTGTAACTTGAGTGACATATCTTAAAGAAAGGTTTAAAACACTTGTCAAATGTAAGAGTAAAAGTGTCCTACTCTTGTACATTTGAAATTGGTAAGTTGTGATGTTTTGGATCAAACAAAGACCAACTAAGGCCAATTGTGTGAAGTGTTTGTCTTGATAAAGAATCCGCACTATCTCTTGAATATTTGGCAATATAGTCTTATATGTCAAGAGGATAGTGGGAGTCTTAAAGATCCTAAAAAGAATTTCAAGAACTAATCAAGAATAAAACCTGAGGTTCTTCACTAGCACACGACTTGAGGTTTATAACCTATCGTGTTGACATATTCTGTGCCCATTCCAGTTAAAGTTGGCTTTGCATAGGAGTTCTGAAAGTTCTCAATTGGTTGCATAATAACTTGGAAGCAATGGCAGGCCCTGTATTGCCAGGTGGCAAGAAGTTAAGATTGCATAAGTTCAGTCCATATGAGTTTGGATTTGTCATTATCCTTGTCTTGTGACTATGGTTTTGACGATTCACATGGATAAGAACACATACACCATAAAATCTAAGGGTCATAAGGTTTCTCTCCGATTCATGAAAATGATGGTGAGGAAACACTTCCACCAAGTAGATTTGAAGCAGATGGCAAAAGGTCTAAACAATTGAGACTATGATTACGGCATCCTTTTTTATAGTTCTGAAATTGTTTAGACACACATGCATGCTATCTAAGGAAAGGTGTATGATTTTGATAAAGTTTTATCAAAGCATCTCGTATCAGAAATCTGAACTTTGGTAAGAAAGTCAATAAAGTATTGATTTCTAGAAGTCCAGCTGATTTCTGAGTACATGTCAAAGCTAGTGGGAGCATAAGTGTTATGCTAATAATCATCATGTTAGTGGGAGCATGATAATTATTGTTAGTGTTGCAAGTTAGCAATGTTAATTATAGAAAACAAAAGTTTCAATTCGTGAGGCTGCAGGGATTGAAAAAGTTGTTTTGCTATAATTAAGGGAGAGGATATACTTCATTTCAGTTCTAAAGGCTTAGATTGAGACCTTAATCATCTTTAGTCAACAATATATATATATATATATATATATATATATATATATATATATGAATTTCATGTTGGATTGGTTCAACTTAAGGAAATTCTATATATTGCGTTCTCAAAATTTGATTATGATTACGGCATCCCTCTTCATAGTCAAATTTTGAAAACATGGCAAATAAAAATATTGTAGCAAAAGACTGGTCTAGAATCATGTCTTTATGTGAGACATCATGAATCGTGTACCATTTGCTTTGGGTACAGGATCGATTGCATGTGCTATAATATTTGTCATTTCTAAATTTTTTCAAATGCCCAGAGGCATTAAGAAGGGAAAAGGTCTAGAATTGGATATGACTAAATTGATTAAGCAATTGTCGAGGACAATCTGAGGTTTACCAAAGATTGGTTGCTCAGGGACAGTTGGCAGTATAGTGCTAATTTTAGAAGGACCATATTGACATATTCTGAAAAGAGGCATCTCTTATTCAGAAGTGATAATCAAAATGAGAATATGGAGTTGTCTCCATAGGTGGAAGTTATCTGTGTAAGATTAGAAAACTTAATGCAAGAAGCATGTCTAAAGCAATGTACTTTGAATATGAGACTTAGTTTCCATGGAGTTGATTTCCATTGGAATACCTTATAATGACTGTTGACAAGTCTTTGTGACTTTGTACATATTCATTACAGGAGGGTCAGTGCATATAAGTTTAAAATCTAAACAGATTTCGATAAATGATAGGAATTTGAAATTCTCACATTTTTCGATAAGGATTTGGGAGTGTGAAATTAGAATCATTGAAATTATGTTCAATTGGTTTATTTCACAAAGTAAGGATCATAGACAAACATAGAGTGCATACTTGGTGTATGGCAAAGCTATTGTTTAAGAAAAACATAGTGTACATGCTTGGAGCATGGGACAACTAGTGTTTTTAATTCAAGTATAAAGTTGATAAAACCGAAACAATGAATAATGAGTAATCAGTATGGTGATAAATAAAAGTGTTTATTTATATTCATAGGGTTTGATACCATATTTGATTCATTTATTCTTGTGTTTCACTTTGCATGTTTTGACTTCCAGAATAACTAAGTCGCTCTTCCTGAATGATTAAGTTATTCAAACCATCCACAGTCGGTCATATGTTGGAAGTAGATATGAATCAAGACTGTCATGGGTTGGTTTGTAGAGGTCCAAGTTGGTGGACAAAGTGGTGCTACAACACTCATGAGTGCTCATAAGTTCTGAGTATTGGATTCAACCCGCGCTCATTTGAATCACTTCATGGATTTTATCACGAGTGATCATGAGACGATAATATCTTATATTCTTCAAACCTAGAGATATGAGTTGTTACTATGAGTTGGTTATACATTGATTGCACGAAAACGCATTTGGTAACTCGATGTTATAAAACGTGCCTTTGTGTATGATTCAACAAGTAGTAGAACAAGCCATATGAGTCGAAGTTTATCCATTCCTTTTACCTTCGGGATAAAAGCGATATCTGTGGGCCCCTCGATGATTTAGCGATGACACATGTGAGTTCTTGGCCAAGCCAGGACTGATTTGATTTGTTCAATCAGTCAGTCATCATAAATCGAAAATCGGGAAACAACAAATGGACAGAGAGAATGATTATAATCCATGTCTCAGTCCATATGATATCTAGAATGGAGGAATATATGATCCCTTATCTAATGGACAAGTCATTGACTAGAGCTACGATTGCCAGTTAGGTTTTGAAGTCATACTCAATAATAGTTTTAGACTTATCAAAGTGGGAGACTGTTGGATTAATGTCTAAGTCCATAACTATATTTGGTATGTACTTGACCCGACCCGGCATGGTCCATTTGGGTTGCACTTCACCGACACAATTTATATGGATAGTCTTTTGAGAATAGTATATTTATGATTTATATTAATATATTATAAGTTCTAATATATTAATATGGAATCATATTATTTAATTAGTATTGATCAAGAATTAATTTAGAATTAATTAAGTGATCAAAAAGAACTAATTAAATATGGACTCTTATATATATGGAATGGGCCAAGTTCATTTAGGTTGGGCTAAGCTTTCATGGATGGTCCATGGAGCTTTTAACCCATGGATCCTATGTAAATGAAAGGTCATGGGTATTAGGGTTTACATGGATGTAACCCTAATCCTCCATAATATATAAAGGGGTCCTTGGCTCACAAAATTGGCACAAGTGTGTGAAAATAAGAGTGGGCCGATTTTAGTGTGCATACATATTCTCTCAAGTTCTTCCAAGGTGTTTTGGTGATTTGTGATTCCATTTGAGGCTTCCACACTATTGGGGCTAAGCTCTTAAAGCTTGAAGACATCAACCTACATCAAAAGGTATGTCATCTAACTAGAACTTTGTAGTATAGGTGCTTCATAATATGCTAGTTAGGATGAAACCTTGGAATAGTTAATATTTGCATGTATAATAGAGAAAACATAGATCCAAGGTTTATAGGGTTGCATGTACACCATAGGAGTGTTAGAATGCTCAAAACCCAATAGTCTTGGCAGTGAGCACTAGACAATTGGTCTTCATGTGACCAACCTGATTGCAGTGGTAACAAATCCTCATATCATGAACTGGTGCTAACTGGCGGCAATCCCTCGCAAAGTGCCCCTCCTTTCCGCACTTGCGGCACCCACTACCTGATCGACAAACTCCCGAATGGCCCTTCCCACACTTCCCACAAGTGCGGCCACGCTGGCCTCCAGACCTAGAATCGGCGGTCTTAGACCGCTTTGGTGCCGGTTCTGACTATGTCGGGGCCTGCCTCTACTCTCGCAACTATAATTCGATCTCAAGCTCACGCCGCCTAGCGGCCTCCTGTAACTCCAGTAGTGTATCACAACGCTGGGTAGTAACAAACTGTCGGATGTCAGTCTTTAGCATGCTCAGATAATGTGTCATTTGAGTCTGCTCAGAAGCAAACTCCGGGCAAAACATCACCCTCTCAGTGAACATACGGGTGATCTCCGTTACCGACTCCGCATCCTGTCTCAACTCTAAAAATTCTTGAGCCAGCCGTTCTCGCTCAACCCGAAGAATGTAGCAGGAGCGAAACATCTACCTGAACTGATCCCATGTCACTGCAGCTCTTTGCTCATCAGTATACGACCCTATCATCAATCTCCACCGATCCTTTGCTGCGAACCTCAACAGGTTCAGAGCACACCTGACCTTCTGGTCAGTAGGACATGAGCATGTGAAAAAGCATCCCTCAATGCCAGATATGCCCATCAAAATTCGGGGGCTTTGTGTTATCGAAATTCGGGTACTGGAAAGCCCGACTGGCCCCACTGCCTGCAGCTGTTACGGCTGCGGAAGCTGCAGTGGCAGCCGTCTCTGTGATGGCTATGATTGGGTCCTGAGTCCCATCAAAATTCGGGGGCTTCGTGTTATCGAAGTCCCGGTACTGGAATGCCCGACTGGCCCCACTGCCTGCAGCTGTTACGGCTGCGGAAGCTGCAGTGGCAGCCGTCTCTGTGATGGTTGCATAGCGCTCATCAAAGTACTCCACCATGGCGGTCTTGATAGACCCAAACATCTCCGGCAACTGAGCCCGAAACAACATAGCAACCTCATCATGCAGGATCTACCGAATCCTGGCGTCCAACTCATCTGGCCGATAGCCTCGGGCTTTGTTGGTGCACCCTGACTGCCCTGTCCTGATCCCGATCTGGATCCGGTCACAAATCGCCTCGTAACCACCATACTGAAAATATACCAGAAATATATCAGATACTCCATATAACAACGGGGAACCAACTCCCAACAAAGCCCTAGGGGTTGTGACTTCCTTGTTACGCGTATGGGTCCTGTGCTTTCCGTAGTACGGGCCCATACTACCTTCCAAACCTACCCATATAAGCATAGGCAAGCGCTCAATCCTTGAAACTTCCTAGAGGAAGGCTAAATATCTCATAACTGGCCAACTGACCCCGCACAACTCATCCTTAAAACTTCCACCAACCCTGCAGCACTCGTGTATGCTAGCCATGCATAACGATGGACCCTATAGACATTCGAATACCTGATCCTACCCTAAGCCCTTCATCAAACAAGAACAGGAAATAAGGCCAAACCAAACATTCTCAGGCTATAAAATCTTTGTTATATATGATTGTGATGCATACACTAAGTAACTACAGTAATGATGTTAAATTCATATAAGGAAGAACCCTAGGCTATCAGGCATCATATAATCAGGCAATTCTATCATGCAATTCCTGAAGATCCCTAGCCTAGCACTAGCATGTTGTTCTAACATATCACAAAATCAAATAATCCGTAAGGTATTTTGGGGTCTACTTACTGGCTCCGGCTGATCGTACACTTGCATCCTCCTTTAGTATTTTGAAAACCATTTGAAAATCATTTTGAAAATCTTGTCCTTAGTTTGAAACTGGATTGGCATGAGTGTTCCTCTAATTCACTCAAACCAAGGCTCTGATACCAACTTGTAACATCCATAAAAATCATGCCAATTTAAAACTTTTTTAAACATTCAAAAACCAATAGTTATTACAAATTGTTTTCAAAATAGTTTCATGTCAGAGTATCCCAGAAATCAAATCATAAAAATATGAGGAGGTGCACGATCACACCTTCGCCTTCCTGCAATCATCTGAAGTACCTGAAACAAAATCAACAACTGTAAGCCCGAAGCTTAGTGAGTTCCCCCAAAATATCAATGCCATGCAAACCATAACAATATCATACAAACAACACACATACTGAGCCATCAGCCTGACTGGAGCGCCTCGTAGGGCCTATAGCCTATATGGACTGCTCCCGAGCCTTTGGCACGTCTCGACCACCTCGCGGGGCCTACAACGTATCTGGACAGCTCGCCGGGCCTTCGGCCTGACTAGTACGCCCTTACCGGGTCTGAAGTCTATCCGGGCCGCCCTGGGTATGTTGGCCTAGAGCACAAAGTAGGACCGCCTCAACCCACCCCCAATTACACAATCAACACATAAATATCATACGCTAGCTAGCATGTACAGGTAATCATACAGATCTAACAGATCACTAATCATAACATCATCCTATATACCAGGATACCGATCTAACAGATCACTAAACATAACATCATCCTATAACCATGATACAGATCTAACAGATCACTAAACATATCATCATCCTATAACCAGGATACAAATAATAAAGGGTCGGCCTTAGTGCCTTAGACCCTGTTGATATAATGAGAAGAACTCACCTCACAATGTCGAAGTGAAAGAATCAACTCCCAAATCACAGCTCCAAATTCAAACACCTACAATCACCATAGAACCAGTTCTATAAAACCCAAATTACCAAAGTACCCATAAAGTCAAATTGGGTCAACCTTGGTCAAAGTCAACAATCAACAGTCAAGGTCAACAGTCCTTGTTGACCCAACTCGTCGAGTGCATCTAGCAACTCGTCAAGTTCCTTCAGAACTCAGAGACCGAAAACTCGAGTCAACTCGCCGAGTTTCCATACAACTCGTCGAGTTCATGCAGTGTCCTAAAGACGGGAAAACCCTAACCAACTCATCGAGTAATCTCACTAAATCGCCGAGTTCATGCAGAATCTAGAAAGCGGGAAACCCTCATTCAACTCGTCGAGTTCCTTCAGTCCTTTTCTCATTCAGACGCTATTAAGCGAAACCAAGGCTCCAAACTGTAGATATAGCCTCCTAGGGTGTAGTTACCACATAAAGTTTCTAATTTTACGTGCATGCAAGGCTTCAAGAAGCTATACACTCAAAACTAGCCTTAGGAAGAGGTTTTGGACATGGTGGAGGGCCAAAGCTTCATAAAGCTTGAGGCTTTATTTCCGTAAGGGCTTAGAGGAGTCCAGATCTGAAGTTACAACTTCAAATCGTGCTCAAAACCAGAAATACTTCAAGACTAAGCTAGAAATGGCCCTAAACTCTTGAATGAAGAGATCTAACAAGAGAATGATCAAGGTAATGACTTTTTAGCTTCAAATGAAAGCCAAAACGATGTAGATGTTGGATCTACAAGCTCCTTCTCATTCCAAGCTTCTCAACCTTCAAGCCTCTTCAACAAATGCACCAAACACATACTTTTAGCCTCACACACACTCAAATAGGTTTAGCTCGCTTAGGGTTTGCTTCTGGACATGAAAAGGTGGTAAGGGAGGCAGGAGGAAGGACTTAAGGTCCTTTAAATAGGGTGAAACCCCTAAAAATCAGGGTTTTCATGCACATCCTATAGTCATCGAGTTGGGGTCCACCAACTCGTCGAGTTGGTTCCATAAACCACGCGGCTTGATCCGTCTCTACACGACGAGTTGGGGCAGCCAACTCGTCGAGTAGGTCTAAAATATGAATATATAAAGCTTTAAATTTTATACCTGGGAGTCGGGATGTTACATTTTTCGTGCAACAATGCAACAGTGGTGGTTTTAAAGACATAATTATGCAGGTAGTAAGTTGTAATATTAATGTTTGTGTCAAATGTTATTGATATTAACTGTATAATTTTCTATTTTCTTAGCGGAAGCAACAACAACACTCACCCCTTGGGCCGATGATATTGTAAAACACAATAAACATACTTTTACTAATTGGGATGTTCGCATGATCTCAAGTAAGAAATGCGAGGTCAAAAAGGGGAGACAAAATTTCATTGTTGATTTCCAACTAATGACATGTACATGTAGCCAGTGGCAACTTGACAACATACCTTGTGGGCATATCATAAGAGTGCTAACAGTCAATAAGTACAAAGACTGCTCGATGTATTCTTACTGAAACATTGAGGAAAACATATAAGGAATCGGTGAACCGTTTGCCAAAGCCATGCGAATGGGAGATCCCCGATGGTTTGATAACTGTTAGGTCACCTATAATGGATAAACGTCAGCCAAGCAGGCCAAGAAACACAACATATTTCATCCCAAGGTGAGGGTCCAATAAGAAAAGAGTGTTCTATATGCTGTCAAGCAGTACACACGATAAACAATTGTTCTGGAAGGCCATCCGATAGCGGATCAATCCATACGAGAAATCCTACTAGGCAGGATACGACAATTAATATTGGGGCTTCTGCGAGTTGTTCAAAGAGCTATAACGCCAATTATTATTTAAAACTACCTTAAATTGAAGACTTGTTAATTTATTTTGTATTGTAATGTTTTTATTAATTTTTTTAAGATGTTGCTCTTATGATTTTATATTATAATTTATTTTTAACATCACAAGAGTAAAATAAGTTTTTATACATGATTTTTAAAAATACTCTGAAAATAACGCTAAAAACATATTAAAATGGATAAAAAATACATATATCAAACCCAAGACATGATAAACTTACAACAATTTTTTTACTAATAATTAACCTCAGGGAACTGCAATGGATACTTCTCTTTTTTTTTATTGTTATATAGTCATCACTAATTCTCATTTTATCTTCGAAACGATCATTTTGCACCCTAAGATGTATCATCTCTGCATCCTTGTCAGTGATGTGTGTGAAACCAACTAGTTTTAATCCTACTTTTCAAATGTAAATTTAACACACAAAGGCAGTGGACCTATCAATTATGGTATAGTTAAATAAGTAGGGTATCGAACTCAGGGAACGGAAATTAAACTAATTACTAATATTATCTAAAACAAATACTAAAATATGAGGGGTTTCTCTAGTTTTGCAAGACTAGAAACTTGACTAAACTTAACTAAACAGCTAAACAATTAAATTGCAACTAAATTCAATGATAAAAAGGACTTCTGTCTAGGTTCGAATCATTTGATCCTATGGTTGATTTTATGGTAAATGTATCGAATTAACTTTTCATTGGCTACCGATTGAGATGATTAGGTTCACGTTCGTTATTGCTAATCCTTACAAAACAGATTAATTCAAGCAGTGGCCAGTTGTCCAAATTAATAAATTCCCTAGTTAATTAATTCGGGTTTAGTAAGACTTGTAATGGTTAATTGAATTGGTGATTCAATTAACCTCTTGTTGATGGTGTATCACACAAGCTCACGTATTAATTTACCTATCTTCTAGTTAATTCTAGTTTCACATTCGTTATTCCTAGACATATAACTATGTGGTCACATAAATTATATGAAATTAATAACTAAGAGATGCTCATACAACTTAATTACTTATTTATTAACAGAAAATAGTTATTATTAATATATGAGGTTCTTTAACAAGCTTAACAAAACAATATCACCAGTTAAAATTAATCCTAACCATAAAATCAATCTATATTCACAAAATCATCTACCCTAAACAGAAGACAGAGGTTTTAGTTCATAATTGCAGTAAAAATGAACTCAAAAACGAATTCAATTAGTGCAAACATGATTCAATCAAAAGCTTAAATAAGAATAAACTAGAATTTGCCTTAATCCTCTTCGAAATCGAACTTAGGGTTGATTCCTCAGCTTCTCTCGGTCTAGCAGTACCTTCAATCGCAATCTGAGCCTCCTAGGGTTCCAGAAAAGTCCCCACCTCGATCTTAAAGTCCCTATTTATATTTTTCTGGAAACAGAGGTGACTCGTCGAGTCAATGTCCAACTCGTCGAGTCCCTCATTAAAAATCCGTATACGGAAAGGACTTCTAGAGCTTCGCGAATCTTCGATCCAACTCGTCGAGTCAGGATTTGACTCGCCGAGTCCTTCTTGTTTTTGGCATTTTTCTTCTTTGTTTCATCTCCCGAACTTCCAACTGCTTCTCCTGCTTCCTTTTGCTTCCGAACATATCTTTTGGACTGAAAATACAATTTGAACACTATTAAGTACCTTTTGTCCATAATATGTAAATAATTAGCTAATAAATAATGAAAATATATACTAAATATATAGCTAAACATGCACATATCAAAATACCCCACACTTGACTTTTGCTTGCCCCCAAGCAAAACTGAATTTAGCACACTAATATTACATAAGACAATCCCAATCAAACCCAGCCATTATGCCAAGACTGCAACGCAGGCATTTGTGTCTAAAGTTTTTCCTAAGGACCACCCTCAATTATAAATACTCACAATCCTCATAAACACTCGCCCACTTCTTTTGAACAATGCTCATTTTATGCATCCCTCCGAATCCATCCGCAGAAAACCTCCTAGACTCAAGGTATTTTTGGTTGAGCAACCCAAGCATACATAATCTAGACAATTACAACTTTTTCGATACCACTATGGAGCTATTTTTGGAATTCTTAACTCTTTGATAACTTGATCTTTATTTCTTTGAATTCACCACCTTTATGATTCTTGGTATCTTCCACTTTTGAACTTTGATCTTTTGACCTTCACTTTGATTGCTCCAAAATTCTTACAACTTTTCTTGTAATTCTCTCTCTCTTTTTTTACATGTATCTCACTCTTTTTTTTTTCACTAAATACCTACATGCTTAAGCAGGGGCGCTCCACTTCAACCTTTATTGATTAAAGATAAAAAATTTCCTGGATACATTTCTGGTACATGATGCTAAACATATTGCATCCCTCAAACTAAGTGAGGTTATGTTTTTGTCCCATGATTTCACTAGAATAAAGGGGGCCACAAATGCACTATAACGTGTATAGGCTCAACTAAACATTTGGGTCTTCATGCAATCACCAAACATAACACTAGCATAATCCCTAATTGCTTTTTACCAAATTTTCTAAATTAAGTCCTAGCAATTTTCATTTATGCAAAAATTTCAAAATTTTCAACTAAAATTTCAACTAATGTAACTAAAATTTTAACTAATGTAACCAACCCCCTACCCCACACTTAATTTATGCAATGTCCCCATTGCACACTATGCATGAAAAAAAAACATGAAAGTAAAGATAGAATTGGAACAAACTCCCCTAGGAAAGTAGTCGCGAGGTTGATTTTCTTCTTTGAAAGCTCCATCTTCAATTGACTTTAAACATGGGAACAGCTCATCCATGTCTTGGGTGTCAAATCTCGTGTGGTTAGCTCCAAATATGTAGGAAAATCCCTTGGAAAGTTCCAGGAATCAATCTTAAAGATAATGCAGTCAAGTGGCGTATAAAATAGCATCAAATCAGTAACTTTCCATGTGCAATGATAAACAACACGTCGAGTGGAATGGCGACTCATCGAGTAGGAGCGGGAAAAGGCAGAAATCGTGAAATTACACTGGGACTCGTCGAGTCAGTATGTGCACTCGGCGAGTGCATCGCTGTGTAATGAAAATATATTCTGCTTTAAATCCGACTTTTGGTGTGCTGAAGTAACATCAAAAAGACACTTATGCCCTTCTCTTCTTCAGTATCTACGCACTCTTCAACCCTCTCTAAAACCGGACTCGATACTTAAACTCCATTCTCGCTCGCCTAGACTCGATGCTTCTATGAAACGACTCTCTAGACTCTTCGTTTGCAAACCCTTTATCCAAATTCTGAAAAGACTAAAACAAACACGTAATAAAAAGGAAAAACAAACCATAAACAAATCCTAAATTACTCGTCCAAGCCAAACAAAACAAACAAACAAAAAAAAAACAAACAATAATGAAAAATTGTTTTAACACAACCAAAATAAAAAGGATAGAACTTCAATCTTCATCTTCTTCCTCCTCATCCTCTTCATCATCATTTCGCTCCGCTCCGTCTTGTGTTTATCCTCTCTTTCCAAGTAAGCACATAAAGAAATTGACCCCCGTCCACATGTTGAATGTTGAAGTGATTAAACAATTGGATGAAGGACCGGTTGGCAAAATTCAATCCCCTCCCCAAATCATCTTGATATCTCCTTCCCCCTCATTTAAGCACTCCGGGGGTATATCATCTTCGACTGGGATCACCGGTGGATCGGGATGTGCTTGCTCGCGTTTCGGCCTTACCCTCCTTCCCGGCTCCTCGGGTCCTATCACTGCATCATCATGAGGAATAGCATAATGCCCCCCTCCATAATCTTCAATAATTCGGGCTCTTCTAAAAAGAATGGGATTAAAAGGAGGGTTCGGGACCATCGTCATCAAGTTCCATGCTCCTCTTTCCATTAACCCATAGGATTTGGCTAGGCGAGTGACAAACATCCCACCACTGATCTTTGAAGTTTTGCGATCCTTGACCGTCCCCCAGCTAAATAAGACGCCATGCAATACGAAAGATTGCAAAAAGTGTTAGGAGTAATAATACTCCACAAGTAGAAAACATCAAGGTAGGGAACCTTGTCGTCATCTTTCCACATGTTGATTGTATTCGCGATGAGGCGGTGAATCAATCTATGAGTGGGTGATCGAATACTCCCCTCTCGAGCGGACTTGGGGATATAAACTTTGTTAGCAATGGTGTTCCACCAAGTGGAACCCACAACACCCTCCGGGAACCCCTTATGACAATGCTCAAGAAATGTGCCAAAACCCTCAGTAGACACCAGTTGTTGGTCATAAATACCCAACCTATAAGCTAGTTCCACCATACTACATCGGCAAAATTCACCACCAAGGCAAAAAGTAACAATTCCCAAGTTGTAATAATTGTTCCCTTCACGGATATTGATGGTTAAGAAAAACTCCCAACACAACTCTTTAAACACCGGTTCTTGAATGCGGAATAGCCGGTTCCATCCATCACAAGTGATGGATACCCCATCATTCATAAAGACTTTGACAAGATACGGGGCCAACTCCTCTTCATAACGAACTCTTCCTAACCAATCCCAATCTATTCCATTTGGTACGTAAATTTCTTTCTTCTTAACTTCAATCAGCTTCTTCTTCCATCTTTTCATTATGGATTCCAAATCAATTCTTATAAAATTTAACCAAGGATAGTCTCCTTGGCTACCCCTAGAGCTTTGTCCACCTCTTGGAAACATTTTTTGCAACATAAGAAAACCATACAAACCAGAAAACACAGAAACATTAAAAACCAAAATCTGGGACTGCCTTCAGGGACCGACTTGTCGAGTCCACGAACAGACTCGGCAAGTCACATGAACTGCTCGAGTCGCATGTCTGAGGTGTATCAATTCATCCAACAAAACTCAAAATTGGTACCATGGGTTTGTCTCAGGATGCATACTAAGTATAAATTCATAATCAATTGCATCTATAACGTCCTAAGTAGACAAAAATTAAAAACCCTAGAATCCTAATCAAGTCAAAGGAAACCGGTTGCAGCAAATTGGGATCAATATTCTGCAAAAAATTAAAGCTTTAAGAAGAGTATAAACAAAAGATGTTACCTTGTTAGAAGAAAGTGGAAGAAATCAAGAAAAATGGGATGGGTTGCTTGAGAGAATCTTGGCACGTCGAGTATAGGTATGTCGGCCGTATGAAGTGAAAATGTTTATCAATTAGGTTAAAACCCTAGATTTACATAAATGTAAAAATTATTTTTTTTCAGTAATTTTAACTGACTCATCGAGTCATCGTTCAGACTCACCGAGTCATGTCACGAAATTATTTCACATCTGTGTAAGGCCTCGTCGAGTCCGTGTATAGACTCGCCGAGTTTGTTATTCTGTTGAAAACATTTTTTTTCTTTTCTAAAAAAAAATTTCCTTATTTAAAAATAACACCGCACCCCACACTTAGGCCTTAATTACCCTCAAGCAATCAATTATGGATGAATATGAAGATTGAAATAAAAATAAAAAAAAAACTAAGTAATCCTCACAAAACAAAAATGAAAAACGAAAAGAAAAGAAAAGCAAACTCTTTTGACGGGTTGCCTCCCATTAAGCGCTTCTTTTTAAGGAGTCATTAGCTGGACTCCTTCCCGCTTTACGTTTCTGCTGCTTCCTCCATTGGGATCTCCTTTTTTAATTTTTGGACTTTATATTTTGTCTTGTACAAATAGATTTTTCTCTTGTAAGCCCTCTTCAATTCTTCTATTCTCTTCCTTGCAGTGATTTCTTCAGCTTTACGTTTTTTCCCTTTATCGTGCTTATTTTTCCCCACTCCTTCCTTTTCACGCTCCATCGTTTCCCTTCCTTTCTTATCTTTCTTGATTGCCTTTTTGGTCGTTACAGAATACGGTGCTTTGAAAGTGAAAACTTCACACGTAGTAGAGACAATGGCACGAGGCTTGGTTCTTTTGCTTTTGATTGACATCTCTTCTTGATCTAGCATATGTGATTCAATAGAAGAGGTATGATTATCACCATTCACATTTTTAAGATCCCCTTTATCTTCCAAACTTCCTCTATCCTCCTCCACAATTGCTTCAAGAAAAGCCAAATGTGCATCCTCAAAGTTGATAAGATCTTTAACAACCTTGTTTTTCTTAAGAGGATTCTTCAAGTAATCATGAAAAAAGTGCACATCTGGTTCACAAAGGGTACTAATGGCTTGCAGACTAAATTTTCCATCAGATTGGGAACTTTCGCAGGTACTCGTCGAGTCAGCAGATACGACTCGGCGAGTCAGAGAGTCTTCAACACTTTTGAGGTTTTCTTTGCAGTCAGCTTCCTTGATCAACCTTTCTATCTCCTCCAGATCTCCCTTGGCATCAGAATTCTCTTCCAAGGATAATAAGAATTGGTTTGGATTGACCTCTTGCAAGTAATCAAGCTCTCTCTCCAATACTTCATCATCTAAAATTATTGAGGAAACCTTATCTTCTTTTAACTCTTTGGGCTTCTCCTTTTTCTCTGCTTCAAAAATTACCGAATCATCTCCCACCCTTAATGTTAGCGTAGACTCACGCATGTCTACCAAGGCACAAGCGGTATTCAAGAATGGAAGCCCAAGAATGATTGGTACTTTAGAGTCCTCCTCCATGTCTAATATTATAAAGTCAACCGGAATACCAATTTATCAATTTTGATAAGGAGATCTTCACATACTCCCATTGGATGTATTATCGTTTTGTCAGCTAGATGAATCTTCATTTGAATAGGCTTTGGGACCGGAAGGTTTAACTTTTGGAAGAAGGAATATGGCATAATATTAATACCAAGGTTGCAGAAAATGCTAGACGTTAGCTAGGCGGTGGACTGGGGTCTAGGGATTAATCGGTTAGACGGGGATTAATCGGGGACCATTAATTATTAAAAAAATAATTCAAAAATTTATAAATCTAACTTTAATACTAAGAATATAAGTAAATAAGCATAAAAGTTTAATAATAACTTAATAAGTTTAACAAGCACAACCATTTATCATCCAAAATAAGCACAAAAGTTTAATAATAAGTTTAACAAGCACACAAAATCATCATCCAACAAGTCCATAAAAGTTTAATAGTGAGTTTAACAAGCACAACAATTTTCTTCTAATATTCTCCACATACTTCCATTATTTGAACCCCATCTGACTCATATTCATCTTCTTCTAACACTTGCTCCTCACTCTCGGACTCGAAATCTTCATTGAAAAGTTCCCTCGTTTTTGGACTTTCTCGGGGTGCTTGACTAACATTGGTTGCAAGAGCTTCATCAACTGTTATAAAAAAACTCACATTAACACATTAAAATTGCTCACTCAAATCAACATGCTATGTATCATATCAGTTTATCATCACTTCATCTAATATATCATCACATTAACACCATATTCATATCAGTTTAACACATAAAAAAATCACATTAACACATTAAATATACTCACTCACATATCATTTTAACAGAAAAATTAAGTATATCATCACATTAACAACATATTCATATCAATTTATCATCACTTCATCTAATATCATCACAAATCAGCAGGCTCTGTATATACTTCATATTAATTTAACAGAAATTAGCATAACCAAAAACAATGTAAAATTCAAAGAGCTTTCACACTTTAATAACCAGAATCATCAACGATGACAAAATTCAAAGAAGCTTTCACTTTATTCATTTCTATAACCAAGAACAATCAAAAAAAGAAACTAATATATGAACAAATATTGACTATAAGATGCAAAATTAGCATAACCCAAGTGAAAAGCTAAGCTTAATTCAAGATCTAATCAGGGAATTTCAACTTTTGGATGATTACCTTTACGGTTTTAGTATCGTCGGGAACTTGTATAGGTCGGCGGTATCATCGGGAACAGAGGAGCTGAAGGCATCAGAGGGATTTCGGAGGAGCAGAGGATGTCGGAGGGGAAGGAACGACGACAAAGGATGTCGAATGAGAAGGAGCGACAACGCAATCTTGTAGATGACTGGAATGCGATGACGATCTTGGAAGGCAACAATGATCCTGGAAGGCAACAACGATCTTGGAAGGCAACGACGATCTTGGAACAGACGGAATGCTTAGAAGAAGAAGAAATCACCGTTTTTGATGTGAGAGAGAGAGAGAGAGATAGTAGTGAAATTGATAATGCGATTGAGATGGAATGAGTAAGAAGAAACGAACCCTAGCAATGGTTTGACGATTTTGCCCCTGAAAATTTTGAATTCTATTGACTGTATTTTGACCGATCAGGGCGCCCAACTCCGCCTAGCTCCGATTAGGTCCGGCTTTGACCGACTTTGACCCAAAACGATTACATAGGCCGATTAGGTATAAACGTAATCGGTTGGCGACCGCCTAGCGCCTAGGCGCCGATTAATCGGCCGCCTAGGCCGATTTTTACAACACTGATTAATACTTGCACCCGAATCCGTTAATGCTCGTGTGGTCATTATGTTCCCAAATTGACAAGGTACGACGATGCTTCCCGGATCGCGCCTCTTTTCTGGCAGTTCACTCAGCACTATTTCAGCGACTTCTTCTATATTTCTTCTAGTGGTAAAGAGGTTTTTAAGTAAACTACCATATTTTGGTGTTTGTAATATCGTTTCAACAAACGACATATTTACTTAGAGTGACTTTATGTTCTCCATAAACATCTTATATTCTTGAATCTGCTCATCAGGTATGGCTCGGCTCGGAAATGGTAAAGAGGGTCGGTAAGGCTTCAAAAGCGAGCAGTTTTTGGTATCCGGTTGTCGACTCGTCGAGTCCATGATGGCAACTCGGCGAGTCGAGTCGGGTTTACTCGAATCCCGGCTACTTTCTTCTTCTGTTCGCACTTTGTTGGGATTCTTCTGGATAGAGGTCAGAGGAGTGTAAATTGGCTCAGAATCTGTTGTTATTGAATTCACATGCGCCATTCTTGGATTTTGCTCGGTATTGCTAGGAAGTTCACCGGGTGCTCTTTGGTTTATTTGTTGTGCAAGCTGACCTAGCTGTTTTTCAATATGATGAATAGATGCTTGCTGATTCCTAAGCATATTTGGCTGATCCTTCATCATAGCTTGATGTTCTCTAAGCATATTTCGTTGCTCTTTCATTTCAACATCTGTATTATTATGCTTCTTCTCAGACGCGGCTACAAATCTTGTGAGCATGTCTTCCAAGTCAGCTTTTTTCTCCAGCACTGGTTCCTCTTTTTGATAATAGCCCCTTTCTTTTTGCTTAAATTTCTCTTCCCTTGCCTTTTTGTACTCATCATAAGGAAGCCAATCCTTCTTGGGTTTCCGCCAATTGTCATCATACATATCACCACTTGAATAGCACACTTGCACCCTCCTGTTCCCGTTTTCGTCAAGATCATAATCTTTAGTGAGAAGAGGCCCTCTACAATTCTCACAACCGACCCTAATGGCATGGATGGATTGGTCCATCTTAGTCATTCTTCGATCCAAATTCTCTAGTTTAGCCATCATGGCTGCCATGCTATCATTAACTGAGTTCACCGCCCCCCGACTCAGTTCATTCCTTGGGTTATTATATTCTCTAGAGTGCTTAGAGAATTCTTAAATTGGGGCCTTTATCACCAGGGGTGCTTTCTTTGTGAGTGGTCCTTGCGAATCAAGGAGTTGCCTAGTTGTCACATTTACTCCATCATAGAAAATGGATACTTCTTGTTGGTTGTTTAGATCGTGATGTGGGCAATTCCTTAGTAAGCCTTTGTACCTTTCCCACGCTTCATATAGTGACTCTCCAGCTTGTTGTTCAAAATTAGCTATGGCTTTCTTTAACTTGGCTATTTTTGAAGGAGGGAAAAACTGGTCTATGAATTCTTCTTTCATTTTAGCCCATGTAGTGATGGATCCTGGGGGAACTGATTTCAGCCAATCCTTTGCAGCTCCCTTGAATGTAACAGGTAGCATACGAAGCAGGACAGTGTCTCAAGCCACATTAGGGACATTGAAGTAGTCGGCTATGTCATTGACTTCGTCAAGATGCTTGTATGTGTCTTCATGATCCTTCCCGTAGAATGGAATCTCCTTAAGTTGAGCAAGTATGTGGCCTTTAAGTTCAAAGGTGGCAGTTGCGGGAATCGCGGGTTGCACTAGTCCCGGTCCGGTATCGTCACGTATTCTCTTCTTCCATTCGCCCATGGGAACTTCATCGATGTTAGCCATGGGGTTAGCTAATTCGCCTTCTAAATCACTTCCTTCTTCGGAGTCGGTTTCTTCCCTTTCAGATTCGTATTCGGTCTCTTCCTTCCTTGGGTCTTCGCCTACTACTGAAGAGAAGCTGGATTCCCCTTCTTTCTTGCTCTTTTTCTTACTAAATACAGACTTGAGATTCTTTAAAGGAGAATTCTTCGATGTTGCAGTTTCTCCTACGGTCTTGCCTTTGTTTTTCTTCAAAGTTGCTTACGGGTCTTCAAGTGGTGGAACCAAAGGTGTACCTCCTCCTCTGGTCATAAACGAACTGCAATTAAAACAAAAAACACGCGTAAAAAGAACAAAAATAAAATAAAAACGAAACTGAGTTTCAGCGATGGACTCGTCGAGTAGCTTCGATTGCACTCGGTGAGTTCAAGGCGAAAACAGAAATTTTTTTAATAAAAATCCTAAAAACAGAAAACTACTAAAACTTGAACTAACGACTAATTGGGGTCCACCAACTCGTCGAGTTGGTTCCATAAACCACGCGGCTTGATCCGTCTCTACACGACGAGTTGGGGCAGCCAACTCGTCGAGTAGGTCTAAAATATGAATATATAAAGCTTTAAATTTTATACCTGGGAGTCAGGATGTTACATTTTTCGTGCAACAATGCAACAGTGGCGGTTTTAAAGACATAACTATGCAGGTAGTAAGTTGTAATATTAATGTTTGTGTCAAATGTTATTGATCTTAACTGTATAATTTTCTCTTTTTTTAGCGGAAGCAACAACAACACTCACCCCTTGGGCCGATGATATAGTAAAACACAATAAAAATACTTTTACTAATTGGGATGTTCGCATGATCTCAAGTAAGAAATGCGAGGTCAAAAAGGGGAGACAAAATTTCATTGTTGATTTCCAACTAATGACATGTACATGTAGCCAGTGGCAACTTGACAACATACCTTGTGGGCATATCATAAGAGTGCTAACAGTCAACAAGTACAAAGACTGCTCGATGTATTCTTACTAAAACATTGAGGAAAACATATAAGGAATCGGTGAACCATTTGCCAAAGCCATGCGAATGGGAGATCCCCGATGGTTTGATAACTGTTAGGCCACCTATAATGGATAAACGTCAGCCAAGCAGGCCAAGAAACACAAAACATATTTCATCCCAAGGTGAGGGTCCAATAAGAAAAGAGTGTTCTACATGCTGTCAAGCAGTACACACGATAAACAATTGTTCTGGAAGGCCATCCGATAGCGGATCAATCCATACGAGAAATCCTACTAGGCAGGATACGACAATTAATATTGGGGCTTCTGCGAGTTGTTCAAAGAGCTATAACGCCAATTATTATTTAAAACTACCTTAAATTGAAGACTTGTTAATTTATTTTGTATTGTAATGTTTTTATTAATTTTTTTAAGATGTTGCTCTTATGATTTTATATTATAATTTATTTTTAACATCACAAGAGTAAAATAAGTTTTTATACATGATTTTTAAAAATACTCTGAAAATAACGCTAAAAAACATATTAAAATGGATAAAAAATACATATATCAAACCCAAGACATGATAAACTTACAACAATTTTTTTACTAATAATTAACCTTAGGGAACTGCAATGGATACTTCTTTTTTTTTTTATTGTTATATAGTCATCACTAATTCTCATTTTATCTTCGAAACGATCATTTTGCACCCTAAGATGTATCATCTCTGCATCCTTGTCAGTGATGTGTGTGAAACCAACTAGTTTTAATCCTACTTTTCAAATGTAAATTTAACACACAAAGGCAGTGGACCTATCAATTATGGTATAGTTAAATAAGTAGGGTATCGAACTCAGGGAACGGAAATTAAACTAATTACTAATATTATCTAAAACAAATACTAAAATATGAGGGGTTTCTCTAGTTTTGCAAGACTAGAAACTTGACTAAACTTAACTAAACAGCTAAACAATTAAATTGCAACTAAATTCAATGATAAAAAGGACTTCTGTCTAGGTTCGAATCATTTGATCCTATGGTTGATTTTATGGTAAATGTATCGAATTAACTTTTCATTGGCTACCGATTGAGATGATTAAGTTCACGTTCGTTATTGCTAATCCTTACAAAACAGATTAATTCAAGCAGTGGCCAGTTGTCCAAATTAATAAATTCCCTAGTTAATTAATTCGGGTTTAGTAAGACTTGTAATGGTTAATTGAATTGGTGATTCAATTAACCTCTTGTTGATGGTGTATCACACAAGCTCACGTATTAATTTACCTATCTTCTAGTTAATTCTAGTTTCACATTCGTTATTCCTAGACATATAACTATGTGGTCACATAAATTATATGAAATTAATAACTAAGAGATGCTCATACAACTTAATTACTTATTTATTAACAGAAAATAGTTGTTATTAATATATGAGGTTCTTTAACAAGCTTAACAAAACAATATCACCAGTTAAAATTAATCCTAACCATAAAATCAATCCATATTCACAAAATCATCTACCCTAAACAGAAGACAGAGGTTTTAGTTCATAATTGCAGTAAAAACGAACTCAAAAACGAATTCAATTAGTGCAAACATGATTCAATCAAAAGCTTAAATAAGAATAAACTAGAATTTGCCTTAATCCTCTTCGAAATCGAACTTAGGGTTGATTCCTCAGCTTCTCTCGGTCTAGCAGTACCTTCAATCGCAATCTGAGCCTCCTAGGGTTCCAGAAAAGTCCCCACCTCGATCTTAAAGTCCCTATTTATATTTTTCTGGAAACAGAGGTGACTCGTCGAGTCAATGTCCAACTCGTCGAGTCCCTCATTAAAAATCCGTATACGGAAAGGACTTCTAGAGCTTCGCGAATCTTCGATCCAACTCGTCGAGTCAGGATTTGACTCGCCGAGTCCTTCTTGTTTTTGGCATTTTTCTTCTTTGTTTCATTTCCCGAACTTCCAACTGCTTCTCCTGCTTCCTTTTGCTTCCGAACATATCTTTTGGACTGAAAATACAATTTGAACACTATTAAGTACCTTTTGTCCATAATATGTAAATAATTAGCTAATAAATAATGAAAATCTATACTAAATATATAGCTAAATATGCACATATCAGTCAGCAAGCCATTTTTTTGTCATTTTGATAATTCTTAGTCTTTTTGATCCATTCTTCATGCTCTTTGATTTTGTTTTTATTAATCTCTATCCATTCTTGAGCTTGTTTTCATTCCGATGCAATCTTCACGATGTTCACTGAGAACCTGAGACAACTCTTTATCGTGGTTTTGTTGTTCTTTAGCCCTTTTCAATTCTTGAAAAGTTTCATCTGACATATATGGGCCTTCCGAAGAGGGTGCAACAAATGGGTCGACTGGATCATAGTAATAACAATCTACTTCAGCGCACGAGCAAATTTCAAACTTTATGTAGAACTCACAATAAAGTTGAGAATAGATATAGTATTTCTAATAAGAAAACGATCGTATATTTCATATTTATACACCCTAGTAATCTGCACATCATAGTCCAAAGGCAACCATTTCGTAGTCACAGTTGGAATTCATGCACACTATATGCACTGCATGACTTCCATAACAACTTTTCGATAATGGTATTATGTCTGACAGAATCTCGTATTTTCCGAGCTATATCTTTAGGACAATACCCATGATACGAATCTGGGTATACTCTCCTAACGACAAAGTCTATTTTATCACATAAGTGGCTTATGAAACCAACCTTTATATTGTCACCTAAACATTCTTTTAACTTCCTTATGAACCATGCGCAAGATTCCTTACACTCTAAGGTTCCCAACCCAATTGCTAAGAGTAGGGGTTCATGGTTTCCATCTAAAGCCACCGCAAAGTACATTGTTGTCAGATTGTTCCCAATTAGGGGTACATAACCCACAAATATTAATGGTATCATGCACCTAAGGAAGCTATGAATCTGCATATAAATAAAAGATACTTCTATTAGTCACATCAAAAATCTTAATGCGGTACATTACCTACAACTACTAATTAATTCAATAAAATAAATATTACATACCACGCAATCTAAAGCCACGAAACATAATTGAAAGTGGTCGATCAAAGTTTTCTTGATGGTTGTGAAGGTATTAGGAATTGTTATTTCAAGATTATGAAAGAATATTGGTAGTTCACAAAACCTATTTTAGTAAACTTCGTTGTAAGAACTCATTTTCACATGCAATGAAAGTGTATTATAAAAATTAAAGGAACCCGATTATAAATATACAATATTTGGTATTGAAATTGGATTAATTCATAGTCAAACCTGATGATTTCATAGTCAAACCATAAACAAAGTTTACTGATTGACAAGAACAGGCATTGTACTAGTGTGCACTTCATAGTTCAACATGAAGAATTCATAGTCAAACCACATGATTTCATAGTCAAACCATAAACAAATTTTACTGATTGACAAGACAAGGCATTGTACTGGTCTACACTTCATATTTCAACATGAAGAATTCATAGTCAAACCACATGATTTCATAGTCAAACCATAAACAAAGTTTACGGATTGATAAGACAAGGCATTGTACTCGTCTTCATTTCATAGTTCAACATGAAGAATTTATAGTCAAACCTGATGATTTCATAGTCAAACCATAAACAAAGTTTACTGATTGACAAGACAAGACATTGTACTTGTCTGCACTTCATAGTTCAACATGAAGAATTCATAATCAACCTGCATGATTTCATAGTCAAACCATAAACAAAGTTTACTTGTCTGCATTTACATTTGGTATAAATGTGTGATACTCGAACAATTTAATTTATTTGTAAAGTTATTGATATTTGATTGAATAAATCAGGCGGATGACATACTACTGTTGAGTAGGTGAAATATTATAAGAAAATCGGGGACCCCCAAAAACCCTGGAAGATTATTTTATGCTTGCCCAAAAATGGTATCATGATTTTTAGTTACTTAATATTTGTGTTTTTTTTATTTTATTTTCACCTAAATTTATCTTCTTATCTCTCATTATTTCTCAGGGTCCACAACGCGGGTTTATCTATTGGGTTGATGAAGCAACATACCAATCTTCTTTGATAATAACTAAGTTAGCAAAGTCGAGTAAACACTTTGAATCTGAAAATAAGAAGTAGAAGATAGGATTAGTTTGTAGTTGGGTCTTGTCCTTGGCAATTATTGTGTACAAGTTGTAAGCTTTAGCTCTATTGGTTGTGTTTTAAGTTGTAGCGACAATAAACAGTGTGTAATCGTTGTTAGATTTTAAATCAAATATTCAGTTGCATATATATCACATGAAACTACATAGGACCAACACACGATACCCAATAGATTTTTGCCATCCTTTGACGAAACTCCATAGCTTCCTTTTTAGTGTCTGTAATTAAACTTATTGGTTGTCCTGATACTAGTTGCTCCATAAACATACAAACAAATACACCACAATCTCCCAACTCGCTGCTTTGTTGGGGAACATTATCTTCGAGAATAAATTTCATTTTTAATGGTGTCCTTGGGATATTCCTCCTCTCCCAGTAATTAATTTTCTCTAAAAATTTTGCCACTCGCGCCTCAAACTGGGTAAATGTTCCATTTGACTTAAACTCATTATAAGCATTGCTACCCAAACTATCATACAAATGAACTTCCATTGACTCCAGTCGTAATTCACTAAACAACCAATGATTTGGATTGAAATGAATTGAGAAATATACATGCACAAAGTTTATAAAATAAATAATTATTAATATTGCGATAAACACGAAGTATTCTAATAACTGTAATTTCAATAAAATTATATTTATACCCTATCAACATCCCACAAAGGAACCATAAAGTTGGGGTATTTAGCTTTCCCCGAAGCAAATGCAGTCCAATTAAAACTTTCAACCAAAGCATGACAAAGAAAAAAGGTTGGAGGCATGATGGAATAATGGTCACCTTCAAACCGCTTCCCATTAAGTAGTCTAACCCAAATCGTCATATGTTGCCAAGGTTTTGGTACATTCGTTATAAAACAATAACAAACAATTACTTGTAACCATAAATTTATAAATACTTACTATTTCCTCTAACCAAACCGACATCCTTATGACCAAACAACAAACTCCAAAAATTTTTATTTGTGATGAATTTGTAGAATTTGTGTCGCACCTCATACTCGTGAAAAAAATATTTTTGTAAGACAACCTCACCAGCTGGTAAGTAGGGCTATAGACGCAGAACTGTAAAGTCAGGATCAACAGAGAATATTGCAGGATGAGGAAGGGGTGAACTGGTAGCAAGCTTCTTCTTTCATCTTCGCTCCGACTTTGTTGTCATGTGCACCTAAAACATTTCTATTTTATTTTAATAATGATAAAAAAAAAGTTATTTCCATATTAACTACTGTTGTGTACTTGCGTGTAAGGACTACGAACAAACTTTGATGGATTACGAGGCCTAGCGCTAGCGGGGGTGAACCTTCATTATCATCCAAAATCGCTTCATCGATGTAATTTGCAGTCGGCCCCTCATTTTCAAAATTTCCCCATTCATCTAACACATCTTCATCTAAAACCTACATTAATAACTTATATTTATTAATAAATTTTATAATATATTATTAACAATTTATATCTTAGTAAAACAATTCTAGCATATCACTAACCTTTTCTTCATCATTATCAACGAACACTTGCTTATTTAATCCATCATCAACAAATTGATTTGTTTGAAAGGTTACCGGTTCATCAAAATTTATGTGCTGCCATAAATCATCCTCATTCACTTCTTCCACGTTCACCTCGGTGTGTTGCCGGTTCTCCTCGGTGCATTGTTGCCGGTTCCAAAACACCATTTCCTCGAGTGCAATTACCCAATTAAGAAAGACTGTTGGCAGGAGTTGGAGACTGTAACATCCATAAAATTCATGAAAATTTTAAACTTTTAAAACCAACCCACAAATCATCATTGTTTACAATTAGTTTTCAAAACATGTTTAATATCAGAGTTTTCCCAAAACTATAAATCAAAACACGAGGAGGTACACGATCACGCCTTCGCCTTCCCGCGATTATTCAGAGGTACCTACAACATAACCCAAAACTGTAAGCTAATGCTTAGTGAGCTTTCCCTCAAAGTACCAACACACAAACCATATAACAATAACAAACATCATGCATACATAGCCTTCATCATGACTGGACCGCCTTACAGGCCTTCATCCTATCTGGACCGCTCTCCGAGCTTTCGGCCTGACTGGACCACCTCGCAGGCCTACATTCTGTCCGGTTCACCCCAGGTGTCTTGGCCTTCAACACAAAGCAGGACCACCTCAACCCAACCTACCATGACATGTCGACATACACATAACTAATAAACATTTAACCAGACATCAAACAAACAGACAAATTCACAAATCACAAACGCATGCTAACATCGTATCTACCAGGATACAGATCTAACAAATCACTACAGTACACAATCATACGATAAACCAGGATAACAATCTAAAGAGTCGGCCTTGGTACCTTCGACCCGTAGGTACAGTGAGGAAAACTCATCTCGCAAGATGAACATAACTAATAAGGCCTGACTTCGAATTTCAGCTCTCTAACTGATACCTAATTCCATCAAATGACCAATTTCCATTAAAATCCCAAAATACCCTCAAGGTCAGCCTTGGTCAAACTTGGTCAAAGTCAAAGTCAAAGTCCACTGGTCAAACCCACTAAGCCAAATGAGTCAACCCGACCAAGTCAACTCACAAGCTGACCCATGCGAGTTCGCGAGGCGTACCCCGGAGGTATGCTTAGCGTACGTGAAGCCTCGCATTCACCACCATCGGGGTGGTTGACCGAGTACTTGGGGCGTACTTCCACTTAAGCGGGGTGTAACCTCGCAACCCCAAAACTTCATTAAGTGCTTAATGGCTTAAGCACTCAAGCCTATATTTCAGATCTATGACTAAAACACACCCTAGATCCATAAAGTTTCCAACTTTATGATTTTACATGCCTAATAAGAGCTTAACACAAGGTATTAATCCATTAAGACATCCTAAAATATGTATGGAGCACAACTAACCAAAAGGGACTTCATTTTTATGGCTAAGGACCCTTCCTAGGGTCTGAAAGGACAAATAAAAACGTCCAGAACATGCCATGCTCAAGATGAGACTTTTGGGACCAAAAAGATGACGTAAAACCCCCATAACTAGATCTACAAGATTAAGAGACAAAGGTGCAAGATTTATACCTTGAAAGGCTTGCAAATGAAAGATAAATCGCAGATCTAAGGTGCTCATTTCTCCAAGTTGAGCTTGATCTTCTTCCTTCCTCTTCAAATCACTCAAACACACTCTAGAATGCTTGAAATGTCCTCACATGGTGCTTCTAGGGTTTCAAATGACAAAGAGAGGGTAGAGGCTGGTTAGGTGAAGAGAAATAAGGCCATAAAGATGATTAAATACCACCCAAACCCTAAAAATTAGGGTTTCCAACTTTCTTTAGTACGCCCCGCGTACATAGGTGTACGCTTAGCGTACTCCTCCTGCCCAAAATTACGAGAATGCTACTAGGGCTTCAAGGCACATTTTCTTGGACTTAAGGGAGTAAATTTAGAAGTACCTGGACATTAGGATGTTACAATTCTCCCCCACTTGAACTAGACTTTGTCCTCGAAGTCTGCTGCGGCGAACAAATCTGGATAATGCTCCCGCATCTCAGCCTCCGGATCCCAGGTCCACTCGGAGCGCCTCCGGTGTTGCCACCGTACCTTTACCAAAGGTACTTCCTTGTTACGCAAAACCTTCACCTTCCTTTCCAGGATTGCCATCGACTTATCAACATAGTTCAGGCGCTCATCGACTTGAATATCATCCAAGGAAATCACTGCATCCTTATCCAATACGCACTTTCGCAGCTGCGAAACATGGAAACTGTTGTGAATCTGGCTGAGCTCCTCGGGAAGATCCAATCTGTAAGCAACCTTGCCAACCCTAACAATCACCCGAAAAGGACCAATATACCGAGGCCCCAACTTTCCCCTCTTCGTGAAGCGTATGACACCCTTCCAAGGTGAGACCTTCAGTAATACCATGTCGCCGACCTGAAACTCCAACTCGGATCGGCACCGGTCGACATAGCTCTTCTGCCGACTCTGAGCGGTCTGCAGTCTCTGCCTGATCTGCTGAATCAGCTCTATGGTCTGAAGGACCACTTTGGTCCGCCCCATCACCCTGTGACCAACCTCACCCCAATAAACCGGGGTACGACATCTCCGCCCATACAAGAGCTCGAAAGGCGGAGCACCAATGTTGGAGTGATAACTGTTATTATTAGAAAACTCCGCAAGAGGTAGGTAGGAGTCCCAGCTTCCACCGAAATCGATAACACAGGCCCACAACATATCGTCAAGGGTCTGTATCATCCAATCACTCTGGTCGTCGGTCTGAGGATGATAAGCACTGTTGAAGTGCAACCTCGTGCCCAGTTCCTCATGGAACATCTGCTAGAAACGGGAGGTGAACCGAACATCACGGTCTGAAACAATGGAGACCGGATCCCCATGGTGAACAATGATCTCGTGAACATACACATCAGTCACCTTCTCGGCCGGAGAATCTCCCGTATCGCCAGGAAGTTGGCACTCTTGGTCAATCGATCTACGATGACCCAGATAACATCAAAATCCTTTGCCGTCTTCGGCAATTTGGTGATAAAATCCATCGAAATCTGCTCCTATTTCCACATGGGAACCTCCAGAAGCTGCAGCTTGCCATGCAGCCTCTGATGCTCAGCCTTGACCATCCGACAATTCATGCATCCATCAACATACCAAGCTATCTCTCTCTTCATACACGGTCACCAATAACTCAATCTCAAATCCCAGTACATCTTGGTGGCCCACGGATGAATAGAAAAGCAAGACTTATGAGCCTCCTCTAACACAATCTTTCTGACCCCACCAGACATCGAAACCCAGACCCAACCACATCGAATCAACAACCCACGATTATCTGAGACAAATCTGTCAATCTCACCTATGATCCTCTCTTTCTTCCAATTCTCTTCCCGAATACCCTCGGCATGAGCCTCCCTGATCAATCCCAAAAGCGGGGAATCCACTGATATCCTCATTCATGACACCCCATCTAAAGACCCAGCCGACTTGCGGCTCAAAGCATCCACCACTACATTCGCTTTACCCGGATGGTAAAGGATCCCGCAGTCATAATCCTTGACTACGTCCATCCACCTGCGCTACCTCATGTCTAGATTCGGCTAATCCATATATACCTCAGACTATTGTGATCCGTGTAGATAGTTCAACGAACCCCATATAGATAGTGTCTCCAAATATTGAGGGCAAAAACCACCGCCCCCAACTGCAGATCAAGAGTGGGATATCGCGCCTTGTGTGGCTTCAGCTGTCGTGAAGCATAAGCAATCACACGCCCCCTATGCATGAGAACTGCCCCTAAGCCAGTGATGGAGGCATCACAGAATACTACGAAATCCTCAATTCTTTCCGGGAGGGTCAATACTGAGGCCTCGCATAATCTTTGCCGAAGAGTCTCAAATGCCGACTGCTGCTCAAGGCCCCATCGGAAATCCACCCCTTTCTCGTGAGACGAGTGAAGGGTACTGCAATCTTGGAGAAATCCTGAATAAATCTCCGATAGTACCCTACCAAAACCAAGAAACTCCTGATATCCGAGGGAGATTTCGAAACCTCCCACTGCATCACGGCCTCGATCTTGGCCGCATCGACCAAAATCTCATCCTGGTTAACGAGGTGCCCAAGGAACTGAACCTCTTGTAACCAAAACTCGCACTTTGAGAACTTAGCATAAAGTCGTTCTCTCCTCAAAACCCCCAAAAGCTCGCAAAGATGCTCCTCATGCTGCTCTCTGGTCTTGGAATATACCAAGAAATCATCAATAAACACAATAACGGAACGATCGAGCATCGACCTGCATACCCGATTCATCATCCATAAACACCACAGGCGCATTGGTGAGCCCAAATGGCATCACCACGAACTCGTAATGCCCATAACGAGTCCAGAACGTGGTCTTCTCCATGTTCTCCTCTCTCACCCTAACCTGGTGTTACCCAGACCTCAGATCTATCTTGGAGAATCAAGACGCACCCTGCAACTGATCGAAGAGGTCATCAATCCGCAGAAGAGGATAACGGTTCTTCACGATTAACTTGTTCAACTCCCGGTAATCAATGCACATCCAGTACGAACCATCCTTTTTCTTGACGAACAGTATCAATCCCCCCCACGGAGAACTGCTCGGCTTGATGAACTACTTGCCTAGCAGCTCCTGCAGCTGAGATGACAACTCCTGCAACTCAGTCGGTGCCTGGCGGTACGACGCCTTGGCAATCGGGGCCGCACCTGGCACAAGGTCAATCCTGAACTCGACCTGCCTCTCGGGAGGCACACCGGGTAACTCCTCTGGAAACACATCTGCAAATTCCCTGACTACCGGGACCTCTGAAACTGAATTGCAATTACCCACACGCGTATCCACCACATAAGCCAAGTAGCCCGCACACCTATGTTGAATATACTGCCTAGCCCTGGCTACGGAACAAAACCCTGAACCCATCCTGGTGCCCCCCACCCCCCCATAGATAACCAGTTCTCCCCCACTTGGGTTTCGAACTACCACGCGCTGGCCCTCACGATCGATCATCGCACCAAACCGGCTCAGTCAATCAATGCCCACAATCACACAAACATCCCCCATGAAAATAGGGATCAGATCGATCAGATAAGGCACCCCGAAGTTCTCCAATACACAACCCTGATATATTGATGACACAGAAACCCCGTGTTCGTTGGCGATAGAAACCCGCAATGGACACTCTAATTCCTCAATAGGAATATCAAACTCTCTACTGAACGAACAAGATACAAAGGACCGACTTGCACCCGAGTCAAAAAACAGAAGAGCACGCAAAGAGTTCACTAGGAATGTACCTAACAGAGGCACACATATAAGCATAACACAAAACATAATCAACAGAATAATGAATAGATACATACCAGTCACAACATCTGGAGCTGCTCTGGCCTCCTCGGCAGTGAGTTGAAAAGCGTGACCTTGAGCCCTCGGGGGCTCCTCCATCCTCTGGCGCCCATCGGTGATCCTCAAAGTAGCTGGCGATGGGGCCGACGCCGGCTTGGTGGCGAGCAATGGACAGTTGACATTCATATGGCCAACCTGATCACAATGATAGCAAATCCTGGAACTCGAAGCTAGGACTGGCTGCGGCAATCCCTCGTATAGTGCCCCTCCTTACCACATTTGTGGTATCCACTGGCTGGGCGACAAGCCCCCTCATGAACCTTGCTGCACTTTCCACAAGTGCGACCCCTCTGCCCTCCTGATCTAGAATCAGCGGCCTTGAACCGCTTTGGCGCTGGCTGCGACTGTGCCAGGGCCGGTCTCTGCTCCCTCAGCTGAAGCTCTATCTCAATCTCACGCCGCCTGGCGGCCTCCTGTAACTCCAACAAGGTATCATAACGCTGGGGGGGGGGGGAACTGCATGATATCCATCTTGAGCATGCTCAAGTAACGGGTCATATAAGCCTGCTGAGAAGAAAACTCAGGACAAACCATGGCCCTCTCTGTGAACATCCTGGTGATCTCCGTCACCGACTATGTCCCCTGCCTCCGATCTAAAAACTCCTGGGCCAATCTCTCGCGCTCTACCCGCGACACATATCTAGCACGGAACATCTCCGAGAACTGCTCCCAAGGAATAACAGCTCTCTGCTTAGCAAAATACGATCTCGTAACAAATCTCCACCAATCCTTCGCTCCGAACCTCAAAAGTTTCAGAGCACACCCGACCTTCTGGTCAGCTGGGCAAGAGCAGGTGAAAAAGCATCCCTCAACATCAGATAGCCGCCTCATGGCTATGATCGGGTCTTGAACTCCATCAAAAGTCAGGGGCTTCGTATTGTCGAATTCCCGATACTGAAAGACCCGCCCAGTACCAATCCCTGCAGCCACGACGGCTGCGGTGGCTACAGCAGCAACAGCCTCAGACAAAGCAGCATACCTGTCATCAAAGAACTCCATCATCGCGGTCTTGATAGACCCAAAAATCTCTGGTATCTTCCCTCAGATAATATTCACAACCTCCTCATTGATAATCTCTCTGATGCGGTCCTCAGTCATAGCTGGCCCATCCTGGCTGCCAGCGCCTGATCCTGACCCGGATCCTGTCTCGAAACGTCTCGTCGCCACCATACTGAAAATAAATCAGGAAGATATCAGACAACACCCATATAAATAGGGGAACCAATTGCCAACAAAGCCCTAGGGGTTATGACTTCCCTGTTACGCGTACGGGTCATGTGCTTTCAGTAGTACGGGTCCATACTACCTTCCACACCTACCTGTATTTGTCTCATAGGATCATCACAACAGCCCTAACAATACATACTAGCATACTTATTCATTCAATCCTCACTCCCTAGAGGAAGGCTAAACACCACGAGACTGGTCGGCTAACCCCACACAACTCATCCATGAAACTTTCACCAACCCTGCAACATTCATGTATGCTAATATACATAACACTGGATCCTATAGACAGTTGAATATTCGATCCTACCCTAATCCCTTCTTCAAACAAGAACAGGAAATAAGGCAAAAAGAAACATTCTCAGGCTATAGAATCTTAGTTATATATGACCATGATGCATACACTAAGAAACTACAGTAATGATGTCAATTTCATATAAGGAAGAACCCTAGGCTATCATGCATCATATAATCAGGCAATTTTATCATGAAAATTCCTGAAGATCCCTAGCCTATCGCTAGCATGTTGTTCTAACATATCACAATATCAAATAACAGTGTGGTAATTTGGGGTCTACTTACTAGCTCCGGTTGATCGTACAACTTGCATCCTCCTTAATTATTTTGAAAACCATTTGAAAATTATTTTAAAATCTTTTTCCTTAGATTGAGACTGGATTTACACAAGTGTTCCTCCAATTCCCTCAAACCAAGGATCGGATACCAACTTGTAACATCCATAAAATTCTTGAAAATTTTAAACTTTTAAAACCAACCTACAAATCATCATTGTTTACAATTAGTTTTTAAAACATGTTTAATATCAGAGTTTTCCCAAAATCATAAATCAAAACACGAGGAGGTGGACGATCACGCCTTCACCTTCCCGCGATCATCTGTGGTACTTGAAAGATAACCCAAAATTATATGCAATTCTTAGTGAGCTTTCCCTCAAAGTACCAACACATAAAACATATAACAATAACAAACAACATGCATATAGAGCCTTCAGTACGACTAGACCGCCTTACATCCCTTCAGCCTATCTGGATTACTCTTCGGTCCGCCCTGGGTGTCTTGGCCTTCAGCACAAAGCAGGACCGCCTCAACCCAACCAACCATGACATGTCGACATACACATAACTAATAAACATTTAACCAGACATCAAACAAACAGATAGATTCACAAATCACAACCGCATGCTAATGATGGGTTTGAGCCAAAAGAACATCCTATGTGCTCATGCAAACCCTAATGCTTGGATCTAGGTTTATCTAATTGTACATGCATTCATCCAAGACTTTCAAACCCTAGATCTAATGAGAGTAATTCGAAATTATAAGAAACAAGTCAGATCTAGATCATTACCTCTTGTTATTTGCTTGAATCTTCTTGTCTTTGAAGCTTAGAGTCACAAGTGTCACTCCTCTAATGGCTTACAAACACCAATAGCAAAAGAATGATCTTGGAGAGAGGTTGGAGGCTTCTTGAAATCAGATCTATCACTCTTAGGGTTAGGGTAGCCGATTTCTGTAGCCTAGGGGTCCTATTTATACTGGAGCTGCTAGGGTTTCCATCTAAACCCTAATGGACAACTTAAGCCTTAAGCAATCCAAGGAGGTTTCTAGAATAAGGCCTTATGGTCGAAATTATGGATGGACACATCCTAATTTCGTCCAAGCCTATTCTAAGAGGCTCCTCAGCCCAATACTCAACTATCACACATTTGACAGTTTAAGTCCCTGATATTAAATTAATATCTTTTAGCCACAGAATTAATTTCTTAATTAATTCTTGTCTAATATTAATTTAATTATATGATTTCTCCATTAATATATTATTCATATATATATATATATATATATATATATATATATATATTAATAAATCATAATAACCTCTTTCTTAATAAATCATCTTATCATGTTGCTTTGGTGAAGGCAACCCAAAAGGACCATACACAACCGGGTCAAGTACTTACCAAATATAGTTACGGGCTTAGACACTAATCCAACTGTCTCCCACTTGGATAAGTCTAGTAACTACAAATGTAAGCACAATCTGATTAGCAATTGTAGCTCTCAAAGACGCTGTCAAACTCTGATCTTATCAATAACCTGTCCTTTAGATAAGTGATCGTATATTCCTCTGTTCTAGATATCGTGTGGACAATTACATGGAACATAGTCATACTTATTGTCCAGCAGTTCGTTTCTCGATCTCTGATTTATTTGACATAGAACTTAATTGAACACATCAATTCAGTCCTAACCGGGCCCGACACATAAGTCAAATCAAATGATCGAGGGGCCCTGATATCGCTTTTACCCTCTTAGGATAAAAGGAACAGATAAACTTCGACTTATATGCATTTACTATCCACTAATCAAATCATACACAACAATGCGTTTTATAACATCAAGTTACTGATGCGTTTACGGATTATCAATGCACAACCAATTAGCAAACAATAAACCATATATCTAGGTTTTAAGGCCATATGATATTATCGTCTTGCGATCACTCGTGATAATTTCCATGAAGTGATTCTAGCAAGCGTGGGTTTATTCCAATGCTCAAATCAAGTTCATAAGCACTCATGAACGTTGTAGAAAACTTATGCTATGTCTAATACACTTTAGACAATCTACACACCAATTCATGACAGTCTTCATTCATACCTACTTCCAACATATGAGCGACTGTGGACCGTTCAAATAATCTTGTTATTCAGGAAGTCAAAACATGCAAAATGAAACAATAGGTAAATGATTAACATAAGACAGTAACATTACTAATAAATAATACTCTTTTATTTAATCATCGAATGTTAATTACAATTTATCTATTACACGTTTCTAAACTACCTAATCTAAAATAATATCGTCATTCAGCCCGATGCTCCTAGCGTGCTGCAAGTGCTTAACCCTGTTCAGTCCCTTCGTAAACGGATCTGCTGGGTTATCCTCTGACGATACCCTCTTTACTACGAGGAGTCCTTCTTCCACCCGATGTCGAATAAAGTGATATTTTCTTGATTTTCCTGCCCAACTGATTCTCCACTTCTTGCTTGAACTCTTTGAACTTTTCAAAGTTTTCTGACTTTTGCCTGATTAAGTAGATATAACCATATCTGCTATAATCATCGGTAAAAGTCACGTAGAAGCGGAAGGCATCCCTTGTGGTGGATCTAAATGGTCCACATACATCTGTATGTATGAGGTCCAATAAACCCTCACCCCTTGCACAAGTGCTAGTGAAGGGTGATTTGGTCATCTTTCCAAGTAAACAAGATTCGCACACGTCATCGTCCCTAAGATCGAATGACTCCAACACTCTATCCTTTTGGAGTTGGGCGATGCGCTTCTTGTTGACATGTCCAAGACGACAATGCCACAAGCATACTTTATCCATACTATTGGAAGAATCGACACACAACACATCATTTCCTAAGTTATCTACAACCATCACAGTTTCATATATTCCATTACAAGGCAATGCTTCAAAATATAAAACATTATTAAGATAAGCATAAATAGAACCCTTTTCATTATCAAATGAATATCTAAATCCTTGTCTATATAAACCATGAAATGAAATGATGTTTCTTGCCATATCTGGCGAATAGCAACAATTGTTTAAATCTAAACCTAATCCATTACTAAGCACCAAGGAATAAACTCCAATCTTGGTGACAGGCAACGATCTTCTGTTTCCCATGATTAGATTTATTCTTCCATGCTCCACATCCCTATTTGTTCTTAGTCCCAGCAAGTCAGAACATATGTGAAAACCACATCCTGTGTCAAGAACCCAAGAATTAGCATGCGATGAATCATTAGATTTAATTGTGTAAATACCTGCGAAAGATGGCTTGATCTTCCCATCCTTGATGGCCTGCAGATATTCTGGGCAGCTTCTCTTCCAATGCCCTATCTTGTGGTAGTGGTGGCACTCTGCCTCCTTAGGGTTAGAGTTGGGCTTAGCAGAACCAACTTTGGTTCCACTAGAAGAGGTACCATCTTGGGACTTTCCCTTGTGGTGGCTTTTTGAGGGAGCCTTCCTCTTCTTACCCTTCCCTTGTCTTATTTCCTAGACAGGAGCAGCAGCGGGAGTTGAAGTTGATGCAACAGATTTATCCTTGAGGTTGCTCTCAGCAGTCCTCAACAAGCCTTGAAGCTTGCTCAAAGAGACCTCCTCCTTGTTCATGTGGTAGCTCATGAGGAACTGGCTATAGCAGGGAGGCAAGGAGTGAAGGATGATATCAATTTCCAGCTCTTCATCAAAGTTCACATTTAACTTCAGTAGGCGATTGACATATCTCTGCATCTTTTGCAGATGAGAGGTAAGGGACTCTCCATTACCCATTTTGGTAGTGATCATCGAAGTGATGATCTCATACCTTTCTTGCCTAGCGCTCTGGTGGTACCGGTCCAGCAGATCTTGGTGCATCTCGTATGGGTACATGTCCTCATAGGACTTCTGGAGTTCTGCAGTCATAGTCGCCAGCATGATGCAATGGACTTTCGTGGCATCACGCTCGTGGGCCTCAAAGGCCGCGATCTCTTCAGCGGAGGCAGTGTTGATGTCAATCTCCTTCAGCTTCTCATCGAGGACATACTATTTGTCCTCGTAGCGAGTGACCATGCGAATGTTGCGGATCTAATCATTGAAATTGGACCCGTCAAAGATCACTCTCCCACATAAGTTCATGAGCGAGAACGAGCCAGAGGAGTTTGAACCAGAAGCGTTGTTGTTGACGTTCGACATCTAAAAAAGAAAAGGAACAAAGTTTGATTAGAAATGAATCCCCAATTAAACATCCAAATGAGAAATTAGGGCTAGGAACCAACAACATTATTCACAAATTAGAAAATGGATGCCGTAATCTAACAAGCAAATAATTTGAAGGTAAGTGAATGACGATTCACTAATTCTCCACCATGAAAAACGAAAAAAGAGATTAAGTTTTAAATGTATTGAAAAACTCCTAGATCTTTTGAGATTCATTGAACCTTTCAATGGCATGTTTAAATCTCGATATGCCCCTCTAGTTTGTGACTGGGATGTCGAGGATCACAAAGCGGGTGTGAATAACCATGCAAATATACATGGTGCCCTCATTGTTACAGTCACCTATCCGATGTGCCGGTTAACCACACACTCTCCATCAAACTATGACAAACAATGAGTCACCCTTTGCCACCTTTGCTTATAACCCAATTAATGTGCCGGTTAACCACACATGCTCCATTAATGTCTTAGCAAGGGTACAAAATGTAATTTCATGGAATTGCATCGAATTCACTTTTTGCCTAAAGTAACTAAGATTGAGAATTTTGTAAAAACATTTAGTTACTTTTATAATTCATTATACTTATTAATGAGAAAGTGGTTGCCCTATCCTACCCGTTCGGCTAACGACCCTCCACCAATCAAGGAAGCGGTGGGTGAGAGTGGACACCCATTAAACGACCATTTTATAGGCCATAACCTTATACCCCCCTTATAGATCGACTTCGTGAATGAGGCCTACTAACGGTAAGACTAGCATTTAAGTTATACATATATATATATATATATATATATATATATATATATATATATATATATATATATATATATATATTAATCTTATAATATTATAAAGTATAAGGTTGAATTTTAAAACTTGTAAAATTCTAAGGGTTGAAATTTAAGTAGTTCAAATTAAACTTTTAATCACAAAATTTAAATTTCAAAACTTGAGGACAAGTTTTGAACTTTTACAAAACACAAAGGATCAAATAGCAAATAATTTAAATTAAACAATTAATTTAATGATTATCTAAATTTGACATAGTCAATTTTACTTGCAAGATAATCTAACAATTAATTCAAATAATCAAATATTATCAAATACGGAATTTATTATTTAAACAATTGATAATTATCTTTTGATTTGGTAAGGATAATCATAAAACAGTAATAAAATTCGGATTTTATTAGTCAAAAACGATTTAGGTAATTATCCTTAAGCAAAACAGCAAGAAATCCCGAAAATCCCTCTGACAGACGCTCCGACTCGCCGAGTCCCCTTATGGACTCGTCGAGTTCATCCTACTCGTCGAGCCCACTATGGAACTCGCCGAGTCTGTCAGTCAGGGGGCAAAAAATTCGATTTTAAAGATTGAATGAAGACACAAAGCATCAATACAATAGAAACCAATCAAGGCTCTGATACCACTGATGGGTTTGAGCCAAAAGAACATCCTATGTGCTCATGCAAACCCTAATACTTCGATCTAGGTTTCTCTAATTGTACATGCATTCATCCAAGACTTTCAAACCCTAGATCTAATGAGAGTAATTCGAAATTATAAGAAACAAGTCAGATCTAGATCATTACCTCTTGTTATTTGCTTGAATCTTCTTGTCTTTGAAGCTTAGAGTCACAAGTGTCACTCCTCTAATGGCTTACAAACACCAATAGCAAAAGAATGATCTTGGAGAGAGGTTGGAGGCTTCTTGAAATCGACTCTATCACTCTTAGGGTTAGGGTAGCCGATTTCTGTAGCCTAGGGGTCCTATTTATACTGGAGCTGCTAGGGTTTCCATCTAAACCCTAATGGACAACTTAAGCCTTAAGCAATCCAAGGAGGTTTCTAGAATAAGGCCTTATGGTCGAAATTATGGATGGACACATCCTAATTTCGTCCAAGCCTATTCTAAGAGGCTCCTCAGCCCAATACTCAACTATCACACATTTGACAGTTTAAGTCCCTGATATTAAATTAATATCTTTTAGCCACAGAATTAATTTCTTAATTAATTCTTGTCTAATATTAATTTAATTATATGATTTCTCCATTAATATATTATTCATATATATATATATATATATATATATATATATATATATATATATATTAATAAATCATAATAACCTCTTTCTTAATAAATCATCCTATCATGTTGCTTTGGTGAAGGCAACCCAAAAGGACCATACACAACCGGGTCAAGTACTTACCAAATATAGTTACGGGCTTAGACACTAATCCAACAGCTAACATCATATCTACCAGGATACAGATCTAACAGATCACTACAGTACACAATCATACGATAACCAAGGATAACAATCCAAAGGACAGGCCTTGGTGCCTTCGACCCGTAGGTACAGTGAGGAAAACTCACCTCGCAAGATGAACAAACTAATAAGGTCCGACTCCGAATCTCAGTTCTCTAACTGATACCTAATTCCATCAAATGACCAATTTCCATCAAAATCCCAAAATATCCTCAAGGTCAAACTTGGACAAAGTCAAAGTCAAAGTCCACTGGTCAAACCCACTAAGCCAAATGAGTCAACCTGACCGAGTCAACTCAACCGAGTCAACTCACAAGCTGACCTATGCGAGTACGCGGGGTGTACCCCGGAGGTACGCTTAGCGTACGTGAAGCTTCGCATTGACCACCATATGGGTGGTTGACCGAGTACTTGGGGCGTACTTCCACTTACGCGGGGCGTAACCTCGCAACCCCAAAACTTCATTAAGTGCTTAATGGCTTAAGCACTCAAGCCCATATTTCAGATCTATGACTAAAACACACCTTAGAGCCATAAAGTTTCCAACTTTATGATTTTACACGCCTAATAAGATCTTAACACAAGGTATTAATCCATTAAGACATCCTAAAAGATGCATGGAGCACAACTAACCAAAGGGACTTCATTTTTATGGCTAATGACCCTTCCTAGGGTCTGAAAGGACAAATAAAAACGTCCAGAACATGCCATGCTCAAGATGAGACTTTTGGGACAAAAAAGATGACATAAAACCCCCATAACTAGATCTACAAGATTAAGAGACAAAGGTGCAAGCTTTACACCTTGAAAGGCTTGCAAATGAAAGATAAATCCCAGATCTAAGGTGCTCATTTCTCCAAGTTGAGCTTGATCTTCTTCTTTCCTCTTCAAATCACACAAACACACTTTAGAATGCTTGAAATGTCCTCACAAGGTGCTTCTAGGGTTTCAAATGACAAAGAGAGGGTAGATGTTGGTTAGGTGAAGAGAAATGAGGCCATAAAGATGCTTAAATACCACCCAAACCCTAAAAATTAGGGTTTCCAACTTTCTTTAGTACACCCCGCGTACATAGGTGTACGCCCAGCGTACTAGGGTGTGCCCTAGTACGCTTAGTGTACACACATGTACGCTTAGCGTACTCCTCCTGCCCAAAATTATGAGAATGCCACTAGGGCTTCAAGGCACATTCTCTTGGACTTAGGGACAGAAATGGCATATAATAACTTAAAGGGGGTAAATTTAGAAGTACCTGAAAATCGGGATGTTACAGAGACATTTCTTTTGCCCCTTCAAAAATGAAAAAAAAAAAACAAAAAAGAAATGCGGGCAGGATGGAGCTCGGAAGAGGGTTCGAGAATAGGTTAGGGTCCAGTTCTTAAGATTTAGCTAATAAAAAAGTTCCAAACCTTTATGCATGCACCTCCGTACAAGTGTTGCGTACAAGTTCCGGCCATGATGATCGCGAAAGATCAAACCAATTTGAACCGCTCACATCACAGGAGGCAAGTAACTGATTAAGGAAAGGCATGAGTTTCATTTTCCAAGTAATATATGAAAAAAAAAGTTCTTATTAGCTTTCACCCATTCTCCACTTCAAAAGGAGCCAAATTTAAAGAACTTAAGACTTTTTAGACGGCCCCAAAGAAAGAAGTACAAGAGCTGAAGTCGATTCGCCATCAGAGAAGGAGGTGTAATTCGCCATATCTTCTATACTTGGTTTGCCACTTTGTCTTGTTCTTGCTTCGGATCGTCCACTAGAAGATAGACTAGATGATGATTCTTCTTGCCTTCTAAAATGGTTTCGCACCGGGGATGGAACTGAAGTCGGTTCACCAAACACATACTCTAGACAAGACAAATAATATGATTTTGTTGTCTCCTATTCACTCGGTATCATCTTATGTCTAGGTCTACGTCCCTCCTAAAAAAGTTATATATATATATATATATATATATATATATATATATATATATATATATATATATATATATATATATATATAACAAATTAACAAGTAGTTTCAGATATTTTTTGATGATAAAAATCATACATTAGTTTATAAAACTGTTTTCTATCTTTGCTTATAAACTTATGATTACTGATTAGAACTTGTAAAGCTTTTAATTGATTACAATAATAATGACGATTAGCTTGTATCTTTGAATCAGACATGATGAATAATAAAAGAACAAAAGTTATTTAAATATTTCAAGCATGAATTTGATTAACTTGATTATTATTAAATGCGAGTATTATTTTAACAAAAATTTCAAACTTTGTAGAATTAATAGTTAGAATAACTCGAAATGAGATTGCCATAGAGATAATACAACAATTGAATAAAATTTTCTATATATTACCTTCTTTTAAATTACAATCAGAGCATCCGTCTGGAGCAAGTATGATTTGAAAATCTAAAGATTTTGAACATCTAGAAGTAGATAGGAGAACACTTTTCTTAGACATGAACTAAACATTAGAGAGAAATTTAATGAGAGAAATTTTTAGAGAACCTAGAGATGATTCTAATTAAAACATATCTCCTCAATATATAGGAGTCTTGGAGTCTTGAAATATCTTGAAACGGGAAACCGAAGGATTACCGGATCAATCTTGAGAATTATTGAATCAACTTGCATTTGTCGGAGTGTAGATGTGGCAGACAAAACTGTAAAGCTTTTGACAAATTGGCATCATATTTTGTCATTTTTTGATAATGGAAAATCATCTTTTGCGATAATGGAGCATCTTCTTTCATCTTTGTAAAAGTTGTTTGTTTTCTTGTAATAATTTAACATCTTATCTCTGCAGAGGATTTGATAATATTTTTGATAATTGATGTACTCACACAGTGTATAAATTTGATAACAGTAAATACTAACACACACAGTGTATAAATTTGATAACAGTTGAATAAATACTAAGACAATTTGATAACACGTAGTACTACCCCCCTTGAATAACAAACACTTTTGCAAAATACCTAAAAAGGGATGACACCAAGGGTGGAGGGTGAAATACGAAATGAAAGAATACCTTACATTAAAGGTATAACACCAAAATTAAAAATTTAATTAATCTGCAAATGGATCATCAAAAGGATCTTGAGCATCTTGAAAATTATTTTTGACAGATGAGGGAGTATTTTCTGAATTAGTTGGAGAATTGCGAATTTCTTGAAGTAATTGTTGTAGATCTTCAGGGGAAGAATTTGCAGCGGCACGAATTTTGCTAATAAGATTAGCATCTGGAGAAGATAGACTCTTGATAAGATTCGCTTCAATTTCTGGCTTTTGATTATACATTGATTGATAATGATTGAAAACAGCCTGCTCGTTTGCTTGAGAAATTGTGACTTTATCCCACCATTTTAGACGAAATTGTCTATTGAGCCAAGGGGGATTTAAGTCTGCTGCTTCTTGATAAGAGAATGTCCAGGACATGATCCATGGAACTTTGAATAACATGGTGAACTGTAACAAATATTCAAATTCTGGGATTTGTTGAATAAATAGTTCTTTGAATTTAGAAAATCCTTTGAGAATTTCAGTGGGTAAACAAATAGGAACAAGTCCCATATAACGATACCAATTGACAAACCATCTGGGGTATTCACAGTTGAAATTTTTATCAAAGAAAATGAACCATGAATGAGAATAGTTTCGAAGAAAAAATGCTTTAGTCCAAGCTTCTTGGTAATCATAATATGAATATCTTGGATAAGCAGGGAATTGATAAAGGGGTTTTTCGAAGGAAAGATTGGATTTGTTGAAATTTGTGTTTCAGAAGGAATAGGTTTTGAAAAAGGGCTAATTGATTGAACTGGAGAAATGTTTGGAGTAGCTAGTTTTGATTGTAGCATGTTTGAATAAAGTTGAGAATTTTTTGCAATTGGAGTTAATGGGGAAAAACGATTTTGACTTGAGAAAGGAACAAGCTTTTGATTAACTGGTTTCTTGTCTTCAATCTTGGAGGAAGACGATGAACTCATTTTCCCTGCAAAAATTCACGAGAAAGAAAATCTGGTAATGAATTGCTTTCTCCTTTTATAAATTCAATATCGAAATCAAAATTGCCCAACAATGCTTGCCATCTAGCAAAAATTTGTTTAGAAATAATATTTTTAACATCCTTTTCTAAAATTGATTTTGCAGATTGACAATCAATTCTTAATAAAAACTTTTTCATAAATAAATCATCTTCAAATTTAGTAATACATAAAACAATACTTAAAATCTCCTTTTTAACAGTTGAATAATTCTTTTGAGTATTATTCCAAGCACCTGAATAAAAACGAACCAATTGTTCTTCAGAGGAATTTGATAATTTTTGTTTTAAAATACCTCCAAATCCAATATCACTAGCATCAGTTTCGACTATGATATTAGCATGAGGATGTGGTAAATTTAAACAAGGTAAAGAAGGAATTTTTTGTTTTATAAGTTTAACAATATTAGTATGTTCTTGAGTCCAAGGTTCTGGATTGTTTTTTAATCTATTATAAAGAGGTTTGCAAAGAGTTCCTAAATCTTTGAAAAAATCATGAATATAATTTAAACATCCTAGAAACCGTTGAAGTTGTTTTTTATCTATAATTTCATCAGGAAATTTATTAGAAAATTCTAAACTTCTTATAATAGGTTTAATAGTATTATTAACAATGTTATGTCCTAAAAATCTAATTTCATTTTGAAATAAATGCATTTTCTTAGCTGAAACAGCTAAGCCATTTTTATAAATTAAATCATAAAACTGATTTAAATGTTTGAAATGTTGATCAATAGATTTTGAAAAAATAAGAACATCATCAATATAGACAATTGAAAAACTATTTATAGGAATGATAATATCATTCATAACGTTTTGAAATTCAGAAGGAGCATTCTTTAAACCAAAGGGCATAACGTTCCACTCATAATGTCCAAAAGGAACATTAAAACCTGTTTTGTATTTATCTTCTTCATGAATTTGAATTTGCCAAAAACCAGATTTCATATCGAATTTTGAAAATATTTTTGAATCATAAAGTTTTTTCAATAAATCTCTTTTATTAGGAATAGGATATCTAATCCAATCTAAAACTTTATTTAAAGGTTTATAATTGATAACTAATCTTGGTGATCCTCTTTCTAATTCAGCAGCATTCATAACATAGAAAGCTGAACAAGACCAAGGAGATTTAGAAGGTCTAATTAATTTTTTGTCCAATAAATCTTGAATTTCTTTTTTACAATGAGCTTCTAATTCATTATTCATATGAATAGCTCTTGATTTTGAAGGAATATCTTTTTCATTAAAAGTTTTAATATAAGGTAATCTGACAATATGTTGTTTTCTGTTCCAAAAGGCGTTTGGAATATTTGAGCAAACATTATTTTCAAACTTTTGTTTTAAAGCTATAATTTTGTCTTGAATATACTTATCTTGTAATTGATTATGTATACGAAAATCATTAATTTCATTGATAAGCTAATTTGCTTGTTTTGTTTTATAATTAAGAATATTAATAGTTGAATAAGACGGAGGTTCACAAAATTTAAACATAATTTCTTTTCCAAAAACTTTAGTAATAATTCCATCATCTTGAACCATAAAAGGATATAATTTAGTAATAAAAGGTGTTCCTAAAATTAAAGGAGAAGTAAGATTTTTTACTAAAATTAAATGAGTTTTATAACAATAATCTTGATTGTTACAAATATGAACATCGGAAACTTTATAATTTATTTTTAAACTGGTTCCTTCAGCTCCAGTAAGCCTAGAAGAAGTTTTTTCATAAAATTGAGTGGGAAATATACCTTCTTGTATACAGTTCATATCAGCACCACTATCAATTAGAGCAGTAATATCCATTTTAAAATTATCCTTTACTAAAGTTATTTGAGTATTCCATTTTTGAGAAATTTGATCATTTATAATTCTTTCGATAACCTTTTCATCTTTATTATCATTATTTTGAGAATTAATAATATTTTTTCCCTTTTCAAGAGTTATAATTTTGCCTTTAATTTCTTTTATGTCTTGTTTAACTGATTTTAATTCTTCTTGAAGTTCTTGCATGGAAATGGGTTTTGTTTCAGAAAATCTTTCATATATGTCCTTTAAATTAAAAATTTTTGTATTATCTGAAACAGAATTTTCATTCTTGTTAAGCATTTGTTTTATTAACAGTTCTTGGATATTTTTATCTTTAATGGAATCTAAATTTTTTAAAAGATCTTTGTCATTGTTTGTAAGGACATTAATTGAATAATTACAATTACATTTTCCAACACATTCACATGTATCAGAATCTTCCGAACTTGAACTATTTTGCTCTAAAATGTTTAAATCATTTTCTTGAAAATCGGAAAAACTAGAATCAGAATTGGAATCAGAATTTAACATAATTTTTCTAATTTGTTCTTTTAATTCTTCCGAAATATTTAATTCATTAATTTTTGTTTTTGCATAACAATTATTAGCATTATGACCATTACGACCACATTTATGGCAAATAATAATGTCTTTTGATTTTCTTTTAGATTTTTTATTAGATTGTTTATAAGGGTTTTTTGATGTTGAAAATTTATTTTTCTTATAATTCTTATAATTTTCTGTTTTATTATATTTCTTTTTCTTGAAATATTTTGAAGACTTTTTATTATATTTTTTGGTTTTTGAAGTAGACGGACCTGTTAATGGTTGATAACCATATTGTTGACAAAAATTTCCTAATTCATTTTTACTATTAATTCTATCCTTTTTAAGTTTTTCTTTAAATCTAAGGTCAGCACAAATAGCTAATCCTTCCTTATTAATATAATTAATTAAATCTCCATAAGTTAGGTTTTGATAAGGAATTGTATTATTAAAATTTTCTCTTAATTTTTGTCTAATTCTTTCGGCAAAAAGTTTTGGAAGTCCAGCAATAAAACGTTCTTTCCAATAAGATTCTTTACAATCAGGTCTTGAAAAAACTTTAACGAGATAATTATCTTTGTACCATCTGAAATCAGTTAATTTTCTACAATGTAAGTTCATTAGAATTTCAGAAGTTCTTTCTTGAAAAGTAGTAGGATCTCCTACAAAGTTTTTGATTATAGCAAAAATTAAAGTATTAACCATATCATCTTCTTGAGTTTGAATAGGTAAATTATTTTCTTGTTTTATAACGGTTTTCTTGGCAGTTATTATAAAATTCTTTTCTTCTGGTGTAATATAGAAATCCCACCAACCTTTAAGAGTACCAGTAAACCCAGAAATAATAATATTAACAATTTGAAGTTGAGTATTATTGTGAGACTTGTAAGCATTAGCTGCCATGGTCATTTCTTGAACAATATTAAGAATTTGATGTTCAGAGTTACCATCGATATTCCATTCGTAAACAGAGGTACCATCGTAAGCTGAACGATCATATTGAAAAGCTCTTTCTTCAATTTGAACATCAGGAAGAGAAGGTCTATTCCAATAATTTTTAATAGTTAGTTTTGGATTATTACCAAAAGAATTAATCTTATTTAATCTTGAAAAATCATTTGTAAGCTGATTTATATCATCATTATCATTTATGAATTGTTGAGTAAGATTGTCTAAATTTAATTCACTTTCATTATTACTTTCGTCAGATTCGTCAAAAGATTCATTATTTGTTTTTAACATATTTATAGATACGTTTTTTGAAATACGAAAATTAGTAAGTCTTTTTTCTAATTCATCAATTAAATCTTTATTTCCAAGATTAAAATTTCCATTTATTTGATGAGGAATAAAGCTGACATTACTAGAGCTTGCTATATTATTATAAAATTTTTTTGTTTCAATTTTATTTTCTTTTGATAACTGTAAATTTATAGTATTTTCTTCAATCCTACTTAGTTGATCTGAAATAGTTAAAAGAGTTTCATTCGAATAATTATTTTGATAAATAATATTTTGAAAACATTTTTCATTTGTTATCTGACTCGGAACTTTAACTAAAGGAGTTGCAATAAAATTATTATCAATAATGATTTCCTTTTTTGGCGGATATTCAGAAATAATTTCTTGATTAGTAATAACATCCTTGTATGTTTTTGAAGAAACAGGAAAAACAGTTTGCATTTTAAAAGGATAATCTATATTATGTTTAGGAACATAAATCAATTCGAACCATTGAAAAAACGGAGAGTGAATTTGATTTGATAAAACATAATCTTCCCAAAGACCAAAATGTAAAAATCTTATATAATATGAAAAGTTTTCTTCATGCCAAATTCTTTTTGTATTATTATAATCTTTATAATATTCTTCTTCTTTTAAATAATCAAAATTAACATATGAAGGTATTTTAGAAATATCTATATTAATATTCATTTTAACAAGTTGATTGATTTATTCTGAAAGATATATTTTTAATAATACTAAGTTGAGCACTAATAACAATATATTTATTTTTAATCATTTTTGATAAACAATATATTATCTCCTTTTGAATATTATAATTATATGTGTCCTTTTCAATATTAGATAATTTAATTTCTTCGTCTTCTTTAAGTTGTTTAATTCTATTTATTTCTTTAGAAACGCTTGCAATAATTTGCCATCTAGTCTTTAATAAATTATTCCAAAAAGTATTATTATTACAACAACTAATCTGTCTTTTAGAACTCATTAACACGTATATTTAGATAAATTTGTTAAATAATTATCAATATGTATATTAAAGGTTTTTAATACTGCTTTTATGTTATTAATTTCTTGTTCTAATTCTAATAGTTCCTTATCATTAATTATTAAATTTATATTTTTTAATTCTAATACCTTTTCTTGTAAGAGTTTTTTAAATATTTTTATTGAATTTCTTAATCTTTTAATAGCAGTAACTCTATTTCTGTTTAAATAATTACAATTTATTTGAACTTTATTACTCATAATTGTTGTCTATAATTTTGAAGTTCATTAATAAAATCAGATTTAGTAGGACTTGGTAAACTTGTATCACTAGTTTGATCTTCTTGATAAAGAGGTTTAGGAATAGAACTAGAATAGTCAACAGTTTTTAAATTTAAAGACTTTGATTTTGAAAACGAAGATTTAGAAGTACCAATTTCAGGAATAGAATTAGTAGAAAATCTAGATGATGAAAAATTTATAGAAGAAAAATTTATATCAACTGAGCCATCATTATGCTCAATTATATTTGAAATTTGTTTTGAAGAATCTAAAGATTTTGGTTCAATAACATTTTGTAAATTCCAATTACATGATTGAGTAATTTCTGACCATTTAAGTCGTTTAGGCATATGAACTTTTGTATGATTAGTATTTGCTTCGTAAATAATTGTTTCATTTCTTGGACTTGACAAACGGGTTTTTGGTTCTAAAGTAGTCGTCATGGTTTTATAACAAACACGATAAATGATTGCTAAAGGTTTAGAGTTATTTTTAAATTCTAAATTCTTTGTTTCAACAATTAAAACCAAAGTGTCTAAAATATTTTTGTCAAATAATCCTACAGAAAAATTTGGATAACAATTAAAATAAATTGGTCCATTTGCGATATTTGTTTCTGCCATAGCTAAAATAGAATTTTGAAAATCTGTATGTCTTTTATCTCTTAATATTAAGAGAACAGGAGCATCAACACCAATTCTAAAAAGAGGTTTGATAGCAATTTGAACAAGACCTAAATGAAGAAATTTATATTTTTGTCTATGTTCAAAAATAGATCTTGATGATAACAAATTTATATTTTGTTGGTCTTGACCAATGGATAGGGTTTGTTCAGTCATTTTAATTGAATAACTTTGAAAATAATCAAAAGTCCCTATTCTATAAATTGTATTTATATTTGTTTTAGGTATAGTCCAATCATTTAAATTTTGTTCTATATTATCAATAGTTTCTTCAATAGAGTTTATATGGTTATCATCATAATCTTGTTCTTTATTCATGATATTTTTACCAGTATCATATTTTTTAGATAATATGCGTGAAAATCTACTCATATTTGATTAATTTTAGTTTAAAGATTTTATAAGAAAACTTACTTGTTCTATTTAGGATGAACAGAGAGGGCATCGGCCCAACGATGATTGTGGTCCGGCTCCGCGACTTACCATACTTGCACGTCTTACGCTAATCCAACCAATCACTGGTCTGGTCTCTGTATCATTCTTAACAAAACTCATAATTTTCTTAAAATTCTTCAAACAAAAATTAACCAAATAACAAACAGAAATATCATACATAACTATCAAAAATAGAACCTAGGCTCTGATACCATTCTATATATATATATATATATATATATATATATATATATATATATATATATATATATATATATATATATATATATATATATATATAGGGAAGGGTTATTTGGAAAACAAAAAAACCCTAAAAAACCCCAAAAATCATAAAAATCATAAAAAAAATACCTAGAGATCACAAAACGTTTTTTTGACATTTTTTATGAAAAAATCGCAGGTTTTTAAAGAAATTCGCTGAAAAAAAAATTTGAAAAAAAAAACAAAAAAATTGATTTTTTTTTCAGCGAATTTTAATAAAAAGCTGCGATTTTTTATAAAAAAAAATTCAAAAAAAAGTTTTGTGATCTCTAAGTATTTTTTTTTATGCATTTTTATGATTTTTAGGGTTTTTTGTTTTCCATAGAACCTAAACCTATATATATATATATATATATATATATATATATATATATATATATATATATATATATATATATATATATATATGTGTGTGTGTGTGTGTGTGTGTGTAACGTTAGTATACACTCCAACAATATATTTTACTAAATAAATAAACATACAAACCTTCGTAACATCGAAAATCTTGTTCACATCGACCGATTTTAATTTTTTTTATCGCACTCCAACGCTTAATACGAGGTTTATCTTTGTTCCTACGCGACACATAAAGACCTCTCGCTGATGGAAACATCTCGTAAATCCATATCTACAATATTTCATAACCAACTAAGATACTTATATATATATATATATATATATATATATATATATATATATATATATATATATATATATATATATACTCTGAAGGGTGTTGTAAATCATGACGCCAAGCATTTGAAAGGTTGTCGAGGCTCGGGTAGTGATAAATATTTATTTATTTTCTTCCAAGTCTCCTGAAGATCATCGAAGGTGAACTCCCACAAGTAACTACACCATGGAAACCTACAATATAAAACTTTTAATTAGAACAAAATTTACTATACAAAAGAATAACAGTTCTAATTCTACAATTTATACTTGTTCCAGTCATCAAAGTTCTCAGCCAAAAAAACCAGTCTTGGTGTACACGATCATTAATTTCTTTCCACAGAAACCCTAGACACAAAACATATATCAGGCATGCTTTCACAACATCATCGTCGTTAGCAACTAACAATGTGTTGTTTAATATGATACGATACTTTTCAAATCAGATATTGTCACCATACTATTTGTATGGTTCGGAAAGAGATGTTTCCGTAATAAACACATATTTTTACTAAAACTTAGTTTTTTTTCCGACACCTTTTTTCCTATTTGTTTTGGATACACGCCAAAATTAAATCCGGTGATCAGACAGACAAAACTCTTCAGGGCCATAAACCATCTTTGTATCTCACACTTTAAAATACAACTGGTTTATGCCATCAGGAGATAATATTACATCTAACCGTATCTGATAAAGGAACATTTTGTGGAATAGCAAGTTGTCCCCTTGTAATGAAGGGACGTCCAACAGAAAACCAAAAACAGTCCTGCTAAATGATTCACGTTGGGTAGACGTCAAATGTTCAAAGACTTCCCATATATTACACCCCGAACCTTTCAGATTAACCACAACTTTAACATCGTCACTCTTGTGTAGAAATATAAAAAAAAATGTTAAAAGGGTATAATTTTTATTTCCGGTAACACATTATTGATATATCTAACTATACTAAAAATTCTCAAAACTATCAAAAAAACATATAAATATTACAATTCACTTGAATAACTTGAAGATGCATCATAAATCAAGTTCTAACTATACAAAAAACATACATCTGAAATCACTTTTATAACATAAATCATATTTATATCAAAATTGTCGAATATATTGACATAATACTTGCACTTGCATCAAAAATCATTTGGCTACAAGTATAAAGTATGAAACCGAATGTACAACCTTACAAATGGCAAAGTTACAACGTGAAGATGCATCAGAAATCTGTTTACTACAAATATAATATATGAAATACACATATACAACCTCACAATGCACGATTTACGCATCATGTACTTGTATAATCACATATCTGCAATAAACTGACAATACCAAGGCTACTTACGCATCAAAACCACAAGACTACGTATCAAAAACTCTAAATATCGAATATAACTTATACATCTACAAAAATTGGAAGGGCAACACGATTTACGTTTTTCTTTTGTATTTTTTCCGGATAAGTCGTAAACAAACATACCCTAAACATGATAAATGAATATTATAACACAAAAGTGTAAAGATCTTACCATGTTTTCGGGAGATTTCAAATACTCTTCCATAGCTTTATCTGAAAGAGTTGAGAGAGTTTTACCAAAAAAAAATCAAGAAAAATGAAGGTTCCAAAAAAATTGAGGAATTTATATGATGAAAAAGTGAAAATCGCACGTCATTGGAGATGGACATGGTCATCTGTGAACGTACAACTGCTAATGCACACACATGATTTAAACGCTTGTACCTTCGCAGATCAACAGGCAAAATCGCAGATGACACTAATCCATCTGCGATTTTAGTGGCTATTTTTTCTGCAAAGAGATTAAAAAAATTGGCTATATTAGTAATTTTCTCATAATAAAATGGAACGTGGGATTGGAAGGATGGAAAGAATAACTTTATTTACCAGTAATTAATTGAAAGTATAGTGTTTTTGTAAACCGTAAGTTTCTGTAATACACAAAAATTTGAAATATGATTAGGGGTGTCAAAAAAACCCGAACCCGATTATCCGACCCGACCATAACCCAAATAAGGTAATTAGGGTCGGGTTTAATAGGGTTAGAATTCCAAAATCGGGTTATTCGGGTTAACCCGACAAACCCGATTTGTTGTTAGGGTCGGTTTAGGGTTGATTTTTACAAAAAAAAATCGGGTTTCGGTTCAACCCGAATAACCCGGTTAGGAATTCACAACCTTTACATATTCCACGGTTCTCTACTTGAACAATACAAAAAGACTACAAACCCTTTGAAAATGTAAATTTTATAACTCTAGAAGCATACAAGGGTCAAGTAACTCCCATTTGTGAAGTTGAAGTCCAAAAAAATAACCTCCACATCTCAAAAGTACCGGAGCGGTTGAGAAAGTAAAGATTTTATTTTGATAATTATTTCTACTTTAAACTAACTATAAACATGAATAAACTACATGGTGTTGATTCGTTAACTAGAGATTGAAAGTTCAGCCATTTAATATTTATAATGGAAGAACTCTTTTGGCTATTGTGGTATGCATGCTTTCTCATAAGTTGTAATAACCATGAGGTCCATGATCTTTTATTTTTAATTTATTTCAATTTGTATGCATTCTTGACGTTAACAAAAGAGTAAAAAAATGGTTTGGGTTGATATCAGATTTGCACTCTTGAAAAAACCATATATATTATGTTTAAATTAAGTGTTTAGTGTATTAACCCGACTAACCCAACTAATCCGACCCTATTAACCCGAAATCCGATTAACCCGAACCCAACCAACCCATACCTTAATAGGGTCGGGTGTCGGGTTAAATTATTTTTTGTGAAAACCCGACTAACCCGACCCGTTTAACCCGAAACTCTATCGGGTTGACCCGATTAACAGCCCTTATATGATGTTTTTTCGGGATATTAACAAAAATGACAATTATTAACGAAGAACTTAAAAAAAATCATGTTTTTTTTGTTTTTTAAGTGTGACCATATTGTCTTAAATGGATTACTAACTTTAAGTCGCGTTAAAGTATTTTTCTGACAAAAAAAAAACATTTTTGACCATCTAGATTTCTTGGCAGACTACGACTTGAAAAAAAAAAAAAACTATTTTTGATTTTAAAGGAAAATTTTGAAATCCGATAAACTCTCACGAAATTTCAAAAAAAAAAAATTCAGTTTTTATTTAAATCTTAGAAGAAATACATAAACACAACAAATTAAAATATATACGATAAACTAACTTAAAATGTGACATTTAATTAAAAAATTATGAAATTAAATATTTTATAATGAATATTTCGGACATAAATGGAAATTCCTTTTTGATAAAAATATATATACAAATAATATATTTTTAATAGTGCAAATTAGCCATTTTAGACAAAATAGTCATTTCTCAAAAATAAATAAATAAAATAAAATAAAAATAAATTAAGCATTTTTATTATTTTTTTTTCATTCAAAATAGCAATCGTATTAATATTTTAACACCGTTGTATCTTCTCCAAAAAAGTATTATTAAATACTTCATCGTCACAAAATTATAGTCCATCTTTTCTTTTTGGTTTGGCCCAAAATAATAGTCAACTTCTAAAAATAAATAACATTTTTACCAAAATACCCTCTCATTATTACTTAACCAACTAAACATTTAATGGAACATTAAATGCAAAGTAAGGACAAATCTATTATTTTATTAAATAAAATTAGTGGTAATTAACGTTTTTAGTGTTTTTTTTTGTTGTGGACAATAATATTGGGAATAATATTGGGAAGGAGGGACTAATAAAGTTTGTAGAATATGGAAAGAAAGTAGGGGTTTGTATGACAGTATGAGACGCACGAGAACAAGATGCCATGAACTTGCCTTACACCCTTAACCTTTCTCACCTTTATCCATCCCATTCCCATCTTCAATACTCTTTCATGGCAGCGCCATCGCCATATCTCAATCTATATCCCCTCTGCCACCCATAACCAGTCATTCCGGTATTGGTGATTCCCCAATTTATGGCCAATATACGTCCGCTTTTAACAAACTTCATCTCCCTCCTCTTCATCGTACTCCACCTCGGTTGCTTCACCATCTCCCCCACCACCCGCCACCACCACCACCGCCACCGCCCCAAACCACCCAGAAAAGCATCTGCTCCAGTCCCTCTGCTCCGTGTCACTCCCACCAAACTCAAACGCCATGGATGCCTCTCTTCCTTTTGGTCATTCATCAAACGAATCTTCTCAACCAAATCCGCATCGCAAGTTACAGACAAGAAGAACTCGATTCATGTTCATCAAATACCTTCTCCAGCATCTTCAACCCGTTCAATTTCATTCATTCCACCAGACGCCCAATCCACAACCCGACCAGGTTCGCTCACGGAATCCGATTACCTCCCCATACGCAATGAAATCCACCCCTGCCTGAACTGCGGTGAGGTTTTCCAAAAACCCGGATTGCTTGAACAACACCAATCCGTCAAACACGCTGTTTGCGAGCTTTTGGATGACGATCCCGGAAAGAACATTGTCCAGATCATATTCACAACCGGTTGGCCTGGGAAAACACCGATTATCTCCCGGATCATGAAGATCCACAACACCCCCAAGATACTTGCCCAGTTTGAAGAATACAGGGAGATCGTGAAGTCAAAGGCGGCGCGACCCAGTGATTCCCGGCGGAGGGACGAACGATGTATCGCCGACGGCAACGAATTGCTACGGTTTCACTGCACCACTTTCCTGTGTGATCTGGGGCAAAACGGTAATTCTAGCATCTGTGTTAACCAGTATTGTAATGTGTGTGAGATAATCGGATCCGGGTTTTCACCCAAACTGGATGGTATATCCACTTTATCGAATAGCTGGAGAGGACACGTGGCAGTTCCTGATGACATCGAGGACGAGTTCGGGTTCATGAACGTGAAACGGGCAATGATTGTCTGTCGTGTTATAGCGGGTCGGATCGGTTGTGATCCAGTTTCGGGTGACAAAGATGACCCGGGTTATGATTCTTTGGTGGGACTGGGAAGGGAATCTGGTGCGAGGCAGAGCAGGTTAGAAGAAGAAGACGAGCTAATCGTGTTTAATCCGAGGGCTGTGCTTCCTTGTTTTGTGATTGTCTATACTGCCTGATTATGATATGGGTGGTGGATTTTTTTGGAGTAGGATGGTAGAGTGGGGTGTGATGCAGACCAGAGAAGCTCGCTAACAGGCTTTGCCCCGACCCGGACTACAGCGGTGCTACGTTTACTGAAATTGTGGTATACGATAAGATGAGTTGTACTTTTCGCTTTAACTGCTGTATTTTTATTTTTATTTTTTATTTTATTTATGTGATTGGGCCTTGGCAACCGGAAAAGAAACCAATAATAGTACACTTTTAAACATGTAGAAAGTTAGGTTATAATGTCATTAGATATCTTTTGATATGCTTTTTTTTTTCTTAAAGTTGTAGTCTTGAAAAATTAATAGAATATGATTTCTTAATAATCTAATTGATGAAATAGGGATCAAGTGATAAGACAAAAGTAATTCTACATCAATTTTGTATGATAAATGTGATGTGGGCTAACGAAACATTAAAAATTAGTTATAATTGGTTTAAAAGTACCTAATTATACAATTATTCTAAATGTGCATGATTTAACCTGAAAAATTGTCATGAGGTTGATCGGGTTGTAATCTTAAATATGTTTTTCAGTGACATAAGCAAATCTCGATTAGATACATGTTACACTTACCCATAAGATCGTTAGTCACCCTAGGAGTTGCATCCTGGGAGTGACCACCGACGATCAAATTAGTATCGATACGAAATAATGATTGGATCCTTCAAGCGGAAGGAAAATGATTATATGCATGTAAGAGAGTCATGAGAGAGATTTTGGCTTACTTTCTTTCTTCATTATGTCTATCACATGATGTATTTATAGGAGAAATACATCTTATCGTGGGAGGAAAGAATGAGAGTTGTACCTTAGGTGACAAGAGTACTTTTGTCTTGGGAATGAGCGAATTGTATTATCGAACCAAACCATCAGGACAAGATCGAACCAAATAGTGTCGTCGAACCAAGTTGTATGAAGAATCATGTTCGGCCGAACCATGTTGGTCTCTCCCTGAAAAAAGGTTTGATAAGGGATATATCAATAGTGCGCATGCAACAAATATATCTTTCTTTCTATAACCATATTTCTCCAAACTATAACAAATATGAACCATAAGCAAATGACCACATAGTTCATAAATAGTATGCTTTGTATTACCAAGATATTTTCTCATATAAAGTGAATCCACAAACTATCTGGGATGCTCATCCCCTTTAGGAAATACATTGATGATATGTTGTTTATCTTCCATGTAGTAGGACTTACATAATGTTTTTGGAAAGAATGAAATATATCAATTGTAATGGAGGAACTTGAAATAGGTTATATGTTTGATTGACATTAAATAAAATCTCTTTTCTATTTGGTTTCTAGATTTTTTAAAGAAATTAAAAAGCGAATTATATAATATGACAAAAATACATTTTTATTGACTTTTTGTAACTTATTATTATTTTAAAAAAAGTATTAAAATTTCATTTAATTATAAACGTAATTTATACTCTTAGAATGCCAAACCTATATTTTATTGTATTTGCAAATAATATATAAAGCAAAAAAGATAGCTTTAAAAACCGAAAATATGTAATTGCATTTCCTAAAAACAATTCATAGAGTTTGGCTTTGGAGCTAGGTGTAGTGTAACGCCTGCGTTTTCTGCAAGATATTTTGTAGAAAAATATTTATTTACGTTAGTTAATAATGTAAATTTTCTTATTAATAGATGAATAAAAAATCTTCAAACATGATATAAGTTTATATATATATATATATATATATATATATATATATATATAAGTGTGTGTGTGATTTATGAGTATGTAGTATTTGTATAAAAGTTATTTTAGAACTTAACAAATTATGTTAAATAAACATTTAAAAATAAAAGTTTAGTTAGCATAATCTAAACGAAACTTGTAGTAATCGTAATTACGAAGCCGTGAGTATAAAGAACGCAAAAATCGGACACTGTATGAGGAATATATGATTTTTTGAAGTGACATGACCTTATTTAACTATGTATTTTAGGACATTATCCTAATATATTTGAGTAAAAATATTATATTTTAATATATATATATGGTAATTAATATGCTTTGAGATGTTCAATTACAGATCAAATTCGAGCTAGGATGCAAAAGGAGTAGAAATGAGTTGAAAAAGACGCAAAAAGGATGTTGTTGACAGCTTGACCACTCTTTAGTGTTTTAGTCATATCTCATGACTCTTAACTCCGATTGCAGAGATTCAAGATGTTCTGAAAACTAGACAAAATTACGGACGACTTTCGTGTTTTTTCAAAATTTTGATTCCCAGTTCCCATAGTGGAGTATTGACGGACGTCAGTGAGCGACGACGACGAGGTTCTTTGTTCCGACGAAGGTGAAACACAAATTGCAATGACGACGGCTAGGGTTATGTCGTTCTTCAATGGTGGTGCTATGAGACCGTCGTTCAAAGAAAGAAGGGGAGCCCTGCTTTAATTTAGCTTGGGTTAAGTAGATGTGCAGCCCACGCCTTCTATTTATTGATTTACCAAAATGCCCTCGCGATTTTAAATAATAACAAAATAATGTTAATTTTACCGACGGAATACTGACAGAATTACAAAGTAGTTGATTTCCGTCGATTACCGACAAAGTTTATTCCGTCGCCAAGCCGTCGTAGTACTGTCACAAATATCCTAACTCTTCAGTCCGTCGAAAATCTGTCGGTATTCCGTTGCGGTGTCCGATGGATTTTTTTCATCGCTAAAAATACGTCGGTAATACTCACTTTTCTAGTAGTGTATGGTATTGATGCGAGAGATAGAGATTTATAAATGGGTTTGTTCTTTCAAGAGAACTAACTCTTTAGTTTGTTGGAAATTTGTCGGTATTCCGTTGCAGTGTCCGATGAATTTTTTCTGTCGCCAAAAATATGTCGGTAATACTCACTTTTCTAGTAGTGTATGGTATTGATGCGAGAGATAGAGATTTATAAATGGGTTTGTTCTTTCGAGAGAACACATATTTATTACTAGGCATGCTACTATTCACGTTCATTTTTTGGATTGTATGAGTAGCAATGTAGCATCGATTTATGCATACATTTCATTATTGTGTAATCAACATGCATGTTTCACTCGGCTAAGTTAACTATGTGTCATTTGTGCCATCCACCTATTGTTGAAGGCACATTTCAACAAACACGTGATATCATTAGGCTATACGTCATTTGGTTAATTTGAAATTTGTTTTCTTAAGAATAGATGGAGATTTAAGGTATTGTTGCTTGATGTTGATATTTGGATTTATTGCTATATTTTGGAATCTACCCTTTATGTTGATGGTTATGTACTGTCACAACTAGCATTTTAGGACTAGGAAATTATATCCATGTGCAAATAACCCCTGGTGTAATCTTGTAACCCTATTTTTGATATACGCTAAATTTCAATGTTATACAAGTTTACTCATTCCTAAATGTCAATTCAAGTCGAAACTTCCTCGTGTAAGCCGAAAACTTTCTTAATGGGCCCTCCTTGGGCCAAAAACATTAGTTAACCTTATTTGGGCCATAGTTGGGTTGAAAACGCTTCATCGACATAGTATTGGGCCGTAAACCTCCTAATGGGCCTTAATGGGCCATTAGGAATTATTTTAAGAATAATTGGGCTAAAACCTTTCATGGATCATTTATTGGGCCGAGAGCCATTTATTTTTGGGCCTTTAAACCGAAAACACCCTTTGGGCTTATGGTTCTCGGTTACACTTCAAACCCAAGCCCAACATTCCTTTCTCCTTCACTCTCCTATTGGGCCGATCGCCCATTATAAAAAAATGACAAGGGATTAGAATTGTGACACCTCACATTGTCTATCATGCAAACATGAAAATTGCATCACATGCATCTAGGTAATTTGGTGTTAACCACAAAGTAATAGCCTTCTTAACCCCCCCTCTCTCTCCCCCCTCCTTATCTCGGCCGAGACCACCATCACTCCCTCATTCCTCACTTCAAACTCATTCAAAATTCTCTCATATCTCCCCCTCAAACTCAAAGAAATTCTCTCATCTTCCCTTCAAATTTTCGAGGATTGTGTGTGCATCAAAGAGGTTCTTTCAAGTTTTCACTAACTGGGTAAGTTGATAACCATACTCAAGTTGTTTTAATTCCAATATATGTCAAGATCATTCCTCAACCAACACCATTTATGTGTTTATGCTCCTAAAACCATATTGTCTTTGAAAATCTTCTCAAAGGAGCACTCTAGACCGAAAACCTCTCCAAGAAGCTAGCTAAGGCCGAAAACTTCCTTCTCTTTTCTCTTCAAAACCGATCAAACCTCAAGGTGAGCTTCATACCCCTTGTTTTCGAGATTTTCCATCTTTAGGGGGAATACAAGCTTGGTTTTGTGTTTAATCTTAGTATTTATGCATGCATGTGTATATTTTTCATGATATGTTGTGTGATATGTTATGAAACTATGTTAAACACTCATAAACTCGAAATATCTTCCAAGATTTGAAGATATTAGGAAACAAGTTACTTTATGTAACTCACTATGATGCTTGGAAAGATTAAACATGTTAAAAGTTACTAGAAAACCAAGGAAAGTTTACAAAGGGGCCATACTTGACAATAAAGATAAACAAAATGAGTTTTATTTGATATTCTCGGTTTTAATGGGCCTAAAGTGTCATTTTTGATAAAAATGGACTTTATTTGACATTCACGGTTTTATTGGGCCAAAAGTAACATTTTTGATAAAAATGGGCTTTATTTGACATTCACGGTTTTATTGGGCTAAAAGTGTCATTTTTTATTAAAAAAATGGGCTTTATTTGACATTCATGGTTTTATTGGGCCAAAAGTGTCATTTTTGATAAAAATGGGCTTTATTTGACATTCACGGTTTTATTGGGCCAAAAGTGTCATTTTTGATAAAAATTGGCTTTATTTGATATTCACGGTTTTATTGGGCCAAAAGTGTCATTTTTGATAAAAATGGGCTTTATTTGACATTCACGGTTTTATTGGGCCAAAAGTGTCGTTTTTGATAAAAATAGGCTTTATTTGACATTCACGGTTTTATTGAGCCAAAAGTGTCATTTTTGATAAAAATGGGCTTTATTTGACATTCACGGTTTTATTGGGGCAAAAGTGTCATTTTTGATAAAAAAAAATGGGCTTCTATGTCATTTTCAGTATTTTGGGGCAAAATGGTTATTTATAACAAAAATGGACCATTTACGACATTTTAAATTAAAATGGGCCGAAAGTGAACAAATAAACAAATATGGGCCATCCTTGAATAGTTAAGTCAAAATGGGTCTTATATGACCTTCTATCCTAATTGGGCCTTATATGACACCTTTTATGTTAATTGGGCCTTATTGTCAAGTTTATGTACATTGGGCCTCTCGCGAACATATCGTTAACAATTGACTATTTTGATAGCAAAGATGAAACAACGAGCTATTCGGACACTCTCGATAAAAATGATTATATTTTTACTATTTATGAGTTATAGTCAAAAATATACACACGTAACATTATTTTAATGCTAAATAATGAAACACTCTATTCGCGTAAAATTTTCGTTAAGACTCTTGTGAGACGCACCTTCAACGTACCTACCTTAGAGTACACCGTAAGTCCTGTACTTATAACTAGAGTCTCCTGGAGGGATAACGAGAATTTGTGTATAGATCTATACGGGGTTGACACCCCACACATGAGCTGCTCGCTACAGCTAGACATGTCAGTCTAGGGTGACAAATGTCTTCTCAGATCCCGATGCCTGAAGAACGTCAAGACAAACACTCCGTCATATTAGTATGGTTATAACGACTCACATAGAGAATAACAAAACTATTATAAGTTTTACGCTGAATATACATACCACTAAGTTTTGCAAAGTATAAACATTGTGTTGGTTATTTGTACTATCCACCTCATTTCGGTCTTTGGGTTTAAGACCACAATTTCTCATGACACAGAAAATACAGGATTTTCTAGGAGTCACTCTCTATACAATTTTCAAACAAGACAAAACAATGATACACATGTTATAATACAAGATTTGAAACAAAACTCACAAACTATTTATTTTAGAAAATATCAGATTTTCTGGAGTTTACAAACCACTACAAAGTTTTCATTTAAACATACTTATAAACTCACCAATATTTTATATGTTAACGCATTTCAAAATAACTTATATTCTCAGGAACTCATTAAACACGTTGACAGCTTTGGACTTTTGGAAATTTGCTGTATTTTTGTTTTCACCATGCACTTGTTATTTTTGGGATGTAATTTATGAATGGATACAATGATGCAAACCATGTATGTTGTTATATTTTATGTATGGTGATGATGATTGTCTATGTTTCATTTATATACACCTGTTATGATATTACAAGATGAAGTCATTCGCCTCCGGACGTTTCCGCCGTTCCGGTTCGGGGATGTGACATATACGTCTAAAATCTTGAGGGTTTGGTGTTGTTTATTCAGGTGATTTATAATTTCTTTTAGACCGGCTAACTCATAAAGCTATTACACTACTGCATTCCTAGATCTTTTGACTCAAAAGGGACTCTAAATCTTTAATCGTTTGACTGAGGGACACCTAATCGTTAATTCCTCAAACAGTCAAACTTATAGGCTTAAGGCCCTTTGGTATATCGACTTTTAATGGTGTAGAATGAATGTTGTATGCCTTAGTCGGTTTAAAGTATTAAATACCATTGTTAAAAAAAAAACAATCTAAGAGAAAACCTATCAGACTCCCAATTCTCAAATAACACACTTTACCCCTCAAGAGTCTAGATTAACAAGTTTCAAACTGATCAAAGAGGAACATTGACACGTCAAACTAATCAAATAACATCAACCTTGACAAACAGTACTATATATAACAAGGTCGAATGACCAGAATCTGAACAGGAAAACTCAACCCGAACAACCTAAACCTGGAAACTCGAATGATTATTGGAGTAACCCGATTAATGAACGACTACATATTTATTGCATACCCTAGTTGGAATTCCTACCTAATTAATCCATGTCTTTTTTTGCACTTAACGAAGAAGGAAGAACTATCGCAATGGTTTCCATGATCACTAGAAGCTAGGCATGGTAATGACTTCCTTCAAGTGGTTGACATAGATCAGACACCAATTGGGGTTTCAAGCATATCATCTTCGGGGCAGTTGTTCAAGTACATAATCGAGTTCTCGTCATGAAGAGTTGAAGAAGACGAACAAAACCCGCTTCTCAGATTGCCAGCAAACCCTAAACGATCATTTGTAGTCAGAGATTTAGACTCATTAGATGTGTTGGTGGTGGTGGTATGGAAGAAGGTTTGCATAAAACTCAATTCATCATCGTACGAGTTAGTGATCTCTAGAGATGGATCAGAGTCGTTGGGGTTTGTATGTGTTAACTCAGGGAGGATAATGATGGAACTTTCTGGGGTTACACCGGAGGTTATGGTGGTGGTAGTGGTAGAAGAGGAGGAGGAGGAGGAGGAGGAGGAAGAGGCAAGATTGGGATTAGTAGTTTTGCTTCTAATGTAGTCTTGTAAAAGAGAAGATTGGGACTTTCTATTTTTAGCATCATTTTTCTTGCTTTTTCTGCTAGAATTCTGCCTTCTTTTTGTTGCATTCCATTGATTCTTTATAGCATTTTCTGTTCTTCCGGGGATCATTTTAGCAATTTCCGCCCATCTATTACCGACCTTCTGATGAGCATCGATCAGCATTCTTTCTTCTTCTTCATTCCATGTGTCTTTCTGAAAGCAAGTGACAGATGATTAAAAGTTCTTGAATGGTGACAATTATATCACTTGGTACAAGAATTCAAAGAAATTCCAATATAAACATCTTCAAAATCTATGTTTGCATGTAAAAATTTGTTTATCATCATCCTTTATTTTGATTCCATGAGTCTTTCGATGATAAAGGAGCTAAAATTCACAGAAGGAATATGGAAACATGAAAATTTTGCAAGATAATTAAGATCGAACTCTTGAGTTTATAAAATGAATGATTCAAGCCTATGAAATTGTTTGAGTTAGCAAAAAAATTGACTGCAGATTTAACCAAGAAATCAAATCGGGGATGAGAAAGGACTTAGTCTAAATAAAATAAACAAAAATAGTTGACAAAATCGACTTAAAATCTAAGTTACTACTTACTAGATCTCATGTTCATCACAAAGTAGGACATAGGTATATCTTTAATTAGGAAAAATGTAGATTTTTGTAGTTAGATTTCACGAATATCATAGCAGATTATAGATGAAATGAAGAACTGAATTAACAACAGATCAACAAGACCTTGATATCGGGTCTCAAATGGTTGCGCCAGCGCTCACGACACTGTTTCCCCGCTCTTCCAGTCATCTTCTCCGCAATCACAGCCCATTTCGTTATTCCATATTGGTTCACCAGCCTGATTAGCTTGCTTAATTTATTCATAAAAAATGGAGAAAATTCATCGTTAGTAATGTGTCTATGCATGAACTCGAAGAACAACTTGAAATGGACAACACAACAGATCAAAAGCGTTGAAATTTAACCTGTCCTCTTCATCTGTCCATTGTCCCTTGATCAAAACTTTAGATGCGTTGCCACCTTTTGATTGCTTTGTAGAATCTCTCGAGATCTTTACAGGTTTGACTACTTCGACTTGGTTAACTCCATGCTTTGTATCATAATTGGGATAGTTTTTCAGTTCTTCCCAAGTTAGACACTCCCCGATGTCGTTAGTAAACACATCGTTTGTCACCATGGGTAAACATGGTGCAAAACATATTCCACTTTGGGCGTTGACGCCACCACTCAAACAAGATAACCCAGAAACATCATCTGCGATGATCAATGCTTCGCTGATCTCAAGGTTTTGAGTTTGATCGATTTCAGTTGGAGTTTGACCCCAGAGGAATCTATCTATGGCTGTCAATGGCGGAGGTGCAGGCTTATACCAAGAAATATTGTTTGCATAATTTGCATAATTAGCAAAGCCACCGCCATAACCACCGTGACCACCACCTTCCATGGCTGAATAAAGCTTGAATAGATCAATGGGGGTAGTCTTATGGTGTTTTTATGCCTTGGACATATAGCTAAATGTGCTTAGCAATGGGTTCGTATCTACATGTGATCATGACAGCCGTAGGATTGAAAGGTTGATCCAATGGTTGAAAGTCACCCGTGACTATGACCTTTCAGCTTCCTTTCTTACAGAAAAATCTAGGTGGCGATATATGATTGGCTCCGTTACATTTAAATATATTTTTATGGTGAGTAAATTGTATTTATTAAGGGGAGAGTATTTCGGACAATGGAGGTCATCAAGCCATGATTTTTATCTCTAAAATCGGAAAAAAGAATAAATATTTAATTCTAGTTATTTACACCAGGTAAAGCTAGAGTGGTTAATTAGAACTTTGTGTAGGATAAATTAGCTCTAAAAGGAATACATTTAACAAATTTTACATGTATAATTATTATATATATATTAAAGATGTGAAAGTTAGGAACAGTAAAGTTCCTAACGATTTGACAGAATTGGTCCACAACTTTTTATATTTTCAATGGTTAAGGATTTTGCCACAAGAGTTTGTCATATTGGCAATTTAGTCCCTGAACATTCATCTGCATTGTATATTGATACGTGTCATTCTTTCCTTCCCTCTTCCAACATAATTGATACGTGGCGCTGGTTTTGGCTTTAATCTCTGCAACGTGTTCATGTTGTGTTCGTCACCGCCTCTGTCGCCCAATATCTATCTTCCACCGTGATTGCTCACCTCTTCACCGCTAATTGCATCGATTTCAATATGCAGAAGAAAACTTTTTTTTTCATCTCTTTCTTTATTCTCTATCGCTCCACATTTACACCGCTCCTTAAACCAACCAACCCATCGATCGTCTCCACCGCCTATCCCTTCTTCTTCGTCACCACCTACCGGTGTAGCGGCGGATATCTCCTTCGACTTTGTTGACGTTGATTCCGCTCTAAACTTATGAAGTTGCGTTTCTTCTACATCCAATTAAAGAGACGTGATATCGTCGGTGCTGCAGTAGCCCTTCGATGGTGAATCGAAGTGGATGAATCGATTTCTCAAAGAATATTAACAACGATTACATTCTCTTCACATGTTTCCAGTCTTTTGGAAATCGGCTATTTCCGGTATATGCTTCTTCCTTCACGATTTTCCTTTATATTCTACTTCTACTTCTTCTTTCGATGGTGTTGGAATAATCAACTTTTACATGACAATTTGTGTTTTACCTTTTTTTTCAGAAGGGATTCATCGGGTTGTCAATTTGAAGTTTTTTAATCGGTTTTAAATCGAAAGGTACAATCTTCGTATTTGAAGCCCTAACTGGTGTTTATTTTTTACTTTTGATTCCCTTTTTTGATATTTACTTAGCAACGACTATACAACTTATTTCAACCACTAATGCAAATACATGCAATATTCATTTCTTAACCAAACATCAGCTTTATCATATGAATCTAAGGTACATCTGCTAAAATCCTCTCTTATTTATTTTAATTAGTGACATACAGTTTATAATTTCTATTGAAAATTAGTTTCATGATCTCTACAAACCATTTATAGAGATAGCTCCATCACTGGAATACAATATTAACTATTTTTTTTTTACTCTTTTTATTTACCACCTGATTTATCTCCATTTGTTCTAAAATTCGTGTTTGTATAATGGGTTTTAAGATTTATGAAGCTTTAATTCAATTTATTTTATGTAAATTAGTGAAATTGATTTTCTGGAGTTTGCATGCCAACTGTTTGTTTATATGTCTCCATGAAACTGGATTGCTAACTTCCATATCTTCATGAAATCATATGAGTTTTATTTTGTGCAGTTACATCTCTATTGTTATCTTTGTAGACTAATTTCCAGTTGCTTCTCTTTATATGATGGTTTGTTTACTTTCTCAATATATTGTAAATTGATTTGCTCCATGGTTCTTCCTAGCAGCAGGAGGATTTTGGAATGGATAGTTTTCCTGTATCGCCAGCACAATTCAATCCATTGGCTGAACCAAATCCTTTGGGGTTAGGCCAACTAACCACTAGCAGGGTAGACCATTGGGCACACCATTGGATACACCGTCTGTATTTTATGAAATCATCTTCATACATTCTTTCTTTTCAGCAAAAGGTGAATCATCTATACATCTTTTATAGTTCTTGCTTCAACATTTGTTTGGTTTTTTATAAAAGACGTGTTAAATTTGCCAAATCATAGACTTATATGCTTTTTTGTTGTTGTAACAGGCAAATCATCCAAAAAGAATGATTGTACTGCATCTTAACATGTAAGTACCTGCAACTATTTTTCTTAAAAAATAAATAAATAATATTTTGATTTTATTGGGTTTAAGATTATAGACACATAAATTGTTGAACTGGTTTTGGCTTTAATCTCTGCAATGTGTTCATGTTGTGTTCGTCACCGCCTCTTTCGCCCAAGTTTACTTTGATCTTTTTAATTTCTGGCCTAAAACGTTTTTCAATAATAAGAATATTATTAAAAGTTAGAGTGTATTTATTAAAATGATTATCGAAGAAACTTGATGTGATAAATCATTCTATCAGACTCCTCAAGTCAAAACTGGATTTTAATTTTGAACAATGTTTGGTTTTTATTATCTTTTTACATTTTGGACTAACAATTTGATCTGATTTTTTTTTCTTTTTGAAATAAGGAAACCTCCTGCAAATATTGAGAACAAGAAATAGTGTTTCCATGAGGTATAATTGAATTCATCTCATTCTACAAACCATGTTGATTTTTCTCTACTTTGTTAAAGATTTTGACTCTTGATTCAAACTATTTACCAGGAGATTAAGAAGTCAAATTCATCAAATGGCGAATTTGGTTTATGAGAAGATCAACATGTGCCAATGTTCTTGGAAACATCATAAAGAACGTCGGATCAAGGAGATCATCAGATGGTATTTGTTTCAATTCAATCAGTGTGGTTGACTGAAAATTCTCTTTAGTTCATTAGTTTGACTTTTTGCATATCTTTATGCTCAAACCAATGTTTCTGGTAAAACCAAAGTTAAAGTTGTTCACATGATACTAAATTCTACAACTGTTTTGAACTTACAACTTTTATGAATTTAATTTTTAGGATTTTTTTTGCAAACTTTTTGTTTTGTTTTTTTGAAATTACTAAACTATTCTACCTACAATTATCCTATTTTATAATGTTTTTTTAGTTTGTTTATTTTTGTAGATGTGTTATTAGAAGTGAGTGGTTTTACTTTGATCAATTCCAGTCGTTTGAATCATGGGCAAGGAAAAGGCTTGCGTGAACATAATGTTCACCGACTCTAGAAAAGCAACAACCACTACTCACCTGATCTACAAGTTGGTGTCATGAAAAATGACAAAGATCCGGTAAAACTGGAAGGCAATGTTGATGATGTTTGCATTAAAGGAAAGGGGTATTATGGGAAATTTGGGGGATCAGTTGATAAGTATGGGTTGAGTATCAAATTGTAAGTATGTTGTTATTAGGTATAAAGAAATGTAAATAAGTTGCTATTAAAGATAGAAACTTAATTTATAAGTTTCTTACCTATTTCTATTATTAGTAAAAAAAGATAAAAATATTTTTCCTCTGAGGTTGACATGGATTGCTACTGTTAGACTAAAGAGGAGGTAGGGGTAAAGTGGGGAGGTGGACATATCTTGCTAATACATATTACATGGCTGGTCATCATAAAAACTCTGGATAGTGTTCAAGGAAAAGGTGATTGATTATGGTCTTCTTTCCTACAAATAAACATTGAAGTTTTGTTTCTGGTCTACGACAACAACAACAACAAACTACAAAATTGGAGTCTAATTGTTTGGCAACTCGATGTGCTGTTGCAGTACATAGAACATGGAAGCTGAAAGGTTACAAAATTCAAGTGAACAGCTTTCGTGGCCCAGAAATGAAATGGATTCAATATTAAAGGAAGGGCCAGGGGAGTCTCTTGGTGTTGAGCTGACTATAGCTTGGGCTGGGCTTGCAATGGTTCACAAGGCCACTAAAAAACTGATCAAAACGAATCAGAAGATGCACTAGGTTATTCCGGACGACACATAAGGATAGAAACTCTGTTGCATCTTTTTTTAATGTTTCCATATATTTCACATCTTTTGCGTATGTATCAACGTTATGAATGTTTACTTTCAAATGCAATTCATCCTCCCATGTAAAGACACTCTGTTGATACAATCCAATAAAAATAAATAAATAAATAAGCCTCTAAAAATATAAGGTTACCCAATATATCGTAAACGACATCGAAAGCTTCTGACCCCCGCGTAGCGGGGGATACGTATCTAGTTGTATATTAATCAAGGTTCTAACAAGTTTGTCACAACAAATTATGGCTCCAAAACTTGTACTAAATCTTTCAATGAACCACAATGAAAGTTAGTAAATTGAGATCGAATGATATATCATTTCATTAAACTTTTTGGAGGGTTAATTTATTGTAGAGGTTAAAATATAAAGTTATGTAGGAAATGAAACTATAATGTGACAGTGCCATTAACATTGTACGGTTGAATGGATAGTGAATACATTACATCCGTGTAAAAAATGTTCAACTTTAATAAGCTTAGTTTTAGAACTAATTATTATATATATATATTAAAATTGTGGAGAAAAGGAACAGTTAAATTTACATAGTTTGTCCAGATTTCGTACCTTGATTTACATATCCGGTCCCTCTATAATTGGTTGTGTGTCACTTCTTTAATTTATTCATGTCATTATAGAAAATGAACAGTTAAATTGACATAGTTTGTCCAGATTTCGTCCCTTGATTTACATATCCGGTCCCTCTATAATTGGTTGTGTGTCACTTCTTTAATTTATTCATGTCATTATTAAAGATGTGAAGAATAGGAACAGTAAACTGCATGAGGGGTTGATAAAATCAGTCCACAACTTTCTATATTTTCAATAGTTCAGATTTTTGACACTAGACTTTATCATATTGCCAATTTAGTCCCTTAAACAGTACTTGACCAGATACTGTTTCTCGGTTACCACAGGGTCAAGCATTTTACTTCCCGATCCTTCCACCGTCTTCCTTTTATCTCTCACCGCTTCTTCATCTCGATCCTTCGATACGGTTTCTCTTTAGAAGCGATTGAGCACCGCCATCATTTCTATGCCCACCGCCCCTTTATCCCGATCAGGTGCTCCACCGCTTTTGTTACCCAACTGGGTGTTCATCGGGTTACTGTCTACCATGGTCACCGCCTCCACCGCTTACTTCCTATGTACGATCCATCTTCTCCCTTCTAATATCCGTCTACCCGTTACCGTCTCTAAATGGGTGCTCCAACAGGTCGGAGAGGAAAACGAAGGAATCGCCAAGGTAGTCGGCGTCTGGTTGTGTCGAAGACTGATTCCTGTCGCTTCCGACATAAAGGCTTTTGGTATCGGCTATTTCAGGTACATACTTTCTTCAACGTCTGCTCCTATATCACTTCTTCTCCCGTCGTTCCTCTTATATGCGACAGATTTCTTGAATCTGTTTGTTAATGTGTTGTAAACCGGATACCCATATAAAGTCGAATAGATTTTTCAATTTGGGGTTTTCATTTTACCTTCGCTTTGCTCTTTAGATGTCTGTGGCATGCAATGGCAGAACGCCTTCTCCACCCTGTATCACCCCATCAAAACTGTTTCTGATCCTCACCGCCTTGAACTGCCATCCTAAAATCGTAGATGTGAATTTTTGTTTGGTTTCTTTCCGCAATCGACTGCAGATGCTTTTATTTCTAAAAACCGTAGACTTTCAGATGGTGTTTGCCTGGGCTGGAAGATGTAACACGAACTGTGGATACCGACTGGTTGTATCCAATACAAGTGAAGGCTGTAAGGTTGCATGTTAATTTGATTTCCCTGTGGATTTCAGTTCCTATTACATGTTAATTTCATTTCAATTTTGTGTATGCAGTGCATTTCGGTACTTATGTAGACGATTGAACCCTACCATTTCGTCCTTTTCAATTAATTTACAATTTAGTTTTCGGTGTGAATCAATTTACAGTTTGGAGTGCTCATTAGCAAAAGGAAGGCTACGTATCGACACAGGTATGACTCTTTTTACTTGGTTACTCTCTGTAACTCTAATTTCTTATTGTTTGTAAGTCACCGTACCACCACCATAAGCCAGGTGACCCGTTAAACGTGCCTGGTTGATACGTGTTCTGTTTTAGGGCTTTTCAAAAGGAACCCGGGTAAGAGAATCGTCCCCCGCTCTCCGCCGTATGCCGTCGACTCCCATGTGAAGCCTTCGACCAGTACTGCTCTTCGATTTTTTATAACCTTTTTTGTTTGTTACTACTATAGTTTTGGCAAAAAGATTTCAATAAACACAAATTTAATAAATAGATCTTATATAACATAAGTTTTTATGCTGATTGATTACACTATATGTTCCCTTCCGGTTGATATGCTCATATCATGTAATCATGAATTTCGGTTTAAATAGTAGGGTAAAGTTTATAAGTTTTCTGACTTCATTCATTTGCTATTAATTTAAATTATTATTACAATGTTTCTTCTATTTGTTTTTCTCAGGTTCCATTCTGAACCCTTGGGTTAAGTGTCTTACTCTTTTTCAGCCAAGGAACCTAGGAATGGAATCACCAATTCCATGGATCAAGTAATGATGGGAGTGGAGCTTGAAGAAGTGGACGAGCAACCATGAATCTTTACACCTACACCTATCTTGATGAGAAACCATGAATCAAATTACATACTATGTTCTGAAACATTTTTATTTTGGTAGTTTCTTTAATGATAGTTGTCTCATCTTTTTTCATTCCAGGAAATTTAGGTGGAGATCTGCATTATACAAGTGATAATGGTGTTGACGATTACAGTTGCACCTGTTGTATCTCTTGCTTCATTCGTTACTCCTAAACCTTATTTTTCGTCGTTGGTACGCTTAATAGTTTTTTTAGTAAAACCTAAAATTTAGTTTTCTAATCTAATTTAACAGCAATGAATGTATGATCTATTTCTGGTGTTTGTTGGAGTTGGATTATCTATGTTTCATCAAATAAATAAATTTTATAAATCAGAAAAAAAAATTCATAAGATACATTTGAGTTTAAATTTTGGGTTGAAAATTTTGATTCGTTAATGAATTGTTTTAATGAATTGTTGTGAGGACTACACCCGACACCGGTTGTGGGGTACGTATGTTTTTATTTTCAATTCTTTCTGAATGTTTTTTGATTGATTTAGGATATTTGAAAATTGTGATTTTTTTCTTTTTTGGCATTGTTTTTAGGTAGCAAGTTTTGGTCCTTACCTATGGAAGAGAACCGGGTGGGTACCGGGTCCCGATGACATTTGGTAAAAAAAACATTTTATTTTATTTATTAATTCTTGAATTCAACAAAAAAATTTATATATATATATATATATATATATATATATATATATATATATATATATATATATATATTATAGGTACAAGAAAATCGAATCGTGTGAGTCCTGGAAGTGGAGGTGATTAGGTGGTGTTTCGTGAACGACTTTATGATGCGGTCCCACCGAGGATAGTTAGCGGTTTGATTCCGAGTCTGTCGGTTGAGAAATACATGGAGGATGGTAAAAAAAAATAGAATATACATGGGAATGGTTATAAACGGATGAATGGAATGATTGATTCTAGAAGGTATCAGAATGTAATGTATATGAATACCGCTTTGGAAGGATTTGTAGTTGGAATTCATTCCTCCAAGTTGTGGCTTATGAATGTTGTTCCTACTTCTGCTGAGGCAAATACTCTTGGAGTTTATTTACGAGTGTGGCCTTATTGGCATATATCACAACTGTTATATAATATACAAATCTTTTAAAACTTGAAATTTATTTATTAAAAATTGATTATTAAATTAGAAAGACATTAATTAATTAATAAAATAATATTGCAGGTGTGAAGTCTTTTCCATGAATGCAAAGAATGTATAGTAAGCACATTGTTTGTATTTAGCTGTTCCATTCAGTTTGAGATTATAGACTTTGAAAAAAAATATAATAAAATCTCATGATTTATGATCATGGATTTTTGCATGAAAGGGTTCTTAAATGTATTAAGGTTGTGAGCATGGGTTTTACTATCATTCACCCCCAACCACAGGTCCAAGTGATGCTTCAACATCACTCCCGAAAGAAGGTGGTTCTACTACAATTGACTTAATTACCCCTAAACAAAAGGCCAGTGAAGGTGTGTTAACTTCTTTGTCCTTGTGATGATAGCTGCCTTGGTGGTTTTCTGATATGTTTACGGTTGCTCATCTGCTCTTCATTCAACAGACGAGATCTACACATTTTTGTGTGGAATGAATCTTACAAGTGGAGAATTCAGTATCGTATGAATTTTTAGCGTCGGAGAAATTGATAGCTGCATGGGATGTCGGTCTTAGTCTTAGATAATGATGTGATTTAATTTCATTGTGGAAAGTTGAAAAGGATGGGAAGATGGATGGGGCTGTTAAGACCTACTGTATAATCTCTTTCGGTTTAGCAATGTACATTCTTTATTATTATTATTATTATTATTTTATAGCATACTACAACACTTTGATATCTTTTCTTATTGACACATTGTCCTGTGAAAATTCTATCCAATTATTGGATTGTATTTTCAAAATTTTCTTATTATAACATTTACACGTTTGTAAATGGAGAAATCTCCTACAATGGCAACGTATTTTATTGTGGCTAACAACTTAGGCAATGTACTTTACTTTGACGCAAAAGCAACACCTTCTGCCCCCCGCAACACGGGGGGAAACTTTCTAGTAATCATTAAACTTTATAAAATTTTATGCATTATCATTTTAGCATTGACGATCTTTTAGGAACCTAATTCTCACAATCCATTCAAATCTTCAAAGATTAATGGATTATCAAATCAACATATTATTTTTAAGAACAAATTACACGAATGGTCCTTAAGGTTTTGCTTTTTTCCCTAAAGTAGTCTTTACGAAACTTTTTTCCCTCAGATGGTACCTATGGAGCAAACATTGCACACAAATGATCCTTATGACTAACTTTCTTAACAGATTTTGTTAAGTGTGTGTGAAAAGACGAAAATGCCCTTTGTTTTTATTTATTTATTCATTTTTAATATTTTGTTAATTTGAAATTAAAAAAAGGTGGGGTCCACCCTCTCTCTCTCTCTCTCTCTCTCTCTCTTTCTTCTTCCTTTGCTCGCTGGAAAAACGAATTAGATGGAAGAAGGTTGTTGCCTCCGATCTAACCTCCCTCCTGCCACCTGTTCCACTTCCCACTCCGATCAGCGGTACCATCGGTGACCCTCACTGCTTTCCTCGACGATTAATAGGCTCTTCCTTCCCCTTTCGTGTTTGTTGTCGATCGGACCAAAAAAAGAAAGAAGATGCCGACGATAACCTTCTGCCGGCTCCCTTCTTTGCAATTTACTAAACCACCATCGTACAACCTCTTGTTGTTGCTGTTTTTGGAACCCTAACTATGATTTTTGGGGCTGAGCGCTTTTAGTAATCATGTAGATGATGTGTGTGGTTTTAGTGTGTGTCAATGCTCGTCGGACCACCTTGCAGAAACCCCATGAAACCTGCAACTCATTGCTTCATACCTTGCTCTCTGAAGCCATCCTATTTGAGAGTTATGTATCACCATTACACGGGTTTTACAGAGGCGGAGGCGCTGCAAACTCGAGCCATAGACGGAGATCGGAGTTTTACTCTAGCCACATGCGCTACAAACTCGAACCTGAACTCTAGCGTTGTCGAACCCGAACAAGACCAACGATTTGGAGAAGATGGCGGAGGAGAGAGAGAGAGAGAGAGAGAGATGGATTTTCCTTTAAGAGTTTTCATAGTTGCGTTAGGGTTTCATGACGGCGGTTCGTCTTCTCCGGTGGCGGAACCCCATGAGCTTGAACGAGGTTTGTTTTTTGTTCTCTGGTGGTTATTTCAAGTCAAGACTAGGGCTTTGTGTGGAAGAGAGAGAGAGAGAGAGAGAGAGAGAGAGAGAGAGAGAGAGAGAGAGAGAGAGAGAGAGAGAGAGAGACCATCTATGTGCATAAAACAAAGGGTGTTTTTGTCATTTAACAAAACTTAACAGAATCTGTTAACAAAGTTAGCCACAAGGGCCTTTTATATGCAAAGTTTGCTCCGTAGGTACCATCTGAGGGAAAAAAGTTTCGTAGGGACTACTTTAGGGAAAATAACAAAACCTTAAGGACCATTCGTGTAATTTGTTCTATTTTTAAAATTAAATTAGAAATAAGGGTCGACACTTTTCATGTAACCATTCAAACATATGTTGATTCTACATCCACATCAACAAATTAACAAATATTTATTCGTTTTTCACTAACTTTTATTTAACAGAAAAACTATTGTAAAAAATAGTATTCATTAGTTTATCATTTCAAAAGTTATTTTTAAATAACTAATTTATCTTTATCTATCTCAAATATTGTAAGAGGTCCTCTCATATAATGTGTCATTTTTTTTAAAATATAATGACAATAATATTTAAAGAAATAAATAAAAACATAAAATATTCTAAAACAATATTAGTTTTTTTAATCTTTGATATTTGTGTCATTTTGAAGGTATTAAAAATAGGGATAATGCCATAAAAATCCTTAAGTTTGGCAGAAAATATCGGTTTTACCATTCGACAGATTTTTGGTTCGTTTATGCCGCAAACTTGTCATTTTTTTTGTCGGTTTTGCTCTTTTTACTTGTAATAGCAGGTTACCATGAATTATTTTTTGCGAGAAAACTCTTAAGTTTCCAAATATTTTGCAAAAAAAACCCTTAAGATTATAAACATATAAAATATAAATATATATTCAAAATTTGATAAAACTAAATAGTTTTTAAAAATTAAATGACAAAAGTTTTATATCAAACTAATATAACTTTTACTGTATTTATATTATGAAACCAAAACTGAAACATATTTTTAGCTTTACGTACGGTAAATTTTATATTGGTTCGATATAAACTTTTAAGATTTAAATTTTAAAAAAGTTACCTAGTTTTATCAAAATTCAAATATATTCCTTAATTAATACTTAAACTTTTCAAAGTAAAATTAAAAAACGTCTGTGAGCTAATAATTAACTACGCTAAAATAATTAAACATATGAATAATATGACATTAATTAAATTTAATAAATTTTTTGTAACAGAAAATAAAAATATTTATATGTTTAAAAGGTTTGTTTTATAGAAATAATAATGTATCATATTTTTTTGGATTTGTTGTATATATTCATAGCTCGTAAAACAATTTTGGAGGTGATTATAGTCAATATATGGTGACATTATTTCCATGAAATTATTTTTTTTAAAGAAAAATGAAAATATTTTTTATGTTTAAAAGGTTTGTATTTCAGAAATAATAATATTATCATATTTTTTTATAAAAATAAATATAGTTGTATAAGTTATTATTTCTAAAACACAAACATAAACATTTTAAACATATAAAATATAAATATATTTGTCTAATTTATTTTATAAATATATTTATTTTTATGAAAAACATAATACATTATTATTTCTAAAATACAAACCTTTTAAACATATAAATAATTTTATTTTACTTTTAAAAAAATTAATTGAATTTAAATAATGTCATGTTATTCATATGTTTAACTATTTTAACATAGTTAGTTATTAGCTAACAGACGTTTTTTTTATTTTGCTTTGAAAAGATTAAGTATTAATTAATGAATATATTCAAATTTTGATAAAACTAGGTAACTTTTTTTAAAATTTAAATATAAAAAGTTTATATTGAACCAATATAAAATTTACGGTACCTAAAACTAAAAATATATTTTAGTTTTGGTTTCCTAATATAAGTACAATAAAACTTATATTAGTTTGATATAAAATTTTGACATTTAAATTTTTAAAAACTATTTAGTTTTATCAAACTTTGAATATATATTTATATTTTATATGTTTATAATCTTAAGGGTTGTTTTGCAAAATATTTGGGAACTTAAGGGTTTTTTCGCAAAAAAATAATTCATGGTAACCTAGGACCTGCTATTACAGGTAAAAATGACAAAACCAACAAAAAAATGTCAAATTTGCGGCATAAACAAACCAAAAATCTGTCAAATGGTAAAACCGACATTTTCTGCCAAACTTATGGCTTTTTATGGCATTATCCCTTAAAAATAATTCTTAATTACAAAAATTTCTATAAAATAAATTTAGTTTTATTTTGTATATGTTAAATATATTAATTGATCACAAAATAATAAAATTTTAATATCTAAGTATAACCAGGGTGTAAATTGACTTGTTATTAAATATAATAATCAACATAGATGATTCTTTGATTTTGAAGGCTTGAAAATTAAAATGGGTCTATATATATATATATATATATATATATATATATATATATATATATATATATATATATATATATATATATATATATATATAAAGAGTGAATTGTCGTGAGGAAAATTAAAAAGTAAATTAAATTAATAAATGAATAAATGCAAATTTATAAAAGTTTAGGGGCTAAATACATACATGGAAAAACTTGAAAGTGAATTAAATTAATAGAAAAACAATAAATGCATATTTATAAAATTTTGAGGGGCTAAATATAAAACTTCTTATACTAATTTAGTTAAAATTTATGGGGCTGATTACAAAAGATAGGGATGACAATTTGACCCGACCCGGTGGGTAACCCGGTTCACCCGTCCCGATTGGGGACGGGTATTCCCCGTAAAAACGGGTATCTAGTATGGGGCTGGGGATCTCCGTTAGGCTAAAACCGGGGAAGGAGTCGGGGCCGGATATACCAATCCCCATCCCGCCCCGCCCCCGCTTTGATAACATTATATATATATATATATATATATATATATATATATTTGATAATCGATCAAATAAACTTAATATAAGCCCATTACACATTCAAAAAGTCAATATACTGTCCAATATATGACAATTATCATTTACCAAATTTCTAATTCCAATATTATTCCAAGAGTCTTCCTTCCGCTGTGAATAGGTCTTCGAAGCTTCATTCCTTGTTCCAACTTCCAAGAATACGTACGCCAATCTATATTTTTCTTGTCGATATGTATTTTTTTTTTGTGTTTTAGTTATGGTTTTCTTGTTTAACTAATAACTTAATGGGTTCTCTATCGTTTTGTTTACTAATAATTATGTTCTTTGATTCCCTAATTCAAACGTTAACTATATGTTTTTTCGTCGGTATGTATTTTTTTGTGTGTGTTTAGTTGTGGTCTTCTTGTTTAAGTAATGACTTAATGGGTTCTCTATCGTTTTGTTTACTAATAATTATGTGCTTTGTTTCCCTAATTCAAATGTGAACTATAATCACTAATTTGATTACGTTACAGTAGTATCAAAAGCATAAGTTGTTTAAACTCTTGCTAAGTTAATTCTGTTAGATAACTTAAAATAATGTTATAAAGATTGTTAATGCATGTCAGTAATCAAAATCTAATATTCATACATATTGTTCTTTTTTTTATCTAAGTGATAACCATCTATTTTTTTATTTGGCAAAGTGATACAAATTGTATGTGCTTTTTGTAGGTTCAGATGGCTACTTCAGATATTGATAAACCACCAACCATGAGTGAAGAACATGAAGAAGATAATGAACAAGAACCTGTAGAAAATAATACGACGACTGAGCATCCCAAAAAGAGGTTGAAATCCGCTGCTTGGAACCATTTTGATCCGGTTTTTGTTGACGGTGTTCGTAGATGGGCGAAGTGCATACATTGCAATAAACAACAGACCGGTAGATCTAATGATGGAACAACACATTTGAAAGATCATTACAGGATATGCCCTAGGAAAAATACAAGGGACATTCGGCAACATATATTAGTTCAAGGGCAAAAAACCACCGATGGTAAAGCTTATATGAGTAAATATTCCTTTGACGCTGAAGTATCTAGAGATGAATTAGCAAAGATGATTATAATTCATGATTATCCGCTCTCCATTGTTGAACATTATGGTTTTCGAAAGTATACAGAAAGTCTTCAACCTTTGTTTAAGGTGCCTTGTCGTAATACAGTCAAGGGGGATATAATGAAGGTATACGAGGATAAAAAATTTCATATCTTGAAATGTTTTGAAGAGAACGATAGTAGGATTGCTCTCACGTCTGATATGTGGACAGCAAGTAACCAAAAGAAAGGTTACATGGCAATCACAGCACATTATATAGATTGCAACTGGAAGTTACAAAATCAAATTATGAGGTATTTACTCTAATTAGTGTTATTATTTGTAATTTATAATGGATGAAGTTTTGAAATGTTATATTTTGTGTTATTATTTGTAATTTATATTGAATGAAGTTTTGAAATGTTATATTTTGTTTAATGCAGCTTTATACATGTGTCATCTCCACACACTGCTGATGCATTGTCACAAGCTATGATGGAATGCTTCTTGGAGTGGAACATTGACAATAAGTTGTCAACATTAACACTTGACAATTGTTCAACAAATGATGCCATCATTGACAAGCTTTTAGGTACACTTACTACTTCATCGCTAGTTTTAAAGGGGAGAATATTTCATATGCGATGTTGTGCACACATAATTAATCTTATTGTGCAAGATGGATTTTCTGTGATTGCTAGTGCAATTGAGAATGTTAGGAATAGTGTCTCCTTTTGGACAAATTCTCCTAAAAGAATACAAGATTTTAGACTTTTTGCTCGTCAAGTAGGTGTTAATTGCCAAAAAGGACTTACTTCTTGATTGCAAAACAAGGTGGAATTCCATTTATATGATGTTGAGTGTTGCTTTGGAATATAGAGAAGTTTTTATTCGTTTGAGCAAAAAGGATAAACATTATGTTTGCTTGCCTAGTGAAGATGAATGGAATAGGGCATCAATTGTTTGTGAAAAATTAAAATTGTTCTATCAAGTGACTGAAAAATTTTCTGGTTCCAAATATCCCACATCAAACATTTTCTTCCCTTTGATTTGTGACATGAAACTATCGTTGTTGAGTTGGAAAGTATCTCAGAATAATGTTATTAAGTCTATGGCATCAACTATGTTGATCAAATTTGAGAAGTATTGGAATGTAATACATAATGTTATGAGTGTAGCAATTGTCTTGGATCCCAGGTATAAGTTAAAGTTGATCAATTATTTCTTTCCAAAGTTATATGGGGAAGAAGCAAGAAGTGAGATTATGAAAATACGTAACATAATTACTGAGTTATTTGAAGAGTATAAAAAGAAACATGATGAAAAACGAGGAACTTTTTGGAAACGGAAATGTACAACAAACATCTCTGACGGAGGGGGTTCTACTTTAAGCAAATCAACATGGGAGTTGGATTTCGAGAATATGTTTTCTGAGGATGATGGATTTGAAAAAACTGAGTTGGATGATTATTTAGCTGAGAAGTTGTTACCGAATGAGGAAGGTTTTGACATATTAATGTGGTGGAAGTGCAATGGTTCTAAGTTTCCGATATTACAAAAGATTGCTAGAGACGTCTTAGCCATTCCAATTTCTAGAGTTGCTTCAGAATCAGCTTTTATCATGAGTGGGAATAACGTGACAAAGCAACGTAACCGACTCAAACCGGAAACAGTCGGGGCATTAATGTGTAGCCAAAGTTGGTTACGGAAGGAGCTTCAAGGTAAATTTTTAATAAATATATCAATTGTTATATCATACATTTGTATAAATATTATTTTTTCTAAAAATAAGTTTTATATGTTTCAGGTAAAAAGAAAGGAGAACCAAAAGCTTTTGATCAGACGGTTGCATATGATGATGATGTTGAGTAGTTTTTCAAACAAACAAATAGAACCAAAGACTTGAAATTTCTTTTGTGTAATCATGTCCTCGTTTTGATGGTTGTTAAACTTTATGATTGATGTAAACACTATTTAATTATGACATCTAGTTTTGATAGCTTATTAAACTTGAAATTATTTTTTGTGTAATTTAATTTATTATGTTGCTAGAATGGGGATGGACCGGGGATGGGTCGGGGATGGGCCGGGGATAAGCCCAAAATCTAATGGGGAGGGGATTAGATTCCCCGCATCCGTTGGGGATGGGGATGGGGACGAAGTTACGGACTCGGGGACGGGGACTGGGATAGTAAACCCCGCCCCATCCCCGACCCATTGCCATCCCTAACAAAAGAAATGAAGCATACATCATCAGGGCCGAAAATGTAACTTGAACAAGAATACACATAAAGTTAATATTTACGCAATTAGTCCTTAAATTTACAAACTACATATACATTACAACATTTTGATCAATTTGAAACGATTACCTGATTACAAAGCTTAGTTTGCAGTGTGACGTGGAAGATAAGTTTAAGGGTAAATGTCATTGTAGCGTCATAATCTTAAACATTTTGGTTTAAAACGTCTCTATTGTATTTTTTGGCTTTCTAAGAGTATAAATTAACATTTCACTGACTAATTAGGGATTTTGACCCATTTTAACTGGTGTCCTTGCTTAGTCACCACCCAAAGTGGTTATAGAGTCAACTCACCCAACTCGGATGACACGTCAGCGACTCAACCACGAGTTGGCTTGCTTGGGCCCTAGGGGTTCAAGTGGTCCCGTAGTATATAATAGAAGGATCTTCCGGACAAAACCTAAAAATATCATTACCATTTCCAGCCAAACACTAGCTGATAACCACTCGACAATACTCCTTTTTTCCCTCCACTGTCTTCCATAGATCCTACCCCACCACCATCACATGATACTATAAACTCCAAAAACTCCATAAGCTCAAGACACGGGCTTAACTTGAACGATTTGCAAACGATCTTCTGTGACTGTGGTGAGAAGATAGTTTAGCAACAAGGTCAGGTCGAGCGTATGAAGGAGGTATAGGTCGTGATTACCTTCATTACAGTGTGGATGTCCTCAACATGCAGCAAAGGTTCGACCATGTTTAGAAGAAGATTAAAACGATTTCTCTATTGCGTGGGTGTTGTCGTCGTAATGTTCATGTTCATGATTCTCATCATCCACTTCATAATCAGCAAGTGAATTCACATCGACATGGGTTGTGGTGGTATGCTAATCTAATGGTTGTTGTAACGGTGCTCATGGTATATATATATATATATATATATATATATATATATATATATATATATATATATATATATATATATATATATATATATATATATGGAAAAGTGAATATACCGTATGCAGATTTAGGTACCCAAATAGTGATCCGACGTCGTTTTAAGTTAACTGGGCATTATTTTCTTCCATACCTTTTGCATCTATCAAGTTAGAGAACTCAGAAAGACAGATTCGATCATGATATAGCTCTCTTCCACTATTATTACCAAGATGGGTGATTTCCGTGAGTTCTTCGATTGCGGTGAGTCCTTCGATTCTTTCCAAGTCACAAAGATTCATTGTATTTCCATTCGAGGTTTTTCTTATCATCCTATTTTCTTAATTTTTTCTGGTTAATCACGTGATAAAATGGGGCGTTATTCGATTTTATCTTATTCAATTGGTTCTAGTTGCATATCAGATAAAATTAAATTAGATTGATTCTAACTTTTTTATTAATTTCATTACATTGAGATGTTTGATCGATATTTATGTGGTGATTTCTATAAATTGAGATGTTTCTGGGATTGTACACCAGGTGTTTGATTAAATGCCTTAGTGAACTTTTGTGTCAATATGCAGGTTTATTTCTAGACTAATTTCATGATTGTTTGCTTTTCTTGTGTCAAGTCAATGATAACGATGACGACTTGAAGAGGGCATTTATGTCAAAATAATATATGGCATGGCTAGACAAAATGCCAGCCTAATTAGAACCTAGCATAAGGACCAGATGGCCTTTGAGATGTATGCTCATAATCTCATTGGCTCCACCAATCAGCTCCTATCCTATAAAAACAGTTGGCACATATCAGTGTCATGATGTTGTGGCATATACAGCAAGAGCTCTTGCTGAATATAACCATAGCTTGTTGGCTACCAATCTTGTCACAGTGACCATTCATACTTATGGATAACAGTTTTGTACTTTTATGGGGATGGAGGTAGGTAGATATTTACTTCAAAATTTTGTTTTGACAAAAAAATGAGGCAAAAGGTAGATAGATACAAGTGACATTTGGTGCTTTTCAAGATTTCGTTTTGACATTCACCTTAAACGAAATGGTATTAGAGCAGATTGCAAATTGATGTAATAAAATTCCAAAATTGATCACGACATGATTTTAATATCACTCATTTGATTCCTAGTTACATTATTATTATTTTTTTTTTGTGTTAGAACCCCAAGAGTATTTCTTGACCCAAAGGCAAGCCTATTCAAAAGGGTAATATGGTAACTGCAGTTTATATACTTACTTCAAAACTTTGAAATAAACCAGAATCTTACTGTGATACTACAACATCATATTCCAGAGCAGGTCATACCTATAATATCGATCATTCACTGATTTGTAGTATTTCTACAATTTCTTTAATAACAGTGACGTTTGATAGAACATCGAATTTATCAAATACCTCATCATTCAATCTTTTTATATACAATTGATTCTGAACTTGTGAAGATGTTTGATAGGACATCGAATTTATCAAATGCTTATCATTTTGTACTAATTTTTTGAAATTTTTTTACGGTCAGGGGAAAGTTTGAAAAGTTGCTAGAAGAATGCACAAGGTTTTTTTGTTGGAGATTTAGTAGGAATACTTGAAGAATGGACGAATTGAAAGAATTATAGACACTCTAGAAATGTTTGGGTTGTATAGCAATGTACTTATCCTTTTTTTTTTCTTTTTTATCAAAATGAGCAATGTACTTATACTTTTAACAGATGTACGATCATACTTGTCATTTGCAACATATTAGATTTATGAGCAGAAATAGCATCTAACTTTCACTTTTAACCCAAAATAGAACGGTGTTTTTTTTTTTCAAAAGAGATTCAAGCCTCCACAAACTTTATTAAAAAATAAAAAAGAATACAAAGTTCAAAAAACTACAATCCAAATAAAGAGAAAAATACTAAAAATTTCAACAAATCCACATCCAATGGTTCAACCATTTCCTAATACCGCAATCCTTCCCATCCCCTGTACCAATCAACCTCATCAGCAACCAGAAACAACTAACAAAACCACAACCCAAGGTCCACCAACCAAGAAAGCAGAAAAAGTTAAGGCCCTTAAAAAATCCCAGCAACCAAATAGTAAAGCAAATTCAACAATTACTAAAAAAACAAATCAACAATCTCTGGGGAAAACTGTCCAAGTCTCCAATCAGACCCTAAAAGATGTAGTACTTACACCAAGATCATCTGATAAACATCCACAATCTTCCCCTGCACGAATCAGACGTCAAGTAAATCTCCCAAACCTAATAAAGAACGGTGTTAATTGAAAGTAAGATGCTATTTTGGGAAGAATCTAAAAGTAAGATTATATCATTTGTTTAAATTGAATACAAATATACTCCAGTAAAGATTGAACATCAGCATAACGACATTTTTCCATATTTCAAACTTAAGAGGTTTCTGAAAGCAAACGATCTCCTAGTCTTAAAGCTATAGTAATAGGGAAATTCAAACCAGAAACATGCTTGGAGACAAAAATGTGTCAACACTTGATATAAGAAATGAATAAAGTGAAATAATGATATCATAAAGATTGCAATTGAAAAAGAGATACCTGACTACCCTAAAAAGTCAACTTCTTGTCAATATTTTCACACATAACATTGGTATAGATGTCTGTCACAACATTCCCTGATTTGTAGTTCCTAACCATTTCAAATCAATTCAAAAACAATATCATTATCTAAAATCAGAATTCAAAATTGAAATCGTTTAAAATAAAATCAAACACAATTATATAAATCCTTGATTTGTAGTTTCTTATCAATTTAATTACATAGAACAACAATTTCGCTCAACCATTTCATCGAACACTTGGCGTGCACCTTTAATTTCATAAAAAGGAATAAGAAATCAACTATATATGTTCTAACAAAATATGTTTCTTGACACATGTCATCAACTGCATGCAAAGAATCTTTGCTGGTTCGAAATTTTAAGTAAAAATTAAGACATCAATTGCCTAAAAAAGCAGGGCATGCAGTAGCTGATTTCTGTGAATTGAAACTTCGTCCTGTGAATTCCCATTTGTTATGTCGTTTTTTCTATGAAAGAAGTCGTTTTTTTTCTTTGAAATTGTCTTTTTTTTTAAATCGTTATGTGAAGCAGGAAACAGGCGATCATGGAAGCAGATATGTAGAGGATGAACTGATTTCTGTGAATTCCGATTTGTTATATCGTTTTTTTTTCGGAGAAAGAAATCGTTTTTCCCTTTGAAATCATTATGTGAAGCAAGATGCAGACGATCATGGAAACAACAAATCTAAGAAGGAATTGAGTTTCGATTTTATCAGAGAATAAGGAAAAGTAATTTTTTTTTCCAGAAAATTAATCCACTAAGCGAAATAAGCAAAACGACGTAGTTTTATATAGCGGGCACCTAACCTTACATACCCTCAAGGGTATATTCACTATTCCTATATATATATATATATATATATATATATATATATATATATATATATATATATATATATATATATATACTATTTTATGAAAATGTTACACTTATTAATAACAAAAAAACACAATATATAAATCATTCTACCAGAATATATTATTACATTTTTTTTCATTATATTGTATATTATTCTGGTAGAATAATCCATTCTTTTTGGAAGATCGGTGGTCATTGGTCATCTTCATTCCAAACAATGTTGATCTTCAAGATTCTATTATGACAGAATTAGAATTCAAGATTCCAATAGAATGTTGTAAGTTTCATATGTACAATGTTTTGCTTTGATATCTCTCGTTTCGTACCTACAAAAATAATGGTATTCAACACTTGATCATTATAAACCAACAATATAAGATAAAATTCAAGCATAAAGAAGCAAACCAAAATAAAGTCACGCAAAACCCATTAAAGAGAAATAAAATTTAAACAAAACCATGATGAAAATTGTTTAAAAATGGCAAAAAAAAAATTGTTCACGAACCTCCTCTACAAATGAATCACTGACACTGTCAGTTGTCATGCTAGAAGAAACAAGAACAATATCTAGAAAAGAAGACAGACCGTGACAGGTTGTTTTCTTGACTGATCAAACCTTTTCCCATACCATGTTTAACTGGGGTACTATCAAGAGGGGTAATTTGGTCCTCAACATTGGTAGGCTTCAAAGAGTATGATAATTAAAAAATGACATCTTTAGTTCAAAACAACAATAAAACAGATGATTTAACAACATGATACCAACTAAACAAAAGAGATATACACTATATACCTTTTGCCTTTTAAATGCTCTTTGTTTTTCTTGGCAAGCATGATGAGACATCCCTGAATTTGGTAAGAACAAATAAAAGATTTCACAATTAACTAGGATTTCCATAATAAAACTGCTTCATCATACTACCTAAATCCAATCTCAGTCTCAGCAAACCGAAACACAAAAACATACAAATAACAGGAGAAAACACTTAAGATAAGAAGACTAATGACGAGCATCAAGTGCGAGACATGGAAATGGAAAGTAGAACTCATGATTATATCATAGCCTCGGTTCAAAAAAAATGGCTTAACTGTTGTACCACTCAATCAATGACTGATCAACATATTACGAAGTTAACAGGCTAATTTTTGTGTATAGCGAAAAGATTGATAACAACTTTAGGGAACCACAATATCAAGAAATTGTCAAGTGCAAATGAATTAAAACACACAACACAAGTTGCTGAAAACTGATTGCTAACGGTATCTCTGAAATAATTAAAGTCTTCAGACATTTCCGCTCAAATTGAATCCGCGAAATATCAAATAAATCACTGAAATTAACATTCCCCCACCTATAATTACTACAACTATAATAAATAAGAGATTGAGAAAATGATTGTAATCACCTTTGACATTACATAATCGAAAAGCATGAGAAGGACTAATCAAATTGAATCCGCGAAACATCAAATACCACCACCAACACCACCTCTGTTCGATGCTTGATCGCTCGATTCTTCCCTCTCCCGATCTATGAAGAAGACGATGAAGGGCAACCCCACAAAGGGTCGCTGGTGTCGACCGGAGTGCCGCTGTGCTGGAGGATTTCGAGCTCGACGAGACCGAGAGACCTGTACTGCGTTTAAATCTCGTTTCCATCAATTACTCAATTTAGGGTTTTCAGAATCGGGTTTTAGATAAAGAGGGGAACGAGATTTAATAGAAGTCAATACCATGATTATAGGGATTATTTTTGGAAGTTATTAAACAAATTACTAAATTACCCTTATTTATTTATTTAATTATTTAATTTTGTATTTAATTTTGATTGGCCCACATTTATGCATACAATAACACAATAATTAGTTTAAACATTTGAACATAGCTCTATATATATATATATATATATATATATATATATATAATTAGGCTAATGTGTGTTTAGGTAGTGTTAATGGTAATCCAGTGTGTGTTTAGGTAGTGTTAATGGTAATCTAGTGTGTGTTTAGGTAGTGGTAATGGTACTCCAATGGTGGTTGTAATGGGAATGTTTGGATGTATTTTGAAGTCATGTGTACCTGCATTTTGTGAAGATATTGGTATAAATGTTAATCGAAATTAAGTCCTGATAAAATCAGGCATGTTTAGCTTATAATTTCTTATGTGCATTGGTGTTGTTGTTTTAGGGTAACAAATCTACTAATTTTGTAACACCACTTGGACTTTTGGTGAATCCATGAACATGATAAACACAAGATAAGATTATGAATCTGTTGTATGGTAACTTTGAATCTTTTGATGTACTTTGTTTGCCTTAGTTAATGGTAATTAAATGTGTTTGGTGCACCAATTGGAGTTAGTGAGCCCAAATAAAGGGGTATTTTCGCCATTTCCTGATTAAAAGTACTTTACATCCTTACTCGATAGTAAATTGGACATACATCCCACTCTTTTGCTTTGTTCTTGTTTGTCATTGGAATTAAGGATCCCTTGGAATTAACGAAGCGAAAATGGTGAAATGCTCGTGTGGATGTGTCACCATAATAACAATGTCTTCTACTTCGTCCAACCCTGGAAGACCATTCTATGCTTGCCCCAATAAGGTGGGTGTTACTTTCTTCATTTGCCCACTGTAGCCCTAATTCATTACTTTCTTCATTTCCCAGTCTCTCACTCGCAAATTCTTTTTGTTAGGGACCTCGTAATGTATTTATTTGTTGGGTAGAAGAAGCAGAGAGTAAGAATATGAGTGTTGAAGCAGTGATGATTGCAGGTTTGGTTAGGTAAAAAAAGAAGCTTGAATCTACGATTTGGAAGCTGAAGATGTGTTTAGTTGTTGGTTGGGTTGTTTTCTAAGATAATTGTTTACAAGTTGTAATGGTTTGTTGATGTTAGTTTGCTTGTAATGAAAAGTACTCGATTGCCAATGTAACTTTCTTTTACTTTAATAAAAAAAACAATGATTATGTTAGATTGGTACTTTATTTGTTGTTAGTGACATCGGAAATAGCTTGAACTTGGACGAATGGGACCATATGTAGTTAAACTAATGTGTAAATGGAGCCCAATACCATACACGTCCATAACTAACATAAAATCATAACCACGTTCAAACCATTAACATTAGAAACGTTTTTCTACCAACCATATGTAGTACATAACACCAAACATCCAAACTAATTTCGAAACATCACAATTTGATCCTAACATAGCAAGTACATAGTGAAAGACAGTCAAAGTTATTTCCTAGTCAAGTTCCATTGGCTTCTCACCAGTGTTGCCTTCCCCATTCTTACCCTCAACCCTTGTAGCTAGTTTTTTCTATATATTTCTTTCAGACTTCTTTCTTTCCTTGATAATTCCCTTCTTACCTCTGGCTCATTCCCCATTCTTACCCTCAACCCTTGTTATCTTCCTTTTCTTTACCTTGAGTTTTATTAGCTTTTGAACTTGAGAACATGTAACCTTGTTATGTCCTACTTGCTTTCACATGCTACACATAATTTTTTCCCAACCTTTGACACAGTGTGTCTTGTACCCCTTTCACTTGCATCCTTTCTTCTATTCACTTTAGGTCGACCTGCCATTGTTCTCTTCAATGATGGAAAAGGTGCTATGAAGTCAGTAGTTGTCCACATATTGCTACCATTCATCCCATGCATTGGATATTTGTAAGTGTTCCTGTAAACTGTTGCATAGTATATTGGATCCACATAACTCCCAACATCTCTATTTAGGTATCAGATAGTTGCAACTGAATGCACACATCCATACCCATGTAGTTGCCACACTCTACATGAACAACTCTTCTAGTATAGATCCACAACATAGGACTCTGCCAAATTTATTGTTTCAAACTGGTTTAAACCAATTGGTAAAACCTACCAATACCAATTGAAATTGTATTGAAGTTAGTATATACTAATAGTAATCAATTAAAAATAAAAAAATGCAATACCTTTGAGCTCTTTTCAACTGATTCAGTAGGGTTGTCATAGTTAGACATGGTTTATATTCATGCAATGAACTACCTTTGATGGTCAGATTGAATCGCCTCTCCATAACATACAACCTAATTTCTTCTAACATTGTGATTATTGGTTTTTTTTCTTTCATCTCTAATGATATTGTTAAAGCTCTCAGATAATCCATTTTCAACTACATCACACATCTTGCCCCTCTTGAAAGAAAGCTCTACACCATAATTTTGGGTTCTTTTCCTTAAGGTACTCAAGTGTTGCATGATTAAGCAGTTGGATTTCCTTTATAGATGCATTGAATAAAGGCTCAGTGGAAGACTTGCATGTCTTCCAAAACATTGTCTCATAATGTACACCACTGAATCTTTTCCTGAAGTTGGCAACAATATCGCTTGCACACTGTATGTGTTTAGCAGTAGGCAATATCTCTTTCACAGCCTCCAACATCCCCTACACAATTTAAGGTCTTCTGTTAAAATAATAAAAATTCATCAAGAAATTACATGAAGTTGGATAGTAAGTGACATACCTTATGTTGATCTGACATCAGGGTAAAACCAAAACCATTTGCCATTTCTAGGTCGTCTTTAAGATTCTCCAAGAACCATTTCCAATTTTCTTTGATTTCCACACGAACAATTGCCCATGAAAATGGGAAAATATGATTATTACCATCCCTTCCTACGACACATATCAACTCTCCACTACATAAACCTTTTAAGAAACAACCATCTAGGTTTATTATTCTTCTACAACTGCCTCTCCAACCTTACTTTAGCCCCTCAGAACATATATAAAACTTACTAAAATATGTCTTCCTATCTGGCATACTATTGACATCCATTTTGACTGTTGATGATGTGTTTGATCTGCTTATCTCCTCACCATATGACCAAAGATTTGTATAGTGCTCAACTAGTGTGCCTCCATTAGTTGAATTGCATATTTCTTTGCTCTACTACACTGTACCATGCTCACATCAATTCCAAACATTTTTTTTAACTTCTTCCTTAAGTAGCATAACACTCACCTTTTGTTTTTGTAAGAATTGTGTTGTGAAATGGCTGCCAATCCTTGCATAGTTAACAATTGACCCCATTTTGAAATTTCTTGCACAATTATGCTCGTTTATAAGAGACTTAATCTGGAAAGAATTTTCTTCACTCGTCTATGAAGCCCACAGTCTAAACTTGCACTGACCAGAACAACATTTAACTAAAAGTCTCATACTATCATTTTTTTGTAGCACAATTTATAATCTTTAGCAACAACATAATTACACAACATATGTTTTAACTGCTTATGACTTTCAAATCTCATACCTAACACATGCTTTTTCTTTTTCCAATGAACATTTTCATTAAAAGTTGTTACCTCCTCAAGTCTTGGCTCGTTGTCATTCATCTGAACAGATGGATCCTCGTAAGCGGGACTTCTGGGGTTGGTTGCACCTTGGGGAAGAGCTTGTTCAAAAACGTACCATTCAAGTTCTTGTTCATTTGAATGCAATGAACATCCTCAATTTTATTGTCTAAATTACCTTGAACTTCATTTTGGTCAATTTCAACTTCTCTCTCAGCATGCAACTCTTCTATAACTTCACCTACACCAGAAAACTTGTCCTCGGGGGTGCATACTTCAGCTTGTTCATCAAGAATCCATTAATGGACAATGACACCAAGATGATCCATGTACACATATATTACGCAACCACAAGCATACCCTACTTCGATCAACTCCTGTTAGTCTTTTTCAGTGGCTATTATCCTCAATCCATCAGGGAACTCTATATCGGGCATGTATAAGTACACATTCACACATATCTCGTTTGAGAATCTTTGAAGGAACAACACAAATTTGTTCTTGCCCATTCCAGAAAAATTGACATCCTCAAACCTCTGCTCCGCTCCATCTGAGTAACTGATCACTGGGTACCCCGTAAACATACCAGCAAAATGAAGATCGATCTTCATGTAAGCGGCCATAGCAAGAATCCAGTGGAGAGTTTTTTGCGAGGAATAGTAGAAGAAATTAGAAGAAAGGGGCAGAAGAAAGCGACTACATAAGAATATGTCCTTTATCTTCTAGAGAAAGGGTTATGTAGCTCAATTAACGATAGATTAGGTGGCATCCCATTTGGCATATGAGTTGGAATTTTTTAATGACATGAACACTAAAACCGGCTGATTAGGAGAGGGGTCACCGGGTGACCCCTTCACTTTCTAGAAAATGGCCTTAAAAGCAAGTAAATTGTGAATTTATACCCTTAGAAAGCCAAAAAAAATACAATAGTGACATTTTAAACCAAAATGTGTAAGATTGTGGGGCTACGGTGACATTTTCCCTAAGCTTAACTGGCACTGTAGTGATGCAGCCACGTCACATGTGACATCCCCAAATTTCTCGGCCAGAAAAGACCGATTTAGTTTATGCTTTTAAAATAAAATCAGAGTAATCTTCAAAAAAGTGTTGCGGAATTTGTTCCCAAAACAAAATATGATAAAAATTTATCAAAGCATTTCTTAATGAAATTTATTTTCATTATATAACAAAACCTCGGGATGTCAAGTTTCGAGTTTCGGTGTAACATCCGGAATTTCGGGTATGATAGTTCGTGTTTCAGTTTTGAGGATTTAGGAGGGACTCGACGAGTCGTAGGTCTGACTCGCCGAGTCATGTCGAGTTGATCACGTGGATTTAATGAGCGGACTCGACGAGTCCAAGTATGGACTCGCCGAGTAGGTACTGGGCAAAGAAAACCCTAAGTTCCGGGGTTGGAGCCTATTTAAAGGAACTTATGACCTTGGATGCGCCTCATATCTCCTGTGAGAAACCCTAAATCTCTATTGGAGCCAAGGGAGAGTTCTTGTGATGAAATCAAGTAATTTTGGTGTGATTTTGCAAAGGAAGTGAAGGGATTCAGCTAGAAGGACCAAAGGAGGTTGTTATTCTGAGACATCCAAGCAAGGATCTCCATTCTGAGGTAGTATTTCGCCCAGCTAGAAGGACCAAAGGAGGTTGTTATTCTGAGACATCCAAGCAAGGATCTCCATTCTGAGGTAGTATTTCGCCCCTTCCTTCTGTTTTGTGTAGAATCCTTGAATCTAGGGTTTTCTTACCCTTTCTTGGATAGTATATGATGCATATGAGGTCCCAATGTGGAAAAAATCTTAGATCTGAACCTTAAGAGGTCCAGAGAGTCCCAACCATTCTGCTTTATGCTGTTCCCTTGGAGATATGAACCTAGGTTGCCATTTTAGAAGCTATTTCACCAAAAGAAGCCCTATGAGTGTTGCATGAGTGTAAAGGTTGGACCTTTACGTGATCATTGTGTATTGGAAGGTCAGATCTATAGGTTAGAGAAGCAGATCTGACCTCAGAAGGTCTTTTGAGTGTTGCCATGGAGGAAACTCGCTGAGTCCATAAGGGGATTCGACGAGTCGAGTCGGGTTGCCCCGCGATTCGTGACCAGTGGTAACCCGTCGAGTGAAAGGTAAACTCGACGAGTCGAGTGAGGATTTATGAGGATTAAGAGGACACGCATGGACTCGCCGAGTCACACGAGTGCACTCGACGAGTTTGGTCAAAGTTTGACCGTTGACTAGAGCTGACTTCAGTTGACCTTAGGGTTTTGATCAAGCTGGATCAAGAGAGGTCAGGAAAGGGTAGAATGGTCTTCTACCGATTCATTAGAGATGAGGACAAGAGGAAGTATTAATTAGAAATGTTTGCCTTATGTGTTAGGCGGAGGCTCGATCGAGGTTATCAAGCCAGAAGGTTTACTAGACATCATGTGAGGTGAGTCTTCTCACTATACTTTACCTAGAGTGGTAATTATGTGTGACCGGAAGGTCTTATGTGCTATGAGTAGAATGCGATGTATGCTTTTATATGATATGTATATGCTATGTATGTTTTGAATAGTATGGTATGGACCGGAAGGTCATTATGATATGGACCGGAAGGTCAACAGTGTATGGACCGGAAGGTCAAGATGACGAGGACCGGAGGGTCATCAGGGTAGGGCCGGAAGGTCTACCCGAGTTGTGGAGCCAGAAGGTCCACTGAGACACATTGGCCGGAAGGCATCATAGATCTATAGCCTCGGGTGGCTAATCGATATGAATGTGGTATTTTGGGGAACTCACTAAGCATGCGTGCTTACCGTTTATGTGATATGTGTTTCAGGTACTTCAGAATACCGCGGGAAGGCACCGGTATGATTGTACACACACACACTATGTTTTGGGAGGAGCTACTGTGGATCCTGGATTTTATGTGAAGATTTTGAAAACTTTGTTAAGTGAATAATTGGGGTTGAACAATATGATATATGTTTTTATGAATTAAGAATGAAAAATTGGTTTGAATGTTCACGACGTTACATTCGGGCTGCATACTACCAAGTCGAAACTTAGAAAAATCATAACTTCCTCATACGAAGTCAGATTTGGGCGTTCTTTTTATGCACGCTCTCGGTTTAACGAACACTAAGACTTTCGTTTAGATTGCTAAGGCTAAAAAGCACTTTATCGTAAATTCACTTTTTACGTCACACAGCGTCGTGTCGGTTCTGTCGCGAAACTTCGACAGGTCATAACTTCTTCGTTATAACTCAGATTTCGGTATTCTTTATATCTCCGGAATCCTTGTTTCAACCACAACAACTTTCTTCATAGATATCGGGTTCATCTAATATTTATTTTCGACGCTTATTTTTATCCTTAACTTATTAAATCATAATAATTAAGTATAAAACACATAATACTCAAATAATAAATCTTATTATTTCAAAACAAATTACAAAGGTTGGCCTAGACTATTACATCATCATTAATGCCTAGCCTAGAAACACGGGCGTTACAATTCTCTCCCCCTTAGGATGATCCCGTCCCCGGAATCATACATCAGCAAACAAATGCGGATAGCGACTTATCATGTCACTCTCCGTTTCCCAGGTGAGATTTGGCCCATTCGTATGTTTCCATTGCACAAGCACTAAATCGACCATCTTGCGTCTCAACTTCTTAGTCTTACGGTCAACGATTGCCTCTGGTTCTTCAATTAACCTCTTGCTTTCATCCAACCTTAATTCAGAAATTGGAATTATGTCGGGAACTTCTCCCGTGAACTTCCTCAAGTAACACACGTGGAAAGTGTTATGAATACCATCTAGTTCTTCTGGTAGTTCTAGCTTGTAAGCTTGGCTCCCAATCCTCTGAAGAACTTTAAACGGTCCAATAAACCTTGGACTCAACTTTCCCCTTTTACCAAATCTTATAAGTCCCTTCCATGGCGAGACTTTAAGTAAAACCGAATCTCCAACTTCGAATGTTATCGGTTGTCTTTTCTTGTCAGCATAGTTCTTTTGACGATCCTGAGCTGCTAACATACTTTCTCTAATCACTTTCAGCTTTTCAGCAGTCTGATGAACTATCTCGGGTCCCATAAACTGCTTTTCCCCAACTTCAAGCCAACATGATGGCGTTCGACACTTTTGTCCACACAAAGCTTGATAAGGTGCCATCTTGATCCTCGAGTGGAAACTATTATTGTAGGAAAATTCTACCAAAGGTGAGTGTTCATCCCAGTTACCTTGAAATTCCAGGGTACATGCTTGTAGCATATCCTCCAATGTTTGAATCGTTCGTTTGCTTTGACCATCGGTTTATGGATGGTAAGCTGTACTTAAACACAATTTCTTACCCAATTCCTCTTGTAGACTTCTCCAAAACCTTGACATGAAACGATTATCACGATCTGATACAATCGTTAAAGGAACACCGTGAAGTCTCACTATCTCCTTCACGTAGGCATTTGCAAGTTTTTCCATAGACCATTTTTCATTGGTTGCTATGAAGTGTGCACTTTTAGTAAAACGATCAACGACCACCCAAATCATGTCGTGACCGCTCTTTGTTCTGGGTAGTTTAGTCACAAAATCCATGGTGATGTCTTCCCATTTACCCATGGGTACAGGTAAAGGTTCTAAACTCCCATACGGTTTCTGATGTTGTGCCTTAACTCTTGCACATGTCATATACTCGGCCACATACTTTGCAACATCGAGCTTCATCATCAGCCACCAGTAGTAGGGTTTCAGATTCCTATACATTTTCGTGTTGCCGGGATGAATCGAGTACATGGTCTTGTGAGCTTCTTCCATCAGAAGATTTCTTATTCCTCCCGTCTTAGGTACCCAAATCCTATCTTGGAATACCTTCAGTCCTTGACCGTTTGTATCGAGCACTAACGTTTTGCCCACACGTTCTTCCTTTCAGTCATTTTTCTCTAAAGCTTCTACGTGAGCTTTCTTGATACTTTCTACAATCGTTGAGACAACTTCGATTCTTAATGCTCTTGGCCTTTTCTTTTCAAGGCTTACCTTTCTAATTAAAGCATCAGCTACAACATTTGCTTTGCCTGGGTGGTAAAGGATTTCACAATCGTAATCCTTAAGCAACTCTAGCCAGCGTCGTTGTCTCATGTTCAATTCCTTCTGATTAAAGAGATATTGAAGACTCTTATGATCAGTTAAAAGTTTGCACTTTGTGCCATAAAGATAATGCCTTCATATATTTAGGGAGAATACTACTGCTGCCAACTCCAAATCATGAGTGGGGTAGTTCTTTTCATGGTCTTTCAATTGCCTCGATGCATATGTTATCACCTTATCCCTTTGGGTCAGAACACAACCTAACCCAACTCCAGATGCATCACTATAAACTGCGAAGTCTTCAACTCCATCAGGTAAAGAAAGAATCGGTGCTTCACATAATTTCTTCTTTAACTTCTCAAAAGCTTCCTTATGCTTCTCACTCCAAGTATAAGTAGCTCCTTTGTGGGTCAAAGCTGTCAATGGAGCAGCTATCGAAGAAAAGCCTTGGATAAATCTTCGGTATATCCGACTAATCCCAGAAAGCTTCGGATCTCCGTGGGACTTTTCGGTTGTTCCCACTTTATTATAGCTTCAATCTTAGATGGTTCAACCATGATCCCTTCTTGATCAACCACATGACCAAAAAATTGGACTTCTTGAATCCAAAAATCACATTTGGAGAACTTTGCATACAACTTCTCCTTTTTTTAGAACTTCTAACACTTCTCGCAGATGCTTATCATGCTCCTGCTTGCTTTTTGAATAAATCAAAACATCATCTATGAATACTATCACAGACTTATCAAGGAATGGTTTACAAACCCTGTTCATCAAATCCATGAATGTTGTTGGAGCATTGGTTAGTCCAAACGACATAACCAAAAACTCGTAGTGTCCATATCTTGTTCTGAATGCAGTCTTCTCAATATCCTGCTCTCTCACATTTAGCTAATGATATCCTGACCTAAAATCGATCTTCGAGAAATAGCTCGAACCTTGCAGCTGATCGAACAGGTCATCAATCCTTGGCAATGGATACTTGTTCTTTATTGTTGCCTTGTTCATCTCTCTGTAATCTATGCACATTCTCATACTCCCATCTTTCTTCATTACGAATAACATCGGAGCTCCCCAGGGTGATGAACTAGGTCTAATGAAACCGTTGTCCAACAACTCCTGAAGTTGCGTCATAAGTTCCTTCATCTCCGTTGGTGCTAATTGATATGGTGATTTTGCTATTGGTGTTGTTCCTGGTAACAAGTCTATTCTAAATTCCACTTGTCTATCAGGGGGCAATCCAGGAAGATTTTCGGGAAAAACTTCCGGATAGTCACATACCACCGGTATACTTTGCATATCCTTTTTATCCTTCTTAGCATCGATTACGAATGCCAAGTATGAGGTGCATCCTTTAGACAAACATTTTATGGCTTTCATTAGGGAAATGATTCCAAAATTCACTCTGCGCTTGTCTCCGTATACCATAAATGACTCTTTTCCAGGTGGGTTTACTCTCACTATCTTATTCTTGCACAGTATCTCGACATCATTGGCGCTAAGCCAATCCATTCCTAGAACGATGTCGAAACCATTCAACTCAATGGGTAACAGCTCCTCATGGAATTCGTTTCCGTTTAAGTCGATGACAATATTCCTAATACAATCGCTAACAGGTATGAATTTGCCACTAGCAACTTCTACAATTATAGCATCATCAAGTTTTTCTATAGGCAATGCTAGTCTTTCACCAAATTTATGTGATATAAAGGAGTAATTCGCCCTGGAATCAAACAATAAATTGACAGGCAATCCATTTACAAGAAAGGTACCTGAAGCGACATCCGCTTCGTCCTTTGCGGCTTCCAGTATGATGTGGAAAGCTCTGGCTTTTGGCTTTGGTGGGAGATTAGGCTTTGCTACATCCCTCTTCTTCGGGCAATCCTTCAAAATGTGCCCTTCTTCGTGTCATCCATAGCACACCCTTTTGTTGGTTGTGCACTCGTTGGCGTAGTGCCCTGGCTTTCCACATTTAAAACAAGTGACCTCCTCGCCACATTTCCCGACATGTTTCTTCTTACACTTATCACACTATTTTGCTTCGCCTCTTCTTCCTCTCGAATCAGACTTCGAGAATTTACTTTTCTTGTTGGACCTTGAAGATCCATCGAACTTTCTTTTCTCACCAACCTCTGCCCTTTCCTGACCCCTTTCCTTTAACTGGGTTTCCACATTTTTAGCTACTCGGACTGCTGTCTTCAGAGTAGCTGCCATCTTGACCGTTGGGCCAAAGTCGGCTGGCAGTCCGTTTGCGAACCTCTCAATTTTTGAGAGTTCAGTTGGCACTAAGTATGGAAATAACTTCATCTTTTCGGTAAACGCAGTAGCATAGTCGTCAATGCTCATTTTCCCTTTCTTTAAGTTCTAAAATTCATTGTTTATATCTATCAGATCTATCTCTGAGCAGTACTGCATCTTTAACTGCTCCAAGAACATTTCCCAAGACATTTTCAGGGCTTCTCCATGTGGCATCGTGTCTGCCAATAGCTTCCACCAACTTAAAACTCTGGTCTTCAGTTGTCTGACCGCAAAAACAATTTTCTGTTTGTCGCTACAATTGTAGCTTTCAAATACCATCTCCATTTCGGAGATCCAGTCCATAATCTCAACAGGTTTTGGGCTTCCGGCAAGACTTAGCAGTTTGGCGCCCAAGATATTCTTATACATACGCCCATCTCTATTGATTCTCCCCTCTGGGTCATTCCTTTCTGCCACTGGGGGTTCCGCTTGACTGACAGTACGGTTGTAATTTCCTTCATCTGACTGTCCGTCATTTAGTTCAGGTTGTTCAACAGGCATTGAAGGTTCACTCATGTTGTTCAGCAATAGTTGTCTCATTTCTTCCCTTTGTTCAGCCATCATTGCCTGAGTCATGGCTTGTACTCCAGCCATTGTGATTGGTTATGGTGCAGCTTCTACTATTGGCACCTGCTCAATCACTTGGGGTTGAGGTTGCTGATTCCTATTCACATTTCCAACTCCACTTCGGGTTCTTTCCATTTTGATCTATACACCAAATTAGGCGAATTTAGATCTTTATTCACGATAGAATTTTAAAATTCTCCTTATCACTCTGAAACGTTTACATGCTAGTTCTAATATTGTAGTCGTACGCTTAGAATTCTAAACACATAAGGTTTCTAGATCCGATCGGCAACAGACCATAGATTCGAACAAATAATATCATACACGGAAAACATATAACATTTAGCACATAAAAGCATTTTAGGCATCTTTCCTAAAATATACTAGTGCTCGTGTCTAAAATATGGTAGACACTCATCTCACAATCATCACTTAGCATTCTAAGTTTAAGTCTAGAAATCCTACAAGTTCCTAGTTCGCTTAAACTAATGCTCTGATACCAACTGTGACATCCCCAAATTTCTCGGCCAGAAAAGACCGATTTAGTTTATGCTTTTAAAATAAAATCAGAGTAATCTTCAAAAAAGTGTTGCGGAATTTGTTCCCAAAACAAAATATGATAAAAATTTATCAAAGCATTGCTTAATGAAATGTATTTTCATTATATAACAAAACATCGGGATGTCAAGTTCCAATATAGACCAAAAGCATAAACAGTACATTATAAGCCTTACAACAGTTATTTACATCTACTGGCCTATAATCCAAAAATCCCTCCTCATCATCCAACTATGCTCTGGGTCCACTACCTGTAATATAAAAAGTTGAGTGGGTCAGGCTTGAGAGCCTGGTGAGCATATAGGGTTTTCAACCCACAAATAATAATAAATTTATTAATTTCATCAACCAATAATATATTTATTAATTTCATCAACCAACAATAACCCTGATTACCCGTTCCCGTTATCCTCACTTTACGTCCCTAAACACCTATCATAAGGGACCTAGCCTAAGGATTTTCATCGGGGTGACAACACTGCTTTAGGGATTCCTCAGCAATTTATGGAAAATAAGGCAACCATGTGGGGGATGGAGTATACCGTTGAACACTAAGTTCACAAACACCTACAGGTTGCGAGTCTGCTAGCGTTCCACTAGACTGTCTAGAAAGGTCTGTGGTCGTCATCTATACTCCTCTAGATGACTGAAACAATATCAATATCGAGGCCTCTCATCTTTTTAACACACATCAACTATTTCATCTACCCATGTTTTACCCAGCATATTTGTAGATAAAAATACATATACAGTTTAAAACTTGTATAAAACATTTATTCAACACCCATCTCAAATAAAGAAACAATATAATTACACATAGCACGTATTTTATAGAAAATACTTCATATCTATGTGTAAGATGAAAGTGACTACACACTCACCTGATAAGACGGTGATTGGATAGCACTTCGTCCCTTAAAACAATCTTTTTTCGATGAAACCGGGTTGTTTTCTCAAAAAACCAGGCTTCACGCGGGTAGAGTTTCGTCTCGCAAAACTCTTTTCTCGGGATCTTCGGGCTCTCCGGGGCTTGCTTACGATGCTAGGAAGGTATTCTAGGTTTAGGGGTATTTAGTGTAACATAAAGGAAAGTAGAGGGTGAGAGAAGTAAAAATTGTAAACAAAAATCGGCTGGCTTCGATCGCTATTTATAGGGGACCGAAGCTCCTCGTTACGTTGGGCGTAATTTCCTGGTATGCGGGGCGTACTGCCTCGTAAAGCTCTTCGCTGGGCGTACGCCTTCGTATGTTGGGCGTAGGAGTGGATCAGCTCGGATGCGTCAAGGCTACGACACGTGTCCATCAAGCGAAGGAGTAGGGGGTGACGGACTCCAGAACACTTACACGAGTACATTGGGCGTACTTCGGTACGCTGAGCGTACTCATTCAGACCAGCCTCGAAGTTTGTGCCCAAAACTTCAAAAATCCGTATCTTTCACATACGAACTCCGTTTTTTACGTTCTTTATATCCACACATAGTTGAAATTATGCTCTACAACTTTCGTTTAGACTCCATCGGCTAATTTCGACTTTATTTTTAAAGTTATATTTTTAACAGGCTGGGACACGAAAAGTCTGTTAAAAATTCATAACTTCTTCATCCGACGTCCGTTTTCGTCTGTCTTTTTACCGTTGAACTACTATCAACAAGATCTTAGATTTTTGTTTAGGTTGTTTCGGCTAAAAATCACTCGATCTAAAATTCGAGTTTCGGGCTGCATACTGCTAAGCCGAAACTTAGAAAAATCATAACTTCCTCATACGAAGTCAGATTTGGGCGTTCTTTTTATGCACGCTCTCGGTTTAACGAACACTATGACTTTCGTTTAGATCGCTAAGGCTAAAAAGCACTTTATCATAAATTCACTTTTTACGTCACACAACGTCGTACCGGTTCTGTCGCAAAACTTCGACAGGTCATAACTTCTTCGTTATAACTCGGATTTCGGTATTCTTTATATCTCCGGAATCCTTGTTTCAACCACTAAAACTTTATTCATAGATATCGGGTTCATCTAATATTTATTTTCGACGCTTATTTTTATCCTTAACTTATTAAATCATAATAATTAAGTATAAAACACATAATACTCAAATAATACATCTTATTATTTCAAAACAAATTACAAAGGTTGCCCTAGACTATTACATCATTATTAATTCCTAGCCTAGAAACACGGGCGTTACATCACAACCCAATGTCCACCTACCTAATAAATGATACCCTTATATGGAACACTCGGATTACATTGTTACCTACATCCGACCTTTCGAACTAATCTTCTTTAGTTAATAGATCTCCTTGAATGATGGCATCCTCCAACTCCTGTAGTCGACAGATGTAACGCCCGCAAGATAGGGCTAGATGATTTAAGAATATTAGGATAATTATTCGTCATGACAATAAAAAAAATGGTGTTGGTAGAAGATTATTTAGGGAAAATAATCTAAATTAATGTCATAGTAGTCATTAAACCGAGAGCGTGCAAACAGGGTGCATCCAAATCTGACTTCATACGAAGAAGTTATGATTTTTTGAAGTTTCAGCGCAACAATGCACAACTTAGAAACCGAAATAGAAATCGGTTGATTGTTCGCCAAAAAAATCTAAACAAGAGTTGAAGATCTCGTAGACACAATTTCGTCGATATAAAGACAGTCGAGAATGGATGTCGTATGGAATAGTTCTGATTTTTATACGGACTTTAACAATGTAAGCCTATAAAAATATAACTTTAAAAATAGAGTGAAAATTAGCTGACAGAGTCTAAATGAAAGTTGTAGATGTCGTTGATAGCTGCACATGGATATAAAGAACGTCGAAAATGAAGCTCGTATGAAGAAGTTACGAAATTTACAAAATCTGTGTTTATGTGCGGCAGGCGGAGCGCACTGAGAGCACAACGCGCACTTCTAGAAGGTGGCAATGCAGACCACAGGGAAGTTGACACGTGGCATAAAATGGCAGGAGAAATGTCAGTCTAAGTAAGCAGCATGCACCTCTAAAGGCGCGACGCGCATATCAAAATTCCGCCTATAAAAGGGCGGCAACCCCTCACCAATTCCTCACACCTCCCACTCTTTCTCTCTGAACTCTCTAGAGCCAAAATATCGATAATTCTTTAGAGTTTTAGGTATTTTAGCAAGGCACTTGAGTCTCTGAGAGCCCGACAAGTGGAAGCTCTCGAGTCGGAGTTCTGCCAGTGCAATTTCTAGAATTTTATCAGGAAATTTTATGTAAGTTAAGTTACACTTATACTGTTTTCAGTGTGACTTATATTTATAATCATAATCGTTGTTATGAACCTATAAATAAGATTTATCAGTGATTCCAAGTCATTATATTGATTGATCTACTTACGGGAATGATGTCTAGGTTGGATTTAGTGAGGTGTTTAAGGTGGGATTTCCAAATAGTATACTCTAAATACCATACGGACATTGCCTCCGATATGATCCTACCTGGTTTTTCCTTACTTGATAGATCTTGATGTAGACAGTAGGATTGTCGAGAAATCTAGACTATCATTAGTCATGAGGAATATCAACCTAAGACTTAGTAACAATTAAACCTAGGTCACATCAAGGGAAAAGATAATTGCTACGGCGAAGCACTATCCAAATTCCAAGTCATCCACTTTTAACAAGCGAGTGCATAGTTACTTTCATCTTACAGATAGATATGAAGTATTTAGATAATTGAATGCTATATGTGCTTATGTGTAAAGATCTTTTGAGTTAGATGAAATGTTACAAAGATAAATTTATATGATTTATATTGTATATGTATTTTTATGAATATAATACATTGGGTAATAAAGGGTAATGAATGGTAAAAATGATAATATGCCATAGTATGATGAAGTATGAAAATGATGATAGGATGTCACGACTTTAATAGTACTATTGTACTAACAATGTAAGAACTAGTACTATTGTACTAACAATGTATGAACTAATACTATTGTATCAACGATGTAGGAACTAGTACTATTCTACTAACAAGGAAGGAACTAGTAGTATTGTACTAACAATGTATGAATTGGTACTAATATACTAACGATGTAGGAACTGGTACTATTGTATCAATGATGTAGGAACTGGTACTATTGTACCAACGATGTAGGAACTAGTACCATTGTACTAACGATGTAGGAATTGGTACTATTATACAAACGATGTAGGAAGTAGTACTATTGTACTAATGATGTAAGAACTAATACTATTGTATCAACGATGTAGGAACTATTACCATTATACTAACGATGTAAAAACAAGTATTATTGTACTAACGATGTAGGAACTGGTGCAACTGTATCAACGATATAGAAACTAGTAATATTAAACTAACGATGTAGGAACTAATACTATTGTACTAACAATGTAGGAACCAGTGTTATTGTATGAACGATGTAGGAATTGATACTATTGTATCAACGATGTAAGAACTAGTACTATTGTACTAACGATGTAGGAACTGATACTATTATATCAACGATGTAGGAACTAGTACTATTCTACTAATGATGAAGGAACTAGTACTATTGTACTAACTATGTAGGAACTAGTAGTATTATACTAACGATGTAGGTACTAGTACTATTTTACTAAGGATGTAGGAACTAGTACTATTTTATTAAAGATGTAGGAATTGGTACTATAGCATCAACGATGTAGGAACTAGTACTATTGTACTAACGATGTAGGAACTAGTACTAATATATTAACGATGTAGGAACTAGTACTACTGTATCAATGATGTAGGAACTAGTACTATTATACTAACGATGTAGGAACTGGTACTATTGTATCGACGATGTAGGAACTAGTACTATTGTACTAATGTTGTAGAAACTAGTACTATTGTACTAACGATGTAGGAACTAGTACTATTGTACTAACGATGTAGGAAGTGGTACTATTGTATCAATGATGTAGGAACTAGTACTATTGTACTAACGATTTAGGAACTAGTACTATTACACTAACGATGTAGGAACTAGTACTATTGTACTAACGATTTAGGAACTAGTACTATTACACTAACGATGTAGGAACTAGTATTGCACTAACGATGTAGGAATTGATATTATTGTATCAACGCTGTAGGAACTAGTATTGTTATACTAACGATGTAGGAACTGGTGCTGTTGTATCAACAATGTGTTGGGTTTTGAGCATTCTAACACTCCTATGGTGTGCATGCAACCCTAGAAACCTTGGATCTATGTTTTCTCTATTATACATGCAAACTTTGATTTTTCCAAGGTTTCATCCTAACTAGCATATCATGGGGTATATGTAATATAAAAACTAGTAGAATGACATACCTTTGTTGTAGCTTTGATTCCTTAAGACTTTGTGAGCCTAGCACCCCAAATATGATGCCTCAAATGCTTCACACAACACCACCAACAATTGGAATAACTTGAGAGAAGATTATATTGCACCAAAATCGGCTAGCCCTCACTTGTGTATCTTCAGTGCCGATTTTACTAGTATGAGGCTTCTTTATATAGTGTGCATATTAGGGTTACACCATGTAACTCATGCCTTTCCATATTCCTCATGATCCATGGGTTTTAACCTCCATGGAGCACCCATGGGTCACCATATGGGTTTAGCCCACCATGAAGAACTATGGATCATAAGCCCACTACATAAGAATGAATGATTTACCAAATCAATCCCCATTTATTTAATTAGTCTCTTTTGATCACAAAATTAATTCCAAACTAATTATTGATCAATACTAATTAAATAATATGATTTCATATCAATATATTACAACTTATAATATATTAATAAATCATAAATATCCTATTCTCACAAAAGTCTATCCAAATTGTTCCGATGCCATGCAACCCAAATGGACCATGCTAAATCGGGTCAAGTACATACCAAATATAGTTATGGACTTAGACACCTTATCCAACACAATGTAGGAACTAGTACTATTGTATCAACGATGTAGGAACTAGTAGTATTGCACTAATGATGTAGGAACTGGTACTATTGTATCAACGATCTAGGAACTAGTACTATTGTACTAACGATGTAGGAACTAGTACTATTGTAATAACGATGTAGGAACTGGTACTGTTATATCAATGATGTAAGAAATAGTACTATTGTACTAACGATGTAAGAATTGGTACTATTATACTAACGATGGAGTCATCTAATAGAATATAGATGGCAACCACGATAATTACAACGATGGTGCTTAAGATAGGTCTCTATAGATAAATAAAGAAAATAATGAGAATGGGTAATCGGGTTAACTGTTTAATTTGAAATGAATAATTAAACAAATTAACTGTATTATTGTGGGTTGAAAACTCTATGTACTCACCAGGTTTCCCAACCTGACCTACTCAGTTTCTTTGTAACATAGGTAGCGGTACGCAGGTACAATCCACTAAGAGATTCGAGGAGTGTAGGCCATTAATACAATAAGTTAATGTAAGGCATGTAATGACTATGTTTATGCTTATGTTTCTTGTATCAGTTATGACATCCCAAGTTTTTAATAAATCAATGAAAAACATTTCATCGGAAATACTTTTATGGGACAAATTTCGCAATATAAAGAATACTCTGATTTAAAATAAGCATAACTAAAAAGGTCTTTTCTGCCCGTGAAAATTAGGGATGTCACAACAGGTGACAATATGAGTTCTACCAAACGGTGATGAAGACAACCTACCCCTTTTCGCTATGAGAAACCCTCAGTGCATTGCACTTCGTAGCGCATTGGAAACTTTGGGAGAAGGTTCTTTAACTATCTATAGCATGGTGAGCTTTCAATCTAGCTACATTTACTTTTATGTTTATAAGCAGTAAGTTTTATTCAATAAATTAGGGTTTTGAAATCCCTAATATGTCCTATAGGAAATGTAGATATTCTTGAGAATCATGGCATTGTTAGCCCTCATTAGGACACAAACACAATCAACCTTCATTGTTTTTGTTCAAAAATCCTAATTTACTATATATATATATATATATATATATATATATATATATATATATATATATTATTGATCGATCATCAGGATTTTTGGAAATGATTATGTTCTTTATTTGTTTACTTGATTAATAGACACGGCTGATGAAATGCATGTTCTTTGACTGGATAGATGAGGAGTTGGAAGATGTTTACTACAAAACACTGATTTACTCAATGAATCAAAGGTTAGATAGTAGAGATAATATGTCTAAATTGCATAAGTATAGGACTAAAACAGATAGTTATTCATAATCACAAACCTTAAGATCTCGTGAAGTTGCCTAATTTTGAAATAATAACTCGAAGGTAGAATTTAGAAACGACATGTACATAAATCCACACGATAAAAACAAAGAAAAATAGTGTTGACATATTATACTATCAAAAGACAACACCATTTTTTTTATATCTCACGTGACATCGCTATCAAGAATTGATGAAAGAGGGTTATCCACACTGTACTTCCAACATGCTTGATATCGACACCTTAAAGCTAGAAAAACAATAACACAAATAAAACACATGAAATACTAGAAATAACAGATGCTTGCATATTCCAGAACCAATAGATGACATAATTACTAAAAATGAATCATAGAAACAAGGACTTAAAGGTTCCTTCAGCATATCATTTGGAAAAATTGGCCGATGTTGATCTTTATCATTCTACAAAATTGGAAGAACTCGAGAATTCACACCTTTAAGTGTTGGGTAAAACTGCAGAGCTTTTGTAAGAATCGAGAATTCCATTCCAAACTTACTTCCATCAATTCCATTCCATTCTCAATCAACACAACACATTATAAAAGCTTCATAATACATAATAAATACATAAAACATATCTAAAACATTCCATAAGTTTTAAATATCATAAAAGGACCAAAATGCTCTTGGAATGGTTTGACAAACATTAGAGCAAAGAATGGTCAAGTTAGGGTTTTGTCTAAATTATGATTTTTTGGCTAAAAACCACAAGTAATGTATGAATGGATTAAGACATTTATGAAAGGCTTTTTGTATGTTTATGGTGTAGGTGGTAGAAAGGTAGGATTTAAAGCCTCTCACGGGAAGATTTGGAAGAGTTGGAAGTAGGTTTCTATTCTTCAACATGAGGTGAGTTTATACTTCTCTCTAGAGTATGTTTATGTGTTATAACATATGTGTAAGCATATGATTGTATGGATGTAATTAGCGATTACATCATTGTTAGATTGTGGTATGTCACATAACTTGTTTTATGTTGTATGAGGTGTATGTTATGCATACAAAGAGTATAGTAAGGGATCCCTAGGAAGAGTATGTTAGATAATGCATGGAAATAAATGATGATGATGATGCTGATGATGATGATGATGATGATGATGATGATCGATACTTCATCACTCGGTATATGTGTAGATGCTTGGTCACTTATGTGACGATCCAAATTATGTTATGTATGATTATGTTGTTTATGTTTATGTATAACTCACTAGACTTATAGTCTGGCATATATTGTTTCCATGTGTTTAACAGGTTCTGGTTGCAATCATTAGAGAGTGAGGACTTAGAAGCATCAAGGACAATGGATTAGACTTTTGTTTCTGCATTTATCCTTGTTTGCCTACTTATGGTTATGAAATGAAATTGGTAACACCGGTAAATGTTTTACTGGGAAGACTTTTAAAGCTTTTGAAACTCTAGTTTTTGGAATTATTGATGTAAACTCTGATATTATTCCTAGTATTTTAAATATGAAATGTTTATGAAAAGTACGAGTTGTTACAACTTTATATAAGTAATTATAACGCCAAAAGATATTCAGTTTCAAGACTCGGTTTTGAACACACGAAAGAAGACTCACAAGGATGCCAAAGAATTGGATAGAAAACTGACCATCAAAAGTAGCAACATCTGCAAGTATTTGAACCAAACAACTTTTAGTTCCTTTGGAAAAGGGTTGCTTCATATCTACTTGTTGCAATTGGTTATCATTTACTAGACCTGGTAAGTAGATTGTAACGCCCGGGTTTCGGGGCTAAGCATTTTTAGACAATGTAATAGTCTAGGTCAACTATTGTAACTCTTTTTGAAGTAATAAAGATGAAATATTTGAATTCTATGTGAATTATGTGTATTTGTGTGCTTATTACTTAATTATAAAGATATAATTAATAAAGGATAAAAATAAGCGTCAAAATTAAAGTGTGAGATAAGCCCGATATCTTTACATAAAGTTGTAGTGGTCGAAACAAGGATTCCAGGGATATAAAGAACGCCGAAATCCGAGTTATAACGAAGAAGTTATGACCCGTCGAAGTTTCGCGACGGAACCGGCACGGCACCGGGAAGCGTAAATAGTGAATTTACGATGGAGCGACTTTTAGCCTTAGTGATCTAAAAAAAAGTTGTAGTATATGTTAAATCGAGAACATACAAAAAAAGAACGCCCAAATCTGACTTCGTATGAGGAAGTTATGATTTTTCTAAGATTCGGCTTAGCAATGTATAGCCCGAAACTCGAATTTTAGTTCGAGCGGTTTTTGGCTTACGCGTCCTAAATGAGAGTTGAAGATCTCATTAATAGGAACTCAACGGTAAAAATACATACGAAAACGGAGTCCGTATGAAGGAGTTACGAATTCTTCGCGGTCATTTAGCAGTCTAATCTCCTCGTACTGTTAAATTTAAGATCGGTCGAGGATTAGCCGATGGAGTCTAAATGAAAGATGTAGATCTTGTTTTTACCTACGCGTGGAAAAAAAGAACGTCGAAAACGGAGCTCGTATGCGAAAGTTACGGAGTTTAGAAGTCGGCAGGGTGCTGCTGTAAAAGGGGTGACGTGGCTGAATATGGGCCAAGGCTTTCTCCCCAAGAAAAGCCATCAGGTGATGACACGTGGCACCGACTCGGCGAGTCCGTCAGGATTTCACCCTATAAATAGAGGTGTCGGGTTCCCTCATTTCCTCACCCCTCAACCCTCTTCTTTCTCTCTCTATACTCTCTCTCTAAGCTCCCTAACCCCCCCCCCCCCCCTAAAAGCCTAGGTAAACCCCCTAGCACCCGAAGGAAGCCCCGAGGCTCCCGGAGTCCCGAGAAAAAGGGTCTTTCGGCTCGGAAACGCTGCTCCAGCGAAGCCCGGTTTTGCGAAAAACCCGCTGTAAGTGAGCTACGTCTACGCTATTTTTAATATAGCTTCTAATTAATTATAGTAACATTATTAGGACCTTAAAATAATTATTTGGGCTATTATTATGAGTTATATAGTGTTTTTTAATGCTTATATAATAATAATAACAGCTAGACTATTAAATTAGTCTCGGTAAATACTGAACTAAACCCTAGTGGTAATGATACTAGATTTTGTCGAGGGAAATTGTTTTAAGAGTAACGAAGTGCTGTCCAAGTACCGAGTCACCACCGTATCAGGTGAGTGCATAGTCCCTTTCATGAACATGATTTTAATACAAGTATTGATTGAAGTATTCATTATATGTTTATGTGCGAGTTAATTGATGTTGCCTGAAATACGTGTTAAAGAACATACCTGATTATATATGATGATTTAGGATAAAGAGTAGACCTAAATTAAGTATGAGGAATATTGGGTAGCATTTTCTTACGAGTACAAGTGAGTTATACTCAGAGAATAGAACTTTGGTATATGTCATTTATCCGGGAGCATGGATTAGACACAGTCATTGTCCCTAGTCCGAGAGTATGGATTGGACATAGTCAACTGTCATTAATTCAGGGGTATGGATTAAGATATAGTCAGTTGTCCTTAGTCCGGGAGTATGGATTAAGACATAGTCATTCGTCCCTAGTCCGATAGTATGGATTAGGCATAGTCATTCGTCATTAATCCGAGAGTATGGATTAGTCATTCGTCCCTAGTCCGAGAGTATGGATTAGGCATAACCATTCGTCATTAATCTGAGAGTATGGATTAGGTAAAGCCGTTCATTTCTGATCCGGGAGTATGGATTAGGTAAAACGGTTAAACTTAGGTTTGAGAGTATGGATAGTCTCGTTGTGAGGATCGACGGGGTGGGATAAGAGTTGCTTATACATATATGGTGAAATTGTATATTTTGTGAGTTCTAAATTATATATATGATATAACATTATGGGATTGAAATCCCTATGTACTCACCAGGTTTCCCAACCTGACCCACTCAGTTTATTTGTATCACAGGTGTCGATACGAAGCTACTTTACACTGAGAGATTTAAAAGAGATGTAGATCACTAGTGTAAATAAATGTAAGTTCTGTTTATGTTTATGTTTCTGTATTGACGATGACATCCCAAATGTTTTAAAATGAATAAAAATATTTTTCGTCGGAAATGCTTTGATAACGTATTTATCATGTTTTACTGGGAACAAATTTCGCAACACTTTTATTAAAAGAGGTACTCTGATTTTTATAAAGCATAAACAAAATCGGTCTTTTCTGGCCGTGAAAATGGAGATGTCACATAGATAGAAACGGTAAAAAGAATATTGTTATTCTTTCACGTCTATCTTTATTCCAAAATGTATACCTGACTTTTCATGCTTCCCGATTTACTTCCATAGATGATGTAAGAACTATTTCTTCACTTGTCTACAAAAAAACTCAACTCTAGCAGCTATGGTTCAAATACTTGCACATTTTTCTATTTCTGATGGTTAGTCATGTATCCAGTTCTTTGGCATCCTTGGGAATCTTCTTTCGAGTGTTCAAAACTGAGTCCTGAAACTAAATATCTTTTGGTTTACATGGAAAAAAACGAATATTGTCCATATAAATCATATGTTATTAACTACATATAATCACATGTGACTATATACACGAGAATAACTATTGAATCAAAAAGCATAAAACAAATCTTTGTCTCATATGTGATTAAATACATATAATCAGTTGTGATTAAATACATGAGAAAATTACTAAATGGAAAATACAAAAAAGAATCTTATCCATATAAATCATATGTGATTGAATACATATAAACACATATGATTAAGTATATGAGCATTGCTATTGAATCGAGAATGCAAAAATGAATTTTGGCCACATAAATCATATGTGATTAGATACATATAATCACATGTGATTATATGTATCTAATCACATATGATTTATGTAGACAAGTTTCATTTTTCGTGTTCTGGATTCAATAGTTGTTATATTTAATCACATGTGATTATATGTATCTAATCACATATGATTTATATGGACAAGATACGGTTTTGATTTTGTAAGTGGTGGTGGTGGTTAGTGGTGACGTGGTAGTTGTGATGGGTGGTTGTAACATCCATAAAAATCATGTCAAATTTAAACTTTTTAAATCATTCCAAAACCATTGAATATTACAAAACTTGTTTCCAAAATAGTTCAGTGTCAAAATATCCCAGAATCAAATCATAACAATAGGAGGTGTATGATCACGCCTTCGCCTTCCTGCGATCATCAGAAGTACCTGAAACAAAATCAACAACTGTAAGCCCGAAGCTTAGTGAGTTCCCCCAAAATACCCATACACACATCAACATATACATAAACACAAACAACATACTATGGGTCCAATCAACCATCGGGTTGGAATACCCCTGGCCCTCAACCATCGGGTTGAAATGCCAACATACTATAGGTCCAGTCATCCTCGGGATGGAATACCCCAGGCCCACAACCATCGGGTTGGAATGCCCTCACACTACGAGTCCAATCATCCTCGGGATGGAATACTCACAGCCCACAACCATCGGGTTGGATTGCCCAGGTCTGTTGGCTCTCGCACAAAGCAGATAAGCCTCAACCACCAATCAAACATGTGCACATATATCAGATAGTCACATAACAGTCTATAGACAAGCATACCGATCTAACCGATCATACTAGCATAACCTCATCCTATCTATCAGGATACCGATCTAATAGATCATAGCAACATAATACCATCCTATCTACCTAGATACTAATCTAACAGCTCATACTAGCATAACATATCTGGATAACAGTCCAAAAGGGTCGGCCTTGGTGCCTTAGACCCTTGAGTATAGTGAGGAAACTCACCTCACAGATGTCGAACTGTAGTGATAATGCAAGACTCTCGAATCGCAGCTACGAACTCAACCACCTATCACCACCATAGGACCAAGTCCATCAGAATCCCAATTACCAAAATACCCTCATAGTCCAACTGGTCAATCCTTCACCAAAGTCAACGGTCCATATTGACCCGACTCGTCGAGTGCAGCTAGCAACTCGTCGAGTCCCTTAAGAACCCATGAAGTCATGAAACCCTAACTGACTCGCCGAGTTTCCAACCAACTCGTCGAGTCCATGCATGTCCAAAAGTCGGGGAAAACCCCTACTGACCCGTCGAGTCCCCCTCCAGACTCGCCGAGTCCATGCAGAACCCAACCACGGTAAACCTTCATCGGACTCGCCGATTCGTCCATACGACTCGCCGAGTTCATGGAGTCCCTTTCTTGTCCAGATGATTTTTAAGCTATTCCAACGCTCCAATTGGTAGATCCAGTCTCCTAGGGCCTAGTTACCATGTAAAGTTGCAAACTTTACGTGCATGCATGGTCTTAAGAGCCAAAACTAAGCTAAAGAAGAAGCTTAACCCAAAGAGAAGGCCATAGCTTGGCAAAGACTGAAACTTTATGACAATAAGGGGCTCAAGGAGTCTAGATCTGACGTTGCAACCTCAGATCTTGCCCAAAATCCAGAAATACCACAACAATTCACTAAAACGGTTCTAAACCCAAGAATGAAGAGATCTAGCTAATGGAGAGCCAAGGTAACGACTTGTTACCTTCAATGTGATGCTAAGATGGAGTAGAATTCGGATCTACAACTTCTCCTTGATCCAAGCTTCTTGAACTTCAAGCTCTTCTCACCAAGATTCACCTTCCAAGCTTAAAAACACACAAATATGGAGAGTAAACACGATTTAGGGTTTCTGAGCTCAAGGGGGGTTGTAAGACAGGCTAATGTCCCTTTAAATAGGGTGCAAAACTTTGGAAATTAGGGTTTCATCCTCCAGCTCCAACTCGTTGAGTTGGTCACTTAAAACATGCGGCCAAATTCGTCCCTTCAGTTATTTACAAAATTTCTACCTTGTTAAACTAAAGGTTAAAATTTTGTTCTCGCGTTCTCAAATTAAGAATTGTTTGTATTTGAACGGTCATTTATATATATATATATATATATATATATATATATATATATATATATATATATATATATATATAAGTGTGTGTGTGTGTGTGTTTGTATGTGTGTGTATAGGTGTAAGTATTTAATTGTATTGGTTAAAGAAAAAGGTATGGTTTAAGTATTCAAGAAGCATAGTGTCTTTACTTGTTTTCATTTGAAGACAGATATTCTTTTGTAAACTAATGAGGTGTGTGTGTGTGTGTTTAACTATTTATAGGCGTGTTTGGCATGGAGCGTTTAGGAGCTTCTAGCTTTTACCGTTTTACAAAACGCTCCATTTTAAACAAAAAGACTCGTTTGGCACTACAAGCTTTTACAGTTTATTTTAAACAAAACGCTTCAAATCTAAAAGATATATCAGGTAGCTTTTAACAAAATTATACAAGCTATCAACTACCAACTTTCCGCTACCCGCTACCAGCTAGTTTTGCTAAACATGTCTTAAATCTTAAAGAGAAAGATGGTAGATCCTCAATTTTAGGTGTTTCTTCGGGTTAACCTATAACTGTAATCAAATCATTTAAATCTATATTAAAATGTAACGCCCGCAAATTCAGGTTACACATAATAAGTAATAATTAATCAAATTAAATCCTTGAATAGTATAATTTATAGTCGTGCACGCTGCAGACTATATAATACAAGTTTCGTATTAAGGAAAAATAGGAAAAATCGGTTGAATTGTCCGTAAATCGTAAAAATAAGTGCGCCAAAACATATATATGTTATTATATATTTAGAAAGTACACGTTGTCTCGATCCCGAAAATATAAATTTCGTAGAAGTCCGAGTTCATATGAAGGAAATATGAATTTTATAAGATATAAAAATCAACCGCGTAATTAAAAATTATTAACGTCAAAAGGTACAAAGAGAATGGTATTGGCTTTTGGGCAAAGTCTCCAAAATGGAAATCATAGTACTCTTTAAGATATGAATTTTTGTAAAACGAACACCAAAATCGGAGTCTGTACGAAAGAGTTATGATTTTTGCAAAATCATTAAATCATATAAAAATAAGGGCTAAAAATAAAGTCAGAATTATCCAATGGAGTCTAAAGAAAAGTTGTAGATCTTATCGAGAGCTTTCCGGGGATATAAAGAACGTCAAAAACGGAGCTACTATGTAGAAGTTACGAATTTATAAAATTTTTGTTTTGCACAGCGCGCGGTGCGTGCCGGGTGCACGACACGCGCTTCTAGAAGGTAAAAACATGGACCACAGAGAGCCTGACACGTGGCACAAACGGTTGGGGAGTCGTCACCTTAAAATGCGCGACATTCACCCCTTTTGCACGTCGTACACCCCAAAAATCAGCTATAAATAGGAGGTCAAATTTCATTCTTTCCCCCAACAACTTCCCAAACACTTTCTCTCTCTCTCTCTCTCTCTCTCTCTATATATATATATATATATATATATATATATATATATATATATATATATATATATATATATATATATCGATTTCTTTCAGTTCTAGCCTATTTTATCTTAGTTTTAGCCTTTGGCGAAGCCCTGCGTGTAACATCCATGATTCCAAGGTATTGATAATTTATTTAAATATTGCATCTAATTGTTTCGGGTCGTGAAGTTGTTTGGGCTTAGAGGTTGGGCCTCTTCGTGTTTGGGTTAGCTAAAGCCGGACGCTGGGCGTAAGCCTGACGTATGCGGGGCGTAGAAAGATCAAGGAAAGCGCAGAGCCATGCACGTATGCGCAACGTACTAAGTGGTACGCGCAGCGTACGTGTGCTGACTCAAAACCCTAATTTTTAGGGATCAAGCCATTAAAATATGTCATTATTTCCCTTTCCCCAGCCTCCTTGTCAGCCTCCTTAGCTCAGAAACCCTAAAATCTAACCCTTATCATCCTTGTGTGTTCTTGACGTTGTGGAGTTCATTTTTGGTAGCTTGGAGCTTTGGAAAGAAGAAGAGGAAGTTGGTGAAGGAGAGTTAGTGAAGCTTGAGCTTGAAGATCCAAAACATCATCATCATTTTGCACTCATTTGAGGTATAAAGTTCAGAACTTGCCTTATGAATGCTTATATCTCTTGTGTTTGAGTTTTTGGACCTTTTTGGTCCCATGGATGAAGTTTTATTGATCAAAGTCGTTTCTTAAGCTTAGGGTTGGCACCCTTGGCGTTATTTGAGTCCCTAAGTCACAAAAGTTGCCATCTTGGAGGTCTTGAAGCATTCATGCATGAGCATTGCTCACTTTTAAGGAAGTAGGTTGTCAATTCCAAGTTTGGGTTCATTTGGGGGCATGCAAGCCACCAAGTGGTAGACTTTATGGGTTAAGACCCTTCTTTGGACTCAGATCTGTGTTTGGAGCCTCAGATATTAAGGGTTTAAGTGCTTTTTAGGATTTTGGCTTAATAGGATAGTACGTTGAGTGTACAAGCTCGTACGCACAACATACAAGCCATGCAGCGTGTAAGCTCAGTTTACAGTTGAGTACGCCCCGCGTACTCAGGCAGTGGGCTTGACGACGTTTTGGGCCTCAGTTTGGGTCAATTGTTGGAATTAGTTCATGTGGGCCTTAATGGGCCATCTGAAAGCAAGATTTGGGCCAAAAGGATGTTTGGGCTTTAGGGTAAGGCCCATTGGAGGGCTTGGGCCCAATTTGGAAAATTGGGCCACAAGTGGGCTTGGGGTGATTAGTTGGGTTTGGGCCTTTTATATTGTGAATTTGGACCATAGTATTGGATCAATTTAGGTTAGAGGTAAAATGGCCATTTCACCCCAAGTATGGAGTGTTGGATATTGATTGGGACCCAAGTATTGATTGTGTGTTATTTTCGTACTGATAGCTCAGGGAGTCGTCAGGGCAGCATTTAGGAATTTCTTTATATGAGATCAGCATTTGAGGTGAGTTTCCTCACTGGGTGTAGCGGGTCTAAGGCACCAATGCCGAACCTTGGTTTCCTATGCTAGTATACTTGTTGTCTGTGTGATACTTGTATGTATTTGGATATATATGTTATTGGGTGGGGCATGTTATGCGAGTGTGGGCGGGGCCCGTATCTCATTTGGGCGGGGCCCGTATCTCATTTGGGAGGGGGCCGATATATGCTATGTATGGTATGCGGTAGTTTGGCGGAACTCACTAAGCTTCTTGCTTACAGATTTTAGTTTATGTTTCAGGTACTTCTGGTTGTAAAGGGAAGAGCTCGGGATGACTGCATCGCACACACCATTGGGATTCCGCTTATGATGTTTTACTCTGATTTTATGGCAATTGATACATTGGTTTTTATTTAGATGTTTGGATGATGTTGGAAAATACTATTCTATTATTATTAAAATGAAATTTTTGGGACCATATTTTTGAGTGTTACACCGCGACCCCTGAAGTAGTAGTAGCTAGCGAGTAGAAGCTCTTCCAGTGCCATTTCTTAACTTTTGTCAGGAAGAACCTTTGTAAGTTAAGGTACACTCTAGTCTTTTCAGTGTTACTAATATTTATAGTCATAATTCGTTATTATGAACCTATAAAAAGATTTATTAGTGATTCCAAGTCATAATACTAATTGATCTACTTACGGGAAAGGTGTCTAGAATGGTCACTTTATCTTGGTTGTTGGATTTTAGAAAAGTTATATGCCAAAATGTCAGAAAAGTTATAGACATTGGGATTAGTGAGGATCTAGACTTATTATTAGTCACCAGGATCATTAGACTAAAACTATGTATTAATTATACTTAGGTCATAGGAATATCTAAGGTGTTAGGTGAAACTCTGCCCAGATCACCAATCACCCACCTAAGTCAGGTGAGTGCATAGTCCCTTTTATGAACATCATTTAATACAAGTATTAAATTAAAGTATTAAATATATGTGTATATCAATTATATGATTATTTCCTAGATTATAGGTTAATATATGTATATATTGTGCTATGTGAGAACCAGATAGGGTTCTATTTTATGTTAGGATTAAATAGATACTATCATATAATATTATTAAAAGTAGCATTGTTGAGAAGATAAAAGAATAATAATACCTAATGCTCTGTAGGGAATATAAATACACTAGAGATAGGTTAGTTTTACCATACTATATCCATATAGACTTACATTCCTACATATCTATTCCTACTGATCCTCACAGATCCTAGGCCATGATTATCTGGGGAAAATTATCTCGTCTGATGAACCGTTAAAAGATTGACTATACTGCTAAGGGCTTCCTTGGCATGTGAATGTCACAAAGAATATGCAGACATACCATTACAGTTGTCTGATCAGGAGTCGGGACCTACCATTTCTGTTTATCCAAGTATATGCATACATGCCATTATAGTTGTCTGATCGGGACCCACCATATCTGGTCATCCCATGGAGAATACTATATCGTACTCCCATATGGAGCTACCGCATATCGACACCTGAAAGTGTCACAGAGCAGAACTTTACTCTCCGTTCCTAGGTTACACACATTCTTCTAATGAGACTATCTTATATCAAACTTAATTGAACTAGGTACCTTCCACAAATCTAAGTTTATCCCTAGACTAGATTACAATGTCTGTAACAAACCTTTAATTGGTATTGTAGGTATGATAATAAAGGAATATTATCATATCAATATTGTGGGATTGAAATCCCTATGTATCTCACCAGGTTTCCCCAACCTGACCCACTCAGTTTATATGCATCACAGGTATCAAGACTTAAGCTACTGGAATTTGGTTAGGATGTTGAGTGATTAAGAGACAACCTACAATCGTATTCAGGACCATCAGGTCTTCCCATTGTAACTTATGTATCTGTATTGATTATGACATCCTTAGGGTTTTAACATTTTGGAAACAAAGATTTGTAATCAAAATGATCTTTTGTACTGGGATTTTCCGCAAATATAAATTAATGTTTTTTAAAGCGTAAAGAAAAGTTTTAATTGGTTCTGAAAATTAGAGGATGTCACATAAAATGAGGGTAGTAGGGGAAGAATATGGGAAACATAGGATTGGTCATTCCTAGTACATATCATTGATTGTAAACTAAGATAGTCAAAAGATAGGTTGAGCCATTAACTGATGCCTCACATACTTCCTAGTAGATGAAGATATGCCTATGTTGGTTTTTTGTTTTAGTCACGAGAAAGTTCCTAAGGTCCTTTACCTTGAAAAAATTACATGCTCCCTCTAAGGATGTGATTATTAACTCCTTGAGCCTAAAGTGTGCCTCTATAAATAAGGATCTTCAAACATTTTCCAATGGCATTCATGATAGATGACATTTATGTGATCTATAAAGTTATTGCCTAGAGGAGGAACCACATGTTGTTTTGGTAGAAGTTTGGCAAATCTCAACATAAATGTGCCAAAATTTAAGAATAATAAATAGATTTATTCATGATATTAATTTAATTATGTTATTAATTTATGATGGTCGTTAGCCACGGATATAGCTCACACCAACAAAGGATGGACGGTCAACTGACTCATAGATAAATAATAACTGTTTTTATGAGGTGTAACGCCTGGTTCCTGGTATGCATTTAAACTTAATTATTTTATTCATTTTGGAAGGGCTACTCGATGAGTTAGCGGCCCTAACTCGTCGAGTAGAAGGCAGTGTATGCGCGGGGTTTTAGTGAACTACTCGACGAGTCGAAGTCCTGACTCGACGAGTAGGACAATCTGGATGAAACCCTAATATTTAGGGCTTGCACCCTATTTAAGCATCATATCTCGCCTCCACCCTAGCCTCTATCACCTCCAAACCCTAATCTCGAAACCCTAATCAACCTTGATTGATCTTGAGCTATTTCCTTGCCATTTTTGTGATTTAAAGCTAGTAGAAGGAAGCAAAGGCTTGGAGTTGCAGAAGGAAGGTTGAAGATCCAGAGCTAAGGACTTATTTCTGTCTTGATAAGCAGAAGGAAGGTTGAAGATCCAGAGCTAAGGACTTATTTCTGTCTTGATAAAGGTATAAAGCTTATACCTTGGCTTCTATTCACTTAGATCTTCATTTGAGCTTGTATATTGTCACTTTTGGGTCATTTCCAAGGTCATTCTGAGATTTGAACTCTTGGGGATGAAAGGACTTCAGATCTGGGCACTCTTGAGCTTTAGAAGCTCAAAGTTTCCACCTTTATTCAGACATGGCCCTATTCCATGACTTAGACCTTCATTTTAGCTTGTAATGGGTGTTTTAGCTTCATAACACCATGCATGCATGAAAAGTTAGCAACTTTACGTGTAATACTAGTCTAAGGAGTCCAGATCTATGAATTAGAAGCATTGGAATTGATTAGAATCGACTATATGGATTTGGCATATGCAGGACTCGACGAGTTGTTCTTGGACTCGGCGAGTCGGGTCGCGAACCCCTAATCCTTTTCTGGTTTTGAGTGAAACCATTGAGTCTAGGAGGTGGCTTAGTGAGTTAGGCAAGATTAGGACTCGGAAGCTGAAGAACTCGATGAGTCCAAGGAGGGAATCGACGATTTAAAGTCGTTGTGTCCCGATTATATGACAGGAAGAAGTCGACGAGTTGACTCGGTTGACCACGAGTCTGAGTAGTACATGAACTCGCCGAGTTGGGAGATTACTCGACGAGTTGGGGTTGACTGGGAGTTGACCTTGACTTTGACTTTGACCAAGGGTAAAATGGTCATTTTGTTGGGTTTTGAGCACTATAACACTCCTATGGTGCACATGCAACCCTAAATGCTTTGGATCTATGTTTTCTCTAATTATACATGCATTTTTCAATTTTCCAAAGCATATATCCTAACTAGCATACAAATTGTCAAATGAACAACACAACTAGTTATATCACTTACCTCTTAGAAGGACTTGTAGTTCTTGACCTTTGAAAGCTTGAGCACCCCAAGTGTGATGGATCTAATGGTTCACAAACACCAATATGCAAGAGGAGGCTTGAGAGAATAAGTTACTTGCACAAAATCAATATCACTCTCCAAGAATGTTGTGGCAACCGATTTTGGCTCTAGGAGGTTTATTTATAGTGTGGCAAATGTTAGGGTTACACTTTGTAAACCCTAATGACCTTTCATATTACTTAGGACCCATGGGTTAACTTCCATGGAATATCCATGGATTATCTCATTGGTTTAGCCTATCCTAAATAACCATGGATCATTAGCCCACACTATTAGAATCATTGATTTACACAATCAATCCCCATATATTTAATTAGTCTCTTTTGATCACAAAATTAATTCCAAATTAATTCTTGATCAATACTAATTAAATAATATGATTTCATATTAATATATTATACTTGTAATATATCAATAAATCATAAATAACCTTATTCTCAAAAGTCCATCCTATCAAATTGCACTGATGAGGGCAACCCAAAAGGACCATGCTACAATCGGGTCAAGTACATCCCGGTTATAGTTATGGGCTTAGACACTAAATCCAACACATTTTACCCTGAGAAGGATTATTAGATTTTTGACTAAGTATTATTGTGATATTGATAGACGGGAAGTCGTTGGAGCAGCTATCAGATATTCCTCACCGTGAGATTTTGCAGACAGCCTTACGAGGTGAGTTTTCTCCTGTAGGAACGGGTCTACGACCACAATGTCAGCCCGTTTAGATGTTAGTAGTTTCAGACTACGGTCCGATGTCGGGGCGGTCCCGAGAAGAGTTTATGTATGCTTGATGTCTTTGTGATTCTTGCATGTTATGTGATATGTGTTTCGGGCTTCGGTCCGATGCTGGGGCGAGCCCGATGTATGTTAGTTTATATGTTATTAGTTATGTGTTTCGGGTTTCGGTCCGATGCCAGGGCAAGCCCGATGTATGTTAGCTTATATGTTATGTGTTATGTGTGCCGGGCTTCGGTCCGATGCGGGGGCAAGCCCGATGATGTCTTTATGCTTATGTTATGTGTTATGTTATATGATATGTTGTATGTATGCTGGGGCAAGCCCGATGTCGGACGGGGTCCGATGCCAGACGCGCTCTGATGCCGGGCGGGGCCCAATGCCGGGTAAGCCGATGTCGGGTTCGTCCCGATGTAGTTGGGCGGAGTCCCAAAGTTATGTTATATGTTATGTGTATTGTATGTGGTAGTTTGGGGAGACTCACTAAGCTTCGTGCTTACAGTTTTCAGTTTTGGTCAGGTACTTCCACTAGCAAGGGAAAGGGCTCGGGATGATCGCATGGCACACACACCACAGTTTTAGCGTGAGATGTTTAGACTCTGATATTTTTCTCATATGATTTTGATACAGTATTTGACATGGTGTTTTGAGATACATGATTCTTGATTTGCTTTATGATGATGGATGATTTATGGTTTTATTATAAGTTTTAAAACGAAATTTTTGGACTGTATTTTTTGGATGTTTCATGAGGTTTGTGAGGATATTTCAGAACCATAAACAAGAGTCACTAAGGGTCATCAAACAACCAAAACCACCTTGACCACTATCATCACCTAGGAACACGACCGTTGTCTCGTTGATATTATAGTTGTGGGTGATAACATGGAGGACGATTAACATGTACTTCCCAACACATTGAACCAAGTCCATCATTCCTATAACGGGAAGATGTAAAGATACATGATGAGATAACCAAAATCAGGTGTGACATAGTGGATGCACCATCAATAACCATCATGGGTGTTTGGATGATGTCGTAGAGGTTGACTCAGATGATTTTTAAGAATTTTGCCACTAATGACCATGAGATATGTCACAAAGTAGACACCACCTTTAGTTCTTCATCGTTGATGGTAACAAATACTTATATCTTCAACATTGATGTCTTCACACACCTCAACAAAATCTATAATTTCACACTCACAATCTGTGTCGAACCTCGTGTTACTTAGATCCATCTGTTTTTTTTCACTTTACAACTATATTGGGCTCACAGAGTTCTTATCCAAGCACGTGTCATTCTGCCTGTTAGATTAGGGACTTTTACGAAAAACCTTTAAAAAACATTCCTTATGACTAGCTCGATGAATAGGTTAGTAGTTAAAATTTTCAAGTTCAAAAGTATAAATAATTAAATTGTATTTTAGTAGCTACATTTTGTCCTTGGTTAAATATGTGTATCAAAAGTGAGTTGCAGAAATCGTGATCATGGGGCTATAACGGATAAAGAGACCATCTTAATATATATGGTGCCACTCGTGGAAAGCGATGATGGAAACGATTTTCGAATAAGGTATTGATCTATATTTTAGAAAATGATATTATGATACTTGATATCCTCTAATATTTTTCTTATTTTCAATTACTTGTCATTTCATTGCAATAAAAAGTGTTATTCACACTAATTACAAAGTGTTATTCACACTAATTACAAGCCTAAAAAAAAGAATCAAACATTGTACATAATGTGTGTAACCCTTTATCAATTAAATATATATTTTTAGTCTAAATTAAAATTTTAGTTCAACAATAATATATTTATTAAGCACAATAGTTTTACGTAGGTGTAGCGGGTAAACGAGCAACAATTTATGCTGCAACCTCTTTTTGGATGGCAAAACTATTTTTTTAAAAAACATTCATAGATCTTAATATGATAACATTACTATATATGACCCGTTGGACTCTATTGAGGAGCTCCAGAGCATCTGGCGCAAGGAAACCGAAAGTATTGATTTTCCATGCACGCTTTCTTATGATTTGCCACTTTGCATGAGACGGTTTTTAAAGTGGTTTGTCTTACAGTGAAAACTCCACTCTCCAAACTCACAAAAAGGGAAACCCCTAAAATATTTACATGTTTATTGAATTAAATACAATATTAGTTGGATTGCATTACACCATCTTCATAGATGAATAGATTCGGCATTTTTTTTCATATTTATACTATATATCTATTATTTTCTAAATAATATTATTTTCTTTCAGACGAAATACAAGTTTGTGTATTTAAAGAGACATGAATGATCCACTCATATCATTGATGTTGTAATATTTTGTTGTTTCATCATTTCAGCGACCAAAAGCTAAAAATCACTTGAAATTGACTTTGTTTAAATATCAACAAACTACTCGTTGATTACCATTATCGTGATAATATTGACGTTTTTCTTGCTAGGTTTGGTAATCTTCACATTGTGGATCACGCGAGAAATTAGTCATGGAGGTAGTCATATCATGTGGTTTTGTAAATTTCGCTATCTCAAAACATGTCATGTTATTAGATAACCATAAACAGTTGTATAGAGAACTTGTCAATAAAATTGTAGAATTTGAAATAGATGTAACCGTGACCTTTAGAAGACATAATAGAGGACAATAAGTGCTACAACAAAATCATAATATGAACATTTGTAATGTAAGCAATGTCAACTTTAGGTTCTATGATGACGACGATACAAAAATGAATGAACATGATATAAACATGTCTGGAAATAGGTTTTCATTAAAATTTAAATAGAGAAGGTGTTATTTGCTATGTACAAGTAGTACATATCAATGATATAATGTGACATGAACAACATTTACACTATGGGCGTGTTGTTTGGGAGCTTCTAGCTTCTAACGTCTGACAAAACGCTCCGTTTTGAACAAAAAGCCTTGTTCGGCACTACAAGCTTCTAGCGTTTAGTTTAAACAAAACGCTCCAAATCCAAATGTTACTTCATGTAACGTTTAACAAAACGCTACAAGCTACAAGCTACATGCTACCCGTTACAAGCTACCCGCTGTCAGCTAATTTTGCCGAACACGCCTATAAGTACTTGAGATTAGCCGTAATTAATATGATGTACAAAATTATAAATATGTTACTATTTTTAATACAATTTATGTTTGTATGCATTGATGAAGTCTTCCATTCTGAAGTCTTCCACTCTCGTATAAAGTACAATTTTTGTTTGTATGTATCGATGAAGTCTTCCACTCTTGTAAGAGTAACCAGCTCAGTTTCAGAACCTGACTATAACCAAAAATCAAAGAATCAAATTTAGAAATATAGTGGAATTGAGATTCCTAATCGGTTCTGGCTCGAGTTCTGTTCCAACAAATATTTTGCTCACTCTTAGTGTTTGGATCTGAACTGAACCGGATCGAAAAATTGAAAATACAAATGTATGGATATGGAAGAGCTAAAAGTGAACCGAATTATATAATCAGTTCCGTTTCATCGGGTATTTTATTCACCCCTATAAAAGATTATATAAACTATAAAATAAGAAAATTGTATAGAATAAAATGTTAGATCTCGCAATCAACCCAACTAAATTCACATAACTTTATTTAAAAAAAAATGAGAAAATGTACACTAAATTTTCCTTTTGGATAGACTCTTATCGGATTAGAAATCAGTAAATCACTAAATCCTGCGTAAAAAGATACAACTCCCACTACAAAGTATACAAGTTATCACAAAACTCCGAAAGAAAATCCGAAAATCAAGCTCGAAACTTATTTTCTTTTCTTTTCTTTTCCTGTGTATATCCATTTTAGGACCGACGGTGGTTAAAACTCATCGGAGCTGACATTATCCGGCGAGTCAAGAGGGAAGCAAGTGTCATCTGCGCCGTTGGTCCATAAAAAATGTGCATAAGTAGCACTATACACAGAGTTATCAGGATCTACAGAAATGGCTTCCAAAAAGGTCTCTTCAGCAGCCCATAAGTCGTTTTTTACATGCCATAAAAAGCTTGCGTATTTACGGAGTGATTCAGCGTCTTTTGGCTCAATCTCTGAAGCCCTTTTGAAATAACCTTCTGCCCTGTTTTTTCCCAAAAAAAAAAATATCAAATTTATGTTTTAAATTGATGTGATGTTACGATTTTTACCTTTTGTGATCATGAGCAAAGAGGTAAAGGAATTGAGCGTAATTTGCCAGAAGAAGGGGGTTATCGGGATCTTTTGATAAACCGATTTGGTAAAAAAGCTCTGTTTTCAAGTAATCTTCTGTATCTACTTCTCCCTCGATTTTCACAGTCACCGGCGACACGAATCTTTGCATGGTTTCATGATCAAGATCTCCATCTCCGAACACTTTCTGCATCTTATCAGCTTCAGCCACCATCGACTTCCATATCTGCCATTCCTCCATCTCCGTCTTCTGACCGGAAACCGACTCCTCACCGGTCCTGGATGGGTTTACGGTTGATGATGAAGCTCCGTCTGTAATGATTGGTTGATGTTCAATAGACTCATTGAACTTCCCGTCGCCATCTGTTCCGCTAGTGACTGGCCGGGATTTACCGCCGCCGCCGTTGATTCCGCCGATTGAGGTGGTTTTCCCACCTGGATTAACGGAAAATGTGTTGACGGTTGGAGAATCGAAGTTTGTATCGGTCCGATCTTCGATTGTGGAAACAGATTCTATGGTGGCGGGAGACGGCGGCGATGCTATGGCGACGTTATTTGACATGGAATAAACACTGTAGTTTGCCAAAAGGATCATCACGTACACCATTAGAGTGGGTGTTTGTGAGAAAACCTGTTGGAACAACCAAACGAAAGATGCATTCATTTCTTTCTGAACTCTGACCAAAATGCCCTGTAAATCTTCGAAGAACAAAACCTCTCTCATTTGCAGAGTGTAGCTTTGAAGCTCTCGAATTATGAATACCATTGAAGAGAAAGCTTTCTTCATAGAACAATACGCAGATTCTCCTGTTTCCCTAAAACCTTCTTCCCATTGTTTCTTCTTCTGTATAATTCGCAACGAAAAAGGCAACTCTACGCTGTTCGCCTTTCGTTCTATACTCGCCGGAATCATATCACCCAGCCAAGCCACCGGCAAACTAGCAAAGTGATTTTGATTATGCGGTTCTGATTCCGATACAGAATTATTTTCTGACGAATCAGTCTCGTCGTCATCAGATAACTGGAATCTGAGAGCTAATTCTTGAATCTCCCTCGAGAATTCTTCATCGGAAAACTCTGAATCTAAGTTCGCACTTACGATTCGTCTGATAGGCTGTTGTCGTGTCGATAATTTTAGGATTTCACACGACTGGGATCTGTTGAGCTTCTTCCCACACACCGACGACCGGCAAACCAATGTGGAGTCTGTTAAACTACGTCGCTTTGATGAAGGTGAAGAAATTGCGGAGGCTAGGGTTTGTGGTGAAGAAGAGGAAGACCACGAAGAGTGTGAAATTGAAGGCTGTAACCAATTAAAACAACCAGTCGCCACTTTTACTCCCATTTTCTAGAGAGAGAAACAACACTATATTCAAATTATGAATGCTTCCCGACACAAACCTGTAAAAGCAATTGAAGCAAAATCCCATCAAAAAGAGTAAATACTTGTTCATAAATGTAAATAGTAAAATAGTCTATAATCATAATGCAAATCAAAATGAAGAAATGATTACCCACAAAGAAACGCACAATTTTAGGCATTAAAACCGGATCACAAAACAAAAACCAAGGAAAATGGTATCGATTAATGGAAAGACAATAAGAAAACAACGGGTCATGAAGATTACTAACCTCCACTAACTGTTTTGTGTAGTACCGGAAGTTATGGCGTTTTTCCGGCAACGGGAACCGGAGCTCAACTCAACAAAATAAACAGAGATGTGAGGATACACCCACGAGGAAAGTTCTTCGCATTGAAATGATAATCTTTGCAAACGAAAATCAAAAATCAAATCAGACGGCGTTGATTTGAAATATTTATACATGAACAGTATGTACGTGGAGCATGAGGATTGTACACAGTAAAAGTAACGAACACGTGTCTTGTTGTGTTGGGAATCGGACCTTATTTTTACCCTTTAGTTCCTTTGAATTTTTTATTTTCATTTTAGTACACAAGTTTATATATATACCAAACACACACTAGATATCAACTTGGGGGGGCGGATTTATATCGTAGCACGGGTACCCTTCAAATTTTAATGTCAAATGTAATTTTAGTAAAAATTCATCAAAATTCATCACAAATTCGTTGTAAATCCGTCACAAATTTGTTGTCAATCCATCACAAAGCCTGATAACTTTCAATTTTGTATAAATTCGTCGTTTAAAAATGAGTTTTTTTAATAGTGCAACCACTGACTTTTCTTTGTAGATTCGTCACTGCTTTTTATCGTCCTTGTTTTGGTGTTTGTGTTTATGTTGATTGATATTCTTTTAGATCATCAATCTTTCTAGCAATAACAAATAGGTTGGTTCATTTTTTTTCATGTTATCTACTCCAATTCTCATGTATCTTTCTTGTTTCGACTCGACACACTTTTTATCCACACTAGCCTTTATCATGATATAAGTTAGGTAATACATTCTAACTTAATTTTATGAATCTAACTGACTAAAAAGTTGTTTACATTGCAAACCTTGCAAAGTTTCACGCTATAAATGATGAGAATTGTGAATTATTTTCTTTACCGACCATAAGTATCCTATGTTGGTAGCTTAGGGACGTAATAAGCAGTCATATGAAATTTAGAGGGGCGTTAGGTGTTAATAGTGTTTTGCAGGCTCACTCTTATTGCGCCACGTCTCACGACCGACCCATCACATGTTCTTTTCCTCCAATGAACCGTGAAATTTCACCAAACTATCTCCCATTCAAAGAGTTGTTGTTTGCAATAAATATATATACTTCAATATGTCAAATTCGGATTCTAAGTTCTATCTACCTCATAAGGCTTTCGTTAGATCTTAATTAGTTTAAAATGAATATATATAATGAATACGTGCCACGTTTAAAAATGTCATGCACAAAGCTATGAAGCATTAGTTATATTTCAAATGATATATGTCAAAAATCATATAAAACAATATATTTCAATCTCAACGTATTTTAAAAAATATAAATTCTCTTAAGCCAAATTTTTAAAACTCAAATTATAAATTATTATACATATTAAATCGGGTATCGGCTTATTAACAGTATCCAATATTGAGTTGTCGGCTTAGGCGGTTTAGCTGCAGCTTCGATACCAGACAGTTTGGAGTCGACGTCCTTTTGGAATCACCGTCATCATTCTTCTATCCATGTCCTACACTTGTTGTGCTTCCCACCGCCTTTTTTTGTATTAGTGTATATGTATTTTTTGTATTGTATAGTCCATTTATGTGTATTGTATTATTGTACTTACAGCCCATTGGAGCCCAAATGTATTATATATATTATGATAATTAAATAGAAGATCTTTATGGGAAAATCATCTTATTTCATGGTATCAGAACGATACGCTCCTATCTTTCCTTGATCCCATCTCCTACTTCTTCTCTAATCCTAGCTGGCACACCTTTCTTCTCTGTTTCAACAATGGTCGATGAAATATCTACACCAACAAGCAACTAGAAACCATATGGAGTACTTAACATCAAGACATATGTTCCAATCATTCTTGACCTCAATGAACTTAATTATGATGCCTGGTGGGAACTTTTTGAAACCCATTGTCGTGGATTTGGTGTACGTGATTTCCTCACTGGCGAGTCTAAACCTACATCAGAAAAAGATGAAGAATGGTTTAAACTAGATTGTGTGGTCAAGACTTGGTTGTACGGAACCCTCACTCAATCTCTTCTCAATATGATTCTCACTAAAAAGTACACCTCTCACACGGTTTGGATTAGCCTCGAGAATCTCTTACGAGATAACAAAGATGCCCGTGCCATTGAACTCGAGAACGAGTTAAGAAACATCACTCTTTGTGATCTTACCATTGCTCAGTAATGTCAACGAATCAAGACCATCTCCGATCTCTTGGCTAACATTGGGAATCTTGTTCCAGAAAAGACCCTTGTTGCTCATCTCCTTAATGGTCTATCTCCTCAATTCGAGCACATTGCAACTCTTCTTCGCCATCGGGACCCACCTCCGTTATTCCTTCAAACTCACTCTAAGTTACTAGTTGAAGAGCAACGCTTCAAGAACTCTCGCCCAGCTCAATCATCTCCCTCTGATCACGACTCCTCACCCTTTATACTTCTTGTTGGTCACAACAACAACCGACCTCAAACCACCACATATTCTCGTGGTGGTCGCCGGCCAAATAAGCAACAACGAAACAACAACAACATCGACCAGCAGCAACGTCGCCCACAGCAGCAGCCCCTGCTGCTATCGGAGGCCCATTCGCGAACATGCTGCCTTGGCAACCTCCTCCTTGGACATTTCCTAAATATTATTGGTCATATCCTAGTCCCAGTAACTCTAATCAACAGCCTACTCGCAGGACAAGAACAGGCCCTCATCAGCAGCCTAGCTTTCTCAGACCACCACCAGCTCATGCACCATCCCATGCTACAAACTCAGGACCATCTTCTCAAGCTCTCTACACTTCAGTGACCTCAACTCTCAAGCCACTGTGGCAGTGGTTCCCATCGATGTCTCAGGACCAACCAACTGATTTGGCTCAAGCATTCAAATAAATGTCAATAATGATGAGACGGATGAAAACTGATATATGGATATTAGGGATACTTCTCACCTTGCATCTGATTCGGGTAGACTCTTTTCTGTTCGTAATGATAGCAATATTAAACTCTCACCTTGTTGGCAATGGTCACTCCATTTTCGTTACCCATAGCGGTAACTCAAAACTTCATACCACCCATCGACCTTTGCACCTACATAACATTCTTGTCACACCTAACATTATTAAAAATCTTATATTTGTTCGCCGTTTTACTTCTAACAATAAAGTTTCCATTAAATTTGATCCTTTTGGTTTTTCTGTGAAGGATTTGGCAATTCATCAGGTCCTTCTTAGGTGTGACAGCACTGGAGACTTATACCTAGCTACTTCTGATCTCCAGTCATCCGTTGCTCTTACAACCTCTAGCTCGTCATTATGACATCAACGTCTCGGTCACCTTGACGCTCATGCTTTCAATAAATTAGTTTCTAGTCGTTTTCTTCCTTGTAATAAGACATCTTCAAATGTCAATTGTTCTGCTTGTCAACTTGGAAAACACATTAAGCTACCTTTTTCTAATTCCAACTCCAATGTTTCTAAATGTTTTGAGATTATTCATTATGATTTGTGGGAATCCCCTATCCCTAGTATAAGTGGCATAAAATATTACATAAGTTTTTCTTGACCACTTTTCGCATTTCTTGTGGGTGTATCCCTTACGACACAAATCTGATGTCTATAGCAAATTTCTTCATTTTCGTGCATATGTGTAAAACCAATTTAAAACCGACATACAACAATTTCAATGTGATCATGGAAGTGAATTTGACAAGAAACAGTTGCATAATCTCTTTGACAAACATGCCATAATATTTCGTTTTTCTTGTCCCCGTACATCCCAACAAAAAGGGAAATCGGAACGATTGATCTGTACCATAAACAACATCATCCGCACTCTTCTTTTCCAAGGTCATCTTCCACCCACATTTTGGGTGGAAGCTCTTCACATGGTTGCCCACATTCTCAACATAACACCCTCCTCAGCCATTCACAATGACATACCATTCTCCAAGTTGTGCCAAAAACTTCCAACCTTCACTCGTCTTCGTATGTTTGGCTGTCTTTGTTACCCCTACCTTCCTACACCTCATAAACTTGCCCCCCGGTCCATCCCATGTATATTCCTTAGTTACCCTTCTAACCATCGCGGCTATCATTGTCTTGATCTTGAAAATCGCAAAATAATCATCTTTCGCCATGTTGTATTCAAAGAAAACATCTTTCCTATTCATTCTATGACTCCCAACGATCCACCACCCTATACCTTCCTCGATGAGCCTTGGCATGTCTCCCCCATCTCTCGTGATCTCCTTATGTCAGACATTGTTCCAAACGAACCCAACTCCTCTCCATCTAATCAAACCGAGACAAATTTCACTCTTCCAACTTCTCTCGGTTCTCCCACACACGACACCTCCACTCCACCCGACCCCATCTCTCCTCACGACTCCCAACATCCTCATCATCATTATGTTGTTCCTCCCACTCCTCACCCCATGGTCGCTCGGTCTCGTGTCGGTATAACCAAACCCATTCAACGCCTCAACCTTCACACCACCACTGAATCACCCATACCTAAATCTCACTTTCAAGCTCTTCAGGACCCTAATTGGACCATTGCCAAGAAGGATGAATTTAATGCTCTTATTACTAACAAAACTTGGGTTCTTGGCACTGATATGACGTATTTACTTCTCTATGTAGATGACATTATTCTCACAACATCATCCACAACTCTATTATAGTGTATCATATCCCTTATGGCATCTGAATTTGCCATGAAGGATCTGGGTGATTTATCATATTTTATGGGTATTTCTGCTACTCGAGATGACAAATGTCTCTTTCTTTCTCAAAGACAATACCCTCTAGAGCTTCTTGACAAGGCGAATATGTCAAACTGCAACCCATGCAAAACTCCAGCTGACACACGGTCTAAAATGGACCACACGGGCTCTCCAGTTTCTGACCCTACACTTTATCGCAGTCTGGCATGTGGACTTCAGTACCTTACATTTACCCGTCCAGACTTATCCTATGTTGTGAAAAAAATATGTTTATTCATGCACGATCCGAGAGAACCACACTTTAACGCCTTAAATCGCATTCTTCGCTATGTTCATGGTACTCTCGACTATGGGCTCCAACTACATCCCTCCTTTACAGTCACTGGACACTCCACTAGTGGTTACCGATGTTACTTGGCGACAACCTCTTGTCTTGGTCCTCAAAACGTCAGCTAACTGTCTCCCGTTCTAGTGCAGAGGCGGAATACAAAGGGTGTTGCCAATGCGGAAGCCAAGACATGCTGGCCACGCAACCTCCTTCGAGAACTCCATTCTTCTCTGTCCAAATCAACCATTGTCTATTGTAACAACGTTAGTGCTGTATACTTATTGTCTAATCCAGTTCAGCATCAACGCACTAAACACATTGAGACGGATATTCACTTCGTGCGTGATAAGGTTGCCACAGGTCAAATCTGTGTGCTTCATGTCCCATGTTCTCTCCAGTACACTGACATCTTCACCAAGGGTTTGCCTACATCCCTCTTCACCGATTTTCGATCCAATTTGAGCGTTCATTCGAGACCTCCCGCTCAAATTGCGGGGGGCATATTAGTGTATATGTATTTTCTGTATTGTATATCCCATTTATGTGTATTGTATTATTGTATTTACAACTCATTGGATCCCAAATGTATTGTATATATTTTGATTATTAATAGAAGATCTTTATGGGAAATTCATCTTATTTCATTTTGTTGGTGATTTTAGTGTAGTTATTATTAATATTGAGATAGATTGAGTTCTAAGCTTTTCAATATTATGGCGAGTTTCATACATTTTCAACAAATTATTAAATAATCGAACTGATATAAAACAATAGAATAATATGAATATAAATTAGTTGATGCATAAATAATTTGATGAAAAGACTATCATCTTATGACTCGACATAAAAAATTTAACTCTAGCAAGTCTTATATTACACTCGAAATAAACGTACCAAAATAAAAAAACCGAGGTTGCCGCCGGAGTGACTTAAAACAAGAATCGGGCTGAATTTTACAAGCGGCCTCCATGGCAGCTCCTACTCTTCCGATAATCTCCCTGCCACGGCACCACCACGTCTCTCTCCCCCCTGCAACTGCTTCCATAACTGTCAATAACGACCGATACTTTTCGAACCACCCAACAATTTCACTGGTCAATCAATGTTCGAATTCGAAACAACTCAAACAGATTCACGCCCAAATGCTCCGCAACGGTCTTTTCTCCGACCCCTTTTCAGCCAGTATCCTCGTCTCCGCCTTTGCCATTTCTCCTTTGCAAGACGTTGATTATGCCCACAAACTGTTCGACCAAATTCCCAAGCCAAATATCTACACTTGGAACGCGCTAATTCGCGCTTACTCTTCCAGTCAAGTACCCATCCAAAGCCTCTCGATTTTTATCCGGATGCTCTACCGATGTGATGAAGTGTTACCTAACAAGTTCACATACCCTTTTCTGATCAAAGCAGCATCCGAGCTTTTGAATATGAGAGTAGGAGAAGTTCTTCATGGGATGGCTATCAAGACGTCCCTTGGTTCGGATGTTTTTATACTCAATTCTCTTATACATTTTTATTCTTCCTGTAAATGTCTGGATTCAGCGTATAGAGTTTTCCAGAATATTCCTGTGAGAGATGTTGTTTCCTGGAACTCCATGATTACGGGTTTTGCACAGGGTGATCGTCCTGATGAAGCTTTGAAGCTGTTTCACGAAATGCAAGGTGAGAATTTGAAACCCGATAAAGTAACAATGATGAGCGTCTTGACTGCTTCAACAAAGAAGTTAGATTTGAACACCGGAAAATGGGTTCATTCTAATATCCAAAGGTACGGAATCAAAGAAAGCTTGAATCTAAACAACGCATTGCTTGATATGTACACAAAATGCGGAAGCCTAGAAGACGCCCAGAAACTGTTCGATAAAATGCCTGAGAAAGATATCGTCTCATGGACAACCATGCTAGTTGGGTATGCAAAATCAGGCGATTACATTACAGCCAGGAAGCATTTTGACACCATGCCTAGTCAAGATATTGCTGCATGGAACGCCTTAATCTCATCTTATGAACAAAGTGGCAACCCAAAAGAAGCTTTGGCTATTTTCAATGAACTACAAGTGAGTAACAAAGCCAAACCTGATAGTGTCACCCTGGTTAGCACTCTTTCTGCTTGTGCTCAAGTGGGAGCCATGGACATGGGTGGATGGATTCATGTTTACATCAAGAAACATGGATTCAACCTCACTTCTCATCTCATAACCTCATTAATCGACATGTATGCTAAATGTGGGGATCTAAATAAAGCCCTTGAGGTTTTCAATTCAGTCGATAGTAAAGATGTTTTTGTCTGGAGTGCCATGGTTGCAGGTTTTGCAATGCATGGACGTGGAAGAGACGCGATAGAATTATTCAAGAAAATGGAAGAAAACAACGTGAACCCTAATTCTGTTACTTTCACTAATCTACTATGTGGTTGTAGCCACACGGGATTAGTTACAGAAGGGCGTGATTTCTTCAAGAAAATGGAGGATGTTTATGGGGTTGTTCCCGGGGTGAAACACTATGCTTGCATGGTGGATATGCTTGGGCGTGCGGGTTGTTTAGATGAAGCTATGGAGTTGATAAAGTCAATGCCAATGCCTCCTTTGGCTTCTGTTTATGGAGCTTTGTTAGGTGCATGTAAACTCCATGGAAATGTGGAAATTGCTGAAGAAGCTAGTAGTCGTTTGATAGAACTTGAGCCATGGAATCATGGTGTGTATGTTCTTTTGTCCAATATTTATGCCAAATTTGGAAAATGGGACAAGGTTGCTATGTTAAGAAAGAGAATGAAAGATGTTGGATTAAAGAAAGAACGCGGGTGTAGCTCGATTGAGGTGGATAATCGCGTTCATGAGTTTGTTGCAGGAGATAACACGCATCCGCAAGCTGAGATGATATATGAAAAGCTTAATGAGATTTTTGAGAAGTTGAAGTTGATTGGGTATGAGGCGAATCGATCTCAAGTTATTCAATGTGTTGAAGAAGAAGATATGCAAGAACATGCGTTACATCTTCATAGTGAGAAGCTAGCAATTGCTTTTGGGTTAATTAGTTTGAAAAAAAGTCAACCGATTCATGTTATGAAGAATCTTCGTGTTTGTGGAGACTGTCATAACGTTGCGAAGATGATTTCAAAGGTTTATGATAAAGAGATTTTGTTGCGAGATCGGTATAGGTTCCATCATTTTAAAGAAGGCAAATGTTCATGTAAAGACTATTGGTAAATTATTTAGGGTTTAGGGTTTGTTTCAAATAACATAATAATGTACTTTTTCATATTTGTTTAATCACCAAGTACATCATCACTATTAAGCTCACTAACTTCCACCATTAGTCATTGTACTTTCAAAAAGTGTCCACAAAATATATTTTTATAGGTCTAAACCGAAAAATGTAAAATTATGTACGTCTAAAAGACTAACTTTGTAAACTTATCTAAAGAGTAGAACATGCATTAGGAACAAGAGGCAATTTCTCTATATACATGAACAACCTCTTCGAGTTCTCTTTTAATATTATAGCTAGATCAACTGCATCACTTGCTTCAACACATATCCATAGATCGGCTAGCTTCAATCCTTTTAGGGTTTCCCTACAAAAGGGACATGATCGTGATCGCCCATGCCTAGAAAACAAAAAGAAAAGTCAAACTATTAGCTTTATCTCCATATTTAGGGTTTTCTTCAAGATACTAGCAGACAAATTTGTAAAAAGTTAGGACTTAACAGAAAAACCTAATTTCTCTAACTTTCTCGGTTAAAACGGATCAAGTAAAAAAGAAACAATATTGTTAGCGCATAGTGGGGCCCACAAAAGAGATGAAGGTTACCAATCCCGATAGCATTTGAAGCATAGTGAATGGGTGCAATTAGGCAACACGACTTTGGTCTTTGTTTCCATGCAAATCCCGCATTCGGATTCTCTTTCGATATCATCGTCAGAGAGTTTTCCCTTTTCCAAACCTTCTTTTCGTGTGTATTTCTTCAAGCATATCTCCTTGTTTTTCCTCTCTTCCAAATCCATAATCCCACTTTGTAGTTGCATTATTGATGGAAATATAACACCTGTTTACATAAACTCATAGGATTTATAAGACCAAATCAACTTTGAATCCCACCATTTTTCAGAAATCTCACCATAAAATTGTCTAATGCTTGCTTTTCTTTCATGAACATCCATAGAAGTTTTTCCATCAGCATATAACTGTTTCATTAAGCAAATAATGAACCTAATGTTCTTATCTAGTATCTACCATATAGAAACACGATAATTTCTTGAGAAAGTTACCTGATAAACAAAAACACGAAGCAAACCAAGGGCTCCTGCGATTTTACAATCTGCCCATGGGAAAAGATAGGAGAACAAGTCTACAGCTGGACTGAAATAGATTCTCATTTGAAGGCATGCTCCATTATCATCCTTAGGGGAATTTAATGCTCTGGATAACAATGGTAGAATTCATTCAGTAAATCAATCATTCTCCTAAAAATATTACTTAACTGATCTTAGATGAAGCCTAACATCACAAAAATCATCGTCGTTCCTCATGTAATTCTATAGAATCAATGATATCGCAAACAACTAAACATCAAAACGGCATTTTCCAAATTAATGTGTTCAGAAACTTTGATCGATTCCAAAAATTACCGATCGAAATAAAAGTAAAACAGTCTGAACTGTTAATAGATAGCTTCAAATCATGTTTGCGAATGTAATACAGGCGAAGATGATTAGAGATACTTACAGAGTATTGGCATGCTGAATATCAGCTTCGAGAGCTTTAAGCGAATCCTTATAATTCTTCCCCATTACGATAGCTTAACAGTCGCAATTGAGAAAAGCAAGGAGATCGTTTAACAGTGCTCAAAAGCAGTTTTCTATGAATATCGAAAGGGATCCCAAATCGCTGATTTTCGGTGAATCGACTTTTTCCTCGAAAAAAGATATTGGTATTGACTATTGCCACTCCGAGTAACGATTACACGAAGAACTGTACACTTCCTTCAATTTTGGTTTTTTCGTTTTAAATTTTAATGTAAAAATTTGTTTATTATAATCGATAACTTTGACATCAAGAAAAAATAGAGATATTCACCGGCGTAACCAAATCTATTAAATATATATTACATGTTAATAAAAGGTTGAAGGTTCAAATAATAACACAACGTAAAAACAGATATGATATACTTTATGATCAAAATATTTAAATGTTATTGAGATATCTTCTATAATTAATAAAAATTGGTTTACTTATTAATTAGGGGGAAAGAGTAAAAATGAAAAGAGATCATTATGAAAAATGGTTGTTATCGGAGATAATAGTTAGTCAATTGATTATTTCGTTGATTTTTAGAGATAATTATTTATTGGGAAATTAAGTAATCTAACCTATATAAATGAGTTTTTCAAAAGAAAATAGAAAAATTAAGTAATTTAACCACTTTTTAATGTGTATTCGAAAAAAAAATAGTAAAAATAATCATTTTTACTATTTTTTAATTGATTCTGAAAAGACATTCCGAATTCAAGACCAACATTCCGGATTTCGGGCTAAAATTTCGGATTTAAAAAAAAAAACACTCTGGAATTTCAAAAACAAGTACAAAATCTGAAAAACAATTCCAGAATTTTGAAAAAAAAAATCATTTTTTACTTAAATATTACAAAAAATTTAATAAACATAGTAATGTAAACTATATATGATATTAGTATATAAAATTAGATATTTTATTGAAAAACATTGATATTAAACATTTTGAAATATAGCATTTGACATTAAAAAAAAAGATTTCTTTGAAAATTAAAATAAAAAATAAAAAATACTCCGGAATATGAACAATACTTCGAAATGAGCGCATTCCGGAGATAGTGGTTATCTTTTAAAAACTCAAAAAAATGGGTTTTTTTTTTAAAACCTCATTTATAAAGGTTAGACTACTTAATTTTCCAAGAAAATACATTTCTTTTTGTTTTTAAAAAAATAACTAAATTTTTTCGGAACGCCTCATTTCAGACTACTGTTTATATTCCGAAGTTCTTCCGAAATGACTATTTCAGGTTGTCTAAATGAACACTTATTCCCGAATGTTCCATTCAGGATTTGATCTTCAAATTTCAGAGTTATTTTTTGGTATTTTTCCATTTTTTTTTAAGAAATATCCCTATTTTATGTCCGAAATGTCTATTTCGAAGTGTTTAATATCACCATTTTTCAATAAAATGTATGATTTTATGCACTAATATTATATAGTTCGCATTTAATATGTTTGTTTAACTTGTTGTTAGATTTAAGTAAAAACGATTTTTTTTCTTCTCGAAATTCCATAATTGTTCATCGAACTTCAGACTTGTTCTTGAAATTTTGAAGTTTTTTTGTTCTAGAATGCGAAATTTTAGTCCAGAATCTGGAATGTCAGTCTGAAATGTATTTTTTTGTCAAAAAAAAATTGTTTTTTTCTTGTTCCGGAATGCTCATTCCAGACCAAATAGTTAATTTTGCTAAAAACAAATTTTTTAGGTTATATATTTCAAATAAACATTAAATCGTGGTTAGATTACATAATTTTTCTTACTTATTTTATATTTTTTTTAATTAAACATGCATTAATTAATGTAGATTCTTATAATTCAAAATTTGAAAAATACAAATTTTCTAAGTTTCGAAATATAACATATATTTTATATTTGTCTACAATAAATATGTTGTTATTATATCATATGGAATACATTATACATGTTATTAATTTATAATAGGCTTATGAATAGTGTCTGATATTGCCGAGTCAATACCAACAGTGTCTGGTATTTAGTCGACTCAATACTAAGTGGTTTGAAGCCAGGGTGGTTTTATCGGCTTCTTAGCTTCACTGCTACATGTTATTCTCCTATTTTGAAGTTGGGTATTTTTCGATCGAGACATTCACCTGGTAAACTACCTGCCCACCGCCTCTCTTAGTCAATATATGTCTTACATTGGAGTCATCCTTCAATCTGATTATCGGCACCAAATGGTTTCCTTTCACACAAACAAACCTCAATTTCGCGTATTCTGCATTTGCCACACATCGACGTCGACACTATTAGAGAAGAAGATTGTCAATCGTTCGCACCAATCACTTGGTCTTTTACTGTAACATCTGACCTTTTAACACAAGGTAGACCCAAAAAATTTCACTTATTATTTCTAAAACACATTGGTTTACACTTACATTAATAATCTATCACATGTAGTTATCAACATGATCAGTTCACGGAAATAAAATATAATGATCTGAGCCGGTTATGACTCTCTTTCTTCTACGATCCTTACTTCTTAAATAAAGTTGCCTACAAAAAACACATGTCAACAAAAGAATAAGGTACAAATAACTTATTGAGTAACTCTTAACAATGATACACATAATAATTCTGGCATAAAAAATACACCATTCATTGGTGTATAGTTTCTCGAAACCCGCTTACCTATTAAAGTTTTGCATTTACTCATTACTCAACTCATCATACTCTTTTTCTACACTCACTCTCTTTCTCTCTCATTCTCTATCTCTCTATACTCATTCTCTTTCTTTCTCTCTACTCTCTTATACTAATTCCTTTTATCATTTTCTCTTTATACTCTTCTATACTTATTCTCCTTCTTTCTCTCTACTCTTTCTCTCTCTCATTATATATATATATATATATATATATATATATATATATATATATATATATATATGAGGAAGGTTCAAATGTTTCTCACATCTATTGTGTGCTAGAATGCACCAATAAGAATTTAATATTAATTATATGTATATTAAATGCTATCCATACTTATAATTCATTTTTATGAAACTAATTAAATTCTTAATTAATGTCAACAATAATATTCTTTCAGAATTAATTCATATCTAGAAGATTGAAAGTGTCTTCCAGCAGAATGAGAGTGTATTCTAGTAGAATACACTCTCGTTCTTTATATTCTATTCAACTTTATTGTATTTTAAATGAGTGAATCCTGAAACAAAATACGAACTCATATATAAAAACCTAGATGCGAATTTATTCTGAAAGAATGTTATTGCTGACATTAATGATGGATTTAATTAGTTTCCATAAAAAGAGAATTATAATTATGGATATCATTTAATATACATATAATTATGGAAATCATTTAATATCTATATTTATTTAATTAAATAATTATTTAATTTACTAAATTCTTATTGGTGCATTCTAACACACAATAAATATAAGAAACAAAATAACCTAGCCCATATATATATATATATATATATATATATATATATATATATATACACACACACACACACATATTTTATCTCTCCTTATCTTTATAATCACATTCTATCTTTTTCTGTCTTTATATTTCTCTTCTCCATCACTCCCTCTCCCTCCATCTCCTTTTCTTTCCCTCTCTTTCAATATGTTTACCTCACTATATATATATATATATATATATATATATATATATATATATATATATATATATACTAGACGAATTCTCGCGTGTTGCGCGACGCAGGTTAAAAATATATTGTTAGAATATAGTTTTCAGACACCTTTTAGTTAATTCGATTCATCAATTTAGGTTGTTTTATTATTATTATATTTAATGCTTTCCTTTTAACTATGTTAAAAAATATATATTGAATTTTTTTAAACATTATTTGATATTTTACTTTAGGTTTTAAATTTTACACTAAATTTTCAAGCTTATTTGATATATTAATGTAGGTTATTTATTTAACTATATATTGAAGTTAACAAATTAAGTATATCATATTGATAAGTTACAAATTCTTCCATTTATGATAATGTTTACAACTAAAAGCATATTTAAGTTAATAAATTAAGCATATTGTATGAAAATATGAAAAGTTTGGGAGTTTCAAATGAATGTGGTGAAAGAAAAAATGTTTCCTTTATAATATAGTATGATGATATGATGATTATAGTTTTAATTTTTAAGTCATTGTGATATATACAATTATTTGATAATTTTATAAACCGTTTAAAACTGTGTAAATTATATATCAAACGTATGATAATCTATATATAACGGGTAACAAAATGTATGAACAAAAATATGAACTACAACTTTTAGTAACATAAAAATACAAAAACATCTATTATAACATTTGTATTAAAAAAGATATATATACAACGAATAATAAAAAATATGAAAAATAAACACTACAACTTTTAATAACATAAAAACACTAAAACATTTATTATAACATTTATATTAACTTTTCATATTTAAATCACAAATCTCTTCAAATACATTAATGTTTTTAATGAGCAAAACATTACAACCTTATAAAAGAAAGGAAAATAAAAAGTTATTAGTGATTACTAATTAATAATCATAAGTTAAAACCTCTTGAGTTGTAACTAATAAATATACATAAATTAGAAAACTCTTGAGTTGTAGCGTGAGTTTCAAACGAATACGGTACTTGGAAATGCGTATTTATTATTTTTATTATTATTATTATTATTATTATTATTATTATTATTATTATTATTATTATTATTATATTCATCTAAATAATTGGTTTTGATGCATCATTTTAATCCCTTTAATTATTAAACATAAAGATATTTAATTATAAATTTATAACATACATAGGTGCATATATATATGTTAAACAAATCACATATAATATATATATTTTCGTAAATGTCATATCTAATTCTTGTCGTAGTAATATGGATAAATTACTTTCATATGAAGAACATATCATGATAAGTCATCATAATTACATATCAAATGTTAAAAATTATGTTATCTTTTAAATATTGTCTTGTAAATATGTTGTGTAGGATAACCCAACAAAAAAATAATATAAAATAAACATATTCAAAATAGAAAAACTACAATCAAATAAATAAGAACATTAGGTGGTTGAATATATAAATAAAAATGTTACATAAATATACGTTTAAATCAAAACAAAAAAACTAACATTCGTCTACTTTGCTCAAAAAAAAAAATATATCATTTTCTGAATCTTCTTTCTTTATTTAACACCATTCAACCATAGAAAACTTGATGATAATTCTTCACTAACCTGCAATCAAAATGTTTTTCTTGAAAAAGAAGAATGAGAAAGATATTCCAAGCAAAACATTGATGTTTGGAGAGTCACATTCAAGATTGAGTAATACATACAAATCACATATAAAGATCTAATGAGAAATTGAATATAAAGAAAGAATAGAAAAGCTTCATTTGTTTTGGTTGAAAGAAAAAATCATATTACAATTATCATCGATGCGACATAACCCATTTCTTCAAATCATCATATTTGGATCGTTAATGCTTCAACTATATGAAAACTTTTGAATCATAATATCTTCAACCAAATGACGACTTTTTGTAAGAAAAATGTACTAATATAACTACATATATAATGAAGGTGAAAGGGTGTGGGGGTTTCAAATGCATGAGGTGTTGAATTTATAGAGTGTATGATTTTCTTGGAATGAGATTATGTATGATTAATTACTTTGAAGGTGAAAGGGTGTGGGGGTTTTAAATGCATGAGGTGTTGACAAATTTTTATAAGGGTTTCAAATGCGTGAGATTCAAGAAAAAATGCTAGTTTTATAAGTGTATATATATATATATATATATATATATATATATATATATATATATATATATCCATAATACTTGCTCCTTAACTCTTATAGTAATATTTAATTATACGTCTCACTCATAGTTGTTTATTAGCGCATATTTTATAATTTTAATACTCTATTTTTTTATTTCGGATGTCCTCGTTATGAATATTATACTTCATTATGTGTCTTAATCATACTCGTCTATTTACTCAAATAGTAATAAAGTATTATAATTATCAATTATCACAAATACTCAACTCATATGATATTAATAAATAACAATTTAATTATTATACTCAACTCTGAATATGCACAATAATTATAACAAATTTAGATATCATTAATCAAGAGAGTTAAGGTTACTCACTTGGTTAGCTAGTGAAGATTAACTATTATTCCGCCCTCCAACTCTACGTTGCTTTCCAATGCATCACTTATCCAACCCTATTTAGACTATATATCAATTTTATTAGAACTTGTCTAATCTCATTATTGTATCAACTACAGTGATCAATTATCAGATCACTAACCAGACTCGGTAACCAATTGTCACCAACTACTCAAGTTTTCAAATATAATCACCCAATGATTAAACCATATAAGTTGTTAATGCATTCGGCAAATCTCATTAATTTAGGGTATTAAACCTGTAATGACCATATTAACATTTAACAAATCATCAGGTTCATAATAACACTAGGAATGGCAACGGGTCGGGTTCGCGGCGGGGCATGGTTTCCCAAACCCGCCCCGATATCTTTCGGGTATCTTATCGGGGCGCCCCATTGGGTTTCGGGTTTTCCCGTCAGGTTTCGGGTATCTTATCGGGTTTATAACAATTCATAATGAAGTCTTTGTTCCGTTTTAAGGTATCCCGATGTCTTATAAAAAATACATGTTCTAGCGTCCCTTGTAAATTAAAAATGTGTTGCATCACTTTAATAAAATAAATTGGACCTTATATTAAAAATTATCTGATTTAAGTTTAGCGTAATACGTCAAAACATAAAAAAGTGATCATTCACACCAGATTGTTAATAACTAAAAAGATTGTCCACAATAAGTATTTTATCTTTGAATGCGTGCAATTAACATCAAAATGTTTCGAACATTATATATATATATATATATATATATATATATATATATATATATATATATATATATATATATATATATAATCGGGGCGGGACGGGTTCGGGGCGAGGATAACCCACTCCCTGCCCGAACCCGATAAAAAACCCGATAACGACCCGTTACCCGACCCGAAATGATCGGGTTTCCCCGTCGGGTTCGGGCATTTTTGCCATCCCTAAATAACACCATAACATGAAATTCCATAACACATTCTCGGGTCTAACAACCCTCTACGAAATATCACATAAACATAATTATATAATAACAGGATAAAAGATACCTCATCAAATCCCGTAACGCAATCCTCACACTCCCGTATAACGGTAAAATCTTTCGGTCATCAGCCTCCGAGAACACCTACAGAGCTCTCGTCGATCGTATGTGTCAAAAACTCTCCAAACGAAACAAACATGATATATATATATATATATATATATATATATATATATATATATATATATATATATGTTGACTCGCAACGCTGCGGTGATGAGGATATCTCCGTTTTTGCCACATGTCGTACTCCTTGTGTATCGCCCGATCGCCACGTGCCTCGGTGACTCACTCCACTCTGCGCGGTGGTGAGTGTGCAACCACATCGTGGTGACATAAGAGTTGACCGTTTGACTTTGACTTTCGTTGACTTCTCAAAATATCAACGTGCTTTTATCCCAACTTCAAACGGTCATAACTTCCTCATACAAACTCTATTTTTGATAAACTTTATAATCACGAAATCGTCTCATAGTGAAATATCACTTTCTTCCACTAATTCTTGCTCATTCACACACAGTAATACAAATTATGAAAATAGATGTCACAAGTTCTCCCTCCCTTAAAAGGATTTCATCCTCGAAATCTTGCTAAGTAAGTTAGGAAGTGAGTTCTTGCAGTTGTTCCTCATTATAGCATTGTACTTTGTTTGTTTGCTTTATTATATGGAAGAGCAATTAAAACAATGATGCAAATAAAAAGTTTGTCGCGATGCCCATTTCCATAATTAACTACTTTTTCAAAGTGCATTGCACTGATAACTAATCATTTCAAAGTACAAGAAGAACAAAAAGTACATTGTTATTTCTTGCATCTATCCCTCTTAAAACATCAATCCCGTTATGACGCACGAGGTTTATTACTAGTTATATATTAATACAAACATGTAAATATGGTAGATTCATATTAGAAAATCTAAACATCATGTTTTTATATTAGAATATTCAACGTTCATGTTTCTATGCATTATTATTGTAAATTCCAATTTGAATACTTACTTTTGAATATATATATATATATATATATATATATATATATATATATATATATATATGTACACACTAGGTGTGAGGCTCGTATAATACACGGGTTAATTAAAAAAAGAAAGTTAAATATCCATGTATTAAGATTAAGGATTTTTTAAGGTAAAATTTTGAAGATGAATAATTAAGTAATTCAATCTTAAACGGTTGACAAAGTAATTCATATTCAAAAAGCCATTACTTGATCATAATGACCTTTATACCCTTCAACACAATGCAACAAAAGGGGACAAAATTTATGCAGTTAAAACTCAAGGAACTCACACCACCTATTGAAACAACTTATGATGAATTCAAGCCACCATGCTAACGCTTATTAGTACAATAACCTAGCACCAAGAAATACTTAAGCATTAATAAATTTGACAACAAATCAACCACAAAGACAGGTGAATTTTTTAGAATCCACGAACACCCATACATGAGCCATAAACATAGCTAAAAGTCTTCAAATATCAATATATATATGAAGATTTTCCAAAAATTTCAGCAACAACTTGGATGTTGAGAGAAAACTCCATAAATACATTGCACTTTAACAGATTCCATTTTCACACATTTATAGTAGCTATTCTTCAGTTTTTAAAATAAAGCCACATTCTCATGCTTCTTGATTGAGTAGTTATTATTTAGTTTTTAAAGTAAAACAACTAAAATTATATAAATGTTTAATTTTTATTAATTCAAACAAAATGTCATTATATATAATCAAAATGTGTAAATATAAAAATTATTAAAAAAACATATTATGTTTTATTAATATTAAATTAATCATAACTAAAAAATTAAAAATAATAGTAATTAATAATATAGATATTAAAAACAGAAAATAAATATAGTGCCATAATTCACATTTATATTTACATATGTAAGCTAAATTTTAATAAATCATGTATTGATGGACACAAGTCGGCGTTTGTCAATATGCTCGTAGAAAAACAAGTTAATGTCAAAATATGTAACACTTTTTTATATATAGAATCATTGTTTTAAAAAATATCATCACAGAGAAAATAATTAGAATGTTTTGTTTACAAAGTATCATTAAAGATGTTTGATTTCATGATTATGACTTGCAAGTTTCGATTCAACTCGATAATAAAAAAAACCAACTTTAGGAATATAACTCATTTTTTATTTAAAAGTTTTGATTTCAAAATCGATAGTATTTTCTTTTATTATAGTTCAAGTATTTATTTTAAAGAACTTATTTTTCTTTTTGTTCCAAACCTTAAATATAGGAATTAATAAATAGAAGGTTACTATCTATATTAATATACATTAATTAATATATTAACAAAATTAATTAATATGAGGTGACATTTAGTAGGTGAAATTTGAAAAAAAAAACTCACAAAAATGACATGGAAAAAATAATTCTAAAATTCTCAGAAAATGACATGTGCCAAATTCAATGAAAATTTGACATTTGGAAAAAATGATCGTGTTTATATATATATATATATATATATATATATATATATATATATATATATATATATATATATATATATATATGAGTAGGATCAAATGAGAACACCAAAAAGGTTGAGAACGCGAGAACAAAGTATATTCATTTGCGATTCCATGTACTTATTTGTGGAGAAATGATAAATTTTTACGCCTTTAATTTCAATTGAAGAGAAAAAGCATATTCATGTTGATTGTGCGTAAAAATTTATCATTTCTCCACAAATGAATACATGGAATCACAAATGAATATACTTGTTCTCGCGTTCTCAACCTTTTAGGTGTTCTCATTTGATCTTTTCGCTATATATATATATATATATATATATATATATATATATATATATATATATATATATATATATAGAGAGAGAGAGAGAGAGAGAGAGAGAGGGAGAGACTTTAGTAAATTCTACCATAATTTTTACCATTTTTCATCTATAGTAAAGTTCCTACCACTGTAACACCTTTTTCGGGTAATTTCAAATTTTCACTTAAAAACATATTCTAGTTTTTAACAGTTTTGGAAAACAAACGGTCCCAAAATTTTTTTAAAAGGTTTTGTTATTAAAAACGCGAGGTGTCAATAGGTATCATAACAATGTCCAAATTCCCCACAATTCGGGGTCTTCAAAATGTCTCGCACCTCAAATACTTTAAATCCTTCAATTGGAACACACATCAAAATGGTTAGGAAATGTATTTGCCTAGTAAGTTACCTAGTGTTGATTCATCATGAGTAAGAGAATGTTAATCCGACTTACTCGAATCAAACCTCCAAAAACATTTTAAAACTTGTCAAGGTAAACACAATAACTGTATCAATGTATTAAGAAAATACAAGGATCAATAGATATCTTGTTTAAAAAAGTATGAAATGCATGTAACTACAACCCACTCTTGTCAATCTCATAAGTCCAACTCACAAAAAATGATGGTTGGATCTGAAGAGGTCATGACAGGTGACACTGCTAACTTTCATACTAACATTCACAAACTAGGCACTATGGGACATCACCCTAGGCCACACAAGGGGTAACTAAAATCTACTTGTGCACGTGAAGATAATCTAGAAATTTAATCACAAAAAATATAAAAGTGTCAATTTGGGTATCCAGTATCTCATAGTCACACCCATCCTAGCATGATATGAAAAGTAGGATGCCTTTTGTTTCATAATCAAACCATTTAAAAAATGACATTTCATGAATGCATCAATATGTATAGAAGATAAATAGCAAGCAATATAATTTTAGAAAACATCATAAAACTTATTAGTGTAAGCATGTAAGGGATATGTGTTCCTTATAACTCACCTTAACTTCTAGCTTCAAAAACTCTCACTGCAACGACCCATATTTATGTACATTTAATCTAAGGGATATATCATATTTTTATCTAACAAGTGTGGAATTTTACTCTAATTAAAACATTTACATCTCAGGACAAATCATGGGTGTACAATAAAATCTTACATACGAAATGAAAAACAAGGAAATTACATTAAATAGCATCCTACTATCTACTTTTTCCTTGTGCTATTGTCTTCTCTACCACGGCTGCTACAACCTGATCCTGCAAAACATAAAATCTACGTAGTATCAGACACGTTGACACAACGTGTCTGGTGAGTTATTCTTCTATCCTTTCTTATCTTTCATATTTCTTTATCTTTCTCATACTCTGGCATCCAACTTTTTCTCTAATAGTATACATTGCTATTCTTTCTTCTTTCATCTATATCTTTCTCTTTCTCATCTCATCTATCTCTTTTTATTTTATCTACTCTGGTTCTCATACTCTTCTCCTATCTTTCTCTTATGCTTTCTTAGCCTCTTCTCAGGTTCTTCTCACACTCTGCTCATACTCTATCTCTTAGCCTCTTCTCAGGCTCTTCTCAAACTATGCTCAAAGTTTATCTGTCTCTAACTCTATCTATTCTCTACTTTTTTTAATTCAACTCCTTCTCTTTTATACTATTTTCTCTAGTGCCTCATCACCATGTTCTCCTCTAGACCCAACGGTCACATCACATACTTTACTCTAAGGGAACAACCTCTCACTACATTACCAAGCACACTCACCCAATCTTACATCTCTCTCTCTCTCTCTCTCTCTCTCTCTCTCTCTTTCTCTCTCTCTCTCTCCCTCTTATGATCCCTCGTTGCTCCTTATTCTTTATCTTTCTATTGAATCCTTCACGGATTCCTTACTCTTTCTACTTACTCTTGAATCCGTCACGGATTCCTTATTCTTTCTTCTTACTCCCGAATCCCTCACGAATTCCTTACTCTTTCTTCTTACTCTTGAATCCTTCACGAACTCCTTACTCTTAATCATTCATGGATTACTTATAATTTCTTACAAAACTCTCTTATCCTGTTCCTCTCAAGGCATCTTTCTCTATCATTTCTAAGCATACACAAATATGGATTCCCATAGGAATCAACTATCTGTATCCCAAAAGGGATCATCAATCTCTTTCCCTGTATGAACATAATCTCATTCCCAAAGTAATCATGCTCTTTATCCCCGAAGGAACTTTTATTCTATTCCCATAGGAATAATTGTAACACCCGTTCCAGGTATCATCTAATTTTCCAAGTTTTAGGGTTTATACTAGGACTCGATGAGTTGGGGAGCTCCAACTCGTCGAGTAGAGATCATTTATGAGGACGCGGGATTTAGATCCTACTCGACGACTCGGAAGGCCCCGACTCGACGAGTAGGCGCTGTAAAGGAAAACCCTAATTTTTAGGGTTTGCACCCTATATAAAGGACTTAATCTGCCTCTTGTGGCCTCCCTTACCACTTCCTTATCCAGAGAAGAAACCTTAGCGGTTCTTTGATGTTTCCTTGTGCTTAAGAGGCTAAGAGAGTGTTTTTGGTGCAACTTGTTGAAGAAGTTTGAAGGTTGAGAAGCTTGGAATGGGAAGGAGCTTGTAGATCCAGCATCTACATCGTTTGCGCTTCCATTTGAAGGCAACAAGATGTTACCTTGGTAATTCTAGCATTAGATCCCCTTTTTCATAGGTTTAAGGTCATTTTTAGTACATTTGTAGATTATTTCGAGTATTGGGCATGATCTGAAGTTGTAACTTCAGATCTGGACTCCTCTAAGTCCTTAGAGTTATAAAGTCACTGATTTTATCAAGCATTGGTCCTCCTTTTTGGCTTAAACCCCTCCCTTAGCTTGGTTTTGACATTTAAGAGCTTTCATGCACGTAAAGTTTGCAACTTTACGTGGAAACCATGCCCTAGGAGGCTAGATCTGCAATTTGGAGCTTTGGGGTAGCTTAAAAACGTCTTAACACAAAAAGGACGGAAGGGAATCGTCGAGTTCCTTAGCCAAATCGACGAGTCGGGTAGGGTTTACCCGTTTTCTATATTCTGAGTGATTTCGGTGAAGGATTAGAGTTTTCGGTCTACATGAGTTTTCGGTGTTCTGTACATTAAGGAACTCGACGAGTTACACTAGTAACTCGACGAGTTGACGAGTTACCTAGGTAACTCGATGATTTGTTGGATGCACTCGACGAGTTGAGGTCAACATGGACTGTTGACCTTGACTGTTGACCCTGACTTTGACCAGGGTTGAATTTGAGGGCATTTATGGTATTTCAGGATTTTGACAAGTTAATCACATGATGATTATAGGCAGTTGAGTTGGAGCTGTGCGTGGGACTTATCTGATCTTTTCTTGTCAGTTCAACATTCACGAGAGGTGAGTCTCCTCACCATACCAATGGGTCGAAGGCATCAAGGTCGTCCCATTATTGTTATGAGTTATGATTAGTTGGTTATGGGATATGTGATATGCTAGTTATTTGTGATACTCGCATGAAAGACCTCGTGGGGTTCCCGGGGATCTTATATGTAAGACCTTGGAGGGTTTCCATGGCATTGTAGTATATTTGCTTGTGTGGTTTGTATGACATCTCTTGGTTGTAAAGACCGTGTGAGGGTTTCCCACGACAAGAAGACCATGTGGGGTTTCCATGGCAGGAAGACCATGTGGGGGTTCCCATGGCAATTAGTTAAGACCACGTGGGGGTTCCAGTGGCACTAGGTGTAAGACCCTGGAGGGTTTCCATGGCTTCCTCATATGTTTTTATGCATGGCTTATGTGGTTTATGTAGCTTTTATAGCTAATATGATTATGTGATTATGTGGATTGTGTGGGGTATGCTCTGGGGAACTCACTAAGAATTGACCATGTGGGGGTTCCCATGGCAGTTAGTTAAGACCACGTGGGGGTTCCAGTGGCACTAGGTGGAAGACCCTGGAGGGTTTCCATGGCTTCCTCATATGTTTGTATGCATGGCTTATGTGGTTTATGTAGCTTTTATAGCTAATATGATTATGTGATTATGTGGATTGTGTGGGGTATGCTCTGGGGAACTTACTAAGCATTAGCTTACAGTTTGTTGATTGTTTCAGGTACTTCCGAGCCTAAGGGCAAGGGCAAGGTCTGATGGCGCGGCATGGACTCTCACAGGCGTTTTTCTTTTGGGACACTCTGATATTTGAAATAAATTTTGTTGATGTATGAATTTGAAAACAATTGTTCTTGAGATTTTATGGATAACTGGAAATGTTTTGATAATTTAAAAATGAATTTTTTTTTTTGAAAATTTGGTCGTTACAAGTTGGAATCAGAGCCTTGATTTGAGGGATTCGGACACACTCTCGGTTGTGTCAGGACTCAAACTAAGGAAATGGTAAATATGTTTTCAAAAAAATAAAAGTTACAAACTTTTTGGAATGAGGAAAAGGAGAGTGCAATGCGCGTGATCGTCCGAGCCAAGTAAGTAGTTCCCCCAGTATGTTAGCCATGTTATGCTGATAATTGAGTTATGATAATCATATGAATCTTGTTATGTGTATGCTTTCAAAATTGTATATGGTTAGGGTCTTATAGCCTCAGAATAATTGATTTGGCCTTATTTCCTGTTCCTTGTCTGGTTGTGGTCTTAGGGTAGAGTCTGTTATTCGAAAGTCTATTTGATCCTGTTCTGTGTAGCCTATGAGATATGATTTGTTTTGGGACGAATTAGAGTTATTAGGTAGAGCTTTGGGAAAAGTACAGGTAGGTGTGGAAGGTAGTATTGGGCCCGTACTACTGAAAGCACAGGACCTGTACCCGAACCAATGTTAGATCTGGAAGCTCTAAGGAGGACCGGTGTGGGAGGATCCCCTCTATGGGCATCTTGATAATTATGTTTTGTGGTATTGCAGTACAGTATGGTGGTGACACGGTTTGGAGCAGGGGGATCGGGATCAAGATCTGGAGCTGGGTCGGGTGACACTACCGAGCCCATTGACGAGAGACTGTGTGAGCTTACTACAGCAGAGGTTACGAGGGGCATCCTTGACGCTACCCCAGTTATATTTGGGACGGTCAAGGAGGGTATGATAGAGATCATTGAGGAGAGGCTCAGGGCATTCAGAGCCGAGATTGCTGCGGGCCAGGTCGGGGCCCGAACTCCCTCGTTCCGGGAGTTCAAGGCGTGAGGGGCACAGGAGTTTTTCGGGGTCAGGGACCCCATTGTTAGCCGACGCTGGGTGGCCGACATAGAGAACGCCCAACGCACGAGTTCTTGCCCTGATGCGTCGAGGGTGGGGTTTGCTTCATGTATGCTGAGGGATCGGGCCCGAGATTGGTGGGGAGAGGTGACTAGCCAGCTGGGAGCAGTCGGTGTAGCTGAGATGACATGGGCCGAGTTTGTCAGGCAATTTGATCTGGAGCTTGCACCACCTATTGAGGTGCAACGATTAGTGAGGGAGTTTCATGAGCTCCAGCAGACCACCGAGACTGGCGGATATTACCGCCAAGTTTCGGGAACGAGCACTGTTGATCCCACAGTATGCTACAGACGAGGATATGAGGAGGACGAGATATCATTCCATGCCGAGGGATGATATCCGAGAGTTTGTGAGTTTTATAGGGTGCAAAACCCTGAATGAGATGGTGGAGAAGGCATGTGAGCGGGAGATGGAGTTTGACTTTCGCACCAAGCTGAAGCCGGAGTAGGCACAGACAGCAGTGGGTCAGGCTAAAAAGCCTAAGACCTAGGATTCATCCAGTAGGGGACAGCAGGGCCGTGGCCGGTGTGCCAAGTGTGGGAGATCTCATGGTGGAGCTTGTCGGGGGACGGTCCGGGTATGTTATACGTGTGGTCAGTCGGGCCACGTGAGCAGGGATTGCCCCAAGAAGGGCCTGATTTTTTTCCACTACAACCAGACTGGCCATAAAAAGGCCGATTGTCCGAGGTTGCAGGGAGGGGGAGGTACAGTGGCGGTGCCTACACCCGCCACATTGAGAATTACTGATGGCCGCCCTGCTAAGGCGGATGCTCCTGCGGTGAAGAGCCGCGCATTTCAGTTGACCACCAGGAGGCTTGGGCAGCGCCAGACGTTGTGGTTGGTACGTATTTTATCTTCCCGCTCTATATTTATTGCACTGCTTATGTGTATATTGTGCTTATGTATAGGGACCTTTTTGGTCATTGGTATATATGCCCACGTTTTGTTCGATTCGGGAGCTACCCGATCGTTTGTATCTCTTGCACTTAGCAAAAAGTTTTGGGATGCACCGGGGACCTTGGATTCCCCGCTTGAGTTTGAGATTGCGGACGACCGCACCGTGAGTTCTGCGAGTGTGTGCCGGGACTGTGTCATGAATGTGCTTGGGGAGAGGTTCCGTGTTGATTTAGGTGTTGTTTTTTTTTTCTAAGGCAAAATGTCTGCAGTCTGTGGACCACATCTGTAGACCTCTGCACTAGAAGAGGTGGACCAAACGTCTGCAGTCTGAATTAATAAGACTCTTTGTTTTTTTAACATATGCAGACTACTAAAATAAACTAAAAATCTAAATAAACTGATTTTTTTTAACTTCAAAGTGGTTTTTTAATATTTTAATGACTTTATTATAAACAATTAACAAATCTAGATCAACTTTTATGTATTATTGTATAAAAATGAAAATAAAATGGTACGAATTAACGTATATATTTGATAAAAACAACAATTTTGGTCGTAAAGTTATACCTAAACATTGTAATTAGGAATCAATGAATTTAATACATAAAATGGATGGAAATAAACTACGATTTTAAAATGAAAATTTTCATTTTTCTTTTTCAATTAAACCAATTAAAAACGTACCATAAATATTTTTCCCAAGAAATTGATGATACTGCATTAAATAATGTTTTATAAATTTTGACACAAAAAATATAAGACAATATTATGATTTTTTTTTTCATATTTATATAAACAACTTCAACGTCCGATATTATAATAAATCTTTATTTATAAATTTGTCAAAAAGATCATGTTTGTGTCATCGGACATTTTTCTTAAAGTATTGCAACTTTTTTTTCCAAATTGTTTATCATTAATAAAGTTGGAATAAATATAAGTTAAAAAAAAACCAAAGATATATGTGTTTATCATTAATAAAGTTGGAATAAATATAAGTTTAAAAAAACAAAGATATATGTGTTTATCATTAATAAAGTTGGAATAAATATAAGTTAAAAAAACAAAAAAAAAACAAAGATATATGTGTTTTTTTAGGTTAGAAGATGTCTGAAAAGGTTAGAAGACTATGGTCCACATCTGTGCCAAGAAGAGGACGCGCAGACCTTTTTAGGTCTGCAATCTTCAAAAAAACAAACAGTCTTCGAAGGCTGATGTCTGCGCGTGGTCTGCTTGGCGCAGACAGAAGAGGCCAAGAAGATCTGCAGACAAAAAACAAACAGCACCTTAGTCCCGATACCGTTGCGAGGGCTGAAGGTTATTGTCAGGATGGACTGGTTGGGGGCCAATGGGGCCATGATTGATTGTGAGCGCCAGCTGGTGAGGGTTCGAACCCCAAGTGGGGGAGAACTGATTATTCATGGAGAGAAGGCCTCGCAGGGGCCAACCCTCTGTTCAGCTGCGAGGGCTAGGAGGTTTTTGCAGCAGGGTTGTACGTGATTTCTGGCATATATCTCGGATACGAGGGTTGTGATGGGTTTAGAGCATAAAAAAACAATCTTATGTGTTCATGCAAAACCCTAAAGCTTGGATCTAGGTTTCTCTATTGTACATGCAATTCATCCAAGACTTATAAACCCTAGATCTAGCATACATATTTCGAAATTAACCTAATAGATCAGATCTAGATGATTACCTTTCGTGAATGGCTTGAATCTTCAACTCTTGGAGCTTAGTCACAAATGTCACACCTCTAATGGCTTACAAACACCACAAGCAAGAGGATGATGTTTTAGGAGAGAGGATGAGAGGAAAAAGTCGGCTCCAAGCTTCCAAGGGATCAAGTGGCCGATTTTGCTAGCCCTAGGAGTCCTTATATACTTGAGCTTCTAAGGTTTCAGTCAAAACCCTAATTGGATGACTTAGGCCCTAAGTAACTTGAGAACCTTCTGGAATAAGGCCTCCTTGGACGAATTTAAGATGGACTCCTCCTTAAATTCGTCCGTGCCCTAATCCATAAGGATTCTCAGCCCAATATCAACTATCACACAATTGACAGTTCTAGTCCCCTTTAGTTAATTAATGTCTTTTAGCCACAAAATTAATTCTTAATTAATTCTTGTCTAATATTAATTAAACTATATGATTTCTTGTTTAATATATTATTCATATAATATATTAATAAACCATAATAACCTCTCTTTCTCCATAAATCATCCTATTAAGTTGCTTTGGCGAAGGCAACCCAAAAGGACCATGCACAACCGGGTCAAGTACACCCGTGGGGAGCTTCGATCCTGTTCGTGAAAAAGAAGGATGGGTCCCACAAGATGTGCATTGATTATCGAGAGTTGAACAAACTAACGGTGAAAAACCGTTATCCGCTACCAAGGATCGACAATTTGTTCGATCAGCTGTAGGGTGCGTCTTGGTTTTCCAAGATTGATCTTCGGTCGGGATACCATCATATGAGGATTCGGGATGATGATATACCGAAGAAAGATTTCAGGACCCGGTACGGGCACTATGAGTTTGTGGTGATGCCATTTGGGCTCACCAATGCCCTAGCAACGTTCATGGATCTCATGAACAGAGTGTGTAGACCGATGCTAGATCGGTCGGTGATCGTTTTTATTGATGATATCCTGGTCTATTCTAAGACCAAGGAGTAGCATGAGCAGCATCTGAGGGAGGTATTGGAGACATTGAGAACGGAAAGGTTGTATGCCAAGTTCTTAAAGTATGATTTCTGGCTGCGTAAGGTGCAGTTTTTGGGGCACATCATCAACCAGGAGGGCATTTCAGTTGATCCGACAAAGGTTAAGGCTGTAATGCGGTGGGAAGTACCAAAAAACGCATCTGAGGTTTGTAGCTTCTTAGGCCTAGCAGGGTACTATCGAAGATTCATCCAAGATTTCTCCAAGATCGTCGTGCCTTTGACCCGCTTGACCAAGAAGAATGTGACATTTTGATGGGGCACGGATCAGCAGTTGGCTTTTGAGACCCTGAGACAGAGGTTATGTGAGGCTTCTATTCTAGTACTACCTGAGGGGCTGGATGACTTGGTAGTGTATTGTGATGCATCGATCTCAGGGTTAGGCGCGATACTGATGCAGAGGGGGCATGTGATCGCTTACGCCTCGAGGCAATTGAAGCCTTATGAGGCGAATTATCCCACTCACGACCTGGAATTGGGGGTAGTGGTGTTTGCCCTCAAGATTTGGAGGCACTACTTGTATGGAGTACGGTGCACTATTTATACTGATCATAAGAGTTTGAAGTATTTGATGGATCAGCAGAACCTCAACATGCGGCAGAGGAGGTGGTTGGACGTGCTGAAAGATTATGATTGTGAGATCTTATGCCATCTAAGGAAGGCCAACGTGGTGGTCGATGCTTTGAGCCGCAAGACGGTGGGTTCCCCGATTGGGAATGTTTGTTTGAGGATGAAAGTGATCTCTCCATTGTTGGATATGATCAAGGAGGCACATGTGGAGGGTTTGAATAAGGAGAATTGGAAGTTAGAGCGGATACGGGGACAAATTCCTTTGTTCGTCTGTAATGGTCAGGGTCTCTTGACCCAGTGTGGCCGAGTGTGGGTTCCCAATATCTGGGGGAGTGAGGCAGAAGTTATTGGAGGAGGCACACAAGTCCAAGTTCTCTATACATCTGGGGGGCTACAAAAATGTATAGAGACTTGAGACTAAGTTACTGGTGGCCCTGAATGAAGCGGGAGATCGCTTGGTTTGTAGAGCGGTGCTTGACCTGCTAGAAGGTCAAGGCCGAGTATCACCGGCCTCATGGCAAGGTTCAACCGCTACCCATTCCCATGTGGAAGTGGGAAGAGATCACTATGGACTTCATCACGAAGTTACCGAGGACAACGATGGGTGTGGATGCCATATGGGTGAATTGTGGACAGGTTGACGAAGAGTGCCCACTTTATTCCGATCTCTGAGAGCATCTCCGCAAAGAAATTAGCGGATTTTTACGTGCGAGAGGTGGTGGTTAGGCACGGGGTGCTAGTGTCAGTAGTCTTTGACCGGGACGTTCGATTCACATCTAGATTATGGAAGAAGTTCCACGAGGAACTCGGCACTCAGTTGCATTTCAGCACGACATACCACCCCCAGACAGATGGCCAAAGCGAGAGGATGATACAGACACTCGAGCATGCGTGTTGGATTTTGGAGGTAGTTGGGATACATACCTCCCACTGGCAGAGTTTTCATACAACAATAGTTACCATGCCAGTATCAATCGACCTCCGTTTGAGATGTTGTATGGTCGGAGATGTAGGACCTCGGTTTGTTGGGGCGAGGTTGGACACCGAGTTATGGGGAGCACTCAGGTAGTGCTCAAGACTACCAGACTGATTCAGCAGGTGCGCGACCGGTTGCGAGTCGCACAGAGCCATCAGAAAAGTTATGCTGACCGACGTCGATCGGACCTTGAGTTCCAGGTAGGGGACTTTGTGTTACTGAAAGTGTCCCCATGGAAGGGAGTCATCAGGTTCCGGAAGAGGGGCAAGCTAGGACCCCGATATATTGGACCGTTCAGGATTTCGGCCCGAATGGGCAAGGTGGCTTACCGCTTGGATCTGTCGGACGAGCTTAGCCAGATACACAACACCTTACATATGTCTCAGCTTCGGAAGTGTGTCACAGACGAGGCCGCAGTCGTTTCTCTGGACGACATTTAGGTGGACGAGAGCCTAAACTACATTGAGAGGCCCATTGCGATTTTGGATAGGAAGAACAAGGTTCTTTGGAAAAAGGAAGTGAAGCTAGTAAATGTGCAATGGCAGCACCGAAGGGGCTCCGAATGGACATGGGAGCCGGAAGAGGAGATGCGAGATCACCATCCGGACTTGTTCGCGTCAGCAGACTTCGAGGACGAAGTCTAGTTCAAGTGGGGGAGATTTGTAACACCCACTCCAGGTATCATCTAATTTTTCCAAGTTTTAGGGTTTTATGTTAGGACTCGACGAGTTGGGGAGCTCCAACTCGTCGAGTAGAGATAATTTATGAGGACGCGAGATTTAGATCCTACTCGACGAGTCGGAAGGCCCTAACTCGACGAGTAAGCATTGTAAAGGAAAACCCTAATTTTTAGGGTTTGCACCCTATATAAAGGACATAATCTGCCTCTTGTGGCCTCCCTTACCACTTCATTATCTAGAGAAGAAACCCTAGCCGTTCTTTGTTGTTTCCTTGTGCTTGAGAGGCTAAGAGAGTATTTTTGGTGCAACTTGTTGAAGAAGTTTGAAGGTTGAGAAGCTTGGAACGGGAAGGAGCTTGTAGATCCAGCATCTACATCGTTTGGGCTTCCGTTTGAAGGTAACAAGTTGTTACCTTGGTCATTCTATCATTAGATCCCTTTTTTCTTAGTTTTAAGGTTTTTTTAGTACATTTGTAGATTATTTCGGGTATTGGGCATGATCTGAAGTTGTAACTTCATATATGGACTCCTTTAAGTCCTTAGAGTTATAAAGTCACTGAATTTATCGAGCATTGGTCCTCCTTTTTGGCTTAAACCCCTCCCTTAGCTTGGTTTTGACATTTAAGAGCTTGCATGTACGTAAAGTTTGCAACTTTACGTGGAAACCATGTTGGATAAGGTGTCTAAGTCCATAACTATTTCTGGTATGTACTTGACCCGACCCGACATGGTCCATTTGGGTTGCATGGCACCATGCAATTGGATAAACTAAAATGAGAGAAATAACACTTATGGTTTATTAATATATTATAAGTTCTAATATATTAATAATATTATTTAATTAGTTTGATCAAGAATTAATTTAGAATTAATTAAGTGATCAAAAGATAACTAATTAAATATATGGGTAGATTATGTAAATCTTCCATATCTTATATAGTGGGCTAAGAGGCTCCATGGATTATCAAGTTGGGTTCCACCCATAGGATGCTCCATGGATGCTCCATGGGAGTTACAAACCCATGGGTCATGGAAATGAAGAGTCATGACACATTAGGGTTTACATGGTGTAACCCTAGATGTGTCAACACTATATAAGAAACCCATTCTCCACCAAAATCGGCGACACTAAGAAACAAGAGGGCTAGAGCCGATTTTGCAAGTGTAAGATTCTCTCAAAGTTTACTCCTTTGCATTTGGTGTTGTGTGAAGCATTTGAGGCATCACACTTGGGGTGCTAGGCTCACAAGGTTTCAAGGATCATAATCAACAACAAGGTAAGTTATTCTATCTTTCATTCAAGTTAAAAATGTTCCCCATGTATGCTAGATAGGAATATAACCTTGGAATTCAACTTTGCATGATTATTAGACAAACATAGATCCAAGGTTATTAGGGTTGCATGTACACTTAGGAAGTGTTAGAATGCTCAAAACCCATCAGTGGTATCAGAGCCTAGGTTTGTTTGTTGTTTTTTTTTGTGTGTAAACAGCTTGAAAAAAAAATCGTTAAATTACAAGTTTTTTTTAAGTGTAATTTTTTATTCTTGAAAGTGTTCATATTCATGTTCTTGAACTTATGAAGATTAGATGATCATAGGAATTGTTTGTAACCTTCATGGTAGTTTAATTCATGATCATAATGTGTTTTAATGGAGTCCATAACTTGTCCTCAAGTTATGGAAAACCAAAAGTCTCACTTTTATTAAAGCCATTAAAAGAACACAAGAGTTATAAAAATGAAGAGTCTTCATTTTTATTACTCAATTAATTCATAAGTTATAAGAAATGAAAAGTTTTGGAAGTTTACAAAACTTGCCCTCAAGTTTTGGAACATGTAAAGTCTTGATTAAAACTTTAGTTCCAACCCTTAGAATTTTAAAAGTTAAAATTCAACCCTTATACTTTATAATATTATAAGTTACTAATATATATATGTATAACAACAAGTCGTCTTACCGCTAGTACGCCTCATTCACGAAGCCGGTCTATAAGGGGGGTATAAGGTTGTTGCCTATAAAATGACAACTTAATGGGTGTCCACTCTCACCCACCGCTTCCTTGATCGGTGGAGGGTCGTTAGCCGAACGGGTAAGACAAGGACTTATAAATTCTCATTAAAAGTATGATGAATATTATAAAGTAACTAAATGCTTTATTAAATTCCCAATCTTAGTTACTTTAGGAAAATGTGAATAAGGTGCTAATCCATGAAATTACACTTTACACTTTGTTTAAGTCGTTGGTGGAGCGTGTGTGGTTAACCGGCACACTAACTTGGACTTAACAAGGTAGGTAAAGGGTGACTTAAGGTTTACCATAGCATCGGTGGAGCGTGTGTGGTTTACCGACACATCGATTGAGTGATAAACCTTGAGGGTACCAAGTGATTTGCATGGTTACTTCACACCTCGTTTTGTGATCGTCGGTATCCCAGTCACAAAATTTGGAGGGCACACTCGAGATTGAAACATGCCTTTGAAAAGTTCATTGAATCTCAAAAGAATCTAGAAATTTCTAAGAACCAATTAAAAACCTAATATTTATATTTCGTTTTTCATGGTGGAAATTGGTGAATCGTCATTCACCTACCTTTCAAATATGTTATAGCTTGGATTACGGCATACCTCTTCTAAGTTATAATATATTGTGATTGGATCCTAGCCTTAATATTACATTTGGGTGTTTTATTAAGGACTCTCTTAATATCTAAACTAATCTTGTCCTCTTCTTTCAGATGTCTTCAAACAATGCTGCTTCTGGCTCTAATCCTAATGGCTCCTTTACCCTTATGAACTTGTGTGGGAAAGTCACTTTTGATGGATCCAATTTCAATGAATGGATCAGAAACATCAGGATGATTACCCGCTACGAGGACAAAGAATATGTCCTTGACAAGGAGCTTAAGGAGATTGATGAGACCACTGCAACTCCCTAGGAGATCGCTGACTTCCGGGCACATGAAAGGGATGCTACAAAAGTGGCATGCATCATGTTGGCCACCATGACAGCGGAACTCCAAAAGTCCTATGAGGACTTCTACCCTTTTAAATGCACCAAGATCTGATGGAAAGATACCATCAAAGTGCACGACAAGAGAGGTATGAAATCATATGCTCTATCATAACAACCATGATGAAGGACGGGGAATCCGTCACGAGCCACATGCAGAAAATGCAAAGGTATGTGGATCGGTTGCTGAAGCTTAATGTGAACTTCCCTGAGGAGCTTGAAATAGATATCATTTTGCACTCCTTACCATCGTGCTATGATCAATTCCGCATGACATATCACATGAATAAGGAAGAGGTCACACTCAGCAAACTTCAGGGACTCCTCAAGACCGCAGAAACAGGTCTTAAGGGTAAGTCAGTTGTTAACACTCCTACTCCAAAGTCCGCCCCGGTTTTGGCAATCGGGAAAGGTAGAGGGAAGAAGAGAAAGAGCTCTTCGAAGGGTACCAAGGCTAGGACCCTTGATGGCTCTTCTTCAAGTGGAACCAAGAAAGGTTTTGTCACTCCTTCTTCTGACCCTAAAGAGGCTGAATGCTTCTATTGCCATGAAAAGTCACATTGGAAGCGGAACTGCCCAAAGTACCAGCAAGATGTGAAGGATGGGAAAGTTAAACCCAACCATGCAGGTATTTACACTATCTTATCTAATAACTCACCCCATTCTAACTCTTGGGTCCTTGATACCGGTTGTGGTATTCATATCTGTTCTGATTTGCAGGGACTAAGAAGAAGTGAGAATGTGGAGCATGGAAGAATAAACTTAATCATGGGGAATAGGAAAGCTTTACCTGTCACCAAGATTGGAGTTTATACTTTATCGCTAAGTAGTGTGTTTAGTTTAGATTTGAATAAATGTTGTTATTCGCCAGAAATGGCAAGAAATATTATTTCCTTTCATGCATTGTATAAACAAGGTTTCACCTTTTCATTTGATAATGAAGTTGGTTCGATTAATGCTTTCTTTAATAATGTTCTTTATTTTAAAGCATTACCTTGTGATGGTGTGTATGAAACTGTATATGTGGTTGATAACTTAGGAAATAATGTATTGTGTATTGATTCTGTTAATGATAATAACTTGGATAAAGCATCATTATGGCATTGTCGTCTTGGACATATAAGCAAGAAACGCATAGGCCAACTCCAAAAGGATGGAGTATTGGAGTCATTTGACCTAAAGTCAGATGATAGTTGCGAATCATGCTTACTTGGAAAAATGACAAAGTCACCCTTCACAGGTTCTTGTGAGAGGGGTGAAGGTTTGTTGGATCTTATACACACGGATGTGTGTGGGCCCTTCAAACATGCCACAAGGGATGCTAATCGTTATTATTTGACTTTTACTGATGATTACAGTAGATATGGATATGTCTACTTAATCAAGCATAAGTCAGAGACTTTTGAGAGGTTTAAAGAGTTTAAACAGGAAGTCGAGAATCAATTAGGCAGGAACATTAAGATGCTTCGATCCGATCGAGGTGGTGAGTATCTTAGTTCAGAGTTCCTCGACTATCTTAGGGAATGTGGGATTGTCTCACAATTGACACCTCCCAGGACACCGCAGTTGAATGGTGTAGCTGAGAGGCGTAATCAAACCTTGTTGGATATGGTTCGTTCCATGATGAGTCGAGCTTCGCTACCAATCTCATTTTGGGGGTATGCCTTAGAGACTGCCGCCCATATCCTTAATCTAGTTCCCACAAAGAAAGTTGCCAAAACTCCTCATGAGATGTGGACTGGTAAAGTACCCAAACTAGACCACATTAAGATTTGGGGTTGCAAGGCTTTCGTGAGACGCGAGACTCATGATAAGCTCGAACCTCGAAGTGAGAGGTGTATTTTCATCGGCTACCCACATAAATCCTTTGGTTACCTCTTCTACAGACCTAGTGAGAATGTGGTCTTTGTAGCTAGGAGGGCTTTCTTTCGAGAGAGAGAGTTCATAAGCCAAGGAGACAGTGGGAGGCAAGTTGACCTTGAAGAAATTCAAGAGTCAAGTGGTGAAGGAACTTCAAACCCTAGCACTCAACTTGAGGAGGAAACTTCTGTTGAGCCAATTGACAGGTCTGTACCTCTGAGGCGTTCCACAAGGGTTAGGAATGCACCTGAGCATTACTATGGATTCCATATTACTGCGGAAGGTGATACACTTATCAGTGATGAGACACTGATAGGTCTGGATGAACCTAACAGTTACGCGGAAGCCATGGCAGGCCCTGAGTCAGCCAAGTGGAAAGAGGCAATGGACAGCGAGATACAGTCCATGTATGACAATCAAGTTTGGAACTTGGTTGAGAATGTACCAGGTCGTAAGACTGTAGGGTGCAAATGGATCTTCAAGAAGAAGACCTACATGGATGGTAATGTACACACTTATAAGGCACGACTGGTTGCAAAGGGTTTCTCACAAAATCCGGGAGTTGATTATGATGAGACCTTTTCTCCAGTGACCAAGATTAAGTCTATTAGGGTTCTGTTAGCCATAGCTGCATTTCATGACTATGAAATATGGCAAATGGATGTCAAAACCGCTTTCCTTAATGGAAAGTTGGCTGAGGATGTTTACATGAGTCAGCCAGAGGGTTTTGTCAATACAGAGTACCCTAATAGAGTGTGTAAGCTTGAGAAATCCATTTATGGGTTAAAGCAAGCACCTCGCAGATGGAATCTTTGCTTTGATGAGAAAGTCAAAGAATTTGGCTTTTCTAGGAGTGAAGATGAATCTTGTGTATATGTCAAGGCTAGTGGGAGTATAGTTAGCTTTTTGGTATTGTATGTGAATGACATACTACTCATAGGAAATGACATCCCAACTCTGCAGGAAGTTAAGTCCTGGCTTGGGAAGTGTTTCTCTATGAAGGACCTAGGAGAAGCTGCCTATATTCTAGGGATAAGGATCTTGAGAGACCGGAGTAAAAGACTAATTGGACTTAGTCAGAGTACTTACTTGGATAAGGTGTTGAAGAGATTCGGCATGCAGGACTCCAAGAAAGGAGAGTTACCCATCCAGAGTAACGCCAGATTGAGTAAGACACAAAGCCCTAGTACTGAGGCTGAGATAGCAGAAATGAGTCGAATACCTTATGCTTCGGCTGTAGGATCGATCATGTATGCTATGACGTGTACTCGACCTGATGTAGCCTTTTCTTTGAGCATGGTTAGCAGGTATCAGGGGAACCCTGGCAAGGCACACTGGACTGCGGTAAAGAATATCCTCAAGTACCTACGGAGGACTAAGGACTGGGTCCTTACCCTCGGTGGGAGTGAAGACTTGAGAGTTGTAGGGTATAGTGATGCTAGCTTTCAGACTGATAGGGATAATTTCCGCTCTCAGTCAGGCTGGGTCTTTACCTTAAATGGAGGAGCAATTTCTTGGAAGAGTTCCAAGCAAGAGACAGTGGCTGATTCAACTTGCGAATCAGAGTATATAGCAGCTAGCGAGGCAGCAAAGGAGGCGATATGGCTGAAGAACTTCATTGGAGACCTTGGAGTTGTACCAGCTATTAAAGAGCCAATGGAAATTTTCTGTGATAGTGAAAGTGCAGTTGCCTTAGCCAAGGAACCAAGGGATCACGGGAGATCCAGACACATCGACAGAAAATACCATTTCATCAGACATCGAATAGAAGAAGGACTCCTCGTGGCAAAGAGGGTATCATCGGATGAGAATCCAGCAGATCCCCTCACGAAGGGACTGACTCGGGTTAAGCATCTCCAGCATGCTCGGAGCATAGGGCTGAAGGATGATATTAGATTTAGTAGTTAGATAACCTTGAAATTTGTAAAGTGTAATTGACATTAGATGATGAATAAAAGGTGTTTTATTTATGAGTAAAGTGTTGCTATCTCTTGTCGATCGTTTACTATATTTGTTTTGCATGTTTTGACTTCCAGAATAATTATGTTTGGTATATCATATTATTCGAACCTCCACAGTCGGTCATATGTCGGAAGTAGGTATGAATCAAGACTGTCATGATTGGTTGCAGAGGTCTAAGTTGTTGGACATGGCTACAACACTCATGAGTGCTCATAAGTTCTGAGCATTGGACTCAACCCACGCTCACTGGAATCACTTCATGGAATTTATCTCGAGTGATCGTGAGACGGTAATATCATATAAGTCTTCAAACCTAGATATATGATTTGTTACTTATGAGTTGGTTATGCATTGATTGTACGAAAACGCATTGGTAACTCGATGTTATAAAACGTGCTCTTGTGTATAATTCAATGAGTAGTAGAATAAACATATGAGTCGAAGTTTATCTGTTCCTTCTTGGATTAGAAGCTGATATCTGGGCCCCTCGATGATTTTGTTTTGACCTATGTACCGGGCCCGGTCAGAACTAAGTTGATGTGTTCAATTAAGTTCTTTGTCAAACAAATCGGAAATCGGGAAACAAACTGTTGGACAATAAGTAAGACATTGTTCCATGTATTTGTCCGGCTGATATCTAGAACAGAGGATTATATGATCACTTATCTTAAATGGTGTATCATCATCTTCTCAGTTCCGAGAGACCTTGAAAGAGCTACGATTGCCGATCGGTTCCTGAAGTATTGCAGTTATAGTTATTAGACTTATCCAAGTGGGAGACTGTTGGATAAGGTGTCTAAGTCCATAACTATTTCTGGTATGTACTTGACCCGACCCGACATGGTCCATTTTGGTTGCATGGCACCATGCAATTGGATAAACTAAAATGAGAGAAATAACACTTATGGTTTATTAATATATTATAAGTTCTAATATATTAATAATATTGTTTAATTAGTTTGATCATGAATTAATTTAGAATTAATTAAGTGATCAAAAGATAACTAATTAAATATATGGGTAGATTATGTAAATCTTCCATATCTTATATAGTGGGCTAAGAGGCTCCATGGATTATCAAGTTGGGTTCCACCCATAGGATGCTCCATGGATGCTCAATGGGAGTTACAAACCCATGGGTCATGGAAATGAAGAGTCATGACACATTAGGGTTTACATGGTGTAACCCTAGATGTGTCAACACTATATAAGAAACCCATTCTCCACCAAAATCGGCGACACTAAGAAACAAGAGGGCTAGAGCCGATTTTGCAAGTGTAAGATTCTCTCAAAGTTTACTCCTTTGCATTTGGTGTTGTGTGAAGCATTTGAGGCATCACACTTGGGGTGCTAGGCTCACAAGGTTTCAAGGATCATAATCAACAACAAGGTAAGTTATTCTATCTTTCATTCAAGTTAAAAATGTTCCCCATGTATGCTAGATAGGAATATAACCTTGGAATTCAACTTTGCATGATTATTAGACAAACATAGATCCAAGGTTATTAGGGTTGCATGTACACTTAGGAAGTGTTAGAATGCTCAAAACCCATCAAACCATGCCCTAGGAGGCTAGATCTGCAATTTGGAGCTTTGGGGTAGCTTAAAAACATCTGAACACAAAAAGGACGGAAGGGACTCATCGAGTTCCTTAGGCAACTCGACGAGTCGGGTAGGGTTTACCTGTTTCTAGATTCTGAGTGATTTCGGTGAAGGATTAGAGTTTTCAGTCTACATGAGCTTTCGGTCTTCTGGACATTAAGGAACCCAACGAGTTACACAGATAACTCAGCGAGTTGAAGAGTTACTCAGGTAACTCGACGAGTTGCTGGATGCACTCGACGAGTTGAGGTCAACATGGACTGTTGACCTTGACTGTTGACCCTGACTTTGACCAGGGTTGACTAGGGTTGACTTTGAGGGCATTTATGGTATTTCGGGATTTTGACAAGGTAATCACATGATAATTATAGGCAGTTGAGTTGGAGCAGTGCGTGGGAGTTATCTGATATTATCTTGTCAGTTCAGCATTCACGAGAGGTGAGTCTCCTCACCATACCAATGGGTCGAAGGCACCAAGGTCGGCCCATTATTGTTATGAGTTATGATTAGTTGGTTATGTGATATGTGATATGCTAGTTATTTGTGATACTCGCATGAAAGACCTCGGGGGGTTCCCGAGGCACTTATATGTAAGACCTTGGAGGGTTTCCATGGCATTCTAGTATATTTGCTTGTGTGGTTTGTATGAAATCTCTTGGTTGTAAAGACCGTGTGGGGGTTTCCCACGGCAAGAAGACCATGTAGGGGTTCCCATGGCTGGAAGACCATGTGGGGGTTCCCATGGCAGTTAGTTAAGACCACGTGGGGGTTCCAGTGGCACTAGGTGTAAGATCCTGGAGGGTTTCCATGGCTTCCTCATATGTTTGTGTGCATGGCTTATGTGGTTTATGTAGCTTTTATAGCTAAAATGATTATATGATTATGTGGATTGTGTGGGGTATGCTCTGGGGAACTCACTAAGCATTGACCATGTGGGGGTTCCCATGGCAGTTAGTTAAGACCACGTAGGGGTTCTAGTGGTACTAGGTATAAGACCCTGGAGGGTTTCCATGGCTTCCTCATATGTTTGTATGCATGGCTTATGTGGATTATGTAGCTTTTATAGCTAATATGATTATGTGATTATGTGGATTGTCTGGGATATGCTCTGCGGAACTCACTAAGCATTAGCTTACAATTTGTTGATTATTTCAGGTACTTTCGAGCCTAAGGGCAAGGACAAGGTCTGATGGCGCGGCATGCACTCTCACATGCGTTTTTCTTTTGGGACACTCTGATATTTGAAATAAATTTTGTTGATGTATGAATTTGAAAACAATTGTTCTTGAGATTTTATGGATAATTGGAAATGTTTTGATAATTTAAAAATGAAAAATTTCTTTTGAAAATTTGGTCGTTACAATAATACTCTTTGTCCCGAAAGGAACCATACACTATTCCCGAAGGAATCTTACTTTTGTCCTCGTAGGAACTCTACTCTTGTTCCTGTGGGAACCATGCTTTTATTCACAAAGGAATCTCTATCTCTTGTCCCCAAAGGAACCATACTCGTGTTCCCGAAGGAACCATTTTTCTTTACATACATATCTTAGCTATGTGACTCATCACATAACACTAGTCCCGTGGACATCTATATCTATGTCTCATTAAGAGACAATGTAATCTTTCTCTTCTAGTACTTAACCCATTAAATATGTATTCTCTAACTATGTCTAATAACATATTGGCATTCTACAATACCATTAATGTCTAGACATACTTACATACTCTTATGATTACACTGCATGTAATCATCATCTATCTTTCTCTTCTATCTCTTGGGTATTAACAAAATACCCTTCTCATTTAAACCCACATACTTTAGTATACATACATGCTCTGCTACATGTATCTTGTGTATATCTCTTACATACTCATAATATGTGTACATGCTCTTACACACATATTCTTCATCTATCTTCATCTCATTACTTGGGGACACCCACTTAGTGCCCCAAGCTTCAACATATATATATATATATATATATATATATATATATATATATATGTGTGTGTGTGTGTGTGTGCATGTCTCTCTCTCTCTCTCTCTCTCTATATATATATATATATATATATATATATATATATATATATATATATATATATATATATATATATGTGTGTGTGTGTGTGTGTGTGTGTGCATGTCTCTCTCTCTCTCTCTCTCTCTCTCTATATATATATATATATATATATATATATATATATATATATATATATATATATATATATATATATATATAAGAGTTCATTTGAGACGAACATAATTTTGTGAGGCCGTGAGACCAAATTTTTTTAGGTGATGTTTGTTTTTTCTGAGATAAAATGTCTGCAGTTTGCGGACCACATCTGTAGACCTCTGCAGTAGAAGAGGTGGACCAAACGTCTGCAGTCTGAAAAAAGAAGACTGTTTGTTTTTTTAACATCTGCGGGCTACTAAAATAAACTGAAATCTAAATAAACTGATTTTTTTAAACTTCAAAGTGATTTTTTAATATTTTTATGACTTTGTTATAAATAATTAACGAATCTAGATTAACTTTTATGTATTATTGTATAAAAAATATAAATAAAAATAGTATGGATTAACATATATATTTGATAAAAAACAACAACTTTGGTTGCAAAGTTATAATTAAACATTATAATTAGTGATCAAAGAATTTGATACATAAATGGATGGAAATAAACTTAGATTTTTTCAATTAAATCCATTAAAAACGTACCATAAATATTTTCTCGACAAATTGACGATACTGTATTAAATAATGTTTTACAAAATTTGGCAAAAAAATATAAGAATATATTATGATTTTTTTTCATATTTATATAAACAACTTCAATGACTATTATTGTAATAAATCTTTATTTATAAATTTGTCAAAAATATCATGTTTGTATCGTCGAACGTTTTTTTTTTAAGTTTTGTAATTTTTTTTTTCAAATTGTTTATCATTAATAAAGTTGGAAAGAATATAAATTAAAAAAAACTTAAAAAAAATAAAGAAATATATGTTTTTTTAGGCTAGAAGATGTTTGAAGATGTTAGAAGACTCTGGTCCACATCTGCGCCAAGAAGAGGGCGCACAAACATTTTTAGGTCTGCAGTCTTCAAAAAAAACAAACAGTCTGCGAAGGCTAATGTCTGCGCGTGGTCTACGCGGCGCAGACAGAAGAGGTCACGCAAATCTGCAGACAAAAAACAAAACTACCTTAGTGAACTATTCTAATATTCTATTGTTCGTAAAAATAAAATATGCAATATATTCTAACATTATATGTTTTAGAATATTTCAATGTAAAATATGTTAAAATTATTGTGTTAGAATATTAGAATATTACACATATTTAATTTTTATAAACAGTATAATATTAGAATATTTCACTAGAAAAAAGTGGTCTCACGGTCTCACAAAATTAGGCCGTCTCACATGAACCTAACCTTATATATATATATATATATATATATATATATATATATATATATATAATTCTAAAGTGAGAGAGTGAGAGTAATAACTCACCTCATCATTTAGTGAATACTAAGTGTCCCATCTTCCTTTACTCTGCCATTGATGCATCTGGATCCATATTCTTTGCTCTTAGGTTTAATCATACATACATACAAGTTCTTAATACTTATCTTAGCTTATTAAGAGCTTTTGACCCTCTAAGTCAAAATAACCACTTAATGGATCAAAATTATATCTTTTCATTCTCTATCTCTTAATCTCATCTAATTGATGAGTTAAGCATCTCATAATACCTTATTCATCATAAGCTACTCTAATGCATCAATTCATACATAATCACTAGTTATGGTTTCAAACCCTAACTTCACATTGGATTGATTCCACTTATGGAAATCACATACAAGCTTGTTTAAGGCATCTAAACATCTCCTACAACTCTACAAACAAGCTTTCTTACTCTAATATAACACAATTAGCTCAATTAATCAAAAAACCATTAAAACCCTAACTAGATTAACAATGGTTAAAATGATTACCTCATGAGCTTCTCTTCTCTAATCAAAGCCATATGCACCATAAACCACCTCTTTCCCCTTCTTCATTCTCCAAATTGTCGAAGTGCCATATGGGAGGGTTTAGGTGTGCAAAAATGACAAGAATGAAGGCTTAACAACCTTATGTTCTGATTCATAACCACGTTGTGGTTTCTTACTTACCGCACCATGGCGACTACTTGACTGCAGTCAATGGACGTGCATTTTCTTGCGACACTATGGTGCTCTTCTTCCACTAGCAGCCTACTTTCGCCACCACGTCGTGGTGCCCATACACCGTGTTGCGGGGAAAAGTACATTGCCCTTTTATCTTACGAAGACGACTAAGTCTGAACCCTTTCTTCACTTGCCGCGTCGCGGTTCCGGCTTGACAGCAGCCCCTTGGGCTAATTCCATTCCAACTTTGGGACAACTTTGTCCCAACTTCTAACATTCATATCTTCTTCGTTTCTTACCCATTTTTGATGTTCTTTATATCCACGTGAAGGTGGGAACATTCTATACAAATTTTTTAAGTCATATCTTAGTGACTTAATACTAGTCTTAATCAATTAAGTCACACACTTGGCCCAAAAAGCATAAAAATACCAATTTTACCCTTTTGGCCAAAATGCATCTTCTCATGCATTCTTTTCTCTTAAACTTACTCATTTGATCTCTTCTAAGAGACTTAAACTCTTATTGGCTATTTTGATGAAGTCACAACTTCATATTCTCATCTCTTTCTCATAATTGACCATTTTACCCTTTTGGTCAATGTTTGACTAAAAGTCAACTTTCTCCAAATTTTAGGTTCTTACACTCACCTGACTCCAGTAAAAGTCTCCTCAAAACACCACCTATATAATATAAAGTGAATTACTAGAAATAAACAAAATACCCTTGGAGTCATAAAATTCCCAAACTCTCAAAATATTTCTTATTAACCTAATTAGGAATTATGGAGTTAAGATTAGGTCAAACGGATAAGCCATACCCTTGATATCATACTTTCGTTACGCATCGTGTTCTCTTATGAATGCGCCGCGTTTATATAATAGATTACATTGTCCAATTTTTACTCCTTTTTTGACCATTCACTTATGCATCAATACTTGGGGTTCTTGATGGAAGTCCTTTGTACAACCACTATAGGTTTCCAAACATCATTATAATGTATTTAGACATTCATAAGATTTTGACTTAATCCATTAAGTTCATCACAATGATTTTGTGGTTTCATTGATCATTAAACCTTTCTAATGGAAATAATCGCTCTAACTGTTCAAAGTATATACTAATGAACCATGTAGCCTCTTCAATCAATACAAGCTACAGTTTGACCATAATTGATGCATAAAACTAGATTCTATATCCAATCAATTCTTATAGCTCAATCTAATCATGGAAATCATTATTTCACCTTCTAAATTCTCATTTTGCCCTTATGGCTAAACAATCCCTAAAACCACTTATGGATCAAGTGATCCTTCATGTGTTTGCGTCTAATTCACTTGTAATGTATCAATTCATAAGGTATACCATCATTTACATATTTATATGCTTGAAATCAATCGAGGTCTATCATTCTAACATTGAATCCTTAATCAAAAACATTCAAAACTTGATTATCTCATTTCCTCTGGTTTATGCATCCTTACAGGATTTAGTGCTACAAAACTACAACAAATGGTCATAAAATCCATTAGGAGAGAGCTTGAAAAATTCATGATCATAAGTTGAGATTCTAAGGTTTTTGACTAAATTCTTACCTAAACACCAAATCCATCAAAGTAATGATGGTTAAAGGAAATAGTAACATGCTATTTGTTATGTCATGGGCAAAGAGAGCGTGCAATCATGGTAGGGCAAACACAAGAGAGAATCGAAGGGACAAAGACAATGTTAAGTTGTCAATAGACCTGCCAAAAATTAACACAACTGACTAACCCTTTTGACATGAAATAAACGGGGTTTTGTAAGTAATTTCAATCCATTTATGTACACATGTTATCACAACAAGATGCAAAAACTAGATGGGTAACAATGTAAGGTTATGGTCAAGTTATTTCATTTTTTTTGGTGTTTCAACTTGACAAGATAAGACACATTTATAATATCTAAACCTGCTAACTTGCTACCGGTAAACTTATATGAATAAAACTAAAAACCAAATACTTCAACTCGCTTAATGTTTCATCCTGCCCAAACCTGATACAACACGATACAACTCGCTTAATTGTTAATTGTTAATGACTTGGAGATCGGGTCCAACGTGTTCATGGGCCGTTCCCTCGTCGGCCTTTTCATAAACCCACGATCATTTAGAAAACAGCGCCGGAGACTCACGCTGGAAAAGCTGCCCCAATAACGGCCGATAACATGCCACGTAGTCTCCCGCCAGTTATCCAGCAAATGTCAAAATTACCCCTACCTTGACATCCAACCATCTCGCCACACAGGGATATGTTTGTAATATCATTGTTCATCAGCTGCCCCCTTCCATTGTCGGCTCGCATACCCTCCGTCCTCCTTATGTTTTCCCTGCTTCAGTTCCATTTGCACACACAAACACATACGCACGAACTGGGTATCCATCTACGTGATCTTTGAGAATGTCGGCTCGAGCAAGACGAACGTCGTTCCCGGAAGTGGTTATTGAGAGGGACTCCGACACCGAGAAAAGTTCAGACGACGAAGAAGAGGTAGAAGACGACGTCGTTGAGTCAGATGATCAAGAAGAAGAAGACGTCGAGGAGCAAAAAGGTAAAGAGGCTGAAGTTTCGTCTGCAGCCAATAAGAAGGGGAAGGCGCCTATTACTATCAGTCTTAAGAAAGTCTGCAAGGTAACAAGTAACAACCCTCGACATTCGATACTCTTCTTCAACATTATATCTCTTCATGTGTTAGGGTTTTTTGTTCTGTAGCATTGTGAGTGTATTTATTTATATGCTCTGTGTTTTTGCTAGGTATGTAAAAGAACGGGTCATCAAGCAGGGTTTCAAGGACCTACTTACATCGATTGCCCGATGAAACCATGTTTCCTCTGCAAATTGCCTGGTATTTTTCTCATTCAACTTGAATTACACGTCAGTCAATTGTAATAAGTAAGATGTATCTCTAAATTGGGCAAAATTAGTTGATGATTTTGGTTTCCTTGCATTCTGAAGGTCACACAACGGTTAATTGTCCTCACCGAGTAGCTATGGAGTTTGGGGTTATTCCAGCTTCTCGTAAACGCACAAACAACTCTTTGGATTATGTATTTGAACGCCAAGTTCGCCATAGAGTTCCTTCTGTAAGCTTGTTGGCTATATCTCATCTTATAATCATTCCATAATAAAAAACAATCACTGTTTTTCACCTCTCTCATTTATGTTCATCTTTGCTAAATTGTTATAGATAAAACCAGAATTTGTGATCCCAGATGAAGTGAATTGTGCAGTAATCAGATATCATAGCAGACGAGTTACATGCTTAGAGTTCCATCCAACCAATAACAACATTCTCTTATCAGGTGACAAGGTTAGTGATAAGATCTTGTATAGCTGTCGCCTGTCAATTGGATTTATCTCATGGTTCTTATTCTTATCTCCATAACTTTTTTCTCATAAAGAAAGGACAACTAGGAGTTTGGGATTTTGGTAAGGTGCATGAGAAGACTGTATATGGAAACATACATAGCTGCCTACTCAACAATATGAAGTAAGCTACTTGATACTTCATGCCTGTTTTCTTTTGTCCCCATATTTCATTGACTCTCTCTCTCTATTAATTCATTCTTTCTGCATTAAACATGATATAACTAATGTGCAGGTTTAGTCCAGCAAATGATGGAACAGTTTATGCAGCATCTTCAGATGGAACCATGAGTTGCACTGACTTGGAGACTGGTTTATCTACACCATTAATGGACCTCAACCCTAATGGATGGCAGGTATTTCTTTAATTTTTTTTCTAATCATTTTGGTATTATGAATGTTTGAAAGCATGATCTGTTGTCTTAACTCTTGAATCTTCTTTAATATTTGATGATCTACATAGGGACCCAACAGTTGGACAATGCTATATGGTATGGACTTGAATGCAGAAAAAGGTCTTGTGCTAGTTGCAGATAATTTCGGATCCTTACACTTGTATGTTCATACATTAACCCAATCTTTCTTCTTGAATCTTGATGATTGCATTAGCTTACATTGATGCAAGATTCTTTTTTTTTTTTTTAATATAGGGTGGACATTCGATCAAATTCACAAAAAGGAAATTCGATTCTGATCCATAAGAAAGGAACCAAAGTCGTGGGACTTCACTGCAACCCTTTTCAGCCTGATCTTCTATTGAGTTGTGGAAATGATCACTTTGTAAACTTTCTTACCTTTTACCATTTTCTTGATTATGTTTTTTATTATTATTATTATTTATTTTTATATGTTTGTGCATATTAGGCTCGTATATGGGATATTCGGCGTTTGGAAGCTGAATCTTGTCTTCAAAGTCTTCCACACAAACGTGTGGTCAACTCTGCTTATTTTTCTCCTATAAGTGGAAGCAAAATAGTGACAACATCAATAGATAATAGAATTCGTGTGTGGGATTCTATTTTTGGAAACTTGGAAACACCAAGTCGTGAAATTGTACACAGTCATGATTTTAATCGACACTTGACTCCATTTCGAGCTGAATGGGACCCAAAGGTGATATCAGATATGCTTTATTTTATTTATCAGATATTATTTATTCATAGAAATAGGGAGAGTAATTTAATTTTTTTTTTTTTAATGTAGGATCCATCAGAGTCACTTGTGGTTGTTGGGCGTTACATTAGTGAGAATTATAATGGATTGGCTTTGCATCCTATTGATTTTATAGATATTAGCACAGGTCAACTAGTTGCTGAGGTTATGGATCCTAACATAACTACAATTACTCCAGTCAACAAATTGCATCCACGTGATGATGTGTTGGCATCTGGTAGTTCAAGGTTTGTTCTTTGGAATTTCTTCTTCATCTTTTCTTTTTCCAATGATAAACAAATAAATGAAAGTGGGTTGCTGTTACGTGGTGTTTTAGGTCACTATTTATTTGGAGGCCTAAGGAGAAGTCGGAAATGGTGCAAGAGAAGGATGAGAGAAAAATTGTTGTTTGTGATAGAAAAAATAGCAAGTTTGGAGATGATGATGATGATGATTCAGGTGATGATTTCTCAAGTAAAAAAGGCAAGAATGGAAAGTCGAAATCTAAAAAACCCATTTTGGTAACAACTCCATGTAGCAGCAGCAAGAAGAAGAAGAAAAAAATTTGAAAGATGTGGTTGTGGTTGTGTAAATTTGATGGCTAATACTAGTGTTAACTATAATAGTCTCCTTTTGGGTTTTGGCCTATGTTTTGAGCAAAAAAACCTTTTGTCCTGTTAGATTCTCATTGCATGCTAGCTAGCTTTGTGTTCTTGATTACTAATACAAGAACACAAAATTTTGGTTATTATAAAGAATAGGTGTAAAATAGTCTTAATTTGATACAAAGGTTTACATATTTAGGACTTGATCTTGAAAAATACTTGTTTTCTATTGGATGCAAGCTTTATTTTGCTGATAAGTTGGTTTTAGTGTTTAACAACTTCTGTTTATATATGTAAATCGACTAAAAATGATATGGGTAAAAGAGTAGATTGGTATCCGTGTTGCTGGTTAAAAAGAAAAACAAATCTACAAAACATGGTTTTTCTAGAGATGTCCGAGTGATAAATGTTAAATTGGTTTCTACGCATAGTAGAATATTTTCAAATAGGTTATAAGACTTTCAAATAAGCTTAGAAGGAAGCAACTTTCCGCTTAAAAAAACTGTTTATTACAAGTCGATAATCATTATTATTATATTTTATTTCATCTAAACACTTAAAAATGTTTATTATATTAGAAAACAGATTCTATTACTATCCAACAACTAAAATTCTGAAAATGGAAAACTGATTTGCCACTAATTTCAAATACAAAAACTAGATCTGACGTGAGAGTGAGACAAACACAAAAATCCTATAATGGGCTTAAAATCTAAAACATCATGTTTCCAAAGCCTCATTTTTCAGCATAAATACTTTTCACCTTTCAGCCCACCGATGACGTCATACTGAAGCAGGACTACATGGCGGATGACAGAAGAATCCCCAAATCATTAGCATTCGATTGGTCTATGAACACATTAATTTGAAATAATATTAATATTTATTAGAAGCAAATAATTGAATAGAAGAGATGTTATATATATAAAGCACTTACCAGAGGGAACTTTTTGAACAAAAAAGCATGCACCAATTACTACATACGCAAGCCCAAGCATCAGTCCTTTCAAGTAGTGTGAACTTCCATCCTGTATATACATCACATTTTATTTATTCAACTAAAATTCAATAAAACCCCCAATTTTCTTTTATTTGTAAATACTACAAAAGATGAAGGGGGTAAAATGTAAAACCTGCAAAGTTAAGATTGTAAGGACAATTGAGAAGGCAAGACAACCAGTTTCAACAACTCCAAAATCAAGACTCAATGGGATTCCCATTATCCAAGCAACAATCACACACAAAGGAAGCTGCAAGGGTTACCACAAATATGTAACATGAGATCTTCATCCATATGTTCATTCATGAGTTGTACCCTATGCTTAGGGTGTGTTACACTTATGTCTTACCAAGAATGTTGATATTTGAGACGCGGACCCCACCGCTACACCCAAAGATATGTCCTGCATGACCATTCACAGAATAACTTTTACACCACATGACATGACAAAATATGTTGTACTGTGTTTCAACTTTTACACCACATAAACATTACTGATGTCTTACCAATTTGTTTTTTAAGGCAAATATAATTGAACCAGCATGTTCTGCTGCATTTCCCACAATTGGCAACAAGATTATGCTAATAAAGCTCATAGAAATTCCCCAAGTATCTGATGCAACCTAATCCACAAGGTATAATTAGATGTAGAGATAATGCATTACTCACTTGTACTGTACAAGCTAACCATGCATACCTCAATGGTGTCCACAACATACTCGGATAGAATGGCTATGATCACTGTCATTGTGATTAACCACAAAAATGCGCTATAAAATCCTATCACTGCCCCTTCTTCTTCTCTCACCTCCTCATCGCTACCTTCCTACATAATTTCATTTGATTTTGGATGTCAAAATGTCAATATAACAATCAAATGATATATGATGAAGATGAACCTGTTGTTGTTCAAAGAATTGGGTATGAGTTTTCAACTGAAAGAAGAGGCATGCAGCATATGCAAGAAGCAACACAATACTGCTTGCTCTAGACAACTCAAGAGCTGAAGCAGTAGCCAATTCAGCAGGCTCATTGCCAACATATCTAAACAGCAATGGAAGAATCTGGCAGATCAAACCCAACAGTAACAATGAAGAATTTGGGTCCACTTGCTTCTGTTTGTTTATCATGAAAAGGTGAAATAAGTTCATGTTGTTAGATACCAATGAAATAAAGTGTTGAAGAATGAATGATGTTCTTACTCTGTTAAATCTTTGTTCTTTATTGAGATTGGCTATGCCTCCACAAAAGAGAGATGAGCCAAGAACAAGGAGGAGGTTTGAAATAATGGAACCCAAAAGAGAGTATTTAAGCACATGAATCTTCCTTTGATGAAGAGCAAACAATGCGATTATCAACTCTGTCGCATTACCACATGTTGCATTAAGGAGCCCTCCCACTGCAATTATAAGACAAATTTTCAATTAGAGATATGAGATATGAGAATGTCCTAATTCTTTGATTAATTGTTAATGAAAATTCATCATTCCTGCCATTAATTTGTTAATAACTGGTTATGATTGTACGATTCATCAAAATCCCTCTTTGGATAGAAAGAAATTATAGAAACGGAAAACGATATGAAACCACAAATAGACAAAAGGTTGCAGGAAAATGGAGTAAATGACTGGAACTGATTAAGATATATACCTGTAGGACCGGTGAAGTACGCAATTTGTCTTTTGAGTTTGCAGGGATTTGTAAAATAAGAACAAGTGTTAAAGCGTTTATACACCGCTAAATAGTTATGATTTCAAAATTAATTGTTAATTTCATGGAGACTTACTCGGTGAGGAAGCTAACTCGTTCTGCAAGTGGAGTGAGTCCGATCAAACTCAGAGCAAAAACCCATGGCTACAGAAAACGTAAACCTATCAGTATCAGATTCAGATGAAGAAGGTATCATAACACTAAACATAAACAACTTACGCCGCCGACATCGTAACATTCCGCTACAAAAGCAAACGGAATCGCCGGAAGAAGCACAGAGAGCTTTGTTCCGAACATTACTTCCTGAACATTTGCTATGAACATTCTCAAAATCCCAAATCGAACATGAACATCCCGCGAAACATCGGAGGACGACGTCGACGTCGTTGATTTCTCTGGTTTCACGACCTGAATAGTTTTCAGAATGTCTCCATTCTCCATATCATACGTCGCCAATGAACCCATTACAAGCAGTTTGTTCACACTCAGCTCCGCCTTCAAATGGTGGTGCTGCCGGCCGCGGCGATATCGAGAGGCTCACGGAAGTTTGGTGAGGAGGGCGACACGTTATAGGCGCCGGATGCCACGTGGCGCAATAAAAACTTTCCAAAAATTGATTGGAGTCAACCGAGGATATTCCATATTTCCAAGCCTGCTTTGATACGAAAATAATGATCAACTTTACGTATTGAATTAAGTTCGAACTTTGAAATTCTAATATGATTTTTTTTTTGGGTTCGAAATTGGCCAGAAAGATTTCAGTTTTCATTTTTTAATCGGTTTTGGATGTTGAAGATTTTTGGATTTTTTCGTTTAACTGACCCTCAAACAAAATATCGAATTTATAATCTGTTATATATTTCATTTGTTTCATATTAATAGTTCATATTTCCTTTTTGATCTGTCTCAAAATAATAACTTACTTTTAAAAATAAATATTCATTTTATCAAAATATCTCTCATTATTAGTTAAATTACTATGAAATTAAATGCAATTACCATGAAATTAAATGTAACAAAAGAGTAAAACTGTCATTTCATTTAATAAAATTAATGATAATTAATGTCATTTCATTTAATAAAATTAAAATTAATGATAATTAATGTTTTGGGACGGAGGGAGTAAAAAAAAAAAACTAAAAGTATAGATTTGTGACAACAATAGTCCACAGGCACTAAAACTATAATATGCTCTATAAATCAATTAAAGAAATGAATCATTGACAAACACGAGGATCGGGGATGTAACCGGTTTCGAAACCAGAATAATTGATTAATACCAATTAAGGAGTGAGCGGAAAACCGAGAACCAGACCGATAGTTCCAATCGGTTTCAGTTCTGATTCAGTTATATTAAAAAGTGTGTTATCAAAGAAAGTGTTTGGTTCAGGAACCTGAACAAAAAACCAAAAATGATGGACCGGAAGAACCAAGAACCGGAGCGAATACCACTAATTGGTTCTAACCGGTTCCAGTTAAAAATCTCATCCCTACCAACACCTACCTAAAACTAAGGACACAAATTTTTTATGCCTATTTGTAGATTATCTGAAAAATTGGCTGATAAACTAGCTTATAAATATATATAATATTTAGTAAAAAGAATTAATAAGCTAGATTGAAATATAAAATGATATATATATGTATTTAAATAAATAACTAAAAAATAAATATAGTTAAGAGAATATTTGAAATATTTTTGAAAAAAAAACTTCATAAGCTTATCAAAAGCTAGTTTATAAGTTAATCATAGGTTGAAATTAACTGTTTTTATACTTTTAACAAATAATAAACTACAACAAATTAGTTTATTTTTGCTAAATATGCTATAATTAAACAAAAATGATTTTTTTTTGTCTGAAGAAAACCGAACTTTATTGGTATAATTAAAAAAAATGATTTTTTTTTCTTCAGCAATGATGTGATATGTTGGAAACTTAACGAGGGTCGATTAAACGAAGCTGCTAGTGGAAATTTATTGGTTCTTGGTATTTTGGTGAATGTGAAATAATGAATATCGAAAGAATAATAAATACACAAATAGTCATTCATTACCTCATTAGCCAAATAATTTATTGAAAGTTGATAAGTGATGACACCAAAATTAACAGCCCATGTTGCAAATCAATCAGTAAAAAAAGAAATTTCATTAGAATATTACCAAGTACAGTAAGTTTGTTTTAAAAGTTGCAATGTTCAATTTGAAGCATAATAAAAAAACACACACACACACATATATATATATATATATATATATATATATATATATATATATATATATATATATTGTTATGAATTAAGCGTAATTAATGTAACTATAAATCAAACAAAACTAGTAAACTTTGATAAGAACTTTAATTGGAAAGAAAGAATATTTAGAAAGAATATGAAAGTTATATCTCTTATAACTTTTGGTGTATCTCATTCTTTACAATGGAGGGGTATTTATACTACAAATTTTACTAACATATAATTGTAACTAGTTAGAAATGTTGACAAATGTACCATGCACCAATTATTATGTCATCCACCAATTATTTACAACACTACCAATTATTTACAACACTCCCCCTTGGATGACATCATTTTAGCGTTCAACTTTGACGTATTGCCTCATTAAAAACCTTGCTAAAGAAAACCCAGTGGGAAAAAAACTTTAGCGAAGGGAAAAAGAGTGCAGTGTATAGTTGACTGCCCCTTATTTAGACACCCGTCACATTATATTCTATGCACATGTCGCATTCCGATGTCATGGACATGTTTCCTAAAGATTGCAGTAGGAAGTGCCTTCGTAAAAAGGTCTGCTGCATTGGTACTGGATTGAACATATTTGATTTCAACTTGATGGTTCTTTATAAGCTCTTGAGTGTACTCAAAAAACTTTGGAGGTATATGTTTTGTCCTGTCGCTCTTGATATATCCCTCTTTCATTTGAGTGACACATGTTGAGTTATCTTCATAAATTAAAGTTGGACATATATCCTTTTCAAGTCCACATGAAGTTAAAACTAGTTGTGTCATCGATCTTAACCATGTACATTCTCTACTAGCTTCATTTAGTGCAATTACTTCAGCATGATTTGAGGATGTGGCAACAAGTGTTTGCTTTTGAGAACGCCAGGAAATTGCAGTACCTCCATTCATGAATATGTATCCAGTTTGAGATCTAGCTTTATGAGGATCAGACAAAGAACCTGCATCTGCATAACCAATCAAGCCTTGTTTTGAATTGTTAGGGTAAAATAACCCTAAATCACTAGTTCCTCGAAGGTATCGAAAAATATGTTTGATTCCATTCCAATGTCTTTTTGTTGGGGCTGAACTAAATCTTGCTAGCAAGTTTACAGCGAAAGAAATGTCAGGTCTAGTACAATTGGTAAGATACATAAGAGCTCCAATTGCATTTAGATATGGTACTTCTGAACCAAGGACTTCTTCATTTTCTTTGCATGGACGAAATGGATCCTTGTCAATATTTAATGATCTAACAACCATTGGAGTGCTTAAAGGATTTGCATTTTCCATATTGAAACGTTTCAAGACTCTTTCTGTGTAATTTGATTGATGCACAAGTATTCCGTTAGGCATATGCTCAATCTGTAAACCAAGATAATATTTGGTTTTTCCAAGATCTTTCATTTCAAATTCTTTCTTTAAAAGTTCAATCACTTCAAGGATTTCTTTATTCGTTCCAATGATGTTTAGATCATCAACATAGACTGCTATGATCACATATCCAGATGTTGTTTTCTTAATAAATACACATGGACAAATAGTGTTATTTTTATAACCTTTACTTGTCAAATAATCGCTTAAACGATTGTACCACATGCGCCCAGATTGCTTTAACCCATACAAAGATCTTTGTAATTTTATAGAATACATTTCTTTGGGTTTTGCACTTAACGCTTCAGGCATTTTAAATCCTTCAGGGATTTTCATATAGATATCACTATCAAGTGATCCATACAAGTAAGCTGTAACAACATCCATAAGACGCATCTCTAAATTTTTAGATACTGTCAAGCCGATTAAATATCTGAAAGTGGTTGCATCCATTACCGATGAATAAGTTTCTTCATAATCAATTCCATGTCTTTGAGAGAAACCTTGTGCAACAAGCCTGGCCTTGTATCTTACAATTTCGTCTTTCTCATTTCTTTTTCGTACGAAGATCCATCTATATCCTAATGGTTTCACAACTTCAGGTGTGAGGATAATGTTCCCAAAAACCTTTCTCTTGTTAAGAGAATTTAATTCAACTTGCATAGCTTCCTTCCATTTAGCCCAATCATTTCTTCTTTGACATTCAATGACAGATTGTGGTTCGGGATCATCATTCATAATATCACATGCAACTGAATAAGAAAATATTGCACCTATATTGTCAGTTTCATTTTGGTCACATATTCTATTTGTCTGACCATAATTTAATGCATCATCCTCCTTTCCTGGGGGAATTTGAATAATTCGTGTTTCTCCAGGAACACTTTCATCGTGATCTAGTGCATTTTCTGCTCCTCTTCTTTTTCATGGGTTCTTATCCTTAGAACCAAATGGCCTTCCACGCTTCAGGCGTGTTTTAGACTCTTGAGTGACTTTATCATCAGATTGTCCATGTGGAATGTCAATTCGAGCTGGAACATTGACAGCTGGTATATATGATTTAGTCACCCTTTTTGTGTCAGTAAATGCATCAGGTAATTGATTTGCCATTTCTTGGAAATGCATTATCTTTTGAACTTCCATGTCACATTGCTTTGTGCGAGGGTTAAGATATGATAAAGTAGGCTCATGCCATGACACATCCTTTTCCAGAATCTTCTTTTCTCCACCTAATGATGGGAAATTTGCCTCATCAAATTGACAATCTGCTAGGCGTGCTGTGAAAACATTACCTGTTAATGGTTCAAGATATCTTATAATAGAGACTGACTCATAACCAACATATATTCCCAACATTCTTTGAGGACCCATTTTCGTCCGTTGAGGTGGTGCAATAGGGACATATATTGCACACCCAAAAATTCTCAAATTGGATATATTTGGCTCTTGACCGAAAGCAAGTTGTAGTGGAGAATATACATGATATGAACTTGGTATCATGCGTATCAATGATCCAGCATGTAAGATTGCATGGCCCCAAACAGAAACAGGAAGTTTGGTCCTCATTATCAATGGTCTAGCTATTAGCTGGAGACGTTTAATCAGTGATTCAACTAAACCATTTTGTGTGTGTACATGAGCAACTGGATGCTCAACAACAATTCCTACAGACATACAATAGTCATTAAATGATTGTGAAGTAAATTCACCAGCATTATCAAGTCTCACTCTTTTGATAGTATAATCAGGGAAATGTGCCCTTAATTTAATAATTTGGGCAAGAAACTTTGCAAATGCCATATTACGAGTTGATAATAGGCAAACATGAGACCATTTGCTGGATGCATCTATTAAGACCATAAAGTATCTAAATGGTCCAGATGGTGGGTGAATCGGTCCACATATATCACCTTGAGTTCTTTCTAGAAATCTAGGTGACTCCCTTTCAACTTTCATTGGAGAGTGTTTTATAATTAACTTTCCAAGGGAACAAGATGTACATGGTTTTATGGTATTGGATTGAGGGAACTTTTGGTCCTTTAATGGATGCCCATGTGTATTCTCAATTATCCTTCGCATCATTGTTAATCCTGGGTGGCCCAACCTATCATGCCATAAACTGAATGTCCCAGGATCACAATGTTTTCCTTCTACTACCATATTTGATTCAATCATATGTATATATGTATAATGCAGACCAGAATCAAGTGTTGGTAGTTTTTCAAGCACATGGTTTGTGTCTATAATATACATATATTTCTTATTTTCAATGGTCACAGTTTTTGTGTCATATCCTTTGAAATATATGTCATTGAAACTTAATAAGTTTCTATTAGACTTTGGAGAAAATAAGGCATTTTCTATACAAAAGCTTGTACCATTTGGTAATATAAAATGGGCTTTCCCGGTTCCCTCTATCAAGTCCGCAGGACCTGATATTGTATGTATGACTGTTTTTGTTGGTACTAATTCTGAAAAATATTTCTTTGATTTTAGAATAGTATGTGTACTACCACTATCTGCTATACAAAGATCTCCAATCTTTTCTTGGTGTTGTGCTCTAGTTGGACTCATATTAAACTTCACATATAAAAGGAATAATAAGTGAATAAACATAATCATAATTATTATTAAAAATAAAGTTCATTTATTGTAGGAAACACATTACATGAAAAACAAACGAAGGAAAAACAGTTTTACTAGAACAATAATAGATTTTTTTTAGTTTATGTCTTCCATGTCATTGCAGAAATCAGCAACATTTAGCGGAGTGAATTCAACATTATCAATGAGGTTTGCTTCTTTTCCTTTTCCTTTAATGGACTCTTGATAAAGTTGACAAAGATGTGCAGGTGTGCGACAGGTCCTTGACCAATGGCCTGTGCTACCACATCTATAACATGAACCATCAGATTTTTGTGATGTCCCAGTGTCATGCCTTGCCACTTTGGCCTTATCTTGTGTGTGGACATTGTTTCTTTGTGAATATTGGTAATTATTTCTTTTCTGGCCACGACCACGATTATTAACTTGTCCACGACCAGAATTATGGTTCTGATTATGGCTTTGGTTTCGATTAAAATAGCCACGGCCTCGTCCTCGACCACGACCTCGCCCTCGTCCACGTGCATTGTTTCGATGACCATCAATATTTGTAGCATTTGCTTCAGGAAGTGCTACTGATCCCGTTGGACGAGATTCATGGTTTTTCATCAAGAGTTCATTGTTTTGCTCTGCAACGAGCAGACATGTATTCAATTCAGAATATCTTGTGAACTTTTGCATCCGATATTGTTGCATCAAAGTAATGTTTGTTGCATGAAATGTTGAGTAAGTTTTCTCCAACATATCTTCATCAGTAACCTCTTGTCCACAATACTTGAGTTGTGAACATATTCTGAACAAAGCTGAGTTGTGTTCATTTACTTTCTTGAAGTCTTAAAACCTTAGTGTTCTCCATTCATCTCTAGCATTTGGAAGTATAACTTCCTTTTGATGATCAAATCTTTCTTTCAAAAGATTCCAGAGAATACTTGGATCAGTAACATCAAGATATTCAAATCTCAACATTTCATCAATATGCTTACGAAGGAAAACTTGTGCTTTTGCTTTGTCTTGTGCCAAGCAATTATTAAATTCATATATAGTATTTGAGATACCCATGGATTCAAGATGCATTTTTACATCTATCATCCATGGCACATAGTTTTTCCCACTAACTTCAAGTGCTGCAAACTCGAGCTTTGCAATGTTGGACATAATGTAACTATAAATTTTAAACAAAATAAAAATTAAAATTAAAATCCATTTATTTCAATAAATATTACACAAAAAAGAAGCAGTAAAGCTAACATTGCATACAAGCCTAAAAGTAGATGAAATTCCATATTATCTTCGATGTTAAGGATTGGGATGAAAAGTAACATGACTATTATAGTCATGATTATCACAAAAGGATGAATCATCTTGAAGCTTGATTTCTTGAAATTGATTTATTTGATAGAAGAGAGAAATATTTGTTGTGGGTAAAATAAGCAGGGTAAAGATGTTTATTTATGGTAAAAAAATATAGCCGTTGTTTTTGCCGTTTATAACCGTTGCATATATATTCCCGTTGTGTATATATGTATATGTATTTTATAAATCATGTAATAAGACTTATAACTAATACATAACTTTACTAATTAGAAACATAAATAAATATTAGTAAATGTTTAAATAAAATTATGAAGAGTATCTAAAATATAAATAAACATTGACATGTATAAATAAATATAATTTAAATGTTAGTATGCACAAATAAAAGTTAGTAGCATAATATAAATGTTAATATGCATAAATAAAAGTTAGTTGCATAATGTAAATGTTAGTATAAAAATTAGAATACATAAAGAAATGTTAGTATAAGAAATAAAAATTGTTAGTAGTCCATAATGTCCATAATGTATAAGTTTCGTTAATTCATTATTATTATTATTATTTTAATATGATTGAGGTTTTTATAATTAATAGTGTTTTTAATAAGTAATACATACCTTGATTAAGATAGATGTGATTTTCCACTTGTTTAATAACCTTGATTAGAGCTTTCGTGCTGATAACGTGTTATGAATTAAGCGTAATTAATATAACTATAAATCAAACCAAACTAGTAAACTTTGATAAGAACTTTAATTGGGAAGAAAGAATATTTAGAGAGAATATGAAAGTGATATCTCTTATAACTTTTTGTGTATCTCATTCTTTACAATGGAGGGGTATTTATACTACAAATTTTACTAACATATAATTGTAACTAGTTAGAAATGTTGACAAATGTACCATGCACCAATTATTATGTCATCCACCAATTATTTACAACACCACCAATTATTTACAACATATATATATATATATATATATATATATATATATATATATATATATATATGCTTAGGTTATTCTATTTTAACTAATTATTTACGGACGTAAGGTTGAACGTAAGAAGAGAAAAGAAGAGAAAACAAAGGAAAACAAAATTTTCATTTGTGCTCCCGAGTTGGAGAGAAATGGAAGGAAAGTTAAACATTTTGTTCTTTCTTTTCAAATCCTCCCAAATCGGAAGGAAAGTTAGGAGAGAAAGTTTTCCTTCCATTTCCTTCCACTTCCTTCCTTTAATGAAACTCGGGAGCACCAATCTCTCTTACTTTCCTCTCATTTCCGCTCATTTCCTTTCTTTTCTCTCCTTAAGTTGAACTCGGGAGCGGGGTGTTGGTAATTCTCATAGAATAACATTGCACACACATCCGCACAATAATTAGTTAGAATACTTGAACCTCTCTCTCTCTCTCTCTCTATATATATATATATATATATATATATATTAAATAATTGTTGTAATTTGCTATATCATGTGATATGTAGAATTTTATGTCATATTTGAAAATTAACATGTTAACAAACTATTATTTTGAACATTAAAGTCTTTAGAAATGATGAGTTTGATGTTTGGACTCAATAGTGTGGTGTCATCGAACCATACGGTGAGCTAAGTTGGACCAAAGCTTAGCCCCCACCTCACATGGAATAAAAAAATGTTGAACATCTTTCTTGCAACACAAACAACATGGACAAATAGTGGATTTGAAGTCTATCCCCCTATTAATCAATGTATGCTCGTTATCTATTTATCTGATAAAGCCCGTAAATTAACAATATTAATCTTTATAGGAACAACTCTAGTCCATGGTGTAGAATATGGGGTTGAATCTAAAGTATCATCATCAATATAGTGTCGCATAGTACTTAATGAGAACTCATCAGATGGATCAAAATCTCACACCCACTTATCCACGTTTTGAGATGGGACAAACTGAGCAAGGGCCAACAACAAATTGATGAGTTTTAAGTGTTCCTAACATTCCCCCACTACTTTGTGCCAATTCCAAATCCAAGGTTAGCCCATCTGTCACCAATAACACAAGACAATTTTGTTTCAAGTTGAAAAAGTGTAGGATATATTTTGTTTCAAGTTGAAAAAGTCTAGGATATATTTGACATAAAGAAGAATCTTAATTTGATCCGTATATCCTTCCAAAAGCTTGTTAAGGAGTGATCTCCTACCTTTTTGCACACGTGAGAATAATGAATTATCAATCCAATAATTTTAGACTACATGCCTACTATCTTCGACTCTTCTACCTATCACCATGAGAAGTAAAGCCACCACCAATCCCATGAATAGACTTAGTGACTTTAACCCAAAGGGAATTATACTCTTTAAAAAAAACGACCAACGCTATTTTTACAAAAGCGCTTATTGAAAGCCAATAAACTACCAACACCCAAACCACATTTGTTTTTATCGTCTAAGATCAAATTCAATTTGACCCAAGACATCTTTCTTTCTTGAAAATCAGCACAAAAAGAAATTCATATGAAGCGATTCCAACATTCGAATCATAATTTCAGGAACTTTGAACATAGTCATAAAGGGAATCCCAATGCTACCCAAAATAACTTTAATAAGGATAAGCCTGCACCAATATATATCATTTTTTTTTTACTTTATGCTAACTTCCTCCAACTATGATCCATAATAACATTCCAACCCTTAATATGTTAGCTTAATAAGATTTAGGGCTTTATTTTGTATTGGGTTTACGTTGGACCATTAGCTAGAAAATCCTAATTAGCTAGTCTATATATTATGTCTTTTCTTTTCATTATATCTTGTATTTCTCATTTTATAATAAAATGAAACCCTAGCGGTTATGTATCTTGTTAGTTTACATTGTCTCAGAGATCGGTTGGTCATCTATATTTTTGTTTTTTGGAGGCGAGTTGTAGCAGGCATGACATTGTTAGTTTACATGGGTATGGTTTCTTGCTCGTTTATGTATTTCATTTGATTTGATTTGTTCGTTTCGTCGATTTTGAGGGTTTCGTTTCGTCTGTTGGTTTTGTTGATTTCGAGATATTGATTGTTGTTGCTGTTATTCGTATTAAATGTTGTTTTTGTTATTATCGTTTGACTGATATTGGAAATATGGCCCCGAGATATGATTTTCTTCAGTCCATTAGTATCCAAATCGATGGCAAGAACTATGCCTATTGGAGTTATGTTACGAAGAATTTCTTGCGAGGCAAGACTATGTGGGGGATTGTTACAGGTGACAAGAAGAAACCAACAAATGAAAAGACTGTGGGAGACTGATAACTCCAAGATCATTATTTGGATTAATAATTCTATTATCTATTCTATTGGTACTCAGTTGGTGAAGTATGTCACAATAAATGAGGTTTGGGATCACTTGGCTAGGCTGTATACTCAGTCTAATTTTGCAAAGCAGTATCAGTTAGAGTTTGATATTTGAGCCCTCTAACAAAACAATCTCAGTGTTCAGGAACTCTATGCAACTATGTCGGGTTTGTGGGATCATTTGGCTCTTACAGAACCTGATGTGTTGAAGGCTTGTAAGCCTTATATTGATAGAAGGGAAGAGCGATGTTTGGTTCCGTTCTTGATGACATTACGTTTAGATTTTGAAGGATTACATGGATCAATCTTGCATCACACACCTCTTCCCACTATTGATTCGGTTGTTTACGAGTTGATTCCTAAAGAAACTCGTATCAAGTCCCATGCTGAAAAAGGTCCTAAGACAATCACTTCTGTTGTATTTTCTATTCCACAACGACCTTAGTCTTCAATCCAGAATTGCCCCGAAGTTGCATTTAATGAGTGTGCTTTTTGTAAGAAGAAGAACCATTGGAAGGCAAATTGTTCTTTGCTGATAAGCAAGGGAAATCAGCAGCAAGAACAAATGAGATCACATGCACAGTCTCAGCCTTCACAGCAGAACAAGTCTTTTGGACAGTCTCAGTCACGTCCCTCGTTTCCATCTTTTAGACCACCACAGTGATGGGTTTAGAGCATAACAACATTCCTATGTGAACATGCAACCCTAATTGCTTTGGATCTACGTTTTTCTCTAGTTATACATACAAATAGAAATTCCAAAGCAACAACCCTAATACTAGCATACAATTCGAAATCCATATGAAAACTAGGGTTAGGATATTACCTTGCTTGCTATCTAGTAATAACAATAATTCCTTGGATGATCTTAACTCTTGAAAGCTTTAGTGCCTCAAGTGTTGCACCTCTAATGGAGTCATAAACACCAATAGCAAAGGATGAGAGGAGAGAGAGGCAGAAAATCGGCTAGGGTTTCTCTTGGGAAGCAGTGCCTATTTCTGGAGGTCTAGGGGTCTTTAAATAGTTGTGGCTGTTATGGTTTTCAGGTGGAAACCCTAATTTCCTCCTTAGGCCCTAAGCAACCCATGGACACTCCTTCTAGAAGGCCTTGGACGATTTTTATAGGGCCTCCTATATATTTCGTCCACTCCCTTCTAAAGGAGTCCATCAGCTCAACATTGCAACTATCAATGATTTGCAATACCAGTCCCCGTTCTTTTAATCAGTTCCTTTAATCCCAAAATTAATATCAAATTAATTTCTGATTAAATACTAATTAAATAATATGATTTCCAATTAATATATTATTCTTATAATACATTAATAAATCATTATAACCTCTTTCTCCAAAAAGTCATCCTGTCAAGTTGCTACAGTGAAGGCAACCTAAAAGGACCATGCTACTATCAAATCAAGTACATACCAATTATAGTTATGGGCTTAGACACCTAATCCAACACACAGTACGTTGTTGTTGCGCCTTCAATTGAGAATGAGACATATTTTACACCACCATCAGCCTTGGATTACCAGATTGTTGAACAGTTCAGACAATTCATTATTTCTAATCCAACTGCCATGTCAGCTTCCATGTCCCATTCAGGTATGTCTTCATCCAACACTTCAGGTATTCCTTCATCCTTGTGGATATTAGATTCTGGTGCATCTCATCACATGTCACCACAATTGTCATCTTTTTCTTCGTTAACATCTCATATACTGGTTTCTGTTATGTCTGCTAGTGTTACACCTATAACACTAAATGGTGTTGGTTATATTGTCACTCCTTATGTATCTTTAATAGATGTCTATTACATTCCCACACTTGCTTTGAATCTTGCTTCGATTAGTTAGTTATGCAAGTCTAATTGTTGGGTCTTCTTTTCTTATTCATTATGTTGTGTACAAGACATTCGGTCTAGGAGGTGATTGGGATAGGCCGTAGACTTGGGGAGCTTTATGTTTTGGAGTAGCTACATGTTGTTGATGTTGTTTCATCTAGTGTCGATTTGTCATCTTTTTCGTTTAAATCATTCGTTTTTTGCTTTTTTATCTTTGGCATTCTCGTTTGGGACATGTGTCAGCATCTCATTTACAGTTTTTGGTTTCCACTGGAGTGTTAGGTTCTTTGAAAACTGATCATATTTCTGATTGTTGTGGTTGTAAACTGGGAAAATTTTATGCTTTACCGTTTAATAAAAGTGTCACTCGTTCTATTGTTCCCTTTGATATTGTGCATTATGATGTGTGGTGTCCATATCTGATCACTTCTAAACCGGGAGCTAAATATTATGTTTCATTCATTGATGATTACACTCGTTATACGTTGGTTTATATTATGAAGCGCAAGTCTGACTTTTTCACCATATATAGTGACTTCAGAGCTCTTGTCAAGACTCAACACTCTGCTGTCATAAAATGTTTTCTGTGTGATTTGGGAAAGGAATTTACCTCCAATGATTTTAAACAGTTATTGACATCTGATGGCACTGTGCATCAGTCATCTTGTACAGACACCCCTCAATAGAATGGTGTTGCAGAAAGAAAACATCAAGATCTCTTAGAAATTGCAAGATCCTTGCTACTTTCTTCTCAAGTTCCCAATATGTTTTGGGGAGATGTTGTTCATACCACTACTTATGTTATTAATCGCATTCCTATTGTGCACACTTCGGGGAAGTCCCCTTATGAAATGTTGTTTGGGAAACTTCCAGATTATTCTTCATTACGAGTGTTTGGGTGTACCTGTTTTGTCTTGAAGCCTCATGTAGAGAGAGATAAGTTGTCTTCAAAATCATCCCTTTGTGTATTTCTGGGATATGGTATTGGTCAGAAAGGTTATTGGTGTTATGATCCATCAAATCAGAAATTGTATGTCTCTCGCAATGTCACATTTTTGGAGCACATTCTGTTCTGTAGCATTCCTATTCAGTCACATGATGCAACCCGAGAGGATCTTCGTATTATTGATCCGTTTAACATTGACATTGATGATCCACCACTGGTTACTAATCCACCACTTGCTACTGATCCATCACTTGTTGTTGATCCTCTGCCTACAGATCATCAGGAGCCCCCACCATCAAGGCCTTATCATAATATGAAGTCCACAAAGCTTCCTGGCTTTATTTATTCCTCTTACTCACCAGTGTTTTCCTCATTTATTGGTAATGTACATCGTCTCTCTGAGCCATTATCCTACAAAGAGGTCATTTATGATCCCCTTTGGTAGACCACTATGGTTGAGGAACTTGCAGCTCTTTATCAGACTCATATATGGGATCTGGTTCCGCTTCCACCCAAAAAGCACACGATTGGTTGTCGTTAGGTGGATTCTTTGAGTGTTATAAAGCCAGACTTATTGTGAAAGGGTACATATAAGAGTATGGTATGGATAACGAGGAGACTTTTGCTCATGTTACAAAAATAACGACTGTCCGCACCTTGATTGCAATTTCTTTCATTCACCAATGGAAGATTTATCAGATGGATGTCAAGAATGCGTTCTTGAATGGTGATATTCATGATGAAGTATACACGCCTCCTCCCCATGGTATTGCTCACTAACCAGGTAAAGTTTGTAGACTTCGGAAAGCACTATATGGCCTCAAACAAGCCCCTCGTGCTTGGTTTGAGAAATTTTCTACGGTGATTACTTCGCTTGGTTTTCAACCAAGTAACCATGACTCAACTCTATTTGTTTGATGTATGGGTACATGTCGGATTATTCTTTCCTTATATGTCGATGACATGATTATTAATGATGATGATCATGATGATATAGAGTCTTTAAAGCGTGATTTAGCTCACCGTTTTGATATGAAATACTAGGGTTTGCTACGTTATTTCTCGAGGATTGAATTTGCTCGGTCTCCAAAGGGTTATCTTTTATCTCAAACGAAGTATATTTCAGATTTGTTTCTGTCACACCCCCAAACCAGACGGCGGAAACGTCCGGGGGTGGATGACTTCATTTGTAGTATCACAACACATGCATCATAGTAATCAAAGTACACACAACCATTATATTTAAAAAGTATAAGTATTTACACGTGTTCAATCACTGTATATTGAAACCAAAATAGTTATACAAAAGAAGAAGACATGACTCAAAATAGCTCCATCTTCTCAAAAGCTCGGGGAGTACCTGTCTACTGATTCCCTGAGAATACAAGTAATTTGAAAAGAGAGTATCAACATAAAGTTGAGTGAGTGCATAAGTATTTATGTTTGAAAGTATGTTTTCTGTTCCTTGAATATGTAAACTGTTCCAGAAAATCCTATATTTTCTGTTGTATATGAAAAGTAGTTTTAATCTCATAAAACCGTTCTGTTTGTAAAACAATGTTTTGTATTTGTATTCCTTTATGTAAAACTTGTAACTGTGAGTGTGTCTGGTTCCACCAGCTGTTATTGTAAACTGTAATGTAATATTGTAAATTGTATCTTGTAAACTAGTACTTTGAAAATGTACTTATGTTTAGTTAATTATACACTAAAGTATTGTTAATATCTTTTTAATTAGTTATTATAACCATACTGAGACTAGATGGCCTGACCCAACGCTTTGAAGGCGTCAAAAACTGTTGATAACAACTGTCACTCGTAGGCGTGTATGCCTGACTGTAGCTAGCAGTCTGAGTGTGGGGTTGTCAATCCCAATATAGATATATACACACATTATTTCGATCCCCAACTGGAGATTCTGGTTATAATGTCAGGACTTTAACTATGTTGTTTAAATGAACTAAACAACCTGAACCAAATGACTCATAAAAAACATATAGACGTTGTGACATCCCCAATTTCACGGCCAGAAAAGACCGATTTAATTTATGCTTTTAAAATAATTTCAGAGTAATCATTTGATTAAAAGTGTTGCGGAATTTGTTCCCAGATAAACATGATAACTATGTTATCAAATCATTTCCGAAGAAATGTATTTTATTCACTTAAACCATTGGGATGTCATTGTCAATACAAAAACATAAGCATAAACAAAACTTACATTCATTTACACTAGTGATCTACTTCTCTTTTAATCTCTCAGTGTAAAGCAACTTCGTATCGATACCTGTGATACAAATAAACTGAGTGGGTCAGGCTTGGGAGCCTGGTGAGCATATAGGGTTTTCAACCCACAATAAATAATAAACTTATTAAGTTCTCAGTCAATAATAAATTTATTAATTTTATCAAACAAAAATAACCCTAATTACCCATTCCCATTATCCTCACTTTACGTCCCTAAAACAACTATCACAAGGGACCTAGCCTAAGGATTATCACTAGGGGTGACAACATTGCTTTGGGGGTTCCTCAGCAAGTTATGTCAAATAAAACATCCTAACATAAAACAACCTATAAGGTGACATCATTGCTTCCCTCTGCAATTTATGTCAAATAAGACATGAAGTCACATCGTTACCATGTGCTAAGCCCATAGCTCTTATTTATCGACAGTATTTCCCACGGGAGTCCCCCCCTCTCCTCGCAATACATGTCAGTGGGTTTTCCATATGCTAAGTCCATAGCTCTTATTCATCGACGGTATTTCCCACGGGTGTTACCCCCCGCAATACATGTCAATGGGTTTTCCATACAGCTGATGAACATACTAAGGGATTTCCCCAGCCACACATGCACTAAAGGCAATCATGAGGGGAATAGAGTACAACGAATGAACACTCTAGTCCATTAACACCTACAGGTTGCGGGCCTGCTAATGTTTCCCACTAGACTGTCTAGAACAGTCCATGGTTGTCATCCCTACTCTGCTGAATGACGGGGGTCAACGTTTGGGTAAGGGCTTTTCTCATATCGCACCACTCACACCAACGTTTGGGTAAAAGCTTTTCCCATATTTCACCACTCACTCTCAACTCATGATCTATATCACTGATCATCTCATCTATCCAACTCACCTTTCATCACACACCCACTATTTAACTCATGATCTATATCACTAACTCATGAAGCTAGTCTGATCACTTCATAAAAGAACAAAGACTCCAAAGCTCTTCCAAATAAAAGTATAGGGAAAATACTGATAAAGTACTCCCGTACGCTCCCGTACCCCGACACGTAATAGTGTCAACAGGAAGAACTAATGGATGAACACATAGTTCAAAAACACCTAATGAACATATAGTTCAAGAACACTTTATGAACATATAGTTCAAACATACGTACCGATTACAAGTCTACTAACGTTCCAATGGACTATCTAAAATAGTCTGTGTCCGTTGTCTATACTCTGCTAGATGACTAGATCATCTTAAACATCGATACCTCTCATCACTTTTATTTCATCACACATCATCTAATCCATGTACCCATGTTTTACCCAACATATTTGTAGATAAAAATATATATACAGTATAAAACTTGTATAAAACATCTATTCAACAGTCACCTCAAATAAACAATTAATATATTTACACATAGCACATATTTTAAGGTAAATACTTCATATCTATGTGTAAGGTGAAAGTGACTATACACTCACCTGATTTAATAAAAATCGGGCAGCAATTCGTTTCCTAAAACGATCGTTTCTAATAAAATCGGGAGTTTTATTGAGAAACCGGGCTCTGCGAGGGTCGGGCTTCGAAACCGAAAAAATAAATTTCCCGGGCTTCTCGGGCACTTCGTGGCGTATTCCGGGCTTTGGAATAAGTACCGGGGCTTCGGGGGATGTTAAGATGAAGAAAATATGAAGAAAGGGGCTAAAAGTGGCAATTTCCCCATTATATCCGAGAAGGCTCGCATGACCCTTCTATTTATAGGGGGGTCCGAAGGTCGGTTCAGGAGGGGAGTCATCAGGCGAGGGCAGGTGGCATCAGGAGCGAAGGCCACGCGGCAGCAGCTGGGCGAGGGTGCGCATGTGCTCGCACATGGTCTGCACGTGCGAAGCCTCGGTGTCGCCTCCTGATTGGACCGCGGCCTAGAGTCCGAAGTAGGGGGTTCGTGGCACTCTCGCGAAGGCTCGGACACGTGAAAGAGGACACGCGTCGGACAGGCATTGGACCGCTTCAGATGACTCAGTAGCTCGGATGACTCAGCCATTTTTCGGACACGTGGCATGCTCTAAGCGAAGGTGACGTGGCAAAAACGTGACTATGCGAATTTTCTCGATTTTTGTGCAAACACTTCTAAAATCCATAACTTTCGCATACGAGCTCCGTTTTTGACATTCTTTATATGCACGCGTAGGTAAAATTACGCTCTACAACTTTCGTTTAGACTTCGTCGGCTAATTTTGACTTTAATTTTTATATTATTATTTTTAACAGACCTGGACAAGAAATCCGTTAAAAATTCATAACTTCTTCATCCGACGTCCGTTTTCGTCAGACTTTTCACCGTTGAGCTACTAATGACGAGACCTTCGATTCTTGTTTAGGTTGTGTCGGCTAAAAATCAGTCGATCTAAAATTCGAGTTTTTAGTTGTCTACTGCTAAGCTGAAACTTCGAAAAATCATAACTTCCTCATATGAAGTCAGATTTGGGCGTTCTTTTTATACCTACTCTCGGTTTAACGAACACTACAAGTTTCGTTTAGATCACTAAGGCTAAAAAGTAGTTTATCAAAAACTCACTTTTTACGACATTCGGCCCCGTGCCGGTTTTGTCGCGAAACTTCGACAGGTCATAACTTCTTCGTTATAACTCGGATTTCGGCATTCTTTATATATCCGTAATCCTTGTCACGCCCACTACAAGTTTCTTAATAGATATCGGCTTTATCTAATATTTAATTTTGACGCTCATTTTTTATTCTTAATTAATTAAACCCTAATAAGTAAGCATAAAACACATAATTCACATAATATTCACATAATTCCCTTTCATTTCTTCAAAATGAGTTACAAAGGTTAACCTAGACCATTATGTCAATATTAATGCCTAGCCTAGAAACACGGGCGTTACAGACGTTACATGTATAATAGTTATGAAAACCCAATCATTCTGAAATAAATGATTGATAGTATGCCCCTGAATTAATATATGAAAGATGTATACTCTTGATTAGTTTTGAATCAAACCCTTATTTTTGTAAAACAGTGTACTTTAGTATACTTGAATCGTGAATTAATGTTCTATGAATCATAAATTATACCTATTATAATTTATATGTACTTTCTGAATTGATACTAACTGTTCATGAATGCAACCCCTTGCTCAACATGTTACAAAGGGTATCTAAACTGAATGAAATAACTTTTATATTTATATACATATACAAATATATATAAGTAAAGTTTAAATGACATTTAGACACATAACCGATACTATAAGCCCACATCCAAACAAGGAAAAGGTACCAAAGTGAGTTATCAGTCTTAATCCTTTTAAACCTTATTTACATGAATAAATATATATATATATATATATATATATATATATATATATATATATATATTATCATTTCTGGGGAAAAATATAAGTTTATAAAATCATTTAAAAGAAGTTTAATATTTTGAAATACTTTTGGTGACTTGATGTCATTTTAACACAATCTTTGAAACCATTTGATTTAATGATAACTGAAATCCATTTTGATAAGATATTTTGAAACCATTTGTTTATAACACAAAATCTTTGTGTTAGACTTGTATTCCCCCCCCCCCCCCCCTTAAAACAGTAAAAACTATGAAAATATGGGGGTATGAACTCACCTGTAGTGAGTGATTCGAATGAAAGATCGATATAGGATGTTAAGAATTCCAAGTGATGTCTTGAGCACAAACGGATCCTATTAAACATATAATGACACATATATGTGTATAATTAGTGTATATAACAACTAATCATGTAAGGTAAACAACCTTAAACACTAGGAAACACTTGAAATGAAGTGTTACAATCACATGTGATTGATGGAAGGGTGTTCACGGCCACACTAAAAGTGTTTACGGCCATAGAAAAGTTTACGGCCACACACATGAAGTGTTTACGGCCCATGGCTTGATCTGATGAAGTGTTTACAGCCAAGACCTGATCTTATGAAGGGTTTACGGCCACATCAAGATCTTATGAAGGGTTTACGGCCACATCAAGATCTTATGAAGGGTTCACGGCCATGGATGAAGGGTTCACGGCCGTAAACTCTTGAAGATCATGCATTTGGGTGTTTGTTTCATGGTTGGAATTAAGTGTTTTTAATGGATAACAAGATGATAGAAAAGATACTCACGTTTTGGAAGCCTTTAGGGAGTTTACGGCCCAAGAACAAGTGTGTGTTCTTGGTGTTCTTGGTGGAAAGGATGATGATTTGAAGATCTAAACCAAAAGTGTTGAATTCATGGATGAAATCAAAGAGCTTCTTGTGAATAAGAAGGATATCAAGTAACAAGGGATGAATCACTTACGATTTTGAAGAGAAAGATGAGTGTTCTTGATGATACTTGAGAGAGTTTTGAGAGTTCTAGACTTGAAGATGTGAGAAATGAAGAAATAATGAAGGAACACCATACATATGATGAGGGGTTCACGGCCAACATGGGTTCACGGCCGTGAACCCTAGTTTGCGGCCGTGAACTCCTTGTGAAGGTGTTTCCGGCTCAATTGCAACTCAATGATCTCAAGTTAATACTTCCTAACACACACTCCTTGAGTGTACTAGGCTTAGAACTCTCAAACAGACCCTTAACAAAGCTAAAAGTTAACAGAAACAAGTCTGACTTTTGATTGAATTGATTGGCTTTACAAGATAGAAAAATAACGGGATGTTACATGTTTGAATGCACATGACTCATGGATAATCAGACAGTTGATACACCTATAGAGAGTAATGCAAAGTATTTTCCAACTGATGGTGTCCCCTTATCAGATCCAAACCTCATCGTACCATTGTAGGGAGTTTGGTTTACCTGACTGTCACTAGACCGAATATTGCTCATGCGGTTCATTTGGTCAGCTAGTTTGTCACTGCCCCTTCTACTATTCATTGGGGGAGTTGTTCTTCGTATTTTGAGATATATTTGTGGTACTTAGTTCCGCACCCTTATGTTTCCATCTACATCCTCTCTTGAGTTGCATGCCTATAATGATGCTAATTGGGATAATGATATTTATGATCGTAAGTCCACTACTGGGTATTGTGTTTTTCTTGGAGATTTATTAATATCATGGAAGAGTAAGAAACAAGATGTTGTCTCTTGATTATCTACAGAATCTAAGTATCGAGCCATGACTATCGCCACTTGTGAGATTGTTTAGTTGAGATGGCTTCTTGCAGATATGGGCGTTCACATCTCTCAACATACTCCTTTGTATTGTGACAACGAGAGTACGATAATGATTGTCAATAATTCAGTGTTTCATGAGCACACAAAACACATTGAGATTGATTGTCATTTCACACGACATCATCTTCAGAAAGGCACTATCCCCCTTCCTTATGTTCCTTCCACTTTGCAGATTGCTGATATTCTTACGATGCCATTGACTGCTCATCAATTTCATTTTCTATCTGACAAACTCTCAATGCTTATTGTTGTTGCATTGTAAGTTTGAGGGGAGATGTTAACCTAATAAGATTTTGAGCTTTATTTTGTATTGGGTTTTATGTTGGCCCATTAACTAGAAAAATCCTAATTAGCTAATCTATATTATGTATTTTCCTTTCATTGTATCTTGTACTTTTCATTTGATAATAATATGAAACCCTAGCGGTTCTGTATCTTGTTAGTTTACATAATCCTCGCCTTATAACCAACCGGGAGATCAATATACTTAATAAGAAGAAACATGGGTGTGTCCGCCATTTTTTGAAGTTCATAAAAAGCAATTCCAACTCTAATTAATTTAGATTTTTTTCAAATTAATATTCAATTAGACGCAAGAAAAAACCATCTTAAAACCCGAACAATGTTATTAATTTTCTCCGATGTCTCACTCCCCAAACCCCAAAAAATAAAGCATCATCTACATAAAAGTTTGAGACAAACGAATACTTTCATTACCGACCACCGCCCACCCTCCAGAGAGACATGAAGTCTTTCTATAGCTAAAATAAAAAAGAAATGAGAAAAATGATCTCTTTGCAAACACAACAGCTAGGTTGCCATTAATCAAAATCCAAGCATCGGCCAAATGCAAACAAGCCATAATAACGTATCCAAGTATGACCGATTTGAATATCCTTCCATCTTTATCGTTTTTAATCAAATGTGTTTTCATTGCGATCTCTATGAACCAAAACCCAAACCACCCCTAATAAAATTTTAAATCCACAACAAAACCTCCTGGAGCGAAAACCACCTGTAAACCAATTAAAACTGAAACCTGCAACAAAACCTAGATTAAATCACAAATCAATTTCCATATTAAACCCATGTCCCAAAATCACAGAACAATTCTTATAGAAATTCAGGGAATAGTCTTTATTAAATATGTTTAAGCTTCAAGGATTGTCAACTCAAATTGTAGAACACGTATTCTTGAAGAACATAGGGCGGTGGTGGTGGGTGCAAAAGGTGTTTTAATCTGAATTAATGATAATAATAGTTTTTAATTTGAAAAATAAAAATACTTAAATAGAATTAAGTATCAAGTTAAATGAATAACTATGTCTCTTCAAAAAAATTCTTAGTGACCAAAAAGATAAAGAAGTATCAATGGTCAGGTGTGACAAACTACGTACTCATGCACATGCTATAAATGATCGAATATCAAAATGTGATTGTGACATGTTAATAATCAAATATAACATAATCTTATAGTATTTGTAACAAAGTACATGTTTTTAACAAATGCAAGATTATTTTTGTAAATTTTAAATTAAAATATATTTTTTGCTCATTGGTAGTTACAATAAAAACATGTGGCACTGATCCGCGTGTATCCATTTTTTTCTATTTTGCGACTATTACAAGATATTCCATTAATATAATTATTCATCATCTTCGATAAACTGTTTGACTAGTGAAATGTTATCTTAATATACAAGAGGAATGGTGTGCTCTGATTGATATGAGAATATGAGATATGCCTCAAAATATAGAAACTGTAAACTTTAGCTGGTGTGAAATCCAAACACAAATATAAGAAATGAAATAGTTCTTGATGTCATTTATGTCATATTAAAAAGAGATGATATAGAAATAATAATGTAAAACTAATGAGTTAAAGTCTCAAAAGAATGTCACCGGTTGACCTTAATTTGGTGACTTTAACTGCATCGCACATATGCATCATAAACCTTTTGCGAGACTGATTCAAGTTTTAACCCAAATATCTCTATTTTGTTAAGAGTTCTTTTACATTCACGTCAGCGGTGCTTTTACTATTGGCCAAAATTGGTGATAATCAATACACTAGTTGTATATATTTTCATGAATGTTAATTGGTATCTTTCTCGTTAATCAAAGAGAAAAATATATATACAAGATATAAGGGCCTTGGGCCGAATAAAATGCATGATCCAAATGCAATTACACATACATTATCGTGTAATATCACCCCACAGTTTTATTGAGAATACAATTTTGCATGTTCAAACTCGATTGAAACCCATGAAATAATGGAAATGGAGGGTGTTTGTGAAAATATCAGCATATTGAACAAAAGATGGAACGTGAAAGGACACATACAAGACCAGTTGCAACCAAATTCTAAATAACGTGGATGTTGATTTGTGTATGTTTCGTGCATTGATGTCGAAAAAAAAATGGAAGACATGCAGTGACGGATCCAGAGAAAACATTAACCGGGGTCCATAATGATAACAATATTAAAAATAAAAAAAATAATAAAAAAATCTGAAATTTGAGGTCTTGTTAAGGTTTTTTTGAGCAAAAACAATGGTGTCTAAAGTTTTTAAGTGGAGTGTCAAGTATATAATTCTATAAAAAAATATTTTTCTATAAAAAATTAAGACGGGACCAACCATCAAGTGGGTCATGCACCCCACTTGTTTTATGCTGCCTCCGTCACTGAAGACATGTAAACAACACTACATTGGCTACCTTGGTATTTGGCCTCAACGCTAGAGTGAGACATTGCACCACATGGTTTAAATGACCAAGAGGTAAGGTTATCTCTGAGAGAAACGCAATACCCAGAAGTGGGCACTTGAATAGTGTTTGAGATTAAAGGTAAATTAAAGACCAATGACATTTTTTATTATAATTTATTTTTAAGTATTTGATGATTTGTTTTTATACGTTTTATAAAACGTTTAATATATTTTTTGAATACAAATTTTATAATATATGTTTTAGTGTTTTTTGTGTTATTAAAAGTTATAGTTTTATATTACTATTTGTTATTCATAATATATGAAAATTAATATATTTTAATGAGTATACAACTTGACACATATTATAATGTTCTATAAAATCACAACGTAAATGTGATATATGAACTTACATACTTAATGTTGATGTATATTATCACTCTCATTAAATTACATATTAAATTATCATTTTTGTCATTTATTAAGATATAATGTTTATATTAACAAATATTATTAATAATAATCATTCAATGTTACTAGTTAACAAAGTCTTTTGAGTTGTAAAAATTTAATGCTAAATAATTTTAGATTAAATTTGAGGAGGTTTAATATTAAAATAAGTTTTTAACAATATGTGACAAACTTCTAGAATTGTTGATTCATTATTATATAAAATTAACAAAAATTTTAAATGTATTCCAACTTTTTTAAAACGGATGTTACGATTAAGATCATCACAGACAATAATTCTAAAAAAATATTTTCACCACTAACCTCGTATCTTATTATTATTTAATAGATTAAATTAATCAATATATATATATATATATATATATATATATATATATATATATATATATATATAAAAGGGGTCAGCAAAATAATATGGTCTAAGTTCAATAGTACTTTTATAATACTAAATAAAATTTCTTATTCATTGACTCTCAATAATTAGTGTAAAACTTTTTAACAACTTTCACATTTTTTTCTTATTTAACTTACTATAAGAATAGAACTAATTATAAGGTAAAAAATATATATATAGAGAGTTATTATTTATCATCATTTTCAACCATTAATTACTATAATATTTAAACTTTAACTTTTATAGTTGCTTATGTTAGTATAGATAATAATAATGTTATACATCAATATTTCAATTTAGTTTGAAAAATAAAAATTATTTTTAGAGTTAATGACAATAACTTATATATATTTAACTCAATATATTTGTTATAAAAATATATTTAGTTAAAAATTTATAAGTCATTGTATTAACTCTCAAATAATTTTTAGTTAAAATTATTTGTGTTTGACAATGAATTATATATTTTAGATAATTAATGAAAGGGCTTTTAATTCTAGCGGTATTATGTATTGTCTTTCTTTTTTCTTTTTGAGGTCGAGGATTCAATTCCCGTCCGGACGTAGCTTGTATTAGGAGTAGTTTAGGACATGTTAAATTTTGTTGTTCCAAAAAAAAAACCATAAACGGCATTCGTCTAGTTTCTATAAAATTAAGGAACAAAACAATCATACGTTCATAAAATGCCAACCGATCTCTGCTAAAAAAACCTAGTCGACATACCAGTGTACCGCCGTTCTACTCATGGAGGATACACCGGCCACCTCAATTATGTTCAAGTTTTTTGTTCAGTTAATTTAGGGTGCTACTTTTTACACAGTGATTTAATTGTCGACGCTTTCTTTGTCGCCCACGATATCTCTAATTTTGTCGCATTATAAAATTATTAGTAATATCATGAAATAAGAATTAATGCTTCAAAAGTTTAGTTTGTCGATCGAGGTAGAAGTCGTGTGTTTGTTAATTTATTATTTGTAAACTTGATTCCCAGTTTACGTTTAACTATGGATTTTTTTTTGAATATTCAGTTATTTTTTCAAAGACTAAAAAAAGAACATGTTATGTGTGAATATTAGATAGTTCTAAAAATGAAATATCTTAACAAGTTGATTATTCATAAATTATGATTATCATTATTTAATGTTGATTATGAATTTTTGAGGATAAAATTAGTAAGGTATCCTATTTTTTTCTTAAAACCCTATATCATATCAATTATAGTTACGATAAAAACTTAACTTTCAATACCATATCAATGATATCCGATACTAACTTATTTTGCTTCACATTATAAGCATCACCACCGCCACCGGGTTAGAAAGTTTTCCAAAGTGAGTTGAAGTTCCGGTCGTCTCTTGTGTTAGTAAATCATTTTAGCGTCATGTGCCTTAACCTTGTATTAGTAATTTATTTTAGCGTCATTATACATTTTGAAACATGATGTACAACTAGGAAATGCATGTCTCTTTCAAACCGTATAGGTAGAGTAAAAAAAGGAAATTTTTTTTTGGAAACGGCAAATATATTAAAAAAGGAAAAAAGAAAAACAAGCACTCGCAAGCAAGAAGCTAAAACGATGCAGGAATACAAGTACAAGTAGAAAAGTAAAGATAATAAGTATTAGACAAAGAAACATGACTACGAAAAAAAGTGAGAGAAAGGTGAAATACACCAATCGGTCCACACTCCGCATCCACAATTGCTTCTATACTTATACCAGACATAGGATGATGAAAGAATGTTGTCCGCAGTTTTTGTCGGTGGTGCAACAATTTTCTTAAAAATTTTGTCATTCCTGGCCAACCAAATATTCCACAGAAGACAATAGAACACCAAGTTTAAAATCTCTTTTTTTCTATGGCAGTTTCCCCAAATAACTGCATAATCAATGAATTCTTTAACATTCAAGAATCTTCTCCTTTGTATTCCACGCCATTTAAGGATCCAATCTTGTACCTCCCGAGTATAATCACAAGTAATGAGCAGATGATCTGTTGATTCATTCTCCTTGTTGCATAAAGGGCAAGTAATATTTGTAGTGTTAACACCCCTGACCATCAAAGCATGAGCCACAGGGATTCTAGCCAATGAAGCTCTCCAAATAAAGCATCTTACTTTCAAAGGTATCAGTTTTGACTAACAGATGTATAGACCTTTATACATAATCAATTTAGATTCCAACAACCTCCTCATGACATTGACGGTGTATTCCCCATTAGGGTTCAGAGTGAATTCAAAACCATATTTGGAAGATTTCACAACTGTCAACATTCCAATATCCTTATACAATTGTAGAAGTTCATTAGTCTCGATATTACCCATCGGCTCAAACTTCGACATCCATGAGAAGCCATTGCTAGATAGTCGGTCCTCCATAGCACAACATTTTACTGTTTCTAACGAGTACAAATTAAGGATTTTTTTTGAAAAGAAATATCGCCACACCAACTGTCTTTCCATAACAGAATTTTGACACCAGAACCTGGAATAAGCTTAAATATCTCGTTCACATCAATATTTAGGTTCGAGATGGATTTTACAGCCTTGGAGATGTTGCACCAGACGCCATTTGTGGATTTCCTTGCAATATAAGAGGCTGGTTTATTATGCAAATTGTGAATGCTATCAATAACCATCTTCCACAAACTGTCTTTTTCATTCATCATCCTCCACCACCATTTGACTAGGAGAGCTGTATTTTGTGCAAGTAAGGATCTGATTCCAAGACCTCCGTCAGAAATTGGTGCGATGACTTTTGACCATTCCACCCAATGAATGTTCTTTTTGGGTTCACCACAGTTCCCCCAAAGAAATCTGCGTCTGATCATTTCAATCTTATTAATGATCCCTTGGGGAGCTTTGAATAAAGACATGTAGTAGGTCGGAAGGGAACCAATGACAAATTTGATGAGAGTGAGACGACCACCAAACGATAAAGATTTTGCTTTCCAAACTGATAATTTGGAGCTAAATTTATCAATAATCGACTTCCAGTTCTTTTTCAATGCCATATTAGCTCTAACGGGGACACGCAAATAATTGAAAGTGAAAGAACCCTCCAAGCAGCCAAGAATACGTGCAGTTGTGTGTAATTCAGCATTAGAAACTCCAACTCCGAATATACGAGATTTGTAAAAGTTCACCTTTAGACCAGATGATATGTGAAAGCAATTAAGGATACAGGACAAATTCCTGATGCTAACACAATCCCATTCCCCAACGAAAATCACGTCATCAGCATAAAATAGATGTGAAATAGAAAGACCCCCTCTCGGTAGTTGGACCCCATGAACAAGAGACTTCTCATAGGCACTCTTGATTGCGATGTTCAGACCTTCCATTGCTAAAATGAAGAGAAACGGTGATAGCGAGTCTCCTTGTCGTACTCCTTTGGATATAGGAAATTCATCGGTGGGCTATCCGTTAACAAGGACCGATGCTCTTGAAGAGGACAGACAACACATGATCCAACGTCTCCATTTACATCCGAAGTGCATTTGTTCCATTATAGAGTCCAAATATCCCCAATTAATGGAATCAAACGCTTTTTCAAAATCGACTTTGAGCAGGAAGATCTTTTTCTTTTGATGCTTGGCCCACGAGAAAATTTCGTTCATCACCAGTGGGCCATCGAGGATGTTCCTGTCATGAATATATGTTGATTGGGTCTCATCCACCACTGATCCAATTACCACCTTTAATCTGATTTCTAAGAGCTTAGCAACCACCTTATACATGCAACCGATGAGACTAATGGGACGATAGTCAACAAACAAGATCGGGTCAGGTACTTTTGGAATGAGGATGATGAAAGAGGAATTACAACCAAATGCAAGAGATCTGGTTGATTCAAAATATTTGACAAAGTTAATTATATCTCCTTTTAATATATCCCACTTTGCTTTTATAAGCTTGAAAGTAAGTCCATCAGGACCAGGTGCTTTCTCCCCACCACAGCTCCATACAGCAGTTTTTATCTCATCTTCTGTGAAACCCGATTCCAAGAATAAGGACTGATTTGGTGAGAGTTGTTTGAATTTGGAGTTGATGAATTTTGGTCTGTTGGGCCATTGTTCATGGAATTTTTCTGCATAAAATTTATAGACTTCAAGATTTATATCTCTAGGGTCAGACTTCCAAACACCATTAATAGTGAGCCCGTGGATTTTGTATTTCCGGTTTTTGTGCTTCAGAGTGCCATGAAAGAACCGTGAATTCTCGTCTCCATCCGAGACCCATTTGATTTTAGCCTTCTGTTGTAGATCAAGTTTTGCAAATCGCTCAAGTTCAATAATTTTAAGCTTATCATCCCGCATTAATATCCTTTCCGAGTCATTAAGCACTCGAGATTCAACAATTATTCCCAAATTTTCCACCTTATTCTTGAGTTGTAACAGTGCCTCATGTTCCTTGTTCACTTTCGCTTTCCTCCACTCCCGAATAGTGTTTTTAATAAATCTAATCTTTGCTGCAAGGAATCTATCGGGTGCACCAAAACCTTGAAAGGAAACCCAAGCATTACAGAATGTTTCATTGAAGTCATCTCTCAGGAGCCAAGAATTGAAGAATCGAAATGGCGGAGGACCGAAGTCAGAAATGGATGGTTTTAATATAAGGGGAGAATGATATGAGTGTTCTCTGGGAAGTGCAATAACAGAGGAAATCGGTTGAGTGTTGATGAAATTTGAGCACACAAGGAATCGGTCGATTTTGCTATACTTATGCCCATCGTCTCTAAGATATGTAAATTTCATTCCACCCATATTAAATTCATGTAAGCCGGCCACAACGATAAAGTGATTGAAATCCGTTGCAGTTGTTTTGCAAAAAGAAGAATTGAACCTATCTTGAGGGAATCTGATTGCATTAAAGTCACCAAGAAAGACCCAGTTTCCAGCAATCCCATTTTTCAGAACAACAAGGTCAGACCACAATGCTCTTTTATCCGTAACAGATTGAGGACCATAAACGTTCACTAAAGTGGTTACACCTGGGAATCCTTTCTAATGCCCAGAAATTGCAATATAGTGTCTGATGGTGGTGATGTTTGTCGTTGAAAAAATTAAAGGGTTCCAGACACACATTAGTCCACCGGATCTGCCAGTAGGATTTACAACAGAAAAACCAAAATCGAGTGATCCCCAACAACCTGCAACATCTATACGGTTGAAGTCTGTAACTCTAGTCTCCTGTATTCCAATGAAGTCGATATTATGAACCTGTTTAAGTTTTCTGATCCAATCGACTTTGTGGGATTCTCCCACACCCCTGATGTTAAGGCTTAGAGCGTTCATTGAGAACCGAATATAACTCCATCACCAACAATAACCATGGATTTCTTTCCATCCTATATTTCAACATTCTCTTCACTAATTTGAAAACCCACATCATTCCCGATTTTAATGAGACTATCAATCTCATTTGAGGAAGAGCAGTCATGGGAATCAAGAGAGCTAGGATTGTGAGCAGAGATGTTTAAATCGATGATTGGGTTCCGAGCATTAACCGAAATCGAAAAATGAGGAAGAGAAGGCAGCGGAGCTGAGCTGAGAAGACTGGATCAGTGAATTCATTTACTAATCTTCGAGGAGTCAGCGAAAAGGCGAGATTACTTCTGTGAATATCATCTAATTTTCTTTTTTTGGAATGTGATCCCCCAAAGTCAGAGCCAGATATACCAACATCCGTAACCGTATGTATTATTGGTGGGCCAGAAGGAGTGTGGGCTGCATTTTTAAAGTTAAGCCTGATAGAGGGCATGGGGCGAGATTCAAGATCCGATTTTACACCCGCTACTGTGCCGTCACCAACATTATTATCCTTATTGGGATTTGCATCATTAGTTTTCACGTGCTCTATAGGCGGCTTTCCAAGTTCCGAATTAATTGCAGTAGTTGGAGTTCCAGCAGTTACCTTCATCTTCTTCGATGTCGCCGGCGATAGTGAAGGTTCATGATCATCGGCGCCTTCTGGAACGTTATTCTCCACATATTCCATAACTATTTCGCCTTCTTCTACATCGTGTTGATCGCCAATGTTGTTTTCCCAAGTTTCTGATATACCCTCGTCTTCAGTATCAGACAACTCCAAATCACCTTCTTCAACGTCTCTGTACTTCTCAGAATCGTGATTGGAAGTTTCGGAGTCGGATTCGTAATATTTGGAGAACGACTTCCATATATCCTCGCATTCGACCACACCCACAGAGTGTATTCTTCCATTGAAGGAGCAGTTAACTTCTTCATTGATTAATTTTCTGGTTGATGTAAGAATTCTTGCATACGAAGAAGATAAGTCAATGTTGCACCAGTTTTGACATCCATCCACTTCAATGACCTTACCAAAATTACTAACAATCAGACTTGCATTCTCTTCTGATCTTAGGTGAATTGGAAGCCCGATAATTTTGACCCAGGCAACCCTTTCAAATTGCACGTCCTCCATAATACCCAACTTGAGCCACTTGAACCATCTGTTCCAAGAGTGTTTGCTGTTCAAGTAACCTTCCGCCTTACTTCCCGATGAGAATTTTAGGATGGCCTTTAGACCGCCTGCATAGAACACGTAACAAGGAATGTTCCCGTCGGCGTTAATCAGTTTCAGAAGATTACTGAGAAGTTGAAAGCAGTTGACCTCCCCCATAAGTGTCGATTGAATTTCCATCACCGCTACACGATTGAGTATAATAGCCTTGGTCAGAATCGATGAAGAGGATTTTGTTGCATCACGTCTCCCGGTAACTGCATCAGCAAAAGATCTGCCATCATACTTTTTGTTCCATCCGCCAGCAGGCTTTTTATTTGAGGGAGGTACATCCCTACTGATCGGTTTTCTCGTCAACTTAGGGTTGGGTTTCTTCTCGTATTTGGCAACATTGACCTTTGTAATATAATGGCCACATCTAACTTGATTTAGAGATGACAGCATTGCTGGAATGTTTTTGACACCTTCATACTTAATGAAAGCAAAGTGATCCATAATCCCTATTTTCAAAGTGATCATGGAATAATGCGTCTCCAGTTTTCATGTATATTCTTTGATTTCTTCAAGAATTTATGACTAACTAATTGATTTTAACATTTCACACACCACACACTGTTCCCGAGTTCAACTTAACGAGAGCAAAGAAAGAAAATGAATGGAAACGAGAAAAAAAAAAAAAAAAATTGGTGTTCCTGAGTTTCATTCAAGAATTTATGACTAACTAATTGATTTTAACATTTCGCACACCACACACTGTCCCCGAGTTCAACTTAACGAGAGCAAAAAAAGAAAATGAATGGAAATGAGAAAAAAGTAAAAAAAAAATTTGGTGTTTCCGAGTTTCATTAAAGTAAGTAAGTGAAAGGAAATTAAATGATCATTTTTCTCATAACTTTTCTTCCAATTTGGAATGATTTGGAAAAAAAGAACAAAATGATTAATTTTCTTCCACTTCAACACAAAAGAAAATTTTCATTTCCTTTCCTTTCTCTTCTTTTATCTTCTTACTTTCTTTTCTCTTTTCTTCTTTTCTTTGCTTAAACTTGGAAACTATGCTTTAAATCAATCATAAATTATTGGTTCTTTTTAGAAATAAAATTTTAATCGAAGAATTTTAGACAATCTGGTCATGGGAATGCTAAACCACGAAGAATGAGATCATCCGCTAATTATAAGCCAACACTTAACTCCATATTTCCATGGAGGTAATGATTGTTGAAGATATCAGCTTTTTTGATGAACCAACGACTGTCGGCCCCGTTCCTGTTAGAGCCTTTCTTGCAAGTTTAGGTAAAAAATAGTCCCTCAATTATAGTCATGGGTTTTGTTTTAGTCTATTTTCTTTAATTTTTGTTTCTGTAAATACTACAAGCTAGACCAACATCGGCGATCCCATCACTCATCTCACTCTCATTCGGGTAAGTTTCATCTTTGGTACCGCCAATTAAGAATGTGATGGTTATGGGTTTAAATTTTGAAATCTCAAATTTGCAGCTCTTTCTCCATTCTCACAGATTTCCTATTATTTCGGTAATAATATATTACAAGTCACAAGTGTATGGAAGATTAGGTGGATCTGATAAACTCATCAATGTAAAGAACTACTCTGGTATTAAAGGGAAGGACGACAGAGTTGTTACCACTGCCTCATAATCATATATGTACACAATACTTATTAAACATGTTAAGATCCGAATTTTTTTTTTGTATTTTTGGTAGGAAAAGGGCAAAATTGTAAGTTTTGCAGTCTAATATTTTAATTCATACATCGATTCATTATTTAACACAAAAATTATACAAACTACAAAATTTAATACAATCCATTCATAATTTAGTATACAAAATTCACAATTTAATACAATCATAATATCACTAATTCACTAATTTAAGAAAGTCAAACCCAAACTCTACCACCACCACCAACTACCACATATCAGCACCATCCATCTATGTCAACGTCGTAACCATCATTTCTTTCAAACCAAATCTGTATATAAAATCAAGCATTGTTAGTTTAATACTATATTCATAGTTTAATAAACATATTAATTCACTAATTTAGAGTTTAATACAACAATTATAAAAACTAATACATTCTTACATATTTACTTCATAAAAATACTCACAAGATTAATACAAATATTTATATTTTAACATAAAATTCATAAAAAAAAATCACAATTTAATACAATCAATTCACAGCTTAATACAGTCAATACACAAAATTAACAGCTTAATGTATTAAATTCACAGTTTAATACACAAAAACTATATATTCACAACCATATTCTGTATTAGTAGTTATATTTATACCTTCAGATATGTGGACTAGTTTTTTCTTTCAAATTTTAATTTATATAATATTCACAATTTAAATTTTACATGTTATTAAAAATTAGAGAAAATAAAATCTAGATATAATGCTTCTTTCATCTTATATTTTAGAAGCAAAAATAAAATCCGTAAAAAAAATTAACAACTTAATATACTCATTTCACAACTTAATGCATTTAATTCATAATTTAATACATAAATTCACAGTTTAATAAAATATATTTACAGGTTAAAAATTACAACTGATGATGTTTGGAGCTTGGAGGTTATATTAGATTATAGTTCACACACTCATCACAATTCACAACTTAAAAACCCTAAATTCACATTATTTGAGAAAACACTAATATAATAAAAACACGTTTAAATTCACATTAACACTTATAAAAATTCATACATATACTGCTTAAACTTATAAAAATTTCATTTAATCACAACTAAAACTTATGAAAAAGATCATACATTCACAAATTAATACTTACAAAAAATCATGTATTCACAACTTAATACTTATAAAAAAATCATGCATTTATACCTTAAATTTTTTTCTAATTGAAACAATCAGATATGTATAAAATCCATACAATAACAACTTAATAACTATAAAAAAAACGTTTATTCACAGCATAAGAAACTAGTTTAGAAACTTATTCATATTATTCAATGTTTAAAAACATACCTTGTTTTTGGTGAAGCATTTCATCAAACACCTTCAATGCATCTTATATCCAGATCTGAGATTGTTCCATTGCTTCAGATCCATGAGCACTGATGGTAGGCAGCAACAACGGTGGTGGACGTCGGTTGTTGTAGAGGTGGAGTCACATCGACGGTGGTAACATCAGATATGGATGTCAGATCTGTTGGCGGTGATTCCCGTCAGATCTATTATTCCGGCGAATCAAATCGGAGAAGTTTTCTTGTATTCCATCAGATCTGGAGACGAACTAGATCTGGACTTTAGAGTAGAGTGTGACGTTTTTCGGTGTTCCAACGAAGCACAATAGCTGATGTTAGGTGGTGGTCGGTGGTGATAAGGTCGACTATCAGATCTAACCAAATTGCACCAGATCTGATATGTTTTATGTTTTACAGAGAGAAAGTGAAGCTGAAACAACTTTTTGACTTCAGATCTGAAACCAAATGGCCATCGACATCGATGGAGGAAGGCGGTGGTTATCACCGCTCGTCGGAGCTCATAATTCAGAGGAGAAAATCGAAGATCTGAAGTCGAAAATAGTATATCTGAAGACGAAAATTGTAGATCTGAATAGAGAAATTATATATCTGAAGCTGAAATTGTAGATTTGAAGAGGAAAATCGTAGATCTGAAGTTGAAATTGTAGATCTGGAGCCAACCGGAACTTGTGGATCTGATGGCGGTGGTTCGTCGACGGTAGGAGGCGGCAGCGGTTCGCCGACGGTAGGAGGCGGTGGCAGTCAAGGATGGTGGCTGGTGGCTAACGGGTGGTAATGTTTTTATGTTCTTCAAATTTAAGATGAGAGAGAAAATAACCATGTAAGAATGTATGTAGTGCGTAGATCTGGTTATAAAATGGGGTTCTTACGGTTCTTAATTTTTAGTGGTTCTCATTTGAACCTTTACCTATAGTCCTATATATATATATATATATATATATATATATATATATATATATATATATATATATATATATATATATATATATATATATATATATATATATGGAAAAAAACGCTTATATACATTTTTTTTGGGGGGGGGGGGTATTTCAAAATTTAGTCACAAAAACACGAAATTCCGGCTATAGACATGCATTCCGCGGAGCACCCTCTACGGGGGCTCCGCGGACAGACAAAAGCTCTGAGGAATGGGGGTATTTTCATAATTTCCCCTCCCCTCTTTGTAAAAAACAAGTTTCCTCTTTTGTCCCCCCACTGGTCCCCCTATGTTTCCTCTTCGACTTCCATTCCTTGTTCGTGTCTCCGCGTGTAGGGTCGAAATTTGTTGTAATCAGTCGAAGTCTGTTTAATTGTTCTCTTCGTATGTTTTGTTATGTATTTGCTAAGGTGTCTCATGTTCGAAGCTTAACGTTTAAGCCTTAGTATTTTTTGTATGCTTTCACGTCTCCTATAAATAGGGACATTACTTAGAGTTATATAAAGGTCTGAGTACAACTTGTCTACTTTCACTCTGTAATAATTGGAAGCATAATACGAGCTGAAAACCAGATTATATTTACTCTTTGTGTTCATTTGATCATTACTCTGATATATTCTCGATTCATCACTTCTTCAATTGGTATCAGAGCAGGAATCATAATCTGCGATCTGATTTTCACTCTGATTCAAAAGGTTTTTGAATCAAATTCTGGTTCAAAAAGTTTCCGCACCTTTTGAAGTGAAAAGTGTTCTTGATCTTCAGTTGTGATTCGATTCTGCAACTGATTTGTTGAATCGAGTGTTCTACTTGATTTTTCTGTTCAATTCAGCAATTTGCTTTCAAATTCTCTTTGATTTCTCAGAAAATTTAATACGTACGTCAATGGCGAACTTCAACTTAAACTCAATGACTTCATACTCTCATCTACTAGGATCTTCAACTAAGATTCCTATGCTCATTCCGGAATACTATGATATGTGGTCTGATCGTATGCAAGACTACTTGAATGGACTCGATGAAGAGCTTTGGTCATGCATCTCAGGGAATGTTACTCTTCCGACAAATCTTCAATCGATTGGATCTTCATCTGGTACTACGAGTGTTGATGCTCAAACTGATCGAATGAAGAAACTTGAAAAATGATGTATAAGGGAGTTACGTGGTGCATTGCCTCCGGTTGTGTATAACTATGTCAGAAGTTGTACAACCGCAAAAGAAATCTGGAATAATCTCAAATAAAAATTTCAAGGAAACGAGAAGACAAAAATTAATTCGGTTAAGCATTGTTTGATTGAATTAAAAGATTTCAAGCAAAAAGATGGTGAGTCAATTGAAGGTTACTATGATAGGCTGAATGAGTTGATCTATAAATGTCATCACCATGGCATTACAAGGACAACAATGGAATTCAATTTGACGTTCATCATGGGTCTACGAAAGGAATGGAGGAATGTTACTTTAATGGTGAAGACACAACAGAGTTTCGACACATCATCATTGAATGATCTGTATAATCTGCTAAAGACTCACGAAGGCGAGGTAAATGAGATGGCAGAAGAATCGAAATTAAGCTTGGTTGGACCATTGACTTTAGTTTCGAAGGTTTCAGAAAAGGAACAGGTTGAAGAAGAGAATTCTGATGAAGAAGGGTTTATTGTGAAGGGTTTAATGGAAAGCCTTAATGAAAATTTTCATTACGGAAATTTCTTCCCAATCAGGCTTACATTCACATTAGTCTCCTGAGCTACCTTACTCTTCTCAAATGAGTTAAGAGTTTTCTGTTTGGTCCAATCATAACAGAGGTACAATTGATTTCGTGAACCAATCTTTTTCATCTCAAAATTCTAACACATTTCACACACAATGACATATGTCTGAGAGGTCATTGATCAAACCAATCATGACTTAGGCATATCAAACTTCTGTGTTAATGATCTAACATCATGAGACCGTGATGAAAGTGAAACCCAAATATACGAACTCATTTAAGGAATTGACGGGGAACTATGTTCCAGTTTTAACGAAACAGTTGTTTCAGTACCAATCTCCGATGCTTCAAATCATATTCAATTCTTTTGAGTGGTCTTGATCAAATGGTCGAAACCCACGACATTTGTTTCCCAACAGGATCTAGCTGAATCTAATTTTTATTTGAATATGATTTTCGTTGGAGTATCAACTATTTCACTTGTCACATTCAAAATAATTCAAAGCATACTTGTCACTGACTACACTGGTCAAATAGGTAATTTCGGTTACAATTACTCACCTTATGTTTAGGTTGATATGTAACGAAATTGTTAAGCCACCCACGAAGCCTTGAAAAAGAAGCCCTTCGATACTTCTCTACAAGTATTCGATTGTAATTCACGGGAACATACGCAAGCTGTTGATTATCTCTCTTGATAATTAACGAAGCAACCTTTGCCTGGGGTTTAACTGCCTTTGTGTCGAAATTTTATTTTTCGACATCACAGATCCAAATTTTTCGTTAAGTTTGCTTCTTATCTCATTTTCTTGACACACTGCACACATGAAATCCTTGAGGTTTTGAGTATTACCAACTCAGGCTGATGATTTCGAAAGTCTGGCAAATGACTTCATCTCTAAACCCAAAGACGAAAGAGCCTTACCTCAATATCGAAGGTTCATGACGGTTACACTTCTATATATTGGGATAAATGAATAGGCTGTTTGACAAGACGTTTTGTATTCAGTCCGGTTTTCAAGGCGATGTGACAATACTTTTTCAGACGTGGCTACTTTATCGAGATAATGATGCGATTCTCAAGGTGCCACGTCGGATCTCATTTAATGCAGCTCCCGCTTCACATTCAAATTTCAGGGTTACATATAAAAGGGGATTCAAGGGTTCTTTATCAGTTTACGTTTTCAAAAGACAAATCCCCAATTTGTCTCAGAAATCTTTATTTGTTCTTCCAAGGTTCAAAACCCTAATCATGGTGAATCCTGCTGTTGTTGCTCCATCCCAGTCTACTGATGATGTTTCTTCTCAACCAATTATGAAGATTCAAAGCACTAACTATCAAGTCGAGGGGGATGTTTCACTGGATCCAGAAGAGTTGAAGATGTTGGTTGTCGCTTTGAAAAGCTCTGTTCTTTCTACTGCCATGTTCAATTCATTTGCTGTTCCTCTATCCTGGCTTTCCATAGCAGGATCTACTGCATCATACAACAAAGCTCTGGATGTTATCACGTTTAATCTGGTAAATGATAAGAAGATTCGTCTCTCCAAAAAGATGTTCTGTCAGATTATTGAAATACCTAACTCTCCACCGTACACTGATCTTTCGTTTGCTCAAATCATCCATATGTTCAATGAGATGGGTCATCAACCCACACTCACCAAGATCAGTGATTTCAAGAAGTCTGGACTTCCAAGTATTTGGAATTTTTTATTTGGTATTTTTCTACGATGCTTGACTGGTCGCAGTGTTGGATTGGATAAAGGAAGAATGGAGGTATATGCCATGGTTGCTGGCCTTTAATATGATATTTCGATTGATTATTCTACTCAGATGTGGAAGGAATTTCAGAAAAGTGTGGAGAACACTAATGTGGTTCAAGGAATATCATGTGCAAGATACTGGAGTTTGATTCTTCGTCATGTTTATGATAAAGAAGGAATTGAAGTGCCAGCTGATGAAGATAAAGCTGATTCTTGAAGTATCACTTTCCAAAGGAGGTTACAGATGATGTTGAGGTGTTTTCAAACATTGCTAGAATCCCTGATGCAATGTTAAATCGTGTTGATCCAAACAACTCGGTATTAGTTGAGTATTTGAAGTCTGTTAATCCTAATGATGAAACAGGAAAGTTGTTATCAAAAGAGGATGTTGGCCCTTCTAAGAAATCAAGACGGTTGATGAAGGATGCAAAGGCCACTCCTGAGAAGCATGTGCAAGAACCCACGCCAAAGAAGTCTACAAAGAAACAGTCTACGACAGAGGAGAAAGTTTCGACTGTTTTGACAACGCCTGTTGAGCCTGTTGTTGATGAACAAGTTAAGGAAACAATTCCATCAAAGTCTGGTGTTTTTCGAAGACTAAAACAGAAAGCTCGTGGTTTACGAAAGTCTACAGACAGATCTTCTAAGTTTTCTCCAACCATGGTTCGTAAACCACATCTTAATCATCAAGGGGTTCTTATTCGTGAGGTTCCAGCTCCTGTTTCTCCTTTGTCAAAGAAACGAAGAACTGAAGATGTGGCAAAGCATATTTCCAAGAAGAAGATTAAGAAACGAAAGTTGGTTATTCAAGAGTAATCATCCGAAGGTGAGAAAGTTACTGAAACACCTGAAGCTACTATCTCCAAACAAATATCGACTCCTGAGCAGACTAAGGTCATACCACCTGAAGTTTCGTTAACCAAGTCAGTTCCTGAGGAGGTTCGAACTTCAGACATCACTACACACGTATCTGATACGAATGTAAATGTCAACATGGGTGAAGGACATTCATCTAAAGAGATTTCAATATCAGTCCAAGGTATTCCTGTATTATCTTCCATGGATACTTCTGTTTCATTACCACCTTATATCATCCCTGTTTCAAACACAACCAACTCACCTACTTTTGAGCATGTTATCCAAAATCCATTTACCACACTTTTCTCTTCTCAATCCACTGATCCACCCAAATCTATCGATGAACCTGAAACTGATACTGACGAAGGAGGTTTTGGAGGTACGTTTGATGATTTGGAATTTGATGATGAGGAAGAAAATATTCCAGATCATATGTTAATGTATATGAAGCAGTTCAAGATTCTTAACAAGAAGTTGAATTTGATTATTCAATCTCAAGCTGATATGGGGGAAGTAATTCGGTGTCAAGTATGGAGATTGATGGTCTGCTCAAAGCTGTCGAAGCCAAAATCATTACCAAATGTTCTGGATTGATTAAAGAATCTGAATCACACCTTATGGAGAAGTTGGACCTGAATGATAAGAATAATGAGTTACATGTGAAGTCTCAATCTTCAAATTTTCTGGGAGAAGTTAAAGATTTTAGACGGTTGGTTAAGGAACGACATGTATTGTTTGTTCAAGATGTGAAGAAGGTAAGGGAGGATGTTAATTCGAAAATTCGCGAACTTCGTGAAGACATGGCGAAAGAGATTGCTAGTGTTCAGAAAGACTATGCGTCTCTCAATCAGAAGGTGGATATTATTTGTGATGCAATCACAAAGTTTGTTAAAGTGTACGAAATTTTGAGTCCTCAAATTACTCAACTTTCTACGAATGATAGTCAAAGCTTTGTGGAAGTTATTAGTTTGTTAAAGGAGTTGAAAGCACTTGTTGTCAAGCCTGCTACATCTTCGCTCATTACTCCTGAGTTCTTGTCTCAGAAGTTTATTCAGTTTGAAGCTGTTCTGCATAAACAATTAGCTCCGTTATCCAGGATTTCGAATTTATTACCAACAGATGCCCCGCCTATTGTCACAGGGGTGCAAGGGGGAGAAGGAAAGGTTGGTGATGGAGTTTTGCAAGAAAAAGTCAAGGTTGTTAGAAAAGTTTTCCCAACAAAATTTCAACAACAAAGCCAATTCTTTCAACAACTGGGCCGGTGAGTTCGACAGTAATAACTACAAAGCCAATTGCCAAAGGCATTGTGATTGGTTCTTCAGCTGAAGGTAGTAGTAGTTCAAAGCCAAAGAAAGTTGTTGATGATTCTTCAAAACAAGACAAAGGGAAAACGATTGTTGTGGAGAAATCAAAAGATGAGAAAAAAGCTGAAGCTGAAGCTGAAATGGAGAAACAAAGGGTGATTCAAAGTATTTTGAGACTTCGTGCAAATGATCCACCTGGAATGAATAAGGGAGATCCAAGCAAGCATTACAATTACGAAACTATTGAAGCAAAAGTTGTTTATAATCATATGTATGCTTTCGAGAAAAAGCCCAAGATAAGTTATGTTGTCACTAATACGGATATGAGCCAGTTAGATTTTTCAGTGAACGAAATGATGTTCATGATGGCTCAGTACAGGATTGCTGAAAAGTTTGATAATGATGATGACTACACTTATATGAAACTTAGGTTTCATGTTGTTCTTGGGAAAGTTACAGAGGAGATATGGTCTTTAGTGAAGATAAAGAAGGTGATCAGTATTACAAAGGATGTTCTGTTCGAAAACATGATGCAGAATTTTCGTTTTCATGTTGCAAGGGTAAATGGTCAAATCTGTGATTTCTCTGTTACTGATTTTCCTTTAATGAACTTGTATGATCTTATACAAGTTGCAATGCTTTTGAAAGACAATAATGTTTCACATATTCAAGAAACAGATCCAGAAGTGTTTAGACTTGGTCTTGCTCACATCAAAATATTCATAGATAATTACTATGAGTGTTTGCCCCTTACTGAAGTGGAGTTGGCTACAACATTGGGGAATGAAGTGAAAGTCCCTATGGAAGTTTCGAAGACCCAACCTGAGTTGAATAAATTTGTTGATGGGGAAATTTGCTTGAAACCGTTGGATTGGTCTTCGCAGGAAAGGATAAGAATGGAAAGGCTAAAAGATTTTTGTTCCAGGCAAGCGAAGTTGAAAGATATACCACATCCCAGTATACGAACTTTGTTGTTCGTATGAATAACTGTTCGAAAAACAACCAAGGGGATAAGAAGGAGTTAAAGAAGATTATTTCATGGTATACGGAGATACGAAGAGTGATGTAGTTTGCTGCACATATTCTCTCACCTTGAGAAGTTCAACTTGATTACAAAGGGGGAGATTGTAGGGTCGAAATTTGTTGTAATCAGTCGAAGTCTGTTTAATTGTTCTCTTCGTATGTTTTGTTATGTGTTTGCTAAGGTGTCTCATGTTCGAAGCTTAACGTTTAAGCCTTAGTATTTTTTGTATGCTTTCACGTCTCCTATAAATAGGGACATTACTTAGAGTTATATAAGGGTTTGAGTACAACTTGTCTACTTTCTCTCTGTAAGAATTGGAAGCATAATATGAGCTGAAAACCATATTATATTTACTCTTTGTGTTCATTTGATCATTACTCTGATATATTCTCGATTCATCACTTCTTCACCGCGTCGGCTCAAAGGATCGATTTTCCGGCGATATCGTCTTCAACCTCGTAAGTTTCCGTCGACAACGAGTTTGACCACATCATTTTCCGGCAACACCGACTTCAACCACGAATTTTCGGCGCCGATGGAGCAGAATTTCCCCAACATTTTCGCTGATGGATACGGCTCCCGGGTAATTTTCACGTTTCCATCTTTAGATTAATGTCGTATTGTTTATATTTAAGATTAAAATGTTACGAAAATGCAATTGATAACCTGCAATATATGTTCAAATTTAGATTTAGGATTCAAACGCGAAGATCCATTCCGCGCAGGGATAGGTCACTCCGCAGAGGGACCTTCGCGAATTGACGTATTCTCTCCGCGGAATGAATTAAAATGGGTAAAATGTGTTTCCGCGGAAGGATAGGTCACTCCGCAGAAGGGTCTCCGCGGAATGACTTATAACCTCCGCGGAATGACCTAAAATACCATTTTCCCCCTTTTTTCTACCCTTTTATATCAATTATTAATTAAATAAAAAGTACGTTGCTATTTATTTCCTAAACCGAATTAACTATGTAATTTTAAAACCTTGTTTTTTATTTTCAATTACTAACGTTTTATATTAAATATATGTTTTGTAGCATGATGATCTCGATCAAAATGCAGATTTAACTTTAAAAGGCGTGGTCGGAACGATAATTAAAGACCATTTTCCGCGCCTAACACAATCGCAACGAGCATTATTTGAAGCTTCACCGTTTGGAAGAGTCTTAGGAATGCATGTCCCCAATGGTGATCCCATACTTGTGCATTTGATGATGTTGCATGAAGTAAGATCTCAACAAGTGTTTGAAATAGGGAGGTTTTTTTTAAGATACAGGGGATGCAATTGAATTTTGGTGAAACTGAATATATTTTGATTAGTGGGTTAAGAGTTGGTCCTTATGTGGAAATACTCCATGACGAAAGAGGCCGGTCAAATTCAAATCTTCGTGTTCGGTTGTTCCCAAACATTACAGATGCACGTTTGCGGCTCAAAGATTTAGAAGACTACATTATATCTCTGAATTATTTGGCACTTCGGGATAAAGATGTTGTAATGCTTATCCAACTTGTTTTTATGTTGAAAGGTCTTCACGGACGGGACGTTAAAACGGGCATTCCCGCGGCAGTATACAAGCTTGCTGACAATATAGATGATTGGAACAGGTATTACATTTAAAAATTATGTATAAATACAATAATAATTATAATAAATATTGCAGGTTTGCATGGGGTACATATTTTTGGACCTATAATTCGGGGTTGATGCGTGGAATGTTTGAGAAAATAGAAAATTTTAGAATATTCAAGCAGGCCAATCCCGAATCGAAGAAAATACACAAGTATACCGTTTCCGGTTTTATGCTTCCGTTTAAGGTTAGTTTCTAATGTATTTAAATAGTTATCATACTTTCGTTTTTATTACCATAATAGCATTGTACTTCTGTTTGTACTATATAATATCGTTGTAGTTTCATTTTTATACTATAATAGCATCATACTTACCTTTTTTTCCATAGATATGGATTTTGGAGACGTTCCCAAAGGCAACACAATATTATATACGCATGCCGACATAATTGTCACGAATGAGGTCGTGGAGAAGAAAAACATCGTTATATTGGGTTCAATGTCGTCAAATAATCAACGTGTCTGTGGTATGCTTTTTATATTATAATTATATATAATTACAAATTCCATTTTTTTTCATGTTAAACTAACAATCTGATTTCTGTAGCCTAACAACCATCCTATTGTTGTCGTGGCAAACGAGACGGAGCTCATGTTGCCGTTTTATATTCGCTATGTGAATTGGACTCTTAACCATGAAGAATCTCCCCCACGACAACATAGTCCACCTATTGTTGCCTCGCCTCATCGAAGAAAGAAGTACAAGTCGGAAACATCTTCGACTGAAACAGCCACAAATGCTTCTACCTCGAAACAGCCTGAAGTAGAAAGAACTTTTATGTCAAGTGACACATCAACAAGGTCGGTAAAGAAGAAGAAGACGAACACAAAGGCATTGGTGAAGTGTTTGATACACATTGTGGCTGACTTAACTTCTAAAGTAGATCGTGTATTACAGAAAAAGATGAACCAAATACAGGGTTTGGAGAGGAGGAGGACATGGTAAATGAAGAGGATGAAGAAACATATTACCATGGTACACAGTTGCATTATGATGATACATTTACATATGGTATGGAGGGGGAAGTTGGGCGTACACCTACGGGGAAAAATGTTGAGCCGTCACCGGACGTGGGTCAACATGACAAAAAACAGTGTCTCTTATTGTTAGGTCGCAACGAACGAGGGGTGCTTCATGGTATCGGCGGACGCCGTTCACAGTGGTACAAAACTAATATTTTAAATTTGGTGTATTGATAAAATATTACGTTATTGATAATTATTTAACATTTAAATTTTTTAGATCCAATCCACACCAAAATTGAAGAAAATCACCAAACCAAGGAAAAAAAAGCAGTGGAGTGTCTCGAAAAAGCAAATGAAGACATTGTGAATGAAGAGAGTAATGATGTTTCAAATCATCTACTGTTAGACAATCTTTATGCTGCTAGTACGTTGGGTTTTTGGAAAGAATGAAATATGATCTCTTCCAACGTCGACACTACACACAGACTGTATATACTTCCACTGGATGTGGAGTTTTGGTTAAGGTTACTTGCAGTTAGTGACTCTGGGTGATTAATTTCTTTGGTAACATTCATTAAACTTTACTACTTTTTTAGACGATAATTTATATATATAATTGTAACATTTGTATCTTAAAATGTACAACATATTGCAATGTGGAGTGACGTGCTCATGGAAAGACGGCCGGCGGACGCAAGGTGGACGATATACCCTCAAGAACTCAATTTGCAACCCGAAAAATCATTTTTTTAAGAATGTAGCAAATGGTGTTGGAGGCTATCCTAAATGGAAGGATGTGGATATGGTTAGTTTAGTTTAATAATTATTTATTTATATGTATATAATATTACCAAATTTACTACTATTTTTTTGTTTGCAAGTTCTATTCCCCATAAACGTTGTTGGTGGCCATTGGTTTTTGACAGTGCTACATTTAAATACCTGGAAAGTACAAATTTATGATTCAACACGATTTATGAGTTTCTTATCAAAATACAAGATTGGTGGAGAATTCCAAAGTTTTGGGGATAGTATTATCTCAGAGCTAGATGTGATTGAGTACTGGAACGATTTCCCCGATGGACACAGAGAGAATGCAACTATGGAGTTTGTTGAAACTATAGATGCGCCGCAGAAGGAATACATCGAATATAGAGGGGATTGTGGAGTATTCGTATGCATGTTTATGGAAATGATTATTTCGGGGGTACCGGTGAAGATTGATAAGCCACGTAGAGATGCAGGGTTTCTCTATAGAAATAGGATGAAAAATATTATTTGGGACACTATATAACTTGATTTTAGGAACTTTGTATATATTAATATGAAATACATGTTTTTAGTTATTATGTTTAATATAAATATGTGTTTTATTTTTGTTATTATATTTGTTTCGTGGACTGCCAAGTCACTTCCGCGGAGTGCCATTTCATTATAAAATGACTCAAAAATATGTATCATTTCATCTAATCTATATCACTGCATCTACTTTGTATCTTTTACAATGGGTTCAAAACCATGGACCGCTGAGGTGTATTTGCTTCTAACTCGTGCATATATTAATGTCTACGAGAACAACAGTTTGGATGATACAATGTTTTGGCTCCTTTTAACCAATACCTTCAACACTGACGCTGAAACCACCTTAGAAAACCATCGCAACACGCTTGATATAGCAGCAAAATGGTATGAATTGAAAACAGAAGTTGTGTTATTCAACGATCTTTATAAGAAGATTGAAGACTCACGTGTGAATGATACTAAGGAAGACATACTGGAGGCGGCTAAAGAAGAATACAAATTCATTAGCAACGGAGAGATTTTCGACTATGAAGCCCCTTGGAATCTTTTGAAAGATCTCCCGTATTTTTAACTTTTACTGCATTTGTATTGCTTTATTTATATGTACTATGGTTATTTTTTGCGTTTGTATTATGTTATTTATACTTTATTTTTTGAAACATATGCACCAAAAAATATTACGATACATTCAAATAAGATGTAGGACTGACATACATTACATAAAACATTACAAACAAAAGAGTTGTCTACATGAAAAAAATGTTTATTTTTAATGAGATTCCAAACGTCCGTATACTCAAACTTATTTTTATCAAACTCGCAAAGGTAATATCCGTTCACGTCTTCAAAAAGTTTTTCATCGTCTGCATGAGAGCGTCACATTTTCTCATAATTGTATCATCGATTGAACCATGTGACGTTTTGCTTTAAATCCATCCATTTACTAAGAATATTAGGTTTTATTCGTTCTTGTCCTTCTCCCACCTCATGGTTGAACAAATCTATTAGGCGGGACCATTCATCACCAACAAAACAATGAGGGAGAGCCATTGTGTAACGCTCGATTCCAAGTATGAAATTATTTTTAAGTTGTTCATGGATTATCTTTGAACACGGCGTGGCGTCAGGGTTTTGCTCGCGGAGTTTAATGAATCAAAACGGCGTATTGTGGTGTCTCAACACGGCGTGTTGACGGCATGGAAGGAAACCCTAATTTTTAGGGTGTTGCACCCTATTTAAAGGCCTTAAGTCCTCATGGCTATCCTCCTTACCAACCTCCATTGTCACTAAAACCCTAATTCGTCCCTTAAGCTTTCTTGGTGGTATTCTTAAGCCTTGAGTGGATTCTTGTGGTTATTTTGCTCATTTCTAATGGAAGCTTGAATATTGAAGGTGCTTAGCTTGGAAGGAAGGTCATAGATCCAAAATCTCTCCACTTGTTGCAGTCTCTTTAAGGTATCAATTTCATACCTTGACTAGTAGATGTTTAGATCTCCTCATTTGGTGATTTGTTGTGTTTTTGGCCCCTATTTGGGTTGAAGAGTGCGATAAGTCGTTGTTGGGTTTTTTCATTCGAGATCTGTGTTGCATTGGACCCCTTGAGCTTAAAAATGCAAGCTTTATTTGGTCCTATGCATGCATTAAGTTCCTTTTTAAGCTTAAGAGCTTCATTTAGGCATGCATAAACGTAAAGTTGGCAACTTTACGTGGGTTTCTAGGTCAAGGAGGCCAGATCTATGTTTTGGGGCTTTGACTCATGAGTTGAGTGCTTATTGGTTAAGCCTTGTGTTATTAAGTGTAACATTTCAAACCTATGTAATAGTATAGGTCAATGTGTATTTCTTTTATAATAATAAAGAGAAATTTTAGCATAATGTGCATATTTACATAATTGACCATCAAAAATAAATTATTTAACAATCTCGATTGGAATGAACCAAGTGATAGAGATTGTAACAAGGTTTCCAAAAGCATAAAGAACACTAAAATCCGAGTTATAACGAAGAAGTTATGACCAATCGAAAATCCGCGACAAAACCGCCAAAACACTATTTAGTGTAAAAACTGAATTTTCAATAAAAGGCTTTTTAGCCTTAACAATCTAAATGAAAGTTGTAGTTTATGTTAAACCGAGAACATTCATAAAAAGAACGGAAAAATCTGACTTCGTATGAGGAAGTTATGATTTTTCTAAGTTTCAGTATAGCAGTGTACAACTAAAAACTCGAAATAAAGATCGAGCGATTTTTAGCCGACACAACCTAAACGAGAATTGAAGGTCTCGTCGGTAGTGGTACAACAGTAAAAAGACAGACAAAAACGGACGTCGGATGAAGAGGTTATGAATTTTTAACGGATTCCCGTCCGGGTCTGTTTAAAATAATAATATTAAAAATCAAGTCAAAATTAGCCAACGAAGTCTAAACGAAAGTCGTAGAGTATGATTTTACCTACGCGTGCATATAAAGAACGCAAAAAACGGAGCTCGTATGCGAAAGTTATGATTTTCGCAAGTTTTGGCACAAAAATAAAGAAAAATAGGAAAAACCGGGCAATTTCGCATGACACGTCACCCTCGCACGTGGCGGCTGCTGATTGGACCGAAGCCTTGCGTGGCACCTTCTGATTCGACCAGCCCCGCGGTCCAGTCATGCTCGGACAGCCTCGCACGAGACACCCCGGAGATGCCCCTCGGATGCCCCCTTCGCACGTGTCTTCTTCCCATTGGACCGAGGTCTGGTCTAATCCGAGCCTCCCACCTTGCGAGCCTGCGGTCCGAAGTAAGCCACTCCTTCGCCACCTGTCCGACACGTGTCAGCCTCGCATAGCCTCGGATCCGAGGCTTCGGCCTATATAAGGCATGCGAGGGCTTCCGATTATTTTACACTTTTCACCCCAAATTTCATTCTCTTTCATATTTTCCACTTCCACAAACTCATATACAACCCCTAAAGCCCCGGTATCAAGTCTCGAACCCTAAGCAAGCCTCGAAGCCCCGAGATTCCCGAGAAGTAACCTCTCTCTTGTCGAAACTCTGCCCGATTTGAGCCGGTTTCTCGACAAATAAACTCCTTTTCGTGAAACGAAACTCTGTCCGATTCACCATCTATCAAGTGAGTTCATACCCCCGTATTTTCATAATTTCTATTGTTTTAAGGGGGGGAATACAAGCATAACACAAGAACTTTGTGTTATAAAATCATGATTCAAATCATGATAAAACAACATTAAATCATCAAAAATACTCAAAACATTAAACTCTTTTATAATCTTATATTTTTCCCCAAAATTCATATTTGTATATATATATGTATATAAATAAGACTTAAAAGGCTTAGGACTGATAACTCATTCTGGGTCCTTTTCCTTGTTTGGATGTGGGCTTATAGTACCGGTTATTTGTCCGAGTGTCGTTTAAATTTTACTTATATATATAAAATTGTATATGTATATAAATATAAAAGTGATTTCATCAGTTTAACTACCTTTGTAACATGTTGAGCAAGGGATTACATGCAAACATAGTTAAATGCCGATTCAGAACGTACATATAAACTATAATAGGTCTAATTTATACATAGAATAATAATTCATGATTCAAGTATACTAGAATACACTGTTTTACAAGAAACTAGGGTTTTGATTCATAACAAATCAAGGGTTTACACTTATCAAATACATGTTCGGAATACTAATTCAAGAATATACTGTCAATCATTTATTTCAGAATGATTGGGTTTTGATTCAAGAACATACATGTTCGGAATACTAAATCAAGAACATACTGTCAATCATTTATTTCAGAATGATTGGGTTTTCATAACTAATATACATGTAACGTTTATATGCTTTTTATAAGACATTCAATTCAGGTTGTTTAATTCATTTTAGACAACCAAGGTAAAGCCCTGACATTATAACCAGAATCTCCAGCCCAGGGATCGAAACAAGTGTGTGTAGATCTATATCGGGATTGACAACCCCGCACTCAGGCTGCTAGCTACAGTCAGGCATACACGCTGATGAGTGACAATTATTATCAACAGTTTAAACGCCCACAAAGCGTTTGTTTCAGGCCATCCGTCATAGTATGGTTATAATAACTCATTAAAAAGATATTAACAATACGTTAGTGTATAACAACTAAACAAAAGTACACCTTCAAAGTACCAGTTTACATAATACAAAATACAATGGTTCAATACAGTTTTCAATAACAGCTGGTGGAGCCAGGCACACTCTCAGTACAAGTTTTTCATAAAGGAATACAAATACAAAACATTGATACAAAGTGAACGGTTTTATGGGAATAAAACTACTTTTCATATACAACAGAAAATATAGGATTTTCTGGAACAATTTACATATACAAGATACAGAGACATCCTTTAAACATAAACACTTATGCACTCACTCAACTTTATGTTGATACTCTCTTTTCAAATTACTTGTATTCTAAGGGAAATAATACACAGGTACTCCCCGAGATATTGAGAAGATGGAGCTATGTTGAGTCATATCTTCTTTTGTATAACTATATTTTGGTTCAATATACAATGATTGAACACATGTAAATACATATACCTTTTAAATACAATGGTTGTTTGTACTTTGATTACTATGATGCATGTGTTGTGATGCTACAATTGAAGTCCTCCACCCCCGGACGTTTCCGCCGTCTGGTTTGGGGGTGTGACATTAAGCCTTAGGGTTTGAGTTTTAGACCCTTTTTGGTAGTCCATATGGGCAAAGTTGGAAACTTTACCCTTCTAAGTCTCAATTGGATTTAGATCTGAGCTTGGGAACTCTTGGAGTCGAAGGAAACAGCTTAATGTATTAAGTTGTTGGAACTTGAGGCAACACGGCGTGTTTTCAAGGAAACACAGCGTGTTGGGTGGGATTTTCCCGCTTGTGAGGATAAAGGGGAATGCCGACGTGGTCTAAGGGAACCACGACGTGTTTGGGTCAAAATGGGCCGTTGACCTTGACCTTTGACTTTTGTTTTTGACCAAGTTTGACCTATAAGGGGGTGTTAAGGTATTTTGAGTTATATCTAAGAAATTGTTACTGTTTAGGTGTCGGGTAGAGCTGATATTCGGAGCCGAGACCTATTCAGCTATCGTTCAGATTTGGAGGTAAGTTTCCTCACTAAGTTTATTGGGTCTAAGGCACCAATGTCGGCCCTTATTGATTTTTCTAGGATGTTAGGAGTCTGAGTGACCCTTGCATGTGTTGTGTGCTGCTATGTATACCGGGCGGGGATCAATGTCTGGCGAGGCCCGATGACTGGAACATATGCTAGTGTTTATGATCATTATATGTGTTAGCATGACTATATGATATATATATATATATATATATATATATATATATATATATTGTATGTGTAGCGGGCGAGGCTCGATGTCGGGCAGGGGCCCAGTATGTGATTTATTATGTATGGTATGGGGTAGTTTAGGGAATTCACTAAGTTTTGTGCTTACGATTTTTAGTTTATGTTTCAGGTACTTCCAGTTCCAAGGGGAATGGCTCGGGATGATTGCATTGCACACACCATATGGATTCTGTTTATGGGACACACTCTGATTTTTATGATGTTTGAAATATTTATTTTATTGGGTTGTATGAACAACGTTTTGGAATACTGTTTTTACGTGAATTAAAAATGAAATTTTTGGATCATGTTTTTGGGATTTTACAAGTTGGTATCAGAGCCTTGGTTTGAGGGATTTGGGCACACTCTCGGGTATGTCTGAACTCAAACTGAAGATTTGGTAAAGTTTTTCAAAAGAAATATATTTTAAGAAAGTTTTTTTTTCTAAAATAAGAAAGGGCGTGGTGCATGCAATCAGCCGAGCTCAAGATCGTTGTCCCAAATTTCCCATACATGTTATTAATATGCTTTGATCTGTGAATCTGTGAATCGCATGCTAGTTAGGGCTAAGGATCTGCTCAGTTTTCGCATGATAGAATGCTAGGAGAGATGCCTTTGTGTGCCTGTTGTATGAGCCTGTAGACTTGCATGCTAGTATTGATCAATTAGTGATAAGATGGCCTTATTAGGTTATGCTTGGTTCTGATACTTGATGCTCGAATGCTGCTTGCTTTGTGCTTTTAGGAGTCCTAACTAGTTTCCGCTAACTAGTAAACGAATATGCTAAGTTACATATTATGAGAACTGGATAATTTTAGAGGGTTAGGTTTTAACTCTATTGCGCAGCTCTTGTTTGAGTCCAACCGTTGTAGTGTGAGACCTCTCATTCAAAGAATTATCTAGTTTTAGTGATATGTAATTGTATTCATGAGCTAGTAAGAGGAAGTTAGCTGGAGTTCCTTCTGCGGCTGATGGCAGAGAGTGGTATGGAGTTTGCCCTAGGAAAGCCTAGGATGAGATCTAGTGCTGGAGCCTTATCTAGTGAGGGAAGGTTGTATGGATATAGAGTAACTTGGTTGAGTTAAAGCAAGTCTTAAGGAAAGTACGGATAGATGTGGAAGGTAGTGTGGGCCCGTACTACTGGAAGCAGAGGATCTGTACTCGATTCAAGGAGAGCTGCGATAAAATCAGGGAGCTTGTAGAGTTGTGATTTCCCCGATATGTATTTCTATGTGTGTGTTCTAATGGTTTATATGGTCTATTTTCAGTATGGTAGTATTGCGGGGCAGACATGTTGGCAGTTCTGGTGCCGGTAAGGGTTCAGACTCAGGATCTGGGGCTGGGCAGCTCAATGAGCAGACTAGGGAGTTTCTCTCGTCAGAGATTACTCGTTGCATTCTTGATCAGACTCCTGTGATCTTTGGCTCGGTCAAGGGGGTATCTTAGAGGTTTTGGATGAGCGGTTGAGCTCGTTTCGTTTTGAGATGATGACACTAGCAGGAGCACGATATTTGACTTTCAGGGAGTTCCGGGCATGTGCGGCTTCAGATTATCATGGGGTGAAGGACCTCATTGCAAGCAGGCGGTGGTTAGTAGATGTTGCTAACTCTTTCGACACCAGTCGTTGTACCAAGAGGGACAAGGTCAGACTAGCTTCCTGCCTTTTGAAGGACAGGGCACGAGACTGGTGGGAGGAGGTTGGCCGTGCGGTGGGTGATGATGCTATTGATGGGATGACCTGGGATGATTTTTCGACCAGGTTCCGAGCTGAGTTCGTACCGATTATTGAGGTGCAGCAGCTGGTGCGAGAGTTCCAGGACCTCCGCCAGACTACTGAGATGGTGGCCGAGATCACTACAATGTTCAGGGAGAGGGCACTTATGGTTCCATAGTATGTGGCGGACAGGGAGATGAAGAAGGCCCGATATCATGACATGAGATGCCGAGGAGCGACATTTGGTAGTTTGTGAGCCGATCCATTTGCAGGACGCTAGAGGATATGATCGCTCGGGTTACGGAGAGGGATATTGACCTGGAGATGGAGAGGAAGAGGAAGCCAGATGAGGTTCAGACATCAGGTGGTTCGAGAAAGAGGCCCAAGGTATCAGATTCTAGATCGAGGGGCCATTAGGGTCATACCCGCTGTGGTAAGTGTGACAGGACGCACGAGGGATTGTACAGGAGTGGTGGTGGTTTTGGCTGCTTCAAGTGCGGCCAGATGGGTCATTATAGCAGGGATTGTACTACTACCACCATCCAGGGATCAGACCTGATTTGCTTTCATTGCAATCAGAGGGGCCACAAGAAGGCCCAATGTCTGAGTTTGGCTGCAGCAGGACTGGTGTCTGCACCCGTTCCGGCGACTCTTCGGAATACTAACGACCATCACGGCTAAGCAGATGCGCCTGTGGTGAAGTGCAGGGCTTTCCAGCTGACGGCAGAGGAGGCACGTGCAGCTCCCGATGTGGGGATGGGTATGTATCTTCTCCTTATCTCTTTATTTATATTGAATTTCTTGCTTATGTGTATATGTTTTATTTTAGGATCGTTCTTCGTTAACGGTTTCTCTGCTTTAGTGTTGTTTGATTCGGGGGCTACCCGATCCTTTGTATTGCTTGCGTTTAGCAAGAGATTTGTTGGAGCTCTGGGGGATCTGGATTGTCCTCTTGATGTTGAGATTACTGATGATAGGACGATTCGGGTTGCGAGGATTCATCGGGGTTGTACCCTTCAGTTATTTAGAGAGCGGTATCCGGTTGATCTGGTTCCCATTCCTTTGCGTGGGAACAAGGTTATCGTGGGCATGGATTGGCTGAGCCCTAATGTGGGCAGTGATCGACTATGAGTAGCAGTTAATTCGGGTTCGGACCCCAAGTGGGGGAGATTTGGTGATTCAGGGTGAGAGACCGCAGCGTGGGCCGATTATGTGTTTCGCAGCAAGGGCCAGGCGCTATCTTCATCAAGGTTAAGACAAAGTCGGTCTTACCGTTAGTAGGCCTCATTCATGAAGTCGGTCTATAAGGGGGATATAAGGACAAAGAATATGTCCTTGATAAAGAGCTTAAGGAGATTGATGTCACCACTGCTACTCCCGAACAAATCACTGAACATACTACTCATGAGAGGGATGCGAGAAAGGTGTCGTGTCTTATGATTGCAACCATGACTGTTGCGCTGCAGAAGTCCTATGAGGACTACTATCCTTATGAAATGTATCATGATTTGATGGAAAGATACCATCAAAGTGCTCGGGAGGAGAGGTATGAGATCATTGCCTCCATGATCACAACCAAAATGAAGGATGGTGAACCCATCACGACCCACTTGCAGAAGATGCAGAGATTCGTGGACCGCTTGCTTAAATTAAATGTTAATTTTGATGAAGAGTTGGCCATAGATATTATTCTACACTCTTTACCTTCTTGTTATGATCAGTTTCGTATGACTTAGCATATGAACAAGGATGAGGTCACTTTTAGCATTCTTCAAGGCCTTCTTAGGACTGCAGAAAGCAATCTGAAAGGCAAGTCGGTTGTGTCTACTCCTACTACTTCTGCCCCTGTTCTGGAAATTGGGCATGGGAAGGGAAAGAAGAGGAAGGATCCCTACAAGAGTAGAAACGGAAAGTCTCTTGATGGATCCTCTTCAAGTGGGACCAAAGTTGGTTCTGTTAATCCCTCTTCCAATCCTAAGGAAGCAGAGTGCTTCCACCGTCATGATAAAGGGCAGTGGAAACGAAGCTGCCCCAAGTACTTGCAGGACATAAAGGATGGGAAGATCAAACCCTCATTTGCAAGTATTTACACTATTCAATCTAATAACTCATCACATGCTAATTCTTAGGTCCTTGATACAGGTTGTGGTATTCATATTTGTTCTGATTTGCAGGGACTAAAAATAAGTAGGGACGTGGAGCACGGGAAGATAAACTTAATCATGGGAAATAGGAAAGTATCGCCTGTGACCAAGATTGGAGTTTATTCTTTACTTCTTATTAATGGTTTAAATTTAGATTTGAATAATTGTTGTTACTCGGCCGATATGGCGAGAAATGTTATTTCCTTTCAGAGTTTGTATAAACAAGGTTTTATCTTTTCCTTTAATAATGAAAATGGTGGTATTTATGCTTATTGTAATGGTGTATTTTATTTTGAAGCATTACCTTGCAATGGTATATATGAAACTGTGATGTTTGTAGATAACTTAGGAAATAATGTGTTGAATATTGATTCTTCCAATGATTTGGATAAAGCATGCTTGTGGCAATGTTGTCTTGGACATGTCAACAAGAAGTGCATAACCCAACTCCAAAAGGATGGAGTTTTGGAGTCATTCGACTTAAAGTCGGATGACACTTGCGAATCTTATTTACTTGGAAAGATGACCAAGTTACCATTCACTGGTACTTGTGAAAGGGGTGAAGGTCTGTTGGATCTCATACACACTGATGTGTGTGGACCATTCAGAACCGCCACAAGGGATGCTAACTGCTTCTATGTGAATTTTACTGATGAATATAGTAGATATGGGTATATTTACTTAATCAAGCATAAGTCAGAAACCTTTGAAAAGTTCAAAGAGTTTAAGAAAGAAGTGGAGAATCAATTGGGCAGGAAGATAAAGATGTTGCGATCTATCGTGGAGGAGAGTATCTTAGTATCGAGTTCCTTGACTATCGTAAGGAATGTGGAATTGTTTCACAATTGACGCCACAGCTTACTGGTGTGGCTGAGAGGCGTAATAGAACCTTGGTAGACATGGTTCGTTCCATGATAAGTCGAGTTTCGTTACCTATCTCATTCTGGGGGTATGCCTTAGATACTGTCGCCCATATCCTTAATCTAGTCTGTACCAAAAAGGTTTCCAAAACACCTCACGAGATGTGGACATGGAAAGTTCCCACATTAGACCACATCAAAGTTTGGGGTTGCGAGGCTTTTTTGAGAAAATAAACTCACGAAAAGCTCGAACCTCGGAGTGAGCGATGTATTTTCATCGACTACCCACATAAATCCTTTGGATACCTTTTCTATAGACCAAGTGACAATGTTGTCTTCGTTGCAAGGAGAGGAGTCTTTCGCTAGAGAGAACTCATAAACCAAGGAAACAGTGGGAGGCAAATTGACCTTGAAGAGCTTCAAGAGTAAAGTGGTGAAGGAACCTCAAACACTAGCAATCAACCTGAGGAGGAAACTCCAGTTGATCCAATTGACGATTCCTTACCTCTGAGGCGTTCCGGTAGAGTTAGAAATACACCCGAGTTTATGGTTTCCATATTACTACTGAAGGTGATACATTTATCAATGATATCACACTGGTAAATTTGGATGAACCTAACAACTACAAGGAATCCATGGCAGGCCCCGAGTCTGCAAAATGGAAAGAGGTTATGGACAGCGAGATTCAGTCCATGTATGGCAATCAAGTTTGGAACTTGGTTGACAATGTACCGGGTCGTAAGACAATCGGGTGCAAATGGATCTTCAAGAAGAAGACCGACATAGATGGGAAAGTACACACATATAAAGCGCGACTGGTTGCGAAGGGCTTTACTCAAACTCTGGGAGTTGACTATAATGAGACCTTCTCACCAGTAGCGAAGATTAAATCAATAAGGGTTATGATAGCCATTGCTGCATTTCATGACTATGAAATATGGCAAATGGATGTCAAAACCGCTTTACTTAATGGAAAGTTGGATGAGGATGTTTACATGAGTCAGCCAGAGGGTTTTCTCAATTCAAAGTACCCTGATAGAGTGTGTAAGCTTGAGAAATCCATTTATGGATTGAAGCAAGCATCTCGCAGATGGAAAATTTGTTTTGATGAGAAAGTCAAAGATTTTGGATTTTCGAGAAGCGAGGATGAGTCATGTGTATATGTCAAAGCTAGTGGGAGTATAGTGAGCGTTCTGGTATTGTATGTAGATGACATACTGCTCATAGGAAATGACATCCCAACCCTGCAGGAGGTTAAGTCCTGGCTTGGGAAGTGTTTCGCTATGAAGGACCTCGGAGAAGCTGCTTATATCCTAGGGATAAGGATATTGAGAGACAAAAGTAAAAGGCTAATAGGACTTAGTCAAAGTATCTACTTGGACAAGGTATTGAAATGTTTTAGCATGGAGAACTCCAAGAAAGGTCACCTACCTATCCTAAGCAATACCAAACTGAGTAAGACTCAGAGTCCGAGTACAGAGGCTGAGATAGCAGAGATGAGTCGAATACCATATGCTTCTGCAGTTGGCTCAATCATGTATGCTATGACTTGTACTCGCCCTGATGTGGCCTTTGCTTTGAGCATGGTCAGCAGATATCAAGGGAATCTTGGTAAAGCTCTTTGGATTGCGGTTAAGAACATTCTCAAGTACCTACGGAGGACTAAGGACTAGGTCCTTACCCTTGGTGGGAGTGGTGACTTGAGAGTGACAGGGTATAGCGACGCCAGTTTTCAAACCGACCGAGATAATTTCCGCTCTCATTCGGGCTGGGTGTTTACCCTGAATGGAGGAGCAGTGACATGGAAAAGTTCCAAGCAGGAGACTGTAGCTGAATCAACGTGTGAATAAGAGTAAATAGCAGCAAGCGAAGCATCGAAGGAGGCAATATGGTTGATAAACTTCATTGGAGACCTTGGAGTCATTCCATCCATAAAGGAGCCTATGGAGATTTTCTGTGATAATGAAGGGGCGGTTCCCTTAATCAAGGAACCGAGAGATCATGGTAGATCCATGCATATCGACAAAAAATACCACTTCATAAGACATCAAGTAGAAGAAGGACACCTCGTGGTAAAGGGGATATCGTCGGAGGACAACCCATCAGATCCTCTTACAATGGGACTGACTTGGGTTAAGCACTTGCAGCATGCAAGGGGCATTGGGCTAACGGACGATATTAGTTTTAGTGGTTAGATAAATAGAAACTTGTAATAGTTAAATTGTAATTGACATTTGATGATTAAATAAAAGGAGTTTTATTTATAAGTAAAGTTATTGTCTTGTGCCATATATTTAATATTGTTTCACTTTGCATGTTTTGACTTCCAGAATAATAAAATTATGATTATTATTATTATTCAAACTATCCACAGTCGATCATACGTTGGAAGTAAGTATGAAAGAAGACTGTCATGAGTTGGCTTGTATATTGTCTAAGGAGTTAGGCATAGCAACAATTTGCTACACCATTCATGAGTACTTCTGAAATAAGATTTGAGTATTGGATCAACCCGTGCTCACCTGAATTACTTCATGGAATTTATCACGAGTAATTGTGAGACAATAATATCATATAGTCTTCAAACCAGGATATATGACTTGTTGACTACGAGTCGGTTGTGCATTGATGGCATGAAAACACATCAGTAACTTGATGTTATAAAATGTGTCGTTGTGCATGATTTGATGAGTAGTTAGTACAAGAATATAATGTCGAATTTTATCTATTCCTTTTATCCTAAGAGGATTAAAAGCGATATCTTGGGCCCCTCTATGATTCTGTTTTGACTTATGTGTCGGGCCCGGTCAGAACTAAATTGATGTGTTCGGTTATGTTCTATATCAGACGAATAAGAAATCGGGAAACAAACTGCTGGACAATAATTATGACATTGTTCCATGTATTTGTCTAGCTGATATCTTGAGAACAGAGGAGTATATGATCCCTTATCTAAAGGATGCGTCACTGACTGGGTCAGAGTTGACAGCGGCTTTTGAAAACTTACGATTGCTAAGTCGGATCCTGAAGTTACATTGGCAGCTATAGTTATTAGACTTATCCAAGTGGGAGACTGTTGGATTTGGTGTCTAAGCCCATAACTATAATTGGGATGTGCTTGACCCGATTGTAGCATGGTCCCTTTTTGGGTTGCCTTCACCAGTGCAATTTGATAGGAAGGATTTTGAAGAATAAGGTTATTTATGATTTATTAATATATTGCAAGTATTATATATTAAGATTATTTAATTAGTATTGATCAAGAATTAATTTGGAATTAATTTTGTGATCAAAAGAGACTAATTAAATACATGGGGATTGATTATGTAAATCAATGATTCTTGTAATGTAGGCTAATGATCCATGACTATATGGTTGAGCTAAACCAATAAGATAATCCATGGATAGTCCATGGAGGTTAACCCATGGAGCATAAGAATGTGAAAAGTCATGGAGCATTATGGTTTACAAAGTGTAACCCTAGTATTTGCCACATTATAAATAGTGCCCCCATAAGCCAAAATCGGCTACACACTCTTTGGAGTCAAGAATCTTATTCTCCTAAAACCTCCTCTTGCATTTTGGTTTTTGTGAACCAATAGAGGCATCACACTTGAGGTGCTCAAGCTTTCAAAGGTCAATAACTCTACCCTACTCAAGAGGTAAGCATCCAAACTAAGTTTTATATTATATAGCTTCAATTGTATGCTAGCTAGGGAGAATGCTTTGGAAAATTGAAAATGCATGTATAATTAGAGAAAACATAGATCCAAAGCATTTAGGGTTGCATGTGCACCATAGGAGTGTTACAGTGCTCAAAACCCAACAGACACAATATTGAATCGTAACAAGGTTTGCATGCAAACACAAGTTTGTATAAGATGAACAACACAAGTGAAGAGGACTCGGTTAAGTATGAGTTAAGATAACTTAAGATATAGAGATGAACAATCTGATATTGATAAACATTTAGTGATCGATTGATTGTTGATAATTGGTAAATTGTTAAGGAATAGAGGAAGTGGGATGCTCTATTTATAGAGTCCCAAAAGGTACATCAAAGAGTAAAATAATCTAAAAGTGACTGACTACGATGACCGTGAATGGTTCATTGGATATTACACGAAATATAAGCAATGTCAGTAAAGTAACTTAAACTATCTTCATGCATATATTCACTATGCGGTTCATCTTCAACTCTGCGGGTCACTAAGGACAAGAAACAGTCTCCGGTAGTATCTTCTCTACAGTATCATCATTGCAAAAGTCTGTGGTTCCTTTTAGCTGAAGAGGGTCACTTTTCGTTTCAACAATTTCCCCCAAAGTGACCTCTCAACTATTTTCTTCACTTGTTCATCTTAAGGAACTTGATGATAATCCACCAAATTTTCTAGACTTCGAAAAGCCATTGGATCCTTCTTGTAATCTCGAACTTGACTTCATCAGTTGTGTGAATTGATCTTTGCATTAAAGCCAGATTGACATCCAGTTGCTTATTTGTAAGACGGTGGATTGCGGTTACCGGAATGAAGTACTTGGGACCATATTGATTCTTTTTGTACACAATCCTTAGCTCAGGGTAGTTTGTAGCACCAAGGGTCATTTCTTGAAAACCTTCAGTGATGGTTGGCACATGCTCAAAAGGAGGGAAATCATACTTATTGGCAAGAACAAGATGTATTTCAGCATCGATTTTTCCAAAGTCACATACCAATGCCTTCAAGAATTCACAGGCCCTTTCAAAGGCAAGCTTCATCTTGGGATATTTTTCATCCTTAAGCTGAATCACCCGAGCTATCAAAAATATCTCTTCGGGATTCATGTACACAAAATCAGCCTGAGATCTGACATACTCTTCTCCTCTTCGGGTCAAGGTGTATTGGAAAAAAAATCATATTTCATGAATTTTATAACTTTATAGTTCTTCACCCCGTCTGGTCTATCGTTGGACCAGATGTTCTCAAATTTAGAACCATGTTTTGCATGGAAGAGGTTCAGGCATTCAAACTCCATAGGGAGTCTTCTGTCATTAGGAATGCTAAGATCAAGAGATTGAAAGACTGATAAAAACTTGGAATTTGGAGATATGGGGATGTCCCAATAAGCATCTGATGGTGGTTCAGCATATGTGAGGATTGACCTATAATCAGAATCCAACAGTCTGCGGGTAGGGTTTACCCATGAATTTATTAAAGACTCATCAAACATAGTATCAAACCCTTGAGCTCTCCATATCTGTTCTACAAACTTGGCAGCCCTCCAGTCACTTTTCTTTTGAGTTGTAGTGGGAGTGTCATGAGTATGGTCAAATGACATTTCTTCTTCTAAGTTCTTGAGACGAGGAGGAGTTTGTTGAAGTTGGAATTTGAGTAGATGACCGTGGAGTTGGTTCTTTGTTGACCTATGTGGTTGGAGGTTGGTTCTGAGGAGGAGTTTGTTCTCTGCGGTGCACTGGAGAAGGTGGATCTTGAGGACGAGTGATAGAGTGGTTAACTGATTGATTTTTTGACTTTGAAGATTCAGAAACCGTTTCAATTCTGATTTGATTTTGATTTCCATGATCACTTCCCCGTTTTGAGGAAGCAGGCTCCATCTGCTCCTTAAACCAATGTTTCAATTCATCGATCTTTTGAAATGTGGCATCGAAATGAGTTTTCATTTGAGCACACACTTGTTGGTTGTTGGAGATCTCAGGATGGAAAAGATGTTGATAAATCTCCTTTGTGAGACGGAGGATTTCATCAACACTCTGTTTGGTGGTGAGTGATCTTCTTAATCCCTTGATTGTTTCTTGGAGCACCAAAAACCCTGATTCATATGCGGTGTGAGTTTCATCAACAAGTTGCTTTGAGTTGCTTGCTTGAGTTTAAAGGGTTTTTTGGAGATCGGTTTTTAATTCTTTCACTTCCTTGATGAAGTCTTCAACCTTGGACATGAATTTGTTGTGGTCTGCAGTCCTTCGATTATCTAGGTTCCTGATGCCTATTTCTATCCGTAGAAGAATCCTCTCTACAGTCATTCTTTCTCTTGTTTCCAAGATCTCAACATGATCAGTTAGTAATTTTGTGGTTGGAGTCTCAGTGCTCTGCGAGGTCTTAGAAGAGACTGCAGTTAAGATTTGATCGACTTTAGCTTGAAGTTCGAGGAATTCTTTTCTGGAAACAACTATCTTCTTTTTCTTCTTTTGATTGGGCTTTGAAGTGGAATGCTAAGAACCACTTTATTCATCATCATCGACAACCATAATGAAGTCTTCGGAAGGAGGAGGCTGTTGAACATCATCGAGATTATCATCATCAAGACCAAACATTGGGGCATAGCTGATCTCGATTGTGGTACCATCTTCGTTGGAATCATGAGCTTCATTTTTTAGGGGAGGCTGAGAAGTACCAACAACATTCTCCATTTCCTGGATCTTTTGAACAGTGTTATCCATTTCATACATCCACTGCTGAATGGTGAGAATGGCATGCACTGTCTTGGCATTGGTTATCATGGTGGCCCAATATTTCGCCTCTAGGAGACGAGATTCATCCTTTTGTTGTTTTTGTTGCACCTGTTGAGCTTTTCTTGCCTGCATGGCCCTTTTAAATGCTTCAAACTTTCTTTCTCCAAACTCTATTTTTGGGAGGTATCGGGACCACGAGTCGTCGGATGCATACCCGTCAAATCCTTTGTTCACCGAGGTGTCCCTCGGGTTCATGGATCCCTGCACATTTGTGCTCACCATGCCTAAACCGCTTGAGTGTAATGAAGGCGGTACAAGATCTCCATAGCTTCCTTGGTCTCCTTGATCTAAAATCAAGTTTGGCCTCAGCTCTGTTCCGGCTAGGGCTTCGAAAGAAGTGTCATGCGGTGCAACATGTGTTTGATCTATTTGTGTGACATGAACAAAAATGGAGTGCAACTCCTCGGTAGTAAAAATGTGCAATCGTGAAGCCCTGGAGACCTTAGGGCAAGTATTCACATCTGGATCCATGTGGGTTCTATATGGGGGTCTATCTCCATTATGAGATGAAACTGATACACTCACTGTATCAGAGTGGTGAGTTGGGGTTCTTGCAAGTGTTGGTTATGAGCAAAACAACATTTATGTGGTGTTCATGCAAACTCTAATGCTTGGATCTAGTTTTTCTAATTGTACATGAAACAATTGTCCAAGAATTGAAAACCCTAATCTAGCATACAAAAAAATGAAATTAACATCTAATAAACAAGTTAGAACGTTACCTTTGATTGTTGCTTGAAGATCTTGAGCTTTTGAGAAACCTAGCACCGCAAATGCGATGCCTCTAATGAATCACAAACACCAAAAGCAATTGGATGATCTTGGAGAGAAGGGAAGGCTAAAATCGACTCTTAGAAACTCTAGGGTTCAAGTGGTAGCCGAATTGGGGAGCCCGAGTGTTCCTTATATAGCTGAGGAATTAGGGTTTCTGTCAAAGACCTCATCCGGTTGCTTAGGCTCTAAGCAGCCCACAACAATCTTCCAGAATCAAGCCCCTTGGATGAAATCCTTATGAGCTCCCATAAGATTTCGTCCAACCCCTTTCCAAGGTTCCTCAGCTCAAAATGCAAGTATCTTATAATTACAATATCAGCCCCCCAAGTTTAATTAATATCTTTTGACCTCAAATTTAATTCTAAATTAATTCTTGACCAATATTAATTAAACAAATATGATTTCTCCTTTAATATATTATTCATATAATATATTATTAAACCATAATAACCTCTTTCTCCATTATTCATCCAGTCAAGTTGCTCTGGTGAAGGCAACCCAAAAGGACCATGCTACACCCGGGTCAAGTACATACCAAATATAGTTATGGCTTAGACACCTAATCCAACAGCAAGTGAGTCTATAATGACTCGAATGTCTGTGGGAGTCTTTTGAGAGACTCCGACATTTTCCTTGGTTTGCATTTGGCTGTGACTTGGGGTAAGCTTCAATTTCTTCCTTCTAAAAATGTCTATGGATTCCGAAGGCTCATCTTGGTTGTCATCAACAACATTAACAAGGGATTAAGAGCCTTGGAAATGGAAGGTTGAGCTTTAGGATTAGACTTTGCGGCCTTAGCCTTTCTCTTCTTTGAGGGACCAACTCCCTTAGTGACAACGTTCACTTGTGTTTTCCTTGATATTGCAAGGTATTTAACCCTTTTTGGTTTTGGCTGCGGGTCCTGGACTGCGGTAGGCTGATTGGGTCTTGGCAGGGAAGAGTGATATGGGGCAATATCACTCGTAGCCATAATATGATCAGCCACCTCTATGGTAGTAAGTCCAATGGACTCAAGAATATACATAGGAAAACAACGAATGGGACCAAAAAGAGATTGATCTTTGGAAGGATTGTACCTTTTAAGATCGCGATCAGAAAACAGATTGGTGTAGTTTCCCATGCTAATATTAGCATCTTTGTGAAGATCAACAAGGCATAATGACAAGAACCTAGCAAATATGATTTCTGCCATGCCTTCCTTCGAGGCATCCTTGGAGATGTACTACAGAAAACCATCCAAGGTGATTTGCCCAAAGTTGACAGCATTACCAGTGATGATACTCCAAACTATGTCCAGTAGTTGCTTTCCCATGTTGTCTGTCCCTCTTGTTCTACCTGAGAGACAACGAATCACAAAATGACAAACGAATTGCCAAACAGCAGGCAATTTGCTCTTCTTGAATTCTCCTATGCCTTTGAGTTTCACCTGGTACCCCATCTTGTACAGAGTAGAAAATACATCTGTTGTGCTTGGAGAGTAGAACTTTGTAAAAGGAAGCACCCTTAGGTTGATTGCAACAAGGAACTTTTCTTTGGTCAAAATCACCAAAGAATCATCAATGAGATTGAGATGAACTTCTTGAGGTTTTTCATAAGGTCTGAATGCAGAGAATGCACATTTGAACAGAACTTCTTGTGGTACAGCTTCAGTAAAGGAATCGAAAGCTCCACACAGAGGGTGAGTTGGAAGAAACGTGATCATTAGCTTGATTGCTTCATTGTACGATGGATGATCTTCAAAGATTCCTCTATAATTGTTGGCTGGAATTAATGGAGTTAGGTCTTTGATCGTGGATTCTGACCCAGTTGGTCGTGTTGAACCAGAGGCTTTGGACCGTTTCTTCGAGATGCCTGATTTCACCATTGTTGCAGGAATCGATTGAAGAACTTGCTCAAAAGTGTTTTTGCAAGAAGGTGAAGAAGATGAAGTTCTTCGAATGAGAGTGCAGAAAGCGTAAAAGCTCTCTTGAGAGTGTAGGAATCGATTTAATTACAACTATTAAAGTTAAAAACCTTTGGGTTTTTACCATTGTCATATTAAATTAAATAAGTCAAAAAGAAAACATTTTCTGGGAAAAGAGGACCATTTAATGCTATGCAGGCCCATGATGACATGCCTGTTAAACGTGGGGTGAGAAATGGGTTTATCCGTTGTAAAAATGAGGAAGTGGAATAGATTAGACCCCAACAGTTGCTTGATGTGATTGGAAAGGATTTGCAAAAAGATTTTATTAAAGGAAAATTGGTTTATATCCTTTTTATCCAAAAATAGGTCGGACTGAGAAAAGTCATTTGAAAAGAGATTGAAGAATCATGTGTGACAAAATGAATGTTTGAATAATGTTTTTAATTTCATTAAGTAGCACACATTTTCATTTAAGGCATTTATAAGGTAATGATTGCGGGTTCATTTAATACGTCTGCGGTAGATGAGAACTGAAAAAAAACTAGATCGTGAAGGTTAGAAATAAAAGAAATAAGGAGACCCAAGGAGTATATAGATCATAAGTGAATTCAGTAGACAAAGTATACCGAGGAGAAATTATGAAGTGTATACTATATTAGTTAATCTAGAAAGAGACCGCGGTGAGTAAAGTGCTTCAAGAGTTTTGTTTTGAAAAGAAAAGAAGCAGTTTATTCATACCCGGAGACCTAATAAGGTATGCGGTACCTATCCTTTCACAAAGAACTGCGGGTCAAGGTTCATCATCCCTAACATTTCCAAAAATCCATTCAGTTTTGTGGAGTCGAGTGCTTTAGTGAAAACGTCAGCTATTTCCTCATGAGTTGGTACAAAAATAAGTTCAATGTTACCTTTGAGAATGTGGTCTTTGATGAAGTGGTACCGTAGTTCTATGTGTTTCGTCTTTGAGTGATGAATAGGATTATGAGAAATCGCTATTGCACTCTCTGAATCACAATAAATGGGCACCCGCAGCATCCTGTACCCGTAGTCTAAAAGTTGTTTCCTCATCCAAAGGACTTGGGAACAACAACTGGATACGGCCACATATTCAGCATCTGCGGTAGACAAAACACAGTTTTGTTTCCTCGAAGACAAGCTAACTAATCTTCCACCCAAAAACTGACATCCACACGAAGTGCTCTTTCGATCGAGTCTGCACCCGGCATGATCTGCGTATTTAAAAGCCTAAAGACTGAAGTCGTTACCCGCAGGGTACAAAATACCCAGGGCTTTACTCCCTTTTAGATACCTGAAGATCTGCTTGACTGCGGTCAAGTGAGATACTTTGGGATATGATTGGTATCTAGCACATAAACCCGTAGCAAACACAATGTCCGGTCGACTAGCAGTAACGTACATCAATGGGCCAATCATTCCTCGATATATCTTGTGATCAACTAACTCTCCGGTAGGGTGAGCTGAGATTTTATACCCAAAGGTCATAGGGACCTTTGCCGAGGAGCAACTATCCATTGAAAACTTCTTCAACAATTCAGTGGTGTATTTCTCTTGATGGATGAAAATCCCTTAAGGGACTTGTTTAACTTGAAGACCTAGAAAGAAATTAATCTCTCTATTCATGCTCATTTGAAACTTGCTTGTCATGATCTTTGCAAATTCATCCACCATTCCCTGATCCGTTGAACTGAAGATGATATCATCCACCTAATTTAAACAAGCATAAAATGTTTGTCAATTGCTCGTCTAAATAAAGTGGGATCAATCACACCTATTTGTACACTGAAAAGACAAGAAACTCTGAGAGAGTCTCATACCATGCTCTAGGTTCCTGCTTTAAACCGTATACCGCTTTCTCCAGCTTGTAACAATGATTTGGAAACTCTGAGCTTTCAAAGCCTGGAGGTTGTTGCAGAAATACTTCCTCTTTCAGTTCACTATTTAGGAAAGCACTTTTCACAATCATCTGATGGAACTTGATGTTTTTATGAGCTGCATACGCTAAGAAAATACGTATGGCTTCCATCCTTGCAACTGGTGCATATGTTTCATCGCAATCAACACCTTCAAGTTGACTATAGCCCTTTGCAACTAAGCGTGCTTTGTTTCATACCACCACACCGGATTCATCTAACTTTTTCTTGTAAACCCATCTTGTATCGACAACAGTGTGGCCTTTTGGCTTCAGTACCAATTTCCAAACTTTATTACATTCAAACTCAGGAAGTTCCTATTGCATTGCGATGATCCAATCGGGCTCCATGAGTGCTTCTTTTGTGGTTATGGGCTCGACCGATGACATGAATGTTGCATAGTGACAATGGTTATTTAAATCAGTAGAAGAATGAGTTTGAATACCTAAAGATGGGTTGCCGATGATTTGACCCGGTGGGTAATCTTTCGTCCAAATATGTAGACGTGGTTTATGATGGTCTGCGGCTGCATTTGAGAGAATATCCTCTATTTTAGAGGACTCTTCGGGTCTGCTTGAAGAACATAGTTCCCCCTCGATGTGAGAACAGCTCGCAGATGAATCTTGGATTGTTGGGATTGGTTCTGCGGTTGGTAATGGAAGTTCCCCCTAGATTGAAGATGGAAGTTCCCCTTGAACCGATGACGGTTCCCCCTGAACCAGTGATGTCGGTTCCCCCTGCACTGACGAGTGATTAATAATCCTTGGATCCGTTCTTGTATCAGTATTTTCAACTTCTTCATCCTCAGAGTCTTTAGACACGGTTGATTGATTGGTTAGTCTACGGGTAGGTGTTGGAGCAGTATCTTCAAAAACTGGAACCTCAATGCTTGTTACTTCCAAAGCAATTGAATTTTCCCCCTCAACCGACGAGGTGGAAGTGTTGAATGACGTTCCTTCAGACTGGATTGGTCCAGATACTTGTGCATGTTGTTGTTGTGCTACCGGAGACACCAAAATTTTTGAAAGATGTGTGGTCTCTGCGGGATCGAAGATGTCATCATAGTTAGCTTCAACTATGTTTAACGAACCCGATGATGTTGGGATATCACTTTCCAAGATGAACTTTGTTTTTGTTGAAGGAGTAGTGTTGCAGACGTAAGATTCATTGGATTTGACGTCAAAGCTTTCGACTATTAGTCTTATACGCCATATAAGAACCTTGTATGCAACTTTGTTGGTTGAATAACCCAGGAAAATGCATTCATCAGACTTTGGTGCAAACTTGTTAAGATGATCCTTGTTGTTGATCACAAAACACCTGCAACCAAAATGTGAAAGAATCGAAAATTGGGTTTTTGATTGTTGAGACCTTCATAGGGAGTCTTGTTGAGGCGTTTGCAAATGATGCTTCTATTCTGAACAAAGCATACAGTTGCCACTGCTTTCGCCCAGAAGTAGAGAGGTAATTTGGCAAAATTCAACATCGATCTAGCAACTTCGACCAATGTTCTATTTCTTCTCTCCACTACTCCATTTTGTTGTGGTATGTAAGGTGCCGAGAAGTTATGGCTGATTCCCTTGGAGACTAAAAAGCTATTTAAGAGCTGATTAGTAAACTCAGTGCCATTATCACTCCTTATCCGTCTGACTGGTAGTTTGATCTGAGGCTCTATTTCTTTGATGAAGTTGATCATGGTTTACGGTGTGACTGAATTAAGTCTCAAGAAGAATACCCAATTGAAACGAGTAAAGTCATCAACTATGACCATAATATATTTCTTGTGGTGAAGACTTGCTACGGTTGATGGATCGCAGAGATCGATGTGAAGGAGCTCTAGAGGTTCAACGATTGAAGAATCAACTATCAGAGGATGGCTACCCTTAGTTTGTTTACTACATTCATAGGTTGGGCACAAAGTATCGTTGTTGTACTTCAAGATTGGTAGTCCTTGGAATAACTCTCCGGTTACCAAGCTGTTGATGTATCTGAAGTTGAGGTGAGCAAGTTTGCGGTGCCATAACCGACTCACTTCAGACACTTCCTTTGACAGGAAACACAACTATGGTTTTCCGATGATCAAAGAGACACCCAATGGATAAATTGTCCCTTCGACTTTAGATTTGATCAAGCATGTGTTTCTGCCATTCGTCGTGATATAGCAATACTCACTATCGAACTCAACCTGATGACCATCTTTGCATAATTGACCCACACTGATCAAATTATGTTTTAGACCCTCTACTTAAGCAACTCGTTGAATAGAGAAGCTACCCATAGTCAATACTCCATACCCCTGATAATCTCGTTTATGTTGTTCCCAAAGGTGACGTGTCCACCACCACTGATTGGCCTGAAATCACGAAGGTATTCCAACCTTCCAGTCATGTGTAAGGAGCAGGCACTATCGATTGACAATTCTTCTTCTTGTTCCTCCTTGCACATTGCTTGCACAATCAGTTGGTTAGTTTGGGCACCCAAACAAGTTTGGAGCCCATAGTAATGTGGGAAACCTTTTTAACATCTGCATGCATGTGAGACTTGGAAACATATTTCTTTTTCCATGTTTGTTTGGGACCACGATGTGTTACATCTATTGGAGTTTTTCGAGTTAGGATTGGACAAGTCTTTGATGGCAGTGGATAAAAACAAAAATATAAGTTATTTTCATTAATCTACATACCATACTTAGTCAATGGTCTGGAGGGTGTGGTCTTTTGTTTTTGACTGGTCCGAGGTTGGTGTTTCTTGGAATTGTCCACTGGATTTTGAAAAGGTTTTCTGAAAGAGTTTGTCGTAGGTTTAGACTTTTTGACTGATGGAAGGGATTTCGAAATTTATGAAATGTGTAAAATACCCTTCATTTTTGTGTCTTTTAAGGAATTTGGTGATGTTGACTTGACCCTTTTTTGAAAATTTCAGTTTTATTTGAGTCAAGAGATTTAGTCACTGGACATGACTTTTTGCACGATCCATCAACTGCAGTGGATTTTGAAAAGTTTTTTTGTAGTGGTGGATTTTTCAAAATTCCTTTTGTTTGAAAACTTGGTCTGGTTTTTGAAATTTTTGTTCTTGGAATTAGCTTCCCGCTTTTCACGTCGGGATCTGATCTCCTTTTCCAGAGCCAATTTTGCTTCTACCTTTGGTGGAACAACATCAGAAACATTTGATTGAGGTTTTGTTGAAATTCTTTGTTTGAGGTAAAAATCGAGGACTTGAGTCATCAGAACTAGAAAGTTCATGACTCTGAGAACATTGTCCAAATTCAAAATTATCAATGGACAGCTCATGCATGATAGGCTGAAGAGTAGTTGTGCTTTTGACTGGGGTCTACGGTAGAGAGGATTGGAGTACCACATAGTAAGTCATTGGTGACTCTTTATTGGGACATGTCTTGGAAGGCAAGTATGGACAATCTACAACTAATTCGGGTCCTTCCAAAACAATTTCTTCGTCCACATCTGAATTGGGCTGAGAGCCGGGACAAATTGTGCCAATGATGGGTAAAAAATTATCTACATTACCCGACGATTCAGGAAGAATTTCCTCAATGACACAATTGTTGCTAAGTTCATGAAGTCTACCGAAGTGACATCTGATGTCTTCGGGATAAGTTTTGTCATTGACTGGATAATGGAAAGCCCGATTTGGTGGGACATAGGGACGATCAACATCAAACCGGGGAGGAGAATTCCCATCGGTAGAATACCCATTGGACCATCCTCAATTATAAGTGTTGTCTATGGTCCCATTGTTAACTAAGTTTTCAATTGCTTCACTTTCAGTAAATAGTTTTTCTATTAAACGATTTAAGCGTATAATTTTTTTCGGGCAAGATCCCGTTGATTCAAAGAAATATCTAATTGGGTTTCACTTAACACTCTAGCATCTTTTTCTAACAACAAATCCTTCTCTAACATAATTACCTTAAGCTTTTTGTCTTCTAGTCTTCCTCTCACATGGTACAGCTCTTGGGTCGCAATCTTCTTTTCATCTAGGGCTTTGTTGTAGTCTGTAAGGACAACAACACATGTGTCATTATGTCTTTCTAAATAAGGTTCACAATCATGCATGATGCAATCATTTGACTGAATCATAATTTTTACCTGTTCGACGATGTTGAGGGTTCCATCCTTTGCCATGTAGCAATAATTCTTCTGCAGGTTCGTTGATCCATCTTCCTCATTGGCTGCCACCATGAAAATGTTCCCTTTCTTCCTGTTGCTGTTAACCTCTTCATCTTCATCACATGAGGACCATACTTGATGATCCCTTCTCACTTGAGCAACATAAGCTCTTGCCTTTTCTTTTTCCTCCATTTCTTGAGCCATTCTGAGGTAGAATGCCTTGTCTTTTACCACGTTTGATTTGTAGTCTTTGGCAAAATGGTTTTCTGTGTGACACTTATGACAAACAATGACTCCGTCTTTGTGTTCGGTAGTGGTACCGGAGTCTGAAGGTTTGTTGGTCGGTGGGGTTTCTTTTGAAGAAGCATTATGTGGCTAAGATTGGTGATGAGGGTTTCTGGGACATCTTGGATGGTTGATCTGCGGATTAAAGTTGTGATTTAAGGGTGTTTTGGTGAATTATTGGTTTTTACGAAAGGATGGTGGTGGGAGTCTATTGAACTGTTGGTTGACCAGAGCAATGGCATTCTCAAAACTCTTCTTCGTCATCAAGTTCCGCATCAACTTCATACGATTGCGGTGAGCTGTCATATGAGTGTTGGTATGATGATTTTGTGGGATATGGGTACTGAGGAGTTTTGAACTATGGATTTTGAGCCAACAAAGCGAGTGGTCCACCAAGGTCTACACATTCCTTTAACACTATCGATTCTTGGGCTTGAAGTTCACCGTATAGCTTAAACAGTGAGAGATTTTGGATCTTTCTATCTCTTTGGACTATCATCTTAGCCGTAGTCCAATGTCTACCCAAACCATTCAGGAATTGTAGGTTTGTTTCGTGATTGCTTCTTACAGTGCCAATGTTTGAAAGTTTGGTGATAATGAGGTTGAATCTCTTGAAGGAGTCGTCAAGGCTTTCACCATGTAAGGATTTTAAGTTGGTGAATTCAATGAGAGTTGTTGTAAGCTTCTTGTCTTGAGCCTGTTCAGACCCTTGATAGAGATTTTTGAGAACATCCCATATCTCTTTATCCGATTCACAGTTGATGATGATGTCGAAGTTGTCAAGAGCAACACCACATGAGATTTCGTAGAAGGCTATTGCATCTTTCTCCATCTTCTCTAAGTCATCATTGGTAGGTCTGTTCATGGCTGCTTGACCTCCACCAAGTCTTGCTTGAGCACCGTCTTCTGCAATCGGAGTGAGAATAGGAACATGAGGTCCTTCTTCTATAGATCTCCACACATCTGTATCGAGCCTCTTTAGATATCTTTCCATTCTTTGGGACCAATGATGATACTCACTTGCAACGAGTATTGGGGCTCTATTAGATATACCAATACTGTTTGAAAAGCTTAGAGAATAAGCTTGTGCCATTTTACTTGTTTTTTTTTTGAAATTTTCTTATGAGCTTTAGTGGTATAAAAGGCCTTTTAAATCAGAGTTTTGAGAACAAAAGCTTTAATTTTGAAAGGAATTAAAAGGAAACCACTTTGGCTCTAATACCAATTGTTAAGAGAAAAACTTGAACAAAAGTTAGTAACGAGATAATAAGTTGCGGAGTTAAAGTTAATCTCAGTGGATCTTGTTAGCTGAACAATAATAATAGTTAGATTGCAGAAATGTAAGGAAAATAAATAGCAGCAAGTTTATATCAATAAGCAGTAAACAAGTAGACACAAGGTTGAATCGTAACAAGGTTTGCATGCAAACACAAGTTAGTATAAGATGAACAACACAAGTGAAGAGGGACTCAGTTAAGTATTAGTTAAGATAACTTAAGATATAGAGATAAACAATCTGATATTGATAAACATTCAGTGATCGATTGATTGTTGATAATTGGTAAATTAGTAAGGAATACATGAAGTGGGATGCTCTATTTATAGAGTCCCAAAAGTTACATCAAAGAGTAAAATAATCTAAAAGTGACTGACTACGGTGACCATGAATGGTTCACCGGATATTACACGGAATACAAGCAATGTCAGTAAAGTAACTTAAACTATCTTCATGCATATCTTCATTCTGCGGTTCATCTTCAACTCTGCGGGTCACTCAGGACAAGAAACAGTCTCTGGTAGTATCTTCTCTACGGTATCATCAATGCAAAAGTCTGTGGTTCCTTTTAGCTGAAGAGGGTCACTTTTTGTTTCAACAATCAGACCTAAAACCCTAATAGGCCAAGCCCATTGGCCCATAGGCCCATGAAAGGTGTCAACCAATCACAATCTGCCATGAAGCATCTTCTGGAACGTTCATTTATGTCATACAACCCATGAGCATCAGTAACACACATGATGGAGCATCATGAGCCATTGTGGCGCATCATCCATCATGGTGGCGAATCAAGGTGTATTCCTTGAGCATCTTCAACTTGATGGCATCCTTGGATAATATTGAGCATCATAGAGGACTTCATAGCATAAGTGGCTAATCAGAGATATCATGGAATATCAAGGAACCAAGTGGCGCATCCTTGCATCAAGATGGCGTATCAGGAATGTGGATGGTGCATCTTGATCAAGGGATGGTGCATCCTCTCCTAGGTCGGTGCATCCTCTTCCAAGTTGGCACCCCTCTTTCTCAAATGGCACATCTTGACTCCAAGTTGGCGCGTCCTCTCCATAAGGGCACATCCTTGTCCTTAATTTTATTTTGATTTCTATCTTACATGTAAAGATATATTACATAAACTATAAAAATAGTAAATTTTCATTTTATTAATTGAGCATTCCTGTTGATGGCGACGGTAAGTGGTGGTGGCGATGGCGATAGTAAGTGGTGGTGGTGGTGGTGGTTGGTAGTGGCGGTGATGGTGGTGGTGGTGGGTGGTAGCGGTAGTGACGATGAGTGGTGGTGGCAGTGGTGGTAGGTAGTGGTGGCGGTAGATGGTGGCAGTGGTAGGTGGTGGTGGTGGTGACGGTTACGGTTACGGGAGGTGGGTGGTGGCGGTAGTAGTAGCGGTAGTAGGTGGTGGTGGTGGTGGTAGCTGGTGGTGGTGGTGACAAGTGGTGGTGGTGGCGGTAGGTGGTAGCGGTAGCAATTGATTCTGGTGTTGGCGGTGGCGGTAGGTGTGTGGTGGTGGCGATAGCGGTGGTAGTTGGTGGTGGTGGATGATAGTGGTGATAGTGGCGGTAGGTGGGTGGTCGTGGTGACAGAGACGGTCGTAACATCCCAAAATTCATGACCAAAAATTCCATTTTTAAATAAGTAATTATAAAGCCATTTGTCTGAAAACATCATAGAAACAACCCATATCCAAAACCAATGTATCAATAGTCAAAACATGTCATGATAAATCATCATCAGAGTCATAATCCCAAAATCACTAGTGCGGAAATCATAGTGTGATGCACTGCAATCATGCCGACTCCTTTCCTCTCGAAGAAGAAGTACCTGAAACCAAAAGTGAAAACTGTAAGCACGAAGCTTAGTGAGTTCCCCCATCATACCAAATACCATACAAATAACATACTGTCAGGCATATCTGGGAGCCCGACCTACCGCTTCGGTCTCTTTCAACCGGTAACCGTGTAGCATATCTCGGTGTTGGCCTACCACTTCGGTCTCTTTCAACCGGTAACCGCCTAGCATATCTGGGTGCTGGCCTACCCCTTCGGTCTCTTTCAACCGGATACGAGGACTATTTCACCCCTACCACTACCATATAGCATCCGAGCATATAAACGCATAATCACATACCGCCTAGAGTATCTGGGTGTTGGCCTACCCCTTCGGTCTCTTTCAACCGGTTACGGGGACTATTTCACCCCTACCACTACCATATAGCATCCTATCATCATAACATACTAACTAATAAATCATAACAGATAGTGGCATACCAAATAATTATCACAAAGACAATCATCTAACTATAACAAGTACTAGTAGGCCGACATTGGTGCCTGCGACCCACTTCTATCGGTAAGGTAACTCACCTCACACTGCTGAAGTTCATTGCAGGAAATACTTAGTTGCTGTCCTGGCAACTCCCTGGGCTATCAATACCAAAATATCACCCAATTAGCAATTGGGTTCCAAACCATGATCCATAATCCTTACTTGGGGTGAAATGACCGTTTCACCCCCGACCCATCAAGGCCCAAACTATAAAATCCATGAAAGCCCATCAATGGCCCAATTTTCCACTTGGGCCTAAACCTTTACATGAAACCACCCTTTAGAACCTATTTTGTACTTCATAACCCTACAGGGGTCAACCTTGGTCAAATTCAAGTCAAGGTCAAAGTCAACATCCAAGTCAAAGTCAAAGTCAACGCTCTGAGCTGACTCAACTCGTTGAGTTACCCTTCAACTCGGCGAGTTCCCATAAATCACAGAATCGTGATTTTGCGATCCAACTCGTCGACTTCTTCCATGAACTCGTCGGGTTCTTCCTTATCAACAGAGTCGAGCCTTTTAAATCAACTCTTCGACTCCATCCTTGAACTTGTCGAGTTCTTTAGTCTGTTAGCCCCCTTCTTAACTCATTAAGTCCCTAGTCTTCAAATCAAGGCCCTATCTTCTGGATCCAAGCTGGAAATACGTCTGTAAGGGTAAAGTTTCCAACTTTACCCATTAAGGACCTCTCCCAACACATAAAACTCAAACCCTAACCCCAAAATGACATAGATCCAATTCCAAAGGCCATCAATACTTCAAGATAGACCATGAGGTCATAGATCTGGACTCAAGGGACAATTTGTTCACGTAAAGTTCCTTTCTTTACTTGCATGTATGGTATACTTGGCTCAAAAGACCAAAAAGATTGTCTACAAGTTGCATGGGACTTCCATGGCCATAAAGTTGGCACCTTTATGCCATGAAGTCCCCTAAAGACCCTAGATCTGAAGGGTTTGCCCACATGGGACGTCCAAATCCCAAAAACCAACATTCTTAGACCAAAACATGGAGAAAACACCCTAAAACTAGATCTAAGCATACTATAGACAAGGTAGGAGCTTTATACCTCAGATGAACCATAAATGAAGCTCAACTTTTGGATCTATTCTTATCCTACATGTCCTTACTCCTTCTTCAAGTATCTTCTTCTTCAAAATAACAAAGAATGCACAAAAATGGCTCAAAACTCTCAAAAGTGAATTAGGGTTTCGAGATTTAGGGTTTGGAACTTGGAGGCTAGAAATGAGGCCAATCCCTAAAGCTTAAGTTGTTTAAATAGGGTGCAAAATCCCGATTTTAGGGTTTCCCAAACCCAATCCAAATCGTCGAGTTGGTCCCCTCCAACTCGTTGAGTTGGTCTTCCAAAAACACGCGGCCTTGATTTCCAACACGTCGCGTTTTTCCCCATGGACTCGACGAGTTGGCTTTCTAATTGAGTATTTTTCTTTCCTTAATCGACCTTCTAGATTCCGGGTATTACAACTCTCCCCCACTTAAACTAGACTTCGTCCTCGAAGTCCACTGCAATCACCTACTCCAAAAACAGCTCACGTGCGAAGCTCGTGGCTCCCACTATTTTCCATGGACCAACTGGTGTTTCCTACGACTACTGACACCTTTCATCCCGAGGGTACAACCATCACCCCGCGCAATCAATGGTCTTCCTAATGCAACCGGAACTTCTATCCTGGATGTAGCACCCGAACCTTCAACCCTTGCAATCCATTTCTACCTTCTAAGACCTGAAATCTACCATAACCTGGCTTCCCGACGGCTCGTCCATGCTGAAACAACTCTCTGTTGATCTTTCAACTGATATCAACAATCATAACCCTTCCAAATCTGATCATACAAAGGCCTATACTGATCTACTAAAACCATCCTTGGAATAATTCTTCAAGCTCGGTGAAGAACGACTCCTAAATCTCTCAAATAAAACCAATGCCACTTCACCTGGAATCTGAAACCTAACGTCTCAGCGCTCTGACTCCCTGTCGAACCTGCCACCCAACTAACCTCATAGAGTCTCGCATCACACAAATTGCTTCCAATCCCTGACCACATTGTTATCATAAACGGGGCAAAATTACTGACCATAAACCGCTATAGAGCACTTATACTTGACAAAAGGCTCAAATAATCCTTCGAGTAGAAGATTCATCCCTGCAACGGTTAGACTCAGACGAGAGTTGCGCAACATGGTAAAATCAATTACTCTGAGATTATATAATCCCATTGCGAGAGACTTATCATTTCTTAATCAAGCAATTACTCCATCCATACCTGGAATCCTAAAACACTAATACTGCCCGAGACACTAGAACTGCCCGAAACATTGAACTGCCTAAAACACTGAACTGCCTGGAACACTGAACTGCCTGAAACAGTATGCTGCCTCCTGGCTACTTTCCAAAATCCACCGAGACCTCCCTGGTGTAACGCCCCGATTCTCAGGTATTGATTTTGTTATAAGATCTCTTTGAATTCAAGGTCTACTCGACAAGTCGGTTGCCTTGACTCGTCGAGTAGCAGCGGGTTGGTCCACGTGTTTAAGTGACCTACTCGCCGAGTCCGAGGAGGGACTCGACGAGTAGGAGCTGGAGGATGAAACCCTAATTTTCGGGGTTTTTCACCCTATTTAATGGATCATTTGGCCTCCTCAGCCTCCCCTCTACAGTCCCTTGTCATCTCAAACCCTAACTTTGTGTGTGTGTGCTTTCTTGGTGTGATAAGCTTAAAGAAGGATTTTGGTGGGAAAACACTTGAGGAAAACAAGTAAGCTAAAGCAAGGAATTTGTGGGGAATCAGAGAACTACTTCTGTGAGTACTCTTTTGAAGGTATCCAACTGTTCGATGGCTCATTTCTTCTTAGATCCCTTTTGGATGTTTTATTAGGAAGCTATTCGGGTGTTGGAGCTAAGATGTGAAGTTGCAAACTTCAGATCTGAACTTTCTTTGGTCTCTAAGGCCATAAAGTTGCCATCTTTGACAAGTATGGACCTCCCCTCAAGTGTTAGACCTCATTGCAAACTTGGTTTTGTCATTTTAGAGCTTTAAAGTTTTGCATGCACGTAAAGTTTGCAACTTTACGTGAAAAACATGCCCTAGGAGCTTAGATCTGCAATATGGAGCCTTTGTATGGCTTAGAAAGCACCTGTATGGGTGAAGGACTGAAGGGACTCGGCGAGTTGCATGGTCGACTCGGCGATTCACATGAAGATGGTCCTGCACTCGACGAGTTGGATGAACAACTCGGCGAGTCCGATGAAGATTGTCGTAAACTCGGCGAGTCCGATGAAGATTGTCGTAAACTCGGCGAGTCAGTAGAGTGACTCGGCGAGTCTGTTAGGGTTTTCCCAACCTTCGGACACGTGTGAGCACGGCGAGTTGTAAAGGGAAAACTCGGTGAGTTGGCCAATGAATTACGGCCACTGACACTAGGAACTCGACGAGTCACGCAAGTGACTCGGCGAGTCATGCCAGGAACTCGGCGAGTAGCTAAGGGTACTCGACGAGTTGAGGTCAACATGGACTGTTGACCTTGACAGTTGACTTTGACTTTGACCAAGGGTTGACCAGTTGACTTCTGAAGGGGGTATCTTGGGAATTTATGAACCTTGTGATGTGTCGGATATAGGTGGTGGAGTTTGTGGTGGTGATCCGGGAGTTGAGCTTTCTAGTTTCAGACGACAGTTGCGAGGTGAGTTCTCCTCACTATATCAACAGGGTCTAAGGCACCAAGGCCGGCCCTTTATGGAATTGTATCCAGATTATTGCATGATATGCTTATTGATTTACATCCTGGTAGTTAGGATGGTGATATGCTTATGCTTAGTGACCTGGTTAGGTTGGTATCCTGGTATATAGGATGATGCTATGTTAGTGACTTGTTAGGTCAGTATCCTGGTCATACGATTTTTGCTATGCTTTGTGATATGTTGATCGGTTTGACTGTTATGTATGCTAGCGCATGATTATTTGTTTGGGGGTTGGGTTGAGGTGGTCCTGCTTTGTGCTGAAGGCCAACGTACCCAGGGCGGTCCGGACAGACTACAGGCCCATGAGGGATGTTAGTCAGACCGACAGCCCGGCGAGCGGTCCGGATAGGCTGAAGGCCATGCGAGGCGATCTAGACGTGCCGAAGGCTCGGAGAGTGGTCCAGATAGACTGAAGGCCTGCGAGGTGGTTCAGTCAGGCTGAGGGCCCATTATGCATGTTGTTCTGTGTTTGTTTATATGATATGATTTGGTTATGAGGTTGGTATTTTGGGGGTAACTCACTAAACCTTCGAGCTTACATCTATCGATTATTGTTTCAGGTACTTCTGGTGACCGCGGGAAGGTGAAGGCATGATCGTACCGCTCCTCCTGTCATTATGATTTCATGATTTGATACTGGGATACTCTAATAGTTATTATTTTGAAAACGAATTTTGTAAATGTTAACTGTTTAAATGTTTTGAAAAAGTTTAAATTGTGCATGATTTTTATGGATGTTACACCTGGTCTCAATTCATTTGCCAGTCATTCGAAATACCGGGTTCCGACCCGGTTGCGGAGCCGAAAGACTCCCACACAGTCGCCCCACATGACTTCCTAACGAAATCTCCGTTTGTCAATAGTTTCCATTAGTTATCTTGCCACTATGGCTCTAACGACCTCCTGATCCAACCGATCGGGTCCATACGTCGAATCCTGACGTCACCAAATTCAAGGCTAAAAGTGATTGCTGCATGACCAAGGGTAGCCTTATATCACAAACGACCTTAAACGGTCCATCACTTCCTTGATCCTATGACTATAGTGGTGTTTCTACGGTCTTATCACTGGCTCAACGAGGTCTAATTCATCTAGGGAAATCCGTAAACCAATCTGTGGATTTGTCACACCCTCACTGCTGCACCTGTGACAACCGTCAATTTCTAGTCAAGTCAAAGTCAAATAAAGTCAACAAGTCAAACCGGTCAACTCAGTTAACCCTTGTATATTAGGGTTTACATTATGTTACTACTGTACAACTCGCTATTTTAATAAAAAGTTATCACTTGGAAAATTCATATGTTCAGAATTCTTAAACCCTAATCAGGGTAAGTGATGAAACTACTTGGTAAAACATTATTCCGTACCCCTCGGGGCGTATAACATTCATAACGAGGCTTAACGGGGTTTACAAACCTTGCATTTCAAAGCTAAACACTCGCAAAGGTCACAAACAAAGTCTCTCTCAATCTCTCTCACACACTCTCTCTCTCTCTCTCAAATCTCTCCCAAATATCTCTCATAACCTCCCTCAACTTTTTATAATCATTCGGGGCATCCCGACCCTTAACTTAGTCAAAAACCGCGCAAAACGGGAAGTTTATTGGTAAAACAGCTCTATGGAAGCGAAACCCTCTTAGAGGCGAAACCCTAAGGAGCGAAACCCTAAGAAGCCTCCTAGACCAAAACACCTCGCATAGACCGAAGCTCCTGGTAAGAACCGAACTTGCATGGACCGAACTGCTGAAGAACCGAAACCCTAGCGAGCCGAAGCAGATCCAAGACCAAAACTGCCATGAACCGAACCCGAACTTCGGAGGACCGAAGGTCCCTTCGGACCGAACCTCCTATTTCGCCCCATTTCGCTTTCGGGTCCTTACTTGACCAGCTTCGCCTTCGGTTCTCACCAAGCACTTTCGGTTCTGGCTGCTGGGACCGAACTTCGGCCCAATCCGAGCAACTTCGTAGCTTCACTCTTTTCACCCGGTTTTCGACCCCGACTTCGTTTTGGGCTCGTTTTTCGTGATTTTAATGGGGGATTTTCACCCAAACTCGTATTTTGGCATAAGAGACCCTATATATTCATAATTTAAACACATATTAAGGGAAATCTTTGGCTAAGAATAATATCTAGTGGGTTAGATTTTGAGGTGGAGTGTTGACTTTTCTATAGGTCTATGACACAAGCTACCTCCCATACCACTTTATGGCCACCCTCAGTCACTATTCTTCCCTACCTAGTCAACTATTTGTCCTTTCACCCTCTTTCTCCAGCAAAGGATCTTGATCAAAGGCTGAAGATCTTCATCTCTCCTCCCACATTACTCACTTTTCCACCAAAAGGCAAACCCATTTCTCTCTCTCACTTTTTCTCTCTAAACTCGAAATTGAAGGCTGTTCTTGAGCATTCTCATCCAATTTTGGTAAGTAACTTCATCCTAAACTTGATTATCTTACATCTTTCCACTCAAATCATGGATTCCTTACACAAATATCATCATATTTGTTCATAGAATCTTCAAATCTTCAAGCATCTCCCAAGTGTTCTTGACTTGGAAACTCCTTTCCTTAAACATTCATCCCAGAGAACCACACAAGGTGAGTTCATACCCCCACATTTTAATGTTTTCTTCAAGTTTTAGGGGGAGAATACAAGTTAAAATACCAAAAACTTAACTAAATTCAAACATCAGCTTTCAACGGGAAAGTTTAGTCCCATTCACGGAGTGTTTTGACCATCTTAAACTTAATATCTTTCAAAAATGTTAAATATTCAAATAGTTCAGGTTTATACCTTTAAAATTAATACTTGAACATCTCCATACGATTTTTCTATAATTTATGGCGATTTTTACAAAACAGCCTATCATTTCAGAAACGAATTCGGACCAGTCTGTGAAAATGAACATTTTCACACAAGTTAGAAACTTATAAAAATCATAATAAAAATTATGAACAAACTAGACACATTTTTTAAACTCTCAGAATTTACGGATTCAGTTGTCGGCTTCGTATGATTTTTCTATGATTTTTCTAAAACAGTGCAAAAAAAGTTAAAAACGAGTTAACAGCTTATAATTTACTCAACACTTTGTAACACGTTGAGCAAAGTGTAATCTTTGATGACTTCATATTTTGCATGTGTTTTTCTGTGGTGATATATTTATATAACAGAAAATATTCTCTGAAATATAAGATTCCTTTGTAATTACAAATAATGCAAGATGAAACATAATAAGTATAGTTATGTATTTGTTAAACTATTACATACACATGAAGGGTCTTACCACAATACAAACGGATTTTAAATTACTATATGGTAAACTATAATATGTATAGTTTAAGGATTTCACATTTCAAACATACTACACGTAAACTCGTTATCGTAAATTGTGAGACACGTCTTCATTATACTCTTTGAGTACTGGTTAAAATTCATGTATTAGTTATAACCAAAGTCTCTTGTAGGGAGAGCGTGATAATTGTGTATAGATCTATATTGGGGTTGACAACCCACATCCATGCTGCTAAGACAGTCCGATCGGCCGATCGGGGGTGACAAATGTCATTTCGATTCCGACTTCTGAAGAACGTCGCAGCAGGCATCTCTGTTATAGTATGGTTATAGCGACTCACATAGGGAGATAACGACACATATAGTTTACGGGAATTTCTACTTAAAAAGGGGTTTTATCTATCTAAAACTACAAACACGTTACAAGTACAAAACACACTCTTACACTCAGTCTTGGGATTTAAGACTACATAACATTTTATAAGGAAAATATTGGATTTTCTTGAAGTATACATTACATTTATAAACAAAGGTTTTCAAACTCGGAATAAATACCCGGTTTCATTTCAAACAGAAACTACTATACATGCTGGTAGTAACCAGGGCTTTCATACTCTTCATCCAAAAGCTTATGAACTCACCAACTTAATTGTTGACACTTTTTCAAAACTACTTGTATTCTCCGGGAATCAGTAAAACAGGTAAACCGCAGCTTTTGAGGATGGGACACTAAGGCGTCAAACAGCTTATTTTGTCATCATAGTGTAATTGATTTTGAAACATGTAAACTCATACTATGGTGTAACTCTTTCAATTATATTTATGATGGTTGTATTTTACTTTGAGCACTATTATACTCGTTGTTGTGATACTATACATGAAGTCTGCCACCCCCAGATGTTTTCGCCATCCTTCGTTTGGGGGTGTGACAGATTGGTATCAGAGCATTGTTTATAGTGAACATAGTATATCAAACCACATAAGATATACAAACTATAAACACAAAGGGACTAAGATTCTCTGATTTAAAGGTTTTCCCTACAAGTATACTTTTAAAAATAATAAAAGCGTTATTTTTATGAAAAAGTATAAGTACATACATGCATACCGGTATAGTGTCACGTCTAAGGAAAACACAAAAGTTAAAAATAGAGGAGTTGTGCAAGGTGAATATGCCCTAGGATATGCAATCAAGTCTGGGAGGAATATAGCCTGATCAACTATATTCGTCCGAGAAGTGACTAGTATATGTCGGGGGATAGTCATAGTGGACAACAAGTCTATCAACTTACCAACACCCATACAAGAAACACGTTAAGAATCAAACACAACCGTTAAAATACTATAGGAGTATTTTATGTTAACTAAGCACAATGTTTCTAGATTCATTATGTGCCTCTTACACCCCTATACTCATACAGACGATATGGCAAGATTTCATTTACCCGGAGACCCCTACTTTCCGAACCAAGGGAACGGTGGTTGGTTGGAAGCAGAACCGGAAGAGGATCCCGAGGAAGTATTCGAGGAGGAGCCCGAAGAAGACCCCGAAGAGGATGAAGAAGAAGAGGAATTGGAGGACGAAGAAGAAGAAGAGGAGCCGGATGAGGAAGTCATCAACCCTCCTTACATCGCCAGGGTGCCTGCGAACCGTTTTGGCTACAACGGGCCCGAGCCCCGTTGGGCAATAATGATCGAGAGATGGAGTCGTCAACAACGACAACGATCACCATTTGGCGATCAACGGGGTTACTACGACCTCAGTCATGAGGGATTGGCTGACAGGGCCCTCCCAGTCGTGATCCAGCAAATCACGAACCTAGGGGACCAGAATAGGGAAATGGCGAATCAAGTTCGGGATCTTAACGATGTTGTAGAAGCCTCAGATGCTCGTACCAGGGACTTGGAAAGAGACTTCTATCCCATGGACCAACTCATCGAGGACCTTACCACCGCTCGGGCGGAGGTAAGGGAGTACCAGGTAAGGCACACGAATCTCGAGGAGAGAGTGATCGCGGCCGAGCGCCGAATTACGGAGCTGCAGGGAGCCTCGACCTCGTCTCAAGGCCACGAGGGACCAGCTGATACCACCCGCCTCGAGTAGTGTTTGAACTACTCACATTTTGTTATAAACTAGGTTTATGGGTATGCGTTGGGGCTACTCTTCCCTGTAAGTAGGTTTAACCCTACGTCTAAGTGATTACACTAGTCGAAGGGTCTATGTGCTGTCAAAATTTCTCCGTTACGTTGATATAATGTAGACCTTCTATAAGGTCAAATTTTCCTAAAAACATGTACTAAATCGTATCAATGAAAATTGGCATGCATTTTATTTATTGGGAGTTCACCTGAGATTGCATAACATGACATTACAAACGTTTTGCTTATGGTGACTCAGAGATTATTTAATATATACCCCGAGGTTATATGTAATTAAGAGGCGATCGACTTAGAAATGGTGAGTCCGCCTTGGATCCTGTTCCTTGTTTGGTTGTGGGCTCAGGGCAGACTCATTAAGTTCGACGGTCTGTTGAACCTTATTTACACACAACTAGTATACATCAAGTGATATTATGAGTGGGTCAGGCATGGAACAAAGATTACAAGATTTCATTTGAGTCATTACTACTGAATTCATAAGTTTATTTATATAGACTTCTACTATGAGTTGATGCAACATTCGAAAAATTGGGAAATACTATACTTGAAAACTAATAACCTAGTTTTGCAACACCCGACTGATAACCATTACTAAAAGACTTATACTCATTTCGTCTTTAAAATTCTATAACAGAAAAATGCCGCCTCGTAGATCTGCTAGGCGCACTGGCGGAACGCAAACAAATCCACCACCGCCGCCTCCCCAGTATGACCCTGTTATGTTCCAAGCTGCGGTCACGGCCACAGTGGCAGCTGCTATGTCCCAAATCAGCACTGACGGTGCCAGGAGGACAGGGAGCGGTACTAATAACTCCACTCAAGGAGATAGCCAAGGGCGTTCGAGAGAGTGTTCCTTCAAGGACTTCACTAATGGCAAACCCGATTCGTTCAATGGTAGCGGGGGAGTCATCGATTTGATGCAGTGGTTCGAGAAGACCGAATCTGTCTTCGAGATCTGTGCGTGCCCCGAAGCAAACAAAGTCAAATTCGTAGCTCGCACTTTCACCGGCAGGGCCCTTACTTGGTGGAACGGCCACGTAAAATCTCTAACTCTCGCCGTGGATAATTCGATAAGCTGGGAAGACTTGAAAACCATGATGCTGAAGGAGTATTGCCCAAGGGGTGAAGTGCAAAAATTAGAACAAGAACTATGGAGTCTCAAGATGACGGGCACTGACCTTGCAGCTTACACTGCCCGATTCAATGATCTAGCACTCCTCTGTCCGGCGATGGTCACTCCGGAAAGCAAGAAGGTGGAATGATATCTCCGGGGACTATCTTCCCAGATTCAAAATAGTGTGTTGGCCTCAAGGCCAACCCCCTTTGACAGTGCCAATGAGTTGGCACAACAACTCATCGATCATCAGGCCAGCCATGTCAATGTAACAACCACCTCCGATCAGGCAAAAGGAGGGAACAACAAGAGGAAGTTCTGGAACAATAAAAAGAAGCAACCAGAGCAGGACCCTACCAAGAAGCAGCAAATTATTGCCATCCATGCTGCCACTACTCCTTCCACTCCAGCACCGTTGAGGCAATATGCTGGAAACCTTCCCAAGTGCAACTTTCACCACATCGGTCCTTGTCGAGAAATGCACTGCAAAAGCTGTAACAAAAAGGGGCATACCGCCCGTTTCTGTAGGGCGACTTCCCAACAAGCCAACCCGGCCGCCAACGCCGGAGCAAGCCGAGCCTGTTACGGCTGCGGGGAAACCGGGCACTACAAGAGGGACTGCCCAAAAGCTAAAAACGCAAACACCGGCGGTGTCAGAATGATCTTGGCCTTAGGGCAGGGGGAAGCAAGGGAAGATCCCACGGTGGTTACCGATACGTTTCTCCTCAATAACTCATATGCATGCATATTATTCGATAGTGGAGCGGAGAGGAGTTTCGTTAGCCACAAATTCAAACAATTGTTAAAACAAAATCCCCAATCACTAAAAGATACATACATCGTAGAAATGGCAAATGGAAAAACAGAAAGCACTAACGACATATACTCAGGGTGTACCCTCACTCTAGACAATCACTCATTCAATATCGATCTATTGTCGGTTTTAATAAAAAGCTTTGACATCATCATCGACATGGATTGGTTAAGCTCAAATCATGCTGACATTCTGTGTTATGAAAGGGCCGTTCGCCTTAATCTGCCAAGTGGCAAAACTCTTGTCGTCTACGGCGACAAGCCTAGTGCAAACCTACAAATCATCTCTTGCGCCAAAGCCAAAAAGTATCTCCGAAAGGAATACCACGCCTTCTTAGCCCACGTAGTGGATAAGAAACAAGAGGTGAAGAACGTCAAAGACATCCCGGAGGTCTGTAATTTCCCTGACGTATTCCTAGAAGACCTTCCCGGAGTTCCACCCGCACGACAAGTCGAATTCTGAATCGACCTGATCCCCGGAGCTACCCCCGTAGCCAAAGCGCCCTACCGTCTAGCGCCAGCCGAGATGCAAGAACTATCCACCCAGATAAATGAACTGCTGAGCAAAGGGTTCATTAGACCCAGCTTCTCGCCTTGGGGAGCACCAGTTATGTTTGTGAAAAAGAAGGATGGATCGTTTCGCATGTGCATCGACTACCGCGAGCTAAATAAGCTTACCATCAAAAACCGCTACCCTTTACCCCGAATCGACGACCTATTTGACCAACTCCAAGGAGCATCTTACTTCTCAAAGATCGATCTGAGGTTGGGATACCATCAACTACGAGTTCAGGAGGAGGATGTTCCCAAAACGGCGTTCAGAACTCGGTACGGTCACTACGAGTTCGTAGTAATGCCCTTCGGGTTAACAAACGCACCCGCAGTGTTCATGGATCTAATGAACCGGGTGTGCGGGCCTTACCTAGACAAGTTCGTGATTGTCTTTATAGACGACATCTTGGCCTATTCAAAGAGTAAGGAAGAGCATAGCCAACATCTACGACAAATATTGGAGACACTAAGGGCGGAAAAATTATATGCAAAATTTTCAAAGTGTGAATTTTGGATCCGAGAAGTGGACTTCCTCGGCCATGTGGTTAGCGAGAAAGGGATACATGTGGATCCCTCCAAAATCAAGGCGATTGAGAACTGGTCAGTACCAAGGACGCCTATAGAAATCCGCCAATTCTTAGGCCTCGCTGGCTACTACCGAAGGTTCATCCAGAACTTCTCCAAGATTGCCAAACCACTTACCACCCTAACCCAAAAGAGTGCGACTTTCAGCTAGGGAGAGAAACAAGAAGCCGCTTTCCAAACATTAAAGCATGCCCTGTGTAGTGCCCCGATTTTATCCCTGCCCGAGGGAACCGAAGACTTTGTGGTCTACTGCGACGCATCAAACCAGGGTCTGGGGTGTGTGTTAATGCAACGAGGAAAGGTCATTGCCTACGCATCGAGGCAATTAAAAATGCACGAGGTCAACTATGCCATGCATGACCTCGAATTGGGAGCAGTAGTATTCGCCCTAAATATCTGGAGGCACTACCTTTACGGAACAAAGTGTACCATCTTTACCGATCACAAAAGCCTTCAACACATCCTGAATCAAAAAGAGCTCAACATGAGACAGAGACGATGGGTAGAACTACTGAATGATTACGAGTGTGAGCTACGTTATCACCCAGGTAAAGCCAACGTGGTAGCTGACGCCCTAAGTCGAAAAGAGTACTCGGGTCGCCGAGTAAAGTCATTAACCATGACAATCCATTCGCACTTGTCCATGCAAATCAAAGAGGCCCAGCTGGAAGCTTTGAAGCCTGAGAATGTGACAGGTGAGGCATTAAGAGGAATGGATAAGAATCTAGAAGTCAAGGATGACGGAGCTCGTTATCTCATGAACCAAATTTGGACACCGAAATTCGGCGGGTTAAGGGACGTCGTCCTGAATGAAGCACACAAAACTCGATACTCTGTACATCCCGGTTCAGACAAGATGTACCTGGACCTGAAGAAACTCTACTGGTGGCCGAACATGAAAGCCGAAATCGCTACATACGTGAGCAAGTGTCTGACTTGCGCCAAGGTTAAGGTAGAGTACCAAAAGCCTTCGGGTTTACTACAGCAACCTGCGATACCCGAGTGGAAGTGGGAACGAATAACCATGGATTTCATAACCAAACTGCCTAAGACAACGGTTGGTCTTGATACCATTTGGGTAATCGTCGATAGATTGACCAAATCCGCGCACTTCCTGCCAATAAAGGAGACCGACAAGATGGAAAAGTTGACTAGGACGTACATCAAAGAGGTTGTACGACTATATGGTGTGCCGATATCCATTATCTCTGACAGAGATAGTAGATTCACTTCATGGTTCTGGCAGTCCTTATAGAAAGCTCTAGGGACCAGGCTAGACATGAGTACGGCCTACCATCCACAAACCGACGGGCAGAGCGAAAGAACTATTCAAACCTTGGAAGATATGCTAAGAGCGTGTGTGATAGACTTTGGTAAAGCTTGGGATACCCATTTACCACTTGTCGAATTCTCGTACAATAACAGTTATCACACTAGCATCAAGGTTGCACCATTTGAAGCCCTCTACGGCCGCAAGTACAGATCACCTCTGTGCTGGGCTGAAGTGGGTGACACGCAACTAGCTAAGGGACAAGTCCCTAACAGCACCCTCACTGGCCCTGAAATCATAAGGGAAACTACAGAAAAGATTGTTCAAATTCGAGAAAGACTGAAAGCATCTCGAGATCGACAAAAGAGTTACGCCGACAAGCGACGCAAACCCTTGGAATTCCAGGTTGGGGACCGGGTGCTACTGAAGGTCTCACCATGGAAAGTAACGATACGTTTTGGTAAACGTGGTAAACTAAATCCAAGGTATATTGGACCGTTCGAAATCCTTGCCAGGATTGGCCCGGTGGCATACAAACTTCGGCTACCACAGGAACTTAATAACGTACATCCTACCTTCCACGTATCAAACTTAAAGAAGTGCCTATCCGACGAGACCCTCGTGATACCACTTGATGAAATTGAAGTTAACGAGAGTCTCCACTTCGTGGAAGAACCGGTTGAAATCATGGATCGAGAGATCAAAATAACAAAACAAAGTCGGATCCCTATCGTAAAGGTCCGTTGGAACGCTAAACGAGGACCCGAGTTCACCTGGGAACGCGAGGATCAAATGAAACAAAAATATCCGCATCTTTTCCCCAACTCTTGAAGTCCCAGTCAAAACACTAATTTCGGGACAAAATTCCTTCTAACGGGGGGATGATGTGACAACCGTCAATTTCTAGTCAAGTCAAAGTCAAATAAAGTCAACAAGTCAAACCGGTCAACTCAGCTAACCCTTGTATATTAGGGTTTACATTATGTTACTACTGTACAACTCACTATTTTGATAAGAAGTTATCACTTGGAAAATTCATATGTTCAGAATTCTTAAACCCTAATCAGGGTAAGTGATGAAACTACTTGGTAAAACATTATTTCGTACCCCTCGGGGGCGTATAATATTCATAACGAGGCTTAACGGGGTTTACAAACCTTGCATTTTGAAGCTAAACACTCGCAAAGGTCACAAACAAAGTCTCTCTCACTCTATCTCTCACTCTCTCTCTCTCAAATCTCTCCCAAATCTCTCCTAAATCTCTCCCAAATCTCTCTCATAACCTCCCTCAACTTTTTATAATCATTCAGGGCATCCCGACTCTTAACTTAGTCAAAAATCGTGCGAAACGGGAAGTTTATTGGTAAAACAGCTCTATGGAAGCGAAACCCTCTTAGAGGCGAAACCCTAAGGAGCGAAACCCTAAGAAGCCTCCTGGACCGAAACACCTCGCATAGACCGAAGCTCCTAGTAAGAACCGAACCTGCATGGACTGAACTGCTGAACAACCGAAACCCTAGCGAGCCGAAGCAGATCCGAGACCGAAACTGCCATGAACCGAACCCGAACTTCGGAGGACCGAAGGTCCCTTCGGCCCGAACCTCCTATTTCGCCCCATTTCGCTTTCGGGTCCTTACTCGACCAGCTTCGCCTTCGGTTCTCACCAAGAAATTTCGGTTCTGGCTGCTGGGACCGAACTTCGGTCCAATCGAAACGGTGGAAACGTTCGGGGGGTGGAGGACGTCATGTGTAGTGTCACAACAATTGCATCATAGTAATTAAAGTAAACACAACCATTACATTGAATATATAAAAGGTATTTACATCTGTTTGATTCATATTTATATACATCAAAAGTAGCAAAATATAAAGACGTGACTCTATGCGTTCCGCCTTCTCAAAAGTCTGCGGGAGTACCTGTCTACTGATTTCCTGAGAATACAAGCGGTTTTGAAAGAGTATCAGCATTAAGCTGGTGAGTTCATTAGCATGTTTTGAAATGAAAACCTGTTAATGAATCAATGAAAATGTTTGTATGTTTCCAAGAAAATCCAATATTTTCTAACATGTGTGTTTTCGTTACGGTGTCCCATAATGTATTAGTTCGTATGCATGGTTACCATTAGATGTATTGTATAATATTGTTTTGAATGAAAACTCATTTGCATGAGAACTCTGGCTATCACCAGTATGTATAGAATATATTCTGTTTGAAAATCCTGGATAGAACCAGTATATATAGTAAGTTATGAAAACTCTGGAATCCTCCAGTATGTATAGTAGTTCTATTACTTTAAAATAAAACTAATTGAAGTTATTACCATTCATACATTAATCGTATTATTTAGTACCAAACTTATGAGTTGTTATAACCATACTTGACCATTGAATTGCCTGAACGACGTTCTTCAGGTGTCGGAATCGAAATGACTTTGTCACCCAAGCCTGCCGGCCTAACTGTAGCTAACAGTTGCGGTGCCGGAGTGTCAATCCCATATAGATCTATACACAAACTCACGTTCTCCCTCGATGAGACTCTGGTTATAATCTCAGGACTTTTGTTAGTACTTAAGTAAGTACGCGAAGATGCTCACTCATAAAATGCTATACTAACGATTAGATGTAAAATAAAATGTATCCCTAGAATTTAAACGATTGTTTATATGACTCATAAACTATACCCTAAATAGTTTATATGTTCGTTCGCATTGAATCAGTGTTTCGTGCATTGATAAGGTAATGGTTCCATAAACTATACCTATTATAGTTTATATGTTTGTTAATGTATTGAATTCGTGTTTTATACTGAAAAACTCTACAAATTGTTAAAAACTTCTCTTATGCTCAACATTTTACAGAAGGGATAAATATCTAAGTGTTTTATAAAATGTAAAAATCTTTGGTTTGAATCATTCGCATAAGTTTTAATCTTGTTTAAATACTTTATATAAATCACTAAATTTATTTGTGTCTTGCTTATATCCTCCCCATAAAAACATTAAAAACAGTAAAAGTGTAGGGTTATGAACTCACAGTTGAATGCGTGTATGCCGAACAACGAGACTGGAATGAGGACCCTCGAGTTGTTGTACATGAAGTTAAAGGAATCCTAATAATAATTAAACACATATACGCGTATTATTAGCAAAACCATTAATTATAGTGTTGGAAAACACTTGCTTTTGGTTAAGTAATATTACAGAGACTCGATTGAATCGGAAAAAACGGATTTCAGCCAAGTTCACGACTTGGGAAGGTTTGCGGCCGTGAACTGTTCTCGTCCGTGAACAGCCTCTTGAATGGTTTACGGCCGTGATCGGTGTTCTTGAAGAAAATATGAAGGTTTGAAGGGGTCACGGCCGTGAACTGATTTCGGCCCTTGAAGATTTGAATATTTGAAGGGTTTGCGGCAGTGAACTCAAAAACAACAACACTTGATTTGATGAAAAAACACGTTTTAGAGGCTCCACAACAACACCCAAAGGTGATTTTTGATGATTTTCGGAAGAAAATGGGGTATTCTTGAGTTTGCGATTGGGAGGTTAGAGAGAGAATGGGTGAGTCTTCGGCCAGAAAAGTGTAAATGAGGGGTAGGAGCATATATATATATATATATATATATATATATATATATATATATATATATATATATATATATATAGGCTGGGACGCTGGGTGTATGGTCGGTGGTGGGGTCCACCACCCGTGATCGCTTTACGGCCGTGATCAGGTTCACGGCCGTGAACTCCAATCAGACCGGATTTTGTTGATTTTCGAAGAAAAACTTGAGTTTTTGCACGATTTTTGGTTCCGACTCTTATATAAAATTTAATTATATAAATTAATGATTTTCCAAGCTATAAGAATTTGAAGGAATAAAATAAAATTAAAAAATTATTTAAGGGAATCGGGCTAATGTTAACGGAAAAAATTTTGGGTTGTCACAGAACGCCGCCGATAGAGGGAATTTCGTCCCGAAATTCAAACATAGGATACAATCATGGACTCGGAAAAAGATGTGGGTACTTATGTTTCATCTGATCTTCGCGCTCCCAAGTGAATTCAGGTCCCTGCTTGGCATTTCGTTCGCTTGACTTCCCTATCCATGATTTCGACGGGTTCTTCCACGAAGTTAAGACTCTCATTGACTTCGATTTCATTGAGTGGGATTACAAGAGTCTCGTGGGATAGACACTTTTTGAGATTTGACACATGGAAGACGGGATGTACGTTGTTAAGCTCTTGGGGTAAACGAAGTTTGTAAGCTACGGGACCGATCCTAGCGATGATCTTGAATGGTCTTATGTATCTCGGATTTAGCTTTCCACGCTTTCCGAAGTGTATCATGCCTTTCCAGGGTGATACCTTCAATAGAATGCGGTCACCAACCTGGAATTCCAAAGGTTTTCGTATCTTATCGACATAGCTCTTTTTGTCTATCTCTTGAAGCTTTTAATCGTTCCCGGATTTGTACGATCTTTTCTGTGGTTTCACGGATGATTTCTGGGCCTATGAGAGTGCTATCGGGGACTTGACCTTTGGCTAGCTGCGTGTCACCCACCTCAGCCCAGCACATAGGGGATCTGCACTTACGACCATAAAGGGCTTCAAACGGCGCAGCCTTGATGCTGGTGTGATAGCTATTGTTAAAAGAGAACTCGACTAATGGAAAATGGGTATCCCACGATTTACCAAAGTCGATAATGCACGCTCTCAGCATGTCTTCTAAGGTTTGAATGGTCCTCTCACTCTGCCCATCGGTCTAAGGATGGTAAGCTGTGTTCATATCCAACTTAGTTTCACGAGCCTTCTGAAAAGACTGCCAAAATCTCGAGGTGAATCTGCTATCTCGATCAGAGATAATGGACACAGGCACACCATGCAATCGAACTATCTCTTGGATGTAAATTCGAGTCAGTCTCTCCATCTTGTATGTTTCTATGATTGGTAGGAAGTGGGCAGACTTGGTCAATCTGTCGACGATTACCCAGATACTGTCATGGCCACTCTGGGTCTTTGGCAACTTGGTAATGAAGTCCATTGTGATTCGTTCCCACTTCTACTCAGGTATTTCTGGCTGTTGAAGTAGACCTGAGGGCTTGTGATATTTCACCTTCACCTTGGCGCAAGTCAGGCACTTGCCCACGAAGGTAGCAATTTCTGCTTTCATGTTTGGCCACCAATATAACTTTTTTAGATCCAGATACATCTTATCCAAACCTGGGTGAATGGAGTATCTAGTCATGTGAGCTTCGTTCATGACAACCTCTCTGTACCCACCAAACTTTGGGGTCCAGATTCGGTTCATGAAATAATAAACTCCGTCTCCCTTGACTTCTAAGTTCTTTTCCATTCCCCTCAAGACTTCTTCCGACATGTTCTCTGGTTTTAAGGCTTCCAACTGAGCCTCTCTGATTTGTGCGGATAGATGGGAATGGATGGTCATTGTTAGTGCCTTCACTCTGCGACCTGAGTACTCTTTCCGACTGACGGCATCTTCTACTACATTGGCCTTGCCTGGATGATAGCGTATTTCACACTCATAATCGTTGAGTAGCTCTACCCATCGCCATTGCCTCATGTTCAGTTCCTTCTGGTAAAAAATGTGTTGAAGGCTTTTATTGTCGGTGAATATGGTGCACTTGGTTTCGTAGAGATAATGCCTCCAAATCTTTAATGCAAAGACCACTGCTCCTAACTCCAGGTCGTGAGTTGTATAATTGACTTCGTGTGCTTTCAGCTGTCTTGAGGCATATGCAATGAATTTTCCTCGCTACATGAGCACACAGCCTAGCCCCTGATTAGATGCATCACAATAGACCACAAAGTCCTCCGTCCCTTCTGGAAGAGACAAGATAGGTGCGCTGCATAGGGCCTACTTCAATGTTTGGAACACAATGTCTTGATTTTCTCCCCAACTAAAGGTTACACCTTTCTGAGTCAGGGCAGTAAGAGGCTTAGCAATTCTGGAGAAATTCTGGATAAACCTGCGATAGTAGCCAACAAGACCCAAGAATTGACGGATTTTTGTTGGTGTCTTCGGTGCTGACCAACTCTCTATCGCTTTAATTTTGGAAGGGTCCACATGTATTCCTTCTTCGCTAACCACGTGACTGAAGAAAGTTACTTTTCTGATCCAGAATTCGCACTTGGAGAATTTTGCATATAGTTTCTCCGCCCTTAGAGCTCCCAACACTTGCCTCAAATGATGTCTATGATCTTCCTCACTCCGAGAATAGACAAGTATATCATCTATGAATACTATCACGAACTTATCTAGGAATGGACGACACACCCTATTCATCAGGTCCATGAATACAGCGGGTGCGTTGGTTAGACCAAAGGGCATCACTACAAACTCGTAGTGACCATACCGAGTTCGGAAAGCTGTTTTCGGAACATCACTCTCCAGGACTCGTAGTTGATGGTACACTGATCTTAGATCTATCTTTGAGAAATAGCTGGCTCCTTGGAGTTGGTCGAAGAGGTCGTCGATTCGGGGTAAGGGGTAACGGTTTTTTATGGTAAGCTTGTTCAGTTCGCGATAATCTATGCACATCCGAAAGGACCCATCCTTCTTTTTCACGAATAGGATCGGGACTCCCCAAGGTGAGGAACTTGGTATGATGAATCCCTTGTTGAGTAGTTCATTGAGCTGGCTGGATAACTCTTGCATTTCTGTCGGCGCTAGACGATAGGGAGATTTAGCTACAGGGGTAGCTCCGGGGATTAAGTCGATTCGGAACTCGACTTGACGCTCGGGAGGGATTCTGGGAAGATCTTCGGGGAAGACATTAGGAAAGTTGCAGACTTCGGGGATACTCTCGACGTCTTTAACTTCCCGTTTCTCGTTAACGACATGGGCTAGCAATGCATGACACTCCTTTCGCAGATATTTTTGGGATTTGATGCATGAAATGATGCGAAGGCTTGAGCTGAATTTATCACCATTGATAATAAGGGTTTCGCCAGATGACAGATTGAGGCGAATGGCTTTTTCATAACAAAGGATATCAGCACGATTGGGGATCAACCAATCCATGCCAATGATGACATCGAAGCTTTTTATGGAAACTAGCACGAGGTCGATTGGAGAAGAATGGTCGTTTAGGGTAAGGGTACATCCTATGAATACGTCGTTAGTGCTCTCTTTCTTTCCGTTATCCATCTCGACGGTGAATGTTTCGGTTAAAGGTTGGTATTTATGCTTGAGTAGATGTTTAAATTCATGACTAACAAAACTTCTCTCCACACCAGAATCGAAAAGAATGCATACATAAGAGTTGTCGAGGAGGAACGTAGCCGTAACTACGGTGGGATCATCGACTGCTTTCCTCCTGGCCCATTGCTAGCACCTTCCCTGTGTTTCCAGCAATTGTTGCTTTGGGACAATTTCTCTTAAAGTGCCCGGTTTCTCCACAACCGTAGCAGGCTTGGCTTACTCCAGCTCTAGAGGCCTGATTCGTTGGTTGGACTGGTGTCCTGCAGAAACGAGTTGTGTGCCCCTTTCTACCACATTTGTCGCATTGCATCTCTCTACAAACTCCCAAATGATGGAAGTTGCATTTGTTGTACAAGGGCAGGTTTCCAGCATAACGGCTGGGAGTTGTTAAAGTAGAGGGAACAGCAGCAGGAACGGTAGCAGCATGGACTGTCACTATTTGTTGCTTCTTGAAGGGCTCCTACGAAGACTTGCCCTTGTGTTTGTTCCAGAAATTTTTCTTTTCACCACTCTCCTTCGGTGGTTCGAGAACGGCTGTCGTGGTTTGATGATCAACCCCGTGATCTATCAGAGTCTGCACCAGGAACTTGGCACTGTCGAATGTGAGGGGTTTAGCAACCAAGACGTTCCCTTGATTTGGGGTGTCAATCCCCATATGTACCTCTCAATCTTCTTGCTTCCCGGGGTGACCATCCCGGGACAGAGAAGATCCAGGTCGTTGAACCTAGCAGTGTACGTAGCAATGTCGGAACCCTTCATCTTTAGGTTCCAGAGCTCGTGCTATAGCTTTTTCATCTCGCCCCTTGGGCAGTACTCGGCGAGCATCAGTTCCTTCCGACTTTCCCAACTCATAGCATTGGCTACTAGCAGAGTTAGGGATTTGACTCGGCTATTCCACAAAGTCAGTGCTCTATCGGTGAAGGTGCAGGCGGCAAACTTCACCTTGTTCACCTCGGAGCACGCACAGACCTCGAAAATTGATTCGATCTTCTCGAACCAACGCATTAGGGCAATGACTCCTCCATTGTCGTCAAAGGATTTTGGTTTCGCGTTCATAAAATTTTTGTAGGAACAGTCCTTCGAGTGTCCCTGGCCACCATCAAGATTACGGGGGTTGGATCCACTTCCCAACCCACCAGAGCCGCCAGGATTCATCTGCGACATTGCGGCAGCCACAGCGGCTGTAACTGCTGCCTGGAACATGACAGTATCAAACTGAGGAGGTGGCGGCGGTGGAGGATCGTTGTTCTTCTTGTTGGGTCTCTTCCTGGGAGGCATCTTTCTCTAAAAGATACAGGGGAAAAATGACGATAAGCCTTCTATGTTGATCATGAGTCGGATACTTTCGAACAAGATATATCTTAATCCTAAAGCATTAACAGAGATCTACAATAAAGGTTTACTAACATAAACAAGGAATTACAGGTCTTTCATTTGTGAGGATTAGTACTATTTGTAATGACTCTGTGTAGTGTTATAGAACTATAAAATACTACTATAGTATTTTAACTAGGTGCTTCATTTGTATCGGATTTGGTGAGTTTTAGATTTGTCGCAACACCGCAGTCACTGCCAAACACACGTTGGTCATATCTCGGACAAATATAGTTGATCAGGTTATATTGGTCCCAGATATGATTACATAACTATTCAGGTTTAACCGTAGTGCTCAACTCGTCCTAAATACTTTTATGTAGTTATTATTATGATACAGCTTCTAGTATGTATATATACTTGTATACTTCTTGTAAAATACTTGAATTTTAAAAGTATACTTTTAGTTCCAGAGCGCTTCGGCCCCTTTATTGTTTATAGTTGTATACCATGTAAGGTTCGGTATACTTAGTTCACTATAAACAATAGCTCTGATACCAATCTCTCACAACCCCAAACCGAAACGGCGGAAACGTTCGGGGGTGGAGGACGCCATGTGTAGTGTCACAACAATTGCATCATAGTAATTAAAGTAAACACAACCATTACATTGAATATATAAAAGGTATTTACATCTGTTTGATTCATATTTATATACATCAAAAGTAGCAAAATATAAAGACGTGACTCTATGCGCTCCGCCTTCTCAAAAGTCTGCGGGAGTACCTGTCTACTGATTTCCTGAGAATACAAGCGGTTTTGAAAGAGTATCAGCATTAAGCTGGTGAGTTCATAAGCATGTTTTGAAATGAAAACCTGTTAATGAATCAATGAAAATGTTTGTATGTTTCCAAGAAAATCCAATATTTTCTAACATGTGTGTTTTCGTTACGGTGTCCCATAATGTATTAGTTCGTATTCATGGTAACCATTAGATGTATTGTATAATATTGTTTTGAATGAAAACTCATTTGCATGAGAACTCTGGCTATCACCAGTATGTGTAGAATATATTCTGTTTGAAAATCCTGGATAGAACCAGTATATATAGTAAGTTATGAAAACTCTGGAATCCTCCAGTATGTATAGTAGTTCTATTACTTTAAAATAAAACTAATTGAAGTTATTACCATTCATACATTAATCGTATTATTTAGTACCAAACTTATGAGTTGTTATAACCATACTTGACCATTGAATTGCCTGAACGACGTTCTTCAGGTGTCGGAATCGAAATGACTTTGTAACCCAAGCCTGCCGGCCTAACTGTAGCTAACAGTTGCGGTGCCGGAGTGTCAATCCCATATAGATCTATACACAAACTCACGTTCTCCCTCGATGAGACTCTGGTTATAATCTCAGGACTTTTGTTAGTACTTAAGTAAGTACGCGAAGATGCTCACTCATAAAATGCTATACTAACGATTAGATGTAAAATAAAATGTATCCCCAGAATTTAAACGATTGTTTATATGACTCATAAACTATACCCTAAATAGTTTATATGTTCGTTCGCATTGAATCAGTGTTTCATGCATTGATAAGGTAATGGTTCCATAAACTATACCTATTATAGTTTATATGTTTGTTAATGTATTCAATTCGTGTTTTATACTGAAAAAATCTACAAATTGTTGAAAACTTCTCTTATGCTCAGCATTTTACAAAAGGGATAAATATCTAAGTGTTTTATAAAATGTAAAAATCTTTTGTTTGAATCATTCGCATAAGTTTTAATCCTGTTTAAATCCTTTAAATAAATCACTAAATTTATTTGTGTCTTGCTTGTATCCTCCCCCTAAAAACATTAAAAACAGTAAAAGTGTAGGGGTATGAACTCACAGTTGAATGCGTGTATGCCGAACAACGAGACTGGAATGAGGACCCTCGAGTTGTTGTACACGAAGTTAATGGAATCCTAATAATAATTAAACACATATGCGCGTATTATTAGCGAAACAATTAATTATAGTGTTGGAAAACACTTGCTTTTGGTTAAGGAATATTACAGAGACTCGATTGAATCGGAAAAAGCGGATTTTCAGTCAAGTTCACAACTTGGGAAGGTTTGCGGCCGTGAACTGTTCTCGTCCTTGAACAGCCTCTTGAATGGTTTACGGCCGTGATCGGTGTTCTTGAAGAAAATATGAAGGTTTGAAGGGGTCACGGCCGTGAACTGATTTCAGCCCTTGAAGATTTGAAGATTTGAAGGGTTTGCGGTCGTGAACTCAAAAACAACAACGCTTGATTTGATGAAAAAACACGTTTTAGAGGCTCCACAACAACACCCAAAGGTGATTTTTGATGATTTTCGGAAGAAAATGGGGTGTTCTTCAGTTCGCGGTTGGGAGGTTAGAGAGAGAATGGATGAGTCTTCGGCCAGAAAAGTGTAAATGAGGGGTAGGAGCACATATATATAGGTTGGGTGTATGGTCGGTGGTGGGGTCCACCAGCCGTGATCGGTTTACGGCCGTGATCGGGTTCACGGTCGTGAACTCCAATCAGACCGGATTTTGTTGATTTTCGAAGAAAAACTCAAGTTTTTGCGCGATTTTTGGTTCCGACTCTTATATAAAAGTTAATTATATAAATTAATGATTTTCCAAGCTATAAGAATTTGACTGAATAAAATAAAATTAAAAATTTATTTAACGGAATTGGGCTAACGTTAACGGAAAAAATTCCGGGTTGTCACAGAAAGCAACCCATGCGGAAATACAATTCTCTTGAAACATCCAATGACCAAACACTCATGCGACTAACACCAGTATATTTCTGCTACCGCTCCTCTCCTAGCAACGGTAGTGGTAGAACCCAGAAGTTCTCTCATAGGCCTCCGCCGCTCATACCAGAACATATGATGAAACCACTATATCCCATCAATACAGGTGGACCAGCTTGATAGGGTTGACCACAAACCTTCCCCATAATACCCCTGACCGATCTCTACTATGAACCGGGATAACAATGAACACCCTGAGCCCACAAAAGGCAAACGACCTTTCACTAACTACTTAGCAATTCACGGTATGCAAATGGCATATGACTATATTTGAAGGTATACCCCAACAGGAGCAAAGAAATAAATCAGGGATACACTTACTCAACCTGCTACAGTATTCCAAACCAAAGCAAAATTCCCACAACAATGTGCAGATAAAACTGAAAGAAGGCAAAGATACATACCCGCAACATCGCCTGCTAAAGTCCTGACTCCTCCTGTCTGACACTCCCCTCCTCCTCGGACAGTCGGCCTTCTTGTGGCCCACCTGATCGCAGTGAAAACATAATGGGCTTGCCCCCTGAGAACAATCTCTACTGACATGACCAACCCCGCCACACTTGTAGTAGCCTAAACCCTTGGAACGACAAACTCCCTTATGCACTTTCCCGCACGTGCTGCACTGACTCTGGCCCAGCTGGCCTTTCACCTGATGATCAAAAGTCTTGGGTCTCTTTCCGGGACCCTCTACTATACGCACCCGGCACATCCTTCTCTTCCCAATGTGCTCCAAATCAATCTCGCACCCTCAGACTCTGGAATTCATATCCTTCAGGGCCTGACACCCTGTCACGCTCACCAGCTCACTTTCCAACTGTTGAACTGCAACAGCTGGAACATCCTCTGCCCTAAACCGGGTCACAAACTCCTCCCAATAAATAGTCTCTAATTCAAAAAGCGCAATAGATCGTGCAATCAATTCCCAGCAGCTCCTTGCCGCCGGATACAGGAGATCCAAGGCGAACCGAACCTTGGTTCCTATGGGGTAGGGACTAGTGCAGAAAACAGCTTCTATCTCCTCAATCCAACGCGAACTCAAAATTCTGGCAGTCCTTCCCTCGATTGGCTCAGCACCTGAACCGATACCTAATCCTGAACCAGAATCGCCTCCCTGAGTGCTCATCTCCAAACTGAAAACCACACAACCACTGATCAAAACATACTCAAGGATTCTCCTCCCCGGAGCTTCTCAGACACTCCAAGACTCTCACTGATTCAAGTATGGATCCTGTGCTTTCAGTAGTACAGGCCCAATACTACCTTCCACACCTATCCATACTTTTCTTAGCAATCCTCCCAAATCCTCCAAGTCACTTCCTCAAACCGATGCACCCAACTCTCATTAAACCTCACTACTAACCCACTGAAGCATATCCTAGGCTTTCCTAGGTTCCCGAACCCACCCAGTCCTCAACTGCTGAAAGATTCCCAATAATTTCAACTAGCTACCTCATGAATATAGCCACATGTAGCAGAGATCAGATAATCCTTCGAGTAAAATACTCATCCTAGAACGGTTGGACTCATACAAGAGTTGCGCAATAGGATCAAGTCCATCACTCTGAGATTATCCAGCATGTGCCACGTGCGACTTAGCATATTCACTTAGTAGCTAACTCACATTGCTAAGACCCCCACAAAGCACAAAGCAAGCAACATTTGGACAGTGGAAAAAAATCTAACCAACGTACTCCAATCAAACCATTTTATCCTCTTATCAGGAATCTATACTTGCATGAGATTCTAAGGCTCATACAATCAGGCATAACCTAAACAGACCATCCTATCACTGGCTGATCATTACTAGCATGCAGGTCTACAAGCATATACAATAGGCATATAAGGCATCCTTCCTAGATCCTTAGCCCTAATATAGCATGCAGTTCACATATTCTCAATTCATATCATAACATAACATATCATAACATGTATGGGTATCTTGGAGAAAACTTACTTGAGCTTAGTTGATTGCACGCATCACACTCCTTGTTCTTTATCAAAAACTCTTTATTTTAATTTTAGAAAAATTATTTTCTTGTAAAAATCTTTCAAACCCTCGATTTGAGTTCAGATACACCCGATAGTGTGCCCGAATCCCTCAAACCAAGGCTCTAATACCAACTTGTAACATCCCAAAATTCATGACCAAAAATTTCATTCACCCATCGAAACTGATTCGTAATCCGTAGTGTAATTGAACTTCAATTCTTTAAGGATGAAGAGATGAAGACACAGGTAGGTGAGTGGCGGACACGAAGAGAGTGATTAATTAAATCGATTCCCAAACAGTTTCAAGGAGAAAAAAACAAAAAAAAACAACTTGGGTTGTTTCAATGGAAGACAAGATGCTTCTCAATCTTCTCTGTGTTGATTTCTAGATCCTTATGAGATATTAGATTTGATGGTTGATGTTTCAATGGAAGAAGATGAAGTTCCAAGAAGCTATTTTTGTTGCCCACCAAGTGTTTGATAAAATGTCCAAACCAGTTTTTCTCTTGTTGCAGCTTTATTGTTCAAGATAATGTAGTTTGCTTGGTTTGGATGCTCCTTGTGCACACCAAAAGTGTGTTGGTGTGCTAATTCCTTCCATTCCTTGTTAAATATTGCTTCATAGCTTAAGCTTCATCTTGAGCCTTGTTCTCTTGTATGGCTTCTTCTTCTACAAGTTCGAGTGATATTTGTCTGTGCCCGTTCAGAAGCTTCTATTGTTGTCGAAATGGCAAAGTGGGAAGTAAGGGGATTGGCCGTATGATTTCCCACATCAAAAGGCATCATCTACCCCCTGAAGATCGTAAATGTGTTTTGCGTGAAGCTCTTTCTAGTGGTTTATTTATGGCAGTGGAAGAAACTTTGAAGGCCTTTGGTCAATGGATGTGTGGGAAGTGTATGGCTTTGCATGCTCTTAGCCGGTATTGTCATCACCCGGATGGTCGTGTGAGGTTTGTTACAGGGGCTGACGGCGCGAGTCGTTACATTGTCGGTATTCTAAAGCCGTCTACTAAAGACTCGGAAAATGCTCTTGGAGGTTTGGTTTTTGATGTTGGGCTCCTTGATCGTGCTTTTAAAGAGCCTATCACTACTGTCAAGAGTATCCCCCATAGTTTCCGCCTTGCTTTCTCTCAGGCTTTGAAAACTGATCTTTACAAGGTGATTGCCCAACCTGGCTCGGTTGATGCATGGATTTTTTTTGTTCCTTCTTCCTTGCTGCACACTGCAGGTGTTTAGGCCCAAAAATAGACAAGAATGTAGGTTTGGGAATAGAAAATCCTTACAGCAAAACTCCATCCTGAAGTCCTTGGATATATGGAGGAAAGAGGATGGTATCAGGAAGTTAGTTCAAAATATGTTACACAATCCTAAGGTTGGGGCCATGAGAAAGGGTGGAGGCATCCTTCAGAAGGAGTCTACATCAAGTAACACCAACATCACCCAGTGTCTTCGTATGGTTGCAGATGGGCACTTTACCACAACAGTGAAAGTGTTATGCTCATCGGGTGTCGTGCCATGTAATGATGATACTTTTAAAGCTTTGGAGGACAAACACCCTTTCAGACCACCCCCATCCATGCCGAGCCCCATAATTTCCGAACCTCCCCTTGTAGCATACTTTGACTGTGTATTTGGTTGCATCAAATCCTTCCCTAAAGGAACTTTTTGCGGGAGAGATGGATTGAGGGCTCAACACTTACTAGATGCCCTTTATGGAGAAGGGTCTGCTATTGCCACAGATCTCATACGTGTTATCACTTCAGTGGTTAATTTATGGTTAGCGGGAAGATGTCCGATCATTTTGGCAGAGTTTGTTGCATCCGCTCCTCTCACGCCTCTGCTTAAACCTGACAACGGGATCCGTCCAATTGCAGTAGGCACTATATGGAGACGTCTAGTTTCCAAGGTTTCCATGAAAGGTTTGGGTAAAGAAATGACCAAGTACCTTAATGATTTTCAGTTCGGGGTTGGTATGTCCGGGGGTGCTGAGGCCGTGTTACACAGTTCCAATAGGGTGTTGAGTGAACACCATGCTGATGGGTCTCTTGTAATGCTTACAGTGGATTTCTCGAATGCCTTTAACCCGGTGGATAAATCAGCCTTGCTCCATGAGGTTAAGAGGATCTGCCCTTCTATTTCTTTGTGGGTGAATTTCTTGTACGGCCAAGCAGCTAAACTTTATATCGGAGACCAACATATATGGTCTTCTACTGGGGTGCAGCAAGGCGACCCCTTGGGCCCCCTTCTTTTTGCCCTTGTTTTGCACCCGCTTGTGCACAAGATTAGAGAAATTGTAAGCTTCTTCTCCATGCTTGGTATCTAGATGTTGGGACTGTCATTGGGGATTCAGAGGAGGTGGCTAGAGTGTTGAACATTATTCGGTTGAATGGTCCAAGCTTAGGTCTTGAGTTGAACATCAAGAAAAGAGAGATTTTTTGGCCCTCCTGTAATGGTAGGAAGCTTCATGCCGATTTATTCCCAATGGATATAGGGAGACCTTCTTTGGGGGTGAAGCTCCTTGGGGGGCTGTTAGTAGAGATGCAGGGTTTATTAGCGGGCTGGCCATGAAGAGAGCCGTCAATGCTGTTGATTTGATGGGTCTTCTTCCACAACTATGTGACCCGCAGAGTGAGCTCCTTTTGCTTCGATCATGTATGGGCATTGCAAAACTTTTCTTTGGTTTAAGGACATGTCAGCCGGTGCACATAGAAGAGGCAACTTTGTTCTTTGACAAAGGATTGCGCAGGTCTATCGAGGATATGGTGGTATGCGGAGGCCCCTTCTTTGGAGACATTCAGTGGCGTCTGGCTTCCTTACCTATTCGTTTCGGTGTTTTGGGTTTGTACTCGGCATACGAGGTTTCCTCTTAAGCATTTGTAGCCTCGAGGGCCCAATCTTAGGCATTACAAGACCACATCTTACGTGATAGTGGCATATGTGATATGGACTCTGATTACCTATGTGCCATGACTCGTCTTCGCGATATGATTCCGGGATTCGACTGTAGTGGTTTCACTAATAAGGACACCGCCCCCTAAATCCCAAAAAGCATTGGCGTGTGCCCTTTTTAGCAAAATCGTCAAAGATATGGAAGTCGACTTCGACATGTCTGTTAGATAGAAAGCAGTCTTTGAGTGTCATCGGGCTTTTCTGCTAACTGTCCCTATTGATGGCCTTGGCCAGCATATGTCTCATGTAGGGTACCGAACTATCCTTCTTTATCGCCTCATGATTCCTTTATTCCCAATTGACGAGATATGCCCAGTTTGCCGCAAGGCATGTTTGGATACCTTTGGGGAACATGCGCTTCATTGTAGAAACCTCCCTGGTTTCAAGTACAGACATGATGTGGTTAGGTATGTTCTCTTTGATGTTTTTCGGCGTGCTGGTATTTCTGCGAAGAAAGAAGCGCCAGTGAACTTTTTGACGGACCCGCAGGATGGAAGATCCACACTTAGACCGGCTGACATTTTGGTCTTTGGATGGGTAGGAGGGAAGCACGCGTGTGTGGATCTTACTGGGATCTATCCTCTCATCGGTTTGAGGAGCGGGGGTTTCACAGCAGGGCATGCCGCTTTGAAAGTCGTTGTGTGTAAAGTGGCAAAGCAAGAGAATGCATGTATAGAAAATCAACATGTGTTTGTGCCTTTTGCATTGGATACATTTGGTTTTCTTGCACCAGAGGCGGTGGAGCTCCTCAATAGATTCCAACGGGTCATGCATTATAATGTCATATCTCCTAGATCCACAGATGTTGTTTTCAAAAGAATTAGTTTTGCCATCCATCAAGGGCTAGCGGCGCAGCTTGTTGCCCGTTTTCCTTCCATCGATATGTATTGAACTATATTAATAGAAACAAAATTGGGAATCGAAAATATTATCCATTATAAATCCATTTTTCTGAAAACATCATAGAAACAACTCATATCTAAAACCAATGTATTAATAGTCAAAACATGTCATGATAAATCATCATCAGAGTCATAATCCCAAAATCACTAGTGCGGAAATCATAGTGTGATGCGCTGCAATCATGCCGACTCCTTTCCTCTCGAAGAAGAAGTACCTGAAACCAAAAGTGAAAACTGTATGCACGAAGCTTAGTAAGTTCCCCCATCATACCACATACCATACAAATAACATACTGTCAGACATATCTGGGTGCCCGACCTACCCCTTCGGTCTCTTTCAACCGGTAACCGCCTAGCATATATGGGTGTTGGCCTACCCCTTCGGTCTCTTTCAACCGGTAACCTCCTAGCATATCTGGGTGCTGGCCTACCCTTTTGGTCTCTTTCAACCGGTTACGGGGACTATTTCACCCCTACCACTACCATATAGCATCCTATCATCATAACATACTAACTCATAAAGAAACAGATAGTGGCATACCAGATAATTATCACAAAGACAATCATCTAACTATAACAAGTACTGGTGGGCCGGCATTGGTGCCTTCGACCCACTTCTATCGGAAAGGTAACTCACCTCACACTGTTGAAGTTCATTGCAGGAAATCCTTAGTTGCTGTCCTGGCAACTCCCTGGGCTATCAATACCAAAATATCACCCAATTAGCAATTGGGTTCCAAACCATGATCCATAATCCTTACTTGGGGTGAAATGACCGTTTCACCCCCGACCCATCAAGGTCCAAACTATAAAATCCATGAAAGCCCATCAATGGCCAAATTTTCCACTTGGTCCTAAACCCTTACATGAAACCACCCTTTAGAACCTATTTTGTACTTCATAACCCTACAGGGGTCAACCTTGGTCAAATTCAAGTCAAGGTCAAAGTCAACATCCAAGTCAAAGTCAAAGTCAACGCTCCGAGGTGACTCAACTCGTCGAGTTACCCTTCAACTCGGTGAGTTCCCATAAATCACAGAATCATGATTTCGCGATCCAACTCGTCGAGTTCTTCCATAAACTCGTCGGGTTCTTCCTTATCAACAGAGTCGAGACTTTTTAAATCAACTCTTCGAGTCCATCCTTGAACTCGTCGAGTTCTTCAGTTTGTTAGCCCCCTTCTTAACTCATTAAGTCCCTAGTCTTCAAATCAAGGCCCTATCTTCTGGATCCAAGCTGGAAATACGTCTGGAAGGGTAAAGTTTCCAACTTTACCCATTAAGGACCTCTCCCAACGCATAAAACTCAAACCCTAACCCCAAAATGACTTAGATCCAACTCCAAAGGCCATCAATACTTCAAGATAAACCATGAGGTTATAGATCTGGACTCAGGGGACAATTTGGTCACGTAAAGTTCCTATCTTTACTTTCATGTATGGTCTACTTGGCTCTAAAGACCAAAAAGGTGGTCTACAAGTTGCATGGGACTTCCATGGCCATAAAGTTGGCACCTTTATGCAATGAAGTCCCCTAAAGACCCCTAGATCTGAAGGGTTTTCCCATATGGGACGTCCAAATCCCAAAAACCAACATTCTTGGACCAAAACATGGAGAAAACACCCTAAAACTAAATCTAAGCATACTATAGACAAGGTAGGAGCTTTATACCTCAGATGAACCAGAAATGAAGCTCAACTTCTGGCTCTACTCTTATCCTACATGTCCTTGCTCCTTCTTCAAGTATCTTCTTCTTCAAAATCACAAAGAATGCACAAAAATGGCTCAAAACTCTCAAAAGTGAATTAGGGTTTCGAGATTTAGGGTTTGGAACTTGGAGGCTGGAAATGAGGCCAAACCCTAGAGCTTGAGTTGTTTAAATAGGGTGCAAAGTCCCGATTTTTGGGTTTCCCAAACCCAGTCCAACTCGTCGAGTTGGTCCCCTCCAACTCGTTGAGTTGGTCTTCCAAAAACACGTGGTCTTGATTTCGAACACGTCGAGTTTCTCCCTATGGACTCGACGAGTTGGCTTTCTAATTAAGTATTTTTCTTTCCTTAATCGGCCTTCTAGATTTCGGGTGTTACAACGGTGGCATGGATAGGTGGTGGTGGTGGTGGTAGGTGGTGGGTGACGGTAGCAGTGGCGGCATGTGGTGTGGTGGTGGGTAACGGTGGCGGTAGGTGGTAGAGCTAGTGGTAGGTGATGGTGGTGGAGGCGGTGACGGTAAGTGGTTGGTGGTAGCAATGATGATGGTGGTAGTGGTGGTAGTTGGTGGATGTTCGTGGTGGTGGCTGGTGGTGTTGGAAGTGACTGGTGGTGTTGGCGGTTGCAGTAAGTTTTGGTAGTGGTAAGAGGTAGTGGTGGTGGTAGAGGTGGCGGTAGGTGGTGGTGGTGGCGGTGTCAGTGGTTGGTGGTGGTGGCGGATGTGGCGGTATGTGGTGGTAGAGGCGGTATCGGTGTTAGGTGGTGGTGGTGGTGGTGGCAGTGGTAGGTAGTGATGGCGGTAGTGGTGGGTGGGTGGTGGTAGGTGATGGTGGTAGAGGTTATGTTGTAAAAATACAACAAGGGTAATAAGGGAAAATGCCATTTTCCTTCCTAGGAGGGAATTAATTCCATCATCTTCTTGAAGGAAAGTGTTTTCCTTTATTTGATGGAAAGTTTTCTCATTTAGGATTCCAAATCCATCACACAAAGTTGAACCAAACACTGGAATGCGGTGGAATTGGAATCCTTTCCCCCTGAATTCCATTCCATTCCAGCGAGCCAAACACACCCTAATAGTATTGAGAACCTGTTTGTTTCCAGAATGTCACGAATGAAATTCAATCTGACATCAATGTGCTTTGTCTTCTCAAGATACATATGATTCTTTTCAAGATTTAACTCACTTTGATTGTCACAATACAATACAAGCTTCTCCACTTTCAAGCCAAGACTCTAAATAAGCATGTGCAACCATATTTCCTCCTTTATTCCTCCCGTCATAGACATGTACTTGGATCCAGTTGTTGACAAAGCAACAATATCTTGTAACGTTGACTTCCAACTGATGGCACATCCGAACAAAGTGAGAATATAACATGTTCGTGACCTTCGCTTCAACAAATCAGCACCATGATCAGATTCTGTATATCTAACCAAGTCATTTTCTGTATTAGCTCCATACACCAAGCAAACACCTGTCGTGCCCTTCAAGTATCACATGATCCAGTTGATGGCTTCCTAATGAGCCTTCCCTGGATTGCTCATAAACCTGCTTACGACACTAACTGAATGAGCCAAATCAGGTATGGTACATACTATTGCATACATGAGACTTCCAACCACACAAGAGTATGGAACCCTGCTCATGTACTTCTTTTCTTTATTAGTTGTAGGTATAGTATCTGGACCAAGTTTAAAGTGATCTGCCAAAGGAATTTCAACTGGTTTGGACGGATCACAATTTAAAGACTACAAAACTTTCTCAATGTACTTTTGTTGAGCAATACACAACCGTTCTTCTCTTCTATCCCTTTGAATCTCCATCCACGGTATCTTCTTTGTTGCTCCCAAATCCTTCATCTCAAACTCATTCTTCAGGGTCGCCTTCAAGTCATTTATTCCAGCCATGTCCTTGGCTGCGATGAGCATATCATCAACATATAGCAACAAATATATGTAGAAATCTGGTGACAATTCCTTTGAGTAAACATAATTATCAAACTGGTTCTGAGTGTAGCCATGCAAAATCATGAATGAATCAAATCTCTTGTGCTATTGTCTTGGAAACTGCTTCAAACCATGCATAGATTTCTTCAGCAAACATACATGATCCTTCTTAGAATTAAGGAACCCTTATGGCTGGGACATATAAATCTTTTCTTCTAAGTTCCCATGAATAAATGCAGCTTTCACATCAAGTTGTTCAAGCTCTAGATCAAATGCACTCACCATAGCCAAAAGAACCTGAATTGTCTTGTGCTTCACGACCAGTGAGAACACCTCGTGATAATCAATTCCTTCTTTCTGAGAGAACCCTTTCACAACCAAACTTGCCTTGAACCTTTCTAGTTCAACTCCTAGCATCCCTTCCTTCTTCTTAAAGATCCATTTGCATCCCACTGGTTTTGCTCCCTTTTGTAATGGAACTAGAACCCATGTTTCATTCTTCTCCAATGATTGCATTTCTTCATTCATGGCCATCAATCAATTTGTTTCTTTTTTACTCGCCACTTCCTCTGTATACGATTGAGGCTCCTCAGTGTCAATGTCTTCTCCAGTTTCTAAGGAAAAAGAAATGGAGTCAAGATCACCAGAATTGACACATCCCACATATCTATCAGGTTGTCGAATAATCCTCTTTGGTCTCCTCCTTGCTATAGATTTAGACACATCATCTTTCCCATCATCAACACCACTTGATGAAGATTCATGGGTTGCTCTTGGGTTTCATCTTGTCCAGGTTGTTCATTGTCGCCTTGTTGTTCATCACTTATCACAACTCTATCTGTAGTTTAAGATGCAAACTCCACCTTATGATTAACACCCTGGTCTTTGTTCCCTGTTTGACTTGTATCACCTCCTCCCTGGTTACCCTTGGCAGATTCATCAAAGGTTACATTTCTGCTCATGATAAATTTAGGAGTTCCTCCTTCTTCTGTACACCATAGTCGATAACCTTTTACTCATGTTGCATATCCTAGAAATATGCACTTCATTGCCCTTGGCTCAAGCTTACCATCATTCACATTAGCATATGCGGGGAATCCAAATATACGTAAGCCAGAATAGCCAGAGGGTTTCCCATACCATACCTTTTGAGAAGTCTTCAAGTCTATTCACCAGATATCAAGCAGTGTTGACTGCTTACGCCTAAAATTCCTTGGATAAGTTAGCAAATATCCGCATGCACCTTGCACGTTGCATAAGTTTTTGATTCATCCATTCTGCCACTCCATTTTTTGTGGTGTGTGTCTTAAAGTGTGGTGCCTCACTATATCTTTTCCCTTGTAAAAATTATCAAATGGAATATTGCAGAACTCCAACCCATTGTCAGTCCTTAGAGCCTTGACCTGTTTTCCAGAATTTTCTCAACCAAGGTCTTCCACTCCTTGAACTTCCCAAACACTTCATCTTTAGTCTTCATAAAATACAACCATTTTGGAACCTGAAAGTGAACCTCTAGAAATCCTAATTCCTTTTGTCAATTCCGAAGTCAGCTGTAGTTCCGAAATGAAGTCTGCTCAGGAATGTGTTTGTGTCCGGACCTGGTGAGAAGTTGGTGATGTGAAGATAGAGTGAAGGCATTCTGGAATGAACTTTGTGTCCGGAATGTGTGCTATTCCGGAATCCATATCTTGTCCTTTTGCATTAAATGTATTTGTCTTTTGTTTGATTTAACTTGTCATAGGACTTAGCTTTATGTGTCAACTCGGATATTCAGAGTGTCAGATGTAACTCTTTTATCCAGTCCTATGTTTGTATTTGGTTAGTACCATGTTTCATGTACTCCTACTTATAGGAGCATTCAATGTTAAATCACTAGACGAATTTGTTCAAACCTTTTAGCAATATCTCATTCACTTCTCTCACTTTACAACATTCTCTTGGTTCTTCATTTATTAGCCTTACTTTGATCATTATTCTCATTCTTCATTTATGGCTTGAATGTTTGTTGAATGCATTAACTCAGACTTGACTGGTCTATCCAGACTTGACTAGAATATTCATTAGTAAGTAGACATTGATCTTAAAGTATTAACTCAAAGTTTGAGTTTTCAAACCTTGTCTGTGCGCATCAGATCTATTTTGTTCTCTCAAACCAAACCTTCCTTGAATAGTCATCGATGAAAGTCACAAAGTATGAGCATCCTACTTGAGACTTCACTGGTGCAGGGCCCCACAGATCTGAGTGAACATATTCCAAGATTTCTTTGCTTGTGTGTTGACCGATACCGAACTTTACTTTGCGATGCTTTCCTTCTAAACAAGCTTCACAAAACCTGATTTTTCGAGTAACCTCTCCACCAAACAGTCCTTGTTTACTTAGAACCGACATGCCCTTCTCACTCATGTTCCTTAATCTATGATGCCACAACTCTCTCCTATCATCACTTTCATTCAAGGATTGGGAGATAACCATCGTTCCTATAATTACACTACCTTCCAAGATATAGATCCCTCCACGATTCATCTTTCCTTTCATTATAACCATAGCACCTTTGGTGACTTTGACCCAATCACCTTCACCAACATACCTCGTCCCATTCTTAGCCAATATGCCAAGAGAAATTAGATTCTTACGAAGTTCTGTAAAGTACCAGCAATCTAAATTTCTGACCATACCATCGTGCATCTTGATAAGTACAATGTCATTGCCCTTGATACTGCTCACCCAATCATCACCCATCTTGATTGTGCCATTCCACTCTTTAACGGAGTCGAACCAGTCACGATTGTATGTCATGTGGTAGGATGCTCTAGAATCCAAGTCTCGTGCATCTGCAGAACTAGATGTACTTAAGTCAGTACATTATCATCGTCTCCTTCATTAAAACTCTCCTGAACTACATCAACAATATTAATGCTGCTTGATTCAGTCTTGAACTTTCCATTTTTTAGATGTGGACAATTTCACTTGAAGCGCCCCTTCTCCTTGCAGTTATAACACTTAGCATTTGATGAACCTTTAGACTTAAAATTTGAACGTGATCTCCCTCTGTTTCCCCCTTTCATCTCTTCTGTCCTTCCTCTCCCTACAAACAAACTGGAACTTTACACCTCTTCTCCAACTGAAACTTTTCTTTTCATTTCCATGGACATCAGAGAATCCTTCACATCATTCACAATGATCGTTGTCCTGGTAAGAATTACACATCTTCAAGTGTAGAAGATGTTATCGTTTTTTTTGTCTGATATTTCTATTCTAAAAATTCTTCATTGATTTCTAAAAATATGTTGATTTCTGAAATATATGGGTTGATTTCTAGTTGATTTCTGAAACATGTTCATTTGCTGATAATAATTTGATTGATTCTGAAAATAAGTTGTTCATTTTGTTGATTCATAACTGAAATATGTTAGTGAACCTTGTTGGTAATGTGTTTATTGATTTATGCTGATTTGTGTTGTTATGTGTTGTTATGTGCTGATTTGTTATTGAAATTATACTAGACATGTCACAAAAGAAGCCTAGGATTAGTTGGGAGGTAGAAGCTATTGAAAGAACTTTCCTAGAAGCATGTTTGCATGAAATTGTGGTCAATGGTCGGGAAGAGGGTAGCTTGAAAGCACTCTCTTGGTGGATTGTAGCTGAAAAATTAGCAAAAGAACATAATTTTGTTGTAGACCAAAAGCAAATGAAGAATCGCTATGATTACTTAAAGTCAAAGTTTTTTGTTTGGTTGAAGTTAAAAAACAAAACGGAGAATGTTTATAATCTCGTAACCAACACCTTTATTCTTTCAGAAGAAGAATAGCAACTAGAAATTAAGGTATTTTGTATTTTTATAAATAAAAATTACTATTAAGCTTTAATAATCTAATATAAAAAATTTCAAACAGTCAAACAGTCAAACAAACATGTTGAAACTTTGAGAAGATCGCCACTACCCTTCCCCGACCTTTGCACATAATTGTTTGTATATGTGGCTTCGACATGCATTGATGGTTGGGGGCCAAGTTCTACCCTTACCCGTCCTACTCAAGATTCAACCCACTATAGTTTGCATGACTTTGATGACGACGATTGCACCCAACAAGAACCTGTAGGTCATAACGATGGCTATGTTTTTGACAACTATAGGACATAACAAACGGTTCAGGATGATCAAACAAACATTTCAACGCTCTACAGAAACTTTTCATAGATGTTTTCATGAGGTTCTAAATGTAATGATGATTTTTGCAAAAGAAATTATAGTGCCAAATCATTCTAATGCAACCGTAAATTCCTCATAACGACCTGAAAGGCTAAAACAAATATTTTCGGGAGCAATAGGTGCATTAGATGGAACTCTGGTATATGCAGTCGTGCTTGTTGATCAACAGACTCGGTATAGAGGAAGAGGAAAAGGTTAATGCTTTTAAAATGTATTAGGAATTTTTTGATTTTGATATGATATTCACATTTGTATGGGTCAGTTGGGAGGGGATAACACATGATTCACATGTTTATAAAAGAAGTTGCATTTAACCCGACTTCCGACTTTCCATTTTCTCCACCAGGTTTTGTAATCGTTTTTAATTGATTATGAAATACAATATCAAATTTTTATATATAATATTAATGTCACTCATGTATATAGATAAATATTACATTTATGATGATGCATACACCAATACTTGTGGATTTATGATTCCTTATCGCAATACAAGGTATTGGTTAGCCGACTATCGACGAAGATGTGCATCTAGTAAGGAAGAAATATTCAATCATGTGCACGTACAACTCATAGAGTTTATTGAGCGTGTTTATGGTATTTTGAAGGCGAGATTCCCAAGGAAATGACTCCTTATCCTTTTTAGTGCAAAGAAACCTAGTTGTTGCTTTTTTCGTAGTCTATAATTTCATAAGAAATTGCAATATTCATGATGAATTATTTATGGCGACCGAAGAAAATACTGGTCAACTAGAAGGGTGGGGGTGGGGGGAGTGATGGCCAAAACGTATAAGATATAGAATGAAGTTCACAAGGCAACATATACATGGCTAATTCGAGTGACGAGATTGCAAATCGATTATTTTCAAGTGCTTCAAATTAAATTTGTAGGGTTTTATTTGGATTTTAGTATGATTTTGTGGATTTTAAAATATTTGTGTTTGATTTGGATTTGTGTTTAATTTTGATTTATGTTTAATTTGGATTCTATAAAGTTTTTTTTTAATGATTATTCAAGAAGTTCATTCACTTATTTTATAAATAAAAACATTGAATTCAACAAAAAGATAACATATAAGGGTTAGTCATTTTTATCATTCAGATCTGTAATTTAGAAAATCCAACCAAACAACATTTAAAAATTCAGATCTTAAGAATTCAAACCCTTTTAGAAATTCAGACCTCTTAATTTTTCAAATCTTAAGAATTCATATCATACCAAACAACTTGATAGAGTAATAAAATTAGTTATAACATAAAAGTTGATAGTTTGTTGTCTTGTTCACTAGATTTTGTTTTCAAGCGTATCATGGTTAGACAGTTTTGCCGGCTTTTTGAATCATTGTTCATCTTTTTTTTTTCCTTCATATATTAAATTTCTAAATCAGTATGAACAAAATGTTAGTTTGTTGATTTTTCATGCCAAAATATGTCATATGCCATATGTGGTTCATAAAAAAAATTACAAATTATGTTGTTTTTTTTTTAAATGAAGACCAAACAAAGGTTGTTCGTCTACTTTTAGGTAGGAATATCGTATGTATATGCTTTACATTTTTTATAAGCTCCTCTAGTTTGTTAAAACAAAATGTGTTATTAGGTATACTATTTCAATCTTATACATTTAATGCTTCCAGATATATTCTAACAATAATAGGAGAAGCAATCTAAACTAACAAATGGCATACGTAAAATGTGATAATCAATGAGCTTGTCAAAACTACGCTACCCAAACATGTTTTTTTATGAGTATTCTTGTTTGAAATATATATCGAGACGGGAGCGACCAAGAAATATTATTTGTCAAGGAGTCGGATATACATTGTGCAAGAAGTTGATATAAATTCGAATCCTATGAACTTAACTTTTCAACCTTTAGATTATAATGTCATAGATAAATTATTACTAAATTGTTTTTTTTTTTTTTTTTTGTTAGTTTTAGAGTTTTTATTATAACTACAAATGGAATAAAAATCATTATATTATCATTTTTTTAATTTTCTATTTTTTTTATAAATCGAACATCACATTTTTATTTTGTTCGATGTTGTTCATTTAATCGGGATACTTCCGGCTACTCAGTTGTAATCCTGAGTTGGAAATGAGTATTGACATGACAATGCTGAGGTGACAAGAAAATCATTATATTATTAGTTTTTTCTGTTTTGAAATTGGGTTTTCTATAAATACTCCTCATCATTTCCAATTCTACCCCTAATTTGATTTTTTGTTTTTTTTCCTATTTTTTTTTGTTGTTTTTAATTCATTATTATTATTATTATTATTATTATAAATTTCGAACAAAATTTTATAATTTCAACGACATTATAATTTCGAACAAAATTTTATAATTTCGACGACATTTGAAATGGGGTTCTCCACCAGGTTTTGTAATCGTTTTTAATTATTTTATATTTTATATTTTAATATTATTATTATTATTATTTTATTATAAATTTCGAACAATATAAAATCAAACGACATTATAAATTCGAACGGCTATATAAAATCGGTTTTTAACTCTTTTTTATTTTATATTTTAATCTTTTATATATATATATATATATATATATATATATATATATATATATATATATATATATATATATATATATAATGATGTCAAATCAAATATTAAAAAAAATTGATTATATTGAGTTTAAGGAGGATAAATTTGGTTAGGAGGTACTTATAACACAACCCTTTTTTTTTTTTTTTTTAAATCAAACATCATTTTAACATCTTCAAATTTTATCCGTTTGTCAAAAGAATCAATTATATAGTCATTGAGTGCACTAACCAATGAGTATATAATTGATTCGGTCAAAATAATCAAAATGATCGGGTCGAGTCATAATAATTTACGTTTTACAAATAACATGTATATTATATGAATCACGACATAGCATATCTAATGCAACGTAACTTTTCCCCATGGCCATGATAAAACACAAAAACAATATAATCTAAAACTAATTGTGCGAAACATTTATGTCATAGAGGTATTTATGTAGATAATTTTTAAATGATTGAATACATTAATCTTAACCAAAATATCATTAAAAACATAGCTTTTAATCTTTAATTAGATAATTTGGCAAAGCCAGGGGCGGACCTAGGGGTGGTCCACGGTGGCACCGGCAACCCCTAACTTTTCCGGCCGCAGTGGAAAATTTTTCGTAAACTTTTTTTTTTCTATTACCGTGCAACTCCTAACTCTCCCGTGTAACCCCTACTGTAAAATCCTGAGTCCACCACTGTATGTAACATTCTTAGTAGGCTTTTCATTTTTATAAATGATGTGAAATAATTAACTAATATTAATAATAATAATTCATTTGTGCAAATTAAATTAGAATAAAAGTCAATTGTTTTATAATGAGCTTCACATATTTGACCATTTTTCTGCATCTTTTGCTTATCCATTAACAAGATGTCCCCAATAGTCCAAAAAGTTTTTGATAAAAATAGAATTATTAGAAAAAATATTTACCAATTTACTTTATTTTAAAAAATATTTACCATGGAGCATTTCTTTTTCATTTTCTTTTATTTTTCAATTTTCTTAATACTTTTTTATTTTAGAAAACATTTTTTTTTAACTTTTTCTTTGTTTCAACTTTTTGCTATATTTTTAAATAATAATTTTTTTTATCATTTTTACCTCATTTTTTTTACCTTTTTATTGTTATTTTAATAACAATTTTTATGAGTACATACGAAACATCTTTTTTTAGTTATACAAATCATCTAATTTGAAAATATGATTATGCTATTTACAAGTCAATCATATCTAATCATCATTCATTGTATTTTTCGTTCAAATGTTATTCTTTTAACAACATTACACAAACATAAACATATCATTCTATTTTAAGATTGCATGGTATGGGCAACGCCTGAAGACATTTTTCTGAATTGGAACGTCCGTAACGGCGTTACGACATGTGAACACAGCCCCCGCCCCGGCGTTTTTTGGTGTTACGCTGCAACGCGTTGTGATTGTAACGAAGAGAAACGGGGCGTTTCTTCTTTAATTCTTTCTGTTTTTCTTCTTTAAATTTTGCCTCACAACGGCGTTGTGAGTTGGAACACCACCCCTGAAATTTGTCTCACAATGGTTTATGCCTATATGGCCTTTCAACGGCGTTTTTTTTTGTTGCCGATACCGTGCAGCCTAACAATACAAGTTAACGTTTTGTTATTTGTCTTTTGGTTCTAGAATTTATCAGTATAATCATGTTTAGAAGAGAATGATACTTAACCATCGTTTTTAATTGTATGTATAATGTTGGATTTTTTGTATAATCATAGAGAACTTCATCCGTTCAAAGGAGTATTGGGATCTCATAGAGCCCGGGATCACTCTACCAACAGAAAGGGTTCTAATAGAGGCAAAACAGAAGACTCTCAATGATCAGAAGTTGAAAGTTTTGAAGCTCAAAAATTTCCTATACCAAGCAATCAGCAGAGATATCTTCGACACCATCATCAACACTGATACAAGCAAAGAAATCTGGGATAACTTGAGGCAAAAATTCCAGGGATCAACTGGAGTAAAGTGGGTTGAACTCCAAGTTTTGCGCAAGGATTATGAAACTCTACACATAAAGGAAGGGGAGACGGTCAACATTTATGTAACATTCTAGAATTTGGTATGCTTCCTTTAGCCCCTTAATACAAAAATCATCTCATTTTAGTCTGTAGCTAGTACGCGGGGAATACTCTGAATACGCTTAGCGTACTAGCCCAATCCCAGATCGCGGGTTCGCCTACGTACGCGGGGCGTACGTAAGAGTACACATGGCATACGTGGTGCAGGGGCAAACCCTAATGTTTAGGGTTTGCATCCTATTTAAACAACTTATCTCACTCTTTGACATTCTATTGATCAACCTCCATCACCCTATGCCCTAATATCGAAACCTAAGTGTATTTGGTGAGATTTGAGCTTGAAATTGAGTTTGTTGGTGTTTTGTGGTGAAGAAGAAGAAGAGAAACACTTGGAGGTTGCTTAGGAGTAGCTTGAGCTTGTAGATCCGGAGTTATCTTCACCTTAACAAGCCATTTGAGGTAAAAAGCTCTCATATTGATGATTATATGTGCTAGATCCAACTTAGGGGGTTGTTTTTGTATTTTTGGGTCTTTTGAGTTAAAGTTGAGCTTTTAATCTCCTCCAGAAGCCATGTATGTTAGATCTTAGCTCCATTGAGGTCCCTTTTCCATAAAAATGCAATCTTTATGTAAGATATTGGTTCATGAAAGTGTTAAGAGTCTTACTAAGCTTATTTTTTAGTATTGGGCTGTGTAAAGTTGCCAACTTTTCATATTAAGTTGCCATTTAGAACCAGATCTGAGAGTTTAGCATGTTGGTTTAACCATTTAAGTGCTTAATGGGTTAGGTTGGAAATGAGGGGAGTACGTTGCGCGTATTGGCCCTAGAAGGAATACGCTAAGCGTACGAGCTGAGTACACCCCACATACTCAGCAGAATGACTTTCGGTTTGATTTCCTCAAACCTAGTAAGAGACTGAAATGTTATTTGGGGAGAGAAACTGATTTATTAATTTATTATATGATTAATAAATTATTTTTACAAAAAAAATGTGCATAGGGTGCACATTTTTCATAGAAAAAAATTTTATTATTATTTTTCAAATATTAATATGGAAAGAGGTTGAAAATGATGAATTTTAATATTTTTTTTTTGATATAAGATAAACTCTAAAATGAAAGTTTAAAAGTGATCTTATTGATCGTAAAAAAAGTTAATGATCTCATTGGAAATTTACTCTCTCTCTCTCTCTCTTTATATATATATATATATATATATATATATATATATATATATATATATATATATATATATATATATATATATATATATATATATATATATATATATATATATATAATCGATGTAATAACTTTGTATCTAGTAAGTTTGTTTGCTGAAAACGATAATGTATTTTCTTATTTTTGGACTCGAAATTCACTCTATATGGAGACTTGAATTTCCTAATTAAGACTACCCCCTTTAACAATCCAATCTAACTTAATTTTTATATAAAAACTAATTTCTCTCTTTTACACCTATACAACTCAACTCAATCTAATTTTTTTTAGGGTTGTGCTATAAGTACCCCCTTAACCAATTTTATCCCCCTAACATCAATCAAATCAACTTTTTACTTTTGATTTGACATTATTTTTTTCTTTTTCTTTTTTTTTTCCTTTTTGTTTTTGATTTTTTTCCTTTTATTTTATATTTTAATATTATTACTATTAAATACAGATGACATTTTAAAATTCGGTAAACATTATAAATTTGCACGATATTATAAAATTCGAACGACTTTTTTGTCCGTAATTAAAAAATATTTAAAAACCGATTTTATATAGCCGTTTGAATTTATAATGTCTTCCGAATATTAAAATTTTGTGCGAAATTTATAATAATAATAATAATAATAATAATAATAATAACAATTAAAAAAAAGAATTAAAAACAACAAAAAAAACAAAATAGGAAAAAAACAAAAAAAAAACAACAAAAGACAAAAAATCAAATGTGGAATTGGAAAAAGGAAGGGGGTACTTATAGAAAACCCCTTTTTTTTATCCCATTAGCAATCTAACCTAAACCCATTTTTATTTAAAAAATATAATTTATTTTTATTTTTATTTTACTACAAACTATTAGAAACATTAAAAATAAATATTTATTTAGATATGAAAAATTGAGATAAGATATGAAGTATATCAATATTATATTATATTTATAGAGAAAAAAAATAGAAATTTGAGTATTTTTTTATATTTTTTTACTGAGATAATGTTGGATTTTTAATAAATAACGATTTTTATCCTAAAAGTATATATTGTTATCCAAAAAATATATGTTGAGCCCTTTCTTTCATCAACGCGTGGGCAATGAGTACTATGTCATCATTTGTAAGCTGGGTCGCATGGGTGACATAGTTCATCAAAATTAAATTAGTTTTTTTTAATGGAAATGAGTGAACCGCTCACCAAAGTACTACCAATGGTGGTAGTCTAAAGACATTGAAAGTGCTTTGTTGTGTTTGGAGAACTAGTCTTTGGAGGATTCCAAATGTCGAAACTCTTAGAGTAAGAGGTTTCGACATTCAAACTTTTTGTGCAAGATTTGTCATGGTGATACGGATTCGGTGAGCTATGTTTTGGTGAAGCGTGGTTTAGCAATCAAAGCTAGAGAGTGGATTTTCAAATGGTGTGGAATTCCTGCAACAGTTTTCCGGTGTGGTGGAGTTCCTTGATTTTGCTACGAATTAGGGAAATTGTCTTAGGAAATGCAAAGTCATCACTTCAATCTTTTACCGTTTACAGTGGTGCATATAGAATACGAAAAACAAGAAGGTTTTTAATAATCTTATCTCTTCCCCTGCATTGATTGTGGATGGTGTAGTTTTGTTGTCATTTGCATGTAAATTGTTTCCTTGTTTTTCGCCCTCATTCTAGTTTATTGTTAGTCGGGGGTGCTTTTTATATATACCTCTTTGTTGAAAAAAAATGTTATCATGTATTGTCAATGCCTAAAAAATTTATAATTGTTTCATGACTCATGAGTCATCGTGAAGTATTAGTTCCAACAGTGGCGAATCTAGAACAAAATATCATGTGGTTCTCAAATTAATTGAAGTCGATAAAAAAATCAACAACACTTGTGATGGGTGGGTCGGTTCGGGTCGGGTCGTGTACGATTTAAAGAAATATAACTGAAAAAACCGATCAGCCACCACCAATTAAAATTTTTAAAAAAACCGACTGAAATATAATTGAAAAAACCGAACGATTTAATGAAAAATTAGTTGATTATTAATGCATTGATACCTTATTGTTTTATAAAAACTATATATTATATTTAACCCTATATATTTAACAGTACAAATGCCCCATATAACTTATTTTTTGCTCCTTTTAAAATGATTTTTTAAGACATTTTAAAAACAAACTCAATGTAGATCCTCTATTTTTTCTTTAAGGTAGTTCTTAATTTTTATGGTATATATATTATAAATGAAATTCAAATTTTTGGTAGGTTCTAGGACCTACCTTCTCATATGTTAGCTACGCCCTTGAGTTCCAACCAAAAGAGCCAGTTTAGTTTACAGTTATCGTTGTGGTTGGCCCCAACCCTATTACATGCGGTGGCCTGTGCTGCGAAGCGGAACTGATGAGAAATTCTAGTTCATTATCACCATATCCCGTTATGTACAAATTCTCCAACAAAGGTCACTTATAAGCGATTCTAATGCTTACAATATAAGTAATATATCCATAAACGAAAAGGACATCAATGGATTATTTCAATATGATGAACCCTTATTAAAATTTATTTATTTATTCCAACATCTATGGTCCATTATTGTCGTATCCGCCAAACACCACCTGGCAAAATAGGACATTCATAATTGTTGTCCTTTTGGTTCATAAAATTCAGTTCACACCTAATGACCTCCTAATATATATCAAATAAAATATTTTTATTCAGATAGAAGATACAAGGGGCTTTCCATTAAGTTGGTTTTAGATTGTTCACTTTTGACTGTTTCTTTCTTCTTCTTTTTTTTAATAAATTTCATGCGGTATTTTCTAATTCCGAACATAGGTTTAGTTTTAATATCTTTTAAAAACACATTTTTATATTAATCACCGTAAATACAAGCTAAATCAAATAAAAATAAAAATATGGATTGTAAAGAATACTTTAAAAAAAATGAATAAGAAAAGGCGGGAAGCGCATTCGTCAACTCCCATTTATATCATTAAATAAGACCAAACCCTGGCATCAAGACATCAACTACAAACAGATGTCTCTCTCTCTACCAAAGGCACTAACTATTATACTATATAAAACCCCACAGGTTTCACACCCATCAACACATACACACACTAAATTCTCTCTCCATCCTCGTTCCCATGTGAAATCAATGCTTGTTTCAGTGCGTGTATGCTTCGTCTAAACTTCAATCTTCAACGATTCTCATTATTTTTTTATTTTCTCTCAGATTTATATAGATATAATAATGTATACATGTGAAGTACGAGATTCACGTTGAAGTACACAACCACTTTATCTCTTATAAGTCATAACCACTCGATTGAACAGATCTAAAGAAAGGAAGTCAAAGGGAAAGGGCAATGGGGAGTTACAGAGTATGTTGTTGCTTTACTAGAAAGTTTAAGGTGACTGAAGCCGATCCGCCGCCTGATGTAAAAGAGGCGTTCGGAAAATACTCCGACGACGGGATCCATATGACTGCCGATCAACTGCGACGGTTTATTGAGGAGTGCCAGGGCGGCGATGGTGTCTCCATTTCAGATGTTGAGCGTATAGTGGAGCAGGTTCTTCACAAAAGGCACCCAATTACTTCGTTAATTAACAGGAAAACTTTTACTATAGAGGATTTTCATCATTATCTCTTCAACTCCGACCTTAATCCTCCAATTATTTCTCAGGTATCTTCCGATATTCAACTTCTAAATTGACATGAACAAAGCAAAAGAGATGAGGAATATTCATGTTGAATATTTAACAAGTCGGTTTTACCTTTTACTATTTTGGAAAAGGTCTAATGTTAATAGTTGATTGTGACCTAGATCGATTTAGGAATACTTGATTGTTAAGGTTATAACTTATAACTATAAGTCAAACCAACAGTTGTGGTACCATTGAATTTTCCACTTCTGGTTCATCTGAATCTATTTGAAAGAAATCATGTATATTCTCGAATTGGGAAAATATAACACATGTATGATGTAACTTATTTATTCATAATTATGTCATCCAATCAACCAGAAAAAGAAGAGGATAGCAGATAAAGTAGTAACTTAATTGCCTGATTTTGTTCATATTTAGGCATGTGATAGTAGCTTATGGTACCCCACTGCCCACTACAAGAAATGAGTGTTCCTTTTTTTTTTTTTTTGAAGTATTATTATTACCGATGATGCCACTTTACTACTATTTTTGGTATAAATGAATTGCCACATGTTTATAAATGGCTTTTTCCAATGATAGATTCACCAAGATATGAATGCTCCATTGTCCCATTATTTCATCTACACGGGTCACAATTCGTATTTGACTGGAAACCAGCTAAGTAGCCCTTGCAGTGATGTCCCAATCATCAAAGCATTGAAACGAGGTGTGAGAGTAATCGAACTTGATTTATGGCCAAATTCATCTAAAGATAATGTTCATGTTCTTCATGGAAGGACCCTAACAACACCTGTGGAACTCATAAGATGCTTGAGATCTATCAAAGAACATGCTTTCACAGCTTCTCCTTATCCAGTCATCATAACACTCGAAGATCATCTTACCCCTGATCTTCAAGCCAAGGTGGCTCAGGTAAATATATTATATGCTTAATCCTTCCTTTTTTGTGAATTTTAATATTGTTAATGCTTTCATGCTCTTTTTTGCTAGATGGTTACTGATACATTCGGGGAGATGCTATTTTGCCATAACTCAGGTCAAATGAAAGAATTACCAACGCCTGAAAGTTTGAAGTATAGGATTTTAATTTCAACGAAACCTCCAAAGGAGTACCTTGAAGCTGAGGAGGACAAGAGAACGAAATCACAGAGAGTTAAAGATAGTGGTGAAGATGATGTTTGGGGTGAGGAGCCCTCACGAGCCATAGCATATAAAGACAAGAACGATAAGTATGAAAGTGATGAAAGTTTCATTGATCATGATGCTGAAGATTATGATTTAAAGAGAACGGATTCATGTCCTGCTTACAAGAGTTTGATTGCTATTCATGCTGGTAAACCCAAAGGTGGACTTATGGAGGCACTGGAAGTCGAAAAGGATAAAGTTAGACGCTTAAGTTTGTCCGAACAGGGGTTGGAAAAAGCTGCAGAACACCATGAACAACAAATAGTGAGGTAACTATCTGTTGGGAAAATGGTCTCAAAAATTCCCAAAGGCCCAATAAAAAATAGTAATATACATGGAAAACTCTAAAACCGGAGAAAAACCACAAACATCTGGACGACGGAAAAATTCATTATATAACAAAATTATTACAATCACAAAGACTAATCTCTTAAACAAAACCACAATTACATTCACAATCTAAAGAGCGGAATGTCACGGGATGACTCAAGCGACTAGTCTATCTCGTGTGCCACTTAGCTTTTCTCCGATTAAGTCAGGCTAACTTCGATGAATAAAGAAAAGAAATTAATTAAAGTATATTTGATTGGAGACGCATGAAACCAAATCCTTGGACTTCTTTTATAGGCATGGACATAATGATGTTTTTCTTGATTTTAGGTTTACCCAGAAGAACATTCTTAGGATATATCCGAAAGGCACTCGTTTTACCTCGTCCAACTACAAGCCACTAGTGGGCTGGCTACACGGAGCTCAGATGGTTGCATTTAACATGCAGGGATACGGACGATCCCTTTGGTTAATGCATGGAATGTTTAGAGCAAACGGAGGATGTGGGTATGTGAAAAAACCAGATTTTCTAATGACAAGTGGACCCAACAACGAGGTATTCGATCCCAAAGCAAAGCTTCAAGTGAAAACAACTTTAAAGGTGAAAATCTACATGGGAGATGGATGGCATCTGGATTTCAAGCAAACTCATTTCGATACATACTCACCACCAGATTTCTACACAAGGGTAACAACTAATAATTAACAATTCCACAACAACACAACCCGACTTCATATTTATATTTGTAATTTTGTAATGAAAATTGTTAGGTTGGTATATCGGGAGCACCTGGTGATGAAGTGATGAGAAAGACAAAGCCAATGGAAGACAACTGGACGCCTGTTTGGAATGAAGAATTTGTGTTTCCATTGACGCTTCCTGAAATAGCTTTACTTCGAATTGAAGTTCATGAATATGATATGTCTGAGAAAGACGATTTTGCTGGCCAAATTTGTCTTCCTGTTTCTGAGTTGAGGCCGGGAATCCGTGCGGTTCTTTTGTGCAACCGCAAAGGCGATCCGTACACCTCTGCAAGACTACTGATGCGGTTTGAGTTTGTACCCAATGAGTCCTAAAATCCCACGACTTTGTAATTTAATCCTACGGAATAAAATCTTTTTGCATTTTCAAATAAGGGTAATCTATAATGAGAAGAATATGATTTTCGTATATTGTCCAAATAAGCCCAATCAAGCCCAATGAATAAGTACTTGTAGCCTTGGAGGCTGGAGCCCAGTTCAGGTCCAGCCCATCCTACATTATCAAAATGGTATTGGTAGATTTGGGATTTCAATTTTTTTCTTTAAATTGGGACTTCGAAGTTCGAACATTTTCTTTTTAGTTATTAGACTATAACCATGAGTGATCAAACACCACAAGTTCAAAGAATGAGACAAAAAAAAATAATAACTTAAAAAAAATGAAAATTGAAAAAGACGACTTGTTCCTTTCCCCTCCCATTCTTCACCAAATTTGGGGGCTCACCGCTCACCTATGTGACATTTGGCATCTTTTAGATGTTATTCTTTTTGTATAGAATTTATATTGTATTTATTTAATAACTTTTATAAAAAAACTTAATACTAAGTTTTTTAATTTATTCTCTATAAAGGTAATGTAGAAGTAGTTGTATATGTTTTTATAATAAAAACAATAAGATGTTTGTTTATTTTAAAGTAAAATAATGTTTATATTTTTTTTATAAAATAAAATACAATATATTATATTTTAAATAGATTGAAAATCATTATAAAATATATATTTTTAATAAAAGCCTGAGTTAGGTTGGTTGCTAATGAAATATAAAAAAAATCAGGTTGAATTGATTTATGTAAATTGATGAAAATTAATTTTTTAATCATTTATTGGATTGGATTAGATTACGATAAGATAGTATTATATATAGTTTCAACTTTTATATGATATGAGTATTGAATCATGGAAGTAGCTAACAACCATTTAACTTTCACACTAATTAATACATTTGAAAACCTAAAAAAAAATAGTCTAGATGAATATGACTTTAGGAATAAGCCAGTGACTTAATAGTGAAAAATTTGATTATATGTTTTTTTAGGGCGACTTGTGTTTTCTAAAAAGACAAACAGTCTACTTAGTGAAGTAGATATGATTGATGAATGTCCATCCAGTGACTTTGTATCAGGGCCGGCCCTAGAGGGTGGGCAAGTTGGGCGACCGCCCCGGGCCTTGCCAAATCTCGGGGCCCCAAATAGTTTTAAAATGATAAATACTATACGTCTCCCAAAAATAACCAAAGGTGCTTGTAGTTCATCTGGTTTGAAGCGCAGGAATGGTTGTGGTTGTTGATCGTGTTCGAACCTTGTACTACTCCCAGAAGAGGTCCTTTTTTTATATATATTTATTTAACTAAATGTTAAGGCCCCCTAAAAATGCAACGTGGAGCCACTAAAATGCGAAGAAATCACCCACATCAAAAATTGTTGAAATTCCATGTGTGTAAACATATCCTTTTTCTTTTTTTTTTCTTTTTTTTCTCAAAAGTGCACTCTACAAATATATCCTATCAAAACTTTCGATTCAACAACAAAATTTCCTATTATGTTGTACAAATTCAAATGGAAAGATCATAAAAAATAATGAAGGGAATATTATTAGTTCATGTCTTCTGAAAGGAGATTAAATTCTTATTCAACAACAAAACATTATTTTTTTTGTGAACCTTTGCGCGTGGTTGATTTAATCAATTAGATTATGCTAGGTTTAGGTTTTCTTCTATAAGGTGATTTTTACGAGATTTTTTTATTTTATTTTGTTTTATCGTATTAACTTTATTTGTTATACGATTAGTATTTAATCACAACATGCGATGCATCGGAGAACTCATTTGCAAAGTGGACTACAATTTATAAAAATAAAGTTTCGGTCCAAACAATTATGTATGAGGGAGTAAATAATAATTAAGAATTTATATTAATAAATATGAAAACTATAAAAACAAAGTTTGTAAGGGATCAAAGACAATTTTAAAAAATTGTACTAAGTTTTTAAATTTAACAAAATTTTCCGAGGTGTGGCAGTGAAGGGCCTCAAATTTTATTTTGCCTCGGGCCTCAAATCGTCTTGGACCGGCACTGCTTTGTATATGTTCGTTTGGTTTTAGACGTTTCCTATTTTATACACATTTTGGTTCCAAAGCTAAGGAATATAATCACCAAGAATAATAATATAATTGCAAGAGGATATGGGGAGTGAGTACGCATCAAAACACAAGAGAAAAAGAAAAAACATAGTGTTTGGAGGAATAAATTTAAAGAGAGTTTGGATTTGACCAAACTTTACAAATAAAGGGTAGCTTTTGGAAAAAAAGATTGTCAAAGTGGAAGATTGAATAAGATTCATATATCTTTATTACTATTAAGATCTTGAATGATTCCCACACCACAAACAGAAAGGACAACTATACACTAGTAATAACGATGGGAAATTTACCTTTACATGTATCAAACCAAAGGGTATAAATGTCATTTCATCCTCCGCTCTTCATGTTTTCAATAGACAAGTATAGTAGTAACACTTCCTGATATACCTTTTCTTACTTTCCAGTGTCCACAAAGACCAAAAAAGCCATATTCAAAAGAGCCAATTTTTATCAATTCTTTATAGCTTTATAGTTTGTACAATTCTAACACATTCAAGTAATGACATGTTAGTAATATTATCGATATAAAAATGAATGTAAGTATACAAGTTTTGTACAAAAGGAATGATAAATGAAATTTGAACTTTTATTTACAAAAAAATAAATAAATAAATAAATAAGAATATCATATACAATACCAAGAAATAGAATGAGAAAAATATGAAGATTGATGAGACAGCCTACTAAATAAAATCATCTCCTCATTAAATCTATTAAATTATAAACAAACACCACCGTTTAGAAACATTTCAACTAGACCTGGCAATGGGGCGGGTTTGGAGCGAATCGACCTTGATCCAAACCCTTTTAACAAATTCCAAAATCTAATCCAAACCCGCTCCGTAACCCGCAGAGTTTTGAATAATCAAACTCATACCCTTATCCACCGAATCAGTAGATATCCAAACTCGCCACGTAACCCGTAGGTTTTTTGAATAATCAAACACATTTTACTTAAATCATAAAATCACATTTATTAAATAAAACAAATGTTGATTTAGAAAACACATTATGTACTCGAACACTTTCGATTGGAATTAAAATCATTATTGTAGTTACTTCTGATTGGTTTTTGACCGTCGATTGCATTGATAGAGAATAGGAATTACAAACTTTCTTCCGGTTGATAAATAAATTTATTGATTTATAAATGAAATTTGTGATTACATGATGAAATATAAATGAAATGACATCATGATTTTTGGGAGAAGACTGAAAGTCTAGAAGTTGAGTCTTCGAGTCATATGTAAAAACAGTTTAGTTTTGGCATTTTCTCTTTGGACATTCTATTGGAATTTAAATTAACTTTAGGCAGTATAAACTATAAATGTATGATTCTAAAATTTATATGAGGCGGGTTATAAATGGAGCGGATTGGTGATGATCCATACCCGACCTTTTTAATAAAAGGGTTAGCGGGTATGGGTCGTTAACGGGTAAACGGATCAAAAACTATGCTCCAAACCCGTATAATTGTTAAGGGTTTAGATCGGATAAGGGTCAAAACCCGTTCCATTGTGAGGCCTAATTTCAACATACATTTAATAATGGTTATTTCTTGTCAAAGTTATATCTTAAAAAGTTAGGTAATTATCATAAACAAACATTTCATTTCGGTTCAAACATCATATCGAATGACTCAAACTGTTTAAAAATAGTGTTGACCAATTCTGTAAAACTAAAATGAACTAACCGATCTTTTATTATTAAAAATGTCAAATCAATCCTTAAACGATCCAAAATCCTTATCGTCGAGTTACTAATATTATCCAAATATATGGATAATCATAAAAACACATTGATTTTGACTAAATCATTTGATCATATACAACAAGGATAACTACACCAATACTTTTACAAATTATTTCTATTTTTAAATTTTAAATGTCTAAAAGCTTTTCCAACAACAAAATGATGATTTTAACGTCAAAATGGTAATTGAATTTCAGCCGATCTTTAAAGTGATAGTTTTTAAATAGTTTCATACTTGATAACCAACTCCAGTGGTCCACTAAAATAAACCATTTTAGTGTGTTTTTCCTTTTCACATTCCAACCAACCTTAAAAATTTAATGGGTGAGATACATTCACAACACCAAATATGAGAATTAAAATGATTGACCTCTAAAAAAACATCATTTTAGTATATGGTTTTATTGATTTCACCATTTTAATGTTTAAAACTCACATTTTTTGTATTTTACCACTGAAGTTGGTTATTTGATGTTAAAATTAAGTCAACATATAAATAATATGATATTTAGAGATTTGTTGGAGTGAAAAATGATATTTTAGAGGTCTATTGGAGTTATTAGATATATCTAATTTTTTATAAAGGTTTTCTACCATTATTAAGTTTTTGTTAGATTTCAATACAAGCGAAATATTGTCTTGAAATTTGAAATTTGTCCATTTTGAAATTATTCTTGAAATTTCGGCAAACCAAGTTTTTTTTATGTCGTAATTCTTATCCTGAAATTCTAGGTTCAATATTTTTTTAATAAAAAAAATTACGTTTAATATGACTTAAGACAGTCTTATATGAATTTTATATTTTCCGAAACATTTCATTTCATACTTGTAAATAACTCAAAATATTTATAACTTTTATAAAAGAGGTCATTTAAATCAATATGGTTCCAAATAAAATATCTATTTTGCATCATATTTATTTGAAACTCCCACATTTTCAACGACATAACTAAGTGTATGGTTAAATGAAATCTTTTTCATATATAAGAACATTATTTTCATGTTTTATTACTTAAATTTTCTCACTTTACTTTCATTAATTGTTATCTAAAGCATATGGAAATAAAAAAGAAGGTGTGTGTATGTATTAAGCCCATTCATACGATTGAAGGTGAAAAATATTTATATCCGTCTAATCTTTGAATAAAGAGTGGAATGAAGAAAATATATTTTTTAGAACTAAAGACGTATATGATAATCAATGTTTTAAAAGGCTAAAAACGATTTGGGTTATTTTTCTTTGTTTCAATTTATATCCACATATTTCCCATCTACTTTTTTTTATATTTCAAGAAAACATTTATGGTTGTATATTTAGAGAAAAAAAAAATAATTTTAATATATTTATTACAATTTGTTAAAGATGTATGATCTTAGTTTGTAATATATATATGATTGGAAAAATATAATAAGATGCGGTGTCCAAATTTCAATATAATAAAAAAGAAAAATAAAGAAATACAAATTTAATTATAATATCATCCTTATCACTTTATGGTTTTTTTTCTTTCACCTTCATATTTTAACATGCGGTAATCTTTTTAAGTAAAAATACTTATTTTTAAGATTATCATGTAATAATATCATATATACAGTTTAACAAATAAATAATCATAACTGGTTCACATAATGCATATTATCAAATACACATTATTCCAAATAATAAACATCAAATTTCACATATAAACTTTCAACAATTATTTAATACTTTTTAATAAATTATGGTATTAAATTATGTTCAAAAAAATAACTATGCACTCACTTAATGTAGGTGGAAGACTCATGAGAAAGTCAGATCCTTGACAGATGCTTTAGATTTTTGTAACCTCCTGTTTCCTGCCAGTTCTGGGTCGTGGGCCGGAAGTCGATTGTGTAAGGATTTGGGCCTTAAGAGTTAAGGATGTAAAGTTTAGTCCTTGTGGAAGGAGGTAATGTTAGTTAAGAGAGTTTACTCTTGAATTGTGTTTGGGCCGTAAGGTAGAAAGAGGAAAGTCATAGGCTGACTTCTTGCATGAAATATGGATTTTTATTCGAGAAGTTTTTAGTCCAAGATATTTAGATAATATTATAGATCTCTTCAACACCTTTCCGTGGATATAAAGAACGTCGAAAATGGAGTTGGAACGAAGAAGTTACGAACGTTTGAAGTTAGGGCGATTTTTGGGTTAGCCTATGATGGGCATACTAGGGCATCCCTACTACGCTGGGCATACTAGGAGTACGTTGGGCATACCCGATCAATTACCAAATCCTGTTTTCGTGGTTTGAGCCCTATTTAAACTTCTTAACTCCCCCAAACCCATTCCATTCTCAGCCTCCACCTCTCCAACACCCTCTCTTGAAACCATAACCCTAGATTGAGCCTTATGAGCAAAAAGAAAGTGTTTTTAAGTGCTTTTGAGTGTTCTTGGTGCACCTTGGAGAAGAAGGAACTCATTAAAGAAGAATTGGTTACTTTGGAGCTTGTAGATCCAGACCATGTTCACCTTGATCTTTCTTCTCGATGTATAAAGTTTGAATCTTGATGATGAAATTTTTAGATCTAACTGGTTTTAGGTGTTATGAGCTTTTGGTCACTTTAAGTGCATAAATTTTATATCTTGAAAGTTTGTGACCTTGTTATGGATAAAGTTGGAAACTTTATCCATCTAAACATCATTTTGATTCAGATCTGAAGGTTGGAGACTTGGACTTAATGGATTAAGTTGAAAAAGATGCACTTTTGGGGCCCTTTGAGACTTAAATACTAGATCTTCTTTGTTGAGACCATTCTAATGGATAAATTTCGAAACTTTATCCATTATGGAGCTATTAGGAACCATAAAAATGTGATCTTGGTCCTTCTCTCTCTTACATGGAAGAGTTGTGATGTTTTAATGGATTAATAAGTTAGGGTTTTAGATTTTGGACCTTCCCTAGCCATGGAAAGTCATCAAGTTGGAAACTTTATGACTTAAGACAAGTTTTGAGGCTAGATCCGAGTTTGGGTGAAAAGTCCTTAAGGGATTAAGTGCTTAATGGAAAGGATGGAACCAACTCGAGTACGTTGGGCGTAATTTCATACGTTGGGCGTACTCAACATACTGGGTACGCTGGGCTTAAGTTAAGTACGCAGGGCGTACTCAACCAACCTTGGACTTTGACTTTTGTTGACTCCATTGACCGTTGACTTTTTGACCAAGTTTAACCTTGGGTCAAACTTAAGGATTTTGGGCTATTGATTAAGATGTTATCTGGTTCTGGTGTTAGTGGATTCGCAAGAATCAAGCAGTGCAGAAGGGAGCATATCACAGTCTTTCAAGTCAATTCAGGTGAGTTTTCCTCACTGTACTTGTGGGTCGAAGGCACCAATGCCGACCATTGGATTAGATATCTTGGTTTGATGTATGTTGCTATGCTGTAGTGATCTGTTAGATATGTGTCCTCGTATATAGGATGTTGTTATGCTGTAGTGATATGTTAGATCTGTGTCCTGGTATATAGGATGTTGATATGTTGTGGTGATCTGTTAGATCTATATCATGGTATTTAGGATGTTGCTATGCGGTAGTGATCTGTAGATCTACATGTTATCTTTTTACTGGCTATATGTTTATCTGTTGCATATGTCGACGTAGTGTGGTTGGGTTGAGACCGTACTGCTTTGTGCTGCCAGTCAACAACCCGGTAATGTTTATATCGATATGTTGTTACGATTTACTGGGTTGAGGTGGACAAGCTGGTACTGAAGGCCAAGATATCCAGGGCGGTCTGGATAGACTAAAAGCTTGTGAGGCGGTCCAGTCATGCCGAAGGCCCGGAGAGCGGTCCAGATAGGTTGTAGGCCCGGTGTGGCGGTCCAGTCATGCTGAAAGCTCTGACAACAATCCAGATAGTCTGTAGGCCGGTGCGGCGGTCCAGTCATGATGAAGTCTCTGTATGCATGTTGTTGTTTGTTATGTTATGTGGTGGTACTTTTGGGGAACTCACTAATCTTTGTGCTTACAATTGTTTCTTATGGTTTCAGGTACTTCAGATGATCGTGAAAAGCAAATGCATGATCGTGCACATCCTTCAGATTTTAGGTTATTGGATTTTGGGATACTCTGATTTACGAACTATACTTTTGAAACAACATTTTTTGTGAACAATTATTGACTTGGGGTTGTTTTGGAAAAATGAAAATTTTACTCTGATTTTTGGGGCGTTACAATTTCCCTTTAAAACGACCTAAATACGAATATTATTAACCCTTAGTATTTGTTCGTATTTATAAAGTTTAATCGTTATAAGTTTTCATCAGAGTAATCAATAATCCCAAACTAAACACTGACGTATAGATGATAACAAACAAACATGTAAGATCGTATCGGATGTAGGATCCGTTTTGTATATAAAGATATACTGTTTGGAAAATTCACTTTAAACACCTCACTAATCTTACCATGTCATCATTCCCGTCAGTATATCGGTCAGTATAACGACTGGTATTACTGATAGATCTTATTTATAAGTTCATAATAACGATTATAAACATAAATATAAGTTATACTTAAAGCACGATAAACATAACTCGACTTACAGGTTGTTTGACGAAAAACAAGGAATTACGCGGACATAACTTTAAAACTGAAAGCTCTTTTGTAACGCCCCGTTCCTGGTACATATTTAATTTATTAAAATGTTCATTTTATAAGAGCTACTCGACAAGTTGGTGGCCCTAACTCGTCGAGTAAATGCCAGCTTGATCGTGAGGTTTAAGTGGTCTACTCGACGAGTCGAATCCTGGACTCGGCGAGTAGGTCCATCAGGAGGAAACCCTAATCTTCAGGGTTTGCACCCTATTTAAGCATCATATATGGCCTCCACCCCAGCCTCCATCACCTCCAAACCCTATTATCGAAACCCTAATCCGCCATAAGTGACCTTGAGCTAGTTCTTGCCATTTTTTAGTGTTTTTGTGCATTGTGAAGCTTGTAGAGGAAGTAGAAGAGTGAAGACTAAAAGGGGAAGAAGTAGATCCAGGAGCTACACTTCATTTACTGCATATTCTGGTAATCAAGCTTCCAACTTGATCATTCTTCTCTTAGATCTAGTTATCTCCATATTATGGTAGTTTTGGGTCAAGAACCTTGGTCCTTGGGGTTGCGATGTAACAACGTAAATTTTCAAAACAATTTTTTCATTTAAAATCACGTAATTCTCATAATGCATTTCACAAAATCTCATTTATTAAGTTTACACTTTTCAAAATTTCATAATTGATTGGTTAAAATCCAGGATCCTAAAAAAGATAACTCTTCCACTGGTATGTACAATCGAGCCGGTGCCTTCCCGTGATCCTAAGAAAAACCTGAGACACATAACACATAGCACGGTAAGCACGAAGCTTAGTGAGTTCCCCAAAATACCACACACATATAATTAGCCACTAGAGGCTATAACTCTACGAGACCTTCCGGTCAACGTGTCTCAGTGGGACCTTCCGGTCCCACAACTCTGGTAGACCTTCTGGTCCTACCCATGATGACCTTCCGGTCCTAACGTTGTTGACCTTCCGGTCCAAACCCTGTTGACCTTCCGTTCCCAACCATGCAAACATATACATATCACATAGAACATATATCACATAACACTTATAAGCACATAAGACCTTCCGGTCACACATATTTACCATTCCAGGTAAGGTATAGTGAGAAGACTCACCTCGGATGATGAACAGCCCCTCATAATGCTGCAACTATGCATCGGCTACTGACTCTGTGCCAATCCACAATTAACCCAATTAGGAATAAGTCCAACTCTCACTCCGAAGGTCCAAGACAGACCACTAATCATCCCATCAATAACCTAAAACTCATTGGGCCCACCAAGGCCCAACGATAAGTGGGTCTCTCTAGAGGCCCAAATCTCAATTCTCGAAGGCAAGCCCAACACTAGGCAAACTCCCCAAGCCCACTAATGGCCCAATTTGCTACACAGGGCCCAATCCCTACGATGAGCCTTACACCAAGCCCAAAATATCTTTGGCCCATAATATCTGACTTATGATGGCCCAAAAGGCCCAAGGACTCAAGGCATGGCCCAACCGTGGCCCAAGAACACAAAGCCCATACTGACAGACTACGCGGGGCGTACACTCGTGTACGATAAGCATACTAGCTAGTGGCTTGTACGCCGTGTGTACCTCCTTGTACGCCCAGCGTACAACCCTGTTAAGCCACTTTCCCATTAAGTGCTTAATACCCCAAACCAGAGTCTACAATTACAGATCCAGGACCTTTTTATCCTCTTAATCCATAAAGTCATTAGCTTGGTGACTTGCAATCCACCAAATAAGCTCAAACTCAATGAGTAACAACATACTTTCATAACAAGGGATAAATACCATGCATGAACTCATTAGGACCATCAATATTGGAACTTTACTACTTATGGGACCCCTTTAGCTCTGAGGGTGGAAACCCTAAGCTCAAATACGAGATTTCATCATAAAGGTCCAATCTTGGCACCAAAAATAACTCCAAAACTTCACTACGCTAGATCTATGCCTTCTTAAATAAAGTTGTGAACTTTATACCTCAAGAGAGCTCCAAATGATGATGTTATTCCAGATCCATAAGTTCCAAACTCCCAAGTTCTTCCTGGCCAACTTCTTCTTTTGCAAATCCCAAGCTTACACCACCAAATGAACCTCTTGAAGACCAAATCTCCCCAAGGATGAAGATATGAGGCGTTCTAGGGCTTCTCTGAGGTTGGGGAACAAACATGGAGGCTAGGGTTTGAAGCATAATGTTCTATTTATAGTGGCACACCCTAAATTTAGGGTTTCTGGACTCTGTAAATACGCTGGGCGTACGCCAAAAAGCATCCGCGATCATTTCCCATCATACGCCGGGCGTAACCCAACTTACGTTGGGCGTACCCAGCTGCACACATGCATGTATTCCATGCATGCATAGGACTCACTTGTTAACCATTTACATTAGGGACCAATATTGCCAAAAACTTTAAAGTGCTATCACTTTTTCGTTCTAAGTCCGATTCCGACGAACTTTATATCCGAGAAGCTTTACACTTCTATCAACTTTATTCCTCCTGAAGCCCACTCGAACTCAGATCCCAAAATTCATGAAAAGCCCGCACCAGTGCCTTTAACAACACATTTGGGCTCTAAAGCCCAAGCTGAACTCTTTTATCACACAACCTACCTTACCCTTGTCCCAAAAAGGCCTAAACCTTTATCCTTCAAAGCCTCAAAGCCTTCTCATACTCGGATTAAGGACCACGGCCTTAAATCACAACACAATCTGGAACAGGATGTTACCTGCGACGTCCCAAGTGAATCATATTACAGATCTAGGATCTAGGAAGGGTTGCATGGCATAAAGGTGCAAACTTTATGACCATGGAAGCCCCATGCAAGCACATGAGCAAGTTTATGGTCTTTTTATCCCTAAAAGACCATGCATGGAAGGAAAGTTCGAAGCTTTATGTGTCCAACAGATGCTAAGACCTTAGATCTGGGTTTATATGTGTGGATTTGAGATTATATGACCTTTTGGACAAGATTCATGTATTAGAAGAATTAGGGTTTTGCCTAAACCCTTTTAGAGGAGTTATGAATGGGTAAAGTTGGAAACCTTACCCTTAGGAAGGCCTTTCCAGTAGACAAATGAACTAAGGAACATAGATCTGAATGATAGGAGCTTAATCCTTTGAGATGGCTCAATCAGACAAGGGAACTCACCGAGTCGAGGGAAGGACTCGACGAGTTGAAGCGGGTTGCCCCGATTATTATGACATCAAGAACTCGACGAGTGAGTTAAGGGACTCGACGAGTTGACTTAGTTGACCACGAGTTTAAGCATTCAGGGACTCGTCGAGTTGGGAGAGAACTCGACGAGTTGGGTTGACTAGGAGTTGCCCTTGACTTTGACTTTGTCCAGGGGTAAAATGGTCATTTTACCCTAAGAGAGGATTAGCAGATTCTGATTAAGTGTTATTATGGAATTGATAGTCGGAGAGTCGCCGGAGCAGCAGACAGGGATTCCTCGCTTGAGTTTTCAGCAGCCAGTCTTGCGAGGTGAGTTTCCTTCAGTAGGAACGGGTCTACGGCACCAAGGCCGACCCGTGTAGGTGATATGTAGTAGCTCAAAGTGGGCGGGCCCTGATGCTTATATGTAGTAGCTAAGTGTGGGCGGGGCCCGAAACTTATAGTAGTTTAGAGTGGGCGGGGCCCGGAACTTATAGTAGTTTAGAGTGGGCGGGGCCCGATACTTATAGTATTATTTGTGTATAGATATGTAATTGATTGGTAGATGTACTTGTTGTCTGTGTGATACTTGTATGCATGTTTGATAGCGGAGTGTGGGCGGGGCCCGAATCTCCTGGACAGCGGAGTGTGGGCGGGGCCCGAATCTCCTAGACAGCAGAGTGTGGGCGGGGCCCGAATCTCCTAGACAAGGGAGTGTGGGTGGGGCCCGAATCTCCTAGACAGCGGAGTGTGGGCGGGGCCCGAATCTCCATGAGAGTGGACGGGGCCCGTATCTCCTAGTTGCATGATATTTGTATGGTATGTGGTAGTTTGGGGAGACTCACTACGCTTCGTGCTTATAGTTTTCAGTTTTGGTTTCAGGTACTTCCACTAGCAAGGGGAAGGGCTCGGGATGATCGCATGACACACACCACAGTTTTAGCCTGGGATTGTTTAGACTCTGATACTTTCTCATATGATTTGATACAGGTTTTGATATGATGTTTGAGATACATGATTCTTGATTTTCTTCTTTATGATGATGGATGATCTATGGTTTTATTAATGATTTTAAAAAGAAAATTTTGGCCTATATTTTTGGGATGTTTCATCTATTTCTCGTGGAACTCTTACACTCTAGAGCTTGGCTACTAACACTTAAGAACCACTTGGGTTGGGCCTCGGGGCCTTAGGGAAGTTTGAGAGAGAAAGGAAGAAGATTGAACAAGGAAATGAGCTTGAAAACACTTGAATATATAGGCAAAAATAAAGGGCACGCCGCATCCCGTCCATGTGGCAGAATCTCGTTGATTTCCATGGGGAAGAAGGGTGCACCTGATCACGACATGTGTCGCACTCCTGGTGCCACGTGTCACTTCCTCGTTCATTGAAATTTAACTATTTTGTAAAATTCATAACTTTTGCATATGGGCTTCATTTTTTAAGGTTTTTTTTCCACGCATAGATATCGACGAGTAGTACAACTTTTATTTATACTTTGTCGGCTAATTTTCAATTTATTTATCGTTTTACGGCTCGAGAAGGCTTGGACCATAAATAATGTTGTGAAAATCATAACTTCTTCATACGAGATCTGTTTTCAACATTCTCTATATCGTTGAATTCATATTGAGTACTAATAAAACTTTTATTTAGATTGTTTTGACTAACAATCAACCAATTTTGATTTCGATTTCTATGTCGCACACTGATGTACTGTGTCGCACTCGAAACTTTGAAAAATCAAAACTTCCTCATATGATGTAGATTTTTACGTTCTTTATATTGACGAGAACTACAACTTTCGTAAGATCACTTGGGCTAAAACGAAACTTACCTCCGTTTCACTTTTTATGACGCACCTTACTGTATCGGTTTGAACGCCAAACTTAGATAAATCATAACTTCCTCATACGAAGTTAGATTTGGGCATTCTTTATATTCACAGAATCACTGTCACAACTACTACAACTTTATTTACGATTATTTATCCAAAATAATCTTTTATTGTTAATCTTTATTTTATCGTTTAAAGATAAATTTTATATTAAGGTTTTCTACAAATATTATATACTCATAATATTTGTCTACTTAATGTGTATATGATAAATATTTATTATCTCATTACACATATGAAGAACAATTATTTTAATTAACGATTTTAATTGTTCGATTACATGTATAATTACTACGATTATACTCTAAACATCTAGCCCAAAACTGTGGGTGTTACAGTTCAATATTAGTCTGAATTCAGTCGTCATAAATCGGAAATCAAGAAACAAAATCTTGGACTATGAGATTGATTTGTATTTATGTCTCATGTCCATACGATATCTTGTGGGTTGAAGGAATAACTGATCACTTATCTTAAGGGCCAACGTTTGATTTTATCAAAGTCCGGGAGTGGCTGTGGAAAACACTATTTACTGGTTATTCATATATACTTGCAATTGTAGTTGATGACTTATCTATGTGGGACACTGTTGGATTAAGGTGTCTAAGGTCTTAACTGAATTAGTATAATCTTAGTGAATAAAGTAAATACCTTTTTGGGTTGCCCTCATAACCTAAAATAGTTAGAACTGATATTAGGAGAGAGATGAAATGATTTGTTAATATATTATATGATTAATATATTAATTAGAAGTTGTTAATAATTAATTCTGAATTAATTATAAATGGTTGGGATTAATTAATAATTAATCAGAAATTAATTCGGGATTAATTAAATTTGCAATGTGTGAAATGTAATTGTTGAATAGTTGAACAAAAGAAGCAATTCTAAAACCATCCAAGCATGGACGATTTTGAGGAAGCTTTCTAGGATTTTTGGAAGGCTTCTGGTTGCTGATAAGAAAAAGATTTGAAGTGGACTTTAAATCTAATATTTAATTGTTCAAATTTGGATTTATCTGCAAGTTACCTAAACTATAAATATGACCTTTGGGCATCAAAAATTCATGGATTATCATACCTAGAAGGCGGAGAACGAAATTTCTCTTCCTCTAACCTCCCTCCTCGTGTCTTTCTAGTGTTCTATGGTTTTGGGACTATGAACCACTTGAGATATTCACATTATTGGATGTTTGATTTCCATGGAGCATTTGAAGAACTATAGAATTAGTATATTTGAATATACTAAAATGTATGGTTCTAACCCTATTAATCTCGATTATATTAGGTTAGAAGTTGTTTTATAAAGTATTTTGCTATAATAGTGAAAATTCCACAGAAGTTCTAGGTTGTATGTACCCATAAGAGTTTATGTGTAAAATCCGTTGTGCAAATATTTTTCTTGTAACTAGAAAACCCACCATTTTCATCCTTACCAACAACACATAATAAACCCCCCCTACAAATCCCTTTAAGAAAACAATCATCTAGTTGTATTATCTTTATGCACCCTCCTTCATCCCTTTTCAGCCCATGAAATCAAACATAGAACTTACTAAAGTAGTTCTTCCTATTTGGCATACAACTCACATCAAAGTGGAACTTGGATTTGATCTCATAATCTATTCTGCGTATGACCACAACTTTGCATAATTGACATGTAATTTCTTACTTTAAGGACTAACTGCACAAGAAAAAAAAAACATAAATGACTAAATTGGCAAAATGACACAACTTACTTGTGATGTAGTACCATTTTCCATTTAAATATATTTTAGTAATGTTTTAAAATTGGTTTGTTAATGTAATATAGTTGTAAAGAAAAATAAAATTTTCTATCCAAACTTTAGTCTTCATAACTGTTTAATAATAATAATACGTGGTTTTCAAAAATCATATATAAATCTGTAATAATAATAATTGATTTCTAAAATTAATTAACAATAATACAAAATATATAATAACATAAAATTATATATTATATTATGTTATTTAAAAAACAATGATTCATATTTTATCATTATCATTGAAATTAAAAAAATAATCAAATAAATAGTTTTTAAATAAATTATAATAACGAGAGTAAATAGTAAACCATGTCAAAAAATATTTTCAATTTTATTTATATTAACCGATATAAAAAGTCATTCAAAAAATATTAACCAATATAAAAAATCATTAAAATAATATAACTGTAATAAATATTTATCCTATCATATTAATAAAAAAATTATATATATATATATATATATATATATATATATATATATATATATATATATATATATATATATATATATATATTTTAAAACCATTAGTATCCGTATATTTTAATTATAACTAATAAAAATCCTTAACGTCATTGGCGTGTGTTCAAATAAGTTTACCGAAATCAATTGAGGTTTGATTAAAATTTGTAAATGTCATGATGTTTCTAAATGAGTTTAATCAATAATAAAAAAGTTTAAATGTAACAAACTATAAAGCATATTTCCATTTATTTGTTCATTTTACAAAGCGAAAATCAGATGATAACGGAAAAGTTAAAACCGAAAGAATGACGAAATTTATAGAACACGTGTAATAAGGGACCCAAAGTGTAACATTAGCAAAAATGATGTGGAAAAAACCCAAAAGTACCAAATTTATAGTACAAAATTTATAGAACATATGTAGTAAGGGCCCAAAGTGTAACATTAGCAAAAATGATGTGGCAAAAACCCAAAGACACCAAACTATGATATTGCAAAAGGTCCAAGGGATTAAAAGTAACATTTTCAAAGTTTTGTGGCAAATGTCTAAATGACCTATAAAGTACTATTTATATGGTGTTGTTTGGTTCACCGAATGTTTCTGAAGGAATTGAAATTGGAAAAAGACTCTCTCAAAAATTTGAATCCAATTAAATATACTATTGGGTTGGCAGGAAATGGAATTGAAATTAATTCTAGATTTTTTTTGATTGGCAGGAAATATAATTAGAATCCATGTAAAATGACAGAATTGCATTTTTTTATCTGTTTTGCTTAAATTTACTTTGATTTCTATCTTACATGTAAAGATATACTATATAAGCTATAAAATAGTAAATTTTTATTTTATTACTTGAGCATTCATATCGGTGGCGGTGGTAGGTGGTGGTGGTGATGATTAATAGTGGCGGTGATGGAGGATGGTGTGTGGTGTTGGCAGTGACAGTGGCGACGACGGTGGTAAGCGGTGGTGGTGGCAGTGGCAGTGGTAGGTGGTGGTGACAATGGCGGGAGGCGGGTGGTGGTGCAGGTGGTAGTAACGGTGGTAAGTGATGGTGGTGGTGGTGGGTGATAGTGGTGGCGGTGGCAGTATGTGGATGGTGGTGGTGACGACTGTTGCAGTATCGATGGTATGTGGTGGTGGTGGTGGGTGGGTGGTGGTGGCGGCGGCAGGTGGTAGCGATACCGGTAGGTGATATTGGTGTTGGCGGTGGCGGTAGGTGGGTGGTGGTGGCAATCTCGGTGATAGTAGCAATGGTAGGTGGTGATGGGTCGTGGTGGTGACGGTGCTTATGGTAGGTGGTGGTGGTGACGGTGGCAATAGTAAGTGGTGGGTGGTGGTAGGTGATTGTGGTAGAGGTTATGTTATAAAATTAAACAATGGTAATAAGGTAAAATGTTACTTTCCTTCCTATAAGGCAATTAATTTCATCATCTTCTTGAAAGAAAGTGTTTTCCTTTATTTGATGGAAAGTTTTCTCATTTAAAATTCCAATTCCATCATATAAAGTTGAACCAAACTCTGGAAAATGGTGGAATTGAAATCATTTCCTCCCGAATTTCATTCCACTACAGTGAACCAATAGATCCCTAAGAGCCATGTGAATTAATATATATATATATATATATATATATATATATATATATATATATATATATATATATATATATATATATATATATATATATATATATATATATATATATATAAGGGAAATTGTCAGAAAAGTCTCAATATTTTCAGGAAAGTTACACTTTAGTCCAAAGATTTTTTTTTGAACATTTAAGTCCCGATTATTTCATTTTGGCTCAAGTTTACAAAAAAATATTTTTTTTTTCTTCTAACAAGAAATGACATATTATCATGTTTTTACAAATAATTGGGACTTAAATGTTCAAAAAAAAATCTTGGAACTAAAGTGTAACTTTCCTGAAAATATTAGGACTTTTCGGACAATTTCCATATATATATATATATATATATATATATATATATATATATATATATATATATATATATATATATATATATATATACACACACACTACCTTATAAAAGAAATCTCACTATTTCTATAAATAGATTCATTATAATAATATTATTTTTTTAAGACGTTCAAATCTCTATGCATAATGTACAACTAATTGAGAATAAAATAATATTATAAATTCAAACGTTCAAATGATAAAACCCCAAGTACAATTCAATGAATCCGTCAAATACCAAATCCCCTTTAACTTCGGCTAACTAAATTGGTAAAGACCAATGGAATCGGTGAACAAGATTCAAAATTGAAATCATATTCAAAAGAACTTTGACTTTTGAAAACCTTATAAAACGTAACCTCTCATTTCTCTCAAAACATTCTTCCGACTTTTGAAGATCCAAAGTTGACGATGATATAAGAGAAATCGGAGTTGGAGCTTTATTTTTCTGCATTTCTCCCTTGACAGGTTTAGTGTTTTTTTCCAGGTCTTTCTTTCTCTATCTCTTTCTCTTGATCTTCATTTTCGTATTAATGGAAATATGCATGCGACAATGGAAGGAGATGTGTTTACTTTGATGTTGTAATTTTAACTTTATACGTTGGTTCTAACCCTAATCACTCAAAATCCTCCCCCCCCCCAAGGTAGCAAATGTTCTTGATGTATGTGATGCAGGTTGTGCTCTTTAATCCCTATGCACACACATATCTGCGTTTTTGGTGGTCATAGGTCTCCAACCAAACAATAAATTTACATTCTCTGAAAATACATGTTTTAGTTAATTATTTTAAAGGGTTCTTTTCGGTCGATTATCACATAATCACATTCTTCCCGACGGATTGCAGGTGGATTCTACTAATCGCCTTTTCTGTTGCCTGAAGTTTTCTCACTCTTGTTTTTCACTCTCTTCATGGCTTTAAAGGTTCAATTTTTACTCTCACTTTCTGGTGTCTCCACTACATTTCAGGTTCTGATGTTTGTCTACATTTCTCGTATTCATCTGTATATTAGGTTTTAATTCGTTTGTTTATACCACTTTTTTATTTGCCTGTTTCAATTCCGTTTGTCATAGTGATGACGAAAACCCTAATCGATATATGTTTTTGTTGCATTTGTTGGAGAATTTGTTTCATCTTAAAACCTAAAATTTCTATTTTGGTTTCATAAATATGTGCTTAGGGCCGGCCTGCAAGCCAAATCATTGAAGCTGAAGAAGACGAGGAGTCTGAATTGAAGTTAAAGCCGAAGTAGACAAGGCGTCTGATGCCCTGGGTTGTTCTGGAGAAGATGATTCAAACAAGTATTCGTTGATTGCAAATCTTAATTAAACATACGTTTCTCTCACTTTCAGGTTAAGAAAGTTCTTGATCCTCGTAATTTTCTTCTTTCTGAAATTCAGAACTGCTGAAGTGAAGTTTTCCATCAGTGGTGCCATTACTATTTTGTGTGTCTGTGTTAGGTTTCGACTGATACCAAAAAATTGAAAGATAAGAGATTTTTGTGCCATTTGGTTTGGCGATTTAAGGAATGACTATAGGAATTGAAACTTGCTTTGAGCTTCAATATTTGAATTGGACATCTTATTAACTTTAGGTGAGCTTAATTTTTGGATTCATTGATGTGACATAGGAAGAAGAATGGTGATGTTTTGGTGTCGGACTAAACAATCACAGCTCAGAGCTTTATCAAATCAGTTCAAAGTTCAAACGATGCTACTTTCATATTCATGGGTCCTCTTCAATCATCAAGGGAACTGCAGTTGGTGTTCTCAAGAGTCCAAATTCAGCCTTTCACAGGACTGGATCCGAGTTTGGCAACTGTGTGCGATTCTTTGCTGCACCTGTTCAGGTATTCAATAATAGTGATTTAATCTTTTGACTCAACTAAAAGTCCAAATCAATTGACAACTTTATCAAAACTAACCACAACTTAGACTTTTCTGTTTGTTTATCTATATCATGTGGTGCATGTGGTTGTTTGTTGATTGAGAAATTTGTATTGAAATGGTTTATTAGGTCAAACCGAAATATGAAGATAAGGACAAGGGGCGTCCACGAATGAATGAACAAATATCTGCTCAGTATGTTAGAATTGTAACAGATGAAGGTATGTCTACTACTAATTCATGTACTTCATACAACTTTCAGAATGTAAAAAGATTGTGTGAAAGTGGACATGTATCTCAATAAGAACGATATTTACAGTTTACTTGAAGATGTTGTGTTATGTTTAACAATAATTGCTTATGTTAGAATTCATTTTGAAGGTCACACCACTTTACTTTTTTATAGCATTATTATTTATTTTATAATCTTTAATTTGCAGGACATGGTTGTTCACATCCATTATAATATTTTCTGATTTCTACTTTTTATTTTTATATCTTTGCACAACCTACATATTCTTGAAGGGTTAAATGCAAGAAGTAGCAATTCACTTTTCATATAAGTTTTGGGTTAACAACAAAAGATAGGATTGCACTTTCATTTTATTGTTTATTATAACATCTTATTTTCTTTTATTCGCATGTAGCGTTGTACTTTGAAAAATCTATTCAATTACATTACGATGGTTTTTTTTACAACAGATATTGTAGAGTTATCAAGAAAGTACAAGCTGGAGGTTAAGTTCTTCAAATTCACGAGGAGTAAAGAAAAAAAAAACAAAAGCAAAATAGAAACAAGGACCAGCCTATAATATACTATAATATACTGCAGATTTTTTTAATTGTTTTAAAAATAATAAGTTTAAAATGCCAAAATAAAAAAAGTTGTAAAAATAATAAGTGAATTGTAAAAAGTTATTCTTTAGTTGTAGAGAACTGAGCTTATGGGGAGGTAGTAGCCACAACTTATGTGTGACTACATAAAATATTCAACACACATACTTGAACTAAAAAAAATTACCATGTTTTCATTTATACATGTTGAATATATAGTTAAGTTAATATGTTAAGTAGATAATATATAACATCAAATAGAATTTCGAACAATAATTAAGTTAAAATGATAAGTAAATAATATATAACATAAAAGTAGAAAGTAAAGGAAGTATCTCGACTTCTATTAAAATAAAAAATGGATTAAACACAAATTTTGTTATATATTATACAATAAAAGTAACATTTGATATATTTTTAATATTAGAACTTGTACTTTTTATAATGTTTAGGTTTATACGTAAATTAAATAATAACATTGCCCATATATAATCTGTTTGAGTACAATTTAAAAGTTTAAGTTTATAATATAAACTAAGAGGTGACATTTAAAAGATCAAACAATATCACCTCTTCAAATTAAAAATACTATGTTTTTTATATCTTGAAAATTGATAGGTTGATTTATTAATCTAATCTCTTTCACTGCTAGAAAAGCGGTGAAGTTCCTATTAAAATACGGATGCAAATTTTCGGTCCAAAAAAACAATTATGGATCAACGACGGAAAACTACAACCTAATTTAGTGACCAAATTGTGATTTATTAGGTGTATTTTTTAGATTTTTTTTATTTTGCACTGTGTTCAATCTTTAACGCACCTATCAATTGTATGGAAGAAATCCAAATAACCAATTTGGCCGATTGACTACACTATCCTCATATAACCCAAAAAAAAAACAAAAAAAAAGATAACATTTTTTTATTGGTACTAATCATTTCGTAATAACAAATTTTTCATGAATGCATTATTCTTTAGTTTACCATATAATGTGAAGATTTACATGCCTCCTTATTTTTAATATCTTGGACGTATCATCATCCGTCTAACCTGAAAAATACTAGACTAACAACGTTTTAAAGCTAATTTTATCAAAGTTAAGTTCTTCGTCATACATCATGGAGAATGTTGTCTACAAGTCATATAGAAGATTGCTTATAAATGAATCCATATAAAATAAAAATGATGATTTTTATATAATAAAAATAACCGATTAACGATATATACTTTTTAGATTTTCCAAAAGTTAACCTATAATCATATGGATTTCCTGATTGTAATAATTATAGAAGACAAACCAATGTCTAATTCCATTAAAATTATACCAACTTAACTTATCGGCAGACACCATACTGTCTTAAAGTTTTTCTATAAAAGATGATGGAGTTGCAACGTAGTGTATAAAAAAGTGTTGCACGATTAATAAAGTATAATCAGTCATGTGTTATTACATATTTTCATATTTCGTGTATTATTATATAATTCTATTATTTTCGTTTGAACGGCTTACACATTTTATATTTTGTGCCGTTTTTAACTGTTTATTTGATGTATCATGTAACAAATAACGTCAAAGTTGGATTTTGTTGTCTTAGACATGTACTTTTTTTAGAACATAACATTTTTGTAATAAAAAATATCACTGAAAAAAACTATTCACCGTCGCCGTTTTACGCGGGTACACCACTATTATATATATATATATATATATATATATATATATATATATATATATATATACATATATATATATATATAGGGGAGCGTTCAATCGAGAACATTTCTTATCGCGAGAACATTTGAGAACAAATTTGAATAACACAATTTTTTTAATTAAAATTATAAAATAATATTCATATAAATTAAAAAATAGTTACAAACAATTAAAAAACCAACTAACTAACACCACTCACCACCCAACCAACACCACCACCTGCCACTACCACCCATCACTAACCACCACCCACCACCACCACCACCAACCACCACTCGCCACCACCATCACCACCCACCACCATCACCACCCAACCACCACCACCTGCCACCACCACCACCTCCACCGCCTGCCACCACCACCCACAACCCCTACCTACCACCCATCACCACCACCCATCACTACCCACCACGACCAACCACCGCCCACCACCGCCACCCATCACTAACCACCACCACCAACCACCACCCGCCATCACCATCACCACCCACCCACCCACCACCACCACCACCAACCACCACCCCCCCACCACCATCACCACACACCCACCCACCACCACCACCACCAACCACCACCCGCCACCACCATCACCACCCACCCACCACCACCCTCTACCACCACCCATCAGCACCGCCCGCCACCAACAACCACCACCTACCACCCATCACCACCACCCGCCACCACCACCACCCACCACTACCCACAAGCACCAACCACTACCCACCACCCACCACCACCCACCCACCACAACCACCATCAGTCACCTCCACCACCACCACCCGCCACCACCACCCATCGCTACCCACCACCACCAACAACCACCCACCACTCATCACTACCCACCATCCACCACCACCTGCCACCACCACCACTCATCACTACCCACCACCCACCACCAACCACCACCTACCACCACCAACCACCACCCACCACCACCACCCGCCACCACCACCCATCACTACCCACCACCACCAACAACCACCCACCACCACCACCCGCCACCACCACCCATCACTAACCACCACCACCAACCACTACCCACCACCCACCAGTACCCACCACCCACCACCACCCACCCACCACAACCACCACCACCTCTCGCCATCACCACCAACAACCACTACCTACCACCCGCCACCGCCACCGCCACCACCCACCACCACCAACCACCACCCACCACCACCCGCCACCACCACCACCCATCACTACCCACCACCACTCGCCACCACCATCACCACCCACCACCATCACCACCCAACCACCACCACCCGTCACTACCCACCACCCATAATTAGATACATATAATCTCATGTAATTAAGCACATAAGAAGAACAACTGAATAGAGAACGCGAAAATAAATATTTTCCACATAAATTCTATGTGATTAGATACTTATAATCACATGTGATTATATGCATTTAATCACATATGATATATGTGGACAATATTTATCTTTGTGTTCTCGATTCAATAGTTGTTCTTGTGTATATAATCATATGTGATTATATGTATATAATCACATATGATTTATATAGACATCATTATTTTTGTCCGTATAAATCATATGTGATTAGATACATATAATCACATATGATTATATGTATTTAATCACATATGATTACAGAGGACAAAGAACAATTATTGAATCGAGAATGTGACAATGAATCGTATCCACATAAATCATATATGATTGGATACATATAATCAAATGTGATTATATGTATTTAATCAGATATGATTTATGTATACAATATTTATTTTTGCGGTTTCGACTGAATAATTGTTTTTGTGTAATTAATCACATGTGATTATATGTATATAATCATATATGATTTGAGGTGGACAAGATGCATTTTTTCCTTCTCGATTCAATAGTTGTGATCATGTACTTAATCATATACGATTATACCTATAATCACATGTGATAAAATATTAGATACATATAATCACATGTGATTATATGTATTTAATCATATGTGATTAGATTCATATAATCATAAAGCAAAAATGAATTTCCTCCACCACCCACACCCACCCACCACCCACCAAAACCACCATCCGTCACTATCACCCACCCATCACCACACACCACCGCCACCAATCACCACCAACCCGCCTCCACCACCCACCGCCACCACCCCTACCCCCACCTACAAAGATTTGTTAATGTGTTTTTGATTCATTAGGTTTTCTCTTGTATATAATCACATGTGATTATATGTATCGAATCATATATGATTTATATGTTATTAAATATATATAATCACATGTGATTAAATACACGTGAAAAACTAGTAAATCGAGAACGCAAAAATGAATACTGTCCATGTAAATCATATGTGATTAGATACATATAATTACACGTGATTATATGTATTTAATAAAATATTATTTACGTGGGCCGTATTTATTTTCGTGTTTTCGATTTAATAATTGGCATCGTGTATTAAATCACATGTGATTATATGTATTTAATCGCATATGATTTACATAGACAATATTTGTTTTCACGTGTTGATTCAATAGTTGTTCTTGTGTATTTAATCACATGTGATTATATTTATTTAATCACATATGATTCATATGGAAAATATTTATTCTTGTGTCGATTCAATAATTGTTGTAATATATTTAATCACATGTGATTATATGTATTTAATCACATATGATTTATGTGAACAATATTTGTGACAACCCGAAATTTTCATTTGTTTTAACTCCGCAATCAAGCACTTCAAAAATTTGCCAAATTCATCTCAAAACATTTTGGCCGGTTTTAAGTCCGTTGGGTGTCCTTATTTTATATTCGTCAAGCGAACAAATAAAAGGAAGTATACTTTAGAAGTTGCCGTGTATCGCGTAAGTCTCAAAACTCCAAAAGTTTGGAGTTTACGGACGTAAACATGGAGTTTAAGGCCGTAAACCCCGAAGAGTATAAATATGACACTTAGTCATTTTTAGCTCATTTTTCACTTCCAACTTCAAGAACACCCAAGTTTTCTCTCAACTATCATAAAATCATTCCTTCAAATCCGCCAAAAAGTAAGTGTTTTCTTCCTAGATTCGTTCATATAACACTTTATCTAGTGTTTATACACGATTTCACCAATGAAATCTTGTCTTTTTCATAGATCTTCAAGTGTTCTTCAAAACACCAAGAACACCAAGAACACACACTAGTGTTCTTGGGCTCCAAACACTCTTTCGAGCTTCCTATAAGTAAGTACACTCCTCACATCAAGTTATTTGCTTAGAATACATGTTAAACCCTTGAAGAACATCAAGATCACCAAGAAAACATGTGTTTACGGTTTGGGGAGTCCTCCCAAAACCATAAACACCTTCCAATGGTGTTTAAGTGCCCTTAACACCTTCCAATGCTTGTTTAAGTGACTAGAACCTTGCATGCATAAGATAGAAACACCAAAACATGAAAGAATTGGGCAAACATGAGTTTACGGCCGTAAACCCATGTGTTTACGACCGTAAACTCCCAAGGAGTGGTCCAAGGACCGTAAACTCCAAAGAAGGGTCATTTCGAGCCCTAGTCACTTCCTAAGCCCTTGATTCGAGTCTAGCTAAATTCCTTGAGTGGTTTAGGACCTTTGAACACCCAATGGCACCACTTCCATGAGTTTACGGCCGTAAACTCATGGGGGAAGTGGTCCAGAAACCGTAAACACCCCTAAGGGCCACCATTTTGAAGAGTAAACTCCAATGTGAGGCAATACTCTCCTTATATGCAACCCTTAGTACTCCTAGCACTTGTAGCAAAGTGTTTTCATGTATTAGGATGTCTTTACTTGCATAATTAGTTATTAAATGACTAATTAGATACTTAAATGTATCATTACATGTTAAATAGGATTCGCGTGTGTGTCTAAGTCCTCACTTGACACTTAGCATCCTATACCATCCGTTCATCCGAATCACCCACGTCAGGTGAGTTCATACCCCTGAATCAACCTTTTAACTGATTTTAAATGCTTTTATGGGGGGGAATACAAGTTGAACTATAGGGTTATTATATCAATCACATGTGATTAATAACCGTATAGCAAATAGATTTTTGCATGTTAAACTGTTTTATCCAGCTTAAGGTTTTCAAATCTTGTTTTCAAATCTCTTTTAAAGTATGAAAAATCCCTTCTTAGATTATTAAAGCTTTTTCAAAGGTTTTACCAAAGCTTCTTATATGCTTTTATATTGTAAAATGCATGACTGTATATGTATAGTTATATAAGTAATGTTTGAAGGACTTAGGAAGGCTAGCTCGCTCTAATTCCTTTTCCTTGTTTGGATGTGGCTTTAGGGTATCGGTTATCCGTCTGAAGGTCGTTTAAATATTAGTTATATATCATGTATACATATATAGCCATAAAAGTTCTATCAGCCAGTCCATCATCATCCTTTGGGTAGCAAAGGCATCTAGATAACCTCTCAAGTAAACTATAATAGGTATAGTTTAGAAACAACCATAACTTTCATGAAGGAGAACTTAGTTACATCTAGATTCTAAAAACTTATACTTTTAGTAAAAGAAAGGTTTATAGAAATCAAAACACGGGATACATCCTCATGACGCGGATTCCACCGTTGTCGAGCGGTAACCAGAGTCTCCTGGAGGGAGAGCGGGCATTGTATATATAGATCTATACGGGACAGACACTCCCACATCCTGACTGCTAGCTACAGTCCCGGCTGACCAAGCCAAGGGGTGACAAATGTCACATTCACTCCGACGCCAGCAGGTCGTCAAAGTATTCGATTGTCAATCAGTATGGTTACAAGTATCTCTACGCTTACCTTATAATTCATGGCTTTAAGGTAATAAGTATTATCACGGTATTTTCTATATATGAAACCTTCATAATCTATTTTCCTAGTTATACACTAGGCTACATTATAAACCTTTAAACCAACCCACATAGGATTAAAGGCTATTTTAGACTCTCTGAGGCATGTTGTTCATTCAATACCACCCTGGAGTCTGTATTTTACTCTTTTAGACTCTCCGAGGCGTGTTGTTCATTCAATACCACCCTGGAGTCTGTATTTTACTCTTTTAGACTCTCTGAGGCGTGTTGTTCATTCAATACCACCCTGGAGTCTGTATTTTATTCTTTTAGACCCTCAGAGGCGTGTTGTTCATTCAATACCACCTGGAGTCTATGTTTTATTCACCTTTAGGCTTTGCGAGGCGTCCCGCCTGGAGTCTATGTTTGATTTACTTTTAGCCAGCAGCGTTACTGCTGAGGTAAAAATATTATTTTCCCTATTACTTTTGATTGTGATCCGCTCACATATTCTTTAAAAGTATAAATCATATTTTTGATAATGATAGTACCTTTAAGGGGAAAATGTTTCTTAAACATAAAACAGATGGGTCTTGGTAGAAGACTGCTTTTAATAAGAGATACTCCTTGGTTTAAACATAAAACAATTGGGTCTTGGTAGAAGACTACTTTTATTAGAAAATATAGGATTTTCTGGGAGAAATACTAATACTCTGTAAATGCTAATCACCATCATTGTATGAGATTATTTTGAAGTAAAATACGTATTTATACCAATGTCATTAAATACTTATGAACTCACCAGCATTAAAATGCTGATACTCGCTTTCAAAATAACTTGTATTCTCAGGTCATCAATAGACAGGCACACTCCGGGAGCTTTTGCGAAGTCAGCCTAGTACCGAGCTGCATCTTATGTTATTCTCTGTATTTACTTTTGATGTTGTTGCTAAATGTAACCTATGTAAAATTATTACTATTAATGCAATGGTTGTTGTACTTTGATTACTATACTACATATGTTGTGATACTTGACATGACATCCTCCACCCCAGAACGTTTCCGCCGTTCCGGTTTTGGGGTGCGACAAGATTCATTATTTATTTCTTAGTTCAATAGTTGTACTCATGTACTTAATCACATGTGATTATATGTATCAAATCATATATTATTTATATTGATAATATTCATGATTCAATATATTTTCTTATGTATTTAATCATATGTGATTGTATGTATTCATCACATATGATTAATGTGGAAAAAGAAAAACTATTTAATCAAAAACGCGAAAATGAATTTTGTGTACAGAAATCATATGTGACTAAATGTACAAGAACAACTGTTGAACAACAATGTGAAAATGAATATTGTCCATATAAGTCATATCTAATTAGATACATATAATCTCATGTAATTAAGCACACAAGAACAACAACTGAATCGAGAAAGCGAAAATAAATATTTTCCACATAAATTCTATGTGATTAGATACATATAATCACATGTGATTATATGCATTTAATCACATATGATATATGTGGACAATATGTATCTTTGTGTTCTCGATTCAATAGTTGTTCTTGTGTATATAATCATATGTGATTATATGTATCTAATCACATATGATTTATATAGACATCATTATTTTTTATCCATATAAATCATATGTGACTAGATATATATAATCACATATGATTATATGTATTTAATCACATATGATTATAGTGGACAAAGAACAATTATTGAATCGAGAATGTGACAATGAATCTCATCCACATAAATCATATATGATTGGATACGTATAATCACATGTAATTATATGTATTTAATCAGATATGATTTGTGTAGACAATATTTATTTTTGCGGTTTCAACTGAATAATTGCTTTTGTGTAATTAATCACATGTGATTATATGTATATAATCACATATGATTTGAGGTGGAGTAGATTCATTTTTTCCTTCTCGATTCAATAGTTGTGCTCATGTACTTAATCACATACGATTATAAATATAATCACATGTGATAAAATACATGAAAACAACTATTGAATCGGCAAAGCGAAAATGAATTGTGTCCACATAAATAATATGTGATTAGATTCATATAATCACATGTGATTATATGTTTTTAATCACATATAATTAATTTGGATAAAGATTGCGTGTTCTTGGCTCAATATTTGTTATCGTGTATATAATCACATGTGATCGTATATATCTAATCACATATGATTTATATAGACAATATTCGTTTTTTCTAAATAAAATCATATGTGATTAGAAACATATAATCACATCTGATTAAATGTATTTAATCACATATGATTAAAGTGGAAAAAACAATTATTGAATCGAGAACGCGAAAAAGAATCTTAGCCACATAAATCACATATGATTAGATACACATAATCACATGTTATTATGGTATCTGTGAACAATAACACAAAACAAGTAATGCCTACATAATAAGAGAGTTAGTACTCACCTCCTTGATCTTGAGAATTAGCTAACATGAGCAAGATGGATCATTTCCTTTCTGAGAACCTACACAAAAATAATAACATTATTTAGCTTGTGTTTGTTGTATTAATCTTATAAATATTTGTTTTTGCATTTTTGATTCAATGGTTGTTCTCTTGTATATAATCACATATGATTTTACGTATCTAATCACATATGATTTATATAGACAATATTCTTTCTTGTCCATATAAATCATATGTAATTATATACATGTAATCACATGTGATTAGATGTATTTAATCACATATGATTGAATTTGAATACGAACAATTATTGAATCGAGAACGTGATAATGAATTTTGTCAACATAAATCATTTGTGATTCAGTAGTTGTTCTTGTGTGTTTAAATAAATATAATTACATAAATTATATGTGATTATATGTATTTAATCACATAAATCTAATTAGATATTATTTATATAGACAATATTCATTTTCGAAATTTCGATTCAATAATTTTCTTATGTATCTAATCACATATAATCACTTTTGATTAAATACACGATAATAAATATTAAATCCAAAATGCAAAACGAATATTGTCTATATAAATCATATAAGATTCTATGTAGACAATATTTGTTTTTAAATGTAGACAAAGGAAAACTATTGATTTGTGAACGCAAAATCAAATCTTTTGCTCATAAATCATATATGATTAAATACATATAATAAAATGTGATTAAATAGATATAATCACATTTGATTAAATATATGAGAACAAGTATTGAGTCGAGAAAACGAAAACAAATATTATCCATATAAATCATACTACCTCTGTCCCAAAATTATTATCCACAGACAAAAAAACACACAGATTAAGGAAACATTAATTATTTAATCATATGTGATTATGTAACATCGTAAAATTCAAACCAAATTTTTTCATTTTTAATTCATATAAAAACATATATTATCTTGTTCAACATCAAACATTCATTTAACAAAGTTTCCAATCATCTCATAAAATCCAGGATCCACAGCAGCTCTTCTCAAAACATAGTGTGTGTACAATCATGCCGGCGCCTTCCCGCGATCCTCGCTGGTACCTGAAACACATATCACATAACACGGTAAGCATAAATGCTTAGTGAGTTCCCCAAAATACTACATACAGCACATAAGCCACTCGAGGCTGTAGCTCTACGAGACCTTCCGGTCAATGTGTCTCAGGGGCCTTCCGGTCCCACAATCTGAGTAGACCTTCCGGTCCTACTCTGTCGACCTTCCGGTCTATACCATATTGACCTTCCGGTCCATCCACTGCTGACCTTCCGGTCCATACCCTGTTGACCTTCCGGTCCATACCATACTACTCATAACATACATAACACATACATATCACATAGAAACATATATCGCATACTCGTCATAGCACATAAGAACTTCCGGTCACACATAATTACCACTCTAGGTAAGGTATAGTGAGAAGACTCACCTCGTATGATGTCTAGTAAACTCTCGTGGTCGATATCCCCGATCTAGCCTCCGCCTAATCACATAAAGTAATTTATCTCTTATTAACACGATTCTCATAGGCTAGACTAATCCCTTCCTATAATTTCCCAGAAGGGAAACAGACCATTTTACCCCTCCAATGGTCCAATGTCCAAATGTTGACCAAACCCTAAAAGTCAAAATCAGTCAACGGTCCAACTTTGACCAGACTCGTCGAGTGCACTCGGATGACTCGATGAGTCCATGCGTGTCCTCTGAATCCTCCTAAGGCCTCACTCGACTCTTTGAGTTAACCTTTCTCTGAACGGGCTACCACTGATCACGAATCGTGGTGCAACACGATCCGACTCGTCGAGTCCGCTCATGGACTCGGCGAGTTTCTTCCATGGCAATACTCATAAGACCTTCTAAGGTCAGATCTGCTTCTCTAACCTATAGATCTGACCTTCCAATACATAATAATAAAGGTCCAACCTTTACACTCATGCAACACTCGTAGGGCTTCTTTTGGTGAAATAGCTTCTAAAATGGCAACCTAGGTTCATATCTCCAAAGGAATAGCATAAAGCAGGATAGTTAGGACTCTCTGGACCTCTTAAGGTCCAGATCTAAGAAGAATTCCACCTTGGGACCTCATATGCTTCGAATCCAAGCTAAAGAGGGTCATACGAAAACCCTAAATTCAAGTAGATCACCATATACACGAGAATGAGCATAGATTTATACCTCTACCAGCCTCTTCTGATCAAATGGTAGTAGATCTGAGCTCCTCAATCTGCCTAGCTTGCCCTCCTTCCTTCTTTCTTGCAAAATCACACTAGAAATGATGAAAATGGCTTCTTTTCTCACTCACAATGCTCTCAGGTTCTCTGGTGCTCTCAAGGGTGAAGGTGGCCGCAAATAAGGGTCATAAGATCCTTTAAATAGGGCACAGGCCCAAGGATTTAGGGTTTCTGTCCACAGCGCGGACTCATCGAGTCAACTTGCCGACTCGTCGAGTCCATTCATTAAATCCAGTCAGCAATCGCGATCCTACTCAACGAGTCTAGGCGTCAACTCGTCGAGTCCCTCTTCTTGACTCAAACTAAATAATTAAAATATGATACCTGGAATTTCGGATGTTACAATTCTCCCCCACTAGAATCAGACTTCGCCCTCGAAGTCTCGCTCTGCAAACAACTCTGGATGCTGCTCCCGCATCTCCAACTCCGGCTCCCAAGTCAGCTCGGACCCTCTCCGATGTTGCCACTGGACCTGAACCAGGGGCACCTCCTTGTTTCTCAGAACCTTGATCCTCCGATCCAGGATCGCGATCGGCCTCTCAACATAATTCAGGCTCGCATCCACCTGAATATCCTCTAGTGGCACTACCGCTGACTCGTCGGCTATACACTTCCTCAACTGAGACACGTGGAAGGTATCATGTATCTGGCTCAACTCCGCAGGTAGCTCTAAACGATACGCTACTCTGCCCACCCTCGCGGTCACCCTGAAAGGACCAATGTACCGGGGCCCCAGCTTGCCCCTCTTCCTGAATCGGATCACTCCTTTCCTAAGAGATACCTTCAGGAGTACAAAGTCACCAACCTGAAACTCGAGCTCGGATCGTCGCCTATCCGCATAACTTTTCTGGCGACTCTGAGATGTCAGCAACCTTTGTCTGACCTGTTGTATCTGCTCAGTCGTCTGAAGCACTATCTCAGTTCTACCCATCACTCGCTGCCCTACCTCTCCCCAGCAGATGGGAGTCCGACACCTCCTCCCATACAACAACTCGAAGGGAGGCATACCAATACTCGAATGGTGGCTGTTGTTATAGGAAAACTCAGCCAATGGTAAGTACGTGTCCCAACTTCCTCTGAAGTCCAACACACATGCTCGAAGCATGTCCTCGAGCGTCTGAATAGTCCGCTCACTATGTCCGTCCGTCTGTGGGTGGTAAGCGGTGCTGAAATTCAACCTCGTACCCAACTCCTCATGGAATTTCTTCCAGAATCTGGAAGTGAAACGTACATCTCGATTTGACACAATCGAGATCGGTACTCCATGCCGCGATACCACCTCTCTCACATACGTCTCTGCCAGTCTCTCTGCGGAAGAGCTCTCACTAATAGCAAGGAAGTGAGCCCTCTTCGTCAGCCGGTCAACGACCACCCAGATTGCATCGACACCCCTCGCGGTCCGCGGCAATTTGGTGATGAAATCCATAGAAATATGTTCCCACTTCCACTGGGGAACCTCAAGTAGCTGCAACTTGCCATGCAGACGCTGGTGCTCCGCCTTAACCCTGCGACAGGTCAAGCACCTCTCAACAAACCACGCAACATCCCTCTTCATACAGGGCCACCAATAATCTCTTTTCAGGTCCAAATACATTTTAGTGGCCCCAGGATGGATCGAGAACCTCGATCTGTGCGCCTCCTCCATCAGGATGGTATGTGCCCCGCCCGCAAACGGCACCCAAATCCGACCCTGAAAGGTCATAAGCCCTAGACTATCGGTAACAAACTCAAATACCTGCCCAATCACCCGCTCTCTCTTGTGGTTCTCCGGTATCACAACCTCTGTCTGGGCCTCTCGGATGGTATCCAACACCGGAGTCATCACCGTCATCCTCATACAAATATCTAGTATCGGGGCACTCTCCGCCCTACGACTCAGGGCATCGGCTACAACGTTAGCCTTGCCCGGGTGGTACAGGATCTCACAGTCATAATCCTTTACTACATCCAACCATCTCCTCTGGCGCATGTTCAGGTTGGGCTGATCCATCAAGTACTTCAAACTCTTGTGGTCCGTGTATATGATACACCGAACCCCATACAAATAATGACGCCATATCTTGAGGGCGAACACCACGGCCCCCAACTCCAAATCGTGGGTGGGATACCTCACCTCGTAAGGCTTCAGCTGCCTCGATGCGTACGCTATCACGTGCCCTCTCTGCATAAGCACCGCACCCAACCCCGATATCGATGCGTCACAATACACCACGAAATCCTCCATTCCCTCTGGAAGGGCTAACACCGGGGCTTCGCACAGTCTCTGGCGAAGAGTCTCAAACGAGGTATGCTGCTCTGGACCCCACGTAAAAGCAACGCCCCTCCGGGTCAACCTAGTGAGTGGCACGACAATCTTGGAGAAATCCTTGATAAATCTCCGAGAGTAGCCGGCCAACCCTAGAAAACTCCTGATCTCGGTGGGGGATCTCGGCACCTCCCAACTCATCACCGCCTCAATCTTGACCGGATCGACCAATATCCCATTCTGATTAACGAGATGCCCCAAGAACTGGACCTCTCGTAACCAGAAATCACACTTGGAGAATTTGGCGTAAAGCCTCTCCGATCTCAAGACCTCGAGGATCTCCCTCAAATGCTCCTCATGCTGCTCTCGGGATCTCGAATACACCAGAATATCGTCGATGAACACGATCACCGATCGATCCAACATCGGCCTGCACACCCTGTTCATGAGATCCATGAACGCTGCCGGTGCATTGGTGAGCCCAAAAGGCATCACCACGAACTCGTAATGCCCATAACGAGTCCTGAACGCCGTCTTCTGAATATCCTCATCCCGCACTCTCATCTGATGATATCCAGACCTCAAACCTATCTTGGAGAACCAAGACGCTCCCTGTAACTGATCGAACAGATCATCGATCCTAGGTAAGGGGTAACAGTTCTTGACCGTCAACTTGTTCAACTCCCGGTAATCAATGCACATCCGGTGTGAACCATCCTTTTTCTTGACAAAAAGGATCGACGCTCCCCACGGCGAGCTACTCGGTAGAATAAACCCCTTCCCCAGCAGCTCCTGAAGCTGCGAGGATAACTCCTGCATCTCTGGCGGCGCAAGGCGATAAGGCGCCTTGGCGATAGGCGCTGCCCCCGGAACCAAATCGATGCGGAACTCCACCTGCCTCTCGGGAGGCACACCCGGCAACTCCTCGGGAAAAACATCCGGGAACTCACGCACTATCGGAACATCATCAACCGAACTCGACCTCTTTGCGGCCATTCGTGTATCCATCACATAAGCTACAAACCCGCTGCAGCCCTGCTGTAAACTCTGTCTCGCTCTGGCAGCCGAACAAAATGCTGACCCACATCGGGTACCCTCGCCATATACAGTCAGCACTCCCCCACTAGGGTCTTATTTCGTCACCATCTGCCGCTCGCAGTCTATAACCGCCGCAAATCGGCTCAACCAATCCATGCCCACTATAACGCAAACGTCCCCCATCGCAATCGGGACCAGATCTATCGGGAACTCAACACTGAAGATCTCGAGTACACATCCTCGAATCACGTCAGTAGCATACACCGCTCGCTCGTCAGCTATGGAAACTCGTAGAGGTCGACTCAACGCCTCTCGTTGAATACTGATGTGCTGACTAAACGCTAACAACACAAATGATCGACTCGCACCCGAGTCAAATAACACCAAAGCAGGTACAGAACTCACAAGAAAAGTACCTACGCATATCATAATATAAGCACAATATCTCAACTCAACATAAATAAATGAAAGAATACATACCAGCCACGACATCGTGCGCTGCGCGGACCTCCTCCGCTGTCAACTGGAAGGCTCTCCCGCGAGACTTCGGTGCCTCGGCCTTCACTGGCCGACCCTCAGTAGCTCGTGCAGTAGCAGGGGCAGATCCCTGCGCTGATCCCTGTAACAGCTGTGGGCACTCGGCCCTCCGGCGACCCGTTTGGTTGCAATGAAAGCAAACCATGAATCCCTTGGGGCAATCCTTCTATATGCCCCTACTTGCCACATTTGAAGCAAGCACCCGCTCGACACACTCCATCATGTCCCTTGCCGCACTTCCCACAAGTGCGGCCCTTCTGGCCTCCAGATCTCGTATCAGCGGGCTTAGCCCGCTTGGCTGCCGGCTGTACCTGTACCAGTCGCCTGTCCTTCCTCTGAGACTCGGCCTCCTCCCTGGCCTGAGTCTCTAGTTCAATCTCCCTCTTCCGGGCATTTTCCTGGAGCTCAGCAAATGTCCGGTAAGTCGAGTTCGCCACGAAATCCCGAATGTCCCTCCTCAGAATGCTCAAATACCGACTCATGCGTGCCTGCTCAGACGACACGTGCTCAAGGAAAAACAACGCCCTCTCGTGGAACATCCGTGTAATCACAGTCACGGACTCCGTCCCCTGCTTGAGGGGCAAGAACTCCTGTGCCAACCGTTCCCTCTCCATCGGGGGAACATACTCGTCTCTGAACATGGTGGTGAGCCTCTCCCAGGTCACCTCTGAGATCTCTGCAAGAGTGAAGTTTTCGGTCACAAACTTCCACCAATCCTTCGCTCCCAAGCGGAGCTGGTTCAGCACGAACCGTACCCTTAGATGCTCCGGACACGAACAGGTGTAGAAGCATCCCTCAATATCAGAAATCCATCTCATCGCAGCAATCGGGTCCTGTGTCCCATCAAACTCTGGTGGTTTCGTGTTGCTGAACTCCCGGAACACCAACGAGTCACCCCCCCTGAGATCTAGCAGCGGCAACAGCTGTCGTAACTGCAGCGGCTGCAGCCTCAGTAACCGCGGCGTACCGCTCATCGAATGTCTCAATCAACGTGGTCTTAATAGACCCAAACATCTCCGGTATCTCTGCTCGGATAGCCGCAACTACCTCATCGTGGAACATCTGACGAAGCTCCTCGTCACTCACGCCGCTGGTCTCTGGTCTGTGGCGTGTCCTAACCATGATGTCTCTGAACTATGACATAAAAATATCAGAGACTCGCTCGAGTATACTCGCACTCGATAACTCGACCCTACTTGTTCCCTAGTACCCTAAGGATTCTTACTTGGACTGCGCACTGATCCGGTGTTTTCAGTAGTACGGGCCCTATACTACCTTCCACACCGCATCAATATTCATTCCAAGTCCTCCTCCTAGGATACCAGATCACAAGTACTCTACATCTCGCTAATCACAGGCTACCCTTCGGTAGACTTCTCATAAGCTCCTCACTGCTACCTACTCACTCTCGAAGCATCTCATAGCAGCAGTAATCTCCTAGGCTAAGGCATCACAAATCAGGCCATGCTAGTCCTAATAGGAATACCTAGCCTACTCTAGCATGCATAACATATCATATAATATCTCATAACACATAATGTAAGGGTATTTTGGGAAATCACCGTTCGGGCGCTGGCTGATCGTACACACTGCTTCTTTTCGCTTTCCTCACATTCCTTTATTTTTTAGAAAAATTGTTTCTTTTATGAAAAACTTTCTCAAATCCTCAGTTTGAGTTCAAATACACCCGAAGGTGCATCCGAATCCCTCAAACCAAGGCTCTGATACCAACTTGTAACATCGTAAAATTCAAACCAAATTTTTTCATTTTTAATTCATAAAAAAAACATATATTATCTTGTTCAACATCAAACATTCATTTAACAAAGTTTCCAATCATCTCATAAAATTCAGGATCCACAACAGCTCTTCTCAAAACATAGTGTGTGTACAATCATGTCGGCGCCTTCCCGCGATCCTCGTTGGTACCTGAAACACATATCACATAACACGGTAAGCATAAATGCTTAGTGAGTTCCCCAAAATACTACATACAACACATAAGCCACTCGAGGCTGTAGCTCTACGAGACCTTCCGGTCAATGTGTCTCAGGGGCCTTCCGGTCCCACAATCTGAGTAGACCTTCCGGTCCTACTCTGTCGACCTTCCGGTCTATACCATATTGACCTTCCGGTCCATCCACTGCTGACCATCCGGTCCATACCCTGTTGACCTTCCGGTCCATACCATACTACTCATAACATACATAACACATACATATCACATAGAAACATATATCGTATACTCGTCATAGCACATAAGACCTTCCGGTCACACATAATTACCACTCTAGGTAAGGTATAGTGAGAAGACTCACCTCGTATGATGTCTAGTAAACTCTCGTGCTCGATATCCCCGATCTAGCCTCCGCCTAATCACATAAAGTAATTTATCTCTTATTAACACGATTCTCATAGGCTAGACTAATCCCTTCCTATAATTTCCCAGAAGGGAAACAAACCATTTTACCCCTCCAATGGTCCAATGTCTAAATGTTGACAAAACCCTAAAAGTCAACCTCAGTCAACGGTCCAACTTTGACCAGACTCGTCGAGTGCACTCGGGTGACTCGGCGAGTCCATGTGTGTCCTCTGAATCCTCCTAAGGCCTCACTCGACTCGTCGAGTTAACCGTTCTCTGAACGGGCTACCACTGATCACGAATCGTGATGCAACACGATCCGACTCGTCGAGTCCCCTCATGGACTCGGCGAGTTTCTTCCATGGCAATACTCATAAGACCTTCTGAGGTCAGATCTGCTTCTCTAACCTATAGATCTGACCTTCCAATACACAATAATCACGTAAAGGTCCAACCTTTACACTCATGCAACACTCATAGGGCTTCTTTTGGTGAAATAGCTTCTAAAATTGCAACCTAGGTTCATATCTCCAAAGGAATAGCATAAAGCAGGATAGTTAGGACTCTCTGAACCTCTTAAGGTCCAGATCTAAGAAGAATTCCACCTTGGGACTGTTGGATTAATGTCTAAGTCCATAACTATATTTGGTATGTACTTGACCCGACCCGGCATGGTCCATTTGGGTTGCACTTCACCGGCACAATTTATATGGATAGTCTTTTGAGAATAGTATATTTATGATTTATATTAATATATTATAAATTCTAATATATTAATATGGAATCATATTATTTAATTAGTATTGATCAAGAATTAATTTAGAATTAATTAAGTGATCAAAAAGAACTAATTAAATATGGACTCTTATATATATATATATATATATATATATATATATATATATATATATATATATATATATATATATATATATATATATATATATGGAATGGGCCAAGTTCATTTAGGTTGGGCTAAGCTTTCATGGATGGTCCATGGAGCTTTTAACCCATGGATCCTATGTAAATGAAAGGTCATGGGTATTAGGGTTTACATGGATGTAACCCTAATCCTCCATAATATATAAAGGGGTCATTAGCTCACAAAATTGGCACAAGTGTGTGAAAATAAGAGTGAGCCGATTTTTGTGTGCATACATATTCTCTCAAGTTCTTCCAAGGTGTTTTGGTGATTTGTGATTCCATTTGAGGCTTCCACACTATTGGGGCTAAGCTCTTAAAGCTTGAAGACATCAAGCTACATCAAAAGGTATGTCATCTAACTAGAACTTTGTAGTATAGGTGCTTCATAATATGCTAGTTAGGATGAAACCTTGGAATAGTTAATATTTGCATGTATAATAGAGAAAACATAGATCCAAGGTTTATAGGGTTGCATGTACACGATAGGAGTGTTAGAATGCTCAAAACCTAACAGTGGTATCAGAGCCATGGGTTGTTTTCTGTTATATTGATGCAAATGTTTTATTTTCAAGTTGAAAAAAAAAAGAAAAAAAAACATGACGTTTGTCAAATTTTAAGATAATTACTTGTTTTGTGAAAAACAAATTATTTGTAAAATTTGAATCATTTGTTATATGTGTTGAATTAGGTCAAATTTAGTAAAAGATAAAATGATATGATTATTTTATTAGTTTTAAAAGTTTGATCTAAATGTTTTAAGGAGTTACATATTTTGTCATAAAATTTTGGAGCTCAAAAGTTTTTTTTAAAGTTGTGATCTTAAGGGTTTTGAAACTTCCATAAGTTATGGATATGAAAGTTTTTTTTAAAAAAAAATTTGATTCCAAGTTTTTATGGAGTTACAAAATTTGGTGTTAATGTTTTAAAGAATTCCATAACTTGTTCTTAAGTTATGGAACATGGAAAGTTTCATCATAAAACACCATTAATTCCATAAGTTATGGAATCCAAAGGTTTTCAAGAATTACAAAACTTGCCCTCAAGTTTTGGAATTTGAGAAAAGTTTTTTATGAAAAAAAGAATTGACTTCTAAAACTCTTGGGTTCATAACTTAAACAATTAATTAAATGGTTTTAATTTTGAGTTTAATAATTGGAATTATGATGTTTTGTTGAATAGTTCAAATTAACTCTTATGGACTTTATCAAAAGATAATTAAAGTGTTTAATTAAAAGAGAATTAATAATTCCATAATGACATGGTTTAAATTTAATTAAATTAAGAGTATAGTTTAATTAATAGATTAAACCACCAAGTATTTTAAATGTCTAAAATACACCCTTATACTATTATAATATTAAAATTTTAATATATTATATGTATAAGAGCAAGTCGTCTTACCATTAGTAGGCCTCATTCACGAAGCCGGTCTATAAGGGGGGGGGGGGTATAAGGTTACTGCCTATAAAATGGCAGTTTAATGGGTGTCCACTCTCACCCACCGCTTCCTTGACTGGTGGAGGGTCGTTAGCCAAACAGGTAGGACAAGGACTATAATTCTCCCTTCATTATAAGTATAATGATAAATACTAAGTAACTAAACACTTATAAATTCCCAATCTTAGTTACTTAGGAAAATGTGAATAAGGTGCTAATCCATGAAATTACACTTTGCACTTTGTTTAAGCTGTTAGTGGAGCGTGTGTGGTTAACCGGCACACTAACCTGGACTTAACAAGGTAGGCAAAGGGTAACTTAATATTTATCATAGTATCGTTGGAGCGTGTGTGGTTAACCGACACATCGATTGAGGGGTAAATATTAAGGGTACCAAGTATATTTGCATGGTTACTTTACACCTTGTTTTGTGATCCTCGGCATCCCAGTCACAAAACCTGAAGGGCACACTCGAGATTGAAACATGCCATTGAAAAGTTCAATGAATCTCAAAAGAATCTAGGAGTTTCAAAACCAATAAAAACCTAATAATACATTTCGTTTATCTTGGTGGAAATTGGTGAATCGTCATTCACCTACCTTCAAATATTTTATAGCTTGGATTACGGCATCCCTCTTCCAAGTTATAAAATAGTTTGTTGGGTCCTAGCCTTAATATATCATACTGGGTGTTATATTAAGGACTTAAATCAACTTTACGTGAATTTCTCCCATTGTTGATGTCTGGTTTAGACAACAATGATCTTCCCAAACCAAGCTTTCCTAATAAATATGACTTCTCGAGTTTGGCTCATGGAAGTCATACTTCTCTTCCTCCACCTCCTCCAATTATTCTCCCTAACCCACAAGTTCAAGGTCACTCAAGCCCTAATGGCAAGCAAGGTCTATGTGTGATCACATCTTAGAGATGAAGTCACATATTGACAAGCCGGGAGAGTTGGGTGTCAAAGTCCTGAGAAAGTTGGATGTTCAATCACTTTCTAAGTCACATAGTGAGTTCCTTTGGGACTACTATGAAACAGACTATGACATGAACCTTAATGATCATATCTATTTGCTTGGTGCTGCTGAATCAGCAATGATTTGGAACGATAGTAAAGCAAATTTGATTAGAAGATCAACTTCCCAAAAACTTTATGGACAGTGACAATGGTGACACTGGAAATCCAGAAAAAGCATTCTCTTCCCAATGGAAAGGGATTGGCCATAGTCAACCCGGTTGACCAAATGGTAAAGATAAAGGCTAAGTCTGAGATAGTCCCATTACCAAAGGGTCCATATGTTTATTTTGCCAAAGGAAGGGGCGTTGATTGCAAAGCTGGCAAATTTACCTAAGGATGTTAAAGTCAATAAGTTTGACTCTACATCAGGTAGAGCCCATTATCTAACTCTGTTAAGTTCTATTCTGAGATCCTCATTACATGATGTGACTGGGTCACATGTTGATGTTTTAAGAATCAAAGAATAGAGATAAATTTTAAAGGAAGTATATGCTGATTCTGATCGCGAAGGTGGATTTCGATCGCATTAGAATTTTGAGCAGTTGCTTAAGAAGTTATGATATATTGCTAAGGAATAGATAACAATAATTTTCCATGTGGATTGTAAGGATAAGTTTTTCCGCTTAGTTTTAAAATAAAAGAAAATTGTTTAATTTTATTTATTTGAAGTATCCTTACAATGGCATTTGTGGAAAATTGTTGCTTATATGATTCCACTGACAGCAATATTGGAAAATGGATTTGATTTTTTCATTTGTGGTAGTGTCTAAATTTACCAAATCAGGAAAGTTCCTCATCGCCCAAGTTTCAATTGGACCGAATCTTGGAATCATGCAAGTTGAATAGTATGATGAATGAGAACTTTCAAGCATTGGAAAATCAAGACTAATTACTTGTTCACATGGATGTGTGAGTCAAGTGAAGGACTAAAGGGATCGAGTACACATTCTTGTGCACTGGTCATGTCCACCACAAAGCTCGTTAGGACTATTTGATTTACTAAAGTTTAGTAAATATGGTTATACTTACAAGTTTAAGTATAATTCTGAAACATTGGAAAAGTCTCAATGTATGGCAGAACGAATGGGAAGAATCAAATTAGGCAGAAAGATAAAAGTTTCTCAAATCTGAAAAGATGGGAGAGTACTTTAGTATCATGTTTGTGATCATCTTAATGATTTAGAAATCATATCACAATTAGTCCTCTAAAGGTCATCTTAGTGCATTCTTATGACTAAGAAGAGGAGTCATGAATTGTTGAAATGGTTAGATCAGGAAGATGAGTCATACTTCGTTCCAAAACAATTCTTAGAGTCATACTCCAAGATTGTAACTTGAGTGACATATCTTAAAGAAAGGTTTAAAACACTTGTCAAATGTAAGAGTAAAAGTGTCCTACTCTTGTACATTTGAAATTGGTAAGTTGTGATGTTTTAGATAAAACAAAGACCAACTAAGGCCAATTGTGTGAAGTGTTTATCTTGATAAAGAATCCGCACTATCTCTTGAATATTTGGCAAGATAGTCTTATATGTCAAGAGGATAGTGGGAGTCTTAAAGATCCTAAAAAGAATTTCAAGAACTAATCAAGAATAAAACCTGAGGTTCTTCACTAGCACACGACTTGAGGTTTATAACCTATCGTGTTGACATATTCTGTGCCCATTCCAGTTAAAGTTGGCTTTGCATAGGAGTTCTGAAAGTTCTCAATTGGTTGCATAATAACTTGGAAGCAATGGCAGGCCCTGTACTGCCAGGTGGCAAGAAGTTAAGATTGCATAAGTTCAATCCATATGAGTTTGGATTTGTCATTATCCTTGTCTTGTGACTATGGTTTTGACGATTCACATGGATAAGAACACATACACCATAAAATCTAAGGGTCATAAGGTTTCTCTCCGATTCATGAAAATGATGGCGAGGAAACACTTCCACCAAGTAGATTTGAAGCAGATGGCAAAAGGTCTACACAATTGAGACTATGATTACGACATCCCTTTTCATAGTTCTGAAATTGTTTAGACACACATGCATGCTATCTAAGGAAAGGTGTATGATTTTGATAAAGTTTTATCAAAGCATCTCGTATCAGAAATCTGAACTTTGGTAAGAAAGTCAATAAAGTATTGATTTCTAGAAGTCCAGCTGATTTCTGAGTACATGTCAAAGCTAGTGGGAGCATAAGTGTTATGCTAATAATCATCATGTTAGTAGGAGCATGATAATTATTGTTAGTGTTGCAAGTTAGCAATGTTAATTATAGAAAACAAAAGTTTCAATTCGTGAGGCTGCAGGGATTGAAAAAGTTGTTTTGCTATAATTAAGGGAGAGGATATACTTCATTTCAGTTCTAAAGGCTTAGATTGAGACCTTAATCATCTTTAGTCAAGAATATATATATGAATTTCATGTTGGATTGGTTCAACTTAAGGAAATTCTATATATTGCATTCTCAAAATTCGATTATGATTACGGCATCCCTCTTCATAGTCAAATTTTGAAAACATGGCAAATAAAAATATTGTAGCAAAAGACTGGTCTAGAATCATGTCTTTATGTGAGACATCATGAATCGTGTACCATTTGCTTTGGGTACAGGATCGATTGCATGTGCTATAATATTTGTCATTTCTAAATTTTTCCAAATGCCCAGAGGCATTAAGAAGGGAAAAGGTCTAGAATTGGATATGACTAAAATGATTAAGCAATTGTCGAGGACAATCTGAGGTTTACCAAAGATTGGTTGTTTAGGGACAGTTGGAAGTATAGTGCTAATTTTGGAAGGACCATATTGACATATTCTGAAAAAGAGGCATCTCTTATTCAGAAGTGATAGTCAAAATGAGAATATGGAGTTGTATCCATAGGTGGAAGTTATCTGTGTAAGATTAGAAAACTAAATGCAAGAAGCATGTCCAAAGCAATGTACTTTGAATATGAGACTTAGTTTCCATGGAGTTGATCTCCACTGGAATACCTTATAATGACTGTTGACAAGTCTTTGTGACTTTGTACATATTCATTACAGGAGGGTCAGTGCATATAAGTTTAAAATCTAAACAGATTTCGATAAATGATAGGAATTTGAAATTCTCACATTTTTCGATAAGGATTTGGGAGTGTGAAATTAGAATCATTGAAATTAAGTTCAATTGGTTTATTTCACAAAGTAAGGATCATAGACAAACATAGAGTGCATACTTGGTGTATGGCAAAGCTATTGTTTAAGAAAAACACAGTGTACATGCTTGGAGCATGGGACAACTAGTGTTTTTAATTCAAGTATAAAGTTGATAAAACCGAAACAATGAAAAATGAGTAATCAGTATGGTGATAAATAAAAGTGTTTATTTATATTCATAGGGTTTGATACCATATTTGATTCATTTATTCTTGTGTTTCACTTTGCATGTTTTGACTTCCAGAATAACTAAGTCGCTCTTCCTGAATGATTAAGTTATTCAAACCATCCACAGTCCGTCATATGTTGGAAGTAGATATGAATCAATACTGTCATGGGTTGGTTTGTAGAGGTCCAAGTTGGTGGACAAAGTGGTGCTACAACACTCATGAATGCTCATAAGTTCTGAGTATTGGATTCAACCCGCGCTCATTTGAATCACTTCATGGATTTTATCACGAGTGATCATGAGACGATAATATCTTATATTCTTCAAACCTAGAGATATGAGTTGTTACTATGAGTTGGTTATACATTGATTGCACGAAAACACATTTGGTAACTCGATGTTATAAAATGTGCCTTTGTGTATGATTGAACAAGTAGTACAACAAGCCATATGAGTCGAAGTTTATCCATTCCTTTTACCTTCGGGATAAAAGCGATATATGTGGGCCCCTCGATGATTTAGCGATGACACATGTGAGTGCTTGGCCAAGCCAGGACTGATTTGATTTGTTTAATCAGTCAGTCATCATAAATCGAAAATCGGGAAACAACAAATGGACAGAGAGAATGATTATAATCCATGTCTCAGTCCATATGATATCTAGAATGGAGGAATATATGATCCCTTATCTAATGGACAAGTCATTGACAAGGTCAGAGTTCGACAACGGCTTTAAGAGCTACGATTGCCAGTTAGGTTTTGAAGTCATACTCAATAATAGTTTTAGACTTATCCAAGTGGGAGACTGTTGGATTAATGTCTAAGTCCATAACTATATTTGGTATGTACTTGACCCGACCCGGCATGGTCCATTTGGGTTGCACTTCACCGGCACAATTTATATGGATAGTCTTTTGAGAATAGTATATTTATGATTTATATTAATATATTATAAGTTCTAATATATTAATATGGAATCATATTATTTAATTAGTATTGATCAAGAATTAATTTAGAATTAATTAAGTGATCAAAAAGAACTAATTAAATATGGACTCTTATATATATATATGGAATGGGCCAAGTTCATTTAGGTTGGGCTAAGCTTTCATGGATGGTCCATGGAGCTTTTAACCCATGGATCCTATGTAAATGAAAGGTCATGGGTATTAGGGTTTACATGGATGTAACCCTAATCCTCCATAATATATAAAGGGGTCCTTGGCTCACAAAATTGGCACAAGTGTGTGAAAATAAGAGTGGGCCGATTTTAGTGTGCATACATATTCTCTCAAGTTCTTCCAAGGTGTTTTGGTGATTTGTGATTCCATTTGAGGCTTCCACACTATTGGGGCTAAGCTCTTAAAGCTTGAAGACATCAAGCTACATCAAAAGGTATGTCATCTAACTAGAACTTTGTAGTATAGGTGCTTCATAATATGCTAGTTAGGATGAAACCTTGGAATAGTTAATATTTGCATGTATAATAGAGAAAACATAGATCCAAGGTTTATAGGGTTGCATGTACACCATAGGAGTGTTAGAATGCTCAAAACCTAACAGGGACCTCATATGCTTCGAATCCAAGCTAAAGAGGGTCATAAGAAAACCCTAAATTCAAGTAGATCACCATATACACGAGAATGAGCATAGATTTATACCTCTACCAGCCTTTTCTGATCAAATGGTAGTAGATCTGAGCTCCTCAATCTGCCTAGCTTTCCCTCCTTCCTTCTTTCTTGCAAAATCACACTAGAAATGATGAAAATGGCTTCTTTTCTCACTCACAATGCTCTCAGGTTCTCTGGTGCTCTCAAGGGTGAAGGTGGCCGAAAATGAGGGTCATAAGATCCTTTAAATATGGCACATTCCCGAGGATTTAGGGTTTCTGTCCACAGCGCGGACTCGTCGAGTCAACTTGCCGACTCGTCGAGTCCATTCATTAAATCCAGTCAGCAATCGCGATCCTACTCGACGAGTCTAGGCGTCAACTCGTCGAGTCCTTTTTCTTGACACAAACTAAATAATTAAAATATGATACCTGGATTTCCGGATGTTACAAATTATGTATATTTAATCACATATGATTTATACAGATAATATTCGTTTTCTCGTTCTCAATTCAATAACTTTTCTCATGTAATTAATTACATAAAATTTTACTTATTTAATCATATATGATTTATATGGACAATATTTGTTTTCGTGTTATCAATTCAGTAGTTTTTTCGTGTATTTTATCACATTTGATTATATGTGTTTAATCACATAAGATTTATATCAAAAATATTCATTTTCGAGTATTCGATTCAATAATTGTTTTTGTGTATTTAAAATAAGAATAATTGTAAAAAAAATATTAAAACATTTTAACTATTAAAATAAATAAAAAAGTTATAAAAAATACACTAAATAATGTTTGTAAAAAATTCATGATACTATATTTAAATAAATAATACATAAATAATAAGTAATAGGTAACTTATTGAGTAACTCCAAAATAAATTATACATGGAAAAAACTAAATATTTGTGTATTGTACAAAATTATTCATTATTTATGAACGGTTACATCAAACTTTTTGATACTAATACTATTTTATTGTTATAAAAAAACAATAGAATGTATTGTGTACGTCTACATATTTTCACTATTCAATTTACTTGATTTTAATATATTTTATTTAATGGGTACTAGATTTTAATATATTTTATTTAATGGGTATACGGACAATTTTATGATTATCCGTTAAATATAAATAGAATAGTTATTTTCATTAATAGTACCAAAGTCAAAATGAAATGGAAAAAATAGGATTGAGATCGAAGACATGATATGGTGGCCAAAACGTCAGTTTCCTATAGCAAAGCGACACGTGGGGTGGCTTAAAAGGAAAATGTCCCCAACTGTTGGGCCAAAAGGAAGTAGTAAACTTATAAAGCAATAAAGGGAAGATAAGGATCGAGAGGTTGAGATTATATATATATATATATATATATATATATATATATATATATATATATATATATAAAGAGGGGTTGCAAAACACTTTTTTTTTATTGTGCCGCAAAACATTTACGCGTACCGTCGGAAATGGATAACGGATAAACATGTGTTTTTCAACAAAACATGTTTCCTTAAAATATGCTAATCATTACATTAATATACACAAAAATATATTTTTTTCTGTTTTTTTTTATTTTTAGAAAGCCATTTTTATCGAAAAAATATTTTAAATATATCAAAATTCATAATTTTTTATTCTCTATAAATAGACATCCATATTGATATAGTTTTAAGATAAAATAAATTTTTTTTTTTTAGATTTTCAGCCATCGTTATTAATAAGTGAATAAAAATCTATCATATTTTTATTACAGTACATTCGCTATTCACTTATGAATAAAACGTATGCTTAACATTTTTTTTATAGTTTAAATATCGTTCATATACGAATATGACGTATAATAAAGTTTTCTTACTTAAAATATATTTTTTACATCATCTTTCATCATATATTATATTTATATATGCATAAAACTTGTATTAGTTGTCGTCATATTTTATATTCATATATGAATAAAACATTTATCTTATTTTTGTTACAATTAATTTGTTATTCATATATGAATAAATAGTATAAATGATACTTAAACTGTACAAAAATTAATTATATATTTTTATTCATAAGTGAATACCGAATGTACTATAGCAAAAATCTGATGCATTTTTATTAACTTATGAATAACGATAGCTGAAAATATAAAAAAATAATAATTTTTTATTTTATCTTAAAGGTATATCAATATGGATGTCTATTTGTAGAGAATAAAAAATCATCAATTTTGGTATATTTAAAATCATTTTTCGATAAAAATAGTTTCTTAAAAATTAAAAAAAATGAAAAAAACTTTGTTTTTGTATATATTAAGGTAAAGATTAACATATTTTAAGGAAACATGTTTTGTTGGAAACACATGTGTTTTCCTTATCCATTTTCGCTGGTACAACGGAGGCTTTTGCGGCAAAAATAAATGAGTGACTGAGAATGATTCTCCCATATTCAGCCAATCATTTATCTAACATGTAAACCTAAAAAACGTGTGTGTCATTTTTTCATTAAGGGTATCATTGTAAATTAGCCAATTTTTTAGATTGGACTTACCTGTTCTTTGTCTTCAGTTTCCGATTTGATGAGATCTTTATCTCGTTTGAATCGGATATAGAGGAATTCATTATCAATATTCTTTTCTTTATATAATTCATTAGCAATTACACGCATTTTTTTCCATTTATCATGAAGTTTTGCATCTGTATTGTAGTTTTCTTCTTCGTATTCAGTTTCCGATTTGACCAGGTCTTTATCTCGTTTGAATCAGATATATTGGAGTTCATTATCAAGATTATTGCTTTATATAATTTGTTAGGAATTACGAGCATTCTTTCCGTTTATCGTGAAGTTTCGAATCTGTATTGCAGTTGTTTCATCGGATTTTTGTTTTGTAGTTTGAGATCTCTATTTCAATTTTATGATATGATCGGAGTTGATTTAATTTTCAATCAGATACATCGTTGTAGTTTTTACGCTCTGAAGTGAGAGAGATTGCTTAATTGATCAGGTTTTCATATGATATTTATTGCAATTGCATCATCTGATCGGAACTGATTTAATTTTCTTTCAGATCGTTTGTACGCTGAGGTGAGATTTATTTGAAATTAATCAGGTTTTCATCCTTACGACTTTTTTGTGTTTTTTTTTTAATTTTGTTGTCGTTCAGTTTCTATTTTATTTTATCATGATTTTCATCGATATTAAGATTGTTTTTGTTGTTTTGTACAGATCAATTGGTTTATTATGTAAAATTCGAGTGTTATTGATGGTGATTTGTATTCTTCGATGTGTGAGAGTGAAGAAGAAGATTTTGAGAACTCATTTTTTGAAGGTATCACTTATTGAATTATTATGTTGTTTTTAATTTTGTTGATTATCATGTATTTATATGTGAATCTGTTAATCTGAATAAATTGTTGTCTTATTCATATATGAATAAACATGTGATAATTGTAATTTCGAATTTATTATTATTTTCGTTTTATTCATATATGAATAAGTTCTGTTTTATTTTATATTTTTGAATCATTTTAATTTTATGTATTCATATATGAATGTTTTATTAATCCATTAATAAACATTGTTTTTTGTTTTGTTCATATGAATTTCATGTATTCATATATGATTGTTTTATTCATATATGATTGTTTTATTCATGCATTAGTAAATTTATTTAGATTTATAATTTTTATCAGGTGAATCTTCGAGTTCAGTAGATGATGCGCAATATTGTAGTAATGTAATTGGAGAACATGTCTATAAGCCAGATGTACCTGTTCAATTTATTCCATTTAAAGGTTTAATCATCAAATCATTAGTGTTGGCCATCAAAATGTATGATGAGTATGCTGATGTGAGACTGAGCACACAGTCAAGGTTTGATAACAAGATTATAAAGAAGAAACATGTTATATGTAATCGTGGTGGCAAACAGAAAAAGAAATCTTGTGACACATTGGGTACAAGTGGTGTTAGGAGGAAACGAAATTCAAATTCAAGAGTTATTGGTTGTCAAGCAAAGATTATATTTGAATCTGTGTATTGAACTCCAGATTATAAAGTTTTTCAGTTTGATGAACTTCACAACCATCCACTTGAGAAGAGAAGTGATTTAAAAAAAGCGAGACAAATGTCATATTCAGAAAAAGAGTTTATAGTGTGTGCTTCCACATCAAAAATAGGTCCAACTATGGCTCATAAGTTGAGGGCAAGTCTGAGAGGTGGGTATGAGTTTGTAAATCCCAAAGTAGTTGACTATAAAAATTTAAGGAGAGATATCAACAAGGATATAGGTTATAAACATGCCCAAATGATAGTAAACACAATGAATGACCGTCGAGCTCACTATCCAAATTACTCATTTGAGTTTAATTGTCAAGATGATGTTTTGGACTCTATGTTTTGGGATGATGAAATGGAGAAGACATATTATGCTGAATTTGGTGATGTTATCTCGTTTGATGCGACTTTCCAAACAAACAAGTACGTTATTTTATCTACTTTTTATAGCCTATTCATATATGAATATTTTAACTTTATGTGTAATGTTCAATTTTTAATATTGAAATTATTTTAATAATATGTTGTAACTGTATTCATACCTGAATACTTTTATATTCACTTATGAATACATCAAAAATTGAATTTAATGAACACTTTTTTTAGTGCTATAGGTATCGAATGGTTTTTGTTCCATTTACTGCTATTGACCATCATAAAAAACCAGTTACTGTTGGAGCGGGGATGCTAAGCAATGAAAGCATTGAGTCCTACTCTTGGTTGCTTAAAGCGTTTCTTAAAACTCATGGGAAAGAACCAACACTTGTTTTAACCGATCAAGATGCTGCAATAAAACAAGCTACTGAGAATGTGTTTCCTAATTCAAAGCACCGGTTATATATGTGGCATATAATGAAGAAGTTGAAAAACAGGGTATTATTTTAATATATTTCAAATATGTTACATAGTATTTAGTTATCTATCACACCCCCAAACCGGTAAAGCGGCGGAAACGTTCGGGGGCGGATGACTTAATGTATAGTATCACAACGATTGCATAATAGTAATCAAAGTACAACAACCATGATATTGATAAAGTATAGTTTTACATCTGTGTTCAAATCAATGTTTACTTGACACCAAAATGTATAATAAAAACAAAAAGACGTAAATCAATGAAGTTCCGTCTTCTCAAAACCTGTGGGTACCTGTTTACTGATTCCCTGAGAATACAATTAGTTTTAAAAAGAGTGTCAAAAATTAAGTTGGTGCGTTCATAAGCATATTTGTATGAGAAATTTGTTATTTGTTCCTTGAAAATGTAAGCGTGTTCTTCCAGAATATCCTATATTTTCTGTTGTAAATGAATTGTAGTCTTAATACTCTAAGACCAAAACGTGTAAATGTTGTTTTACTCTGAAATAGTATGATGTAGTTTTAATCCACATAAAACCATAAAATGAATGTTTCCAGAAATGTAAATTTCTCTGTAATGGAAAATAGTATACAATAATTGTATTTGTATGAAATTTCGTGAATGTATGTGTCTGAATCCACCAGCTGTACTGTAAAATACTGTATTATAGTTCTATATTTAATAAAACTATATAAAGTTGTTTACGTATTCGTACACTAATCGTGTTGTTCAATACCCAATTGTGAGTTATTATAACCATACTTGATGACCTAAGATGGACTGAACACGACGTTCTTTAGACGTCGGAATCGGTACGACATTTGTCACCCTAGCCCTGCCGGCCTAACTGTAGCTAACAGTTTAGGTGCGGGATTGTCAGTCCTGTATCGATCTATACACAAGTGTCACGTTCTTCCTCCAAGAGACTCTGGTTATAATTTCAGGGCTTTGATGGTACTTAAATAAGTACTTGAAGTATATCTCATAAAGTTATATTGACGGTTACGTGTAGAATAAAGAAAAGCCATTTTGTATTAATAAAATCATATGTATGACTCATAAACTATACCTATTATAGTTTATATATTTGTATTGAATCCCAGACTAGTAAAGTAGTATGTATATTTTAGTAAAAACGACAAATGAAACTATTTGAATAGTTTTGATATTAAGACAAGATTTCCTTGTGTTTTACTTGTATTCCCCACCCCCTCTTAAAATATGGAAAATAGTGAAAAAATAGGGGTATGAAATCACTTGATTTGACGAAACCGCGGGTTTTTGCTGAAAACCGGGTTCTACGCGGGCAGAGTTTCAAACCGAAAAACTCTTTTCTCGGAGACTTCAGGTATTCCGGGGCTTTCTTCTAATGCTAGGGAGGTTCCCTAAGCTTCCAGGGGGGGTTAGAGTGGCTTGAGAGGGTGTAAAGTGTGAAAGAAGGAGAAATTTTGCAAACTAAGCCGGGAGGTCTCGCATGCTATTTATAGGAGGAGTCTGGCCTTCGGAGCACAGGGCGTTCCTGCGAGGAGGGCAAGGTGTTCCCTCGTACGCAACGCGGAGGAGCGAGGCGCGTGTCTGGATTCCGAGCTTCATATGTGTCCCGCATGTGAGGTGGTTTAGTGGACGACTCCGGACCAGGTGTCTGCGAACGCGGGGCGTTCCTTCGGACGCAACGCGTTCCCCTTCTTGTTTATGTCCACGCGTAGATGAGACCGTACTCTACAACTTTCGTTTAGACTCCGTCGGCTAATTTTGACTTTATTTTTAAAGTTATATTTTTAACAGGCCGGGACATGAAAAATCCGTTAAAAAATCATAACTTCTTCATTCGATGCCCGTTTTCGTCTGTCTTTTTACCGTTGAACTAATATTGAAGAGATCTTTGATTCTTGTTTAGATTATGTCGGCTAAAAATCGCTCGATATATAATTCGAATTCCGGGTTGCACACTACTATGCCAAATCTTAGAAAATTCATAAATTCCTCATACGAACTTAGATTTGGACGTTCTTTTTATGCACGCTCTCGGTTTACCGTATACCACGACTTTTCTTTAGATCGCTAAGGCTAAAAATAATTTTATTGTAAACTCACATTTTACAACACAATGCGTCGTGTCGGTTCTGTCGCGAAACTTTGATAGGCCATAACTTCTTCGTTATAACTCAGATTTCGGGGTTCTTTATATTTACGGAATCCTTGTCACGACCACTATAACTCTCTTCATAGATATCAGGTTTATCTAATAGAAGCAGGAACAACATCGGGAACAATAGCAGCGTGTACTGCTACAGTTTCTTTGAAGACTCTTGTGACGATTGCCCCTTTCGTTTGTTCCAAAACTTCTTTTTGTTGCCTCCTTCCTTGGGTTTCTCGGGAATAGCTGTCATGGAGCCTTGGCTAACTCCATGATCCATGAGTGTTTGTGCCAGACGTTTGGCAATGTCAAAAGTAAGTGGATTTGCAGTTATACCGTTTCCTTGGATCGGGGGAGTTAATCCCCAGATATACCTCTCCACTTTCTTACTTTCCAGGGTGACCATCCCACGACATAGAATAGCCAAGTCACTAAATCTAGCCGTGTAAGGAGCAATGTCAGAGTTTTTCATCGTCAAACCCCAGAGTTCTTATTCTAGTTTCTATACCTCGCCCATAGGGCAGTATTCCGCTAGCATTAGGATTTTTAAATCTTCCCAGGTCATAGCATTGGCTACTGGGAGAGATAACGACTTGACATAACCGTTCCACCAAGAGAGGGCTCTGTCTAAGAAAGTGCATGCTACAAATTTTACTTTGCTAGCTTCAGGGCACGCACAAATTTCAAACACTGATTCTGTTTTCTCGAACTAGCGTGTTAGAGCAATGACACCTCCGGTGCCATCAAAAGATTTGGGTTTGGCATTCGAGAAGTCTTTATAAGAACACTCCCTTGGGTGTCCGAGACTTTCCCCGTGATTGGAATTGTGGGCACCACTACCCGGTCCACTAGCACCACTTGCGTTAATTTGAGTCATGGCGGCTGCTACGACAGCTATTACAGCAGCCTGAAAGACCGCAGTATCCATTGGTGGAGGTGGTGGTGGAAGAGGTGGTGTTGATGTGTTGTTGAAACGCCTGGGATTTCTTCGAGGTGGCATAATTTTGCCATAAATTCAAAGATAAAATGATGATAAGTTTTCAATAGTGGCTATGGAAATTCTTAGTGACATACGTTTTGTGTTCCAACTTTATTGTATTTGTAAGTTATTAAGGAAATAGTAAATTGTTAACACGCTGTCGCGCACATATTAAACAAATAAATTTATCACTGCTGGTTGCACTAAAAATATAGCACAGGGAAGCAGGGCCAAATCCTCAGGGACACAGCCTAAAAGTCAATGCCTTTTTGCATCAGGCACATCTAGTCAAGAAACAGAATATAAAAGGGGGTTTTTTTTGATTAAAACTAATAACTAGAAATGCAGTGATAATAAAGTAAACGAAAATCAATAATAAAAATGGTTTCAGCTCTGCTGTGACTTTCCTAATCATGCAACCGATCCAGATCTGATTATTTGAGATGCGTTCTATCTAAGCTGGTACTGAGAAAAACTAACAAGCTCTAGTAATTTCTCTTTTACCTTATTTAGTTAACCAAAACAAGCTCTTCAATTAACCCTAACTTTTTACTGTCTAATCAAACAAGCTCTTAATTAAGATCAGAAAAGTTGCATTAAGTTCTTTGTAAAATTTCCAGCAATACCTAATACTTCTGACAAGCTCGGAAGCATAAAGGTATGATTTTTACAGTTTATAATAAAGTCAAATCCCAAACACGGAACCGATTTATTACTTGTTACTTATTACCAATTAATTAGAATAATTACGGATTCTATTAACTGATTAACTAGAATGATAAAACCCTAGCTAGGTGATCAGACTAACAAGAATCAAAATCAAACATTCATTAAGAACAAAACTGAAGAATCTAGATAGAAACACAAATCAAAAACCAGATCTAATGATCAATCACATGAAAAGTACTTGTCTTTGCAAAACTGAAAACTAGGGTTTAGCCAGAAATGGCTAAAATCTGATCTAAAACAATAAAAAGAAACATTAAACTACTAAATCTTACTAAACTAAACGTAGGAGATGATCCACAGTCTTCAGATCTTCAGAAATCGTTGAAATCGGAGAAGAAACACCTCCAAAATCGTATTTTCGTCGTCTGGTACCTCTGGAATCGCCAACTTAGTCTACAGGGATGCTATCAGGGTCTATTTATACGTCCAGCAGCAAAAACGACTCACCTGCAATCGCATGTACACAACCTGCGATCGCAGGTTTTGAAGTAAACGCGTCTCGTGCCTTTTTAATGAAGTAGGATGCTATTTTGACACTTTTTGGCCAACCTGCGATCGCATGTACACAACCTACGATCGCAGGTTTTCATTTTTCACTTCCGGATGAATTTTTGGCACAAAAGAACCTCGAAGACAACTTGCGACCAAACCTGCGATCGCATAAAGGCCCCATGCGATCGCATGAAGGCAACCTGCGATCGCAGGTTGTGCCTAAGACGTCCGAAATTTCGTCTACTTTTCAGATCATTTTGAATCGCGTCAATCGGAGTTACGGTTCTCGAGATATGGTCAAAATACTGACAGGGGGTCAAAGCTGCCAGCAACATCCTTTAACTTTAGATTGCATATTCTTTCTTCGTGTGATCAATTCAATCGAATGTTTCTTGACCAAAGCATCTTCCAATCATGCCACAACATACTCCATAAGTTCCAAGCTCCATTTTAAGCTCCAAACGCGCATCCAACTGCTCCCAAAGCACTGCTCCACTCAAACTATCTGAAATTGACATAAAAACATGAGTAGTACGGGAATTCTTACGAATTACATGAGCTGAGAATTATTTAAATAAATGAAATGAAAATGTACAAAATATGATCCTAAAATGATGATAAAAACTACCCTATAAGATGCATAAAATGCCATCTAACATAAATCTACTAATAAGTATATGATTTCCTTAACAACTTATGAACTCAATGGTAACATCCAATGAAATAAAATGCATGTCAATTTCATTGATGAAATATTTTAGTACATGGTTCCGGAAAATTTGACCTTGATAAAGGTCTAGAGTACATCAATGAACAGGGAAAATTTTGACAGCATTACCACCTATGAATAGTGTAATCACTTATTCAACAGGTCGAACTTACATACAAGGAAAAAGTAGTACTAACGCTTACTCAAAATACTTAGTCTATAATATACATGAGTAGAATACGAACTACTCATAGTGCACGGTATTCAGAGAACTGTGGGATTGAGTCATGGAGGTTTGCATCTCCTTTACTTGGTACTCAGCCTCAATGACATGCCTCTCCATTACAGCTTGACGTACTTGAAGCTCTCTCAACTCAGCTCGAGTTGCGGTAACTTCCTTTTGTAGAGCCTCGGTGTGATCTCTAGTATGGTCATGACCTTCGTCTAGAAAACGAAGGCGGACTGCAGTAACTTCTGTAGTGGCACCAACTTCCATGACTTGGTCGGTGGTTGCTCTGGCCTGCTCGCCTTGACGAGCCATGCGACGAATGATGACAGGTAAAGCCCTGTATGATGAACCTCCTTTAATGAGGTTGTAGAAACCTCGTTCCATCCCGTAGGGAGGGCGCTGTCCTTGCTCTCAACTCCATCTCTTTAGATCCACTGCCCATTGGGAGTCGGGCCCTGGAAGTTTTGTCAGGGATTTTGAGCGTCTTGTAGTGGATTGTAAACTTCTGGTTCCGAGTCAGTGTCTTCCTCGTCTTCTTCAGTTTCTGAAATCTCTTCAGGATCTTCCTCGGTCCAGCCTTCGTTTCCTTGGTTATGGTAGTGGGGATCTTCGGGGATGAAAAATCCTGCCATAATGTCTATATGAGAGTAGAGGTAAGAAGCATAGAAAGAATCTAAGCATGTGGTTTTATAGTATCATAAAATACTCGTATAGTATTTTAAATTTGTATGATAAAGGTTCTTTGTATGGTTTGTTGGTAAGTTTAGCCTCGTAGTTCACTACGACCATTCCTCGGCATACCTTAGTCACATCCTGGATAAATATAGTTGATCAGGCTATATTCATCCCAGATCTGATTACATACCCCGAGATCTACTCGTAGTGTTCAATTTATCTAATACTTTTTGTTTTGCTATTGCTATGACACCGATGATTGTACTTATACTTTTATAAAAATATTTTAATATTTTAAAGTCTACTTGTACGAAAATGTTACGTCAGAGAGTTTTTGTCCCATTGTATTTATAGTTTGTATATCATATGTGGTTTGATATACTTAGTTCACTATAAACAATGCTCTGATACTAATATGTCACACCCCCAAACCGGTAAAACGGCGGAAACGTGCGGGGGCGGATGACTTCATGTATAGTATCACAACAATTGCATAATAGTAATCAAAGTACAACAACCATGATATTGATAAAGTATAGTTTTACATCTGTGTTCAAATCAATGTTTACTTGACACCAAAATGTATAGTAAAAACAAAAAGACGTAAATCAATGAAGCTCCGTCTTCTCAAAACCCGTGGGTACCTGTTTGCTGATTCCCTGATAATACAAGTAGTTTTGAAAAGAGTGTCAACAATTAAGCTGGTGAGTTCATAAGCATATTTGTATGAGAAATCTGTTATTTGTTCCTTGAAAATGTAAGTGTGTTCTTCCAGAAAATCCTATATTTTCTGTTTTAAATGAATTGTAGTCTTAATACTCTAAGACCAAAACGTGTAAATGTTGTTGTACTCTAAAATAGTATGATGTAGTTTTAATCCACATAAAACCATAAAATGAATGTTTCCAGAAATGTAAATTTCTCTGTAATGGAAAATAGTATACTATAATTGTATTTGTATGAAATTTCGTGAATGTATGTGCCTGAATCCACCAACTGTACTGTAAAATACTATATTGTAGTTCTATATTTAATAAAACTATATAAAGTTGTTTACGTATTCGTACACTAATCGTATTGTTCAATACCCAATTGTGAGTTATTATAACCATAGTTGATGACCTAAGATGGACTGAACACGACGTTCTTCAGACGTCGGAATCGGTACGACATTTGTCACCCCAGGCCTGCCGGCCTAACTGTAGCTAACAGTTTAGGTGCGGGATTGTCAGTCCCGTATAGATCTATACACAAGTGTCACTCCCTCCATGAGACTCTGATTATAATTTCAGGGCTTGGATGATACTTAGATAAGTACTTGAAGTATATCTCACAAAACTATATTGACGGTTATGTGTAGAATAAAGAAAAGCCATTTTGTATTAATAAAATCATATGTATGACTCATAAACCATACCTATTATAGTTTATATATTTGTATTGAATCCCGAACTAGTAAAGTAGTATGTATATTTTAGTAAAAATGACAAATGAAACTATTTGAATAGTTTTGATATATGACGAAACCGCGAGTTTTTGCTGAAAACCGGGTTCTGCGCGGGCAGAATTTCAAACCGAAAAACTCTTTTCTCGGAGACTTCGGGTGTTCCGGGGCTTTCTTCTAATGTTGGGGATGTTCCCTAAGCTTCAGGGGGAGGGGGGTGTTTAGAGTGGCTTGAGAGGGTGTAAACTGTGAAAGAAGCAGAAATTTTGCAAAGTAAACCGGGAGGTCTCGGTTAACGTATACCACAAATTTCGGGCTGCACACTGCTATGCCAAATCTTAGAAAATTCATAACTTCCTCATACGAAGTTAGATGTGGACGTTCTTTTTATGCACGCTCTCGGTTTAACGTATACCACGAATTTCATTTAGATCGCTAAGGCTAAAAAGCATTTTATTGTAAACTCACATTTTACGACACAGAGCGTCGTGCCGGTTCTGTCGCGAAACTTTAATAGGCCATAACTTCTTCGTTATAGCTCAGATTTCGGCGTTCTTTATATTTCCGGAATCCTTGTCATGACCACTATAACTTTCTTCATAGATATCGAGTTTATCTAACATTTTATTTTTGACGCTTATTTTTTTCATCTTAATTTATTATATCTTTATTACTTTAAAATGAGTTACAACAGTTGACCTAAACTATTACATTGACTTGAAATAACAGGTTGTTACATATTCATAGATGAATATAGTAATTTTTTTAAAGTATTAGTATATCCATTTATGAATATTTATTATTATTTTACTTATTAATATTTATTCATTGATGAATAAATATAGAAGTTTATTTTATTTTTGTTTTAATACAGATATTAGACGATTTATTTATGAACACAGACTTTAGAAAAAGATTCTCTAAGCTTGTTTGGGACATTAATATGACACCTGATGTCTTTGAGGTGAAGTGGGGGTTTGCTTATGAAGGAATTCAATCTTGAAGACACGAGATGGTTTAAAGACATGTTTACAAAACGTGATTCATGGATACCTGTATATTTTAACGATATTCCAATGTGTGGATTGCTGAAGACTACGTCGAGGTCAGAGAGTATGAATTCATTCGTTAATACCTACTCGAAAAGTGGTAATTTACTTTTGAATTTCATGATGAATTACGACACTGCCATTCAAAAGCAAAGGAATACTCAACGAGAGCTTGATAAGACATCAAAGAAAGCATCATATAAAATGGAAACACCTCGAGAAATAGAACTACAAGCATCAAAAGTCTATACAAATACATTATTTTTTGAGGTACAAAAGAAAATATATAAAGCAAGTTTTTTATGTACATACTCGTATGTTGGTATTGAAGATGGGTGGGAAGTTTACATTGTGCAACACAACAACACTAAAAGTGAATTTAAAAATTAATTTAAGGTGATTTAATAGTTTTTTTTATGAATAATTTAATGTTTATATATGAATATGAGAATATTCATATATGAATATTTTGATCATTTTAAAATTAGAGCATGTTCATATATGAATTTAAGTTCATATCTTATATGAATATTTACATGTTATTATTCATATATGAATATTTATTTATGATTATTCATATATGAATATGAATTATTGTATATGATTAGAATGTAATATTCATATATGAATACTTATATATGATTGTTCATATATGAGTATTCATATATGAATTTAAATGTGTAAATTTTGTTTAAATTGTTTTTTTTCATTTTTTTATTATGTTTTTGTATCTGGTTGAAATAAAAGCTGAAGAGAAAGAAATAAATTGCAGTCGTGAACATTTCAAGCGTATGAGTGTTTTATGCAGACATGCCTTTACAATAATGATGAGATGTGGTGTTAAAGAAATTCATGAAATGTACATTCTGAAAAGATGGAGAAAGGATGTGATATCAAGAAATTATCGTTTTAGTTCTCATCAATCCGATTCAGGGGATCATGAGAATGTAAAGCTAGTTAATGATTCATATAATAGTTTTGAATCATGTTTGGATATTGTAAGAGATGACAAAAAGAAATTGGCTTTGTTTGCTGAGAAACAACATATGTTGTTGAAGGAATTTGAGAGTGATTATACATCTGGTGGATTGAAAAGCAAGACGGATGGTGAAGTCGTATGCAAGCTTATGGGTGTTTCTATTCCTATTCCAAAAGAGATTAATATTCATGTTCCTCAAGTTCAAAGCAATAAAGGCTCTGGAAGAAAAGAATTTCAAGTGCAGGTGAAGCAATATATGAAATTTCTAAAAAAGAACATAGATAGTGCTCAGGATGTGGAAAACGAGTTCCTCACAATTTACGTACATGTCCAGTAAGAATTGTAGCTGCTCAATCAACAAAAGATATTTAGGGTTTTTGTTTTTGTTGTTTTTTGTTTTGTTTTTTTTAATGTTTTTTGGTTCTATTCATTTATGAATATATGCAGATAATAACCATAAATAATAATATTCATGTATGAATAATACACATTTATATGGATAAGGTAAACTGATATGTGAAATACATGTTATTTTAAAATGAATATATCATATTTGTTTTTTAATTTGCTAATAAATAAGTTATATGGATATGGTAAATTGATATGTGAAATACACATATTATTCGTAAATTATTCATAAATAAATACATCATATTTGTATTCATTTATGATTGAAGACGTTATTATTTACATATTATAGGTAAATGAATATATCATATTGGTATTCATCTATGAATAAACTTAAATAAAATTGAAAACTAGCACAAATGAATACATCATAAATGAATACAAATATGAATACATCATATTTGTTTATTAATTCACTAATAAATAAGTTATATTAATATCTGAACTTTGTTATACTGACATATTACTCCTAACTTAATCATAAATGAATACATCAGATTTGTATTCATTTATGATTGAAGACGTTATTATTTACGTAATAAATTTAAATGAATATATCATACTGGTATTCATTTATGGATAAACAGAAATAAACTTTGAAAATATTTGAATATAAAAAACTAACAGAAATAAGCAAACTTGTTTCTATTACCTAATCATTCAACACAAGATAATAAAATATGTTCATAAGTATTCACAAACTATTTAAACGATGTTCAATAAAACTTAACAAACCACCTAAAACTTGTTTCACAGAACCATCTTACATGTCCTCGAAATTCATTCAACTTCAACACAAACTGTTCTATACCATCACACTTCATTACAAACAATCATCAATATTCTTTTAACCTTTTTTGAATTGTTTGCATAAGCGGTACGCACTTTTAATTCCACATTTAGATATTTTTCAGCAAGATCCAACACCTTAGCCTTCAACATGTTAATTTCAGAAGTTAGCGTTCGGTGTGCATACCTTTGTCTGAGCTTCTTTAAAGTAGTTTGTTGAATTGCACTTTCTTTATGAAGACCTAATTTCCACTTTGAGATTGGTTGTCCCATATAGGTTTCCCTATGTCTCATTGCAAAGACCCCACATTCAACTTTTATTTTAACTGTTCTCCATGGCATTTCAAGTCATTAGGGGTATGATACTTTCTTTTGAGATGGCATTGGCTCTTGGATGGTTTATTTCTTTAAAGTATCTCACAAACAAATTTTTCTGATCATTAAATAAAATAAAAGTTAGATATGTAATAAATTGGTTCTTATATGTTGTTGTGAATTGGGTGCTTACCAAAAGTTTCAATAGTACTCCATATTTCCCTTCATAACCCCCCTCAACTGCATTGTTGTCTAGAATTTCAATTGATGGTTTCTTTAAGTTGAAGACAATCACAAAAATGTGAGCACTTTGAACAACTAGAATGAATACCTGTTTTTATGTATATAATGGTAAGTATTTTGTTGATAAAATATGTATGTATAAAAAACAAGTTTAATTAACATACCATGTCAATATCTTTTATGTTCAAGATTTTTTGTACCCATCAGTGCTATCATGAAAGTTCTCCTTGAATTTTTCATACTTTCTTTCATCAGACTTGAAGATACATAAGCATTCTATAAATAATATAATTTTAAAAGATTAGTAAGTTGTTAATCATAAATGAATACATCATTTTGGTATATTAATCATAAGTATATACTAAAGATATTTATTTTTGATTTTTATATTCATAAATGAATACATCATTTTGTTATAATCATATGTGAATTTCTGTTGCATATACATAATTATCTTAAATGATAGTAAATAAATCTAATATTCATAAATGAATACATCATATTGGTATATTCATTTATCAATAAAGAAGAAATTAATGTTAGAAGACAAACTTACAGAAACTTCAACTTTCAAGAAAAGTCTGTATGGTGAATTTCCGAAATCCCTTCCCAGTTCTTAGTGGTTAAGTAAATCAGCCCAAGTGTCTAAAACATCTGCAAAAATCTTTGTGTTTGCATATAGACTTTCCATATTTACTCTTTCTGTTACGTGGCCATATTTTGTCTGGACAACCACATCTCTGTAAATATATAATTAAAATGTCATACATTATTATCTATATAATAATCATATATGAATATGTCTATAAAATAAAGTTACTTACGATGTATTTCCTTGCAAGTTAAACAACCACTCACAGACAATACTTTCCTGATGTGTCAACTTAGGTTTTGTGTCTATTATCCTGCATTTGTAAGGTGATTTGAAAGCATCAGCAAGCTTCTTCTCTCTTGATTCATCTAGATCATAACAACTTTTGAGCATTTGAATTACATGTAAATCATGTAAGTCTCGAGTGAATCACATATGAATTACATGTGATTCACATGTAAATAACAAGTGAATTAAATATGAATTAACTGTTATTCACATGTAAATCGCGAGTTAATCACATATGAATTACAAGTGATTCACATGTAAATCACATATGAATTACATGTGATTCACATGTAAATCATAAGTGAATCACATATGAATTACATGTAATTCACATTTAATCACAAGTGAATAATATATCAAGTAAATATCACATTATATAATCACAAGTGAATCACATATGAATTACATATGATTCACATGTAAATCACAAATGAATATCACATGTAAATCTTATATGATATAATAATATGTGAATCTTACATGATATATACATATGCATTTTTGTGAGTGTTCTTGCATTAATCATTTTTTTCTTGTTGATTTAGAAGAACTTGTAGAAAATATTAAAGATGTGAAATATGATAAGTTGAAGAAAAATATGGCAATCTTGACATGAAGAAATGAAAACACTAGAAATTTGTAGCATTTTTTGTTTTTATATTTTATTTTGTATCGAATAAAATACTTATACTATTTGTGTTTATAGATTAGTAAATAAAAATGTGTTTTTTTTAATTACTTACAAATATTATAGTATAAGAAATATACTTATATGCACCTGAAATGTTGATTTTTTTGATTAAAAAAATTAAAGTTTTTTTTATAATATTTCAATTTTTTTTTAGTTTTTAATGATTTTTAAAAATTTATTGTTTTTAAATAAATTAAAGCTTTTTTTAAAAGAAAATCAATTTTTTTTAAAAAAATCAAGTTTTCCGAAAAAATTAAAAAAATTTGCATTTTTTAAAATATTCGAAAATTATTATTTCTATATAAAACTTCGAAATTTTTTATTTATTATGTTAATTTTTAAACATTTTTATTAATATTTATTATAACACAAAAAATTTAAACATTAAATGAGATTGGTAAGATGATGATCATATCCTTAATGAATTAATTTTGATCTAACGCTCCAACTTTAATTCTCGGGTTCTCAGGAAACTATGAGTTATCAACGGATCTCACCCATATATATATATATATATATATATATATATATATATATATATATATATATATATATATATACACACACACACACACACACGCGCGCGCGCGAAAAAAGTTCAATAGATAAACATTATTAATAAAGAAACCAATAAACCAATCCAAAGAGTCCAAATTTAAAGCAATCAACGGACAAAAGTAAATGTTGTTGACTTTACAATGGACACGCATGCGTCAGATTATACAAAAACCTACTTTATAAAAAAACGAACTTTCTTTTTTTCCATGATGATATATATAAAAAACGAACTTTTTTTTTTCAAAAAAACTCATTTCATTTTTCTTTGTTTTTGGAAAAGTTGAGGTATATTTTTTAGTGAAAAAATTAATAATTATATATCAAAATTCATATCTTTTGGTAATCTTTAAACATAGATTCATATTGATGTTAAAATAATTGAAATTTCAATTCAGATTCACATTGTGAATTGTGAATAAGCTCATATTCACAGTATGAATAAGAATATCAGATTCACATTATGAATTCTGAAAACTAAATTATATATACACTTCAGATTCACAATGTGAATAAATCCATTTGTTGATTTTACAAAACTAATTTATGAGTAACCGAAACATTAAAATATTATAAAATTACAATGAAATATATTTTGATTCATATTTAATTTCACTAAAGTAAATTGTAAATGATCAAATAGTTGAAATAGTAAATTAGATTCACATTGTGAATGCTAAAATTGAAATATTTACAGTTCAGATTCACAATGTGAATCTAAACTGATCGATGTTTATTTTAATTGATGTTGATGTTTATTAATAGAGAACAAAAAATTAAGATTTTTGGTATATTTAGTTTCTTTTAGATAAAAATAAACATAAATATTGAAAAAAACAAAACGAAGTGGGTTTATATATATATATATATATATATATATATATATATATATATATATGTTTAGGTTCTTTGGAAAACAAAAAAACCTTAAAAAAACTCTAAAAATCATAAAAATACATAAAAAAAAATACTTAGAGATCATAAATATTTTTTTTACTATATATTCTTAAAAATCGCAACTTTTTACATAATTTCGTTGAATTTTTTTTGAAAAAAAACCAAAAAAATAAAAATATATAAAAAAATAAAAATATATAAAAAAATAAAAAGTCGATTTTTTAATTTTTTTTCTTCAGTGATTTTTAGAATATAAAGTAAAAGGAAAAAGATTTGTGATCTCTAAGTATTTTTTTATGTATTTTGATGATTTTTAAGGTTTTTTTTTGTTTTCCAAATAACACTTCCCTATATATATATATATATATATATATATATATATATATATATATATATATATATCAACATCGATATCTTTGGAAAGAGGACGAAAAATCATGAACAACGATATATTCGGTTTTTTTTTCGATAAAAAACATGATCTATAAAAATTAAAACAAAAAAAAGAGATGTTTGCGATGGTGTTGGTGGACAACGTGTGGTATTTTGGGGATTGAACTAATATATGTAAAGGTCTGATACTAATAACTAAGATTACGGATCGGACATATATTCTATATATACAACAAATTACTTCCTAATATACAAACGATCACTAAGAATATTAAGTTCACGATGTCGCTGATCTTGCTGATGTTGCCCCTAAGCAAAACTGATTTTATTATTATCATATCATCACCTCGAAACCATAGCCACCAACATTGCACAAGACAATCAATCTTGAGCTATTCCATTTCATCAAGTCCACAATGTGTATATTTGTGTCTAACTTTTCTAAAAACTACCCCAATCCTCAATATTCATAATCCTCATAAACATTTCCCAGTTATTATCAACGTCATTCATTTTATGCATCCCTCCGGATATATCCTTAAAACTCTTTCTTAACCTCAAGGTATTTTTGGTTAAGCTCCCAAACATAATATGTAAAATAACCAATAAAGAAATATTAGAATAACAATGACTTGGAAATTTTGCCTTATTCTTGAACTTCATCAACTCTGAGTCTTCAATAATTTGGAACTTTTTAGTTTTTTCTTCATAATACTTCTTGATCTCTATAGACTCTTATTTACTCAAACTTTGTAACTATTTTTTCATTTTCTGTTTTTTCACTTTTTTTTTCTTTTTTTCTCACTTTTTTCACTCAAAACTAAAAACCTAAAAATAAAAACATATGCTTAAGCAAGGGAACTTAACTTCAACCTTTATTGGTTAGAGGTATTATTCTAAAGTGTAATGACTACATAAGCTTTCCTGGATACATTTCAGGTACACGATGCTAATCATATTATGTCCCTCAAACTAAAAAAGGTTATGTGTTTGTTCCATGATTTCACTAGAATAGGGAAGCCACAAATATACTAGAACATATATTGACTCAAATAAACATCGAAGCTCGCATCGGATCGTTCCACACAGCACTGGCAACCTAGGTCCCGACACAATGACATAACAATTTTTTAACTAGATTTAAATTTAGACCATTGTTTCAAGTCTCTCTATAACTTTTAAATCCTAGTCCTTTTTGTATATTCTTTCAGTATGGTTGTATTCCTATATGTAACCCCCTACCCCACACTTAATTCATGCAATGTTCCCAATGCATGCTTAGAGAAAGAAAGAACATAAAAGTAAAGAGAGAAACTGGAGCATACTCCACTGTGATAGAAGTGGCGAGGTCGATCTGGAATGTTGTGTGGTTGACATCTAGTAAATTTTCTAGAAAACAATACTTCTAGACTTCAGTAGGAATAATCTTGAAATGCACCACGAAAAAGGACTTCAAATAGCGGTAAAACGAACGAGCAAATAGTGCATCTGAGATTCCCTATGTTGTGGCAGAGTGTAGCCACGCCATGGGCTTCAAATAATATGAGATCTTCGTGGCCACGTATAGCCATGTTGTGGCTGCTAGGAATTTAAAAAAGTATAGCTTCTGTCTACTTCGATTTCTGGTGAGGAAAGGTAATCTCGGGATGCCATATCCCTTCATTTCTGATGTTGAATCAAATCTTCGGTTATTATGTTGATTAGACTCGAAAATTCGCTCAAAAATTCTTCTCGATCACACGTCGAACCCCTCACTAAATCTCTCGTCATGTTTCTCGGGAAACAAAATCGTACACTCCAATCAACCCACTGAACTTAATGCAAACATTACTTCTAAGAAAAAAAAACACGTAATAAAAAGGAAAACAGCAAACAAAAATTACCATAATCCTAAATTACGCAAATCCTAGCACACCAAAACAAAAAAATAAAAATAGTTTAAATCACACTAAACATAAAAAAAATAGAGCAAGGATAATCATTCTTCTTCTCCATCATCTCCGTCTCCAACCCCACTAGTACCCACGCCTCCCGGATGCTCGACCCAACGCTCCTCCCACGATGGTATGTAAGTATAGTGGGGAGGTGCTCCACATGGTGGTACTAATTGTAGATGGTGCATCATCACCTCGATCGAATACCCGATAAAGTTCATGCCCTGACCAAGGTCATCATCATACAGTCTCGACATAACATGATATATATCTATAGGCATCTCTTCACCGCACGTGCATCTTGAGGATCCCGATCTTCGACTCGCGGCCTCACATTCTTCTGACCTGCTAGAGCCAAAATTTCATCATCCACCGGCACCGTATAGGTGTCGTTCCCCATATCCTTCACTATCCTAGCTGTCTTGAACAAACATGGCTGAACTGGGCGGCCATCCTTCCTCGTAAGAAACCCAGCCTGAGGCTCATCAAACATTCCAAAATATATGGCTAATATGGCAAGCAACATACCACCATAAATAGGAGCCCCATGTCTACTCTTCCTAGCCTTCTCAGTCTAGAAATCTGCCACATAATATGGGAGGTGACAGAAGATATTTGGTCTAATGATACACCACAAAAAAAAACATATCCAGTAGAGGAACTCGATCCCCTTCTTTTTTCTGGTTGATGGAGAATATAATCAACCCATGGATGAATCAATGCATGGCCTTCCTGATTTTTCCTTCGTTTGTTGTTCTTCCTATGTAAGACCCATTTGCAATCTCAGTCCAATACCTAGATTCAATAAATCCTTCTGGAAACCTCTTGTGACAATGCTCCAAAAAGACAACGAATTCAGGAGATGTCGCCACTGTTCTATTGTACAAATCCACATGCCAGGCTAACTCAACAAGAATCAGTTCCCGTCTTTGCCCCCGAGAAAAAATGTGAAATTCTCTGGATCATTCACATCATCCTTTCTCCTGAAATTAATTGTGGTAAAAAATTCCACGCAAAGCTCTACCTACACCGGTTCTTGGATCTAAACAAACGCCTCCACCCCGTGAAAGTAAGTCGGATTCCGGTTTGCAAAAACATTTTAGTTAAATATGACTCGACTTCTCCCAAGAGTCCCGCAACTTCAATCCAATCCCAATCCAAAATGGGTGGAATTTCAACGTCTTTAGTATAGTGACCCGGATTATGATGACTTGTGCGAAATAGTAAAGATCAAGTGAATCAATCAATCATGAAGAACACAAAGAGTAAATAAAATATGTTTAAGCTCTCATTAGATATAGGAAACTATTACAGAATGGCTCTTGCAATAATTCTCTCACTAGTCTAATCTCTCCAAAATGGGTCTTACATAAAATGGGAGCCACTCACTTTCTATTTATAGGAAAGGCTAAACCCATTACACATCACAAGAGGGTAGTCTTTGGGTTTTGTTTCAAGGGATCATCATGAGCATTATTAACCATAGGTTGGTACATAGGAACATGTGGATCTTTTTATATGATGTTAAGCATATCAAAGTCCATGTTTTAAAGAATAACCATAGCTTTTGATTTCCACATTGCAAAATTGTGTTCATCTAAAGGATGGATCTTGTTTAAGGCGGGCGACTTTGGATAATGAGAGGAAGACATGATAACTTGAATGTATCGTAAACCCGCTCTGATACCAATTGAAGGTTGTATCGATCGGAAACACTCAAGTATGAATAATGAAGAACAAACAAATAACAAAGAACAGAATGATCACAAATATACTTTCACTAAGAAAGAGGGTTCTCACAAAGAGAACACGTCACAAAAGACGGCACCAAGCTCTATTAGGGTTTGACCCGAATAGTACAATATATATGATTACAGAAACTCATATCCTTTTGGGGATGGAACTAATCTATGTAAAGGTCTGATACTAATCACTAAGATTACGGATCATACATATATTCTATATATACAAAGAATAACTACCTAATATACAAACGATCGCTAAGATCATTGAGTTCACGTTGTCGCTGATCTTGCTGATGTTGGCGCTGACATTTGTGGATAACGTGCGGTGTTTGACTCATCAGATCATAAGGTGTGACCTTACAATAATAAGCAACCTATCCCCGATTCACTTTTTATGACACACATTGTCGTATCGGGTTGAACACGAAACTTGGATAAATCATAACTTCCTCATACGAAGTTAGATTTAAGCATTTTTTATATCCACGTAATCATGATCACAACTCCTATAACTTTCGTTTTGTTTATTTATCCTAAATAATCTTTTATTTTTAATCTTATTCTATCTCTTAACGATAATTTTTATATTAATATTTCCTATGAATATTATATACTCCGAATATTTGTCCACTTAACACATATGAAGAACAATAACTCTAGTCAACGATTTTAATTGTTCGATAAAATGTATACTTAGAATCTCTTCTATACTCTTCATGACACCACAATAGTCTCTTTGTATATTGGAGAGTGAAGACTTTTTTTTTATATTCATTTGACAATTTAACTCGTTAAATATGTTCGTATGTTATTATTGTCACCTGAGATAGCAGATAATAATGATAATATATAAACATATTTAACAAGTTAGTTAAATGTGTATAATTTTTTTTTTCTTAAACGTGAACGAAAAAGAAAAGAAAAATTATCATACCCAATCATTTTCCCAAAGATAGGTTGACTTCAATGTCCTAAATATGATATTTCCTCGATATAATTGATTTGTTATGTCTAACTTGCAAATTTAATAAAAATTCATTGTTAGAATGAAACAAATCTATTGCTTTTTAAGACATTTACTTTATAAAATACGTTGAACAAAATTAAGTAAACAACAAGTTACCCGTTTGATATATAGAGTCAATTGTGAAATTAAAACCGTTCGATGATGAGAAGAGAAACTACATTATAGCATCTCAAACCGAATATATGAATAAAATTAACGGCATTTAAAACTAGAACAAAAGGTTGTGGTTTAGTAGCTTTTAAATTTTTATTATTGAAAAAATATTTTATTTCGAAATCATATTCATTTAGTTTTACAAATTTAAAACATATAACCACCAAACCATGTAGCAGAAGCTTTCATTTTTTTTTAACGGCAAATGCAATAAAATTAAAAAAAATAAAAATAAAAAAATAAAAAACTACGTACCCATCCAAATTGCTGTGCATACCCCATTATAAATAAAATAATACTTTCATAGGTGATTTGATAATTTATACAGGTAAAAAATATTTATAATAACATCCTAAAAACACAAACAATAAAAGCACAAGCTTTCATCTGAAAGTAAAAGTTATAGTTCTGGAAAAAAGGCTAGACATGAAAAAGCACCGAATGTTGGAAAGTCGTCCAAAAGGCTGTGACAGGCAGAGAGCTTTTAGCAGTGGTGCCCACTCCAAGGGTAAAACAGGAAATGTGAAAAGAAGTGGGTTTCCAGCCAACGGAATCCAACGATATCTCGTTACATATATAAGAAGAAAAGTGGATGATGTGACGTAATTTATTTTTCTCTATTTTCATTAATAATTCATGTGGGCATCCTCATCATCAATTGAAATGATCACAAGCAATTTTGTTGTTGAAGCCAAAATTGTAAATAAAATGAAGTTAATGTGGTTTCATTTATTTTGTGAAGTACAGCTGTAAATATATTTTTCTTCTCTGTTTTTTAGTTAATCTAAAAATCAAAAATGATTTAAATAGTTGATTAGGTGTTGGTTATAATTAAATTGGTATAATTTTATGAGATAAAAACAAAATATTTTTTGGGTTATCATCAATAACTAAAAAAGCTATAAACAACTTTAGGAGAATGATTAAAAGATTTGTTAATTTATTATATGATTAAAAAAGTAATTGAAAATGGTAAATAATTAATTTATAATTAATCAGATTAATTGAAAATTAATTTTGGATGAATTACAATTAATTAAAGGTGCAATGGATGAATTGCAATAATTTAATTGTTAAACAAGGAAGACATTCTACAACACTCCATAGCTTGGACGATTTTAGAGGGGACCCAGAAGGGTCGTGTAGCCTCCTTTAACTGATAAGGATAAATACACTAAATAGATTAAATTATATTATTTAATTATTCAAATTAGGGTTTATCATTGAGATCCACCAGTTATAGATAAGGACTCTTTTTAGCCATGTCCAAATCATAGGTTGAGTATTTTCGATAATACTCAAAGGTGTGTATTCAAATCTTTGTGATTTTCGATAATACAAAGGTTAGATTAGTTTTTCATAGAATGTTGCTATAATGAGAAAATATCATAGATCTCTAAGTTGCATGTGTTCATAAAATAATTTTACAATTTCGCTGTGTAAATCTTTTGTTTTGTAACCTAGAAATCCCATCTATGGTATCAGATCCTAGGTTTTTGTACTATACGTGCATTGATGAAAAACTGAAGAAAAAAAATGTTAATCGCAGGCGTGACGCACACTATCTAGAAATTAGAGATTTTCTTGCATTTTCTGAATCATAGGATAATTATTAGATATAAATGGTTATTTTAATTTCCTAAAATCTGAACATTTAAACTAGGTAATTGGATAAACCCTAATTCAAAAATCAAGGAAGAAAATAAAGAATTAATATTATTTATGTAAAAGTGTAATTAAGATAATTACATAATTCTTAAAAGATTTAATATAATTAATTAAATTTTTAATTAAAAGATAATTATTAAATATGAAACAGGATGTTCAGTCTTTTGTTTTTGCCTTGCTCTTTTAACTCCTTTCCAGACGTTCATCGAACAACATCGAAGGTACTATCATCATTTCTTTTCTTCTTATCTCTCTTCGTGCTTGCTCATGGGCAAAAAGTAACTCGCTTTCGTACAAACGTCATCTCCATCCCTTATGATGATTTCATCGATCAGAAGTCCTTGTCTTATGAGGAAACTTGCACTTTCAATGACAACGATATCGAAGCCCTAAAATTGATTAGAACGCCTTGTCAGTTAAAACTCCGGGATCCCAAAAAAGGAAATCGGCTGAAGATTTCAACCTGGAGAATCTGGGGGTGGACGAAGCGTTGAAGAAACTTGTAACATCCGGTTTTCCAGGTATATTATTCTTAATATTTAATTTAAAGATTTTGGAGGGACTCGACGAGTTGGTGCCTCAACTCGTCGAGTAGGGTCGCGACTTGGTGACGTATTTAATGAATGGACTCGACGAGTTGGGTATCTGACTCGTCGAGTCAGCGCTGCTGAGGAAAACCCTAATTGTCCGGGTTTGTGACCTATTTAAAGGCCCTTATGGCCTTCATTTGCGGCCACACTTTCCCTTGAGAGACCCTAATCGATCCAGGGAGCATAGAGAGAAATAGGGAGCTAATTTTCATCATCTTGGTGCATTCTTGCAAGGAAGAAGGAGAGGGTTCAAGCTAAGCTGACTTGAGGGGCTCAGATCTTCTGCTATTTCATTCAAGGCTGCTGTTTAAGGTATGAATCCATACATGTTTTCGTATGAATAGTAGATCTCATGAATTTAGGGTTTCTTTACCCTCTTTTGAGTTGAGTTATGGAATATGTGAAGTCCCTTTGAGGCTTAGACATCAGATCTGGACCTTGAGAGGTCCAGAGAGTCCCAAGAACCCAGCTTTATGCAGCCACATAAGAGTATTGAGCCTAAGACACAATTTTGGGGGTCATTTTATCAAATAGAGCTAGATGTGTGATGCATGGACGTAAAGATCGAACCTTTACGTGGTTACTGAGCCTTGTGAGCATAGATCTGAAGTTTGGGAAAGTATCTTGCACTAAAATGGTTTGAATGCAAAAGAGTCTGAATAGACTCGCCGAGTTGAGCTGCTGACTCGGCAAGTAGCCAGGGTTTTGTCCCGATGAACTAAGTCAGGTGGTGACCCGACGAGTTAGGGGTTAGCTCGTCGAGTTGGAGCTTGCTGGGGTTGCCATGGATCGTCTGGACTCAACGAGTCTCCCGAGTGCACTCGACGAGTCTGGTAAATGCTGGAGTTGACTTTTGTTGACTTTAGGGTTTGGTCAAGATGAGTGAAAGAGGTCAGGAAGGGTAGAATGGTCTTTTATCCATCTGAGAGAGCATAGGAAGGGAATAGTCTAGCCTTTGAGAGCCATTGTTAATTAGAGGTAATTTATGTATGTGATTAGGCGGAGGCTAGATCAGTGTTTCGAGTTCGAGATCATCCGATTTTACCCGAGGTGAGTCTTCTCACTATACTTTACCTAGAGTGGAAACTATGTGTGACCAGAGGGTCTTATGTGCTTGCTTGATTTATGCATGTTTTTGTGATATGTATTGTATGCTATATTATTTGTTGCTTAGACCGGACCGGAGGGTCCAACGAACTATGAGGCCAGAGGGTTCTCAATCAGACCGGACCGGAGGGTCCAACGAGCTAGACCGGACCAGGGGGTCCAACGAGCTACGGGACTGGAGGGTCCCGCTGAGATACATAGACCGGAGGGTCTTACAGAGTATAGCCTTGAGTGGCTAAATTGTTGTATGTGGTATTTTGGGGAACTCACTAAGCATCCGTGCTTACCGTGTTATGTGTTATGTGTTATGTGTTTCAGGTACCTCAGAGGATCGCGGGAAGGCACCGGCGTGATTGTACACACACTCTTGTTATGGAGCTATGTTTGTGGATCCTGGATTTGAATAATTGTTTTAAAAACTTGTTGATTGATTTTGAGAATTAATGATGAGACATATGTTTTATGAGTATTAAAAATGAAAATTTTGGTTTGAAATTTCTTGTCGTCACAAGTTGGTATCAGAGCCTTGGTTTGAGGGATTCGGATACACCTTCGGGCATATCTGGACTCAAACTGAGGATTTGAGAAAAAATTTCAAAAAGAAATAATTTTTCTAAAAAGAGTAAAAGATTTCCAGAAAAAGCGGAAAAGAGCAGTGTGTACAATCAGCTAGCGCCCGAACGGTGATTTCCCAAAATACCCTTACGTTATGTGTTATGATATTATGAGATGTGTTATGCATGCTAGAGTAGGCTAGGTAATTCATATTTTAGGACTAGAGTGGTCTGATTTTTAATGCCTTAGCCTAGGAGTTTCTGCTGCTGTGAGTGACTTTGAGTGCACTTAGGTAGCAGTGAGTAGATTATGAGGAGTCTGCTAGAGAGTAGGTTAGTGGTAAAGAGTACTTGCGAGTTGGGATCCTAGGAGGAGGACTTGGGGTGGATACGGATACGGTGTGGAAGGTAGTATTGGGCCCGTACTACTGAAAGCATCGGATCGGTAAGCATTCCAAGTAAGAATCCTCAGGATGCTAAGGAACAAGTAGGAACGGTTGATCGAGTGTGAGTAATCTCGGTCGAGTCTCTGATTATTTTATGTTGTATTCCAGAGGCATCTTGGTGGTTACGCGCCACAACGCAGGAGGCAGTGGTACCAGCGGTACCAGTGATGAGGAGATTCGTAGGTTGATTCACGAGGAGGTGGCCGCAGCCATTCGAGCTGAGATACCAGAGATGTTTGGGTCTATCAAGACCACGCTGATTGATACATTTGACGAGCGATATGCTGCTCTTACCGAGGCTGCTATTGTTGCAGCCACCGCAGCCGTGACCGCTGCTAGGCCACAGGGGGGTGACTCGTTGTTGTACCGAGAGTTCAGCAACACGAAGCCACCAGAGTTTGATGGGATGTAGGACCCGATTGTTGCCATGAGATGGATCTCTGAAATTAAGGGGTGTTTCTACACTTGCTCCTTCCCGGAACATTTGAGGGTACGGTTCGCGCTGAACCAGCTTCGCTTGGGAGCGAAGGACTGGTGGAAGTTTGTGACAGCTGACTTTACTACTGCAGAGCTTACCGCAGTAACTTGGGAGAGGTTCACCGTTATGTTTCGAGACGAGTACGTTCCCCCCGTGGAGAGGGAACGGTTGGCTTAGGAGTTCTTATCCCTCAAGTAGGGGACTGAGTCTGTGATTGTGATCACACGAATGTTTCATGAGAGGGCGTTCTTTTGCCCTGAGCACGTGTCTTCTGAGCAGGCATGTATGAGCCGATATCTGAGCATGCTGAGGAGAGACATTCGTGAGTTCGTGGCGAACTCGACATACCGAACATTTGTCGAGCTCCAGGAAAATACTCGAAAGAGGGAGATTGAGCTAGAGACTCAGGCCAAGGAGGAGGCGGAGTCTCAGAGGAGGGATAGGCGGCCGACACAGTCTCAGCCAGCGGCCAAGCGCGCAAAGCCCGCTAATTCGAGATCGGGAGGTCAGAAGGGTCGCACTTGTGGGAAGTGCGGCAAGAGCCATGATGGGGTGTGCAGAGCAGGTGTGTGTTACAAGTGCGGGAAGGAGGGGCATATCGCAAGGGATTGCCCCAAAGGATTTTCGTTTTGCTTCCACTACAACCAGACTGGCCATAGGAAGGTCGAGTACCCGCAGTTGCTTCAGGGATCTGCGCCTTCTGCTACTCGAGCTACCGAGAGTCGGCCGGTGAAGGCCGAGGCACTGAAGGCTCGCGGTAGAGCCTTCCAGTTGACAGCGGAGGAGGTCCGCGCAGCACCTGACGTTGTGGCTGGTATGTGATCTCTTGCTTATTCTTTTGTTTATATATATATATATATATATATATATATATATATATATATATATATATATATATGGTGCTTATTTGTGATGTGCATAGGTACTTTTCTTGTGAGTTCTGTACCTACCCTGGTGTTGTTTGACTCGGGTGCGAGTCGGTCCTTCGTATCGTTAGCATTTAGTCGTCACATCAGTATCCGATGAGAGGCGTTGAGTCGACCTTTGAGAGTCTCCATAGCTGATGAGCATGCTGTTCTTGCGACTGATGTGATCTGGGGATGTGTGCTTGAGATTTTTGGAGTCGAGTTTCCGATAGATTTGGTACCTATCGCGATGGGGGATGTCTGTGTCATCGTGGGCATGGTGTCACACCCCAAAACCGGAATGGCGGAAACGTTCTGGGGTGGAGGACGTCATGTATAGCATCACAACCAATGTGTAACAACAATCATAGCAACGCAACCATTACAATGAATACTTAAATAAAAATGTTTACATCAGTTTGGAAATTGTCTGAAACTTGTTTGAATTACATCATGTGGTTTGTATGAATATAAACATTAAACTCTTATTGCTCCAACTCCTCAAAACCCCAGCAGGTACCTGTCTACTGATTTCCTGAGAATACAAGCAGTTTGAAAATATCAGCATAAAGCTGGTGAGTTCATAAGCAGTAATTTGTAATGAAAACTTGTTGATGAGTTAGCAGAAATGTTTGTATAGTTTCGAGAAAATCCGATATTTTCTTTAAAGAAAATGTAGTGTTATCAGTCTTGTAATGAACCATGAATGTCTGTATGTTTCCAAGAAAATCCGATATTTTCTTTAGTGAAAATGTAGTGTTATCGATTTCTGTATAAAGCCATGAATGTTCGTTACTGACAACCGTAGCGATATGCGAAAATACTACCTCAAGTGACCAGCTAGAGCTAATCATGAAGTATATGTATTATGTATGTGAAACCAATGCATAGTCGGTTATGTTTGAAAACCCTGGCTTTAGCCAGTATACGTAGTGTGTGTTAGTTCTATTTTGTATAAATAGAACCGTTCGGGTTGTAAACTAAGGGCGATTTATACATAATGTGAGTCGTATAACCATGCTTGATATGACTAGTGACCTTTCCAACGTTCTTCAGGCGTTGAGTTAAATGACATTTGTCACCCCTGGCATGCCTGCCTAACTGTAGCTAGCAGTTCGGGTGTGGGAGTGTCAGTCCCGAATAGATCTATTCACAAATCTCACGCTCTCCCTCCAGGAGACTCTGGTTATACTATGATAGGATTTATTCCTGTACACCCAAGGGTACTAGAGTTTACGGCCAAGGCGGGGTGTACGGCCGTAAACTCGTCGTGTTCATGTCTTTTGGGTCGATTTTTAGGTGGAAATCCAAAGTTTCAAGCAGATATCAAGCATAGATAGAAAGTACTTACTATAAGAAAGCTTGAAATGCGATTTTTAGCCACCAAGAACTAGTGTGTGTTCTTGGTGTGAGAGAAAATCTAGAAAGAGATCAACTTTATGAGATGAAACATGGATTCATCACCAGGAAAGGGATTGAAACACCATAGAAATGAAGAATTACTTACATTCTTGGGGATCCTTGAGCTAGAATCGATGTTTGAAGAGAGAGAGAGAGAGAGAGAGAGAGAGAGTAGAGAGAGAAACTCCTTTGAGTGCTTAGAGTTCGAAATGAAGGCCATTCATCCCTTATATAGGGGGGGTGGGGGTGAGTTTGCGGCCAAGAGTGAGTTGGCACCGACCGTAAACGAGTTTACGGTCACGAGTTTACGGCCGTAAACTCCTGGCCGGGAACTCGTTCTGGCCGTGAACTCGAGGCTGACGAGTGAAGTTTTTTGCGTGATTTCCGGTTAATTCCGCTTTGTATAAAATACATATTATTGATTTAATAGAGTAAGGTCTTTTCCCAAACCAAGAATGTTGACGGAGTTTAATAAAACCCCAAACTTTATTAACGGAAATCGGGTATAGATAACGGAAAAAGTTTCGGATTGTCACACATGGACTGGTTGAGTCGATTCGGAGCTCTGATCGACTGTGAGCGTCAGATGGTGACCATCTGAAACCCTGGTGGGAGAGTACTTACAGTATATGGTGAGGGTACCCGATCTGGGTCAGCATTTTGTTCGGCTGCTCGAGCGAGGCAGAGCTTTCAGTAGGGTTGCATGGGTTTTCTGGCGTATGTGGCGGATACGCGGGATGTCACAGAGAGACTAAGTTCTGTCGCTGAGCTTCCGGTAGTGAGTGAGTTTCCGGACGTTTTCCCCGAGGAGTTACCATGTGTACCTCCCGAGAGGCAGGTGGAGTTTCGTATTGATTTGCTTCTGGGGGCGGCACCTATCGCCAAGGCACCCTATCGCCTTGCGCCACCAGAGATGCAGGAGTTATTCTCGCAGCTTCAGGAGCTGTTGGGAAAGGGATTTATCCGGCCGAGTAGCTCGCCGTGGGGAGCACCGATCCTTTTTGTCAAGAAAAAAGATGGTTCGCACCGGATGTGCATTGATTATCGGGAGTTGAACAAGCTGACGGTCAAGAACCGTTATCCACTCCTGAGGATCGACGATCTGTTCGATCAGTTGCAGGGTGCATCTTGGTTTTCCAATATCGATTTGAGGCCTGGTTATCATCAGATGAGGGTTCGCAAGGAGGATATTCAGAAGACAGCAATTAGAACTCGTTATGGGCATTACGAGTTCGTGGTGATCCCTTTCGGGCTCACCAATGCACCAGCAGCGTTCATGGATCTCATGAACCGGGTATGCAGGCCTATGTTGGATCGTTCGGTGATCGTTTTCATCGACGATATTTTGGTGTATTCGAGGTCTAGAGAGCAGCATGAGGAGCATTTGAGAGAGGTCCTTGGAGTATTGAGATCGGAGAGGCTTTATGTCAAATTCTCCAAGTGTGATTTCTGGTTACGAGAGGTCCAGTTCTTGGGACACCTCGTTAATCAGAATGAGATTTTGGTCGACCTGGCCAAGATTGAGGCGGTCATGAGTTGGGAGGTGCCGAGATCCCCCACCGAGATCAGGAGTTTTCTGGGGTTGGTCGGCTACTATCAGAGATTTATTAGAGATTTCTCCAAGATCGTCGTTCCTCTCACCAGGTTGACCCGGAAGGGCGTTGCTTTTACTTGGGGTCCCGAGCAGCAGACCTCGTTCGAGACTCTTCGCCAGAGGTTGTGCGAAGCTCCAGTGTTAGCTCTTCCTGAGGGGATGGAGGACTTTGTGGTTTACTGCGATGCATCTATATCGGGGTTAGGTGCGGTGCTTATGCAGCGAGGGCACGTGATAGCATATGCATCGAGGCAGCTGAAGCCTCATGAGACGAGGTATCCCACCCACGATTTAGAGTTGGGGGCAGTATTGTTCGCCCTCAATATATGGAGTCATTACTTGTATGGGGTTCGGTGTACCATATACATGGACCACAAGAGCTTGAAGTATCTGATGGATCAGCCCAACCTGAATATGCGCTAGAGAAGATGGTTGGACGTGGTAAAAGATTACGACTGTGATATTCTGTACCACCCGGGCAAGGCTAACGTGGTAGCTGATGCCCTGAGTCGCAAGGCGGAGAGTGCCCCGATTCGGGATATATGCATGAGGATGACAGTGACGACTCCAGTGTTGGATACCATTCGAGAGGCCCAGGCGGAGGCCGTGAGACCGGAGAACCGCAAGAAGGAGCGGGTGATTGGACAACTATCTGAGTTTGTGACGGATAGCTGAGGACTTATGACCTTTCGAGGTCGGATTTGGGTGCCTTATACGGGCGAAGCTCGTAGCACACTGATGGAGGAGGCGCATAGGTCGAGATTTTCGATCTATCCCGGGGCCACTAAGATGTATTTGGATCTGAAGAGAGACTATTGGTGGCCCTGTATGAAGAGGGATGTTTCTTGGGTGGTCGAGAGGTGCTTGACATGTCGCCGAGTTAAGGCCGAGCACAAGCGTCCGCATGGCAAGCTGCAGCCATTAGAGGTTCCCCAGTAGAAATGGGAACAAATTTCCATGGATTTTATCACCAAGTTGCCGAGGACCACGCGGGGTGTCGACGCGATTTGGGTGATTGTGGATCGATTGACGAAGAGCGCGCACTTACTTGCAATCAGTGAGAGCTCTTTTGCAGAAAGGCTGTCTGAAATCTATGTGAGAGAGGTGGTAGCACGGCATGGGGTGCCGACTTCGATAGTGTCAGATCTAGACGTGCGCTTTACTTCCAGGTCCTCGAAGAAATTTCACGAGGATTTGGGAACGCGTTACATTTCAGTACAGCCTACCACCCTCAGACGGATGGGAAGAGCGAGCGGACGATTCAAACGCTCGAGGATATGATTCGAGCATGTGTTATGGATTTCGGTGGGAGTTGGGACACATACCTACCCTTGGCTGAGTTCTATTACAACAACAGCCATCACTCGAGCATTGGTATGCCTCCCTTTGAGCTCATGTATGGGAGAAGGTGTTGTACCCCCATCTGTTGGGGAGAGGTAGGGAAGAGATTTATGGGCAGCACTGAGATAGTGCTGAAGACGACTGAGCAGATCCAGCAGGTCAGACAGAGATTACTGACAGCCCAGAGTCGCCAGAAGAGTTATGCGGATAGGCGACGATTCGAGCTCGAGTTTCATGTCGGAGATTTTGTACTCCTGAAAGTTTCCCCATGGAAAGGGGTGATCCGGTTAAAAAAACGGGGAAAGCTAGGACCCCGATACATCGATCCTTTCAGAGTGACCGCCAAAGTGGGGAAGGTAGCCTACCATTTGGAGCTGCCTGAAGAGTTGAGTCAGATTCATAACACCTTCCACGTGTCCCAGTTGCGGAAGTGTGTGGCTGACAAAACGGCAGTGGTACCACTAGAGGACATTCAGGTGGATGCGAGCCTGAATTACATTGAGAGGCCGATCGCGATCATAGATCGGAAGGTGAAGGTTCAGAGGAACAAGGAAGTGCCCCTGGTTCAGGTCCAGTGGCGACATCGGAAGGGGTCCGATTTGACTTGGGAGCCGGAGTCAGAGATGCGGGAGCAGTACCCCGAGCTATTTGCGGAGCAGGACTTCGGGGGCGAAGTCTGATTCTAGTGGGGGAGAATTGTAACCTCCGGTTTTTCCAGGTATATTATTCTTAATATTTAATTTAAAGATTTTGGAGGGACTCGACGAGTTGGTGCCTCAACTCGTCGAGTAGGGTCGCGACTTGGTGACATATTTAATGAATGGACTCGACGAGTCGGGTATCTGACTCGCCGAGTCAGCGCTTCTGAGGAAAACCCTAATTGTCCGGGTTTGTGACCTATTTAAAGGCCCTTATGGCCTTCATTTGCGGCCACACTTTCCCTTGAGAGACCCTAATAGATCCAGGGAGCATAGAGAGAAAGAGGGAGCTAATTTTCATCATCTTGGTGCATTCTTGCAAGGAAGAAGGAGAGGGTTCAAGCTAAGCTGACTTGAGGGGCTCAGATCTTCTACTATATCATTCAAGGCTGCTATTTAAGGTATGAATCCATACCTGTTTTTGTATGAATAGTAGATCTCATGAATTTAGGGTTTTTTACCCTCTTTTGAGTTGAGTTATGGAATATGTGAAGTCCCTTTGAGGCTTAGACATCAGATCCGGAACTTGAGAGGTCCAGAGAGTCCCAAGAACCCAGCTTTATGCAGCCACATAAGAGTATTGAGCCTAAGACACCATTTTGGGGGTCATTTTATCAAATAGAGCTAGATGTGTGATGCATGGACATAAAGATCGAACCTTTACGTGGTTACTGAACCTTGTGAGCATAGATCTGAAGTTTGGGAAAGTATCTTGCACTAAAATGGTTTGAATGCAAAAGAGTCTGAATAGACTCGCTGAGTTGAGCTACTGATTCGGCGAGTAGCCAGGGTTTTGTCCCGATAAACTGAGTCAGGTGGTGACCCGACGAGTTAGGGGTTAGCTCGTCGAGTTGGAGCTTGCTGGGGTTGCCATGGATCGACTGGACTAGACTAGTCTCCCGAGTGCACTCGAAGAGTCTGGCCAAAGCTGGAGTTGATTTTTGTTGACTTTAGGGTTTGGTCAATATGAGTGAAAGAGGTCAGGAAGGGTAGAATGGTCTTTTACCCATCTGAGAGAGCATAGGAAGGGAATAGTCTAGCCTTTGAGAGCCATTGTTAATTAGAGGTAATTTATGTATGTGATTAGGCGGAGGCTAGATCAGTGTTTAGAGTTCGAGATCATCCGAGTTTACCCGAGGTGAGTCTTCTCACTGTACTTTACCTAGAGTGGAAACTATGTGTGACCAGAGGGTCTTATGTGCTTGCTTGAGTTATGCATGTTTGTGTGATATGTATTGTATGCTATATTATTTGTTGCTTAGACAGGACCGAAGGGTCCAACGAACTATGAGGCCAGAGGGTTCTCAATCAGACCAGACCGGAGGGTCCAACGAGCTAGACCGGACCAGAGGGTCCAACAAGCTACGGGACTGGAGGGTCCTGCTGAGAAACATAGACCGGAGGGTCTTACAGAGTATAGCCTTGAGTGGCTAAATTGTTGTATGTGGTATTTTGGGGAACTCACTAAGCATCCGTGCTTACCGTGTTATGTGTTATGTGTTTCAGGTACCTCAGAGGATCGCGGGAAGGCACCAACGTGATTGTACACACACTCTTGTTATGGAACTATGTTTGTGGATCCTGGATTTGAATAATTGTTTTGAAAACTTGTTGATTGATTTTGAGAATTAATGATGAGACATATGTTTTATGAGTATTAAAAATGAAAATTTTGGTTTGAAATTTCTTGTCGTTACAAAACTGCTATCGTTCTCGCAATCTGTAAGTACCCTTCTAGTTTCTTATATATTCATTTAGTTCTCTCATCGTTGTCTCTTACAAGTGGCTGATCATATCTCTCATTCCTTCGAGGATCTTAAGGCCAATCTAAGCCAAGCAGAACAAGCTGTGAAGGAACAAGAAGCAGCCAACAAGGACCTCTTATAAAGGGTGAAGAGACTGTTCAAGGAAAAAGTGGAAAGAGAAGAGGAGCATCCGACGAAAATCAAAGAGGTGATAGCTGAGGCCAGGAGCGGTGTCACCGAGGTGTTTTGGGAGGCGAAAATCAAGTTGGCAGAGGACGTCAAGAACGCGGGATCCTGGGATGTAGTTGGGTGGTGTCAGGCTCTGGCCAAGCTAATCGGTAGGCCTGTCAACGTTTATCAGGATCTTACAGGGGAAAGGAGAAAAGAAGAAAAGGGAGAGAAGGAAAAGGAAGAGAAGAAGAAAAAGCGAAAGGAGACCCCAGTTGGGGGTGATCAATCCTAGAGTTAGGTTTGATTAGTTAAAAATAATGTAATATGTTCTATATATAACATTATTTTGTTATTTTTTGTGGGGTTGATGAGCAACCCTTTGTTATTTCATGTATTTGGTTGTCAATGTTTATATCTCTTTTCCTGCGTGTTTGTTGTGATTGTAGCAATAGGAATCCCGAGGATCTTAGGATGGTTAGGATCCTAAAGAATTCAGGTTTTACAAGAACTCTTGGGATCTTAATGATCTACAATACTTAGTTACATGCTAAAGATTTCAGAGAAGTCAGGATCCATATAAAAACCTTTAGTTATAATATAGGGAAATAGTTCTTAAGAAATAAGGATAGATAAAACCTGGTGATCCTTAGGCTTTATAACCTTTTGCCTTAGGAGAGGTCTTGAATTATGATCCCTTTAGTTCCATATGATCTTTGGAGTTTGTGTAGAGAAGGATCCATATTAGGAGATCTTTGAAGATCCTTACTGTAACACCTGGTTCCTGGTACGTATTTAAATTTAATTAATTGTATGTTTTACGCTGGGACTCGGCGAGTTGGAGGCCCAACTCGTCGAGTAGACTAGACTCTTGGACGCGGGATTTAAGTAACCAACTCGACGAGTTGGAGAGCCCGACTCGGCGAGTAGGACTGTCTGGATGAAACCCTGATATTTAGGGTTTGCACCCTATTTAAGCACTTTATCTTGTCCCAACCCAGCCTCCATCGTCCCTCTCAGTCCAAAAAGCCCTAACTCGAAACCCTAATCATTTATTGAGTGTTCTTGAGCTTTTTGGTGCCATTTGTGTGTAATTGAAGTTTGAGAAGGAGAAGGAAGCTTGAGAGATCAAGAGGAAGCAAGAAGATCCAGAGGTTTTGGCACATTTCAAGCTCATTTGAGGTATAAATCTGAAACCTTGACCATCTATCTCTTAGATCTCTAGTTAGGGTTCATTTCTACCTTTTCTAAGCCTTAGAAGTGCCATTTTCGGGATTTTATGGTTATAAAGGGGTATGACTTCAGATCTGGAACCATTGAGGGTTCCTATGACATAAAGGTGCCAACTCTATTGCCATAAGAGCCCCATGCATCTTGTAGACTCCATTTTAGGGCCATTGAGACAAATACCCCATGCATTAACGTCAAGTTTGTAACTTTATGTGTATTATGGACCCTAGGAGGCCAGATCTATGTTTTGGATGTGTTAAACCCAACTGAAATCAACTGTATGGACATGGAATTTGGGGGAATCGGCGAGTCGTTCTTGGGACTCGATGAGTTGGGGTATGGTTCCCCAACCCTTTTTCTGCTTGGATCGAACTGGTTGAGTCTAGAAGAGGACTCAACATGATAGATGTGAAACGGGACCTGGAAATCATGGAACTCGGCGAATTCAAGACCAGAACTCGGCAAGTTCAAGGCAAGTCCCAAGTTCATGAAGGCGTACTCGACGAGTTCATAAGGAACTCGGCGAGTCCAGGACTAAATGTGTCTTCTTGCATGAAGAAGGACTCGACGAGTTCAAGGATGAACTCGGCGAGTTAGTTGCAGAATGTCCCGACTTTGTATGAAGGAGAACTCGGCGAGTGCATACAATACTCGACGAGTAGGATCGAGGTTTTAGTGTTTTGAGGATTTGGGGACTCGGCGAGTTGAGTCAACCGGACGTTGACTTTGACAAAGGGGTTGAATTTGACTTTGACTTTGACCTGAGTAACCATTGTAAGGGTTAACGGTATGTAAAGGTAAATTAAGGAAGGTTATTATGTGCAGGAGTTGATCCCGGCATCGAGGACAGTTCAAACTGCACGACATCGAGGTGAGTTACCTTCCAGTAGAAGTGGGTCTAAGGCACCAAGGCTGGCCCACTAGTAAGTGATTGTAGTAGAGATGATTGTCTTTGTGATAATTGTGTGGTATGTTGCTATATGATATGGTTATGTGCTAGGATGTTATGATTTATGGGTTAGTAGTGGTAGGGGTGTTATAATCCCTAGTTACCGGTTGAAAGATACCGAAGGGGTAGATAGTACCCGTGCATGCCTAGTAGTATGGTCATGATATTTTATTATGTGGTAGTGGTAGGGGTGAAATAGTCCCTGATTACTGGTTGAAAGATACCGAAGGGGAGGATAGCTCCCGGTTACCGGTTGAAAGATACCGACGGGGAGGTTAGCTCCCGGTTACCGGTTGAAAGATACCGAAGGGGAGGTTAGCTCCCGGTTACCAGTTGGAAGATACCGAAGGGGGAGGTTAGTTCCCGGTTACCGGTTGAAAGATACCGAAGAGGAGCCCAGCTCCCAGCTATGTCAGACCGATGCCGGTTGAAAGATACCGAAGAATAGACATTAGGGGTATGTGGTATGATGGGGGAACTCACTTAGCTTTGTGCTTACGGTTTTCAGTTTTGGTTTCAGGTACCTCTTCGTCAAAGGGGAAGGAGCCGGCATGGTAGCAGCGCATCGCACACACACGTTTCTGCATTTTGAGATCCATGGGATTGTACTATGACATTATTACTATTAGTGATATGATTTGTGAGACATGTGATTATGGTTTTTATGGATTAGTATGATATCGATGATGTTTTTTCAGTAAACTGTTTTATAAGTAACTTATTTAAAAACGAAATTTTTGGTCTTAAATTTTGGGATGTTACAAGTTGGTATATGAGCCTTGGTTTGAGGGATTCGGACACACCTTCGGTGCTATCTGGACTCAAATCGAGGGCTTGTAATATTTTTACAAGAAAATAGTTTTCTAAAAGTTTAAATAAGGAATTCTGAGAAAGAACAAGGTGTGTGATGCGTGCGACCGGCGGAGCTCAAGTAAGTTTTCCCCAAGATACCCATACATGTTATGTTATGATGTGATATGATTATGAGAACTGCATGCTAGATTAGGACTAAGGATCTAGGAGTGATGCCTTATATTCCTATTGACCTTGTATGATAACTGCATGCTAGATTAGGGCTAAGGATCTAGGAAGATGCCTTATGTGCCTGCTATATGTGCTTATTGAGTTATATGCTAGAACTGATTAATCAGTAATATGATGACCCGAATAGGATATGCTTGGTATGGTTACTCAATGCTCGAATGCTGCTTGCTTTGTGATTTTAGAAGTTCTAGTTATCGTTAGCTAACTAGTAAACGAATACGTCAAGTTACGTATTGCAAGGACTAAATAATTTCAGAAGGTTAGGTCTAGCCCTATTACGCAGCTCTTGTTTGAGTCCAACCGTTGTAGGGTAGGACCTCCCATTCGAAGAATTATCTGGTCTTAGCGAGATGTAATGGTATTCGCAGGCTAGTTAGGTAAAGGTGGCAGGAATTCCTTATGCAGCTGATGGCAGAGAGTAGGTCGGAGAGTTACCCTAGGGTAAGCCTAGGATGAGATTTGTACAGAGAGCAGTAGTAGTAGAAGGGACTTGGTAAAGTCAAGATAATCCTTGAGGAAAGTACGGATAGATGTGGAAGGTAGTATGAGCCCGTACTACTGGAAGCAGAGGATCCGTACTCGAGCCAAGGAGGGCTGAGACAGAACCAGGGAACTTGTAGTATATGAGATCTCTCGAGGTTATGTATGACCCTGATGATTATGTGTTTTGTTTCAGAATGGTGATGATTACACGACATGGAGGAGGAGGTTCAGGGTCAGGATCAGGTTCGGGATCAGATGATTGCACAGTTGATGAGCTTCTGCCCTGAGGGGTCGAAGGTTCGATATGTTGCAGGTTGTTTGAGGTACAGGGCTAGAGATTGGTGGGAGTCGGTTGGTTACTCTCTGGGAGCCTCAGCCATTGTGGCTATGACCTGGTCAGACTTTGTGACCAGGTTTAGGGTTAAGTTTGCGTCGGCTGTGGAGTTTCAGTAGCTGGCCAGGGAGTTTCTCAACATGAGACAAACTAAAGAGACAGTGGCGGAGATTACTGCCATGTTCCGGGAGAGGGCCTTGTTGGTGTCTCAGTATGCGGGGGATGAGGAGATGCGGAAGACCCGCTATCATGACATGTTGAGGGCTGACATTCGGGAGCATGTCAGCTACTCGACATGCCCAACCCTGGATTCCATGATTTCCAGGGCGAAGGAGAGGGAGATTGACTTGGAGCACATCAGGAAGAGGAAAGCGGAGGAGGGGCAGGTGACAGGGGTTTCTGGGAAGAAACCCAAGGGATTCGACTCTAGTTAGAAGGGCCAGCAAGGCCGGGCCGCTGTGGGAAATGCGGCAGGTCACATGAGGGAGTTTTCCGCACTGGGTCGGGATCAGGTTGTTACAAGTGCGGCAAGACTAGGCACTTTGGTAGGGATTGTACTGCCCCTACCCCCACCATCCAGACATCAGACCTGCTTTGCTTTCATTGCAATAAGAAGGGCCACAAGAAGGCCAACTGCCCGAGATTGACAGTGATGACGCCAGCTCCAGCGACCCTGCGGATCACTGATGGCCGGCAGGTCAAGTCAGAGGCTCCAGTGGTGACGAGCCGAGCCTTCCAGTTGACTACCGAGGAGGCACGCACCGCACCCGATGTGGTGACGGGTATGCTTTCTTCTCCCTAGCTTTTATTATATGTTGTTTATGATATTTATGTGCCATGTTATGTGTTTTGTTTAGGATCGTTCCTTGTGAACGGTATTCCAGTTCACGTGTTGTTCGATTCGGGTGCTACCCGACCATTTGTCTCTCTTGCACTTCACAAGAGGTTCCCTGAGTCTTCGGGCATGTTGGATTGCCCTCTAGAGGTCGAGATTTGTGACATCCCCTAATTTCTCGGCCAGAAAAGACTGATTTAATTTATGCTTTTTAAAATAAAATCAGAGAAATCTTTTCAAAAGATGTTGCAGAATAGGTCCCCAAAACAAAACATGATAAAAGTTTATCAAAACCTTTCTATAAGAAATGTATAGTTTCATTTCATATCAAAACCTCGGGATGTCATGTTCCGATACAGATCAAAAGCATAAACAAGACATTATAAGCCTTACAATAGTTATTTACAACTACTGGCCTATAATCAAAAATCTCTCATCGCCCTCCGACTATGCTCGGGGTCCACTACCCGTAATCATAAAAAGCTGAGTGGGTCAGGCTTGGGAGCCTGGTGAGCATATAGGGTTTTCAACCCACAATAATAATGACTTATTAAGTTCACCAATCAACAATAACCCTGATTACCCATTCCCGTTGTCCTCACTTTACGTCCCTAAACACCTATCACAAGGGACCTAGCCTAAGGAATATCATCGGGATGGATACTACTGCTAAGGGGTTTCCTCAGCCATACATGTCCTAAAGGCAACCATGAGGGGGATTGGAGTACGCCAATGAACATTTAGTTCATCAACACCTACAAGTTGCGAACTTGCTAGTGTACCACTGGACTGTCTAGAAAGGTTCGTGATCGTCATCTATACTCCGCTAGACAACTACAACGACAACACCAACAACAACACCGAGGCCTCTCATCATTTTAACACCCACCGACTATTTCGTCTACCCATGTTCTACCCAACATATTTGTAGATAAAATACACATACAATTTAAAACTTGTATAAAACATCTATTCAACAGTCACCTCAAATAAACAATTAACATATTTACACATAGCACGTATTTTAAGCTAAATACTTCATATCTATGTGTAAAGTGAAAGTAACTACACACTCACATGATTCGATGATAATCGGGCAGCAATTCGTTTCCTAAAACGTTCGTTTCTAATAAAACCGGGAGTTTTAATTAGAAACCGGGCTCTGCGAGGGTCGGGCTTCGAAACCGAAAAGATAAATTTTTCGGGCTTCTCGGGCACTTCGTGGCATATTCTGGGGGTTATAATTGATATCGGGGCTTTGGAGGAAGTTGAAATGAAAGAAATATGAGTTTAGGGGCTAAAATTGACAAGTTTTCAAAATATACCCGGGAGGTCTCGCACCCTCCTATTTATAGGGGCGAGCCTCCTGATCCAACGGCTGAGAAGGCTCCAGGTGGTGCAGATCCGATGGCTCGCAGCACCTGCTCGCACATGGGCTCGCACGTGGCTGCGCATGCGAAGTGGCTGATGGCAGCTCCTGATTGGACCGAGGCCTAGTGGTCCGAGGTAGAGCGTTCGTGGCATCCTACGAGGGTTCGGACACGAGGAAAGGGGCACGCGTCGCCTTCTCATTGGACCTCTTCGGATCAGATCAGCAGCTCGGATGACTCAGCACAATTTCGGACACGTGGCATGTTGTAAGCGAGGACACGTGGCCGAAGTCCACCTATGCGAAATTCCTCGGTTTTGGGGATTTTTCTCGTTTTTCGCGCCAAAACTTCTAAAATCCATAACTTTCGCATACGAGCTCCGTTTTTGACGTTCTTTATATGCACGCGTAGGTAAAATTACGCTCTACATCTTTCGTTTAGACTTCATCGGCTAATTTTGACTTTAATTTTTATATTATTATTTTTAACAGACCGGGACAGGAAATCCGTTAAAAATTCATAACTTCTTCATCCGACGTCCGTTTTCGTCAGACTTTTTACCGTTGTGCTACTATTTACGAGACCTTCGATTCTCGTTTAGGTCGTGTCGGCTAAAAATCACTCGATCTAAAATTCGAGTTTTTAGCTGTCTACTGCTAAGCTGAAACTTCGAAAAATCATAACTTCCTTATACGAAGTCAGATTTGGGCATTCTTTTTATACCTACTCTCGGTTTAACGAACACTACGAGTTTCGTTTACATCACTAAGGCTAAAAAGTAGTTTATCAAAAACTCACTTTTTACAACATTCAGCATTGTGCCGGTTTTGTCGTGAAACTTCGACAGGTCATAACTTCTTCGTTATAACTCGGATTTCGGCATTCTTTATATATCCGTAATCCTTGTCACGACCACTACAACTTTCTTAATAGATATCGGCTTTATCTAATATTTATTTTCGACGCTCATTTTTATTCTTAATTAATTAACTCTTAGTAATTAAGCATAAAACACATAAAACACAAAAAATTCACATAATTCCTTTTCATTTATTCAAAATGAGTTACAAAGGTTAACCTAAACTATCCTATCAAGAGTAATGGCTAGGCTAGAAACACGAGTGTTACAAGATTGCTGATGACCGATCAGTTCGAGCATCAGAGGTTTTCAGAGATTGTGTTTTGAGGCTGTTCGAGGAGCGCTACTTGGTAGATTAGGTTCCCATACCATTGCGTGGGAACAAGGTCATCATCGGTATGGACTGGTTGAGCCCTAATGGGGCTCTGATTGACTGCGCGCAGCAGTTGGTATGCGTTAGTACCCCAAGTGGGGGAGAGCTGGTGATTCAGGGTGAGAGGCCACAGCGCGGACCAGCTTTATGCTCAACAGTGAGGGTAGGCGCTACCTTCAGCAGGGTTGCGCCGGATATGTTGCCTACGTCATGGATACCCGGGAGGAGGGCAAGGCGACTGTGAGTGATGTGCCAGTGGTACGAGAGTACCCGGATGTGTTTCCTGAGGATTTGCCTGGGATACCTCCGGAGAGATAGGTGGAGTTTAGGATCGACCTGGTCCCCGGTGCGGCTCCGATAACCAAGGCACCGTATCGGTTGGCTCCTCCCGAGATGCAGGAGTTGTTTACACAGCTGCAGGAGCTGTTAGACAATGGATTCATCAGAGCAAGCAGTTCACCCTGGGGATCCCCGATTCTGTTCGTGAGGAAGAAGGACGGGTCGCATCGGATGTGTATAGATTACCGGGAGCTGAACAAGGTAACGGTGAAGAACCGTTACCCACTATCGAGGATTGATGATCTCTTCGACCAGATACAGGGGGCATCTTGGTTTTCCAAGATAGATTTACGTTCAGGCTACCATCAGATGAGGATCAGAGACGAGGATGTACAGAAGACTGCGTTCCGGACTCGCTATGGCCACTATGAGTTCGTGGTGATGCCCTTCGGGCTCACCAATGCTCCTGTCGCGTTCATGGACCTCATGAACCGCGTATGCAGACCGATGCTGCATCGGTTTGTGATAGTTTTCATCGATGACATCTTGGTTTACTCCAAGACGCAGGAGCAGCATGAGGAGCACTTGCGGGAGGTGTTGAATACCCTGAGGAGGGAGAGCTTGTATGCCAAGTTCTCGAAGTGTGAGTTCTGGTTGCGCGAGGTGCGGTTTCTGTTGGATAAGGTGTCAAAGTCCATCACTATTTCTGGTATGTACTTGACCCAGTTGGCATGGTCCATTTGGGTTGCATGGCATCATGGCACTTGGATAGACAAAATTAGAAAATGACACTTATGGCTTATTAATATATTATAAGTTCTAATATATTAATAATATTATTTAATTAGTATTGATCAAGAATTAATTTGGAATTAATTTTGTGATCAAAAAGAGACTAATTAAATATATGGGGTTGATTGTGTAAATCATCCATTCTTATATAGTGGGCTAATGATCCATGGTTTATTGAATTGGGCTAAAACCCATAGGGTGCTCCATGGATGGTCCATGGAGGTTAAAACCCATGGATCATGGATTAAATGAAAAGCCATGTCAAGTAGGGTTTACATGGTGTAACCCTACTTGTGACACAACATAAAAGGACCCCATGGGCTACCAAAATCGGCACTAAGTGTAGAACAAGAGGGCTAGCCTATTTTGAGTGTTTGTGTACTTCTCTCAAAGTTATTCCAAGAGTTGTGGTGTTGTGTGAAACACTTGAGGCATCACATTTGGGGTTCTAGGCTCACAAAGTTCTCAAGGAATCCAAGCAACAAGAAAGGTATGTTCTTCTACTAGCTTTTATGTTTCAGGTTACCCATGCCATGCTAGTAAGGTTAAAACCCTTGGAAAATTCAAATTTGCATGTATCTTAGTAAAACATAGATCCAAGGTTTCTAGCGTTGCATGTACACCTTAGGAGTGTTAGAATGCTCAAAACCCTTCAGTGGTATCAGAGACTAGGCTTGTTTTCTTGGTACTTGATGCAAATTGTTGAAGAAAGTCGAAATTTCTGCATTCTGCTGGGTGAACTCGCCGAGTTCATGAGGGGAATCGACGAGTCCATGCATATATTCATCCTACTTATCGAGTAGGTTCTTGCACTCGACGAGTAGGAGGCCCTGAGTGCAGTTTTTCGAGTTTTGCTGCTGGAAATGGACTTGAATCATTACCCTAAACTGTTTTGGACTTATAAAACCTTTTTTTTGATGTGTTAATGATTATGCTAATCCATTTATAATGGTTATTATCAAAATTTCAAGTTTTATATGTGTTTATATGATGCTTGAAATTATTGATATGAATGTTCATACACTTATGAGTTTGGTAGATCATATGAATTATTTGCAAAATTGTTTGTTAGTTTAATTCTTGATCTAATTTTTTAATGGAATCCATAATTTGGCCTCAAGTTATAGATTACCAAAAGTCTTTCTTTTAAAGTCCATTAAAGAACACATAGGTTACATAAAATGAAGAGTCTTCATTTTAATAAACCATTAACTCATAAGTTATGAAGTTGAAAAGTTTTGAATAGTTACAAAACTTGCCCTCAAGTTTTGGAACATGTAAAGTCACTTTAGAAAACTTTAGTTCCAACCCCTAGAATTTTAAAAGTTAAAATTCAACCCTTATACTTTATAGTATTATAAGTTAGTAATATATATATATATATATATATATATATATATATATATATATATATATATATATATATATATATGTATAAGATCAAGTCGTTTTACCATTAGTAGGCCTCATTCACGAAGTCGGTCTATAAAGGGGGTATAAGGTTGTTGCCTATAAAATGGCAGCTTAATGGGTGTCCACTCTCACCCACCGCTTCCTTGACTGGTGGAGGGTCGTTAGCCGAACGGGTAGGACAATTACTTTAAATTCTCATTAAAAAGTATAATGATTATAATAAAGTAACTAAATGTTTTATAAATTCCCAATCTTAGTTACTTTAGGAAAATGTGAATTTGGTGATAACCCATGAAATTACACTTTGCACCTTGCTTAAGTCGTTAGTGGAGCGTATGTGGTTAACCGGCACACTAACTTGGATTTAACAAGGTTGGCAAAGGGTGGCTTAAGGTTTATCATAGATCGGTGGAGCGCGTGTGGTTAACCGGCACATCGATTGGGTGATAAAAATTAAGAGTACCAAGTAATTTTCATGATTATTCACACCTTATTTTGTGATCCCCGGCATCCCAGTCACAAAATTTGAAGGGCACAATCGAGAATGAAACATGCCATTGAAAAGTTCAATGAATCTCAAAAGAATCTAGGAGTTTCAAAAACCAATTAAAACCTAATAATTCATTTCGTTTTCATGGTGGAAATTGGTGAATCGTCATTCACCTACCTTCAAATATTTTATAGCTTGGATTATGGCATCCCTCTTCTAAGTTATAAAATATTGTGTTGGGTCCTAGCCTTAATATTACATTTGGGTGTCTTATTAAGGACTATCTTTATATCTAATTTAAACTTGTCTTTCTTCCTTTTCAGATGTCTTCCAACAATGCTGCTTCTGGCTCAAACCCTACCGGCTCCTTCTCTCTCACGAACATTTATGGGAGAGTCATCTTTGATGGGACTGATTTCAATGATTGGATTAGGAACATAAGGATGGTCACTCGCTATGAGGACAAGGAATATGTCCTTGACAAGGAGCTGAAGGAACTTGATGAGTCTTATGCTACTCCCGAGGAGGTCGCTGACTTCAAGACTCATGAGAGAGATGCCACTAAAGTGACATGTATCATGCTGGCCACGATGACAGCCGAGCTCCAAAAGTCCTATGAGGACTTTTATCCTTTTGAGATGCACCATGATCTAATGGAAAGATACCATCAGAGTGCTCGTCAAGAGCGATATGAAATAATCTCCTCCATGATAACAACCCGAATGAAAGATGGTGAACCCATCACGGGCCACATGTAGAAAATGCAAAGGTCTGTGGACCGCCTGATGAGGTTGAATATGAACTTCCCCGAGTCGTTGGCAATTGACATCATATTGCACTCCTTACCTTCTTGTTATGATCAATTTCGAATGACCTATCATATGAACAAGAAGGAGGTCACACTCAGCAAACTTCAAGGACTTCTGAAGACCGCCGGAAGTAGTCTTAAAGGTAAATCGGCTGTTACCACTTCTACTCCTACCACCACCCATGTTCTGGCTATCGGGCAAGGTAAAGTGAAGAAGAGGAAGAGCCATTCGAAGGGTACTAAGGGAAAGTCTCTTGATGGCTCCTCTTCAAGTAAAACCAAAAGTGGTTCTGTCACTCCTTCTGCCAACCCTAAAGAGGCTTAATGCTTCTATTGCCATGAAAAGGCGCACTGGAAGCGAAACTACCCAAAGTACTTGCAAGATGTTAAGGATGGGAAAGTGAAACCCAACCACGCAGGTATTTACACTATATTGTCTAATAACTCACCATATTCTAATTCTTGGGTCCTTGATACAGGTTGTGGTATTCACATATGTTCTGATTTGCAGGAACTAAGAAGAAGTGAGAATGTGGAGAATGGGAAGATAAACTTGATCATGGGGAATAGGAAAGTTACACTTATAACCAAGATTGGAGTTTATTCTTTGTTGCTAAGTAGTGGGCTAGTGTTAGATTTGAATAAATGTTGTTACTCGTCTGAAATGGCGAGAAATATTATTTCCTTTCACGGTTTGTACAAACAAGGATTTACTTTTTCATTTGATAATGAATGTGGTGGTATTAATGCTTTCTATAATAATGTTCTTTATTTTAAAGCATTACCTTGTGATGGTGTATATGAAACTGTGTCGGTTGTAGATAACCTAGGAAATAATGTGTTGTGTATCGATTCTTCCACTAGCTTGGATAAAGCATCATTATGGCATTGTCGTCTTGGACACGTGGGCAAGAAACGCATAGGCCAACTCCAAAAGGATGGAGTCTTGGAGTCATTTAACCTAAAGTCAGATGATAGTTGTGAATCTTGTTTACTTGGAAAAATGACAAAGTCACCCTTCACTGGTACTTGTGCTAGGGGTGAAGGTTTGTTGGATCTTCTACACACAGATGTGTGTGGACCCTTAAGAACCGCCACAAGGGATTCTAACCGATTCTATGTGACTTTTATTGATGATTATAGTAGATATGGTTATGTCTACTTAATCATGCATAAGTCAGAAACCTTTGAAAAGTTCAAAGAGTTTAAACAGGAAGTGGAGAATCAGCTGGGCAGGAACATTAAGATGCTTCGATCCTATTGAGGTGGTGAGTATCTTAGTACAGAGTTCCTTGACTATCTTAAGGAATGTGGGATTGTCTCACAATTGACACATCCCAGAACACTACAGCTAAATGGTATGGCTGAGAGGCGTAATCGAACTTTGTTGGACGTGGTTCGTTCCATGATGAGTCGAGCTTTGCTACCAATCTCATTCTGGGGGTATGCCTTAGAGACTTCCATCCATATCCTTAATCTAGTCCCTACCAAAAAGGTTGCCAAAACACCTCATTAGATGTGGACTGGGAAGGTTCCCAATTTGGACCACATCAAGATTTGGGGTTGCGAGGCTTTCGTGAGGCGTGAGACTCACGAAAAGCTCGAACCTTGAAGTGAGAGGTGTATTTTCATCGGTTACCCACATAAATCCTTTGGTTACCTCTTCTATAGACCCAATGATAAGTGGTCTTTTGTGGCAAGGAGAGGTGTCCTTCGCGAGAGAGAGTTCATAAGCCAAGGAAATAGTGGGAGGCAAATTGACCTTGAAGAAATTCAAGAGTCAAGTGGTGAAGGAACCTCAAACCCTAGCAATCAACCTGAGGAGGAAACTCCTGTTGATCCAACTGACGAGTCTGTACCTCTGAGGCGTTCCACGAGAGTTAGGAATGCACCTGAGCATTACTATGGTTTCCATATTACTGCGGAAGGTGATGCACTTATCAGTGATATTACACTGGTAAGTTTGGATGAACCTAACAGCTACACGGAAGCCATGGCAGGCCTTGAATCTGCTAAATGGAAAGAGGCTATGGACAGCGAGATACAGTCCATGTATGATAATCAAGTTTGGAACTTGGTTGACAATGTACCAGGTCGTAAGACAGTCGGGTGCAAATGGATCTTCAAGAAGAAGAGCGACATGGATGGTAATGTACACACTTATAAGGCGCGACTGGTTGCAAAGGGCTTTTCTCAAACTCCGGGAGTTGATTATGATGAGACATTTTCACCAGTAGCGAAGATTAAGTCTATTAGGGTTATGCTAGCCATTGTTGCATTTCATGATTATGAAATATGGTAAATGGATGTCAAAAACGCTTTCCTTAATGGAAAGTTGGCTGAGGATGTTTACATGAGTCAGCCATAGGGTTTTGTCAGAGTACCCTAATAAAGTGTGTAAGCTTGAGAAATCCATCTATGGATTGAAAGAAGCACCTCGCAGATGGAATCTTTGTTTCGATGAGAAATTCAAAGAGTTTGGCTTTTCGAGGAGCGAAGATGAGTCCTGTGTATATGTCAAGGCTAGTGGGAGTATAGTTAGCTTTTCGGTACTGTATGTGGATGACATACTACTCATAGGAAATGACATCCCAACCCTGCAGGAAGTTAAGTCCTGGCTTGGGAAGTGTTTCGCTATGAAGGACCTTCGAGAAGCTGCCTATATCCTAGGGATACGGATTTTGAGAGACAGGAGTAAGAGACTAATTGGACTTAGTCAAAGTACCTACTTGGATAAGGTGCTGAATAGGTTCAGCATGCAGGATTCCAAGAAAGGAGAGTTACCGATCCATAGTAACGCCAGACTGAGTAAGACTCAGAGCCCGAGTACAGAGGCTGAGATAGCTGAGATGAGTCTAGTACCGTATGCTTCCGCTGTAGGCTCGATCATGTATGCTATGACTTGTACTCGTCCTGATGTGGCCTTTGCTTTGAGCATGGTCAGCAGATATCAGGGGAACCCTGGCAAGGCTCACTGGACTGCGGTAAAGAACATTCTCAAGTACCTGCGGAGGACTAAGGATTGGGTCCTTACCCTCGGTGGGAGTGATGACTTGAGAGTAGTAGGGTATAGTGATGCTAGCTTCCAGACTGATAGGGATAATTTCCGCTCTCAGTCAGGCTGGGTCTTTACCTTAAACGGATGAGCAATTACTTGGAAAAGTTCCAAGCATGAGACAGTGGCTGATTCAACTTGCGAATCATAGTATATAGGAGCAAGCGAGGCAACAAAGGAGGCGATATGGCTGAAGAGCTTCATTGGAGACCTTGGAGTAGTACCAGCTATAAAGGAGCCTATGGAGATTTTTTGTGATAGTGAAAGTGTCGTTGCCTTAGCTAAGGAACCAAGGGATCACGGGAGATCCAGACACATCGACAGAAAATACCATTTCAATAGACATTGAATAGAAGAAGGACTCCTCGTGGAAAAGAGGGTATCATCGGCTGAGAACCTAGCAGATCCCTTCACGAAGGGACTGGGTAGGATTAAGCATCTTCAGCATGCGAGGCGCATCGGGCTAAAGGATGATATTAGTTTTCGAAATTAGATAGCTTTTGAAATTTGTAAAGTGTAATTGACATTTTATGATAAATAAAAGTTGTTGTTTATTTATTTGTAAAGTGTTAATGAGGCAAGATTGTCATGAAGGGTCTACAGTTTGTCTGGGACAAAGGGGCTGCAGTGTTCATGAGTACTCCTGGAATAGCGATTCGAGTATTGGATTCAACCCACGCTCACTTGTATCACCTCATGGAATTTATCTTGAGTAATCGTTAGACGGTAATATCATATAAGTCTTCAAACCTAGAGATATGAGTTGGTTATACATTGATTGTACAAAAACGCATTGGTAACTCGATGTTATAAAACGTGCTTTTGTGTATGATTCAACAAGTAGTAGAACAAGCATATGAGTCGAAGTTTATCTGTTCCTTTTAGTCCTTGGAGGATTAAAAGCGATATCTGGGCCCCTCGATGATTTTGTTTTGACCTATGTACCGGGCCCGGTCAGAACTAAATTGATGTGTTCAATTAAGTTCTATGTCAAACAAATCAGAAATCGGGAAACAAATTGTTGGACAATAAGTACGACATTGTTCCATGTATTTTTCTGGCTGATATCTTGAGAGCGGAGTATTATATGATCACTTATCTTAAATGGCACACCATCTTAGTTCCACGAGACTTTGAAAGAGCTACGATTGCTGATCGGTTCCTGAAGTCATACTTGCAGTTATAGTTATTAGACTTATCCAAGTGGGAGACTGTTGGATAAGGTGTCTAAGTCCATAACTATTTATGATATGTACTTGACCCGGTTGGCATGGTCCATTTGGGTTGCATGGCATCATGACACTTGGATAGACAAAATGAGAAAAGGACACTTATGGTTTATTAATATATTATAAGTTATAATATATTAATAATAATATTTAATTAGTATTGATCAAGAATTAATTTTGTGATAAAAAAGAGACTAATTAAATATATTGGATTGATTGTGTAAATCATCCATTCTTATATAGTGGGCTAATGATCCATGGTTTATTGAATTGGGCTAAAACCCATAGGGTGCTCCATGGATGGTCCATGGAGGTTAAAACCCATGGATCATGGAGGAAATGAAAAGCCATGTCAAGTAGGGTTTACATGGTGTAACCCTACTTGTGACACAACTATAAAAGGACCCCATGGTCTACCAAAATCGGCACTAAGTGTAGAACAAGAGGGCTAGCCGATTTTGAGTGTTTGTGTACTTCTCTCAAAGTTATTCCAAGAGTTGTGGTGTTGTGTAAAACACTTGAGGCATCACATTCGGGGTGCTAGGCTCACAAAGTTCTCAAGGAATCCAAGCAACAAGAAAGGTATGTTCTTCTACTAGCTTTTATGTTTCAGGTTCCCCATGCAATGCTAGTTAGGTTAAAAACCCTGGAAAAATCAAATTTGCATGTATCTTAGTAAAACATAGATCCAATGTTTCTAGGGTTGCATGTACACCTTAGGAGTATTATAATGCTCAAAACCCTTCAGTTTCTTGGGCACCTGTCAACCAAAACGATATTTTGGTCGACCCAGCCAAAGTAGAGGTCGTGATGAGATGGTAGGTTCTGAAGTCTCCATACGAGATTCGGAGTTTCCTGGGATTGGCGGGCTATTACCGGAGATTCATTCAGGATTTCTCCAAGATAGACGTACCCTTGACTTGGTTGACGAAGAAAGTTGTTGTATTTCACTGGGGGCCTGAGCAGCATGCAGCGTTTGAGGCATTGAGGCAGAGATTATGCGAGGCGACGATTTTAGCCCTGCCAGAGGGCGTGGAGGATTTTGTAGTCTACTGTGATGCGTCCATTTCGGGTTTGGGCGCAGTATTGATGCAGAGAGGGCATGTCATCGCCTACGCCTCGAGGCAGCTGAAGCCTCACGAGGCGAACTACCCGACTCATGATTTGGAGTTGGGGGCGGTCGTCTTCGCTCTCAAGATATGGCGACATTACCTCTATAGGGTCCGTTGTACCATTTACACAGATCACAAGAGTCTGAGGTACCTCATGGATCAGCCGAATCTGAACATGAGGCAGCGTCGGTGGCTAGATGTGGTGAAAGATTACGATTGTGAGATCCTTTACCACCTGGGGAAGGCCAATTTTATGGCCGACGCTCTTAGCCGCAAGGCAACCCCGATCAGAGACGTTTGCTTGCCGATGATAATGGTGACTCCACTTCTGGAGCAGATCCGAGAGGCTCAGCAGGAGGCTATGAAGGAGGAGCATCGGAAGAGCGATCGTATTATGGGGAAGGTTTCCTCATTCGACTATGATAGTCGTGGGTTGTTGACACTACACCGTAGGGTGTGGGTTCCGTATCATGGAGGTGTGCGCCAGGTGCTGATGGAGGAGACGCACAAATACCGGTTTTCTATTCATCCCGGGGCGACGAAGATGTACAAAGATCTTCGTCCTGATTACTGGTGGCCCTGCATGAAGCGGGATGTAGCCTGGTACATCGAGAGATGCCTGACCTGCAAGAAGGTCAAGGCCGAGCACCAGAGGCCTCACGGAAAGACATAACCGTTGGATATCCCTATGTGGAAATGGGAAGATATTACTATGGATTTCACCATAAAGCTTCCCAGGACTGCACGAGGGATGGATTCGATTTGGGTCATCGTGGATCGGTTGACCAAGAGTGCCCATTTCATACTAATCCCGGAGAGCATCTCGGCCAAGAAGCTGGCCGATATCTATATTCGGGAGGTTGTAGCACGACACGGAGCGCCGGTCTCCGTGATTTCAGACAGAGACGTGCGGTTCACTTCCAGATTTTGGAAGAAATTTCACGACGATCTGGGGACTCGTCTGCACTTTAGCACAACTTTTCACCTGCAAACAGATGGTCAGAGCGAGCGGACCATCCATACATTGGAGGATATGCTACGGGCATGCGTATTAGACTTCGGTGGTATCTGGGATACCTATCTTCCATTGGCTGAGTTTTCCTACAACAACAGCTACCATGCGAGTATCGATCGCCCTCCCTTCGAGATGTTGTACGGGAGGAAGTGCAGGACCCCGATATGCTGGGGTGAGGTTGGGCAGAGAGTCATGGGGATACCGAAGTGGTACTCAAAATGACGGAGAGGATCCAACAGGTCAGGAGCAGGCTTCAGACTACTCAGAGTCGGCAGAAAAGTTATGCCGACAAGTGTCGTTCGGACCTATAATTCCAGGTTTCGGATATGGTTCTCCTAAAGGTGTCACCTTGGAAAGGTGTCATCCGGTTCAGTAAGTGGGGAAAGTCGGGCCCCAGGTACATTGGTCCTTTCAGAGTTGTAGCCCGGGTGGACAAGGTGGCATATAGGCTGGACCTGCCAGCCGAACTTAGTCAGATTCATAGCACCTTTCACGTCTCTCAGCTACGGAAGTGTATGGTAGACGAATCAGCGGTGGTACCACTAGAGGACATTCAGGTGGATGAGAGCCTGAACTTCATTGAGCGACCAGTAGCTATCCTCGACATGAAGTCGAAGAATCTGAGGAAAAAGAGGTTTGAGCTGGTGAAGATGCAATGGCAGCACCGCAAGGGATCAGAATGGACTTGGGAGCCGAAGGACGAGATGAGAAAACACTACCTCGAGCTTTTTCCGGATGCAGCAGCCGACTTCGAGGACGAAGTCTGAAATAAGTGGGGGAGAGTTGTAACACCCAGTTCCCGGTACGTATTTAAATTTAATTAATTGTATGTTTTACGCTGGGATTCGGCGAGTTGGAGGCCCAACTCGTCGAGTAGACTAGACTCTTGGACGCGAGATTTAAGTAACCTACTCGACGAGTTGGAGAGCCCGACTCGGCGAGTAGGACTATCTGGATGAAACCCTAATATTTAGGGTTTGCACCCTATTTAAGCACTTTATCTTGTCCCAACCCAGCCTCCATCGTCCCTCCCAGTCCAGAAAAGCCCTAACTCGAAACCCTAATCATTTATTGAGTGTTCTTGAGCTTTTTTGTGCTATTTGTGTGTAACTGAAGTTTGAGAAGGAGAAGGAAGGTTTAGAGATCAAGAGGAAGCAAGAAGATCCAGAGGTTTTGGCACATTTCAAGCTCATTTGAGGCATAAAGTTGAAACCTTGACCATCTATCTCTTAGATCTTTGGTTAGGGTTCATTTCTACCTTTTCTAAGCCTTAGAAGTGCCATTTTCGGGATTTTGTGGTCATAAAGGGGTATAACTTCTGATCTGGAACCATTGAGGGTTCCTATGACATAAAGGTGCCAACTCTATTGCCATAAGAACCCCATGCATCTTGTAGACTCCATTTTAGGGCCATTTGAGCCAAATACCCCATGCATGAACGTCAAGTTTGTAACTTTACGTGTATTATGGACCCTAAGAGACCAGATCTATGTTTTGGATGTGTTAAACCAGACTGAAATCAACTGTATGGACATGGACTTTGGGGGACTCGGCGAGTCGTTCTTAGGACTCGACGAGTCGGGGTATGGTTCCCTAACCTTTTTTTTGCTTGGATCGATCTGGTTGAGTCTAGAAGAGGACTCAACAAGATAGATGTGAAACGGGACCTGGAAATCATGGAACTCGGCAAATTCAAGACCAGAACTCGGCGAGTTCAAGGAAAGTCCCAACTGCATGAAGGCGTACTCGACGAGTTCATAAGGAACTCGACGAGTCCAGGAATAAATGTGTCTTCTTGCATGAAGAAGGACTCGACGAGTTCAAGGATGAACTCGACGAGTCAGTTGCAGAAGGTCCCGACTTTGTATGAAGGAGAACTCGGCGAGTGCGTGCAATACTCGGCGGGTAGGATCGAGGTTTTAGTGTTTTGAGGATTTGGGGACTCGGAGAGTTGAGTCAACCAGACGTTGAAGTTGACCCAGAGTTGAATTTGATAAAGGGGTTGACTTTGACTTTGACTTTGACCTGAGTAACCCTTGTAAGGGTTAAGGGTATGTAAAGGTAAATTACAGAAGTTTGTTATGTGCAGGAGTTGATCTCGGCATCGAGGACAGTTCAGACTGCACGACATCAAGGTGAGTTACCTTCCAGTAGAAGTGGGTCTAAGGCACCAAGGCCGGCCCACTAGCAAGTGATTGTAGTAGAGATGATTGTCTTTGTGATAATTGTTTGGTATGTTGCTATATGATTAGCTTATGTGGTAGAATGTTATGATTTATGGGTTAGTAGTGGTAGGGGTGTTATAATACCTTGTTACTGGTTGAAAGATACCGAAGGGGTAGATAGTACCCGTGCATGCCTAGCAGTATGATCATGATATGTTATCATGTGGTAGTGGTAGGGGTGAAATAGTCCCCGATTACCGGTTGAAAGATACCGAAGGGGAGGATAGCTCCCAGTTACCGGTTGAAAGATACCGAATGGGAGGTTGGCTCCCGGTTACCGGTTGAAAGATACCGAAGGGGAGGTTAGCTTCTGGTTACCGGTTGGAAGATACCGAAGGGGGAGGTTAGTTCCTGGTTACCAGTTGAAAGATACCGAAGGGGAGCCCAACTCCCAATTATGACAGACCGATACCGATTGAAAGATACCGAAGAATAGACATTAGGGGTATGTGGTATGATGGGGGAACTTACTAAGCTTTGTGCTTACGGTTTTCAGTTTTGGTTTCAGGTACCTCTTCGTCAAAGGGGAAGGAGCCGACACGGTAGCAGCGCATCGCGTACACACGATTTCCGCATTTTGAGATCCATGGGATTGTACTCTGACATCATTACTATTGGTGATATGATTTGTGAGACATGTGATTATGGTTTTTATGGATTAGTATGATATCGATGATGTTTTTTCAGTAAACTGTTTTATAAGTAACTTATTTAAAAACGAAATTTTTGGTCTTAAATTTTGGGATGTTACACTTACTTTGCTTTCCAATTTGGAAATATACTATTTAGAAAATGACTGGAGAAGATCTCTACTGGGGGAAGATCCCACTTTAGATAATAATTGGGGAAAATCCCACTTTGAATAATAATTGGGGAAAATCCCATTTTAGACAATAACTGGGGAAAATCCCACATTAAAAAATGACTGGGGAAAATCCCACTTTAGGTAATAACTGGGGAATATCCCATAATAACTGGGGAAGGTCCTAACTTAGGATAACATGATAATGTTATATACCTTATAATTTTTACTGGGGAGGATCCAAACTTAGGATAACATGATAATGTTATAAACCTTAGATTTAAAATTTAGGATCTTAACATATGTTCAGGAATAAGAGGGTTGTCTGTTGGGTCACTCGATTGCATATATTTGATGATGAAAAATATATACACTATAGTTATAGTTAGTTAGTTAATATGAAGATATGTTGACGGAAGTTCATATGTTGAAGACTGAAGAACATCCCCTGATCACTGAAAGACCCTGAAGACTCTATCAGCACTAAAGGCACTGAAATTATCATCAACACGAAGACACCATCTACTGAAGACTGATCAGTATGTCCAGGCATTGATGCTTATACACTGATGACACTCGCTTATGGTACTATCTGTTGAAGCTGAAGCCGACACTGAAGTTGATGCTGATCTCCCTGATGCTGACGTTGATACCCTGACCAGCGAGATTCTCTGAAGCTGATGCCCTGATCAACATCTGATGTGCTGGTGCTGATATCCAAATATGGAGAAGATCTGATCTGATCCATTCTTTATATACCATGTTATTTTATATGTAAATTAGATACAATCCCTTGATTGAAGGGATTCACTAGAATAGATTAGTATATATTCATGTATTAGGGTAAGACCCTAATTGTGTCTTTGTGATGGGTTGGTGTCATTCGTCTTTGTGACCTATTCTCTTGGTGAGAACACCTTTATTAGTGAAATATATCTTTGTGATAATTCTGCGTTCTTCACTGTTATTTCTTGTTTATATTTGATCTAGGAATGTACCAAGGGGTTTGGACCAAAAAGTAGTATCAGAGCGAATATAAAGAATACATCATAAATTCAGAAGAGATAATATGGTATGTTTTCTTATCTTTGGTACTATCTAACTGCATCATGTATGTGCAGTCCTTATAATGTTTCTCAGATGAGAGCACTATTCTTAAGTGGAAGGATAAACAAATATACAAATGTTCTTGATGATGAAGAACAAAAGAAAAGTTTGAAAAATAAAAGTGCAGTTGATGCAAGTCCTTTGTCATGCTTTCCTGAACTGATGTATGATCCAAAGGCTCCTATATATGTTCTCTTCAAGGCTAAATTTGATCTGAAATACAAAATCATCTATCAGAAACAAGAATATATAAACGTGTTGAAGAAGAAACTGATAGAAAAGGAGAATGAGATATCAAATCTGAAAGAGAAGATAAAAGAAAAATATGTGAAGATGAAAAGTTTTTCATCTATAAGTGTTCAAACAGAAAATGTACATGTGGAATGTTCATCATTAAGAAACTCTAATTTTTACCCTGATGAATATCATATCAAATCTTGCACCAACAAGCCTCACACTGATAAGTTTCAAGCCGAGAAACCACGAGCTGCTCATAATCGAAAGGCTTCATCAAAACCAACTACCATTCTTAAACGACCCTCTCGTTCAGATTCATCTCATACCGGGACGACTTCAGTTCACACTAACAAGCCTGAAGCTAAGAAAGTTCACAATGTCAAGACTTTTGGCACTATCAAGCCATAAAAAGCTATGAAGACTTCATGTCACTTTGTCAAGACTCAAACCCCAACATCAACTCCAAACATTGAAAGAGCTCAAGCTGGTAAGTTTTCTAATGTATGTTCTTGGTTCAATAATTCTTCACACAGGGCATCATTCGCAAAGAAAAGGAACTCGAATCACACTAAGTCAAAGAATGTGTGGGTTCCAAAGAAGCCACCTCCAGAACCAAGGAAGATGAAGCAAGTCTGGATTCGTAAAGATACATCTTTACAATCTGAATCAAGGCCATGCAAAGAAGTTAGAAAGAAGCATTGTGACCATAGGCCTTATGTAAAGAAGGGAGGAGTTCAGATATTCAAATCCAATGCTTCTCTCTTAGATCAGAAATCTTCAAAACAATTGAGGTATGTTCCAAAATCCAATCTCATTTGGGTTCCTAAGACCTTTTGTTAAGTTTTTTCAAATGATAGATACTCCAAAATTGCCAAACTTATATATTTTTTATATAGTCACTCTCTCTCTCTCTCTCTCTCCCTATCTTTCTCTTTAAAAATAGAAAAAGACTTTTCTATGTGGTTATTATGTTCTGTTCACAAATGATTTCTGGAGGAGATACGACATTTATAGTAAATAAATGTCTACCGTACTTGAAAAGTTACAATGAAGAGAACTATAATGAGAATGGTTGAGTTTTTGAAAAGGTCGCCAACTATGCAAATATAGTACTACTCAAGTAGTAATTATAGAGCAAAGAATGGCTAAAACAAAATTCGTATGAGAAATATATAATTTTTATAAGATCATAACAGTAATGAAACTAGTTGAAAAACGAAAGTCAAAACAAGTGAAAACGACCAAAAGGAAAGTTGTAGAGAACGACAAGATCTACGAGGATATACAAGAGTCGTAGAAAATGGAGTTTGTATGTGAGAGTTATGAATTTTTAAAGATTAGAAAACATCCTCGCGTGCACCTGCCCGCTATGCGCGACCCACTTTCTGACACCCCGATCCTACAGGTTTCGGATGACGTAACCATATGGGTAGGGGACACGTGTCAGCATCTGGGTGGTTCGTGCGCATATTTTGTGGTGCGTAATGTGTCGTGGGTAGCCCAAACCTCCTATAAAAAGCAAGTATTGGTTAATCCTTTCTCACACCTCAATACACATCTCTCTCTCTCTCTTGAAATTTGTGTCAATGACTCCCGGGTGCTTCTCTAGTGCCGGACTTGTGGTTTTTCTACCCTACATCAATGGTTTCATGAATTACAAGTGAGTTCACGACCCGATTTTCCAAACTCTTTCGGGGGAATACATGTCTAAAATGCAACCTTACATAGTTATAACTAATTGTAGTTAAATAATCATGATCGTAACAGTAGGATGATATTATGCCCGGTAGATACTTTGCCCAAACTTTTTAGATAATATTATGCCTAGTTATTATACTGTACCACAATGATAAATAAAATGATACCTAGTTGTCACGCTGGCCAATTGCTAGGAAACACTGAAACTCGTTATTAAAGCCACCCTTTGGATAAAGCTTAGTACCTAGTGTTACTCTGCCCAAATACTCGGCTACGCAAAACACACACACACACAAACACTATATATATATATATATATATATATATATATATATATATATATATATATATATCTGTACGGGATTGACATTCTCACTTGCGGTTGCTAGCTACAACCCGACGACAAGTCGAAGCAGGCATAACTTTCTAAACACATAGTGGTGTCCGATGAAGCATCGTGGATTTTCGGGATCAAGAGTCATAGCTCGATTATAGGAACTCATCGTAACTTTGTTAAACTAAAACAAGACTATCATATACTACTAATACATTATGTAGTGATAATATACTCAAACTCGAGGAAACGAGTTCCGAATACGCCCATTAAACTAAATATCCACTATTCTTGAAGAACGCCTTAAGGAGTAGTGCCTATAATAAAATAAAAATTAGGGGAATATTATTAGAATAAAGTTACAAGTAAAAATATACATCCTCTATCCAAATAAGGATTTAGATTTAGTCATTAAACTATCTGAATCCCATTTCCAAAACACCACGAATTACGCTAACATGTTGCTTAGGATGAGAATACAAGGAGTTCTAACTTAAAAACTTCGACAAAGTATTTTCGCGCTTACCAAACCTGTGGACTCATCAACAGTATGTTGACCCTCTCAAAATCACATGTATTCCGAGGTCATCAATAGAGATAAACGATCATCCAGCCAAAGAGTATGGACGACTCTCAGATTGTTCAACAAGATAATGAATCAAGACCAAGACTCAACATAAGAGCCTATTCCAACTTAAATGTCACATCGCTCGGTGTTTCCTCCACCATTCGAGGGTGTGACATTATCCTTTCCACTTCCTTAAACAATGTTCTATTGTCTTCCTATTGATGAGCCACTTGTTGGTCAACGTCTTCAACAAATTTGTATAAATATGGGAGAAAGTACAAAAAACGTAGAAGCATGTGCTTGCTTACTACACTACACTACTCTCTCTCTTTCTTTCTTTCTTTCTCTCTCTCTCTTTATTTTTTTCTCTCTCTAGAACTACACTAGAAATCTATACAATGGGAGCTCTCTCAAACCTATAAAATTATATATAGGCAAGCTCTACCCAAAAACCCATATCACAAAGGGAAAGCCTACGACACCATCCAGTGAAGACCTTTGCACCCTAACAATTTAGGAAGCATATCTTGAATACTTAATGTTTTATTAAAAAAAATAGATGTTTTGCTCCTAAACAAATTCTTCTTTTGCTCAAAGGAAAAAGTAGAAATTCAATTCATTACTTGAAAAATATTTTGCTATGATCCTAAGAAAATAATTCAAACATATAAAAACTTTACGAGAACATTATTTTAAACCACCCATCATCATCCAAAAGAGAAAAGTACCATGTCTTTCAAAAACATGCATAACCTATTATAAATATTACAAGCCAAAATATCTTAGAAACATAGACCAAAATACTTTCTCGAATATACCAAAAAGAAAACTATCCTAATCAACTCACTCTTCTCCCAACGAGCCTTCGATATCTTCATCAGCCCCTTCCAGTCCAACATTTTCCGCGCTCTATCCTTCCTCATAAGTTGCTCTACTTGCTCTCGTTTCACCTTTCAAGCTTCTTAATGCCCTCTCCCATTTTGCTCTATTCCATAGATCCATCTTATTTTTGTTAAAATCATTCATCATCTTCAACCTGGCCTCTAACACTAAAATTGCGGTAAAATTCTTCGCTTCCTCCTCTATCTTAGCCAACAAGTTCTTCAAACTATCACGATCTTCAATCACTTTTTTCCAATTCCTCCTTCTTTTCTTTCAACTCACCAATTAAAATACATAACTCACCATTCTTAGCAATTAACTCTTTTACCTTAATGAAGAGTTCTTTATCTTTCTTTTTCAAATCCTTTTCGGCTTGTTCTTCACATCTTCACGCTCCTTTTTTCTAACTCTTTGGCTCCTTTTAACATTAAGTTTGCAGCCTACATCCAAGATACCTTGTCAAAAATAATATTTAGAACATATATCATTCAACGATGTCATTTTTAGTTTGATCTCAAAAGGTTTCAGCCCCTCGAAAATTTCTTGCCCCACTTCTATTACAATCCTTCTTTTCTTGGGTTCTGGAATTTTATGCTTAATGTCCAACTTTCTCACGGCCATGTTGAAGATAGAAATTCATCAACAATGAAAGGAGAACCAAAAGGAGCACATGATCGAATAAGACAACTTAATCAACATCTGGACCAACGACTACCAAGTTTGTATCTAACTGACATGTAGAAACAACATTTGGTTCCAAATCCTTAGCTACCAAAGCGTTTGGGACACAATCAGCCAAAACCTTGAAACTTATTTTCTCTTCAAAAAGCTCCAAAAACTTTTGTTCATAACAAATTTTGTATCATTATTTTTTTTAATCATAAAAGATATAATTAAAAATCTCAAAATATTAAGATCAAAATATTTTTAACAAATTACGGATCATAAACATGTTGAATCATAACTTACTGAATTATAAATATTTTAAATCGTCTCATTGTGGATCATATTATTTTCAACATTATTTTTTTAGAACTTGTATTATTTAAAAAAAAAGTTTGATATCTAAATGAACTTATTTTTTAAAATTTATTTTCTAAGAGTTCATAATATATGATATATAACAAACCTTAAAAAAGTTTTTTTGTATTTGGAGATCGAAAATTTCACGTTTTATTTTTTATAAAAAATTGGAATCATTTAAACAAAATGCGGGTACCACTAACAATAATAATTTTGAAATTGTTTTGTTATAAACTCACTAAAATAGTAATACGAAGAACTCTTTTCATTTGTTTTTTTGAATTTGGATAAATTAGATTTATGTTATATTTTATAAAAACTAATATTTTTTAAAATTAAAATATGAACACTTCAAAAACTTTTTTTTTTAAAATTATTTTACAAAGTCACTACTATAATGAGTATAAGTATTCCCTAACTTTTTTATAAATTTTTTTTGGAAAATATATTTATTTTTTTAGGTTCTCCATAAAAATATTTTTTTTTGTCATGACTATGCTCGTTTTGTTTAAAACTAAATTTAAAAATTTTGATTTTTTTTAGATTTTTTATAAATAAAAGCAATTATGACTGAAAAATTAATTGGCCGGAAAAAACATCCATGTCCAGTGAGAAGCTGACACGTGGCGTGACCGAGGGAGTGGTATGTGGGGTCGCGTTCTGGATGGAAATTCCATTTTTTTCCTTTTTCTTTTTTCATTTTTCATTTTAACATCCAAGCTATTAATTTTCGTATGAAATTATCAAAATCTTAAACATAATTACCAAAATGTCATATAATCTCGCGAGATTTTGATAATAAATAAAATTAAATTTTAACATTTTTTTTAATCTAAAGACTAAAATCTGTTTTAGTGGTGTTTATCAAATTTTTAGTTCATATATATATATATATATATATATATATATATATATATATATATATATATATATATATATATATATATATATAAAGTTAAAATGAAGAACATGCTTAAATTCTGTATCATCATCACCATTATTTTATTATTTAGATATTTTTTACTTTTGCTAGTGAAAAAAAAAGTCAAAAGGAGCAATTATAAATTTATAGAAAAGAAGTTGGTGCGAAGCAAATCATACTAATAAAGAAAATAATGAATATAACTAATAAATAAGAATTAAACACGTCGATGCATTCTCGATTTACTTTCTATAATATATAAATAATAATTAAACACGTCGATATGCTCTCAGTTTCTTTCCTTTTCCTCTTTCTTTCGGTTTCATAGTTAGACTTTTTTTTCAAAAGAGTTCAAAGTAGGAAATATATATCAACCAAATCGATCTAAATTACAAAACTTAGACAAAACTTAGACATATTTAATCCAATTAAAAGTGTTAATATTAATATTATCTACAAACATCATTAACGCTCGTCTTTCATTTCTGAACATCGGCGCGTTGCATGCCTTCCAAATCGTCTGGGGAGTGGTGTAAATGAGAGACAACACTAATTTCTTCCTATTTTTGTCACCATCGAGTTAATCACCCTACTCAAGTGCGAAGAGGAAGAAAGTCGAACCCCTCATCAAAGAAGGCCATTTGATCAACCACCTCCAGATATCCACAACAAAGTTACAAGAACAGAAATTGTAGTCTGTGCTCTCCTCCAAAAAACAACAGAATGGGCAAATATTCGAAGAAATATTAACATCTTTTTTAATCAGATTTTGAGAAGTATGAACCTATCTTAAATTAATCTCCAAACAAAACAATTATTCTTCAAAGAAATCCAACTAACTCATCTACATTCTGTTACCGAGCAAGAGCCTTCATCATCAATAATTTGGCTCATGGAGTTTACTGAAAATATCGATATAGAGTCATCAGTCCATAACCATTTATCTCCTCATTTGTTAAACTGAAAGTTATCAACAATATTTTTTATGATTAAAATCTCGGACGACTCTTCTTAATTGTCTAGCCCAATCCCAACTCCACTGATGCGTAGAACCAGCGTCACTACCATATCTATTCAAAACCAAATAATCTTTGTTTTTCTCGATCACATATAAATTAGGACAAAACGGTTTTGGAGGAACATCACCACACCACTTGTCCTTCAAAAAATAGTTTCGTCCCATGTCCAACCACTCTTTTGAAAAATTTGAGAAAGCAAACCCACGATCCTCCAACTCATCCCCAATTCTAGATATGTTAAGCCAAACCCGTTTTATTGAAAATTTTCAACGGTTTGCCATCAACAAGATTAAGATTATGAATCGATTTAATATAAGAAGACCAATGTGAATTATCACCACATTTAAGATGCCGCCACCATTTTGGCAAGCAAAGCCAACTTAGTGGAATGAAGAATTCTTCGAGATCATCCTAAATCTCAAATCATTGGAGATGTAAATTTTGGGATTCTCACCCGTAGCAGAGTCAGTAGCAACTTTTGCATGTTTGTTAATTTCGTCTCAATGATTGAACCAAAGAATGTCGTTGATGCATTGAAAGAACCTAACTAGATCAAGGCTATGCAGGATGAGCTGAATGAATTTGAACGCCATCGTGTGTGGACTCTTGTTACAAAGCCTCAAGGGAAGACTATCATTGGCACTCGCTGGCTTTTCAGGAACAAAATGAATGATGATGGGATTGTGATAAGAAACAAAGCTAGACTTGTGGCTAAAGGTTTCTGTCAGCTTGAAGGGTTAGACTATGATGAAACATTTACTCTTGTTGCTAGACTTCAAGCAATTTGCTTGTTTCTTGCCTTTGCTTCTTTCAAGAACTTCAAAGTCTTTCACATGGACGTCAAGACTGCCTTTTTACATGGAGATCTTCAAGAAGAAGTTTTTCTAAAGCAACATCTAGGGTTCGAAAGTGAAGAGTTTATAAATCATGTGTATTATCTTCATAAAGTTGTCTATGGTTTAAAGCAAACACCTAGAGCATGGTATGACACATTGGTGAGCTATCTTTTTCAAGTGGATACAAACGAGGAAAGATTGACAACACTTTGTTCATAAATCATTCAGGATCCTATATCATTCTTGCTCAAGTGTATGTGGATGATATCATCTTCGGATCCACTGATGAAAAGCTAAGTTCAGAATTTGCAGAGATCATGGCCAAAAAGTTTGAGATGAACATGATGGGTGAACTAACCTTCTTTTTGGGTTTGCAAGTCAAACAAATAACTGATGGTATTTTTGTTTTCCAAGCTAAGTATGGATTCTCTGATTGCAATTCGACAAAGGCTCCGATGTCCTCATTTGGCGTCTATTGGCACTGATCCAAATGGCGCGGATGTGAATGCAACCCTGTTTCGAGGAATGATAGGCTCTCTACTCTATCTCACCGCTAGTCGCCCTGACATTATGTTTGCTACTATATTGTGTGCTCGTTATCAAGCCAATCATAAGGAATCTCATCTTCATGCTGTGAAAAGGATCTTTCGTTACTTAAAGCATACACCCAATCTTGGGTTATAGTACCCTCATGATTCTAAGTTCATGTTGGTGGGATACACTGAATCCGATCATGGTGGATGCGGCATCGATCGCAAAGCACTTCAGGAGGAGCTCAAATGTGTGGATATAGATTGGTAAGTTGGTCCAACAATAAGCAGACATCAGTGGCTTGTTCTACCATTAAAGCTGAATATGTTGCCGCTGGAAGGTGTTGTGCTCAGATTCCATGGATTCAGAATTAGCTCTTAGAGGATGGTCTAAATTTCTCGAAGACTACCATTTGTTGTGACAACACCAGTGTAATTCAAATGATACATAATCTAGTTCAACATTCCAAGACCAAGCACATCGACATCCGTCATCATTTCACTGGGGACATAGTTCAAAAGGGAAAAGTGGAATTGTTCTACATTCCATCCACTCATCAGTTGGCTGACATTTTCACTAAGGCGTTGGACGAAAACACTTTAAACAAATTGATTGCAGATCTTGACATGCTTTCGAGGATTTAGTTGCTTTCTAACTCTTTTGATTGCTTCTGATTACTTTCTAAAAGAACACATAAACACAAAAACAAATGCTACTTTTATTATGTTTACGGAATTTTACATAATTTGTTTAAGCTTCGCTTCTAGTATTTACAAGAATTCTCTTTTCTCTCTTATACATCCTTCAGGCCTATCTAAGATTTATCTACATCTCCTTTCTTCATAGTTTGTAAGAGTTGAAAGATCTCAATGCTCTTGGTACTGAGAAAAAAAATGGCATCATATTCTCTTCTTCTTGAGACTACCCTCTTTCTCCTACAGTCATTGTCATGGATGCAAAGAGACCCCATCAATGCAGTAAATCTTGTTTTCATCTACTGACTCAAAATCTAATAAAACCTCAAATGCCCTCGTGTTGATCTTGAGGACACGATGGTTTTAAGGATTTGAGTCAGTTAACTCATTGGTAACAAAGACTGATCTTTACTTCTCTTTTTCTCTTGATAAATATGAAGGTTGGAGTCCATATGCAACGTTTCAATGATAAATGGCTTATTCACTTTTGATTTATAGTGAAATGTATTGTGTTTTGGTATGTTTATCTTTACTTGTGTTTTCTTTTATAGTCGGACTCGAAGGGTAGATATCTTGAAGAAAGGAAATTAATTAATGAGTGGTTAATTCAAAAGATCTATGTTTTATGACTCTACGCAAAAGATTTTCTGAAAATGCTATATATAGAGAAAGTCTTTGAAAAAGGTTGTATATTCTTTTTCTTTTTTTGACTAACTCTTTTGTTTGTATTTGTATATTATTTTATAAGAGAATTTGGTGGAGGCTATTCTAAGCCTAGTATGCAAATTTTGACACATCATCGTCCCTAGAAGTATGTTGTTGTATGTGACTAAATCTCTCTAAGTTTCTCATCAGCGAGACCATCTGCTGAGAACATTGAGTCACCCCTCACGCTGACTGTCTACCATTGTCTAAACTTTCTAATTGAGATTTCCTGGTCCAAATAAAATATTGACAGAAAGTTTTGGGTGTTTATCTTTATTTAACTATCTTACTTGACCCTATCCCTGTAAGCATGCTTTCCATATGCATCAAGTCTCATGTTCTGCTGAAACATTAAGCATAACCCAATGGCTTTCACTGGTTGCACAATCATCAACGTAAGATTTACTTTTTTGGTCCTTAAATGACAAAGGGTTGTTCATGTCCCTGACCTACTAGTATGAGGTATCACATGATACCATTATGAGTAAACGGTGAATCTTTGATTCTAGACTGCAACTTACTCTATGATACGAAAGTTCAAACCACTTCTTTTTTATGAGTTAAATTATTTATGATTCATGTTGATTCCACCTCAGCGTGACTGAAACAATCCATTATTTCCTTTATCTTCTTAATATAAAACTTACGATTCAATGTGTGATACCACATAATGATAAAAGTTTGAAACTCTATGCCGATGGTTAGTCTATGTACCGTAGGCTATCACATATACCAACCCATTCTTGCCATTATATTTTTCTTTAAATATTTATGATTTAGCGTAATGTACCACACGCTGATGAGAGCTTGACAAATTTATGCTGATGGTTAAGCTAAAACACCACAACTTATCACACGCATCATACCACTCTTGCCCATTTTCTTCTAATAAAAGTGATTAATGAGTTAGCGTATGAAACCACACGTTGATGAAATCTCGCAATACTATGTTAATGATTGGTAGCTCAAACCCATACTATCAGGAGACATCACAATCATATACTAGACTACAAAGATGCATCTCTGATACTCTTCTCCAGTTCCATTTTCCCGCTGATGTCAAAAAGGGGGAGAATAATCTTGCCAAGCTAAAGAAACTACTGGATGTTTAGGAAAGCACAATCTAAGGGGGAGCATTCGTTAACTCTATCATTTGTTGGCTGAAGAAACTACTGGATGTTTAGCCAAGCACAATCTAGGGGGCATTCGTTAACTCTATCATCTTCTGCTTGATCATCATGAGAAGTCATTCATCTTCTCAGGGGGAGCATTCGTTAACGTTGAAGAGTTAAAACTTCATTCATATTCTCAGGGGGAGCACGAGCTAAAAAATTCATTGAAGATTAGTTTTGACATCATCAGATAGGGGGATATTATAAGGTCACACCTTATGATCTGATGAGTCAAACATTCTACACATCTGTCAACGTCAGCGTCTTCTCAACTATCAGTGCCAGTGTATCAAGCTTATCAGCGTCAGCACATGGTATAGTTATTCTATGTAATCGTTTGTATATTAGGTAATTATAAAGATAAGTATAGAATAGATAACAAATCCGGTATTTTTGTTATGAAGATCGGCTCTTAGTATAGATGAGATACGATCCCTTAAATCATTTTAGTTTTATAGAATACAAAGATCTTTGTAGTTTTATAGAATACATTTCTTTGGGTTTTTCACTTAATGCTTTAGGCATTTTAAATCCTTCAAGGATTTTCATATAGATATCACTATCAAGTGATCCATACAAGTAAGCTGTAACAACATCCATAAGACGCATCTCTAAAATTTTAGAGACTGTCAAGCTTATTAAATATCTAAAGTGGTTGCATCCATTACCGGTGAATAAGTTTCCTCATAATCAATTCCAGGTCTTTGTGAGAAACCTTGAGCAACAAGCCTGGCCTTGTATCTTACAATTTCATCTTTCTCATTTCTTTTTCGTACGAAGATCCATCTTTACCCTTATGGTTTCACAATTTCAGGCGTGAGGATAATGGTCCCAAAAACATTTCTCTTGTTAAGAGAATTTAACTCAACTTGCATAGCCTCCTTCCATTTAGCCCAATCATTTATTCTTTGACATTTAATGGCAGATTGTGGTTCGGGATCATCATTCATAATATCACATGCAACTGAATAAGAAAATATTGCACTTATATTGTTAGTTTCATTTTGGTCACATATTCTATTCGCTTGACCATAATTTAGTGCAACATCCTCCTTTCCTAGGGGAATTTTGATAATTTGTGTTTCTCCAGAAACACTTTCCTCATGATCTAGTGCATTTTCTACTCCTCTTCTTTTTCGTGGGTTCTTGTCCTTAGAACCAAATGGCATTCCATGCTTCAGACATGTTTTAGACTCTTGAGTGACTTTATCATCAGATTGTCCATGTGGAATTTCAATTCGAGCTGGAACATTGACAACTGGTATATATGATTTAGTCACCCTTTTTATGTCAGTAAATGCATCAGGTGGTTGATCTGCCATTTCTTGGAAATGCATTATCTTTTGAACTTCCATTTCATATTGTTTTGTCCGAGGGTCAAGATATGATAAAGAAGGCTCATGCCATGAAACATCCTTTTCTAGAATCTTCTTTTCTCCCCCTAATGATGGGTTGCCTCATCAAATTGGCAATCAGCTAGGCGTGTTGTAAAAACATCACTTGTTAATGGTTCAAGATATCTTATAATAGAGACTGGTTCATAACCAACATATATTACCAACCTTCTTTGAGGACCCATTTTTGTCCATTGTGGTGGTGCAATGGGGACATATACTACACACCCAAAAATTATCAAATGAGATATATTTTGCTCTTGACCAAAAGAAAGTTGTAGGGTAGAATATACATGATATGAACTTGGTCTCATGCATATCAATGATCCAGCATGTAAGATTACATGGCCCCAAATAGTAACAACAAGTTTGGTCCTCATTATCAATGGTCTATCTATTAGTTGGAGACGTTTGATCAGTGATTCAACTAAACCATTTTGTGTGTGTACATGAGCAACTAGATACTCAACAATAATTCCTACAGACATACAATAGTCATTAAATGTTTGTGAAGTAAATTCACCAGCATTATCAAGTCTCACTCTTTTGATAGTATAATCAGGGAAATGTGCCCTTAATTTAATAATTTGAGCAAGAAACTTTGAAAATGCCATATTACGAGTTGATAATAGGAAAACATGAGACCATTTGTTGGATGCATCTATTAAGACCATAAAGTATCTAAATGGTCCAGATGGTGGATGAATCGGTCCACATATATCACCTTGAATTCTTTCTAGAAATCTATATGACTCCCTTTCAACTTTCATTGGAGAATGTTTTATAATTAACTTTCCAAGGGAACAAGATGTACATGGCCTTATGTCGTTGTATTGAGGGAGATTTTGGTCCTTCAATGGGTGCCCATGCGTGTTCTCAGTTATCCTCCGCATCATTGTTAATCATGGGTGGCCCAACCTATCATGCCATAAACTGAATGTCTCAGGATCAAAATGTTTACCTTTGATTACCATATTTGATTCAATCATATGTATATATGTATAATGCAGACCATAATCAAGTGTTGGTACTTTTTCAAGCATATGGTTTTTGTCTAAAATATACATATTTTTCTTATTTTCAATGGTCACAAATTTTGTGTCATATCCTTTGAAATATATGTCATTGAAACTTAGTAAGTTTCTATTAAACTTTGGGGAAAATAAGGCATTTTCTATACAAAAGCTTGTACCATTTGGTAATATAAATTGAGCTTTTCCAGTTCCCTCTATCAAGTCTGCAGGACCTGATATTGTATGTATGATTGTTTTTGTTGGTACTAATTTTGAAAAATATTTCTTTGATTTCAGAATAGTATGTGTACTACCACTATCTGGTATACAAAGATCTCCAACCTTTTCTTGGTGTTGTTCTCCAGTTGGACTCATATTATACTTCACATATGAAAGAAATAATAAGTGAATAAACATGATCGTAATAATTATTATAAAGAAATTTCATTTATTGTAGGAAAGACATTACATGAAAAAAAATGAAGGGCAAACAGACTTACTAGAACAATAGTAGAAATTTTTAGTTTATGTCTTCCATGTCATTACAGAAATCAACAAAAGTTAGTGGAGTGCATTCAACATTATCAATGAGGTTTGCTTCTTTTCCTTTTCCTTTAATGGACTCTTGATAAAGTTGACAAAGATGTGCAGGTGTGCGACATGTCCTTGACCAATGGCCTATGCTACCACATCTATATCATGAACCATCAGATTTTTGTGAGGTCCCAGTATCATGCATTGCCACTTTGGCCTTGTCTTGTGTACGAACATTTTTTCTTTGTGAATATTGGTAATTAATCCTTTTCTGGCCATGACCACGATTATTACTTTGTCGACGACCATAATTATGGTTCTCATTTTGGCTTTGGTTTCGATTATTATAGCAACGTCCTCGTCCTCGACCATGACCACTCCCTCGTCCACGTGTATTGTTTCGATGAGTATCAGTATTTCATCAAGAGCTCATTGTTTTTCTCTACAACAAGCAGGCATGCATTAAGTTCAAAATATCGTGTGAACTTTTGCAATAGATATTGTTGCATCAAGTTAATGTTTATTGCATGAAACGTGGAGTAAGTTTTCTCCAATATATCTTCATCAGTAACTTCTTGTCCACAATACTTGAGTTATGAACATATTCTAAACAAAACAAAGTTGTATTCATTTACCTGCTTGAAGTCTTGAAACCTTAGTGTTCTCCATTCATCTCAAGTAGTTGGAAGTATAACTTCCTTTTGATGATCAAATCTTTCTTTCAAAATATTCTAGAGAATACTTGGATCAGTAACATCAAGATATTCAAATCTCAACATTTCATCAATATGTTTACGAAGGAAAACTTGTGCTTTTGTCTTGTCTTGTGCCAAGCTATAACATCCCGACTCCCAGGTATGAGATTTATAGCTTAAAAGGCAAATTCCCCTTTGGAACTCGTCGCGTTGATGGGCTCAACTCGACATGTTGGAAGCTCTTGGGCCGTGCATATTTTTGGACCAACTCGACGAGTTGTTGAGCAAAACTCGACGAGTTGTTGAGGAAAACTCGACGAGTTGGTGGCTGATTATGTAACCCGAATTTTTAGGGTGTTGCACCATATTTAAAGGCCTTATGGCCTTTGTATGGCCTCTTTATCCGCCCCCTCTGTCCGGAGAAATCCTAATTCGTGCATTCTCTCTCTTTTTGTGTGTGTGTGAGCTTGAAAAGTGAATTTTTGGTGATCTTTTGAAGGAGCTTGGAGTTTGAAGAGGTTTGATTGAGAGGAAGGCTGTAGATCCGAAATCTTCTTTGTTGTTGCAAACCATTTTGAGGTATAAAGTCGATACCTTGGTCATTTATTGCTTAGATCTTCCCCTTGGAAGTTTATTGTCATTTTTGGCTAATATTGGAGTCATTCTTGGGTTTGGGCATTTCTTGAAGTTGCCACTTCAGATCTGGATGCTTTGTGGCCTCTTTGGGCTTAAAGCTTCAAGCTTTATCATGTTATAGGCCCTGTTTCATGCTTTAGGCCCTTGTTAAGCCTTCTTTGAGTGTTTTAGACTCTTTATGTTATGCATGGACGTAAAGTTAGCAACTTTACGTGGCTTTCCAACTCTTGGGTTCCAGATCTGCATTCTTGAGCGTTGGAAGGGACGAAAAAGGACTGAATGAGTTAAGTTGGGAAAACTCAACGAGTTGTCCTGACAACTCGGCGAGTTGGCTCGAGTTTTCCCGCTAATTTGGATATTGTAGGAACTCGAGGAGTTGTGTCGATAACTCGGCGAGTTGGCTCGGGTTTTCTCCGTTTCTCTAAGTACTAAAGGAACTCGACGAGTTGGTAGGTGCACTCGATGAGTTGGGTCAACATGGACTGTCGACCTTGACTTTGACCATGGTTGACCAAGTTTGACTTAGAGGGCATTTTGGGTATTTGAGGTTTTGATGGGTTGGTCATGCTGGTTGTAGGCTTTGAGTCGGGAGCTAGGATTCGGAGTTAGATCTTATCAGTTCAGCTGCTTGTGAGGTGAGTGTTCCTCACTATACTTGTTGGGTCGAAGGCACCAAAGCCGACCTTTAAGATTGTTATCCCGATTATTGCATGTGTGAGTATTGTAGTGATCTGTTAGATCTGTATCCTGATAATAGGATGATGCTATACTTAGTGATCTGTAAGATCTGTCTGTTTACATGATTGTCTGGTTATATGTTTAATTGTTATGTATATGTCGACATGTTATGTGTGGGTGGGTTGAGGCGGACCTGCTTTGTGCTGAAGGCCAACAGACCCAGGGCGTCCTGGATAGACTGAAGGCCAGTGGGGCGTACCAGTCAGGCCGAAGGCCCGGAGAACATTCCAGATAGGCTGAAAGCCCAATGTGGCGTACCAGTCATGCTTTAGGTTCTGTGTGCGTACCAGATAGACTGTAGGCCAGTGGGGGCGTTCTAGTCACGTTGAAGGCTCTGAATGCATGTTGTTTGTGATATTATTCTAGTTTTGGTATTATGATTGGTATTTTGGGGGAAACTCACTAAGCTTCTGATGGGTATTGAGCAAAAGAACATTCCTATGTGCACATGCAAAACCCTAAATCTTTAGATCTAGGTTTCTCTACTGTACATTGTGACAACCGTCAATTTCTCGTCAAGTCAAAGTCAACGAGTGAAACCGGTAAACTCAACTAGTGCTTGCATGATAGGACTTACTCTATGTTTACTCATGTACAACTCTCTATTTTAATACAAATATCACTCGGAAGTTTCATATGTTCAAAAATTCCAAACCCTAACCAGGGTGAGTGATGTAACGACTCTATAAAGTACTATTATGTACCCTTCGGGGGCATAAAACACTCATAAAGAGGCATAATGGGGTTTACAAACCTTGCATTACGGGGCCAAACACTAACAAAGGTCACAAACAAAGTCTCTCTCATTCTCTCAATCTATCTCTCTTTCTCTCCCAAATCTTTCCCAAATATCTCTTTGTATCTCAAATCTCTCCCATATCTCTCCCAAATCTCTCTCAACTTTTTATAAACATCTGTACTATCCCAACCCCTTCTGTTGTTGAAAACAACTCAAAACCAAAGGAGAAAAACCAAAAGGGACCCTCTTGGTCCGGAACCCTCTTGAATCGGAACACCTACTCCTGACTCCGGACGAACGCTCCTGACTCCGGACGAACGCTCCTGACACTCTCAACGAAACGCTCCTGACACTCCGGACGAACGCTCCTGACATCCGGACACTCCTGACTCTGGACGAACACTCCTGACTCTGGACGAACGCTCCTGACATCCGGACACTCCTGACACTCCGGACGAACGCTCCTGACTCCGGACGAATGCTCCTGACACTCCGGACTAACGCTCCTTACATCCGCACACTCTTGACACTCCGGACGAACATTCCTGACTCCAAATTGTGCTGATTCGACTCCGAAACTTGAAGGCCAACTTCGAAACTCATCTTTTTGCTTCGGAAATGACTTCTTGACCCCGGAACCCTCGCAGATCCGAACCCCATTTCGGATTTTGACCATTCCGGACCCTTTTTGCAATTTTAGGAGTCTTTGACGTCGGGAACTTCCTCAAACTCACATTTTTCATGACTTAAACCCTCTAAACTCCTATTCTATGCCAAACTTGAAGAGATAGATCACATTTTCATAGTATAACGTCTAAGGCTCACATTATTTTATTCATAAGATAATCACCCACTCTAAGTCACTATTCACACTTTACCTAGTCAAATTATTGTCCTTTTTCAACTCATCCCAACACTCCATCAGAATTTCCTTAACCAAATCCACCCAAGAGATCTTATTCCTCACCTTCAAAGTCTCACTTGCCTTCTCCAAAAACACGCTTTTCCCTCTCACTCTCTTTCTCAGTCACGATCTTCTTGGCAAGAAGCATTCAGGAGATTTCCTCCATTCTAGGTAAGATCCTTCATCAAGCTCCTAAATACTCTACATTTTTCTCACAAAGCATGAATCATTCACACAAATATCGACATATTTGTTCCTAGGATCTTCAAATCTTCAAGCATCTCTCAAGCGTCTTGACTTGAAACTCTCCTTCTTCAACTTACCACCTCAAGGAATCACTCAAGGTGAGTTCATACCCCTATCTTTTCATGTTTTCTTCAAGTTTAATGGGGAGAATACAAGTTACAACACCAGACATAAACTAACTCAACCATCAGCTTTCAACAGAAAAGTTAGGGTCCATTCACGAACTGTTTTGACCATCTTAAACATAATATTTTTCAAAACCGTTCAATATGAACATAGTTCAGGTTTATACCTTTCAAATGACTACTTGCACACGTTCATACTATTTTTCTACAATTTATGGAGATTTTTACAAAACTGCCTATCATTTCATAAAAGATTTCGGACCAGTCTGTGAAGATGGACATTTTCGCACTAGTTAGACACCACTAAAAATCATAATAATAATTATGAACAAACTAGACACATTTTCTGAACTTCTTGAGTTTATGGATTTAGTTTTCGACTTACGTAAATTTTTCTGTGATTTTTATAAAATCAGTGACAGAAAGGTTAAAACTAGCAAAAACAGTTGACAAGTTTATTAACACTTTGTAACATGTTGAGCAAAGTGTATACCAATAATAGCTACATCTTGATTGTATTTCATGTTAGTTTACTTGCATGAAACAAAATTAATCATTCATCATGAGGGTTTTCATTCACTACAAACATATATGATAAACTATAATAGGTATAGTTTATGGTTCGCTACACTACAAACTCACTATGAAAGGTTCCGTTTACACTAAAAATAGAGTTTTTCACTCACACTACACGTAAACTCGTTAAATCAGGTTGTGAGGCACTACTTCATGGTACTCTTAGAGTACTGGTTAAAATCATGTAGTTATAATTAGAGTCTCTTGTAGGGAGAGCGTGATACTTGTATATAGATCTTTATTGGGATTGACAACCCACACCTAAGCTGCTTGCAACAGCTAGACCGGCAGGTCTTGGGTGACAAATGTCTTAACAATCCGATGCCTGAAGAATGTCATCACAGGTCACTATGTCAATAGTATGGTTATAATAACTCACATGGGGAAATAACGACACATATAGTTTACGGGAATTTCTACGTTCAAAAGGGGTTTTATTTATTTAAAACTGCATACACTATTATAAGTATGGAAAATACTTATACATTTTGGTTTTTGAGTCTTAAGACTGCAACTCGTTTTATAAGGAAAATATTGGATTTTTCTTGAACATACACTACATTTACAAAGAAAGGTTTTCAAATCTATATACAAAAGCTTATGCACTCACCAACTTAATTGTTGACGCTCTTTCAAAATTACTTGTATTCTCAGGTAATCAATAAAAACCGGTGACTACCAGCTTTTGAGGATGGAACGCTACAACGTTAGACAATCCATTTTATCATTATATTGTAATCGATTTTGAAACATGTAACTCATGAAACCATGTAACTTTCTCGATTATATTTATGATGGTTGTATCTACTTTGATCACTATTATACTCGTTGTTATGATACTATACATGAAGTCCTCCACCCTCAGACGTTTCCGCCATCCTTGGTCTGGGGGTGTGACAGATTGGTGTCAACCCATTGTTTATAGTGAAATTCAAGACTAAGGTACTCTCCACCTCGATCGGATCGAAGCATCTTGATTTTCCTGCCCAACTGATTCTCCACTTCCTGCTTAAACTCTTTGAACTTTTCAAAGGTTTATGACTTGTGCTTGATTAAGTAGATATACCCATATCTGCTATAATCATCGGTGAAAGTCACATAGAATCAGCTCGCATCCCTTGTGGTTGATCTAAAGGGCCCACACATATCGGTGTGTATGAGATCCAATAAACACTCACCCCTTTCACAAGTACCAGTGAAGGGTGACTTGGTCATCTATCCAAGTAAACAAGACTCGCACACGTCATCGTCCCTAAGGTCGAATGACTCCAACACTCCACCCTTTTGGAGTTGGGCTATGCGTTTCTTGTTGACATGTCCAAGACGACAATGCCACAAGCATGCTTTGTCCAAACTATTGGAAGAGTCAAAACACAACACATCATTTCCTAAATTGTCTACAACCATCACAGTTTCATATATTCCATTACAAGGTAATGCTTCAAAATAGAAAACACCATTAAGAAAAGCATTAATAGAACCTTTTTCATTATCAAACGAAAATCTAAATCCTTGTTTATATAAACCATGAAAAGAAATGATGTTTCTTGCCATTTCTGGAGAATAACAACAATTATTCAACTCTAGTCCTAACCCACTACTAGGCACTAAAGACTAAACTCTAATCTTGGTGACAGGCGACGATCTTCTGTCCCACATGATCAAATTTATATTCCCATGCTCCACATCCCTATTTCTTCTTAGGCCCTACAAATCAGAACAAATGTGAAACCACATCCTATATCAAGTACCCAAGAAATAGCATGCGATGAGTTGTTAGATTGCAAGTACTTCGGGCGACTTCGTTTTCAATGCCCCTTCTCATGGCAGTAGTAGCACTCTGCATCCTTCGGGTTGGAGGTGGGTGCAGCGGGACCAGCCTTGGTTCCACTGGAAGAGGAGCCATCATGGGACTTTCCCTTATGGTGGTTCTTGGAAGGAGCCTTCATCTTCTTACCCTTCTCCTGCCCAATAGCCAAGACGGGGGCAGCAATAAGATTTGATGCAATAGATGTATCCTTGAGGTTGCTCTCAGCAGTCCGCAACAACCTTTTGAAGCTTGCTCAACGTGATTGTTAGGTGCATTTTGTGCAACTTTTTGCACACCTTTAGTCCCATTTCATGCATCTATTTAGCATAGTTGTTCTTCCTTTTTCTTGCATTTCATCATATTCATGTTAGTCTCTAGAACAACCTTATTTGCACACTTTCATGTATTTTTCAGGTAAACCGGAGCTTGGAATGCGCTTTGGGAGGTGTCGGGAAGCATTGGTAAAGATTTCGGGATGATCGGGCGAAGAACGAAAAAGTTGAAAAAAATCAAGTTGGGAGTCGGAGTCATAAGGGTACACGGGCCGTGTTGGATTTACACTACAAAATCAACACGGGCCGTGTTGACCAAAAATGAAAGCTGTTGACCAAGCTGAACACGGGCCGTGCCCTTTTTGCCCTATGCTGAACACGGGCCGTGTTCGACCCAAGAAAACTAACTTTTGGCAGTTTTCTATTTTTCATATTACGGAAAATTGGGTCATTTTGGGGGACACACAACATATCAGAGCATATTTTGATAAGGGAATTCGAAGGTTATTGCAAGGGATTGATCTAGAATCATTTGGAAACATTATTTCTAACATTTTGTAAGTTGTAATCACACATTTTTCCATCTTTTGTTCTTGTGATTTGTTCTTAATCATGTGTGGCTAAGAAACCCTAGTTTCTAGTTCTTGTTCAAAACATGTTGATTGCTTGACTTGAAGCATATGATTTGATGTTTGATTTGTGATTCTATTCTAGTGATTATGTTTTTGTTTAAACTAGAACCCTTAAATTTGATTTGTGTTTGATTGGCCACTTTCATGAATTGAATTTTTGTGCAGTTAATTAACTTTTAGGGCACCTAATCGTTCTATTAAGTTAATAATTGGTAACAAGCAATAAGTTTTCTTATTGTAAAACATATATCACATGTTTTCACACTTCCGAGCGTATGAGAAGAAATGAACATTGTTGGGAAGCTTGTTTAAAACTCAATGCAGTTTTTCAATACAATCTAAGAGCGTGTTTAGCTTGAATTAGTAAAGCTAGGTCTAGTCAAAGAGCGTGTTTTGGTTAGATAATTTGGCAAGCGAGAGGTGTTAGAGCGTGTTAATATCTTTCAGTACCAACTTAGAATAGCAATCTTGAATTACATCAAGTCATAATAAAGTTGAACAACAACATTGAGAACTAGAACTGGAAGCACTTTTACAACTTGTTTACAAATCTATTTCATTTTCTGCATGCTTCAAAGTTGATTGTTATTTTCATTGTTTGACCTTTACAAACGAAATCTCCCCTTTGTGACCAAAGTACCTTACGCAAAAAGGTATAGAATTTTGTCCCGTATCTCTGTGGTTCGACCCTGCTTGCCCTGTACTACCTTTTTAGCGCATTAAAGCAGAGTATTTGGAGTCTGTTGTACCCCTTTATTTGTTGGGCTTGACACGCCTAACAAATTGGCGTCGTTGCCGGGGACACGGTGTTACTAATTGTTTTATGCCAAGATCTTTTCGTACAGGTACGCCATTTCCATTTGACTCGGAGATAAAGAAGACTGCAAAGAAGCTAAGGAAGCAAGCCAAGCTTCGTAAGAAGCAACCGGGTTCCGGGACTTCTTCGTCATCTACTCCCCCGTTCATCAACATTTGGGAGGACATACCCCTCTCAAGTGTATCCGCATCAGAAACAGAAAGTCTCTCACTCTCATCACAACCATCCTCACCCAAAAATACCACTCCACCATCTTCACCTACCTATAATACCCCAAACACTATACCTACAGAAACTTCAACCACTACTCACACCATGGGAGATAACCATGGAGGAAATCCACCTCCAAACCCCCCACCCGAACAAACTCTCCGTCAATGGTCGAGGCAAGAGGTTACTCAACAACCTCTTTGCATCACATATCCAGCTGCCACAAACTTGGAACTAAAATCCGGGCTCATCCACTTACTCCCAACATTTAGAGGTCTGGAAAATGAAGATCCTCACAAGTTCCTCACTGAGTTCCATGTTATGTGTGTGGGCATGAAGCCACACAATGTCACGGAGGATCAAATCAAGCTTAGGGTATTCCCCTTTGTGGTGCAAGACGCAGCAAAAGACTGGCTCTATGACCTTCCACCGGGGACGGTTACCACTTGGGTAGATCTTGCACGACTCTTTTTGGACAAATACTTCCCGGAGATGAAAGCTTCAGCCCTACGGAGGGAAATCATGAGAATCAAACAACACAAGAGAGAAGCCTTTCATACATATTGGGAGAGGTTTAAAAAGCTTTGTGCCCGTTGTCCCAAGCATGGAATTACCGAGTACCAACTCCTCCAATATTTCATTGAAGGAATGACCCCAATGGAAAGAAGGCTTCTTAATGCTTCGAGTGGCGGATCTTTACCCGATAAGACTCCAACCGAAATCCGCAACTTAATCAAGAACATGGCTGAAGATTCTAAACATTCAAGCCATGATGAAGAATGGTACACGGATGCACCCCGAGGTGTAAAGGAAGTCCAGACTCCTCAAATTGAAGCTCAATTGTCCGAGCTTACGAAAGTGGTTATGATGCTAGCCAAAGATAAAGGTGTGCAGCCCACACCCCGCCCGTGCGGTATTTGCACTCAAGTGGGGCACCCAACCGATATGTGCCCTCAACTTCAAGATGAGGAATATGAAGAAGCAAAAGCCATGGGAGGCTATTCCGGATCAAATCAAAGGGGATATGAGCAGCCACGGGGTGATCAAAGATGGAGTAACAATCAAGGTTGGGGAGGACATCAACAGGAAAATTATCAACCAAGTCAACCACATCAATACCAACAAAGACCACCTTTTCCACCACAAAACTTTCAGCCAAGGCAGCCACAACACCCTCCTCAACAAGCGGGTTCATCAAATATGTCCTTAGAGGACATAGTGAAGAGTTTGGCAACTAGTACACAAGCTTTCCAACAAGAAACAAAAGCAAGCATAAAGAACTTAGAGAAACAAGTTTCACAGCTTGCTACTTCCGTAAGCAAACTAGAATCTCAAGGAAAGTTGCCTGCCCAAACTGAAGCAAACCCAAGGCACAACGTGTGTGCCATCACATTGAGAGGCGGAAAGAGCTATGATGATCCAAAAGTGTCGGTTGATCAAAAGGAGAAAGAGATAGAGGTGGAAGAAGCTATCAAAGAAGAGAAGGAGGAAGAGAAAACAATCGAAAAGAAGCCCTTCATCACTGAGTCTAAAGCCACACCTGCTCCATTTCCCGAAAGATTAAAGAGCACGAAGAACGAACGGGAGGAGAGTGAGATCATGCAAATGTTCAAGAGAGTTCAAATCAACATTCCACTCCTCGAGGCCATCAAGCAGGTACCTAGATATGCAAGGTTCCTTAAGGATCTTTGTGTATCTAAAAAGAAATTAAAAGGAAATCAAGTCGTAACAGTTGGGGAGCATATATCCGCGATTTTGCAAAAGAGGATGCCCCCGAAGTGCAAGGATCCCGGTGTCTCTACCGTGCCTTGCAAGTTGGGGAATCTTTATGTACCCCGAGCTATGCTTGATCTAGGTGCATCCGTAAATGTCCTACCATATTCTCTTTTCAAATCAATTGGTGTAGGAACATTGAGCAAAACCGGTATGATCATCCAACTTGCCGACCGGTCTTTGGTACATCCAAAAGGTGTATTGGAGGACGTGTTAGTGCAAGTTGATGAATTTGTTTTCCCAACCGATTTTTATGTCTTAGATATGGGAGATGATGACTCTCCAAGTTCAAGTTCCATACTTTTGGGTAGACCTTTTCTTAAAACTTCTAAAACAAAAATTGATGTCTACAACGGAACTTTAAGTATGGAATTTGATGGTGAAGTTATCAACTTCAATGTTCCTGAAGCAAAAAAGGTTCCTTCTGATGTTCAATATGTTAATTTTGTGAATATGATCCAGCCATTGGCTGAAAAGAGCTTAAACTCGACTAACCATGATTTTATGGAGTTAGTTTTGTCACAAAAACTAGACAGGGACAAAGCCAAGGAGATTGCAAAGGAGTTTGATATGAATAATGAGGTGATGAAGATTTTGGAGTTTATTGCTGACAAGAAGCATATGAGGACTGATGATATGAAACCCAAGCCACCTACCACCAAAGCCAAATTCCTTCCACCGGTGGAGCAAGCACAAGATTCGGGAGCAAAAACTCCACCGGACCCTTTAAAGCTAATACATGTCGAGAAGGAGAGCACTCAACCGGTCATCAACTCAAATAAACTATCGAAGAAGGAAGAGAGTGAGTTGATAACCCTGCTGAACAAATACCAAAAAACAATTGAGTGGACAATCTCTAATATTAAAGGGTTAAGTCCTTTTTGGTTTATGCGCAAAAAGAAAGCCAAAGGAAGGTTGAAGGTTCCGTTGAAGGAGGTGGCAAGAAGATTGATGTGTTGGAGAGGCCCACATACTTAGAACGAAGCATATTCGGGGGCAACGTCGAGCCAACGACTTAAAACAAGGGCGGCTAACCGGGAGGCAACCCGGGGGTATTTCTGTCTTTTATTTAAAAACAATTTCCATTTCTTTGAGTTTTTGGTTTTCAATGTTCCAAATGCATTTAAACATGATTTAAAATCACCAAACGGACCTTGGGATGCAAAAACATTTCATTTGATTGAGAGGGAAAATTTTTTGTTCAAAAAAAAAAAAAAAAAGTGGAAGTGGCAATCAGAAGTTTACACGGCCCGTGTAACTTTTGCCTTACAATGAACACGGGTCGTGTTCAATCAATAGTAAGTAATCTCGCAATTAGAGAGGTACACGGCCCGTGTTCCTCTTTCCTTACAATGAACACGGGTCGTGTTCATCAATGGCAAGAAAGCTCGCAGTCAGAGAGGTACACGGCCCGTGTCATTTTTCCTTTATGACCAACACGGGCCGTGTTCAGCCAAATCCCGCACATTTTATGCCCAACACGGGCCATGTGAATTTACTCTTATGCCCAACACGGGTCGTGTTCGCGCAGCCGAACCTGTGGGTTTTAATGCTAAAAATCGGGATTCTGCCTCATTCTTCCACACATTCATTCCCAAACACCCTCTCTCTCCCAAGAAAACCCCAAGGTCCGATTTTCATCAAAAATCCTTTGATTCTTCACGATTTTGGCTTAAATCTTCAAAGAGGTTTGATTTTCATCTTCCCCACTTCATCTCCTACATCTAATACACCATCTTCTTACACTTTCATGGTGGATTTGGGGGTTTTTGACAAACCCTAGGTCCGAAATTTTCTAAGAATTTTGGTGTTTTTGTGCTTAAATCTTCATCTAGGCAAGCTTGGGGAGGTTGAAGAAGGTGTTTCTCATCAACAACAACGCATTTCCACTAACGATTCGGTAAAATCTTTCCAACTCTTCACTTGTGGATTTTGTGTTTGTATGGTCAAATTGCATTCATTTTGGTCGTATTGGACTTGACAATCACTTAGAAACCACCAAGAACCGAATTTCCCGCGAAATTTTGGTGGTCAAATTCGTGTTGACTGGACCCGTCAACAGTTGACTTTTTGACCCGTTGACCAGTTGACTTTTTGATTTTAACCCAAATTTTGCATATGGAAGGTGAGAGTTCTAAACGACCTCGGAACACCAAATCGTCGGTCCGCCGTCGTAGGTCCCCGTCACCCCCACCTTCATCTCCACCCAATCCGGCATATTGTGGCGTAGTTTGTCGTGGCCCAATTCAAGCCGCCAAACTTGAGGCCTTTCTCCAACGCGCGCACACCACCCAACAATTCGCGCATGTGCCCTCCCTCCGTGAGTTGCACATCTACAACCAAGTCCACACACTGTTCCGGAACATTGGATGGCATGGGTTGTTTAAGGTCCACGAACTCAGCTATAAAGTTCCAACTGTCGAGTTCTTATCTTCAGTCGATTTGGACCACGGTGTCCTAAGCTTCCGGCTTATGAACCAAGACTATGCCTTGTCCTTAAGACCAAATCAATGCCATAGTTGGGGCCCCCACAGAAAACACCTTTGGCCCCAATGACCCAATCCCAGGATACAGTGATCTTACGTGGTGGACCGACCTGACGCGTCAGCTCCCCTATGTCTCAAGTTCTGCTAAGGCCTCATCTCTCATCCACCCTGTGATGAAAGTGGCCCACAGGATGGTTGCTTCACTTTTCGTCCCTAGAGAAGAAAGAAGCATCATTAGCGCCCTTGAGCTCAAAATACTCTATGCGATGGCCCACCCGGATGATAATCTCATTCCTCACTATGGCTAATTCCTTTGTAACAAACTCACCCGCCTCAGCACATCACGGTCCGGCAAAATATCTTGTGGTGGCATTGTCAGTTTATTGGCAAAAAGTGCTCCAGTTCGGGCCCCATACCCCGGAACTCACCAACCCCTGCCCGGTGAGACCTACCTGACCACGGGAGTTCTAAAATCTATGAGAATGTTCCGGGAGGAGGACGGGAACCATAATTGGACCGTGGGTCAAAACCACGATCCAAGGCTCCTCATCACCCCGGAGAACAAAGACATCCTTGCCCTCAGGCGTCCTAACAATTTCACCGACTGGCAAATCAAGCCATATCTCTTCCCCGGAACCTTCACGGAAGAGGAAGAGGAGGAAGATGAGGAGAGTGACGGGGCGATACCACAAAACTCCCCTCCCATGGATGGTGCTACCTCATCTCATTATGCTGGATACCCATCATATCACCATCAATATTTGGATCAATTCCAATCGATCCATACCCGCCTCGACACTTACCATCAAGATGTCACGAACCTAGCCCACAATTTTTCCGCCTTCACCACTCAATACGCTCGAGACCAAGAGCGTCAGCGCAAACATGAGGAGGACTTTTGGGCTTGGACCCAAAATCCCAACTATTATCCTCCTCCTCCTCCACAATAGGTTGTTCCGCCCTCTCCAAGCATCGAGGACGATGCTTATATTTAAGCTTGGGGAGGGGTAGAGTTGTACATTAGGTGCATTTTCATCATGTTGCATTTTCATGTTCACATCCATATTCATGCATGCATTGTCTAAAAAAAAATAATAAAAATAAATAAAAATAAAACAAAAAAACAAAAAAAAACTCCTTTCTTATTTTCATTTCCTTGCATTCTGCATTTATAAAACCCAAAAATATTTTTCTTTCCATCATTTTCATACATTGTTAAAGAAAAAAAAACCTTTATACGAGATGATGACACTCTTTACATACAATATCTCCATGAAGTGGGAAATCGAGAGCTCAAATCAAAATGAAAAAAATACCGAAGCAACCGGATAGTTACCGGAAGTGTAGAATCAGCTGTCATAACTAGGGGACCCAAACACCGTAATTCGAACCCCTAGCCTTAGATGGTAAAAAGAAATTATATTGAAACGTTTTTTGGGCGGTAATAACAGCTTTAGGATGATTTGCTTCTGAATGTTTAAAAAGAATCTTTATCGGCAACTCTGGACCCACAGAACACGGACCTATTTGTTGACACGCGTCACCCTCGCGGTGACAGAGAGCTTAAGTATTAGATCCACACAGTCAAGAAAGAAGGAAGGGTACAACTGTCATATCTAGTACCCAAATCAGAATTTCAAGTGCTAAAACGAAGAAATCTCAAGAAATTCCAAAAATGAAGATTGAAGAATCCAAATTCAAAACGAAGTACAAATAAAAAGCCAATTCAAAGTCAAATCTGGCGAATGAAGAACTGTGTGATATGATACTTGTGGCTCTCGAAAAAGTGAAAGCATAGGAGCTGGGCCCCTTCGGGTGGGCTCACTGTTTCAGCGAAAGCTGATTCGCCGTGACGGGTTCTTAAGGATGCGTCGATTCTGATTCTTGGTCATCTATTCTTAAGGACATGAGATCCGAACTATGTTATTTTCGCCCATAAAGCTTAGTAAGGTATAAAGTTTTAATAAAACTAGGGTTGGATTATTGGGTTACACCGTTTCGGGTCTTCCTCACTTTGGGAGTATGTGATATATGGAAGGAAGTAGGATGGTTGCCTAGGTATTAATGATTGGAGCAATATTGATGTAAAGTCTAATCGTACTTATAAAGATTATTTACTTGTGCCTTAAATTTCTTTTTGATACATTTTGTTTCTTTAGTGCTTCTGTACATATTTTTTCTTGTCCTTTTTCATTGTTTGCATTGCATGCATTCATCCCTAGTCCTTAGAACCTTCCCGTCCCCTTTTGTTCTAAGTTTCTTTCTGTCATCTAGAAATCGTCCTGTTTTGTCTGTTTCTTGTTCTTTCTTGAGGACAAGAAAGGTCTAAGCTTGGGGAGATTTGTTAGGTGCATTTTGTGCACGTTTTTGCACACCTTTAGTCCCATTTCATGCATCTATTTAGCATAGTTGTTCTTCCTTTTTCTTGCATTTCATCATATTCATGTTAGTCTCTAGAACAACCTTATTTGCACACTTTCATGTATTTTTCAGGTAAACCGGAGCTTGGAATGCACTTTCGGAGGTGCCGGGAAGCATTGGTAAAGATTTCGGGATGATCGGGCGAAGAACGAAAAAGTTGAAAAAAATCAAGTTGGGAGTCGGAGTCAGAAGGGTACACGGGCCGTGTTGGATTTACACTGCAAAATCAACACGGGCCGTGTTGACCAAAAATGAAAGCTGTTGACAAAGCTGAACACGGGCCGTGCCCTTTTTGCCCTATGTTGAACACGGGCCGTGTTCGACCCAAGAAAACTAACTTTTGGCAGTTTTTCTATTTTTAATATTATGGAAAATTGGGTCATTTTGGGGGACACACAACATATCAGAGCATATTTTGAGAAGGGAATTCGAAGGTTATTGCAAGGGATTGATCTAGAATCATTTGGAAACATTATTTCTAACATTTTGTAAGTTGTAATCACACATTTTTCCATCTTTTGTTCTTGTGATTTGTTCTTAGTCATGTGTGGCTAAGAAACCCTAGTTTCTAGTTCTTGTTCAAAACATGTTGATTGCTTGACTTGAAGCATATGATTTGATGTTTGATTTGTGATTCTATTCTAGTGATTATGTTTTTGTTTAAACTAGAACCCTTAAATTTGATTTGTGTTTGATTGGCCACTTTCATGAATTGAATTTTTGTGCAGTTAATTAACTTTTAGGGCACCTAATCGTTCTATTAAGTTAATAATTGGTAACAAGCAATAAGTGTTCTTATTGTAAAACATATATCACATGTTTTCACACTTCCGAGCGTATGAGAAGAAATGAAAATTGTTGGGAAGCTTGTTTAAAACTCAATGCAGTTTTTCAATACAATCTAAGAGCGTGTTTAGGTTGAATTAGTAAAGCTAGGTCTAGTCAAAGAGCGTGTTTTGGTTAGATAATTTGGCAAGCGAGAGGTGTTAGAGCGTGTTAATATCTTTCAATACCAACTTAGAATAGCAATCTTGAATTACATCAAGTCATAATAAAGTTGAACAACAACATTGAGAACTAGAACTGGAAGCACTTTTACAACTTGTTTACAAATCTATTTCATTTTCTGCATGCTTCAAAGTTGATTGTTATTTTCATTGTTTGACCTTTACAAACAAAACCCCCCCTTTGTGACCAAAGTACCTTACGCAAAAAGGTATAGAATTTTGTCCCGTGTCTCTGTGGTTCGACCCTGCTTGCCGTGTACTACCTTTTTAGCGTATTAAAGCAGAGTATTTGGAGTCTGTTGTACCCCTTTATTTGTTGGGCTTGACACGCCTAACAGTGACCTCCTCTTTGTTCATGTGGTAGGTCATGCGGAACTGGTTGTAGCAAGGAGGTAAGGAGTGAAGAATTATGTCAATCGCCAGCTCCTCATTAAAGTCCACATTTAACTTCTGCAGGCGGTCAACATATATTTGCGTCTTCTGGAGATGAGCAGTGACAGACTCTCCGTCTCTCATCGTGGTCGTGATCATCGAAGTGATGATCTCGTACCTCTCCTGCCTCGCGCTTTGATGGTACCTATCCATCAAATCTTGATGCATCTCGTATGGGTAGAAGTCCTCGTAGGACTTCTGGAGTTATGCGGTCATGGTAGCGAGCATGATGCAATGGACTTTCGTAGCATCTCGCTCGTGGGTCTCATAAGCAGCAATCTCCTCGGGAGTAGCAGTCTCGAGGTTTATTTCCTTCAGCTCCTTATCGAGGACATACTCCTTGTCCTTGTAGCGGGTAACCATTCGTATGTTGCAGATCCAATCATTAAAATTGTTTTCGTCGAAGATTACCCTCCCACACAAATTCATGAGTGAGAACGAGCCGGAAGAGTTCGAGCCTTGAGCGTTGTTCGAGTTCGACATCTGAAAAGGAAAAGAGACAAAGTTTGATTAGATAAGAATCCCCAATTAAACACCCAAATGAGAAATTAGGGCTAGGATCCAACAACATTATTTACAACTTAAAAGAGGGATGCCGTAATTTAAATTGCAAATAATTTGAAGGTAAGTGAATGACGATTCAATAATTTCCACCATGAAAAACGAAAAAGAGTAAGTTTTAAATGTATTGAAACTCCTAGATCTTTTGAGATTCATTGAATTTTTCAATGGCATGTTTAAATCTCGATATGCCCTTCAAGTTTGTGACTGGGATACCGAGGATCACAAACAAGGTGTGAATAACTATGTGAATGTACTTGGTGCCCTCGATGTTACAGTCACCTAATCAATGTGCCGGTTAGCCACACACGCTCCATTGATCTATGACAAACAACAAGTCACCCTTTGCTACCTTTGCTTAGAACCAAATTAGTGTGCCGGTTAACCACACACGCTCCACTAACGTCTTAGCAAGGGTACAAAGCGTAATTCCATGGAATAGCATCAAATTCACATTTTTCCTAAAGTAACCAAGATTGAGAATTTTGTAAAAATATTTAGTTACTTTATTAATCATTATACTTTTAATGAGGGATTATGTTGCCCTATCCTACACGTTCGGCTAACGACCCTCCACCAATCAAGGAAGCGGTGGGTGAGAGTAGACACCCATTAAACGACCATTTTATAGGCCATAACCTTATACCCCCCTTATAGATCGGCTTCGTGAATGAGGCCTACTAACGGTAAGACTAGCATTTATCTTATACATATATAATAATTATTCTTATAATATTATAATAGTATAGGGTTGAATTTTAAACTTGTAAAATTTTAAGGTTTGGAATTTAATTATTTCAAAATTAAACTTTTAATAAAAAAAATTAAATTCCAAAACTTGAGGGCAAGTTTTGAAACATTTCAAAACTATCTAGATCAAAAATTCAAATAAACAATTAAACAATTAATTTGATGATTATCTAATTTTGACCTAGTCCAATTTCATGCAAGGTAATTGATCAAATAATTCAAATAATTAATATTTATCAAATAAGATAATAATTATCTAATTAAATGACCAAAATCTTTTATTTTGACAAAGATAATCATATACAATCAATAAAAATCGGGTTTTATTAATTAGAAACACTTATGGTAATTATCCCAAGTCAAAATAAGCAAAATCCCGAAATTTCCTCTGCCTGACTGTCCGACTCGCCGAGTCCCTTACTGGACTCGTCGAGTTCATACGACTTGGCGAGTCCTCTTTGGGACTCGACGAGGCTGTCAGGCAGAAGGCCAAAAAATCGAATTCAAGCAAAGAATAACTACACCATGCATCAAATACAATAGAAACCAAGCAAGGCTCTGATACTACTAATGGGTTTTTGAGCAAAAGAACATCCTATGTGCACATGCAAAACCCTAAAGCTTTGGATCTAGGTTTCTCTATTGTACATGAAAATTATCCAAAACTTGTAAACCCTAATCTAGCATACTATGAAAAATCGAGATCTATAATAAAACAAGTTTAGACGATACCTTTCAATAGTTGCAAGAATCTTCAATCTTCAAAAGCTTAATATCACAAGTGTAATACCTCTAATGGATTACAAACACCAAGGCAAGAATATGATTGAGAAGAGAGGAGGAGGAAGCACAATTTCGACTATAGTAACTCTAGGGTTTCTTCTTGTAGCCGAAAACTGTAGCCATGAGGTCCCTTAAATAGCTGAGCAACTAGGGTTTCAGTCAAAACCCTAATTGGATGACTTAGGCCCTAAGTAGCTCCAAGAATCTTCTGGAATAAGCCCCTTGGACGAAATTAGAGTGGGCTTCCACTCTAAATTTCGTCCCCCTTATTTCCAAAAGAATTCACAGCCCAAAATCAATTATCTTATAATTGACAGTTTCAGTCCCCCTTATTTAATTAATCTCTTTTAGTCACAAAATTAATTCTTAATTAATTCTTGACCAATATTAATTAAACTATATGATTTCTCTTTTAATATATTATTCATATAATATATTAATAAACCATAATAACCTCTCTCTCTCTCCACAAATCATCCTGTCCAGTTGCTTTGGTAAAGGCAACCCAAAAGGACCATGCACAACCGGGTCAAGTACATACCAAATATAGTTACGGGCTTAGACACTAATCCAACAGTTTCCCACTTGGATAAGTCTAGTAACTATAAATGTAAGTACGACTTCAGGATCCGATTAGCAATCGTAGCTCTCAAAGATGATGTTGAACTCTAATCTTATCAGTAACCCGTCCTTTAGATAAGGGATCGTATAGTCCTCTGTTCTAGATATCGTGCATATATTTACATGGAACATAGTCATACTTATTATCTAGCAGTTTGTTTCTCGATCTTTGATTTGTATGACATAAAACTTTATTGAACACATCAATTCAGTCCTGACCGGGCCCAACACATAAGTCAAACCAAATCATCGAGGGGCCCTGATATCGCTTTTACCCTCTTAGGATAAAAGGAACAGATAAACTTTGACTTATATGCATTTACTATTCACTCATCGAATCATGCACAACAATGCGTTTTATAACATCAAGTTATTGATGCGTTTGCGCATTATCAATGCATAACCAACTTGCAAACAATAAATCATATATCTAGGTTTAAAGACTATATGATATTATCGTCTTGCGATCACTCGTGATAAATTCCATGAAGTGATGCCAGCAAGCGTGGGTTTAATCCAATGCTCAAATGTTATTTATAAGCACTCATGAACGTTGCAGCAAACCTTTGCTATGTCTAATACACTTTAGACAGTCTACAACCCAATTCATGACAATATTCTTTCATACCTACTTCCAAAGTATAAGCGTCTGTGGACTGTTCGAATAATCTTATTATTCAGGAAGTCAAAACATGCAAATTGAAACAATATGTAAATAATTAACACAAGACAGTAACTTTACTTATAAATAATACCCCTTTATTTATTCATGAAATGTTAATTACAATTTATCTATTACATGTTTCTAAGCTATCTAATCTAAACTAATATCGTCCTTCAGCCCAATGCTCCTAGTGTGCTGCAAGTGCTTAACCCTACTCAGTCCCTTCGTATGGGGATCTGCTGGGTTATCTTCTGACGATACCCTCTTCACTACGAGGAGTATCTCTTCCACCCGATGTCTAATAAAGTGATATTTCCCGTCGATATGTCGGGATCTGCCATGATCCCTCGGTTCCTTGGTCAAGGCAACCGCACCTTGGTTATCACCGAAAATTTCCATAGGCTCCTTTATGGCTGGAACAACTCCAAGGTCTCCGATGAATTTCTTCAACCATATTGCCTCCTTTGACGCTTCTCTCGCTGCAATGTAGTCTGATTCACACGTTGAATCAACTACGGTCTCCTGTTTGGAACTTTTCCAAGTCATTGCTCCTCCATTTAGGGTAAAGACCCAGCCTGACCGAGATCGATAATTATCTCGGTTTTTCTGAAATCAGGCGTCGCTATACCCTTGCACCCTTAAGTCATCACTCCCACCGAGGACTAGAAACCATTCCTTGGTCCTCCGAAGGTACTTAAGAATATTCTTAACTGCGGTCCAATGTGCTTTACCAGGGTTCCCTTGATATCTGCTGACCATGCTCAAAGCGAAGGCCACATCAGGGCGAGTACAAGTCATATCATACATGATCGAGCCAACTGCGGAAGCGTAAGGTACTCGACTCATTTCTGCTATCTCGGCCTCGTTACTCAGACTTTGAGTCTTACTCAACTTGGTATTGCTTTGGATTGGTAACTCCCCTTTCTTGGAATTCTCCATACTAAAACGCTTTAGTACCTTTTCCAAGTAAGTATTCTGACTAAGTTCTATTAGTCTTTTACTCTTGTTTCTCACTATCCTTATTCCCAGAATATAGGCAGCCTCTCCGAGGTCCTTCATAGCGAAACACTTCATAAGCCAGGACTTAACCTCCTGCAGGGTCAGGATGTCGTTTCCTATGAGTAGTATGTCATCGACATACAATACGAGGAAGCTAACTATACTCCCACTGGCTTTGACATATACACATGACTCATCCTCGCTTCGCAGGAAGCCAAACTCTTTGACTTTCTCGTCGAAACAAAGATGTCATCTGCGAGATGCTTGTTTCAATCCATAAATGGATTTCTCAAGCTTACACACTCTAGTGGGATGCTTTGCATCGACAAAACCCTCTGGATGACTCATGCTTCGTCGAGTTCATCCGACTCGACGAGTCCTCTTTGGGACTCGACGAGTCTGTCAGGCAGAAGGCCAAAAAATCGAATTCAAGCAAAGAATAACTACACCATGCATCAAATACAATCGAAACCAAGCAAGGCTCTGATACCACTGATGGGTTTTGAGCAAAAGAACATTCCTATGTGCACATGCAAAACCCTAAAGCTTTGGATATAGGTTTCTCTGTTGTACATGAAAATTTATCCAAAGCTTACAAACCCTAGATCTAGCATACAAAATCTGAAATTAACAACTAAAACAAGTTTAGATGATTACCTTTCACAAGTAGCAAGAATCTTCAACTTCAAGAGCTTAGTATCACAATTGTAATACCTCTAACGGCTTACAAACACCAAGGCAAGAAGATGATCTAGAAGAGAGGGAATGGAGGCTCTAAAATTCGGCTCTAGGACTCTTGGAACAAGTGGGAGCCGATTTTAAATGCCCTAGGGGTCCTTAAATAGCTGAGCTGCTAGGGTTTCAGTCAAAACCCTAATTGGATAGCTTAGGCCCTAAGCAGCCCCAATAACCTTCTGGAATAGTTGGGCTTCCACTCTAAATTCGTCCCCCCTTATATCCATAAGGACCTACAGCCCAAATCCAATTATCTTATAATTGGCAATACTAGTCCCCTTTATTTAATTAATCTCTTTTAGCCACAAAATTAATTCTTAATTAATTCTTGACCAATATTAATTAAACAATATGATTTTTCTTTTAATATATTATTCTTATAATATATTAATAAACCATAATATCCTCTCTCTCCATAAATCATCCAGTCCAGTTGCTTTGGTGAAGGCAACCCAAAAGGACCATGGTACAACCGGGTCAAGTACATACCAAATATAGTTATGGACTTAGACACTAATCCAACAGCTTCGGGCTTACAGTTTTGGATTATGTTTCAGGTAATTCTTAATATTGCGGGAAGGCAAATACGTGAACGTGCACCTCCTCATATTTGTTTTATGATTTATGGGATTTCTCTGATGTTGAGCTATTTTAAAAACAATTTGTAACGAATGATGGTTTTTGGATTTATTTAAAAGTTTTAAAATTTTCAAAATTTTATGGATGTTAGACAAGCAATTATTAAATTCATATATAACATTTGAGATTCCCATGGATTCAATATGCATTTTTACATTTATCATCCATGACATATAGTTTTTCCCATTAACTTTAAGTGCTCCAAACTCGAGTTTTGCAATGTTGGACGTATTGTAACTATAAATTTTAAACAAAACAAAAAATGAAAATTTGTGACAACCGTCTTTTGGTCAAACAAAGTCAACAAAAGTCAACCAGGTCAACTCAACTCGTATTAGAATTTTAGGAGAAATGTAATATCCCCTAATGTTTCTAATGTACTATAGGCAAGTTATAATACGAAGTACCTCTCTTATTGCAAATTATTAAATATAAACCCTAATTAGGGTTAGTAACGTAAAAATTCGATAATTCAATTATATATTATTTAGGTATAAATAATATTCATAACACAATGTAGTTGAGTTTATAAACTTTATGCTACATAAAAAGTTCATAACAAAGGTCACATATTCAGATTTTTTTGGTGAATTCGTCACCAAATGCGACAAATTCTTTACCCGGCTTAAACACTCAAACTTTAACGAAAAGAATTAGGAATCATCCTAACTCTCGTGGAATGTGTAATTATTTTTTATGATAATGATTTTTATAATAATTTGAATTTGGATTATTCAAATTAAGTAATTATACATCATTTTTACCACAATTTTTATAAAATCACCAACTCTTATAAAAATTACCCATTATTTTTATACAAATAAACTAAAAGACCACATTTGTCTTATATGATTATTACTCCCTTTTATAAAGTATTATTATTAAATTAAAAGAGTCATACTTGAATATTAAATTCAAGAAACTATAGCATGCCCCCATACCCCCCCCCCCCTCATCCCATCTTCTTTATTTTGTTCATCTCCTTCCTCAAGAACAAGCTCTCTCTCTCTCTCTCAAGATTAATTTCCATATGTTGGTTCTAGATCTTTTGGTAAGTTTTTCCTTACTAATCTAGTGATTATATATATATATATATATATATATATATATATATATATATATATATATATATATATATATATATACTAGTTTTGTTACAATTACACATATTAATATGTGTTAATATCCATAGGATCTTTCAATCTTCAAGTGTTCTTAACTTGAAATCTTTCATCTTCACCTCTTTATCCACCAAGAAACACACTCAAAGTGAGTTCATACCCCTCATTTTCATCTTTATCCAAGTTTTAGGGGAGGGGGGGGGGAGGGGAATACAAGTAAACTTGTATAATTGTACAAGTTGTTATACATGCTTTATTTTCATGTTGTGTAAAAATGTTATCTACATGAAATAACGTTATTACCTAGTATTATGAACATTTATGTGTGGTATGTTGTTTAAAATACAAATCTTTGAAAAATGAGTATAAACATGCTATATGTTCTTAAGAAAAAGACATAAAAACAAAACTATAAAAACTATGACTTTTTTATGAACATAATATGACTTTTCTAACAAAAATGGTTATAACCAATTTATTACACCATTTTTGTGGGATATAAATCAAAATATGTTATTTTGGACATATGATATGATACTAGTTATAAGTACCAAGGATTTTGTTTTTACAAAAAAGGAAAACCTAAAAATCCATCATTTTTGTGTAAAAAAAAAGAATTTAGGGTTTTTTAACAAAAATGGTACCATTTCCGTGAGACTTGACCTAAATATGTTGTTTTAAACATGTAAGGATAACTTGACTTAAACGTCACAAAAAGGTAACGATAAATTTTACAAAGTTAATAATTCAATATTTACCGTTTGGTGACGTAAAGAAAGTCAAAAACTAGAAAACTGACTTTATCGTACTAAAAGTTCATATACTTGTGTTAGATGTATAATATATGTTATTTAGGAACATCTTAACATGTTAATATATATATATATATATATATATATATATATATATATATATATATATATATATATATATATATATATATATATATATATATATATATATATAGAAGTAGGTTCATGCGAAAACATAAATATCTTGCAAAAACGCGAAAACAGATTTTATCTTATAAAAATCAAACACATGTACTATAAAAAAATAAATTTATCAGCAATAAATTAAAGATACTAAGTTTACATTGGATGGTGTTATGGTAATATAGATTTAAAGACAGTTTTAATAAAAAAAATTTCACGTCTTTAATCATTTATAAATATATGTTTTCATAATAAAAATGTTAAAAATCATACTTTGCTAATATGAAACAATTTCCCATCTATCATCGATTATCATCATGTATTTCAAAGTTTGGATGAATTATTTTCCAAAATATAATGTTGATGTGACACAATATCATAGGTTTTTCTTGTTTTCGCGTTTTCGCAAATTATTTGCATTTTCGCATGAACCCTCCCCTATATATATATATATATATATATATATATATATATATATATATATATATATATATAGAGAGAGAGAGAGAGAGAGAGAGAGAGAGAGAGAGATAGATGGATTAGGGATGCCTCAGCTCGGCTCATGTCGCACAATAAAGTGACGATGTGAAGCACAATATATATATATATATATATATATATATATATATATATATTGAGAGAGAGAGAGAAAGATTATGGATGTCGGCTAATGTTACACGATGATTTAAGCCACAACCATGTCATCCACACCACACTCACGCCGCAACCCACTCCCTCAAGCATTATTATCAGCAAATTGAAATACAATAAAAAGCATTATTACCATCAAATTAAAATACAATAAACAAAATAAAACCCATATGTTTGGTATTTATTATACAAAACTATACACATCATAAATTTATTATTTTTGGTAGACAGGTTTAAAAGTTAAATAACTAACCGCTAGATAAAAAATTAATTGATAGTTAAAAAGGTACCTGTTAACCGAAAAATAATGTTCAATAAAAACATTTTGATAATCTTTTCAGAAAATAAGTTTATTTTTTAGTTTATCAAACCTAACGATTTAATAAAAAAAAGGGAATATGACTTATTAAGGTAATTAACTTTTCGGTATGTTCACATCCGGGTAACTATCTTTTTTTGTACACATCTTGGTAACAAACTTGTTGGAAGTGATCACATATGACCATTATGACCTGCTATAGCATGTTAAATCCTAGATGTGAACGCTTTCAACAAGTTCGTTACCTAGATGTGTACAAAAAAATAGTTATCCAAATATGAACAAAACGAAAAGTAAAAATTAAATTATACGAATGGTCCCTGTGGTTTGGGAGAATTTGTGTTTTTGGTCCATAACTATTGTTGCGCGTTTGGTCCCTGTCTTTCCTAAAAAGACTATTGTGCCCTTATTGATTTATTTTTTAATTAATTTTCTTATTTATGTATTTATTTTTTACATATTTTAAAAAATTAATAGACCTCACATATTTGTATCTCTCCTCGGATGATCACTACTGTTTATTTTTTAATTAATTTATATTTTTAACTCGGATGGTCACTACGAACTTGGTCTCTGTCTTACCTAAAAAGACTATTGAATTAATTTTCTTGTTTATGTACTTATGCTTTATATATTTAAGAAAATTTAGTAGACCCCACATATATGTATGTCCTCACCATCACATCTATCATCCTTCTCAACTTCTATTTATTTTCCATCTTTAGTGATATCGATGTCTTCATCGTCCTTCTTTTTTCGGTCATTCAACTCCGTCGAATCAACACCACAACCTACTAAAGATGAAGAGACAGTAGGTTATGGTGTTGGTTCACCAGAGTTGAAGTACCAAAAAAAGAAGGACGATGAAGACGTCGATGTTACTAAAGATGGAAAAGAAATAGAAGTTGGGGACGATGAGAAATAGGATGGTGACCGGTAAGACCCAATTTAAAGTTCTCAAATGTGGTTTTAGGTTTACGGTGAGGAGATACACATATGTGAGGTATATTAATTTTTTTAAATATATAAAAAATAAATACATAAATAAGAAAATTAATTAAAAAATAAATTAATAAGGGCAAAATAGTCTTTTTAGGTAAAACAGGGACCAAACGCGTAACAAAAATAAATAGTAAGGATCATCCGAGTTAAAAAAATAAATTAATTAAAAAATAAACAGTAGAGATCATCCGAAGAGAGATACAAATATGTGAGGTCTATTAATTTTTTAAAATATGTAAAAAATAAATACATAAATAAGAAAATTAATTAAAAAATAAATTAATAATGACACAATAGTCTTTTTAAGATAGACGGGGACCAAACGCGCAACAAAAATAAACAATAGGGACCATCAAAGTTAAAAAAATAAGTTAGGGACCAAGAACACAAATTCTCCCAAACCACATGGACCATTCATGTAATTTAATTTTTGCTTTTCGTTTTGTTCATATTTGGATAACTATTTTTTTTGTAAACATCTAGGTAACGAACTTGTTGAAAACGTTCACATTTAGGATTTAACCTGCTATAGCAGGTCATAATGGTCATATATGAACACTTCCAACAAGTTTGTTACCTAGATGTGTACAAAAAAAAAATATTTATCCAGATATGAAAATACCGGAAAGTTAATTACCTTGATAAGTCATAAAATAACCACAAACAACTAAGCTACTGTAAGTGGCCAAAAATATCATAATCAAATAAGAATATATTATCAAAAAAGTTATTTGTCAATTTAAACTTTGTAATATACTATTTGATAATAAAGCCCTGCATATACCTTCAGAAAATATTTATAAAAATACTTTTGATCACTTACGTAGAATACGTTTCTTAAATTATCCCAATTAGTGTTAAATCTATCTCTAAAAAGCTTATGTGAGGACTAAGTTAAATTATGTAATTAGATTAAAGGGTTGTTGAATCCAAAAACAACTTTCTTTCTCTCTAAAAAGCATGACAGTGACCTTGACTTCCATTGATGCCGAGCTTGGCCCATTTGTTTATCAAGTGGACACGGCATCTTTCTCTATCGCACACACGCAACACACACACACAGTGCTAAAAACTACCATTCTGCCATATAAAGACGAACGCAGAAAGATCTTTCTAATCTTTCATTGATGTTCTTCAAGAATCTATGCTCACCATGTGTTTGTTTCATGGCCCCACTGAAAAACCCAAGAACAAAAATGCCCCCTTCATCACCTATCTCAATAAATAATTGCAAAAGGCATTGAAGTGAACACTACTCAATAATTGTTTATTGACGTTTAGATTTGCAGCAAGCTTCTGTGATTATAATAATACTACGATTTTTTATTTATTTTATATTTTTTGATTTTGTATATACGTGTAATTGTGGGTGTATATATGCTTACCGGCGATGCCAACGCCGGTCAGCTCAGCCAGGCAATGTTTAACTGACGAGGCCGCGCGTGCGTTGGATGATGCTGTAGCCGTCGCCCGCCGGCGGTGTCACTCCCAGACCACCTCTCTTCATGCCGTCTCCGCTCTTTTATCCCTGCCGACATCCATCTTACGTGACGCGTGTGCTCGGGCGCGTAGCTCCGCTTACTCCCCTCGTCTCCAGTTTCGTGCGCTTGAGCTCTGTGTCACCGTTTCCCTCGATCGTCTTCCTTCTTCTAAAAGCAAAACATCAGATGACGAACCACCGGTTTCCAATTCACTCATGGCAGCAATCAAACGGTCTCAGGCGAATCAACGGAGGCATCCGGAGACGTTTCATTTGTACCAGATGCATCAACAGTTGCACAACTCTCAATCCTCGTTGTCGTGTGTTAAAGTCGAACTCAAACACTTCATCTTGTCCATTCTCGATGACCCAATTGTTAGTCGGGTTTTCGGCGATGCGGGTTTCCGAAGCACCGATATCAAAATCGCAATCTTACATCCACCAACAGTTTCTGGGTTTCAGAAATCCATGATGAGGTTTCCGCCTCTGTTCCTCTGTAACCTACCCGATTCGAATACCAATCGGGCCGGGTTTAATTTCCCATTTGCTGTTGATCAAGGAGAAGAAGATTTCAAAAGAATCGGGCAAGTCTTAGCCAAGAAAACCTCAAGAAATCCACTCCTAATCGGGGTTTCCGCTGACCATGTCCTCGCTGGATTCACAGATTCTTTAATGATGGGTAAAACAGATTTCTTGCCTACCGAATTACAAGGATTAAACGTAATCAACATAGAGAAGGAGATCCGTGAGTTTCTTGTTGGGAATTTGAGTGAAGATATGATGAATTTGAAGTTGAAGGAGGTAAGAGACAACATCGACACCTGCACAAACTCCGGTGTGATTCTCAATCTCGGAGAATTGAAGCTGTTTCTTGATGGGAAATCATCTGGCGTTCTCGACTATCTTGTTTCACAATTAAGCAATTTGGTTAGTGGGAAATCATGGTTGATTGGATCCATTGGAAGTTATGAAACTTACATGAAACTTTCAGCCAAATTCCCATCCCTGGAGAAAGAATGGGACTTGAATCTGCTTCCAATCACGTCTTCTAAATCGAGTCCTGGTGCATCACAACCCTTGAAATCCAAGTAAGTAATTTTGTACTATAAAGCTACAAATACCATGTCATCAGTTATTAACTTATTATTATATATAAAATAAAGGAAACCCTTTGGTGCTAATTCTGATATTGCCTACATAATCTCACACAGTACGATGCTCATGATATAATAATTACAGCTTGATGGGGTCATTTGTGCCATTTGGTGGCTTCTTCCCTATACAAACCGAGTTCGAAAACTCATCAAGAAACTCAGATCAATCTGTAACTCGTTGTGACCTTTGCAACGAGAAGTATGAGCATGAAGTTTCCATTGTTCTTAAAGGAGGAACAACAGTGTCTGTTGCTGATCAACAGTCCGTGGGTTTAGCTTCTTGGTTGCAAAATCCCGAATCTGATCTAACCAAAGGAAACACTGGAATACAGGTGTGTAATTTCTTCATAATTATATATCTATATTTTTAATCTGCTATTTTTATATAGGAATAACCAAATTTTATTGTTTTATACGAAGAAATATAAGTTTCAACATATGCCCAATCTTTTCAGTGCAGGCTATAGACCATGGCAGTGTATTCAATGTCAGGGTGACCGGGCTGCAAAGGAAATGGAACGACATATGTCGCCGTCTCCATGGCAATCCCTCATCACCACCAATCAGGGCCCGTTTCCAAACGGAAACGGGCTCTGATTGGAGATTTCAGCCCGACTCCAAACGGGCTGAAATCAACATCCAAGATTCAAACCAACAAAGCCCATGTAAAAATCTATCACCACCCGTCGACTTTTTTACAACCACACCATCATCGTCACCACCAACTTCCATAACAACAGATTTGGGCCTCGGAACAATCTATGTCGAGGCCCATGAAATACCAAAATCTTACGAAAAAGATTTTAAGCAAGTATACAAAGCTCTTGTTGATAAAGTCGGGTATCAAGATGATTCGATTCGTGCCATTAGCCAAACGATTACGCGGTGTAGAATCGGGGACAAAAGGCGCAATATTTGGTTTATGTTTTGTGGGCCCGATAGAGTCGGGAAGAAGAAAATCAGTCAAGCAATTGGTGAAGTTGTGTTTGGAAACCGGGATAGCCTGATTTCTATAGATTTGAATTTTGAAAACCAGATACATCATCGGAGCTCGGTTTTTGACAGGAAAACTGTAAACTTTTCTGATTTGTCATTCAGAGGAAAGACCATTACGGATTTCATCGGTGAAGAGTTAACCAAGAAACCTCGGTCAATTGTTCTTCTTGAATACATAGACAAGGCTGATTTTGTCACTAAAGAGAACTTATCTCAGGCCATCAAGACAGGGAAATTGTCCGATTCCCATGGTCGGGAAATCCGCCTCACTGATGCCATCTTTGTAACCACCTTGAGTAGTAGTGAAGAAGGGGACGGAAATGGAAACGGAAACGGAATCACCTATTCCGAGGAAAGAATCATGAATGCCAAACCCTTTCAAATGAGAATCTTGATTGAAAGTTTCACGGATCCCGGAACCTCGAGTGTACTCCTTTCACCTATACGGTTAAATTCTAGAAATCCCGTTACTTATAACAAAAGAAAAGTTATTGAAATCGGGGATTTTGAGATAATGGTACCGGGAATCAAGAAATTGAAATCGGGTTTTGATTTGAATCTTCCGGTTGATGAATCGGAAGAGAGTGAGGATGAAACGGAATCGGGATCTCAAAAAGTGTGGTTGGATGAGTTTTTAGAAGGAATTGATGAAAAAGTGGTGATGAAACCGTTCGATTTCGACTCACTTGCAGAAACGATTTTGAAAGAAATCAGTGTTTGCTTTCAGAAATCAATCGGATCAAATGTGTTGTTGGAGATCGAGAATGAAGTAATGTTACAGATTCTTGCATCTTGTTGGTTATCTGACAGAAAAGAGGATATAAAGAAGTGGATTGATAGTGTTCTGTATAGAGGGTTTATGGAAGCGAAGCAGAAGCAGAAACAGGGTGTCGATGGTGAATCCATGGTGAAACTTATGGTTGAAAGGGTTATGGTTGAAGAAGATGATATGTCGTGTCTTTGTCTTCCTTCAAGGATCATGGTGAAATGATAATTTAGGTATGTTTTTTTTTGTTGTAATTATTATGTATAATGCTAGTTTTAGCATCGAAAACAGGCTAGTTTTTGGCTTGATTATATCCCCACAATTTTACGGAATCGTTCATGTTGTTCTGTGTTTTGTGCTACAATTGGTTGCGGTGATATATAATATTGTATAGTGATATGTGTTCATCTTCATTCTGTTCATGGATGCATTATGTAAAGTCATTTATTTTTGTTTTTTAGTTTCAAGTTTTAGAAAAGATTATATGTTCAAGATGATGTGTCGTGTCTTTTGTTGCAGCCCATTTACTTGAAACCCATTTGCCTCAAAATGTCATCTAGATGGTTCCAATTAAGCGTCTTGAATGCCTTTTCAAAATTGACATTGAAGATCATCATTTTTTTTCTTCTTCTTTGCCTAAGTTATCATTTCGTTCCTCAGACGAAAGTGGATTGCTATTTACTTTCTATCGTGGGGATCACACCCTTTACGAGCTCGACAAAGACATTTAGAAATAATTGTACTAATGCAACCAATGAGAATGATGAAACGGTGATCCGCAAGATTTAAAAGGTCTTTATACTTAGGAATTAAAGTGATAAAGAATGCATTACTTCCGGGATTAAAGGTACAATGCTTTTCGAAGAATTTCATAGCAAAGTTAAATGTCTTCGTCGATTACATCCCAAAATCTTTTAATAAAAATGAATGGAAAGCCATCGTGTCCTAGGTTTCTCATTACCACATCCTCCACCTCGTTGTTTTAACTTCTTAATAATTAAAGGGTGCCCCCAAAATATATTCAGAAATTTTGAGCAACCACAATCTCGATATGATAGATGTATTCTTCTTTAAGTTGTTAACTTCATTCTTAACAAGTTTTGGATTTGAGCCCAATCACTTTTTAGTTAGCCCATTTAGAAGTGTTGTTTTTTTATGGTAAGTAAGGTTGTGTTTGTTTTATGCTAGTTCTTTTTGGTACTTATGTCTAGGGCGGCTAGATGTTTGCCGAAAAACTTATTTGTTTTTTAGAAGACAAAATATTTCGAAAAGACTTTGTAATCTCTTTTCTAAAAATATCTAAAATATAACTTTCAATTCCTTCAAACCTATCTTTTCTTCACACCTCTATCTGATTGTTCCCTTTCATCGACTACATCCTCCACCTGTAATCTCCACATGTTGGCCATCCCCCATGTTGGCCAACATCGCTCCATGCTCCACCTCCGACACTCCTTGCTCCGCTTCCGGTTCTCCTTGCTTCGCCTTCGTCGCTCAACGTCGCCGCTGTTGACGGTTGATTAGGTATGAACTTTTATGCCACTCTTCGTTCTCCTCTTTCGTTTCTCTTTTTTCTTCTCTCCCTCTCAATCTATATTATGTTGGGTCCTCTCCATTGATGACATGACATTCAAGCCATTATTCTTTTCCCTCTGCAAATCCAGGAGTATGAATTAATGGTAAAATCTCATCTGCCACTTTATCATTTAAAAACCTTAGGTGGTGTTGATTTCTCAAATAATTTGTTTAATGGGAGTGTACCATATATAAATGGGTTGCAGAATCTTGAAGTTATTGATTTTTGTAGTAATCGTTTAGGTCAAAAATACCATTCTTTGAGTTACAATCAATTCGGTGGGAGTTTGCTTCTATTCTCAAACTTTTTTTCAAACATTTGAGCTCTTTTATTTTATTCAAAAATGTTCATTAACTTTTAAGTGCTTGGTAATTGGCATTGTAGGTATTCCGAACAACGTCTTACTTTATTTGTAAGTTCTTATTAAATATGAATCAAATCCTAGTGTAGATTTTTTGGGAAATAAGACATATTGAAGTTAAGATTCTCTCGTAAAGAAACTATATTGCCTATAATAGTTTGGATGTAACATAATGTTATTGTTTGGGAGAATCATTGTGGATTTTGCCTAGTTTGCACTTGCATACATGTATATTTTATATATATTGGTAAAGTTGAATCAATTAAAAAGACTAGAGATATTATAAATAAACAATCTTATACATGAAGAATTTTTATATGAAGACATGGAAAAAACATTTTTGGTCCACATCTTCTTCCACAAGCATTAAAAAAGACTAAAGACATTTTACCACTTAAAAACGAACACCACCTAATTGTTGATGGCACGCTATGCATTTTGCACACCGCATCATCATTAAGAGTTAATGCGCTTTTATTTTTAGCACGATTCGCGTGGAGCTTTTAGTTTCAGCGGGATTCGATTGGATTGGGTTGGACCCACTCGATCAACGTATTAACTTCATGGATATGCTCGTGGAAGCTTCTAGAATCCTTCGGAAAATGTGTTACTCGGATAAAATGGCGTCTTCGATTAGGGTTTGATGTAGTTAAACCGCATGACATGTGGTGTGTTGTGATAGGGCAACTGCCTTCACTTTCTGTGTTTTTTAGAGTCTTAAGGTTTTTAAAACTATAAATACAACTTTTCTAGAGCCATATTCCACAACCCAAATTCGAGATCTCCTCTGCTCTCTTTTCCATCTGTGAATTCAACAAGTAGTATGTTTTAGAATTATTTCTTCCAGTTTCCGAGCATTTGTTTTGCATTTACTGGTTCTTCCGTAGATGATGAAAAAATGATAATTTGCATTAAATCGTGAGATTTACGTTGACGCTTACAACCTTCGAGCGATGTCAAAATCTTTTAGGACATGAGTCATTATGTCCAGCTTTCAGTAATCAAGTATCCACAATCTTCATGTTGGTTTTACCTTTTTTGTCTCATTTCTAATTTTTCCGATGATAACAAGATAGTCTTCATCTACCTTTCTTATGATTAGATTTAATCGTGAATGATGCGTCTAATTTCTAAACAAACTTGATAATAATGATGATGATGATGATCGTCCATGTAATTAATCATCGATATTAATTATTTGTTTGTTTGTTTTCATAATTATTAACGGTACGATAATTTGTTCACATAATTAATTATCGTTGTTTAATTGTAAAGTCTAAAATACAACATGAAGTACTTATGTGGCTTTATATAAACAAACATCAATACATAAAGTCGGAAAAGACCAAACTTGGTTAAATAAAGGGTTTTTTACATTAAAGACTCTTTGACAAATTTTGTAAATTTTGTCTTTGATTTTTTGTTGGTTAATATCCAAAATTTGTTAAAAAAAACCTTAATTTTACAAATCTTGTACTTATTTATTTTTTTACCAAAAGTGTTGTTTTCAAATTTGACATAATAATCCTCAAGTTTGTCAAATTTTGTCGGTTTTGTCCATGAAAACCTGCTATTAATGATAACAAGGGGAAAAAATGAATTATTTTTGGCAAACTTGACATTAACGAACAAACAAACAAAAAATTGTCACATATGTTCGGCACGTAAGGTTTGGAAGTGTTTAAGAGCTTTTTGCTTCTAGCGTTTGACAAAACGCTCCGTTTTGAACAGAAAGTCTCGTTTAGCACTACAAACTTCTAGCGTTTAGTTCAAACAAAATGCTACTACCTACAAGCTATCTGCTACCCACTACAAGCTTCCCGCTACCAACTAGTTTTGCCGAATACGTCCAAAACACTTATCAAACTTAAGGACTTTTATGTCAAAACCATGGACGTATCTTCTTAAGGACTAGTCCATAACTATTAAAAAAAATTATATATTAAGCCTAAAACTATAAAATATGATTGTGGCCGCCCTGTTCTTCAATTTTTATACATATTATACTTTCGGCCCCCAAACCAAAAGTTCAAACTCCGTCACGGTCAAAACCCCTTAAACCGGTCAAAACCCCTTAAATAAATGAGTAATCAATCCTATATGTGTGAAATATAACTAATTATTATTTACCCTTTAAAATAATAATCGAACAAAAAAAGGTGTTGTGATCAATTAAATGCAATCCATCTATTTTCTTAACTTCAATAAGCTGTATGCATGTATATGGATTTCAAGTTTTCAAATTTTACAACTAAAATTTATTATAAGATGAATACGACATTATATATTTTTGTGAGGTTAGAAAATTCTTGTCGGTGGGTAGAACAAGAAAAAAGCACTTAACCAATACAATTCAAGTGTGCTATATTCTTGTCTATCCTAATAAATCCTCATTGGTGTGAGCCATATAGGTAAGCCTTTATACAACCTGAACAAAGGAATATCACTATCCATGTGTCATTATCGAAGCTCACTAACTGTTATTTCATCAAACACTTTGAAATTGTACAATTATATTCTTACTTTCTTATCATATTATTTTCATCTATTGTGTAGTGCTATTTTGCATCATGTTACATCATTACATGCCTTTATGCAGTAGTTGTTGATATCTACCTTTTTATATCATCTAATATTGTATTGGTTACATGCATTATCATATTATTTTTATAATGTGTTTCATTTAACATTTTGAGGATGTAAAATATCATTGTTACTTCCTCATCATATTATTTTTACTTATATCGTGTCATTTTCCGTCATTATATATGGTTACATGCGTTACATCGTTCCCGGATGCATTTCACTATTACCTTTCACCTATTTTGTCAGCATATTATTATTTTTTTTTTACTTTTTTATTTTCTTTTTTTTTTCAAAAAAGATTTCAGCGAAATTATATAAAAACCTGCGATTTTTCATAATATAAAGTCAAAATTTTTTTTTGTGATCTCTAAGTATTTTTATGCATTTTTATGATTTTTACGGTTTTTTGTTTTCCATATAACCTAAACCTATATATATATATATATATATATATATATATATATATATATATATATATATATATATATATATATATATATATATATATATATATATATATATATATATATATATATATATATATATGGGAGGGTTCAATTGAGAAAAAAAAAGGTTAAGAATGAGAATCAATCTTAACCACACATTTATTTTGCCGCAAAACACTTGGTGTACCGGCGAAAATGAGCAAAGATACAAGTTGTGTTTCCAAACAAACATGTTTACTTAAACTATACTAATTATTATTTTAATATATAGAAAAACATAGTTTTTTTGTTTTTTTATTTTTATTTTGAATGAGTTATTTTTATCGAAAACTTATTTTAAATATATCAAAATTCATAATTTTTTTATTCTTTATAAATAGACATCCATATTGATATAGTTTTAAGATATTTTTTTTTAATTTCAGCTCTCGTTATTCATAAGTTAATAAAAATGCATCAAATTTTTATTATAGTACATTCGTTATTCACTTATGAATAAAACGTATGCTTAATTTTTTTTTACAGTTGAAGTATCATTTATATATGAATATAACATTTAATAAAGTTTTTTTTTTATATATTTTTTACATCAGCTTTCATTACATGTTACATTCATATATAAATAAAACGTGTATTAACTATCGTCATATGTTATATTTATATATGAATAAAACATTTATCAGATTTTTCTTACAGTTCATTTGTTATTTATATATGATTGAGTATTATGTTAATAAAAGACAAAGTGTTTTAAAAATTCGAACTTATTATTCACATATGAATAACAAATGAACTGTAACAAAATTTTGATAAATGTGTTATTCATATATGAATATAACTTATGAGAGAAGCTGATACATATTTCATTCATATATGAATAATAGTTAAACTGTAAAAATATTAAGCATATTTTTTTATTTATAAATGACTAACGAATATACTGTAATAAAATCTGATAAATTTTTATTTACTTATCAATAACGAGAGCTGAAACTATAAAAAAATAAAAATATTATTTTATTTTAAAACTATATCAATATGGATGTCTATTTGTAGAGAATAAAAAATTATGAATTTTGATATATTTAAAATAGTTTTTCGATAAAAATAGCTCCATAAAAATTAAAATACAAAAAAAAAACAATGTTTTTGTATATATTAAGGTAAAGATTAACATAGTCTATGGAAACATGTTTGGCTGGAAAACACATGTGTATTCATTTCCCATTTCCGCAGGTACAATGGAGGGTTTAGCGGCAAAAATAAATGATTGGCTGAGAATAATTCCTCCATTCTTTACATTTTTTTTATTTTTCTCAATTAAACTTATATATATATATATATATATATATATATATATATATATATATATATATATATATATATATATATATATATAGGGCTAGGTTATTTTGTTTCTTACATTTATTGTGTGTTAGAATACACCAATAGGAATTTAGTAAATTAAATAATTATTTAATTAAATAAATATAGATATTAAATGATTTCCATAATTATATGTATATTAAATGATATCCATAATTATAATTCTCTTTTTATGGAAACTAATTAAATCCGTCATTAATGTCAGCAATAACATTCTTTTAGAATGAATTCGCATCTAGGTTTTTATATATGAGTTCGTATTTTATTTCAGGATTCACTCACTTAAAATACAATAAAGTTGCATGGAATATGAAGAACGAGAGTGTATTTTACTAGAATACACTCTCATTCTGCTGGAATACACTCTCATTCTTCTAGATATGAATTCATTCTGAAAGAATATTATGTTGACATTAATGACGAATTTAATTAATTTCCATAAAAATGAGTTATAAGTATGAATAACATTTAATATACATATAATTAATACTAAATTCCTATTGGTGCATTGTAGCACACAATAGATTTGAGAAACATTTGAACCTATATATATATATATATATATATATATATATATATATATATATATATATATATATATATATATATATATATGGTTCGACTCCGCAGAGGACTAAAAAATAGTGAGGATCATCATATTTTTCGTTTATACTATTTTTGAATCATATTATTTTTTAATCATAAAATTTTGAATCAAATCATTTTTGAATCATGCGATTTTGGATCAATAATATATTCAATTAAATAAAGTTTTGTTCAAAAAAATTATGGATCATTATATATTTTGAATTATTTAATTTTGAATCATAAAAGATATAATTTAGGATTATAAAGTATTTGAATTTAAATATTTTTAGATAATAACAAATTAAGGATCATAAACAAGTTGAATCAAAAGTTTTTTTGAAAATCATAAATATTTTGAGTAATCAAATTTTGGATCATATTATGTTCAACATTTTTTTTTAAAAAAAACTAATATTTCTTAAACACTTCAAAAGCTTATTTTTGAATTTTTTTTTACAAAGTCACTAGTACATTGAGTGAAAGTATCCCTTAAATTTTTATTATTTTTGGAGAATTATTATTTTTTGAGTTTTTTTATAAAATAAAAAATAAAAAAAAATTCTTCAAATTTTCATGATTGTGATCATTTTTTTTCTATTCACTGAATATCAAAAAGGAAAACAAGAAAACGAAATTGGTACGTGGTAGGATCACAACCATCACAAATGGCTAATCTGGTTCCCTGCAACTATCCAAAACAACCCCACAACACAAACTCTTTAATAATGAAGTTAGTATTTGTTGTATCCATACCGGGTAATCGAAATTATTCCCTCCAAAATGTCATAAGAAACCATATCATTTCAACATTTAATTTCAGTTGTGCACAATGTATAAGATTTTATTTCAAAGGCAATAAATGCCCTTGTAAATAAAAGGGTAAAATAGGCAGTTACAGTAAGATGGTTCATTCGGTCTAGGGATGAGCAATTTGTCCCAAATCCCGATCCCGTACCGGAACCGTACCGGAACCGGTACCGAATTTAAAAATATGGGACGGTACTCGGTTCTCCAAATACATGAAATTCGGGATTTGGTACCGCCGATACCGGTACTAGTACCGAAAACCGATACCGGTACCAGTAATGTTAATTCGGTTCGGTACTCGGGATTGACTTTCGATCAAATTCGGTTTTCGGGAAATCGAGAACGGTACGGGTCGGTACCGGTTTCGTCCCACGCTCATCCCTAATTCGGTCCAAAAAAGAACATGCTTGAATTTATACCTGCCAAAAGAAAGTGCTTTTTCCCATTGTAGTCATCAAGAATAAACGAATCTTTCAAAGTTAATTGTAAATGCCCTAATAAACAAAAAGAGTAAAATCTTCAATTTTTCGCAATTAGATGGTTCAATTGCTCCATAAAAAAGAAACAGGATTTTGGACATATAAGAAAACCTGATTTTTTTTCCCATTTAGTCATCAAGAATGAATTTTTTTCTTTCATAGTTACATATAACGCCCTTGTAAATAGAAGGATAAAATAGTATTTACTCAAACTCATAATTGTTCATTCGGTCGAAAAAAGAAACATACTATTGAGTGTTGAACATTTAATTAGGAAGTGAAACCTACTTTCCCCATTTACTCACCAAGAATGAACACGTTTTTTCATAGGTTACTTATAAATGCCCTAGTAAACGCAAAGGTAAAACAGCCTTTTACTCGTATTCAAACAGTTCATCCAGTCCAAAAAATAAACTTAATGTATAAAACACTTACTCTAGAAAAAATTTCTTTATCCACTCAACAAATAATGCAGTATAAAGAAAATTTTCACATACCTGGATATGACTATTGACTTGCAACATTTTCCCTAGTAATTCCACCCATATTTATCAAATTAAGAATCCTTTTAGGCACATCTTCTGCATAACTTCCACCAAAAAAATCAAATTTTAGTCATTTTTTATACACACCCGACATGTAAAATTAGTTAATAACCAAAATGGACTCACTCTCAATCACCCATATAGTTAAAAGCAGCAATGAACTTTCTATGAAGATCAATCTACCGACAACACGAGGCTTCTTTTGAGCCTATGGATCATCACTTTCAAATTAAGAATCCATTTTTAGTTCCTCGATCTGATTTATCATGATCGTTGTTTGAATTTTACTTTGGCTTTGATTTTGATTTTGACTCGCCTAATCACATGTTGCATTATGTTCCTTAACTGCTCAATGTGATCTGGCTTCACTAAATAATCACAAGCACCTCGAGTAATCCATTTCGTTATAGGCTTTGGGTCACTGTTTTCTAATAACACTGAAAAAAACATTTTGAAAAACTTCACATTTACGAGAATACCCTTGCTGAAAAAAAAACCATTTTATTATATTTAACAATATGATTATCTTTTTACACAGTAGCACAAAATGATCACCAATTTGTTTCATTGCGAATGTAAAATTGGTTTCTAGAAGGTCGTCCCCACCACAAAAAAACCCATAAAATTGAAAGTGAAAATTTCATTTTGAAAACAAAAAAATCCAATATCGAAATTAATATTGTGAAATTGTTTTATAATAATAAAACTGTTCATATGATAGTGAAATTATTCATATAGTTGAAAAATTGTTGATAGTTGAGACCAACGAGTTCTAGAAGGTTGAAACCATCCATGTGTATCATATAAACATCACTAATAATCAATTTGAATATGTTTTTGTTTTCCCTTAGCATCTACAATGTTGTTATCGCTTAATTTGTGGTTGCAACTGTGAAAATAAGTTCAAAACGAAATGATTGTTAACACATAAAGCAATTTTAAGGTCAATGAATTGAAGTCCCATTAGGAAAAGGTCAATTTTAAGCAATTCAATTTGAAGCACAAAAACTTGGGAAAAAAACACAAACCTTGATCTTTGCATTTTCTTAGAAGTCCATTTGATAACTTCAAGCAAGTTTTCGTCAACAAAAAGAACTCCAATACCAATGTGAAACCTGTCAAATTCATTACCAACGACCATCACTGAGAATTAGTTCAAACGATTCTAGCTAACGCTAAACATGGTGGGAGCATATGATTATATGACGGATAGAGATAGATGTGTACTATGAAATTTGAAAACCTGAAATTAGGTTTCAATCCAAGTATAACACAGTCAAACAAAAACCCCCACCTGAAACTCTGATATAGAGTTCAAAAGTTACTAAAAACTGAAGCAGGGTCGAGCAAAACAGAAAACATGGCCAATGGTTATTAAGAACCGGTCCTCAGAGAACTCGATTTATGATGACATATCCACGATAAAGAAAATACGTCTACGTCATGATAAACATTTAAGGGATTGATAATTAGAGCAAAAGGATAATGTTTTCTTATTTTGATTATTGTGGTGGACTATGGTTTTCGAATCTTACCAGCAAAAGGAATAAATATTGCAATTGAAAAACGAATCAAGAAATCACATCTTGAAGGAAGCTTAAAAAACATACAAACCTAATCACCATTATTCCAGCTATTCCTCATCACTGAAACAAATCAGATGAATGAGGTTGACGTTTTGCATCCAATTCCTGCATTTTATACGAAAAAACATCAATAAAAAACCAAAATACACAGCTAAATAAATCAATAAAAAAAATTTTAACCACCATCGTTACACTCGCCCTTCTTCACCAATGATATTGTCGTGCGATTGTGGAGATGATGAGGGTCGATGGTGATGGTGGTGGTACGTGTATGTGGCGGTGGCGGTGACCATCTAGGGTTTTCCTGTGTGTGAGAGAGAGAGAGAGAGAGAGAGAGAGGGAGAGAGAGAGAGAGAAAGAAGAAGAAGAAGAAGAAGAAGAAGAAGAGAGTGTGGAATTTCTGGAGATGTCAACTGGAAGAAGAAAGGGGAAGCGGTGGTATGGGGATTAGGGAGACGTATGGGAGAAAACGAGGAAGTGGAGTACAGATGTCCCTCCAGACTTCTTCAACATTAATGACTAAGCTTCAAAAGTAAAGAAAATGAAAAAATATAGAAAATGAGAAACAGGAGGGATCGAAGCATTTGGATCACCCGCTGCTAACGTGTCCTTTTCTGCAAATTCAACAAAAATCTTACAAAAACGCTTTGCTAAATTCTGAAGCCATAGAGCTTACTTATATATATATATATATATATATATATATATATATATATATATATATATATATATATAAAATGCGGAAGTGGGTTAGCATAATAAATTTCTAATCTTTAGAATAAATTTAGAATGTATAGAACAATAAAGATAAATAAAATCTTTACAATAATATTAATATTTAAAGGAGAAATAAATTCAAGAAAATAATGACATAACAAGAATTGAACCAAATATTTTAAATAGTACATTTTTTTTATTAAACTCGAAGTACTGTGTACATACATTTGGAGAAATGATGATTTGGATATCTAGAGATTTTGAACATCGTGAAGTAGAGAGAGAAATTCTAAAGGCTTTCTTAGACATAAACTAAATATTTAAGAGATCGAAAATTTTCTAATGCTTGAAACAAAAAACTTCAACTCAATTTATAGAAGATTTTTGCTCTTGATCTTGGTAACCGGATGTTTACCAAATCTTTTCTTGAATAGTTTTTCTTTATCATGTGCATGAGTGGTTGGAATAAAATTTATTCTTTAGATAATGTTCTTGTCTTCTTTCCATAATGGTAGTCAATTTTTTCTTCTTTTGACAATGTTTTTGTCTTCTTGTTATAATGGTTGTCAATTCTTCAATTATCTTACCGACACATTTTTAATTATCAATTTTGAATTCTTATGAATTCTTGAGGCCAATAATGGTAACAAACCTACAATATTTTGTTGATAATAAATTCTGATAAAAGTGTTTACGCACGCAATGTAAACATACACAATGTTTATTACACAATACTCCCAATTTTGAGAAACTAGAAATCTTGAAAAACATTGAAACGAAATACCTTACATTGAAGGCATACACCGAAAAAAATTTAAAATATTTTAATCTTTATATGGATCATCAAATGGGTCTTGTGGGTCTTGCAATAATTGAGTTCTTGGAGTAGATTTATTTGATTCTATAGGGGATCTATGAATATCTTGTAATAAACGTTGAAGGTCTTCTTGTGATGAACCGGCAGCGTTCAGAATTTTAGCTACTAGTTCAATGTCAAAATGAGAAGGAGCAGTCTTGATTAATTCTGTTTTTGATTCTTGTGACTGATAGACTTCTTGATAATACCTGATTACCACATTTGAATTGGCTTAAGGTAATTTAAATTTATCACACCATTTTAATCTATATTGATATTTGAGCCAAGGAGGAGATGTGGATTTTGCTTCTTGGTAACTATATGTCCATGACATGATCCATGGGATTTTGAATAACATGGTGAATTGTAAGAGATATTCAAATTCATGGATTGGTTGTTTTTTGAATTTGAGAAACCATTTAATTATTTCTTCCGGTAAACAACTTGGTATTAAACCCATAAGCTTAAACCAATTAACAAACCATCTTGGGTATTCACAATCAAAGTTTAAATCGAAGAAGATAAACCAGGAATGTGAATAATTACATTCAAGAAACACCTTGAACCAAGCCTCTTGATAATCATAATAAGAAAAACTAGGATATGAAGGATATCCTACCAAAGTTTTCTCAGAATGGGGATTAATAGCCCGAGAAATGACTTTGAGAATTTGAGCTTTGCTGAAATCTATTGTTCCTTCACGTGAGTTGGAACAGTGATTGAAAAATACAGAACCAGAGTCTTGAAGAATAGTTTGGTAATATTCTTTAGTTTTGTAAGGATTGACATAGAAAGTTTTTCTACGATCGAAGAGATAATCGGTAGGAATATGAAAACCTTGATTTAGTTTAGAAATTTGAGAATCTTATAAGATTTGAATTTTTTGAACATTAGATTTTGAATGCATGGAGTCTTAGCAGCAGGGCTAGAATGAGGTTTTTGAACTTCTAAAGAGGATGAAGAAGGGATTTTGTTAGAACGACTGACAATTTTGATTGGAGAAATATTTGGAGAGTGACAAGTTTTGTATTTTAATTTTGAACAACATCAGTAAAAAGTATTGATTTATTTTATGGGGTTAATGGAGAGAATTTATTTGGACGAGGAGGGAACGATACGAGTTTTTGAGACGTAGGTTTCTTGCTATCTTTTTTGAAGAGGAAGAGGAAGAACTCATTTCCCCTGTAGAAATTCATGAGATAGAAAATCTGGAACTGAATTATTTTCTCATTTGATAAATTCTATTTCAAAATCAAAATTTCCTAGAAAGGCCATCTAGCAAAAATTTGTTCGGAAGTAATATTTTTAACATCTTTTTCTAAAAATGATTTTGCAGATTGACATGATTCTTAATAAAAATCTGTTTCATAAATAAATCATCTTCAAGCTTTTTGATGCATAGAACAATGCTTAAAATTTCTTTTTTAACTGTTGAATAGTTTCTTTGCGTGTCGTTCCAGAACCAGAAAAATATCGAACTAGTTGTCCATCTTTTGAATTTATCATTTTTTGTTTGAATATACCTCTAAATCCTATATCACTCGCATCTGTTTCAACTATAATTTTTGCATTTTGATGAGGTAGATTTAAACATGGTAATGTTGGAATTTTTTGCTTGATAAGTTTGACTATACCAGTGTGCTTTTGAGTCCATGGTTATGGATTATTTTTTAACCTATTATAAAATGGTTTACATATGATTCCTAAATCCTTGAAAAAATCATATATATAATTTAAACATCCTAAAAATCTTTGAAGCTGTTTTTTGTGTTTAATTTCGTCAAGAAATTTAATTGAAAATTCTAAACTTCTTGTTATTGGCATGATTGTATTTTTGATAATATCCTGACCTAAGAATTGAATTTGTCCTTCAAATAAATGCAATTTTATTGCTGAAACAACTAAAACATTTTTGAAAATTAATTCATAAAATATATTTAGATATTTGAAATGTTGATCAATGGATTTTGAGAAAATAAGAACATCATCAATATAAACAATAGCAAAACTGTTTATAAGAATGATAATATCATTCATAATATTTTGAAATTCTAAAGGAGCATTTTTAATCCAAAATGCATAACATTCCATTCGAAATGTCCAAAAGGAACACTAAAACCTGTTCTATATTTATCAGATTCATGAAGTTGTATCTGCTAGTAACGTGATTTCATATCAAATTTTGAAAATATTTTTGAATCATAAAGTTTATTCAATAAATATCTATTATTGGGAATAGGATATCTAATCCATTGTAAAACTTTGTTTAACGGTTTATAATTGATAACCAATCTTGGTGATCCTCTTTCTAATTCTGTTGCATTCATAACATAAAATGATGAACAAGTCCACAGTGATTTTGAAGGTCGTATAAGCCAATTATCTAATAAATCTTGAATTTATTTTTTTACAATGAATTTCTAATTCATTATTCATGTGAATGACTCTTGATTTTGAAGGAATTTCTTTTTTCTTAAAGTATTTAATATAAGGTAATTTAACAATATGTTGTTTTCTATTCCAAAAGGCATTTGAAATATTAGAGCAAACATTATTTTCAAATTTTAATTTTAAAGCCGTTATTTTGTCTTTAATATTCTTATCTTTTAGTTGATTAATTATACGTATGTAATTTATTTCATTAATAAAATATTTAGCTTGTTTTGTTTTATAGTTGAGTATTTATATTTGAGAATTGAATTGGTTCACAAAATTTGAACGTAATTTCTTTGCCAAGGGGATTAGTTTTAATCCATCTTCATGAACATTAAATTCGTATATCATAGTAATAAAGGGTGTTCCTAAAATTAAAAGAGAAGTGAAATTTTTTAGGGAAATTGTCAGAAAAGTCCCAATATTTTCGAAAAAGTTTCACTTTAGTCCCAAAAATAAATTTTAAACGTAAAAGTCCCGATTATTTCATTTTTGCTCAAATTAACAAAAAAAAATCATTTTTTTTCTTTTAACAGGAAATGACATTATGGGAAATCTCCGGAATAGTCCCAATATTTTACCATAATTTACGAAAAAGTCCCAAACTAAAATTTGTTTATGAAAAAGTCCCAATTACCGGTAAAAACGACGATTTGGCCCTATTTTCCCGATTTACCGGTTTCATTAATTATCGGGTTTTAATAAAGTCTCATTATTTTACCATAATTTACGAATAAGTCCCAAATTATGGTAAAATAATGGGACTTTAATGAAAATTTTGGAAAAATAATGAGACTTTAATGAAACCGGGTAAGTATTGAAACCGATAAACCGGAAAAAAGGGTCAAATCGTCATTTTTTCCGGTAATCGGGACTTTTTCGTAAACCAATTTTAGTTTGGGACTTTTTCGTAAATTAGGGTGAAATATTAGGACTTTTCCAAAGATTTCCCTTATCGTGTAAAATCAAATAATCGGGACTTTTCTATTCAAAAAATAAAATTTGGGACTAAAGTGAAATTTTTCCGAAAATATTGGGACTTTCTGACAATTTCCTGATTTTTTACTAAAATTAAATGGGTTTTAAAACAATAGTCTTGACTCTTGATTATTACAAATATGAACATTTGAAACTTTGTAATTTATAATTAATTTTGAGCCTCCTGCTCCATTTAATCTAGAAGAGGTTTTTTCATAAAATTGGGTAGGGATTATTCCTTCTTGAATGCAATTCATATTTTCCCCACTATCTCTTAAAGTTGTTATACTGATTTGAAACTTATCTTTTACTAGAGTAATTTGAGTATTCTCTTTTTGAGAGTAATTTGAGTATTCTCTTTTTGAGAAAGTTGTAAGTTTATAATTTTTCCAATTAGTACTTCTTCATTTCTTCTTCCTTGTTTATTTTTTGAAAATCAATTTTAGTTGTTAGGAATTGTTTTCCCTTTTCAATAATAAGGATGCTATTTTTTTATTTCTTTTATTTTTTATTTAACTAATTTCAATATTCTTCTTGAAGTTCTTGAGTAGAAATTGGTTTTTCTTTAGAAAATCTTTCAAAGACGTTATTGATATATTATCAGATACTATAGTGTTACTTTCTTTCTTACTAAACATTTGTTTAATAAATACTTCTTGAATATTTTTATCTTTAATAGAATCTAAACCTTTTAGTAATTATTTATCATTCTGAGTGAGAACATTAATTGAATCATACGTAATAACATTAATTGAATACATTGACATTTACCAATACATTCACATATATCTAAACTATCAGAGTCAGAAGTAGTTTGTTCTAAAACATTTATATCACTTGTTTGATAATCAGAAATACTTTATTCAGAGTTAGAATCTTAATTTAAAACAATTTTTCATATTTGTTCTTTTAACGATTCATATATTTTTAATTCATTAATTTTTGTTTTGGCATAACAATTGTTGGTTGTGTGACCGGTGTGTCCACATTTATGATAAATAATAATGTCTTTTGATTTTCCTTTAAATTTTTTAGATGCCTTCTTGTAATACTTTTTAGAGTAGTATTTCTTTTTATGATAATTTTTGTGGATTATTATATTTTTTGTTTTTCTTAATATTTCGATGATTTTTTCTTATATTTTTTTTTGATTTTGAAGTGGATGGTCCATTTAAGGGTTGATATCCATATTTTTGACAAATATTGTCTAATTCATTTTTACTATTGATTCTATCATTTTTAAGTTTTTCTTTAAACCTAAGATCGGCAAACTCCTAATCCTTCTTTATTAATATAATTAATTAAATCTCCATAAGTTAGATTTTGACAAGGAATTTGATTATTAAATTTTTCTCTTAATTTTTGTCTAATTCTTTCTGCAAATAACTTTGGAAGACCAACAATAAAACGTTATTTCCAATAAGCTTCTTTGCAGTCTGGTCTTGAAAAAACTTTAATAAGATAATTATCTGTAACGACCCAAAATCAAGAGTAAAAATTTCATTTTTAATATAGCTAAAACATTGATACCATTTATTTCAAACATTTCAAATCATCATTAAGTAAAACATTTATCAGAGTTCATCCCAAAATCATTCATTGCGGAAATCATAGGTGTGTGCACTGCGATCAATCCGAGCCCTTCCTTTCCAAATCAATGATACCTGAAACCAAAACTGTAAACCGTAAGCACGAAGCTTAGTGAGTTCCCCAGAGCATACCCCACACAATCCACATAACCACATATTCCATATCAGCTATAACAGCTACATAAACCATAACAATCGCATAAGCATGCATATACACATATGAAGATGTCGTGGAAAGCCTCCAAGGTCTTATTCACATACTCCATAAAACATATCAACTACACAAGTCATGCATATAAACATATAAGGAAGCCATGGAAACCCCCCAAGGTCTTACACCGGGTGCCATAGGAACCCCCTCATGGTCTTAGCCCACTGCCATAGGAACCCCCACATGGTCTTCACCCGCTACCAATCAACCATACACTCAAACATATAAGCTATACATGCAAACATATAAGGATGCCCTGGAAACTCTCCAGGGTCTTACATCGGGTGCCTCGGGAACCCCCCGAGGTCTTAGCCCAAGGATGCCCTGGAAACCCTCTAGGGTCTTACACCAAATGCCATGGGAACCCCCACATGGTCTTAGCCTGAAATGTCATGGGAACCCCCACATGGTCTTATATGTGTTATATGGTATGCTAGTTATTATGTGATATATGGTATGCTAGTTATTATGTGATACATGGTCTTCCATGCAAGCAACACAGAAATATCTAGCACACCACATATCACATAATAACTAACATACCACATAACACATATAACTAATTTCCATAGGAACCCCCACATGGTCTTAGTCTACTGCCTCGGGAACCCCCCGAGGTCTTCCATGAAAATGTCATACTAACATAACACATAATCAGCTAGCATATCACATATCATAAAATGGGCCGAACTTGGTGCCTTAGACCCATTGGTATGCTAAGGAGACTCACCTCGTACTGTTGAAGTCCCGCGGATAAACTCTAGCTGCTGGTTGACATGTTCCCGAACTTATGGCCCAATTATGGCACACTTATGGCCCAATTTTCCAAATTGGGCACAAGCCTCTCTAATGGGTATTATCCTGAAGCCCAATAATTTCCCTTAGTCCATAAATATGTTCCCAATTGGCCCACCAAGGCCCACAACAGCTTAGTCCAATAGATGGCCCAATAAGCATCTAAACCCAATTAGGGTTTTTCACATGAACTGACAATTAGGGTTAAGTGTTCCTACTTAACCCATTAAGGACTTAATCCATTAAGGACTTAATCCATTAAGTCCAAACATATAATGAAATCGGGCTTGAGTTATATCTTCACTCCAATGGTCCAAAATGCGGGTCCCGATAAGTCCAAACCAATAATACCAAAATTTGGGTTTTCTAAACCCTAATTAGGGTTTCTAACCCATTACAATCCGATTAGGCCCAAAAGCTAAGTCCTTAGGCCCATTAGGGTTTTGCTAGTTGGGCACCACCCAATACCACCTCGGGTAGTGGTGGTCAACGACGGCAGACGGCGGCCACCACCTCACGGTGGTGGTTACGGGTTTCTTTTCATTATTTCGCATCGGTTACAATATTACAAGGCAAAACCCGAATAACACACACAGAAACATTAATACAAACACACACACACACTAATACAAACACACACACTAATACAAACACACACACACACACAACCACCCTAGTGGTGACCGGTGGTGGCACATGGCGGCAGCCACCACCTCACGGTGGTGGTGGTGACTCCCTTGGTTTTCCAGCCACACAAAACACACACCCACACATTTTCTTGCTTGCAATTGGATCCAGCCACCCACCTGGTGGAATTTGGCAATGGAAACAACACCACAAGCGGCATAACGGCGGCAGTAGGTGACGGTGATGAGTTTCCTCCCTAGACTTAATGGTGGACAGCAACACACGAACGAAAAGCGTCTCCGATTGAGCTACCTCTGAGATGACGACGACAACCGCAACTCAACAGGAGCCATCGTAGAGAACGATGGTGGTGCGTCCTCCACCAAGAACAGCGACAGCTAGGGTTTGACAGCACCTTCCCAGATCTCGACGGTCCCTCCTGACACCCTCGCTTAACACGTTGTCGGGTGTAATACACTTCATCTACGATAGCAGCGGAGGCAGCATGGTCATGCCCGGTGGCTCATGGCGGCGATGCAACGACGAGACCCAACAACACTACCTTCCACCGGTCTACCCACAATCACAACATCGGTCTCGGTGGGTTTTTCCCCGGCTTCACACAACGTCCGGCGACAAAATGATGGTGACGCTTCGATGGCGAGACCGCCAGTGACATGGTGGCGACGGTTGAAGGTTGAGGGTAAAGAGGGTGGCGGCTGAATAGTTACGACTAGGGTTAGGGTTACCGGGTTAGTAGCGACTATATACCCCCCCGACTCATAAAACTATGCCCCATAATGACAAGTTTAGCCCCTCCCTTCCCTCATTTCTTTCAAAAATAAATCCATATTTTACCCCTTTAATCCTGCCTCCTGAAACCGTTTACAAATCAAGTCAAAAATATTACCAATCAACCCCCGCCTCCATAAATCCTTACATATTAAGTCCCAATAATACCAAACACCCCTTGACTACTAAAATCCATTGCGAAACAAGTCCCGAAATTACACTTTTAACCCCCGAATAATCCAATTTATAACATTCGGCTCCCCAAAACCAACAATCCACTAAATAATATAGATTTAGGGTGACTATTCGTTCATCAATTTTTATCTATTTATTTATTAAATAAACAGAATGTTACATTATCTTTATACCATCTAAAATCGGTGAGTTTCTACAATGTAAATTCAGTAGTATTTCTAAAGTTTTTTTTTCTTGAAACGTAGTAGGATCTCCAACAAAATTTAATAATAGCAAAAATTAATGTATTAACCATATTTTTTTCTAACGTTGGTATATGATGACCATTTTCTTGTTTTATTATGGTTTTTGTGGCAGTTAAAATTCCGTTCTTTTCTTCTGATGTAACATACAAATCCCACAAGCCTTTAAGTGTGTCAGTAAAACCAGAAAGAATGATATTAACTATTTGAAGTTGAGTATTACCTTTTGATTTGTAAACATTGGCTGCCATAGTTATTTCTAGAACAATATTCATTATTTGATTTTCAGAGCAACAATCGATATTCCATTCGTAAACAGAAGTTCCATCATAGGCAGAACGATCGTATTAAAAATAATCTTTCTTCAATTTGAACATCAGGAAGATAAGGTCTATTCCAATAATTTCTAAGTGTTGGTTTTTAAAACTTCATTTGAGTAATTGTTTTGATAGATAATATTTTGCAAACCTTTTTTAGTTGTTTGTTGATTTGGAACCTTTACAAGAGGAGTTGCTAAAAATCATTGTCAATAATAAGTTCCTTTTCTCGTGGATAATTCGAAATAGTTTCTTGATTAGAGACAATGTTTGTATATATATATTTTTTAATCGAAAATAGGAGTAATGGAACATTTTTGAATGGATAGTCAATATTATATTTAGGAGTATAAAATAATTCAAACCATTGAAAAAATGGAGAATGAATTTTGTATGATAAAACGTAATATTCTCAAAATCCTAAATGTAAAAATCTTAGATAATATGAAAAGATTTCTTCATGCCAAGATCTCTTTTTAGCATTATATTCTTTATAGAATTCAACATCTTCTAAATAATTATAATTAACATATGGTACTAAATTAGGATAAACTTCCATTTTAACAAGTTGCTTGATTTAATTTAAAAGAAATATTTTTATTATACCTAATTGAGCACTAAGAACTTCGATTCGAACTTACGTTTAATCATTATTGATAAGCGATAGTTTTTTCTTTTTGTTGATAATATTCAATTATTTCTTTTTTAAAATTTAATAAACTAATTTCTTCTTGTAATTTATTATTTTTAATTCTTTTACTATCTATGATTATATTTTTAATGATTTTTCATCTTTCTTTAATTATATTATTCCAAAAGGTATTTGAACTTTAGCAACTAATTTGTATTTTAGAACTCATCAACTTAAAACGTAGATTTTGTTAGACTTGTGGAATATCTTCCTATTGCTTTATTCAAGTTTTTTACTTTTTTTTAATAAATTTTTTGTCTTTTCTTAGTTGACCGAACTTAACTAATTGAGAAGCTTTTGAAACTTCTAAAATATTTTTAAGGTAATCTTGATCATTTTTAATTGCTAAAACAAGTAATTTTTCTTGATTTTCTTTTTCTTTTAAAGTTATCGTGACTTCTAAATAAAGGTTTAATAGCAATTTGTACTAGACCGATATGGAGAAGTTTATATTTTTGTCTATTATCTAAAATGGATCTTAATGATAATAGATTTAAATTTTGTTGATTTTGACCAATAGACAGAGTTTGCTCGGTTATTTTTGATTGAGTAACTTTGAAAGTAATCGAAGGCTCCTATTTTGTATATTGTATTTTTATTTGTTTTTGGTATTGTCCAATCATTTAAACTTTGTTCTATGCCATCAATAGTTTTTTAGATAGAATTTATTTGATTATTATCATAATTTTGTTCTTCATTGATAATTTTACCAGGGATATATCTTTTGGATAATAAGCGTGAAAACTTACCCATATTTTATTAATTTTATTTAAAGATTTTATAAGAAAGCTTAAATGTTTTAATAATGATGAACATAAGGGAATCGTCCCGACGATGATTGTGGTCCGGCGTCGCGACTTACGTCCTTATCTACGCATCTTACGCTAATCCAATCAATCACTTGTCTTAACTCTGAATCATACTTATTAAAACTCATAATTTTCTTAGAAAATTTTAAACTAAAATTAATCAAATTTGAAATAAATCTATCACACATAACCCCAAAAAATCATAAATTCAAATATATATATATATATATATATATATATATATATATATATATATATATATATATATATATATTTATGAATTTATGACATTATATTTTCAGTTGTTTTAATGAACCTTAAATTCGTTTCATGGGTACAAAAAGCGGTATACTTAGACCAACTCCAAAGCTAGCACTAAAAATTATACCATTTTTGTGTAAGAAACCCATAAATTTTCTTTCAACTCCAATCACACACTAAAAACATATTTTAAATGTAAAATAAATTTTTATTTAATAATATGATTTTATTTTACTTAATTATGATAATATATAACTTAATAATAACAATAGTATTAATTGATTAAATAATTGATTTTGCAATATAAATAAGATAAAGGATTTTCAAAATCTCTAAATTGGTATTTTAGTTTATGTTTTTATGTTATATTTATGTATGTTACGTTTGTTATATTTGAACTAGGTGGGTAACCCCGCGTTGCGGGGTCGGAAATATCCCAAAGAATTTTAATGAATCCCAAAGAAGTTTAATTGAAACTGAAGATTTAACAGTTCGATATAGATGTAAAGAATCAAAATTACATAATCTTACATAGCTAGATATGTTGAAAACATTCATCTATTTGTAGATATAACAGTAGAACATATCATTAGTATACAAAACAATGATTCCCCAAACCGAATTTGGAGAAAAAAAACTAAATATATTCTGACCAGTAAAATTGCAAATATGCACCATGGAATCCTTCATCAAATGTTTTGGAGTCACCAAGTTGGGCAACTTCAAATTTGAGATAATCAGGCTTCTCCATTGTTTTGTAATATTTTCCTACAAATTAAATGATAATCAACCAAACAAATTTTCAAAAACAGAAACATATAATTACAGAAAAAGTATCATAAGTGTTGTTTGTCATATTCACAAAGTACCATAAGCTATTGAGCTATCAAAGCATTGTGTACAGTAATATAAGATGTAGAAAGTAAAATTATAGAGAAGAAAATCAGGAATACTACCTGATGTGATATTGATACAGGGAAAATACAGATGATCTGTTATTTTTTACCACTAACCTGCCAAAAAAGAAACAAAAATACTCATATAAACAACTAACTAAATAAAATATTAAAAGATCTTTAACTTTTACAAAGAGTGGAAAAAACGCCTTCCACATTGGAGAAGTGTTGAGAATAAGCAAGATTTTATTAAAAATGTACGTTAAGTTGGCATAAAAAGGATCTGATACACCATTCTTTTCTTGAAATTCCTATTTCTTTTGATTTTCAACAGAGAATTAGAAAACAGAACAAAATTTGGTAAAAAGATCATGAAGGCTCGGTACCTAAAGTATTAGGTTAACCTCCAACAACTCCCAACCATGGTCTTCAGCATCATATCATCTATAAATCAATCACATTCAAATTAAGTAAAAAAAAAACTGATATAACGAAAACACCATAGATGAGTCCACATAAAAAAAATTAAGATTCAATTCAGTAGGTTGTACCTAACTTTGCAGAGGTGTAAACAACACAAAATATATTGAAAATAAAAGGAAATAATAATTATAAATAAATCTAAAAATCTATTCAATTTTATTATTCAATTCCACTGCAATTCCTGCCAACCAAATAATAAAGGGTATTTTGGTCTTTTAATAAAAAAGGTAGAATGAAGTTGAATTCCATCCACCTTCCACTTTGAATGCTCAAATCCATTTAAACATGGATTTAAAAGACCCCACAGAATTGGAATTTAATAATAAAAAAAAGAATCAAAACCCAATAGCATATTCAAAAGCGTCAGGATCCATAAAAACCAAAATCACATTCATTAAGATCTGAACTTTTTATCATACTTTTTAAAAATTCCAGTTTTTGTTTCACATATTATGATTTTAACAAATTAATCTATTTACCTGGACATCAAAGCTTGCATGTTCTTTTCTTGCCATCAAAAAATAGAGCATCTCTAATAAGCCCATACTTGATGACCTCAACTAATAGGGTAATTATTGGGATACAATGTTGCTGAGTCAATAAAAAAGATGTCATAATTAAGTGTAGACTCAAACATGATAACATTTTTTGAACTTTGTACTACAATGTTTTCATTGTTAATTATCACAAAATGTTAATTTTAAAAACCTGAAACAATCGAAGATAATAGGAAATGATGTACCTGTAATGCTAAACTATAGCCTCCACCATTATCTTGCTCAAAATAAAGCAGCTGCAATGTGATATTTTACATAAGTATTAACATTCTAATATTCTTTTGCATAAAAAATACTTCAAAAGTTCAAGCATGTAAAATTTGCTTTGTGCAACTGAAGTAATTGTAACAACTAAACCGGATTGAAAACGAATCACTATGCTTTGACCGTTTTTCCTTTTGATCGTTCTCCCTGTTCATCGGCAATCATTTATTCCAAATGATCAAAAAACAAAAAATCAAAAAATAAAAATACAGAAGCCAACCTGACTTCTTCTGATGTGAAGATCTGGTGGTTTTAGGAATTGATCGTTCTGTGTCGAAATCAGTTTGTCGATCTGAACAGTGGATACAGTATCCACCTTCTCCATGTTGCCCATTTCTACAAGATCGCTTTTTCTTCCCCGAACAGGATGTTGGAATAAAGAATAAGTAGGAGGAAACTACCCAGTTCAGCAAAGATTTTAAGTCTGAAAGAAATAAGCGAAATTAGAGTTCAAGGCCTTTGCCTGGAACGTCTGGATGAAAGAGCAATGATTAGGGTTCATTTACAAATTCGATATACTGTGGATCCGGGTTGATTCAAATGAAAGCAACATCGGAAGTATATTCCGAACGGCCTGAAGCCGGTGGAGAAAATAGAAGAAGGGAGACGTTGTGGTGCAGGATAGAGCTTCTTACACTGTCAACTGACCTGTATGGACAATCGGTGTTGCAGAGCGATAGTGGCGAGTGAGCTTCTGTAGGGAAAATCGGTGGCGGAGAGCGACGGTGGGTTGGACTACGGTGAAATCGAAATAACTTATCCCATCTGAGGAATCCGTGAGGCACTCTAATATTGGGCTGAAGCACCATTATCACCTGGTTGGAGAAGAAGCAGCAAGAAGATGGATGTGAGCTACCCAAAATCGGTAAAATCTAACTTGAAAATAAATGCAATGAAACAAATTCTAAACAAAAATTGAATAAGAATAGGAGCAAACGAACTCATCTGAAACGGATTAGGTGTTTATAACAAAAGCACTAAAAAAACATAGTAAAACACCTGAAAATAAAAAACACCAAGTAGATCGTACCTGAATCAATCGTTCGTCTCCATTTGCTTATATAAACCCCTAAGTATATTCTTAGGTCAACACGCTATTAACAAAACATGAACATACTACACCTCCTGATGGGTTATCGTCTCCGAACTCCAGACCTCCACACGAAGGGCCTTTGAAGATTGTCGACGATCTAATTGGAAAATGAAGGAAGCGACTCCGTGATGTAGTCTCAAAAGAAGAAAGAGGCAACATGGTCTTAGCGGGCTAGATAGGGGATGGAGCGGAAGATACTGGATAAGGAGGCGGTGCGATATTTTATGTATGGAAGGATCTGGAGATTGATAGAGATAAGACCAAGAAGGAATAGCAAAGGCAGACACAACACGTGTCCACAAAAAATATGGATATTGACAGAAAATGACCCTAAAGACGAATTTAAACATATATCTATAGACAGAGAACCATTCCTGCCCAAAAGGACAACAATTCACTATTCAAATTGGTGCTCTTCTTTATATATATATATATATATATATATATATATATATATATATATATATATATATATATATATATATATATATATAAGTTTGCTAAATAATGAAATCAGATTGTATTGATTATTTTATTTTGCTAAATGTCACACCCCGGTCGACGGCGGAAACGTAGGGTTGTGCAATATTAGTTGTTGGATCACAACCATTAAACATACATTGAATAGTACAAAACGATATAAAACATAAATATCACATCCATTTATGGGTAAAACATTACATCGGAAAATGTTTTGAAATTCTAGAGTTTCTAATACAAAATGTGCCTTGACAGTTAGGCATGACTATAAATGACGGTCGACTTCTAGTAGCTTCATAATACACAACTGCTTTAGGGAGTGTAATCTTCCATCTCTTGGTTTCCTAGAAATACATATGGTTTTGAAAATGCCAACGTAATATTGGCGAGTTCACATGTTTTGTATATTATACTTTGAAAATACTTTTTGTATATAACTTGTTAAGTTGTCAAAGTATTTTAATTCTTTGAAAATAGTATTCTATTTATAGGTACTCGGGCTTCCGTAATTCTCGATTATCCTATATACTTATTAATGTATCATTATCTTAGGAGTGTACTTTAAGGAAATGGTGCTTTGAAGAACAGACTAACCGAGAGTGAACTCAACGTAGGTTATTTGGATACCGTCCAACCTTTTCTTATATAGCTATATATTTATGACAGAATTAGAGCTTCAATATTTCATTGTATAATTATAAAATTAATATACATAATTATTTTATATAGATATTCTTAACAAAGCCAAAGTGGTGGAGTGGCGTTGTAGCCATTATTAGGATCGAGTGATGACATAGCATACTACAATTATCCATGAGATTCGAACGTATAGACGGTATAATATATTATTATTATTTGTTTAGGTCGAACGTAGAGATAACATAATATATTATTATTATTATTTGTTTAGATTGAACATAGAGACGACATAATATATTACTATTATTATTTGTTTAGAATGAACGTAGAGACGACATAATATATTATTAGCATAAGATATTATTATTATTTGTTTAGATCGAACGTAGAGACGGCATAATGTATTATTATTATTTGTTTAGATGAAACGCAGAGACGACATAATATATATTTTTTTGTATAGATCGAACGTAGAGACAACATAATATATTATTATTATTTGTTTAGATCTAACGTAGAGACGTAAAGCACTATTATTATTCGTTTGAATACTTTATAGAGTAATGATTTGGTATAATGATATTCCTTTGACTAGCTCTAGGCACTATGTTACCTAGAGAAATGATTTAACATAAGGATTAGATACAATACTACTCCTTTGGCTAGCACTAGATACTATGTTACCTTAGAGGAATGGCCTAACATAATGATTAGATACAAGGTAATCCTAAAGATTTGGCCTTAATAATGGCTAGCTACTATGTTATCCTAGAGATTTGACCATAATAACGACTAGGTATAATATTATCTTTGAAAATTGGGCAGATATCTAACAGACATAATATTATATTAGCAGAGTAACGATAGAGTATGATACATATTATCTTATTTGGGTAGAGTAACGATATAAAATATATTATGTGAAAATAATATATATAACGCGATTATAATATTGATATATAATGATTTGTAATAAGTTGAAATGTATTCACCACCCCCCCCCCACCTAATTTTGATAAAAAGTTGGAAAAAAGGGTCATGAAACTCACCTTTGAAGCGTGCTTTTCTAGACCCTAGAAACACGGTTGGTGACGTCGGTGCTCGGGATCGACGGGGCTCGAGAATATAACTTAATAATAGCTAAAATATATAATCGAAGAATTTCCTAAGGTTTTTATGGCAATTTTTGAAGTAGAAACGAGAGAAAGATAGGAGAATTTAGTGAGGAGAGAATGGGTATGCTGCCTCTTTTATAGGTGAAAATTTGGGGAGACGCCCCGTGCAATATTAGTGTGACTCGTGCATGCTACGTCGCTCCAGTCAACTGCTGCCACGTGTCTGATTCTGGTAGGTCCACGTCGCCCTTCTTGAAGGCGTGCGCGCCGCACAAAATGCAGATTTTGTAAATTCCGTAAAATCCTCATCCGAGCTCCGTTTTCGACTTTCTATATATCCACGCGTATCTATCGAGGAGTACTACAACTTTCCTTATAACATCCCTATTTTCAGGTATTTATCTTTTAACCCCATTAGTATGATAATAGTTTGCATTTTGGCCCTTTGTGGCATTTTGGTGATTTTGGCTAAGGACTTAGTACGTTAGGCGTACTTGGGCGGAGCTTAGCACGTTGGGCGTACTCCGCATATGCAGGGCGTACGTGGTGGATCCTCAAACCCTAATCTTTAGGGTTTGGTCCATATATATATATATATATATATATATATATATATATATATATATATATATATATATATATATACAACATTAACTCCTCATTTCTCATTCACCCTTCAGCCTCCATCTGGAAAATTATTCCTTAGCCAACCCTAATCCTCTCTAGTGCATTTTTGAGCTTTGGTGTATATTTTGGTGTCCTTGAAGGAGCAAGTTGGAAGAGAATATCATACTTGAAGAGTGGAACACTTTGGATCTAGGATTCCATCATCTTTTGACACCATTTGGAGGTATAAAGTTTTGAACTTGGTGAAATTTCATTTAGATCTTGTTTTGGCTTGATTTTAGGTTCTTTTTGTCATAAATGTGGCGTTTCTTGAGCATAGCATGTTCTTGACCCAATAAGTCGTCCTTTTAGACCTTTGGAGGGGTCTTAATTTGTCACACCCCAAAACCGGAACGACGGAAACGTTCTGGGGTGGAGGACGTCATGTTTAGTATCACAAGTCATGCATCATAGTAAGCAAAGTAATAAACAACCATTTCATTAGAAAGAAAGTGTTTACAAAGTATGTGGTTCACATAACATAGACAAAAAGTAAATAACAAAACAAGACATGAAGCTATACTACTCCATCTTCTGAATCCCAGTGCGCGTACTTGTCCACTGGTCTCCTGAGAATGCAAGTTATTTTGAAAGAGTAGATCAACATTTAAGCTGGTGAGTTCATAAGATTTTAGTGATGTAAGTAAGTTGTAAGAAATTTGTAGTAAGTTGTAAGTTCTGTTTAGAAAAGTTTGCTTGTTCCTCCAGAAAATCCTATATTTCCTGCTTTGATGAAAGATAAGTAAAAATGACTCTACAATCATTTCTCTGAGTACTAAATAGATACAAGTTATATAAAACTCAGAGTAAACAAACAATCGGTTGTGTGTATCTACCCTAAGCCCACAACCAAACAAGGAACAGGAAATGAGGCGGAAGGCACACATCCCATTGTTTGTTAGATCATTGTTGTATATAACCCTGGCGTATTCACTTGGTACTCACGGAGTTAACTGTAATAGTTCCAGTATATTTGATGAAAAGATTCTTTAAGAAAACCCTTATTTCTTATAATAAAAATGGTAACCATAGTGGTTCCTTCTATAATCACTTAGTTTATACTAGCTATATATAATCTAATATCGAACAGATAGTTAATTGTGTGAATCTGCCCTAAGCCCACAACCAAACAAGGAACAGGGAATGAGGCGGAAAGCACACATCCAACTACCTATCGGATATTAATTATATATAACCTTGATGTATAAACTAAGGTATTATGGAATTAACCACCTAAGGTCCTTTAAGTTACACTGGTTTAATAAAATGGATTAAACCCTTTACTGGGTAAGTTTCTAGTTTTGTATACCAATAGTTCTTATTTGAAAAGTATGTTTTGTACTAGAAAACGGTGCATTGAATTAGTGTCCTATGACCTGGCCCATACATAGTACTCCTTATGATTACTTGGTGTATACGGAATATATATAGATAAGATCGAATAGATAGTAGGCTGGGTGAATCTGCTCTAAGCCCACAACCAAACAAGGAACAGGAAATGAAGCGGAAAGCACACATCCTACTACCTGTCGGACCCGATTAATATATATCCCTGAATACATACACTAAGGAATCATAAAGTTAGCATTATAGGCCCCCTTTCTACTGAATGTACTAGACTCGACTGTTCTGGTTGACGTTTGTAAAATGTAAGTTTTCCCTAGTTTATAACTATCTTGACTCGAAAATAGTTTGCATTAACTTTCAAGTGGAACTGTCACAAAATGAAAGTAATGGGAAAATTATAAGTACACAGTTGTCTTTTGAATTGACATCCTGACGTACCGATTACCTTAAAACATGTTTGTTTTATTAAGATCATAATGTGATGGATAGTACCCATACTATACGCTCTCCCTACAAGAGATTCTGGGGACCAAACGCGACTTCCGCAAACAGATTGCTAGGCCGTGTAAATTCACATTAAAGTTATATGATCATGTATACCCAATTTTACTATCACCTTTTATTTAGAACAATGAGTTAGTGATTCATTGGTATAATTAGATCCTGTAGTTTTTCTTATGCTATAGCATCTTAGTATGTTCAATCTGTTATAGTATCTTAGTATGTTCTCTTTGATGCACTGTATCTACCTCCCTGTTTCTCTTTAGAGTATGATCTCTATGTTATCGTGTATTATATCTACCTCCCTGATTCTCTTTATATTATGTTCTAGCATCTAGTATGAACTGAACCTCTAAACTATACCCCTTATAGTTTACTAGTATTTTACTTGAACTGTTATTTAAAAGACTCATTTTACTACTAAGTTATGCTTGTACTTTAAAAACGGAGTTTTGTTAAACTATAAAGTAACATAACTTTAAAAGAGTTTTTGAAATGTTTTGATCACTTATAAAAGACATAAGCAATCTTTTGAAAGATGTTTTATAACAAACATTTACACAATTATCATTGTGTTCAACTTGTATTCCCCCCCCCCCTTAAAAGCATTTAAAACAGTTAAAAGATTCATTATAGGGGTATGAACTCACCTTATATGGGTGATTCAAACGAATATGCGCGTAAGGATGAGAAGTTCCACGAATGAATACCCGAGACACAAACGAGTCCTAAATGAAATATAATGGCATATGTTGGCATGAATATAGTGTTTAGAAGCAACAACATGCAAGGAAACACCTTTAGGGACTAGGAAACACTTGGACCAAGTGTTAGAATCACATGTGATTCATCTAAGGGGAGTGTACGGCCACTAAATGGAGTGTGCGGCCATGGGTGTACGGCCATGGAGTGTGCGGCCGCACACTCATGGTAACAAGTGCACAAAAGTGTCTTTTAATGATAGGGAAGCTTGTGGGACAATTGCTCATCAAGTGTTAAAGCTAGGAATGCATTTTGAAGGCCCTTTAGGGGTGTTTTGAGGGGTGTGCGGCCACACATGGGTGTACGGTCGTACACTCCTTATGTTCTTGAGTTCTGGACGTTTTTAAGGTGTTAATCTAGTGTTCTTATCAAGTACTAAGCATGGGGAAGGAGTACTTACGATATGGAGGCTCAAGAAGGCTCAAAATCACCAAGAACAAGTGTGTGTTCTTGGTGAAATGGATGAAGATTTGAAGATCTAGCCAAAATATGATTTCCAATGGATGAAATCAAAGGGTGTTACTAGGTTAAAAGGATTAACAACAAATCAAGGGAAGAACGCTTACAATCTTGAAGATCTAGGATGAAAATCGGATGATAGTTGAAAGAGAAGTCGAGTTCTTGGCTTGGGAGGGTGAAAAGAGATAAAGGAAAGCTAAGTCCCACCTATATACACGAGAGTGTGCTACCAGGAGAGGGGTGTGCGGCCGCACACCCAAGTGTACGACCGTACACTCCTCATGTTGGAGTGTAAGGCTTGTTTTCAGTGCTAGAAGTGTACGCAACCCAATCCTATACTCAATGCTTGAATGTACTGAGCTTTGAACCCTTATACAGACTCTAAACAAGGCTAACTGATAGCAGAAACGAGTCTGACACTCAGTTGAGTTGAAAGGCTGGACTTTACAAGGCGAAACTAAAATGCAAATATTTAAATTTTAACATTCACAATGTGAATCAAATTTATTATTTCAACTTTTTGATCATTCACAAATTAAGTGAAATTTACATATGAATTAAAATATATTTTCGCGTAGTTTTATAATATTTTAACGTATTGATTACTCGTAAATTAGTTTTTTAAAATCAACAAATTGATTTATTCACATTGTGAATTTGAACTATATAAAGCAGCGACGATAAATAATGTTTTGGGCGAATAATTTTCTTACGGGAAAATAATTATTAGATTTTGTTATTAGTTATTATGTAATAAGAAAAATTACAAGTTTTAATTAAAATATTTATGTTTAGAACTTATATTTATATTAGATGTTTATACATTTGATGTAAATTAATTATTATCGGCATTTAGTTTAAGAAATGTAATATTAACTTATATTGTTGGATTTAATATTTTAAAATTGTTATTTTGCTCCAAATTAATTTTTTAATAACTTTCCTTAATTCAAGTCTTCAAAATTTTGGCAAGTATTAATGATTTTGTTATGCATAATTGGTTTGTACAAAAAGCTTTGTATCTTGCACCTCTTAAAATTCAAGATATGACTAATATTCTTTTTATATATATATATATATATATATATATATATATATATATATATATATATATATATATATATATATATATATAATCTAATCTAATCTAAACCTAAATTGCCACATGTCATGTTTTTAAACCCTTTCTGCCATGTGACATTTTCTTAGAAATCCCCAAATTATTTTCCTATCTATAGCCTCATCATATGTATAATTGTAAAAAGACAAAACTTCAAAAATGGTCCCTATAGTTTTCGAAAATATCAAGTTTAAGCACTAAGTTCAAAAAACCTCACAGATGGTCCCTGTGGTTTCAAAACTTTTAACATTTGGTCCTTTCGGCTAACTCCGTTACCATTTAGCCGTTAAGTCAGGGGCATTTTTGTCATTTCACTACAGAGGGACCATTTATGAGGTTTTTAATTACTTTTTTTAAAATAAATAAATAAATAAATAATATTTAATATGCAAGGGGTCCCACCCTCTCTCTCTCTCTAGGGATGCAGAAACAAAGCGGGAAAAAACCCAGCACTCTTTCTCCTTCCAGTCAGACCCACACCTACCGGTGGTGAAGCACCACCATCGCCACTATAATTTTCAGACCACCAACCACCGCCATTGTTGCTCTGTCTCTCTCACAATTATACCCGATATAAGCCTCAACATCATCTGAAAGATGTCATACTCTTGCAAGATCTGCAACACCAAGAAGGTCGCCAAGGAGGTACGACGACAAAACCCACCACTGATCCATAACTCACTCGAGTCAACTCAGTCCCACCACCATTGCCGGAATTCGAAATAGAAATGCTCTTGATTTTCCGACCCCAGATTGGTTCTCCTTTCTCCGAATCCTTCTTAGATTTCACGAACTGGGTCACGTCGAAACTCGCCGAAATCAAAATCTAAATTGGTAAGCCCAAATCAAAATCTAAAATTGAAACCTAGATTCAAGCTCTGTGTGTAATATTTGACATAATCGAAAGCATCATCTCCATTATCGCCTTCCTCTAAAAGCTCTGCATCTGCAAGCTTCGTCAATACAAGCTCACCGGGATCTTCCTCCATCGATTTCAATAGGAACCAATCATTTGATTTTTATGGCACTGTTGTGGTAGCTGATAAGAAGAGGTATCTGAAAGGAGGAGGCGATCGTCAATGTTCAGATGTTGTCCAAAGCTTAGTGTTTACCGCAGCTCATAAAGAGCTAGAAGAGGAGTTCATAAATGAAATAGATGAAGCTGGTGATGGTAGAGAGAAGCAACTACGTAGAGAGAAATCAATGGAGAAGAGGGAAATCTAAGGGAGAAGAAGGAGTACAGACAAGAGAGAGGCGACTTAGGTAGAGTAAATGACGATCCATGGGTTTTTCAGTGGGTTCTAGTCGTGTTTCTGATGGCTCCAGTGACTCCGATGATACTTGGTTGAGGTCTAAATTTAGGGTGATGGCTCCGGCGGTGGGATCGATTGCACGTATGGTTATGGGAGGTGGTTCAAGGCCAAAGTCAGGTGAATAACAAGATATGGTTCTTGTTTGATACCGATCTTCTCTTTTTCTTGTTATACACAAGCTTTACAGTAAAGAAATGGTGGTCCAGATGGTTTAGCTTCTTTTCGATCGAGAGAGAGAGAGAGGGTGGGTGGGACCCCTTGCATATTAAATATTATTTATTTATTTATTTTAAAAAAAGTAATTAAAAACCTCATAAATGGTCCCTCTGTAGTGAAATGACAAAAATGCCCCTGACTTAACGGCTAAATGGTAACGGAGTTAGCCGGAAGGACCAAATGTTAAAAGTTTTGAAACCACAGGGACCATCTGTGAGGTTTTTTGAACTTAGAGATTAAACTTGATATTTTTAAAAACCACAGGGACCATTTTTGAAGTTTTGTCTTGTAAAAAACTGATTTGCATAATTATTGGTTCACTATTAAACAGACTTTGACAATTAATATATTTCCATTTTAATCCCCTTAATTTAAGGCACATTGATTTCATACCATTTTCTATTATTTTATTCAAAATACCATTTAAACGGCATGTCAATGCTATATCGGTTTATAAAGGATAAAATCCGGTTAAATCAAGCCACCGTTTAAGCAATTTTCCTTTCTCTTGCTTCACAACAGCTATCATAAATATATTATAAAATCCTGTTAACTCTGGTAAATACCATTAAATCAAGATATAAAATTCGAAAGTTTAAATACTTGATAACTTTATCAAATAATATGGCCTATCTTTACCATATCTACTCCTCAATACACGTTTTCTAAGATTACAAATACTGTTTAATGTTGGCGACGAAGCATATAGTTTATTTTACATTCTTATGTTGAAGCCTCTTTATATTCAATGATCTTGAAGAGTAATAGAAGTCTCTTAGGTAAGTCCATCAACTTTCACGTTTTTAAATCTTTAAATAATAAAAGTTTATATAATTCATTGTTCATATTGGTCATATTAATATTAAAGCTGTAAATTTAATTATATCATAACAACCAAAATTGTAACTAACTCTTTATATAATAGTAAAGTACATTTTACACTTACTGAATCAAAGATATTTTTAAAAATATATATATCAAATGCAAAAATGACATCCAACTATCCATCTGTTTACATTGCTATAATCAGGTATCCATAATATGAATATCTTGTGGGTATTTTAATTGCAAATAAAATACATGTTTTTTTTTCTAAAAAAATCTTCATGTTAAAGAATATCCCAATTATAGCAATGTACTTTCAAAGTACACTGCTATAATTCAAAATCCATAAATAACCATGACAATAAATGACCATGTCTATTAGGTCGAGCATTTCCCATGGCATTTTTTATCCCAATTTATTATATATATATATATATATATATATATATATATATATATATTTCAGTAACTTAAATTTTAATTTTCCATATAATAATTGCATTTCAATGATTGATTGTGGTTGTTTTTTTTAGTTTGTTCAGTTTTATATTTCATTATATAATATCATATTTTTTTAATTAATTTACACATAAAGAATAAAACATTTTACATGCTAATTTGAATAAACCATTATAGAGAATGTCCCTCGTATCTTCAAAACATTTAACATATTAATTTGAATAAAATCATTATAAAGTTAAACACAAATCATATAAATATGTTAATTAATAACTGTTTCAAAAGAATTGATTAATGATTATGAATTTGAACTATCAACATTGTCTATTTTGACAACCATGATTTCTACGGGTTATAACCTAGTATATATATATATATATATATATATATATATATATATATATATATATATATATATATATATATATATATACCAATTTTGTGTGTTTGTGTAGTTCCAATGAAGTAAAATGGACCTGTAAAACACAAATATATAGGTCCCTTGGAGTTGTTCTTCGATAAACAATTTAGTGTACCTTCTTCTTGTGAACTTAATAAATTCCCGTAGTTGTATGGCAAAAAATTGTTGTGTACGAATCACTTCCAAGGTAAAAACTCAACTAAACTTACATTGTATTCATTCTCTTTAATGCTTGAATTTTTTGTCATTTATAATTTTCTGTTTTTATCTTGCTTCCAAAAACCTCACATAGAAAATGATAGTGTGGGTCTATGGTCATGATCTATCGATTTTTTTTAAAATTACCATTGTTTAATGGTATTTTAAAAAAAAATGCAATACAATTGAATGATATTTTATAAACCAAAACAATAGTTATTTACCTTTTGCTAACATTTTTTTAGTTGTATGGTATTTTAAAACATTTTAAACAGTTAAAACACACTAACTTCGTCACATAAAATATAATATTAAATAAAAATTCAAAAGTCCTTATTGCAATAACCATTTCTATGTTTGTGTATGGACTTGGAATCATCATAGAAATCGGCAAAATCTATGACAATACTAAGCGAAATTCAACAATATAACTAAAAGTAAATATTTACTAAATACCTAGTTGACAACCTACCAAATATCTAGTTGACAACCGTAGTCGAATATGATAGAACAATCGACAAGATTTATAAGATTAAAATTTTATTCGAAGATAAATGTTGTTTCAGTAATCACAATGGTAAATATTAATTCTCCAAATGATAACAATCTAACCTAGAATTGCTAGAATCTGTATTTATTTATTTATTTATTTTTTGGTTATTGATGAGTGTTTTATGTATGGGCCTCAAAATTTTTTATGGAACCTTTAGATTTTTGGGTCTTGGACGGTCGCATGTTGCACTCAAGAAATGAAGAAAATTTTATGTTACGAACCAATCATGTTTTGGGACGGGACATTTTATACAACTATAGAGAATATGTAACCATTCTAAATTTCTAATGACTAATATTTTATTTTATATAGACAAAATTGCAAAAATAGTTCCTGTGGTTTGTCGTTTTCTTTAGATAAGGTCCAAAAAAAGTTTATTAACAAAAAAGGTTCATATTAGGTGGTTTTGTTGTGTTTTGGTCTCTACTTCGTTAAGTTTAACAGCTTGACTGTTAAGTTTTGACAAATAACGAATTTACTCACAGGGACCATTTCTGAAACTTTATCTTTTTACCAAACTATAAGGACCAATTATGCAATTTTTTTTCATTTTATTGAATTATTGTATATTAATTCTTTTTTAACTTCTTTCTTATTGTTTTGTTTTTTTATTGGATTATTATATATTAACAATTTTTTTAATATATTCCTTCTTTATTAGATTAATTCTTTTTTATTAGATTATTATATATTAAAAAATATTATTTTTAATATATCATATTTATCTATTAGTAACTGTTACTTTATTAGATTATTAATTTCATTTAATTAATTTTTTATTATGTTAATTCTTTTTATTGGATTATTACTTTATATTTATTATTTTTATTTATAATAAATATTATTTTTTAATTGTTTTTGTTCTCTTTTAACTGCTTTCTTTATTGTTTTAAATAAAAATACCAAAAAAATCTCACCCACCCACCCCACCTCTCCTAATTTATTGTAAATATTTGAAAGATAACATATTTTGGACAACACCACCACCATCACTCAGTCACCACCACCACTAGCGGGTCATCTCCAACCCCTATTACTATATATATATATATATATATATATATATATATATATATATATATATATATATATATATATATATATATATATAACTTTCAGTAATTATTCACGAAGTGAGATCTTCGTGTGTATTTTAGTTTTTGTGTATTCACTTGTATCTAAATTTGTTATATATTTCAATAATCTTATGATTTTAACTTATGATTTTGACATATATAATTTCAATAAATATATTTCTACATGAATTACCAAATCCAAGTACTCGCTACTCGGCAGTTGGCCAAACGAGTACCGAATAACGAGTTTTACAACCTTGGCACCATTTATAGTGGCTATGGTGGTTTGAAAACCCTCGATCTAACATTGTTGCCATCGATGACGGTATCAGTAATGAATTGTCGGCTGGAGGTTGTATGTTTTCTAGGGTTTGTTGCGTATTGTATGGGTAGTCGACCAATGTAGTTTTCGTCGAGAATGGCTGAATATAAGCGATGATCGGCGATTTCCAGCAAGATGATCTGACGACGCAAGGTGGTAGAAGGCAACGAATGGAGGAGCTGACCAGGGGTGTTTCGACCTCCTAGTGGTTATAGCCGAATATGGTCGGCTTAGTGGCAGTCTGGCAGATATAGAGGATTCTGATGGATTGTGATGAAGTTGTCCTAGGTGGCTATTGGCGGCATTGGGTGTAACAAGTTGGTGGAGTTTCCGTCGAACAATCAAGAAGGATGATTGGCGTTTGTCCCGACGATTTTCGACGATGGGGCGCAACACTTTTACGTATTCTGACGACTTTGTGGTGGAACCAATAAAATTAAAAAAAAAATAATAATAATATTATACATTATAAATTATTAATCCAATAAAATGATATTTATTATATATAATAACAATAAATTAAAAATAATAATCCAATAAAAAGAACTAACGTAATAAAAAAGAATAAAAAAACAATTAAAATGAATTAATAATATAATAAAGTAATATTAATTAATAGAAAAATATTATATGTTAAAAAAATATTTATTAATATTAATAATCCAATAAAAAGAATTAATCCAATAAAGAATAAATTAAAAAAGAGAATTAATTAAAAAAGTTAAAAATGTAATAAAATAATATTTATTAAGATATAAATGAAATATAATAAAATTAATATTTATTACTATATAATAATCCAATGAAAAAGAATTTATCCAATAAAGAAGAAATTAAAAAAAATTAATAATATAATAAAATAATATTTATTAATATATAAATATAATATATTAAAAATAGAGTTAATTAATATTAAATAATCCAATATGAAAGAAATTCAAAAAACTGCAGAAATGGTCCTTGTAGTTTGGTAAAAAGATGAAACTGCAGAAATAGTTTCTTGGGGTAAATCCGTCATTTTCAAAAACTTAACAGTCAAGTTGTTAAACTTAACGAGGTAGGGACCAAAACCATAACAAAACCACCAAATATGAACATTTTTTGCTAATAAATATTTTTTTGACCTTACCCAAAGAAATTAACAAACCACATGGACCATTTTTGCAATTTTGTTTTTTTATAAAGATTGCAACAATAAGTTTGAAAATAATTTTTAAACACTTGCATCGACTTGGCTAGGATTTTGGACGAATAAATGTTAGTCTACACTCTCAGCCCATGGTCCATTAGGTTAGGCCCATTTACTTTTGTAGTGGCTGATTTAATTTTTTTTGGGTGTGTAAAATTCTCTTTTATATATATATATATATATATATATATATATATATATATATATATATATATATATATATATATATATATACTATCCAATAAATAAAAATGATTATCCCAAATAATACTTTTCTAGAGTATTAAGCTAAAATTATCTATTAAAACTGAAAATTGAAATGAGATAATTGATATATTTATTAATATAAACTTCAAGATAATCATTCTAAGTTTATAACTAATTAAATTATAAATCCAGGGAACCATAACTTGTATTTTAGTTTTAGACAAATAAAAAAAAGTCTATCGTCTCATCATAAACTTATAATTAACAATTTGATAGTAATATATAATGAGATTTTGTCGGATATAGACATTTTCCAGGGTTGAATTCTAGAAAATATACATAAAAATCGAATTTTCTGATATAGACATGGATTCTACAAAGGCGAGACCCGAGGAATCCGCAGAATGAGTAGAAGCTCCAAGGAATCGATGTGAAATTTTTTTTCTAAAGAACCATTCCGCGGAGCTACCTTCTCATTCCTCGGAGGTAGCTCCGTGGAATGGTTCTTCAATTTTCTTTAACATCGATTACTCGGAGCATATACTCATTCCACAGAGCCCTCGGAGCATATATCCGCGGAATCAATATCTATACCTAAAAATTCAATTTTTTGTATCTATTTTTTGAAATTTAACCCCAAAAAATATCTATATCCGGCAAAATCCCATATATAATTATATGTCTTAGACTTGGAAATATAATTTATTCTAGAAAACTTTTAACTAAAGCCAACAATAAAGTATTAACAGAAAAATAATCCCAAATTAACCAAACCTTAAGATGAAAACCACAAAAACACCTCTAAACGAAAATTACAATTACATGCTTAACCTGTTGATTACGGTAAATGGTAAATTGATTAGTATCCCATTTTATAGGATCTTACATATTTAAATCTACTATAATAAATGAAGATCAATTTTGTCATATGTAAATCTCTCATGAGTTTTGATATTTGTCATATTATGATATTTTTAAAATAAATAATATCTGAATGTCAATTTTTGATTTTTTTTCAATTTTTAAAATTAAAAAGCCACATGATACTTATACTTATAGATGTTAAGTATTAAATATAAAAGCCTCATAATACTTATACTTATATATGTAAAGTATTAAATATAATAACCAAATGGCATCCAACCCACCGATATTCGGTATTGCCCTCCCTTATTGAGGTCGATGGTTCAAGTCCCGCTGTGCACATAAGTGGAATAATTTAGGAGTAGTTTAATAATTTATGAGTAGTTTAATATATCTGCAATTAATAACTTTCTTTATTTCTTATTTCGAAATTTTATTTTAAAAAATATTTATTGTGTACACTTTGCTATTTAATATTTTTTTAATCAACTCGTATAATACATGAGTCTTACATCTATTTATTCAATAAATGAAATCTATTTTACCATTTAACCATTATTATACGTATGTAATTTATTTAATAAATAAAATACATAAATGCCGTTTATTCAAACTTTAATGCAGTATATATATATATATATATATATATATATATATATATATATATATATATATATATATATATATATATATATATATATATATATATTATCAAATGTAAATCACATATATATTGTGTAAATGTATAACTCAATACTAGCCACTAAATGTACTTTTTGTATTATGGAAAATGATTTTTTATTGGATTCACATTTGACATTTTTATTAAGTTTGAATCAATTTGAAATTAAAAATCAATTTCGATTTTTGTTTATTATTATCACTACAATCCGATTTCATTCTTCAATTTATGATTCTTCTTCCGATTTCATTTTTCTAAGAATATGGAATTTACGTGAAATAAAAGTATCATTTTTTAAGACTCATAATCATTCTTAAATAACTACAACCATAATACTAGTGACATATATGAAACATTATGTGAGAATGGGTGAAGATGGGTGAGAATGACATATAATTTCACAAATCATATAATATTGCTTGAGAATATGAAAATTATAGATAAATATGTAATGACAGTTTATTATGACTATGAGTAATCTCATAACGCTAGTATTTGTATCTAAGTCATATTTAAGCATCTAATATATTCTCAATAGTTATATATATATATATATATATATATATATATATATATATATATATATATATATGAATATGTTTGTATTCGCAAAGTTTACACAAATCAAGTTTGACAAATCTACTTAACAAAGCTCCTTCATTAGCTAAAGCATGAAAGTCAAGTTGGTGCTATAGGGCCTTCTTGATTTAAGTAGATGTATTTGATTGAAATTTAGTATTTGGATATTGGAACAATACAAGCAACATATATTGTAATAAATTGATATATTGGATATGAGTCTTTCATTAAATAATTGTTGTGTTCTATATTAGCATGTTTAAATCCTTGAATAACTAGGTTATTCTAAATGTCCATAGTCGTTCATAGTTGTGGGAGCATCTATGAAGTAAGACTAATATGAGTGGATTGGTGGATTCTCATGGAGATGAGAATAGCAAGAGTTGCTGCCAACTTCATAGGTACTTGATTATGAGAATAAGCATTGGACTTGACCCACATCAAAATCACTTTATGGATCGTAGTCAAGAGTGATGTTTTGATCAAGGTTGTATCTTTGTATTCTTAGATATGCGATACATATTTAGGACTTGAAGTGTAGGAATTGTTGTGCTTTGATATGGTTTAACGTTGTTCCGTTAAAGGCAGTCATAAGGGCCATCGTTAGGTATGACATGAACTACATTGATAGGTGTATGTAGTCGAGATGGGATTTCTCCCTCTTATTCATTGAGATTTAGACATCTAAGGCCTTACTAAAATTTGAACAGTAAATGAGATTGATGGCAATCCATATCTCATGTTCGACATGATGTCTGAGACAAAGGAATAATTGATACCACACCTTTAGTAACAATTGTAGCTTAGAGCTCCTGGAATTGGTTGTTGATGAGATGACACCCTTCATATATTGTTAGGGGCAGTAGCCCGTTGTTAGGCGTCATCTACTGTAATGGATCTTGTGCAAGTGGGAGATTGTTGAATATATATGCCCAAGAATCATTATTGAGTGACATTCCTAATAATATATGATCCTATAGGGTCACACCTTTATCAAGTTAACATATTTGTATATTTATTATTAATATGATTATTAATAAATAATATCAATTATTGTATTTTAATTAGGGAATAATTATTGTTTTATGAAAATAATAATTATAAGAGAGTATAACTAGTTATTATATCATATGGTATGAATTAATAAGTCATGCACAACTTTTTGGACTAGTTGAATCATTTTTGTCTTTTACCTAAAGACAAAGTTTATATTTTATAAACTTTGAGTTTATAAAATTTAAACTAATTCTTTTGTAGCATGATGAAGTTAGGAGACAAGTTTTGTCTCTTTCTTTTGTCTTTGGCCGAAAATGCTTTCAAGCATGGGAGGTTGCTTGTCAACCTCCCTCCCATGCTCCTTATGCTTCTAAAAGCTAGTGAATACTTTATATTATTATATGATATAGCTTTGCTTTTACATGGACTATATAAAGGAGTGTTTGCTTGCATTTTAGATGATCTTTTCTCTTAAGAAGAAGGCATGGCCGAAATCCTCTTCTACTCCCCACATCTCTCTCTTTTGAAGCTAGTTTGGTGATTAGAAGACTTATTGAGTTGTCTCCTTTACTGCTTATTTGAGTTAAGCACTTAAAGGCTTAAGACACTCAAGAATACAAGAAGGAACTATCATTCTAAGTGCCTTACTCTTGATGGTGGATACACATAGAGAAATCATAATCTTTGATTTTTTCTATCTTCATCAACACCCCAAAACCAAGTGGGTTCAAAGGCTTTAAATGATATCATTCTAAAAACTCTTTGGTTGTTTTTATTTCATTCTAACCTCTATAAATGGATCAATGATGGTTTTGGTTTTGTTATAATCTAAAAATAAACTTGTTATTTTTTAAGTCTTCCGTTGCGGTTTTTGTGAAAAACAAACTTATATTTTGTATCAAAACCCATCACCAAAGATCTATATGAATGTTGTCCTCTTCTTCTACTATGTCATCATCTCCTATATTTCCAACATCATTCATGAAGTTTATAATTGAATTGTCATTTGCATCTTTAGAATCGTCCCAATACTACTTAATGACTCACTACTATTGTAACATTCGGATCTTGTAAGTGATGGGTTTATGCCATAAGAACATCCTATGTGCTCATACAAACCCTAATGCTTGGATCTAGGTTACTCTATTGTACATGCAATTCATCCAAGACTTTAAACCCTAGATCTAGCATGTGATAATCAATATTAACATATGAATTAGGGTTTAGATCATACCTTGATTGTTATGTAGCAATAACAATCTCAAATCCTCCTTGTAATGGCTTTAGAAAGCTTAGAGTCACAAGTGTCACTCCTCTAATGGCTCACAAACACCAAGAGCAAGAGGATGAAGAATGAAGAAAGAGGAGGTTGCCCAAAACGTGTGGAAACCCTAGTGGAACTCTTCACCACGTTTTTGGAGCTTAAGGGTACTATATATACATGTAGGCTATTAGGGTTTTCAACTAGGAAACCCTAATCTGACTGCTTAAGCCCTAAGCAGCCCATGGACCCTTTTAGAATATCCCTTGGACGATTTCTAATGGGTTTCCCCATAGAATTCGTCCAACCTATTATTCCAAGGTGATCCATAGCCCAAATGCAATTATCTTATAATTACAGTTCCAGTCCCTTAAGTTTAATTAATCTCTTTTAGCCACAAAATTAATTATCAATTAATTCTTGACTAATATTAATTAAACAATATGATTTCTCCTTTAATATATTATTCTCATAATATATTAATAAATCATAATTAATCCTTTCTCTCCATAGTTCATCCTATCAAGTTGCTTTGGTGAAGGCAACCCAAAAGGACCATGCACCCTCGGGTCAAGTACATACCAAAATAGTTATGGACTTAGACACTAATCCAACAGTCTCCCACTTGGATAAGTCTAATAACTATTCCGCGTATGACTTCAGATCCTGATCTGCAATCGTAGCTTTCAAAAAACCGTTGTCAACTCTGATCCTATCAGAAACGCGTCCTTTAGATAAGGGATCATATATTCCTCCATTCTAGATATCGTATAGACTGAGACATTGATTTAAATCATTCTCTCTGTCTATGTGTTGTTTCCCGATTTCCGATTTATGACGACTGATAACAGACTACAATTGAACACATCAAATTAGTCCCGGCTTGGCCAAGCGCTTAGTTGTCATCACTAAATCATCGAGGGGCCCACAGATATCGCTTTCATTCTACTTTGGATAAAAGGAACGGATAAACTTTGATTCAATGCTTGCTTGCACTCACTTACCGAATCACACACAACAATATGTTTTATGACACCAAGTTACTGGTGCGTTTACATATTATCAATGTGTAATCGACTCACAAGATACAACTCACACATCTCGGTTTCAAGAATATAAGATATTATCGTCTCACCAATCACTCGTGATAAAATCCATGAAGTGATCCAAGTGAGCGTGGGTTTAATCCAATGCTCAAATCATATTCATAAGCACTCATGAACGTTGCAGCAAACATTTGCTTATGTCTAATACACTTTAGACAATCTACAAACCAATTCATGACAGTCTTCATTCATACCTACTTCCAATCATATGAACGACTGTGGACCATTCGAATAATTTGATTATTCTGAAATAATTTAATTATTCAGGAAGTCAAAACATGCAAAGTGAAACACAAGAATAATACTAATCCCATATGGCCCCAAACTCTGGGTATAAATAAAACATTTTATTTAATCACCATATTGATTACTCATTATTTGTTATTTCGGGGTAATCAACTTCTTACTTGAATTATTACTACACTTGTCCCATGCTCTCAGCATTCACACAATGTTTACCTATGGTCCTTTCTATGTGAAATAGATCAAATGAACACATTTCCAATCATATTCATTTCACAACTCCCAATCCATATCACAAGTATAAGAATATCAAATTCTTGTTACTTATGCTAGATTCTAACATTCTATGCAATGATTCTTTCGTAAAGTCACAGCTCAAAATCATCAAGACTCGGCCAATCTCTATCAGAAACAATTCTATAGATATGATGTCTCTCACTCAAAGTACATTCCTTTGAACATCCTTCTTGCATAAAAGTTTCTAATCTAGACATAGATTCTTAATATCTAACTCCCAATATGGAAACATTTCCATATTTGGTATATGACAATTCATTCTTAATAGGATCTTATCTATTCATAATAATGTCATCCAATACCATACTTCCAACTACTCACAAGCGACCAATCATCAGCGAGCTTTGGATCGTCCTTTGATAGTTGTTTAATTATTTTAGTCAAAACCGATTCTAGTCCTTTTCCCTCTAAATGCGCTAGACATTTTGAAAATTTTAGAATGGTCAAATATTATAGCACTTGCAATCGATCCTATACCCGAAGCGTATGGAACACGATGCATAATGTCTTACATAAATATATGATGCTTTATCCATCTTCTGCCATAATATTTTATGTGTCTCGTTCTTACAATTCGAACTATGAAGAGGGATGCCGTAATCATAATCGAAATTTAAGAACACACTATGTATCCTTTGACTAAATTTATTAAAATTTCTCAATCTAAGCTTTAGATTTTGAAACGAAGTACAATATTCTCTCCCTTAATTATAGCAAAACAACTATTCAACCCTTACGACTTTGCAAAGTATGACTCTTGTTTTCTATAATTAATATTGCTAACTTGCAATACTTGCCTTAATAACCATACAAGCACAACATTTATGCTCCCACTATCATGATGATTATTATCATATAAGCATAACACTTATGCTCCCACTAGCTTTGACATGTTTTAGAAAACAACTGAACTTCCAGAAAACAATACTTATTGAATTTCTGAAGTTCATATTTCTAATACCTAATGCTTTGATAATCCTTTATCTAAGCTTCTTAAACTTATACACCTTTGCCTTAGATAGCTCATATGTGTGTCTAAACAATCCAGACTAATTGCCAAATCTCACAATCGGATTATGGAAAGGGATGCCGTAACCATAATAGAATTCGAGAATACAATTTCACAATCACTATCTTCTTAAAATCTCTCTTAGTGAAAGCATTTCCTCACAGTCATTTTCATGAAGGAGGGAATCTTATGACGCTTAGATTTTAATGGTGTATGTGTTCCTATCCATGCGAATTTGTCAAAACCAAAGTTTGCGACAAATCCAAACTCATATGGACTGAACTTTCTCAATCTTGATTTCTTGCCTTATGGTAACACGAGTGCCCACCATGTCTTCCAAGTAGTTAAGCAGCTCACCCTTTCATATTAACGTACTTTTCATTGATCAAGGTGCTTGCCTTTTATGCGTTCAAATGAGAACTCATAGAACTCACATGCATAATTAACTTAATTGGAATGGCACAGAAACAAAATAATGTCAACACGATAGGTTGTAAACCTCAAGTCGTGTGCTAGTGATGATCGATAAGGTTTATTCTCGATTAGTTCTTGAAACTTTTCAAGACCATTAAGACTCCCACTGACTCCTTGACATATAAGATTCTTTTGTCAATAAACATTTCTCGACAAACAAATATTCAAGAGTTAGTGTAGTTTTTATCAAGACAAAAACACTTCACTAAATTGGCCCTAGTTGGTCTTTGTCTTATCCAAGACATCACAACTTTCCAATTGTGCAAGAATAAGAAAACCTTTTTCAAATTTCACATTTGATGAATGTTATAAACCTTTTTAAGACTTGTCACTCAATTCACAATCTTAACTCTAAGACTTGGTTTTGGAACGAAGTATGATTGACTTCTTGATTTAACCATTTCTTCAATTCTTGATTCCTCTTCTCAGACATACAATTGCACTAAGACTCACTTAGAGGATCAATTGAGATATGGTTCTTAATCATTAAGACCTATCATAAAACATAATAAAAAGGTACTCTCCCTTCTTATTAGAATAGAGAAACTTTTATCTTTCTGCCTACTTGATTCTTCTTATTCGTTCTGCTATTTATTGAAACTCTTTCAATCAATTGAGAATTACACTTAATCTCATAATTATAATCATATTTACTTAACCTTAGTAAATCATGACGAATATCTTTGTTACTCTTGTGGTGGACTTGATCAACACACAACCTTGTGTACTCGATCTCCTAGTCCTTCACTTGACACTTTGTCAATGAATTAGTCTAATTTCCAAATATGAAATTTCTCATTCATCATGCAACCAAGTTGTATGATTCCAAGTTTCTGTCCAATTGAAACTTGGGCGATGAGAAACTTTCCCTATTTGATAAATTCTTGACCTTTCCACAAATAACATAATTAAGAATCAAATCCATTATTTCTAATAATAGAAACTTACATCAATTTTTCATACACGCCATTGCAAGGATAAATAAATAATATAAAATCAAAATTTATATTATTGCGGAAAAATTTGTCCTTACAATGCAATTCAACTGAAAAACTATGTTGTTAAATATTCCTAAGCAATCTATTCTAACTCCAAGTAGTAGCTTAAGATTCTAATCTTCAAGTAATGCGATCGAAATCCATTTCTTCACGATTAGATTCCGCTCACTTCTTCCCTCAAGATTCCTCTCTTTTCTTCGATCCTACAAGACATCGAAATGTAATCTTATCACATTATGTATTAAGAATCTAGAATAGGAACTTAAAAGAGTTAGTTAATGGATTTTACCTAAAGTAGAGCCATATGTTTTGACTCTCCCATCTCTTAGATAGGGTAGCTTTGTCTCCAATGCCCCTTCTCTTGGCAATAAAAGCAAATTGACTCTTTTAGAACAACACACGGAACTACTTCTGACTTTGCCTTTCTCTTATGATCAAACTTTTCGATCATGGCATGCCTTTCGTTGCCATTGCCTATATCCATAGAGGTCTGGAAGGCAGATCCACCAATCAACTTTGCTTTTCCAGTGCGCCAAATCATTGCTGCTTCAGCAGCAATAAGCATATAGGTGAGATCGATGAGGGTTACGTCGTGGTTCATCATATAGTACTCTCTTACGAACTTACTATATGAGTCAGGAAGTGACTGAAGAACCCAGTCAACAGCCAGCTCCTCACAGACAACACATCCCAACATTCTTAACCTATCAATGTGTGACTTCATCTCTAGGACGTGTGCACACACTGACTTTCCTTCTTCATGTTTACTTGCCAAAAGGGCTTGAGTGAGTTTGAACTTTTCAATATTTTGAACTTTTCAATCTTTTGAACTTGTGGGTTAGGGAGAACAATAGGAGGAGGTGGAGGAAGTGAAGCATGATCTCGTGTTCCTCGATCGAATCGTGGAATATCATCTTCATGTGAAAAGCTTGTTCCACGGAATTTGGGAAGACCATAGTTGTCATACTTTGACATCTACAAAATGGGAGAAAAATTCAAGTTAGTTGATTGATTGAGTCCTTAATAAATCACCCAAATGAGATATTAAGGCTAGGACCCAACACAATACTCTACAACTTGGGAGAGGGATGCCGTAACCCAAATTGCAGAACATTTGAAGGTAAGTGAATGACGATTCACTAATTTCCACCATGAAAAACGAAAAAGAAATTTAAGTTTTAAATCTATTGAAAATTCCTAGATCTTTTGAGATTCATTGAACATTTCAATGGCATGTTTAAATCTCGATATGCCCCTCGATTTGTGACTGGGATGCCGAGGATCACAAAACAGGGTGTGAATAACCATGCAAACTTACATGGTGCCCTCAAATGTTACAGTCACCTATTCGATGTGCCGGTTAACCACACACGCTCCACCGAACTATGACAAACAATGAGTCACCCTTTGCTACCTTTGCTTAGAACCATTTAGTGTGCCGGTTAACCACACACGCTCCACTAACGTCTTCGCAAGGGCACAAAGTGTAATTTCATGGAATTGCATCAATTCACTTTTGCCTAAAGTAACTAAGATTGGGAATTTTGTAAAAGCATTTAGTTACTTTTGTACTTCATTATACTTATAATGGAAGGTTTCTGTCCTATCCTACCCGTTCGGCTAACGACCCTCCACTAGTCAAGAGTGCGGTGGGTAAGAGTGGATACCCATTCAATCGCCATTTTATAGGCAATTTCCTTAAACACCCCTTATAGACCAGCTTCGTGAATGAGGCCTACTAACGGTAAGACTGACTGTTTACTCATACATATATAATACTAGACTTTTAATGTTATATATAGTATAGGGTGTATTTTATACTTTTAAAATACTTGGTGGTCAAATTTAATAATTACACTTTTAATTTAATTAAATTGTAAACCAAAACTTTTATGGATTTATTAAATCTCTCTTAATTATACACTTTAATTAATTAATAAAACCATAAGGGTGTGAATTGAACTTTTCAAAACAATACTAGGGTTTTAGAATTTAACATTTCTAAATTAAACTTTTAATCAACTTTTAAATTCCAAAACTTGAGGGCAAGTTTTGAAACATTTCAAAACATTACGTTTAGAATTTAAATATTTCAAATCAAACCTTTTAATCAAAATTTAAATTCCAAAACTTGAGGGCAAGTATTTGAAACATTTCAAAAACACAAGGATCAAATAGCAAATAATTTAAATTAAACAATTAATTTAATGATTATCTAAATTTGACCTAATTTCAATTTCTTGCAAGATAAGTTACCCAATTAATACAAATAATTAATCTTTAATCATATAAGGAAGTTATTATCTAATCAATTGGTAATTATCTTTTGTTTAATCAAGGATATTCTCAAATATAAGATAAAATTCGAATATTAAAGATCCAAAACAATTAAGGCTAGTATCCTCAAGCAAAACAGCAAGAAATCCCGAATTTCCCTCTTTCTTACGCTCGAACTCGCCGAGTTCCTCTATGGACTCGCCGAGTTGGAGCAACTCGCCGAGTCCACATTGGAACTCGCCGAGTTCATCAGTCAGGGAGCCAAAAAATCGATTTTGAAGCTTGAACAAATAACCAAGGCATCAATACAATAGAAACCAATCAAGGCTCTGATACCACTGATGGGTTTATGCCATAAGAACATCCTATGTGCTCATACAAACCCTAATGCTTGGATCTAGGTTTCTCTATTGTACATGCAATTCATCCAAGACTTTAAACCCTAGATCTAGCATGTGATAATCAATATTAACATATGAATTAGGGTTTAGATCATACCTTGATTGTTATGTAGCAATAACAATCTCAAATCCTCCTTGTAATGGCTTTAGAAAGCTTAGAGTCACAAGTGTCACTCCTCTAATGGCTCACAAACACCAAGAGCAAGAGGATGAAGAATGAAGAAAGAGGAGGTTGCCCAAAACGTGTGGAAACCCTAGTGGAACTCTTCACCACGTTTTTGGAGCTTAAGGGTACTATATATACATGTAGGCTATTAGGGTTTTCAACTAGGAAACCCTAATCTGACTGCTTAAGCCCTAAGCAGCCCATGGACCCTTTTAGAATATCCCTTGGACGATTTCTAATGGGTTTCCCCATAGAATTCGTCCAACCTATTATTCCAAGGTGATCCATAGCCCAAATGCAATTATCTTATAATTACAGTTCCAGTCCCTTAAGTTTAATTAATCTCTTTTAGCCACAAAATTAATTATCAATTAATTCTTGACTAATATTAATTAAACAATATGATTTCTCCTTTAATATATTATTCTCATAATATATTAATAAATCATAATTAATCCTTTCTCTCCATAGTTCATCCTATCAAGTTGCTTTGGTGAAGGCAACCCAAAAGGACCATGCACCATCGGGTCAAGTACATACCAAAATAGTTATGGACTTAGACACTAATCCAACAGTAAGTTCCCTTTTTACCATTGCTAAACAAAATCCTTGCATTTTTGTCCTCTGGCTAGTACGTGGAGCGTAATCTATGAGTACATTTAGTGTACTAGCTGGACTTTGATCGCGGGCATCGACCACGTACGATGGGCGTACGCGTATGTTACGCTAGGCGTATGATGGCTTGGGACAAACCCTAAATTTTAGGGTTTCTGCCTTATTTAAGCTTCTTTAACCCACCTCTTGGACATTTTAGACCAGCCTCCATATCTTCAAAACCCTAATTTCGTCCCTTAGCCTTTGTGTGGTGCTTTTGAGCTATTGTAAAGAACTTTAGTGTGTTTTGTGCATCTTGAAGTGGTAGAAGAAGGTTGAAGACTCATTCTTTGGAGAGGAGCTTAGAGATCCAAATTTAGCTTCTTCATTTCCTGACTTTTGAGGTATAAAGTCCATAACTTGTCAACTCCTTGTATAGATCTTCTTTTGGGCTTGTTTAAGGCCATTTTGGTTCCTTTTGGTTGGTCCTTGTGAGCTAAGGTCGTTTAAGAAGCTTAACCTTTTAGATCTGGACATTTTAGGGGTCCCTTAAGCATAAAAATGCAAACTTTATGGTGTATATGGACTCATGCATGTGTTAAGACCCTTGGTTAAGCTCTTTTGAGCTCTAGAGCCTCATTAAGCCATGCATGCACGTAAAGTTGCCAACTTTACATGATAAATCATCTTTTGGGACAATATATGAGAGTATGGAGTAGGGGATGAATACATTAAGTGCTTTGTGACGTGGGGTGGCCAACTGGGGAGTACGCTGGGTATACAAGCTGGTACGTTGCGCGTACTATCCCCAGAGCGTGTACGGTAAGCATACGAGCTGAGTACACCCAACGTACGAGCTGAGTACGCCCAACGTACTCAGCAGGCAGGCTTCGGTTTTGGGCTTCTCGGTTTTGGGCCATGTGTAGACCTTAGGAGTTTAGGGATTTGTTGAGCCATCATATTTCTAGTTTGGACTATTTTGGATGAAGGCCCACGAAGGGGTGTGGGCCCAATTTGGAAGATCGGGCCATAATTGAGCTTTGGGTGACTATTTTTGGAATTGGGCCTTTTTGAGTAATTGGTTTGGCCTTTGGCCTTGGGCCAAGTTAGGTAAAGGGTAAAATGGTCTTTTACCGTAGTTTGGACTCTTAGTATGAGTTTTTTCCAATTATTAATTGGATGTTATTTTATGATGATAACGCGGAGATTTTCGGACCAGCAACTAGAGATTTATTTGTGAGATTCAACAGTCTGAGGTGAGTTTTCCTCACTGTGTTTAGCGGGTAGAAGTCACCAATACCGGCCCATGGTTTATTATGTTAGGGTGCTAGATGTTTGCGTGACTCTTGCATGTGTATGTGCTTGTATGCTTAGTGGGCGGGGCCCAATGGCTAATATGTATGCCATTACTTGTTATACTTGTATGTTTGTATGTTGGGCGGGTGTAACATCCCAATTTTCTAGACCAAAAATTTTGTTTTTAATTAAGTGACTTATAAAACAATTTACTGAAAAACATCATTGATTCATATCATTTCATAAAACATAGTCACGTGTCTAAAACTATATCATCAAAATAGTAATAATGTCAGAGTACAATCCCATGGATCCCACAATGCGGAAATCATATGTGTGCGATGCGCTGCTACCGTGCCGGCTCCTTCCCCTTCGCTAAAGAGGTACCTGAAACAAAACTGAAAACTGTAAGCACGAAGCTTAGTGAGTTCCCCCCATCATACCACATACCATACAACATACATACTACCAGACAATTCTGGGGTGCCCGACCTACCCATGTCAGGCATTTCTGGGGTGCTTGACCTACCCTGTCAGGCAATTCTGGGGTGCCCAACCTACTCTCTAGTCCGTACGACTGTGTCACATGGACTATTCCCCCTACTTTTACTATCACATATCATCATATCATGCTAGCACATAAAACATATCAGGTAGTAGCAACCTAGATAATTATCACAAAGACAATCATCTAACATACAAATCCTACTAGTGGGCCGACATTGTAGCCGTAGACCCACCGCTACTGGAAGGTAACTCACCTCGTAAAGCTGAGTGTCAAGTCTCACATGAAGTAATCTCTAACAGCTGCTCCGATGACTCCCGGCTATCATAATCATAATAACATTCAATCAGAATCTATAACACTACTTAGGGTAAAATGACCATTTTACCCCCTTGGCCTAACTTGAACCATTCCTAAGGCCCAATTCTAACTTATTATACCCAGTGCACCCATGGCCCATCAAAGGCTCCCTAAGGCCCACTAATGGCCCAATTTTCTAAATTGGGCCTAACTCTTCAAATGGGCATTTTCACAAGTCCAATAAATCCTTAGCCCAAAATGAATAATCTCGAGTGGCCCAATATGGCCACAAAGGCCCAATACTTCTAATTCCAAATTACCAGGCCCAACACTATACTCCACAGTGGCCCACAGGGCCCAATAGTCCAGGCCCAACCCTCTAAGGCCCAAAAAACCTAAAGGTAGCCACTCTGCATGCGTACGCGCGGCGTACCTGGCATGTAAGCCCAACATACGCTGGCCTTGACCGCAAACGAGAAGTTAGCCTTGTGCGCGCAACGTACCAGGGTGTACGCTTAGCGTACTGGCCAGTTTTCTTGGGACTTCATTTGTGAATTAATCCATTAAGTCTTCACGTCCAAAATGTAGATCCAGGTCCTTTAAGACCTCCTAATCCATAAAGTCACAAACTTTATGTGCTTGCATGCATGGTTGGGGTCAAAACATGATTTTGGTCCTTTTAACAAGATTTATGACCATCAAACACTTGCATGGTTGTGGCTTAACCATCAATGTCCGATTTTTATGACTCTTAATGCCTCTAAGAACCCAAAAGGACATCTCTTATGGTCTGAAATCATCAAGATGCAAGAAGCTTCAACAATGGAGTCCAAAGGTGACATTAAACACTCCTATAAACAAATCTAAGCATGCAATGGTCAAGTTTGGAACTTGATACCTCAACAGAGTTAGAAATGATGCCAATCTCCTGGATCTACAAGCTCCTCTTGAATCCTTGCCTCTTCCTCAACCTCCTTTTCTTCTAAGAACACCAAAATCACACAAAGAAGCTCTCAAATGGCAAAAATACAGAAGTGTGGGTTAGGGTTTTCGAGGTGGCTGCTTAAGGGTGATAGGGAGGCTGGTCCAAAGACATAAGGTCCTTTATATAGGGATCAAACCCTAAATGTTAGGGTTTAGGACCTGCGCGCGTACGCTTTTGGTACGCTAGGCGTACGTGCATGGCCTCCCCGCCCAATTTTATTGAGTACGCTGCCCGTACCTGGCATGGTACGCCCCACGTAATGTCCTTCTCGGCCTAATTCTTGAAGCCCAACGGTCCTGACCCACACCAAATTAACCCACTACTCAATGAGATAATTAATATTAATACCTGGTAAATCTCGGATGTTACAGTGGGGCCCGTTATGCGAGTTAGGGCGAGGCCGACTATACTCAGTGGACGGGGCCCATTATGCAAGTTAGGGTGAGACCCGTTATACTCAGTGGGCGGGGCATGTTATGTGAGTTAGGGTCGGGCACGTTACACTTAGCGGGCGGGGCCCATAATATGTTTGATATGTGTGGTATGTGGTATTTGGGGGAAACTTACTAAGCTCTGCGCTTACGGTTTTCAATTTATGTTTCAGGCACTTCCAGTGCAAATAGGAAGAGCTCGGGGTGATTGCAGTGCACACGCGATATTGTTCCGCATTTCATGATAACTCTGATATTTTATGATATTTTGATACATTTGTTCCACTTGGGATTTATGATGATGTTTTGGGATATTGTTTTTATTCATTGAAAAATGAAAATTTTGGGTCTTATTTTGGGACGTTACAACTATACTCTGAGTTGGGCTCATCAAACCCAAATTCATTATTTTCCTCAAATCTATCATCACTAGGTAGACCAAATGGTAATTTGTAATTATGAAGGAGTTCTACAAAACTAGTATTTGTAGATGGCCATATTTTTTCAATCTAAACACAAATTTGACCCCGGTAAGTTTCATCATTCTCGGCTAGATAAAAATCATGTCTAAGGATGATTCATTTACGTGGGGTGACATATTAAATCTCCCATAATATTGGTAACATAGTGACATATTCAACTTAAGAGTACACTTTTCAACTCTAACATGTGCGTAAACCAAATCTTGAAATTGTTCATACCGTATTTTATGCCTAAGAATATCTGAAGCAGTCAAAATTGATTCATCACCCTTGATGAATTCATTCTCATATTCAATATTACCACCCCAATATAAATTGATCATGAATAGACAAGTTAGAGCCATAATAATGAATATATTGAAATGTAACTGCAAAACAAAACATATGATAAACAATGCAAATTAGTCCTAAGTTTAACATTTCATATCAAATATGCAATATATTTAGAATAAAATACATACCTTATGTTTGAGTTACAAAAGAACAGATAATGAAAATATGAGAGAAGTATGTCAAACTGAGAATGTTAATATGGGAGAAGTGAAAGAAATCAATTCAGTAAATATAATTTATAGTATCACAAGTTACATATATTCAATTAAAAACAAGTGATATAACAATTTATTTAGAAACTTTTTAAGAATTTTTAAATAAATAGTGACGTTTTTGTCTTGGTTTCTACAAGTAATTTTGAAATTGCTTTTACAGACTTTATCCTTGTTTTATCATTGTTTATAATTCTTATAAAAATCATATATTTATTTGTTATTTGTCCATTTCTAATAATATTTGTGCATTTATTTATTATTTACAAAATTTAATAACATTTTATATTAATATTTATTTAAAAGTCTCACACAATAACTTTTTAGTGGTATAACATACCAAATCGGTTTATATAAATAGTAATATTTAATTTATAATAAATATTTTTATGTATATTTTGTTGAAGGTTGAAAACAAAAATATAAAATATAAAAGGTTTAGTATGATACATGTCATATAAATATAGGGGCTATAGATTGTAAATATGTAAAGACCATTTATGTAACTTCAACTTAATCCGGTGAAAAAGGTGGAGTCGCAGCCCCATTGTTACTTTTTCTGTTTTGTCAAACTCTAATAAATTGTGTTGGAGGCTTCCACGTCATTTGTACCAAAAAAAAAAAAAAAAAAAAAGTTCTACGAACTTTGATTCTTGACCAGAAAAAGCATACCAGCTTCTTTCCCATTCATATTCCTTATACGGAGAGAGGCCCATATCAAAAAGATATATGTATTCGTATATCATGAAAAAAGAGAGCAACCTGACTATGCGTTACATGTGCTCCACATGTTGCATTCCTTCTTTCATACCGAATTAATGTTTATATTAATCTATTCTTATTCTTATGTTATTTCATCAAATATTTTGAGAATGTACCATTGTACTTTCACTTTCTTATCATCTTATTTTATATTGTGTTGTGCCATTTTGAATCGTGTAATCTCGTTAGTCGTTACATACCTTTATAACATGTAACGATTGTTGTTATATACTTTTGGTATATTGTGACTATCGTCTAATAGTTTCCTTCTTTTTTGTACTTTAACATATTGGTACAATTATTTATTTGGAACATAACTATATGTACAATATGAAATGCGAAGTTTGGTGACGAATTAACATAACTGAATTAATACAATGTCAGAGAATATTTAATTATTATATTGACTCGTATTTTATTTTATAAAAGACGATATAAGTTTGAAAATAACTTTTAAATATTGTCATATAGACTTGGGTTATATATTTTGGATAAGAATTTATAAACCAAACCAATTGGAATAATATCATGTGATTATTCAGTATAGAATAAAACTTTACCAAATAAAAATCGTTAAAGTTAACGATATGATGAAAACAAAATCAAACCATATCATTTACACAGAATCGAAAATACTATTATTTCAGAATTTTGTAAGGGGGACCGTTTGTACCAAATCGATCAGGTGGTCCATAATATAAATAACAAGCGGTCCATTAAGATATGGGCCAACATAAAGACCAGCTCATTTGTCCATCTAACGTTATTTTGAATTTACTCTATTATAGCAACAGATACAGATACGCATGTATATATATATATATATATATATATATATATATATATAACGAGTCACGAGCAATGCAAAAAGTGAAGTTTAATAGCTATCAATTTGTAAACAATTAAATATTGGATTGCAAATTTTTCAAGATCCATTACACAACAATAAATAAATAATACAGTAATATAGCATCTAAATTTGTCTTATTTTCTTTAGAGAGTTTTCTTTTGCAACGACATTTTGATATTAGGGTTTAATCACTCCATTTTCTTCCCAAGCATTCGATAATCAGTTTGGTAGTAAACAACATCACCCGCATCACTAACATAATGATCTTGTTTGATGCTTTTCACCAAGTTGTCTATCAAGTGAATAGGTATCCAACCAGACTTTTTCGGCTCCCGATAGTAATCCCCGAGCACAGACTTTGCTGCCATTGTCTACACAACACGCAAAATTAACACTAAATAAATTTTAAAAACTTGATCAAAAAGTCGATTTGAAAATAAATAAATACCGCTTCAATCAAATGATAATGTGGGATTTGTGGGAATAGATGATGGATGACATGTGTGCCTATGTCATGATGGATGTTGTTAAATATTCCATAATCTCGATCAACGGTTGTTAATCCTCCCCTCAGATAGCTCCATTCCTTTAGAAATCATAAATGCAATCATCAATGATAATTTATACATCATAATCAATGATATAATCTTTGATTGATCATTATATATACAATATATATCCAATATATATACAATATACACTGAATACAATATACACTGACTGATCAATGTATCCAATATAAACATGTTCAATTAACTTGACCCTTACCTTGCCACGATACCAAGGAAGTTTTTGCTCATGGCCATGGTGATGCAAATAAGTAACGAAATCCAACCACATAACGAATATCTGTAGAACGAAAGCCCGTTAGACCATTGGTAAAATGACAATAATACCCCTGAATCGAAAAGGAATAAGCATACCAAGTAGGGAATGCCATAGAGGTTGAACAATAGGGTTGGGCCAATAATAGTTGACAAAAAGGCTAAATTGGCCACCATTAGAGCCCAACACAAAGTAGATGTCACAATATAATGCCTTTCATTGGGTGTGAACATGTCACTATATGGGTTGAAATGTGACCCTGATTTCCCGGGGCTCCTTTGCCACTGTTTTCCCACAAAGAAAAAACGGGTCGGGTCAAGCATCGAATAGTAGTACCGTACAAGTTAGTAATTATTCAATAGACGTATGAAGTATGATTACCAAGTACAATGGGTAGGCAAATAAGGGAAAAGGAACTTTGAATCTGAGTAGTTTAGTTGGAGCATCCAATGTCTTGTAAGTCTTTTCACTCAACTGGATATTAAATATTAATTAAATAAATATCATCAGTTAATACATAAAAATTTATTGTACAATAATAATTATCAACAACTTTATTTAACAATAAATGATAAATTACCGGAACCCATGATTCATCATTTTCGACATGACCATGGTTTTGATGATGGGTCCTGTGGCTGATTCTCCTATGTTTCAAGAAATAAAAATAATAAAAAAGAAATTAAATATAATATAAATAAATAATTGAATAATTATAGGGCTAATTTGGTAATTGCACAAGCTTACCACCCATGGTAGGGTACGAGGATCGAAGAATGCAAAATATGGCCCACGACGCTATTGAGATTAGGGTTGTCTGAAAAGCTTCCATGGCCACTGAGAATGAGAACCAAAGAAAAAGTAAAGGTTTTCAGATCCAACAAAGAGTACAACTGAAATGGCACACTGTACAAGTGAATTAATGCATAAGGTACAAGTGAGTAAAGCGTGATTAGGTATTGAAAGGCTAACAATGTACGTACCAATCATGACCAAGAACAAAGATTGCCCAAAACATTGTGCCCTGTGCAACCCAGTAAATCGGCCAAACCCATGAACTGGTTTTGAAGATAACAGCTATGGCGACCAATGCGGAAATGACCAAAATGTCCCTGAGGACATAGCTGAGAGACCTCCATGGATTCTTGACCCAGCAATGGCTGGGAATGGCAGCTCTGATGTCAGCCACCTTGAATGGAGGAGGGGCACTTGGGTCAAATTCTTCTTGATTCTTATGGACGCCATTGACGAGAGGCGAAGCTTGATGAAGCTTATCTGTGGCATCTGGAGAAGAAACCGCCATTGAAGCAAGAGGTACAAGGTGTGGCGGAGGGAGAGAAGGGAAAACCTTGCTTTGATTTTCTTTAACTCCAAGAATAATGGGTGATTGGGGATGGGTATATATAGATACAGAATAGTGCAAGTAGTAACATAATTACGAATAATAATATAAAATCAAATATTATGTAAAAGTATAAAATAGATCTATTAATTATATGAATTAATTAAAAAAAAATTAAATATAAAAGTTAAAATATTTAAAACTTTGAATTTATAAAAAGATAAGAAAAATAATAATTTATTATAATGGAAATGTTTTTTATATTTTAATTTAAACAAATAATTTAAATAAAAAAAATTAATCAACTTTAATTTTGAGAATTTTGAAATTAAAAGGTAAGTTTATTAATGAAATTAATATCCATTTATTTCTACATTTATTCAATTGTTACTTTAAAATATTATATGAAATTTAATAAAATAGAAAAACTCATAAAATTATATGTGGAAAAAAAAATTAATTTAAAATAACTACAAAATGACATTTGGTAAATTGAATGAAAGTGTGACAAATGACAAAAAAAAACTTTCATTTATTAGAGAGATTATCGAATATATTATGATTTTTTTAAAATTATTTATATATTTTATTTTATTTTCTCTATTTAACAACATTTTTATTTTATTTTGTTAATTGTATTTTATATTTATTTTTTGCATTATTTTTAACTAATTAATACAGTTTACTAGATATTAAAAATAAAATAAATTTTTATAATTTTTATTTTTATTTTTTAACAACATATTTATAAAAATAACATCAATGTCATTTGTGATTAAAAACAGCAAATTAGACCAAAATGTTTATAAGGTTTTCAAAGATGATAAATACTTGATTAGACAAAAGAGCTTTTAAAAAAGAGTGAATACATGATGTGAAAATCTACAGACTTTGAGGATGAAGAAGTCCGTAAACCCACACACGGCAGGGCTTTCGTTGCAAAAGAAGCTGAAACCGAAAGTGCAGGGAAGTACTTGATGGTGACTACTGGAGTGTCTCAGATAAGAGGCTATACTACTGACGGAGGTTGTGATGAAGCAAGGGAGCGAGAAGACAGATGCTTCGCTGCCAAACCTGTTGGCGAGCAGATCAACGAATGCGACCAGTTGATCAAGAAGGTACAATCGATTCTCGAATTGTTAAAAATCCCTGTCACAAACTATGAAAAAGAACTGAATGAACTAAAATCTAAATTTTCCAGTTTAAGTGGTAGTTTAATACAAAATCGCTTAACAAACTCTAACCTAACTGATCAACTCAGCAGGGTGTCTTTGAAGAGTGAGGAGAGACGGATGTGGATAGAGCAAAAGGAGATCGAGTTAGTTAGGATTAAGGATGAGACAATTTATTTGCAAAGGGATAATTTAAAGCTTTTAAAACAGAGATTTTTTTTTGTTTAATTGCTAAGCGTTTATATTCAAATATTACCCAACTGCATTTGAATTGTGAAATAGGCAAGAAAATTCATCGTATGATTCTGCCCTTCCTTGAATTTAAGGAGGATGAAATAGATGCTGATGTATATAACTGTGAAGTTGTTGTATCTTCTGATGAAATTTCTCCAGCATACAAAATTGGTCTTGATAAAATCGAGTCCTTCATCAAGTCCAAAGACCATAAGGACATGCTTAAGAACCTTTTGGACGGAAATGACAAATTAAAAATTAAAACTGAAACCATGCAGAAGTTTGACTCATTGAATGCCAAGTTAAGTTCGGAAAACAAAATCGATGTTGAAAATACTTCTGAATTTAATGAGGATGATGATATGAGTGAAATATCTGTAGAGGATGAGGTGGACTGTTCTGAATTTGTCAAAAGCGAACCCGAACCTGTCAAAAATCTCATTTCTGAAAATTCCGTTGAGTTCGCTCGTTTGTCCCAAACTAAGTCCAGAATTCTGAAAGAAAAAGCTGTGGTATATCAAAAGGTTCAAACAACACCAAATCAGGTTTATGCAGTTACACAAGTCACACAGCAGCAAACAGCCGAACTGACAGCAATAGTAAACGAGGACAATGCTGACGGTTGTGAGGAGCATTTTTTATCAGCTCCAATCGACAATGCTGATGAAACGGTTGGTCTGTCTGAGAAAACATCATGGAGGGTAAAAGGCAGATATGTGGCATAACCACTTAACAAGCCTACACATTTTGATGTGCCAAGCACAAGTGGTACCAAAAAGATTCCAAGAGAACCAGTCAAGGTGACAAGCGAAACCTCCTCGCTAGAGAGCGAAACTCGTGATGAAAGACCGAAACCCAAAGCTAATATCCATAAAACTCCAAAGCAGTGGGCAGAGAAGAAACATCAACATAATAAGAGATATAAAAAGAATCTCTCTGAAAGGAAGCAGTTTTGGAAGTCCCAAAACCCTGATTACGTTCACCCAGATAAATCTTCACTCCTTACCGATGAAGCAAAACCAAAGCGAAAATCTACTTCTTGCTCTAAATGCCATTCCTGCAATCATGCGAACCGAAAGAGTAGTTTCGGCTCCCAAAATGGAAGCAAACGAAATCAAAAGAGTGGTTTCGGTTCTCCATCTTCATACGGAAAGAACCTAAAGCCAGGTTTCGCTTCTAAAACTCATCCCTCTCACTCAATGCAAAATCCAAAAGTGGATATAAAGGGAAAACGGAAGCTAGTCTCGGAAGATGATGAGAAGACAAAGAAAACGACTGCTAACTCTAGGAAACAGAATCAAAAGTTTGTGAACAAAAAGAACACAATTCCAAAGTCTGATGCTAAAGAAACAAAAACTAACAAAATCAAAGTTTTCACAATTAAAAGAAAAGATGAAACCACCTTAGTAAAACGAACCTTTTTGGTTGATTTTTCTATTACTATTCCCTGTTCAGTAAAAGGCTCACAAGGACCCAAGAAACTTTGGGTTCCTAAATCTGCTTAATTTTTGCAGGTTATTCGTGACGAGCAGTTCGACGATGAATGGTATATTGACAGTGGCTGCTCACGTCACATGACAGGGAGAAGGGAAGAGCTACGTGAGTTTCAGGCTCTGAAGGATGGTGGATGTGTCAAGTATGGGAACAATTCTTTTGGCACAATAAAAGGCTATGGAATGATCACAAATGGAGACTTCTCGATCAGAAAGGTGGCATATGTAGAAGGCTTACAACACAATCTCATCAGTGTCTCGCAACTGGTGGTGGGAATCGGGCTGAAGGTTTCGTTCGATGATGAAGGGTCAGAAATAATAGAAAAGAAGACCAAGAATGTTTTGCTGAAATCTCAAAGAAAAGGCGAAATGTATCCATTGAACCTTAATCCAATACGAGGGAAGCCATCTGTATGCCTACTAACGAAAGCTCATTCTAACGAAAGTTGGATGTGGCACCGAAGGCTCTCGCATCTCAACTTCAAAGACATCAACAAGCTAGTTCTTGGTGATCATGTGCGAGAACTTCCACTTCTCAAGTTTGACAAGGAACATTTGTGTGCTGCATGTGAAATGGGAAAGCAAAGAAGGAAAAGTCCTCCAACTCGTGTTAACACAAAGATCATCGAACCGCTTGAGCTCCTACATATTGATCTGTGTGGTCCTTCGGCTATTGAAAGCATCAGTGGTAACAAATATATACTTGTCATAGTTGATGATTTTTCTCGGTTCACCTGGGTTTTCTTTCTTAAACAGAAATCAGAAGCAACGCCTAAGATCAAAACCTTCATAAAGCAAGTAGAGCTTCAACTGCGAAAGGTGGTTAGAAACATTCGCAGCGACAATGGGTTGGAATTCAAAAACCAAGTGTTTGAAGAATTCCTTGCTGAAAAGGGAGTGTCTCACAATTTCTCTGCTCCCTATACTCCACAAAAAAATGGGGTCGTTGAAGCAGCCCGAACCATGCTCAGCTTCGCTTTGTTGCCCCTGTATTTCTGGGCTGATGCTATTGCCGCTGCTTGTTACACTCAGAACCGATCTCTACTCAACAAGCGATTCACAATAACTCGTTATGAAATCCTAAACAACCGAAAGCCTAATGTCAAGTTTTTCCCATGTGTTCGGTTCAAGATGCTTTATCTTCAATTCTAATGTGAACCGAAACAAGTTTGATGTGAAGGCAGACGAAGGAATTTTTCTTGGGTATTCGCTTACTTCAAAAGCATATAGAGTTCTGAATAAACGATCAAAGAAAATCGAAGAAACATATTACGTGTCGTTTGATGATAACTACGTGAAGAAACTCACATCGAGCAAAGAACCAATGAATGAAATCTTTCCTCAAACCGGTCAAGTCTCGATTCCCATTTCCAACTTATTTGAAGAATATATGAAGCTCTTTGATGAACCGGAGACTGCTATTCTCTCTGAAGCGAAAGCGGCTGACAACGAACTAGATAATCTAAAGAAGGTAATTGAAGAAGCTGCTAAAATCATGGAAAGCGAACCTTCCAGTTCCAGTATATCTCAAGAATCTGAAAAATCTCAAAAGCCAAGTGAATCTTCCCATTCTACTATCCAGGGGGAGAGCGAGAATCCTTCAACCACCATACACACTGAACGTCCAATCGAGGGTGAGAATTCTGAGCTTGAAGCCGAAACTGTTTCATCATTCGAGGTGGAGAAGGTCAATAATGAAAATGATGATACACAATCATAATTCGAAGAAGAAGTAAATGTTGAACTGGATCCCTCCTATGATCCAAATTACCCTCCCCTCACCAAATGGACAAAAGATCATCCAAAAACCCAAATCATTGGTGAATCATCGGAAAGAGTTCTCACACGTTCTCAACTGAAAGCGAAACAAACTGTATAGTTCTCTAAAGTGGAATTTTGCATGTTTAATTCGTTTGTCTCCAAAGTTGAACCAAAGACTATTAACACTGCACTCGATTACTCTGATTGGGTACAGGCAATGCAAGACGAACTCAATGAATTTGAGCGAAACAAAGTATGGAGACTGATTCCTACACCAAAGGATGCATCTGTGGTTGGATTGAAGTGGGTTTTCAGAAACAAGATGGACAAAGAAGGAAATATGATTCGTAACAAAGCAAGGCTGGTAGTCAAGGGATATTGTCAAGAAGAAGGGATTGATTACGAAGAAACCTTCGCTCCTGTAGCAAGGCTAGAATCAGTTCGGATCTTTCTAGCATACGCTGCTTACAAAAATTTCGAAGTTTTCCAAATGGATGTCAAGTGTGCATTCTTAAATGGAGAATTAGAAGAGACGGTGTACGTAGAGCAACAACCTGGCTTTGTGAATGAAAAGTATCCAGATCACTGCTATATTCTGGACAAGGCGGTTTACGGACTGAAGCAAGCTCCTAGAGCATGGTTTCAAGCTAATCCACGCGAACCTCACATGATTGTTGTGAAGAATATTTTTCGATATCTCAAGCGAACCTCATCTCTCGGTCTGTGGTACCCGACGAAATCAGGATTCTTCGTACAAGCATTCTCTGATGCCGATCTAGGTGGATGTGGACTGGACCGAAAGAGCACATCTGGCGGGTGTCAGTTTCTTGATGGCAAACTCGTCAGCTGGCAATCAAAGAAACAAACATGTGTGTCTCTTTCCACAGCCGAAGCCGAATACAGAGCTGCAGCGTCTTGTACTTCACAGGTCATATGGATACAAAGTCAACTTAGAGACTATGGCCTGAATATGAAGAAAATCCCTTTGTATTGTGACTCTGAAAGCGCAATAAGGATATGTCACAATCCAGTGCAACACTCAAAAACGAAACATATAGCACTGAGGTATCATTTCATCAAGGATCACGTGGAGGATGGTAATGTCGAAATCCATTTTGTTAGAACCACTGATCAACTAGCTGACATATTTACAAAAGCCTTACTGGAAGCAAGCTTTAACAAAATTTTACAAGGATTAGGAATGATGGAAGCTGAGTCAGTACTGAAACCGCTTGCGCCTCATTAGATTTTATCAAGTGAAATAGAGCGATCGCTCGGTCTATTTCGGCTCCTGATTTTTTTTGGGAACCGAAATGAACCGAACGCTCGGTCTATTTCGGCTCAAGAATTTTCGGGAATCGAAATGGACCGAACGCGAAATAGAGCGAACGCTCGGTCTATTTCGGCTCCTGATTTTTTTTGGGAACCGAAATGAACCGAACGCTCGGTCTATTTCGCTTCACTACTTTTAGGTGAAGTTTCGGTTGTATATTTTGTACATTGTTTATGTCTTTTCTTACTTCATTTCTTCTCATAAAAATCAAAAATATTTTCTTTTCTGTTTTAAATTCTTTTTCAGAAAATTCAAAAATATTTTCTTTTCTGTTTTTAATTCTTTTTCAGAAAATTCATAAAAATCAAAAATATTTTCCTTTCTGTTTTTAGAAAATTTATAAAATTCCAAAAATATCACTTAAAGGTATCATCGAAATGATGTTGGGACAAGTATAACTTTCTTATCTTTGTACTAGCTAGGTGTCCCTAGAAGCATACTGCTGCATGTAGACCGATGCCTCCAAGACTTTGAGTGAAGCCTTAATGATTCGATAAGAACCAATCGTTTCTTCCCAATCAGGCCGCCAAAATCACTCAAGTCATGAGCTACCTTACTCTTCTCATATTGAGTCAAAGAGTTGTCTGCTTTGTCATTTTTATATCGTAGAGGTACTTTCGGTTCTTTAACCACCTACACTCTTCTCTATCTACTTTCGTTTCATAATCGTAACCCTTGAGACTCTCAGCACTTACCATTGAGGTTTATGGTTACACAAATTCTGTGTTAATGATCTTAGTTTCGTTCACCACGTGCTAAGTGAAACCCAATGTCCAATACCTTAAATGAATTAACGGTGAACGCTCTAATGTTCAAGCTATTACTTGTTACCTCACGAAATCTCTTTTTATTTTTGCGTGATCTTTATGAAATTGTCTAACACCAAGACGTTTCTTCCCATAGGATCCAACTTTGTTTTATTTTTTTTTGAGATTTCTGTTATTCACCAAGTCCCTAAATATGTTACCTCACCTACGTTCCACACGACGGGAATCCTTGTCTCAGACCCCTCCAAATATCTCTTCATTGGTTCGATTCCGGAATCTATGTACATGTGTGTTTCCAATGAAAGCAAGGTCATCACTGAGTACAAGAAGCTAACCTCTACAGGGCCAAGGCCGCTTACTCCAGAAATGCAAAGCTCACTAGATATTGCAGATAAACCAGCTAAGCGAGGCAAGAAGCCAGAAAGAAAAGGGGAAAAGGAAGGTCAATCATCGAAAGCTTCTACTCCCAAGAAGTGAAAGTCTGCACAACCAGCTCCTACCGCTCCAAAGATGCGAAAGATCAAGAAGAAAGCTCATAAACCGAAGTCTCCTTCCCCTTCTTCAAGTGACACAGAATATGTTCCATCTGACCCACAGCAGGACCCCGAGTCAACTGAAGACGATGTTTCTCAAACCGAAAGTCCGCCTCGAGGTAATTCGCCTCCACCCTCCCCAACTAATGAAGGTAATCGAACCTCACCTCCTCATTCTCCTACACAATCGATTCCTATTACCATTGCTCCCTTTCCTCCACCCATCTCGTCAACCACTACTACCTCAATTCCAATTACAACCCCTTTATTCACCGAAGTTATTACCACTACTACTTCTCCAACCGAACCTACTGTTCGTGTCAACGTATCTGATACGGGGGCATCTACTTTCGGTTCTGAAACCCCAATTACCTCAAAACCTTTATCACCTCCTCCTTCCCATGAATCTGAACCTGTTCTTGGCGGAGAAGACATGGAATTTGACTCTGTTTACTTTAGTCCTTATCGAGTGCAGAGTGATGATGATGATGACGCTCCTGTCATGAAGAAGCATTCAAAGTCTATGAATGACAAGCTTGACCAAATGCTTTCTTCCTCTTCTGGTAGTGCATATTCCGAAGCAGCTATCAAGGCTCTGTTGGCAACCTTTGTCAAAGAGCATGATACTTGCATCTCTAATGCTGTTAAAGCTATTGAAGCCTCCACTTCCACCTGTCAGAAAGCTTCCATTGCAGTCGAAGCCTCCACCAAGGATTGCAAGGAAGCGACCGCAAATGTCGAAAAACTAGTTTCTGATGCACAACTCTTTCTTGATTCTCTCCAAGTTGCCGCTCAGAAGAATGCTCAAACAGTGAATGCTTCTGTTGATAATCTTACGCGTTCACTGGAGGCTGAAAAGAAGCATTTTGAGGAAGCAGGCCAAGCAATTCAGACCGCCAACACAGACCTTCACACTTCAGTTGATGCACGTCTCACTCAACTTGAAGCTGAACTTGCTGTCAAAAACAGTATTATGGATGAGCTGGATAAGCGAACTTCTCAGCTTAAAATTTAGAATCTGAAGCTCAAGGCTGCGACCAAGGAACTTGACGAATTAAAGTCTGAGCGTGTAGTGGTTAAAAGCTCTATTGGTGATGTACACTCTATTCTTCTACATCTTTTGGAAGCTCATGATTCGGTCCTTACCATCTCCATTAGACATCACTTGGCTGAGAAATTGCGATCTGCTCTCGATATTCTAAGCCGGATAGAGGGTGTTCCGGAGCCCGATGTCCCTCCGAAACAAGGGGGAGAAAATGTTAGTCAGGGCCAAGGTTAATCTCAACCACCTCCAAAAAGTAAACCTATCGCCCAACCGAAAGTCACTGCTGAGCCGAAGGGTAATGAAGCTTCAGGCAGTATGAAGGACAAACGAAAGAAGATGATTGGTGATGATGATGAGGTTGAAATCGATGACGAGACAGATAAAAGAGAAAAAGCTTCTAAAATCGAAAGCCTCAAAGTTAAGCCTGATGATCGAGAAATTGAGGCAAAGGTTCGAAGAGCGAAGGAAATGTTAGATAAAGAGAGGATGGCGAACAAAGTCTTAGAACAGAGGAAATCTGTATTTCCTCTGTGGTCTATGGAAAAGCTTCAGAGGGAGGTAATTGAAGCTCCAAGCACGCATTGGCTCGAACCAGTTCTTTCATTCGCTCTTGAGAATTCCAAGGATTCTCAATTCGATATGCCAATCACCCGAAAGGCATTCATCTTTCATTGTTTTGAGTCAACGGTTGCCATTCCTTCCCATGACCCGAAGGTTGATCGAGAATTGCTTGAGTACTATCTTGGGTTTGCTCAGCCTCAGTATCTAACTTGGAGTAATCAGAAAATCACAACAGTCAAGGTGTTGAAACCCACTTCAACAGGGAAGTTTATCAACATCAAGTTCAAAGTGACTCGAGGCTCTGATAGTTCGGTTCATATGATTTCCCTGACTGATCTGCCAAATTTGAATCCTCATGATTGGATTCTCCTGAACAACATTTTGCTGACTAATCAAAAGGAGTATGAGCCTATTATAGATCACATCAAGCGAATGCTGGTGTGTTACATTCTTGAAGTCGCAAAGATGGATCAGGAAATCGCCTTTGCCATAAAGAAGAAGCCCACTATCAAGCCAATTAGGAAGGCAAGCGACATCAATGTGATGGTTAAGGGTAAAATTGACCCCAAGTTTCATACGGTCATGTTCATTAGGGGCGAAGGTCAAAAATGCCTGTTCGCTCTTATTGACAAACACCTGTTCTCCACTGCCTGCTTGGAGCATATTCTCGATATTGTACACGGGTGTAATCAGAACAGCGAAGCCGACAAAAAGATGTTTACTGATATGCTTCGGTGGTATATTCTTTTCCGTCAAACTCTTCTTGCCATCATCCCCAAGCTGTTTAAGACTATAAGGAAAACTACAGTTACTCAACCGAAGTAGTCTCTCGCCTCAATTGGCGCAAAAGGGGAGATTGTTGGGTTTAAAGGGTTGCGCCATTGGGCCTTAGCTGTTCGGTCCATTATGTACTCTTGGTTTGGGCCTGTCCAACCGTGTTTATCTTTCTAGGGTTTAGTATATAAGGTGCATGCATGCATCCTTGTCATCAACGCTTTAATAATTATCTCATTGATTGTACTGTAAACCCTAGCACACCTCTACAGAGGAAGTTCTTAGTCGAGCTCTTCTGAGGTGTGACTATATTTTAATCATTCGACATACGGATTGATTCATTGTGTGTTCCAGTATTTGTCATTCTTAGTCGAGCTCTTCTGAGGTGTGACTATATCTAAAGCGTGAAATTGGTTTGATACATCAGATTCTAAGGTTTGACCTTACAATCTCACCTAATCTTATGATATCAAAATCCAATCGAGTTGAAAGTCATGAAGACACACTTTATCAGTTTCAACAATAATCTTTGGCTTGATCCACTTGAAATCATCACACGCAAGTTCTTCTCTTCTTTTATTCAACTCAAAAGAAACTAGCCAATGATAGCTATCAGCTTCAAACTTGTCATTACATTGTAGCCTCAAATGAAACAAGTGTTCGGTAGGAGTCTTGTACAGCTCATCAGATCTCTGAAAATACATTCTATCATTTCCATCAAGATAAAATATTCCACGTTCAGGCTCTCGGATGAAGAGATGTTGAATAGGATCAACTCCCATTAGTAATAAATTGTTAATGTGGACATCTTCGAGGGGTAGTAGAAAGTTAGCATGCTTTGATATTCTCCTTTGAAACCCTGAGGTAGTTGGAGTTGTACATGAATAAGTTGCTTCAGGAAGTGGAACCAAATTAAGACTCCTGACTTTATTAATCATCAGGATCAGAGCCAGTTTTAACTCTTAAGCATGAATACCCTTATGGTTTATGATAATATCCTGAATTTCTAGCCACGTGTTGTATCTAAACTTGACGAGGTCAAATACAAAAACTTTATCAGGGTATTCACCATTTGAATCTCTTCTATTCAGATGCACTGTTATAATCTCCCCCCTTTGGTTTAGTGCATCTAACCTTTACAATCGGATCATGAGAATTTCTTCTTGATAAAACAACAACGTACTTTGACAGATCAATTTTAAATAGAATTTCTTCAACTTTTTTCTTTTTTTCAACTTTAGAATTAAACCTCTCAAGTTCTCTTTTATGCTCAGCTAGGCTTCCTTTAGCAGATGCAACTTTTGGAACAATACTAACAACATTCTTAAGTATGGATCTATTTCGAGTTGTTACGTTGTGTTCTGTTGCAAAGGCAATATCTTCTTCAATAATTAGATCTCATTCTTTAATTACTTTAGAAAGCTTAGTAACCCTAGGGATCTTTTGTCTCTTAATAGCAGTAGAGGTAGCAGTGTCAGAAGAAGTTGTTGTTTTCTTTCTTTTCTTTAACAGGGGTTGATCATCATTGGACTCAATGTCACTGTTGAGATGTTGCTACCCCTGAGGAAGAGACTTTCCTTTAGCATGTGATTCATTTGGAAAGATAGTTGAGATAGACATTAGTATTGCATGAGCTTGCACTTAATCACTCAGAAATTCAAGTTCTAAGAAGCCTTCTTCATCAGGGTCAGCGAGATTAGAAGGATCAATGTGAAGATCTTCATCGGATGATTCATTGGAAGGAGACTTAGCTTGATCATCATGTTGAACATTTTCTACCCCTTCTTGACATCATCAATAGGAGAAGTAGACGGAGTAGTGGGTGGTGGTGGAGGAGGAGGAGGTTAATCTCGAGTTACTGGAGGTTGGTTATTTGATGGAGGAGGTGGAGGTTGTACTGATGGAGAAATGGGAGTATTTGTTGGAATCACAACACGTTTGATAGCAGCAACATCACCTTCAATACTGTAACATCCCCCTCTGGCACCCAGATAGGATGATGAGGTACTCCCAGAACTTTTACATCTAAGTGTTTTGTTTGTTATGTGTAATTGTGTTTGATGCTAGCAGTAGTATATCACTTGTATTTGTTGCTTTTTGTGTTTGTTTTGTGTTACTTTAGAGTTTTCTGAATTTTTTGTGTTAGACATTGTGATAGCAATATGAAATCTTGTTTTCCTATTTGGGGAAATGTACAATGAGTGTTATAATGTGATGGTTAGACACACTTTTTCCCTTTGACTTGGACTCCGATCAGGATCAAATTGTGTGATGTTATCGTTGTTATGTTTTAGCTGTATGCTAGTCAGACTGAGATTCTCTGTGCTAAAAACATGTGCGAGTCCTGCGTTTTGTGTGAGGGTATGTCTACTTTGTGAGGAGAGAACTCTAGGGTTTGTTTCCATCATTTGTGCTTTGTGGTGAGCAAGTGTCTAGTGAGGAGGTGTGAGGTTTCGTTTGGCTTATGCGATGGAGGGATCAAGGTAATCAACGCCTATCTTTTGTGGAAGTGGTCAAGGAGTTTTGATTGAAGACCGTCGAAGTGAGGGATCTAGTATACTCAAGAATCATATTAAAATGATATTGCTAATTAACATATGATACTAATGGGTCACACTAACAACAACTTGATACAGTTGATTATTTATTAGAATTTTTTTTAATAAATATTCAATAAACTCTTATAATTAAATTGGAAATTATTTATTTCTAGGAAATAATAATTTTCATTACATAATTCATATGGTATGAAGTAAAAAGTCATGTACAACATTTTGGACAAGATAAATTCTTTTGTCTTTTACCAAAAATTTAAAGTTTATATTTTATAAACTTTGTTTATAAAATCAGGGGCAGATTTACTATGGTGCCCATAGTGGCACCAGTAACACCTAGTTTTTCCGGACGTAGTGCAAAAAATTTCGATTTTTTTTTCTATTAATGTACACCTGCAAACAAATGATTATATTATTATTCTTATAGTTTAGATAAATTACTAAAAGTTGAATAGATGAGTTGGTTTAACACATCTGAATTATTTTCTTAGATGTCCTGGGTTAAGTCCCACTCTCAACAAAAATTCTTTTTGATTTCACGCCAATTCCATATCTCAAAAGTTTTCACAAAATTAATTTGGGCGACTTTTCAATTCTCAAAATTTTGGCACATTTTCGGTTCTAAATTTTTTGGATATCTTTCTCCCTCTCCGCGATCAAAGAGACCACAACACAGGTACAAGATTTCTTTCTTTCTCGCACTTTAATCTGAAAATACGAACGTCGTCATGGAGAAAGACGAAGAACGACTGCCCCGTACCATCGGTATAGAAGAAGCACCACCACCACCCACCATAATTCATCTACGCACCAGGTATATCTCCACCATAACCGAAACAAAAATTTCGTTTTTAATGTTCTAGTGTTGAACTTTAATGCAGTTGGGGTTTACCTTTTTTTTTTTGATGTTTTAGGGTTAATAAAAAATTATTGGACAGGGCATCTTTTGTGAAATGGATTTCCACAGCCTTGGTGACATCGATTTAACAGTCAATTAAGCTTCCTGTCCAAACACTTCAACTCAACTTATTGTGGTGAGAATAAGTAATAAGCAATAAGCAGTCACTTTTTTCCTATCCAAACACCCCCTAAGGTGGTGGTAATGGATAAATTGACTGATTAAAACTGCCCCTTTATTCGCACAAAACCAATATGCCCCTGCTTTAACAGTTTGTGACCAAACTGCCCCTATATATAGTTTCTTCTATTGCAGCATCATCAAGATTTTCTTAATAAAAGCAAGTCATGTTGACTGCTTTGCTTGTTTGTAATGATACTTAAGCTTGACCAAACTGCCCCTGCTTTAGGGTCTGTTTTCTTTTTCTTCTTTTTAATTGAAATAAACAACCTGCACTCAAAAATCATATGGATTCCAATATTGCAGCTTAACAAAGAGCTTGATACAGGGACTTTAACACATCTACTTGATATAGCTTTCGGCTAGTCTTGGAGCTGGATTGCATTATGATAAAAATGAAACATGTTTACCTTTATAAAAGATTTTTTTTTCACTTGGAAAGTAAAAATATACATATATGATTTTCCTTATAAAATTAAAAGTATAAATATATGATAAAACTGAAACATCCTGTCCCTGCTTTTCAAGTCATTTTCCCTTACTTGGAAAGTAAATATATATATATATATATATATATATATATATATATATATGATTTGCCTTATTAAAGCTTCTGTTCACTTGTTAATAATTTGCATCTAAGTATTGGACTAATTTTCCTTATTTTTATTTCTCTAATTTGATACCCATTTCTCACTCTCAAGTTTACCCTTTCCTTATACACAAGTCATGGGTTTGTTAATCTTGACCGACCCGAAACAAACCCGACCCAACACAACCCCTTTTCCCGGTCTATGTTATTTTATATTATCGGATTTTTTGTGCAACTACTGCTAGTTATTCCTGCGTCCGCCCCTGTATAAAATATAAAGCTTTTGTCTTCTTTTTGTTAATTATGGCCAAAAATGAGAGAGAGGTAAAGAGAGATGGTCTTTTGGTTATTTTAATCAAAAGTAAAGGCTTTCTTTCAAGCATTGGGGGCACCATGTCTTAGGGACATGGGTTGTATTAAAGGCTTAAGACCCTTTGTGTAATATATACACTTTATGAGGCTTTCATTTGGCTAGCCTTTCTTATGCACAAAATGTAACATGAAAGAGGCATGGGTTCTCTCTCTTCTCATTAATCCTTTCTTGAAGAACACTTGCATATTATACTCTCTTTGGTTCATATTTTGATATGAACTAAAGCTTAAGAGATATATAAGAGTTTTTATACAAAAGAACTAGCATTCTACATCAAGTTGAGTCATTGTTGGTGTCTCTTAAGTTCATCATTCTTTATCAACTTCCAAGTCTCCCAAGAGGATCCAAAGAACACAAATGTTATTATTTCTTCATCTCTTCTTTGATTGGTGTTGTTTTCTTTCCAAGCTTTGCAAGAAGTCATTGGTGGGTTATAAACTTGTTTTATGTTATTCAAATTATCATGTCTTCCATTGCTAAATTTTATGTTTTTGAAACTAATTTTTTGAATAAAATCCCAACAATTGGTATCAGAGCCACCTTACAAGTTTTGTTAGATTTTTTATTTTTATTTTTTGATTTTTGGAAATCTTAGTTTTTGGAGAATATCGATAATTTGGTTTCGTATAAAAACAAGTTCACACATATTTTCTATGACAACTTTATAATTGTTATTTTTTATGTGACAAAAGTTTCATGCATCTTTTGTCATTTAAAGTTGTCTTAGAAAAACAAAGGTTGTTTAATGTGTATGTTGATATGTATGATGTGCATAAACTAGCCAATGACCATTGTGTTTGTTGTGTTGTTGTGTTTGTTATAAAATGGTTGTAATGATTTATTTATTCATATGGTATATAATAAATTAAATAAATTCGTTTTCTTAGTTTATTTTTGTAAGTAATAGATTAGTTTTTAGAAATTATCTATTTGTACAAAAATGTAATAAGAAATGAAGTTGGATCCATTTTTTGAAGACAAATGTGTAATTTTCGAATCTAAAGGGTGTGCAGGATTTTCCGTGACAGTTTCTGAAAAGTGTCGCTACTGTTGTTTACAAAGGGATATTGGACTTTTAGCGACAGTTTCTGAAATATTGCTTTCAAGAAACTTTTCCAATCTTTAACAAATGGTGTTTTCTCAAGAGGGAGCTTCTACAACAACATTACAAGAAGAATTTTGGTCCCTTAAAATGTCACTTTAGGAATGAAATTGACATTTTTTGTGTTGGCTCAAAAAAAAAATTCATTAGTTTGTTATGTTTATGCACATATATTTTATGCATGTTTGTGTTGTTTATTTTATGCAATTATTATGTGTGGTTGATAAATTAGTTTTTCACATGCTAAAATAATTTTTGGACAAAATAAACATGACATGGAGTTTGGTTTTCAAAATTTATAATGTGGACATAAGATGTAACAAGTTATTATTTAAAAATAAAATCCGGTTTTATAAAAACGTTAATAACGTCAAATTTTGAAATACTCAAAGATAAGTTTTAAAATGGTGATTTTTATAACTTATACATACTCCAAATATATAAGTAATAAAATGAAGTTTTATTAAAGATATAAAAGATTTAAATGCACTCAAACTTAATACCGATTATTAAAATTGAATCGTATCAAATTATATAAAAACTAGCTTTTTATATAGAACATTTAAAAGTGATTTTCTTTTGAAAATTGGTACCATGGTTTATTATATGCATGTAATAATCATGATATCATATGTTTTTTAAGACTAGAATTATAAAACATATAAAAGACCCTTTTACAAACCTTAAATCTATGCCATCCTTTTTGAAGAAAACTCACACATCTCTTGTATGCACTAGTGGGATAAATGATACCTAACCGTTTAGTGTTATCTTTAGATGACCAGAGTGTCTTCGCGATTTCTATAACCAAGTTATAGACCGATTACACTTTTTTTTTTTTTCAAATTAGATGCTTTGATCAGAAATCTTTTGTGATAAATGATACCTAAGCCAGAGAGTTCCGAGGCATAGATGAGATCAAACATGTCTAATTAAATTTGTTATTAGAGATCCCATAAATATAGGACTTATATAGTAAGATATTATTGATAATCGATATCTACCGGGTTGAGTTCAAATGGATGGTATAAAGGATACCTAACCATTTATTTGTTTTTCAGCTTGGATCCTAGACTTTGATCATTAATGTTTTTGGAAACTCAAGGGGTATTAATTATTAAATAGTTGAAATATTAAAAATACTAAATGAGTCTTGTTAAGATTTTGTAGTTAAATAATCGATTCTCATTACCATGAAATTGTCATTTTCTTTAATGACTTAATGAAACAATAACATTCAATAGATACAACTTCAGTGAATGGGTTCATGTCTAAAGAGACAATCACGTGAGAGATATGAAATTGTATACACTTAAAGGTACTAGTCCTAAACTATTTTCCTTGAGCAATGAACTCGAACATGATACCTAGTAAAGGCATCATTGTGATGCTAAAGACGTTTCTAACATCAAACTAAGAATAGCACAAGGCCCAAAAGAGTCACCCTGTGTGGTCTAGGAGGCTCATGTTTAATGGAATGAACACCTTTAAGCCCAAGAAATCCAATAAAGTGCACATAGATGGATCTTGTTTCTTTTATGGAGAAACTGGACAATGGAAGAGGATTACTCCTCTTATCTAGAAAGAAAGTTTGGAAGAGACTAGTACTTAAGGTATCTACCAGATAGAACTCATACTTTTCATATAACACTTAGGTACTTGGTGCTTAAATGTTAATCTAATATTTGTAAATGGCTTGCATATATTTACAGAAGAGTAACCAGCCGAGCACAATCAAGTTGGAACTACACTTTTGGAGTTTAGTTTATTAATTATGCTAGGAACATAATGTACGTGTAATATAAAAACAATGTTTATTTTGGAACAATGTATGCTTTAATTTAGCTTATCTAAATATTTGTCTCGGTTAATTTCGGAATGATTGACTATTTACTTAAGTCGTTTTTCATAACGATCATCTTCTTATTTGGAAATGATTAAAATTCTTTTTATGAGACTAGATCTCCTAATAAGAATTATAAAGTAAATATCAATGATTTATAAATAACAAGTTATGTATGAAAAATATTTTGACTTAAACTTGTTTTAAATCAAACTCATCTTTGACATTGTTATCTTTATTATATAAATGACATTCACATATTCCAACTTCAAGAAAGGGATCTTTAAAGGAAAATAATATAGCTTGTTTGACATATGTAAATATTATTTATATATAAAAGATTCCTAATGATATTTTCACTAAGTAGTAGAGAAAATCATTACTAAGGAACTATACACTATGATGTATGACTTCCTTTATAATGAATGTATACGATTAAGCATACGATACCAAATCAAATTTATTAACAACTATAGTAGTTATAATTATATTTTACATGGTAAAACATAATTTTGAAATCTTTGTTTAAGTTTTCAAATATAAAGTTGAGATACAAACCAGTAAAGACTATCTAAAGTGATGAGTTGAAAACTCTTTAGATCGATTAGATCTTTAACAGGTAAATCAATAAGAATAACAAATACTGGAACACTCAATGAATCAATCCGTATGTCGAATGATTAAAATATAGTCACACCTCAAAAGAGCTCGATTAAGATCTTCCTCTGTAGAGGTGTGCTAGGGTTTACAGTACAATTAATATGATAATAATGAAAAGCGTTTTCGATAAGGATGCATGCATGCACCTTATATACTAAACCCTAGAAAGATAATCACGGTTGGACAGGCCCAAACCGCGAGTACATAATGGACCGAACTACTGAGGCCCAATGGCGCAACCCTTTAAACCCAACAATCTCCCCCTTTGTGCCAATTGAGGCGAAAGATTACTTCGGTTGAGTAACTGTAGTTCTCCTCACAGTCTTGAACAGCTTGGGGATGATGGCAAGAAGAGTTTGACAGAAAAGAATAAACCACCGAAGCATATCAGTAAATATCTTTTTATCGGCTTCGTTGTTCTGATTACACTTGTGTATAATATCGAGAATATGCTCCAAGCAGGCAGTGGAGAACAGGTGCTTGTCAACAAGAGCGAACAAGAATTTTTGACCTTCGCCCCTGAAGAACATGACTGTGTGAAACTTAGGGTCAATTTTACCCTTAACCATCACATTGATGTCGCTTGCCTTCCTGATTGGCTTGATTGTGGGCTTCTTATTTATGGCAGAGGCGATTTCCTGATCCATTTTTGCGACTTCAAGAATGTAACACACCAGCATTCGCTTGATGTGATCTATAATAGGCTCATACTCCTTTTGATTAGTCAGCAAAATGTTGTTCATGAGAATCCAATCATGAGGATTCAAATTTGGTAAGTCAGCCAGGGAGATCATATGAACCGAACTGTCTGAGCCTCGGGTCACTTTGAACTTGATATTGAAAAACTTCCCTGCTGAAGTGGGTTTCAACACCTTGACTGTTGTGATTTTATGATTACTCCAAGTCAGGTATTGAGGTTGAGCAAACTCAAGATAGTACTCAAGCAAATCTCGATCAACCTTCGGGTCAGGAGAGGGGATGGCAGCTGTTGGCTCAAAACAATGAAAAATGAATGCCTTTCGGGTGATTGGCATATCAAATTGAGAATCCTTGGAATTCTCAAGAGCAAAAGAAAGGACCGGTTCGAGCCAATGTGTGCTTGGAGCTTCAATTACCTCCCTCTGAAGCTTTTCAATAGACCACAGAAGAAACATAGATTTCCTTTGTTCTAATATCTCTTTCGCTTTCCTCTCCTTATCGAATGCATCCTTCGCTTTTCAAACCTTTTCCTCAATCTCTCGATCATCAGGCTTGACTTTGAGGCTTTCGATTTTAGAAGCTTTTTCTCCTGTATCAGTCTCGTCATCGATTTCAACCTCATCGTCATCACCAATCTTCTTCTTTCGTTTATCCTTCATACTGCCCGAAGCTTCATTACCCTTCGGCTCAACAGTGACTTTCGGTTGGGTGATAGGTTTACTTTTTGGAGGTGGTTGAGATTGACCCTGCCCCTGAGTAACATTTTCTCTCCCTTGTTTCGGAGGTACAACGGGCTCCGGAACACCCTCAATCCTGCTTAGAATATCTAGAGCAGGTCTCAGTTTCTCAGCCAAGTGGCGTCGAATGGAGATTGTAAGGACCGAGTCATGGGCTTCCAGAAGGTGTAGAAGAATGGAATGCACATCACCAAAAGAGCTTTTAACCACTGCACGCTCAGACGTTAAGCCGTCAATTTCCTTGGTCGCAGCCTTGAGCTTCAAATTCTGAATTTTAAGCTGAGAAGTTCGTTTATCGAGCTCATCCATGATCCTGTTTTCGACGGCAAGTTCAGCTTCAAGTTGAGTGAGACGTGCATCAACTAAAGTGTGAAGCTCGGTGTTGGCGGTCTAGATTGCTTGGCGTGTTTCCTCAAAATGCTTCTTTTCAGCCTCAAGTGAACGCGTAAGATTTTCAACATAAGCATTCACTGTCTGAGCATTCTTCTGAGCGGCAGCTTGGAGAGAATCAAGAAATAGTTGAGCATCGAAAACTAGTTTTTCGACATTTGCGGTCGCTTGCATGCAATCCTTGGTGGAGGCGTCGATTGCAATAGAGGCTTTCTGACAAGTGGAAGTGGAGGCATCAATAGCCTTAACAGCATTAAAGATGGAAGTGTCATGCTCTTTGACAAAGGTCGCCAACAGAGCCTTGATTGCTGCTTCGGAGTATGCACTGCCAGAAGAGGAGGAAGAAAGCAGTTGGTCTAGCTTGTCATTCATAGCCTTTAAATGCTTCTTCATGATAAGAGCGTCATCATCATCATCGCTCTGTACTCAAAATGGACTATAATAAACAGAGTCGAACTCCATGTCTTCTCCTCCAAGAACAGATTCAGATTCGTGTGAAGGAGGTGGGGATAAAGGTTGTGAGGTAATTGGTGGTTCAGAACCGAAAGTAGATGCCCCCATATCAGATACGTTGATACGAACATTAGGTTCGGTTGGAGAAGTAGTAGTTGTAGTAACTTCGGTGAATAAAGGGGTTGGAATTGGAATCGAGGAGGTAACCGAAGATGAGATGGGTGGAGGAAAGGGAGCAATAGTAATAGGAACCGATTGTGTAGGAGAATGAGGAGGTGAGTTTCGGTTACCTTCATTAGTTGGTGAGGGTGGAGGCGAATTACCTCGAGGCGGACTTTCGGGTTGAGAAACGTCGTCTTCAGTTGACTCAAGGTCGGGCTGTGGGTCAGATGAAACATATTCAGAGTCACTTGAAGATGGGGAAGGAGACTTTGGATTGTGAGCTTTCTTCTTGGTCTTTCGTTTCTTTGGAGCAGTAGGTTCTGCGTGTTCAGACTTGCGCTTCTTGGGAGTAGAAACTTTTGAGGACTGACCTTCCTTTTCCCCTTTTCTTTCAGGCTTCTTCCCTCTTTTCGCTGGTTTATCTGCTGCGTCTAGAGAACTTTGCATTTCTGGAGTAAGCTGCCTTGGCCCTGTAGGGGGTAGCTTCTTGTACTCAGTGATAACCTTGCTTTCGTTGGAAACACACCTGTACATAGATTCCGGAACCGAACCAATAAAGAGAAACTTGGAGGGATCTGAGACAAGTATCCTCGTCGTGTGGAAAGTAGCAATAGATGACATCAGTGAATCTGCCATTGTCGGAACGTGAAACTTTTCCATCGCCCATTGAGTAACAAGAGTCCAAAACCTAGCACAAGAAATTTCAGAGTACCGTGAAGAAGAGCTTATACTCTGAACCAGTTGAGACCATAAGATTGATCCAAAATCCATGTTAACCCCATGGTACAGTCCATAAAGAAGGGTCATGAACGCCCTGCTTGCTCCATCAGAACCTGCGACCCTCTCCGATAAACCCTTGGAGAGGAGGGTAAATAGACCGTTCCACTGAGGAGGAAGACATGATTTCTTGAACTTGGTGATAGTGGTGAGAATCTCAGTGTATCCCATATCATAGAACATTTTGAAGAGTTGAGTGGTGGTAATGGAATCAGGGTTAATCATGGAGTCGTCGACAGCAAGCCGTATCAATAAACAAAACCTAGCTTTTGAAATCGACGTCTTTTGATTGACGATCTCAAAGAAAATACGCTCCTTAGCTTTATCATAGACAGCAGTTGAGTAGACTTGAGAAAGTAGTGACATTGGAACACACTCCACCTGGGTTAGGGCTACGACGACTGGTGAATATTTGAGGCATTCAACCACATGCAGCATGTAGGGATCATAGTGGAAAGGTGAGAGTTCAATGATGAGGTTTTGATTCGGTTTAATGGTGAGAAGAGAAGACTGAGCAGTTTGTTCATAAACAGAGGAAAATTCAGCCATTGTTGTAGGTGTGAAGAAGAGGATGAACAGTGGAGAGTCGCCGGTGTATTCTTGAGAGAGAGAAGAATTGGTAAAGTAGCCCAAGAGGTGTGAGAAAATCTTATATATCGTTGCCAGGAGAGAGAAAGAATCCACAGTAATGATTCCACAATTTTCTGAATCGATGCCTGAAAAAGCGTGATTTGACAGCTGGGTTTCCCTAGGAAGACGTCATCAGGCGTGATATTAGGAACCGTTTCAAATTCACGTGCCTGTTTCCAATCTTATCCAATGACGTGGTTTGAAATCTTATCTTGTTACCACCGTTTCAACTTCAAAAACTTTTCAACTTCCTTTTCAAACATTGACAAACCCCTTTCGCTTCATATGAGGCTGGCAAAGTTCGCTCCTTAACATGATATACCGCCATAGCATGAACAACTGAAACATCAATTCTGAAAAAGAGCCATTAGTACCACGAGCAAGACTTTGGAAAATCATAAAGATCTTCGTGCAAGAGTGTGCCAACAGAAAAGAAATAAAGCAAAGTATTTGTGGGATGTAAGTGATGTCTATTTAGACATGAAACTATGGATCCCGGGCACGAATCGCTTCCTTCAAAGTCAAGAGAGACTTAGAAGTGTTTGTGTTCTTTCCCGTTGAATTACGATCAAATGTTTATTAAGAAACATTGAAAGGCATCTTTTCAAATTTAAGCGATAAAGAGTGGCTTATCTTCAACCGAACTGCAGTACTTGACATAAGACCGAAAGTGGTGTGAAGTGTTGGGTTTTGAGCATTCTAACACTCCTATGGTGTACATGCAACCCTATAAACCTTGGATCTATGTTTTCTCTATTATACATGCAAATAATCAATATTCCAAGGTTTCATCCTAACTAGTATATTATGAAGCAACTATACTACAAAGTTCTAGTTAAATGACATACCTTTGATGTTGCTTGAAGTCTTGAACTTTAAGAGCTTAGCCCCAATAGTGTGGAAGCCTCAAGTGGAATCACAAATCACCAAAACACCTTGGAAGAACTTGAGAGAATATGTATGCTCACTAAAATCGGCCCACACTTTTTTTCACACACTTGTGTCAATTTTGTGAGCCAAGGACCCCTTTATATATTATGGAGGATTAGGGTTACATCCATGTAAACCCTAATACCCATGACCTTTCATTTACATAGGATCCATGGGTTAAAAGCTCCATGGACCATCCATGAAAGCTTAGCCCAACCTAAATGAACTTGGCCCATTCCATATATATAAGAGTCCATATTTAATTAGTTCTTTTTGATCACTTAATTATTTCTAAATTAATTCTTGATCAATACTAATTAAATAATATGATTCCATATTAATATATTAGAACTTATAATATATTAATATAAATCATAAATATACTATTCTCAAAAGACTATCCATATAAATTGTGCCGGTGAAGTGCAACCCAAATGGACCATGCCGGGTCGGGTCAAGTACATACCAAATATAGTTATGGACTTAGACATTAATCCAACAGTCTCCCACTTGGATAAGTCTAAAATTATTATTGAGTATGACTTCAAAACCTAACTGGCAATCGTAGCTCTTAAAGCCGCTGTCGAACTCTGACCTTGTCAATGACTTGTCCATTAGATAAGGGATCATATATTCCTCCATTCTAGATATCATATGGACCGAGACATGGATTATAATCATTCTCTCTGTCCATTTGTTGTTTCCCAATTTTCGATTTATGATGACTGACTGATTGAACAAATCAAATAAAGTCCTGGCTTGGCCAAGCACTCACATGTGTCATCGCTAAATCATCGAGGGGCCCACAGATATCGCTTTTATCCCGAAGGTAAAAGGAATGGATAAACTTCGACTCATATGGCTTGTTCTACTACTTGTTGAATCATACACAAAGGCACGTTTTATAACATTGAGTTACCAAATGCGTTTTCGTGCAATCAATGTATAACCAACTCATAGTAACAACTCATATCTCTAGGTTTGAAGAATATAAGATATTATCGTCTCATGATCACTCGTGATAAAATCCATGAAGTGATTCAAATGAGCGCGGGTTGAATCCAATACTCAGAACTTATGAGCACTCATGAGTGTTGTAGCACCACTTTGTCCACCAACTTGGACCTCTACAAACCAACCCATGACAGTCTTGATTCATATCTACTTCCAACATATGACCGACTGTGGATGGTTTGAATAACTTAATCATTCAGGAAGAGCGACTTAGTTATTCTGGAAGTCAAAACATGCAAAGTGAAACACAAGAATAAATGAATCAAATATGGTATCAAACCCTATGAATATAAATAAACACTTTTATTTATCACCATACCGATTACTCATTATTCATTGTTTCGGTTTTATCAACTTTATACTTGAATTAAAAACACTAGTTGTCCCATGCACCAAGCATGTACACTATGTTTTTCTTAAACAATAGCTTTGCCATACACCAAGTATGAACTCTATGTTTGTCTATGATCCTTTTCTTTGTGAACTAGATCAATTGAACATAATTTCAATGATTCTCTTTTCACACTCCCAAATCCTTATCGAAAAATGTGAGAATTTCAAATTCCTATCATTTATCGAAATCTGTTTAGATTTTAAACTTATATGCACCGACCCTCCTGTAATGAATATGTACAAAGTCACAAAGACTTGTCAACAGTCATTATAAGGTATTCCAATGGAGATCAACTCCATGGAAACTAAGTCTCATATTCAAATTACATTGCTTTGGACATGCTTCTTGCATTAAGTTTTCTAATCTTTCACAGATAACTTCCACCTATGGAGACAACTCCATATTCTCATTTTGACTATCACTTCTGAATAAGAGATGCCTCTTTTCAGAATATGTCAATATGATCCTTCCAAAATTAGCACTATACTTCCAACTGTCCCTGAGAAACCAATCTTTGGTAAACCTCAGATTGTCCTCGACAATTGCTTAATTATTTTAGTCATATCCAATTCTAGACCTTTTCCCTTCTTAATGCCTCTGGGCATTTGGAAAAATTTAGAAATGACAAATATTATAGCACATGCAATCGATCCTGTACCCAAAGCAAATGGTACACGATTCATGATGTCTCACATAAAGACATGATTCTAGACCAGTCTTTTGCTACAATATTTTTATTTGCCATGTTTTCAAAATTTGACTATGAAGAGGGATGCCGTAATCATAATCGAATTTTTGAGAACGCAATATATAGAATTTCCTTAAGTTGAACCAATCCAACATGAAATTCATATATATATTCTTGACTAAAGATGATTAAGGTCTCAATCTAAGCCTTTAGAACTGAAATGAAGTATATCCTCTCCCTTAATTATAGCAAAACAACTTTTTCAATCCCTGCAGCCTCACAAATTGAAACTTTTGTTTTTCTATAATTAACATTGCTAACTTGCAACACTAATAATAATTATCATGCTCCCACTAACATGATGATTATTAGCATAACACTTATGCTCCCACTAGCTTTGACATGTACTCAGAAATCAGCTGGACTTCTAGAAATCAATACTTTATTGACTTTCTTACCAAAGTTCAGATTTCTGATACGAGATGCTTTGATAAAACTTTATCAAAATCATACACCTTTCCTTAGATAGCATGCATGTGTGTCTAAACAATTTCAGAACTATGAAAAGGGAAGCCGTAATCATAGTCTCAATTGTTTAGACCTTTTGCCATCTGCTTCAAATCTACTTGGTGGAAGTGTTTCCTCACCATCATTTTCATGAATTGGAGAGAAACCTTCTGACCCTTAGATTTTATGGTGTATGTGTTCTTATCCATGTGAATCGTCAAAACCATAGTCACAAGACAAGGATAATGACAAATCCAAACTCATATGGACTGAACTTATGCAATCTTAACTTCTTGCCACCTGGCAGTACAGGGCCTGCCATTGCTTCCAAGTTGTTATGCAACCAATTGAGAACTTTCAGAACTCCTATGCAAAGCCAACTTTAACTGGAATGGGGACAGAATATGTCAACACGATAGGTTATAAACCTCAAGTCGTGTGCTAGTGAAGAACCTCAGGTTTTATTCTTGATTAGTTTTTGAAATTCTTTTTAGGATCTTTAAGACTCCCACTATCCTCTTGACATATAAGACTATCTTGCCAAATATTCAAGAGATAGTGCGGATTCTTTATCAAGACAAACACTTCACACAATTGGCCTTAGTTGGTCTTTGTTTTATCCAAAACATCACAACTTACTAATTTCAAATGTACAAGAGTAGGACACTTTTACTCTTACATTTGACAAGTGTTTTAAACCTTTCTTTAAGATACGTCACTCAAGTTACAATCTTGGAGTATGACTCTAAGAATTGTTTTGGAACGAAGTATGACTCATCTTCCTGATCTAACCATTTCAACAATTCATGACTCCTCTTCTTAGTAATAAGAATGCACTAAGATGACCTTTAGAGGACTAATTGTGATATGATTTCTAAATCATTAAGATGACCACAAACATGATACTAAAGTACTCTCCCATCTTTTCAGATTTGAGAAACTTTTATCTTTCTGCCTAATTTGATTCTTCCCATTCGTTCTGCCATACATTGAGACTTTTCCAATGTTTCAGAATTATAATTAAACTTGTAAGTATAACCATATTTACTAAACTTTAGTAAATCAAATAGTCTTAACGAGCTTTGTGGTAAACATGACCAGTGCACAAGAATGTGTACTTGATCCCTTTAGTCCTTCACTTGACTCACACATCCATGTAAACAAGTAATTAGTCTTGATTTTCCAATGCTTGAAAGTTCTCATTCATCATACTATTCAACTTGCATGATTCCAAGTTTCGGTCCAATTGAAACTTGGGTGATGAGGAACTTTCCTGATTTGGTAAATTTAGACACTACCACAAATGAAAGAATCAAATCCATTTTCCAATATTGTTGTCGGTGGAATCATATAAGTAACAATTTTCCACAAATGCCATTGTAAGGATACTTCAAATAAATAAAATTAAACAATTTTCTTTTATTTTAAAACTTTGCGGAAAAACTTATCCTTACAATCCACATGGAAAATTGTTGTTATCTATTCCTTAGCAATATATCATAACTTCTTAAGCAACTGCTCAAAATTCTGATGCGATCGAAATCCACCTTCGCGATCAGAATCAGCATATACTTCCTTTAAGATTTCTCTCTATTCTTTGATTCTTAAAACATCAACATGTGACCCAGTCACATCATGTAATGAGGATCTCAGAATAGAACTTAACAGAGTTAGATAATGGGCTCTACCTGATGTAGAGTCAAACTTATTGACTTTAACATCCTTAGGTAAATTTGGCAGCTTTGCAATCAACGCCCCTTCCTTTGGCAAAATAAACATATGGACCCTTTGGTAATGGGACTATCTCAGACTTAGCCTTTCTCTTTACCATTTGGTCAACCGGGTTGACTATGGCCAATCCCTTTCCATTGGGAAGAGAATGCTTTTTCTGGATTTCCAGTGTCACCATTGTCACTGTCCATAAAGTTTTTGGGAAGTTGATCTTCTAATCAAATTTGCTTTACTATCGTTCCAAATCATTGCTGATTCAGCAGCACCAAGCAAATAGATATGATCATTAAGGTTCATGTCATAGTCTGTTTCATAGTAGTCCCAAAGGAACTCACTATGTGACTTAGAAAGTGATTGAACATCCAACTTTCTCAAGACTTTGACACCCAACTCTCCCGACTTGTCAATATGTGACTTCATCTCTAAGATGTGATCACACATAGACCTTGCTTGCCATTAGGGCTTGAGTGACCTTGAACTTGTGGGTTAGGGAGAATAATTGGAGGAGGTGGAGGAAGAGAAGTATGACTTCCATGAGCCAAACTCGGGAAGTCATATTCATTAGGAAAGCTTGGTTTGGGAAGATCATTGTTTTCTAAACCAGACATCAACAATGGGAGAAATTCACGTAAAGTTGATTTAAGTCCTTAATATAACACCCAATATGATATATTAAGGCTAGGACCCAACAAACTATTTTATAACTTGGAAGAGGGATGCCGTAATCCAAGCTATAAAATATTTGAAGGTAGGTGAATGACGATTCACCAATTTCCACCAAGATAAACGAAATGTATTATTAGGTTTTAATTGGTTTTGAAACTCCTAGATTCTTTTGAGATTCATTGAACTTTTCAATGGCATGTTTCAATCTCGAGTGTGCCCTTCAGGTTTTGTGACTGGGATGCCGAGGATCACAAAACAAGGTGTGAAGTAACCATGCAAATATACTTGGTACCCTTAATATTTACCCCTCAATCGATGTGCCGGTTAACCACACACGCTCCAACGATACTATGATAAACATTAAGTTACCCTTTGCCTACCTTGTTAAGTCCAGGTTAGTGTGCCGGTTAACCACACACGCTCCACTAACAGCTTAAACAAAGTGCAAAGTGTAATTTCATGGATTAGCACCTTATTCACATTTTCCTAAGTAACTAAGATTGGGAATTTATAAGTGTTTAGTTACTTAGTATTTATCATTATACTTATAATGAAGGGAGAATTATAGTCCTTGTCCTACCTGTTCGGCTAATGACCCTCCACCGGTCAAGGAAGCGGTGAGTGAGAGTGGACACCCATTAAACTGCCATTTTATAGGCAGTAACCTTATACCCCCCTTATAGACCGGCTTCGTGAATGAGGCCTACTAATGGTAAGACGACTTGCTCTTATACATATAATATATTAAACTTTTAATATTATAATAGTATAAGGGTGTATTTTAGACATTTAAAATACTTGGTGGTTTAATCTATTAATTAAACTATACTCTTAATTTAATTAAATTTAACCCATGTCATTATGGAATTATTAATTCTCTTTTAATTAAACACTTTAATTATCTATTAATAAAGTCCATAAGAGTTAATTGAATTATTCAATAAAAACATCATAATTCCAATTATTAAATTCAAAATTAAAACCATTTAATTAATTGTTTAAGTTATGAACCCAAGAGTTTTAGAGTTCAATTCTTTTTTTTTTATCATAATTTTTTTTTTCCAAATTCCAAAACTTGAGGGCAAGTTTTGTAACTCTTGAAAACTTTTGGATTCCATAACTTATGGAGTTAATACTTGTTTTATGATGAAACTTTTCATGTTCCATAACTTAAGAACAAGTTATGGAATTCTTTAAAACATTAAGACCAAGTTTTGTAACTCCATAAAAAACTTTGAATCAATTTTTTTTAAAAACCTTTTCATATCCATAACTTATGGAGGTTTCAAAAAACTCTTTAGATCAAACTTTTAAAATTAATAAAATAATCATATCATTTTATCTTTTACTAAATTTGACCTAATTCACCTCATATAGCAAATGATTCAAATTTTACAAATAATTAGTTTTTCACAAAAACAAGTAATTATCTTAAAATTTGACAAACGTCATGTTTTTTTCTTTTTTTTCCAACTTTGAAAATAAAACGTTTGCATCAATATAACAGAAAACAACCCATGGCTCTGATACCACTGTTGGGTTTTGAGCATTCTAACACTCCTATGGTGTACCTGCAACCCTATAAACCTTGGATCTATGTTTTCTCTATTTTACATGCAAATAATCAATATTCCAAGGTTTCATCATAACTAGCATATTATGAAGTACCTATACTACAAAGTTCTAGTTAGATGACATACCTTTTGATGTAGCTTGATGTCTTCAAGCTTTAAGAGCTTAGCCCCAATAGTGTGGAAGCCTCAAATGGAATCACAAATCACCAAAACACCTTGGAAGAACTTGAGAGAATATGTATGCACACTAAAATCGACCCACTCTTATTTTCACACACTTGTGCCAATTTTGTGAGCCAAGGACCCCTTTATATATTATGGAGGATTAGGGTTACATCCATGTAAACCCTAATACCCATGACCTTTCATTTACATAGGATCCATGGGTTAAAAGCTCCATGGACCATCCATGAAAGCTTAGCCCAACCTAAATGAACTTGGCCCATTCCATATATATAAGAGTCCATATTTAATTAGTTCTTTTTGATCACTTAATTATTTCTAAATTAATTCTTGATCAATACTAATTAAATAATATGATTCCATATTAATATATTAGAACTTATAATATATAAATATAAATCATAAATATACTATTCTCAAAAGACTATCCATATAAATTGTGCCGGTGAAGTGCAACCCAACTGGACCATGCCGGGTCGGGTCAAGTACATACCAAATATAGTTATGGACTTAGACATTAATCCAACATGAAGTACTTGTGAGACCAGTGTAGCCTTTTAAACAAGTAGGTGAGTTAACATATTCAGTGACTTGGTGATTAATGTAGAAATCTCAAAAAAAAAAAAAATTAAACTGGATCTTATGGGAAGAAATTCCTTGGTGTTAGACAGTTTCATAAAGATCGCACAAAAATAAAAAAAGATTTCGTGGTACCGTCCACTAAAGTGGTTTCGTTTTAGCGTGGGTGAAAACTAGAACATTGGATTGTTCACCGTCAGTTAGTTATTGGTGTTGGATTTTGGGTTTCAATTAGCACGTTGTGAAACGAAGCTAAGATCATTAACACAAATGTTGTGTAACCATAAACCTCAGTGGGAAATTCTGAGAGTCTCAAGGGTTACAATGATTAACCGAAATTAGATGGAGAAAAGTGATAAGGAGGTTAAAGAACCGAAAGCACCTCTGCTATAAAGTAAGGACCGAGCAGACAACTCTTAACTCAATGTGAGACGAGTAAGGTAGCTCATGACATAAGTGATTTTATCAGCCTGATTGGGAAGATTTGATTTGTGTATATCAAATCAGTAAGGCTACACTTGAAGTCTTTGAGGCTTTGGTCGACATACAGCAACATGCTTCTAGGGACACTTAGCTAGTACTAAGATAAAGAAATGTATACCTGTCCTAGCTCCATCATGTGAATGCTCGACGATACCTTTCAGTGATATTTTTGGAATTTTTGACTTTAATGAAAAGCAACATAAACAGAACACAAAAAAAATATTTTTGGATTTTATAAATTTTCTGAAAAAGAATTAAAAATAGAAAGGAAAATATTTTTGATTTTTATGAATTTTCTGAAAAAGAATTAAAAACAGAAAGGAAAATATTTTTGATTTTTATGAATAGAAACGAAGTGAGAAAAGACATAGACCATGTACAAACTATACAACCGAAACTTTACCTAAAAATAGTGAAGCGAAATAGACCGAGCGTTCGGTTCATTTCGGTTCCCAAAAAATCAGGAGTCGAAATAGACCGAGCGTTCGCTCTATTTCGCGTTCAGTCCATTTCGGTTCCCGAAAATTCTGAAGCCGAAATAGACCGAGCGTTTGCTCTATTTCGCTTGATAAATTTTAATGAGGCGAAAGCGATTTCGGTACAGACTCAGCTTCCATCATTCCTAAGCCTTGTAAAATTTTGTTAAAGCTTGCTTCCAGTAAGGCTTTTGTAAATATGTCAGCTAGTTGATCAGTGGTTCGAACAAAATGGATTTCGACATTACCATCCTCCACGTGATCCTTGATGAAATGATACCTCAGTGCTATATGTTTCGTTTTTGAGTGTTGCACTGGATTGTGACAAATCCTTATTGCGCTTTCAGAGTCACAATACAGAGGGATTTTCTTCATGTTCAGGCCATAGTCTCTAAGTTGACTTTGTATCCATATGACTTGTGAGGTACAAGACGATGCGGCTATGTATTCGGCTTCGACTGTGGAGAGAGACACACATATTTGCTTCTTCGATTGCCAGCTAACGAGTTTGCCATCAAGAAACTGACACCCGCCAGTTGTGCTCTTTCGGTCCAGTCCACATCCACCTAGATCGGCATCAGAGAATGCTTGTACGAAGAATCCTGATTTCGCCGGGTACCATAAACCGAGAGATGAGGTTCGCTTCAGATATCATAAAATATTCTTCACAGCCATCATGTGAGGTTCGCGTGGATTAGCTTGAAACCTGGCACAATAACAGACATAAAACATTATGTCTGGTCGACTAGCTGTTAGATACATTAAAGACCCTATCATTTGGCGATAGAGGGTCATGTCAACAACCGATTTTTCCAGAGAAGGTGTTAACTTCGTGCCAAACGCCATAGGAACCTTCACTTTTGACTCTACCATCATTCCAAACTTGGCTAGTAAGGTCTTGGTTTAAGCCTCTTGATTAATAAAAATGCCTTCGGGTCCCTGTCTAATATTCAAGTCGAGGAAAAAGTTAATTGGACCCATTGAACTCATCTCAAACTTAGTCTCCATCAACTTCCTGAATTCAGCTGTGAGGCTGGGATTCGTGGAACCGAAGATGATATCATCAACGTAAATTTAGACGATCATTAAATGGTCACCCTCTTTCTTGTGAAAGAAGGTTGGGTCAACCGAACCTTGTTTAAACTTTGACATTTTCAGAAATCGGGTAAGGGTTTCATACCAGGCTCTAGGAGCTTGCTTCAGACCAAAAACCGCCTTATCCAGAATGTAGCAGTGATCTGGATACTTTTCATTCACGAAACCAGGTGGTTGCTCTACGTACACCGTCTCTTCTAATTCTCCATTTAAGAATGCACACTTGACATCCATTTGGTATACTTCAAAGTTCTTATGAGCAGCATAGGCCAGAAATATTCGTACCGATTCTAATCTTGCTACTGGAGCGAAGGTCTCTTCGTAGTCTATTCCTTCTTCCTGACAATATCCCTTCACCACCAGCCTTGCTTTGTTACGAATCACATTCCCTTCTTTATCCATCTTGTTTCTGAAAAACCCACTTCAATCCAACCACATATGCATCCTTTGGTGTGGGAATCAGTCTCCAGACTCGATTTCGCTCAAACTCGTGGAGTTCGTCTTGCATTGCCTGTACCCAATCGGAGTGATCGAGTGCAGTAGAAACCGTTTTTGGTTCTATTTTCAAGACGAATGAATTGAACATGCAAAATTCTACTTGAGAGAACAGAGCTGTTTGCTTTGCTTTTATTTGAGACCGAGTAAGAACGCCTTCTGATGTTTCACCGATTACTTGAGTCTTTGGATGATAGAGAGGAGGGTAGTTTGGATCATAGACAGGATCCAGTTCAGCATATATTTCTTCCTCTAATTCTGATTGAGAATCTTCGTCATTTGTATTGTTTTTCTCCCCCTCGAATGACGAAACAAACTCAGTGTCTGGTTCAGAATTCTCCCCCTCGAATGATGAAACAGTTTCGACTTCAGGCTCAGAATTCTCCCCCTCGATTGGACGTTCATTGGGTATGGTGGTTGATGGATTCTCCCCCTGGAAAGTAGAATGGGAAGATTCACTTGGCTTTTGAGATTTTGTAGACTCCTGAGATCCATTTGAAGTTGAAGGTTCGCTTTCCATGATTTTAGCAGCTTCGTCAATTACCCTCTTCAGATTATCTACTTCGTTGTCAGCCGCTTTCGCTTCAGAGAGAATAGCAGTCTCTGGTTCATCAAAGAGCTTCACATATTCTTCAAATAAGTTGGAAATGGGAATCGAGACTTGACCAGTTCGAGGAAAGATTTCATCCGTTGGTTCTTTGCTTGATGTGAGTTTCTTCACGTAGTTATCATCAAACGACACGTAATATGTTTCTTCGATTTTCTTTGATAGTTTATTCAGAACCCTGTATGCTTTTGAAGTAAGCGAATACCTAAGAAAAATTCATTCGTCTGCCTTCACATCAAACTTGTTTCGGTTCTCTTTAAAATTGAAGATAAAGCATCTTGAACCGAACACATGGAAAAACTTGACATTAGGCTTGCGGTTGTTTAGGATTTCATAAGGAGTTATTGTGAATAACTTGTTGAGTAAAGACCGGTTTTGGGTGTAGCAAGCAGCAGCAATAGCATCAGCCCAGAAATACAGGGGCAACGAAGCAAAGCTGAGCATGGTTCGGGCTGCTTCACACAACGATCGATTTCGCCTTTCAACGACCCCATTTTATTGTGGAGTATAGGGAGCAGAGAAATTGTGAGACACTCCCTTTTCAGCAAGGAATTCTTCAAACACTTGGTTTTTGAATTCTAACCCATTGTCGATGCGAATGTTTCTAACCACCTTTCGCAGTTGAAGCTCTACTTGCTTTATGAATACTTTGAGTTTGGGCGTTGCATCTGATTTCTGTATAAGAAAGAAAACCCAGCTGAACCGATAAAAATCATCAACTATGACAAGTATATATTTGTTACCACTGATGCTTTCAATAGCCGAAGGGCCACACATATCAATATGTAGGAGCTCAAGCGGTTCGATGATCTTTGTGTTAACACGAGTTGGATGACTTTTCCTGCTTTGCTTTCCTATTTCACATGCAGCACACAAATGTTCCTTGTCAAACTTGAGAAGTGGAAGTCCTCGCACATGATCACCAAGAACTAGCTTGTTGATGTCTTTGAAGTTGAGGTGCGAGAGCCTTCAGTGCCATAGCCAACTTTCGTTAGAATGTGCTTTTGTTAGTAGGCATACTGATGGCTTCCCTCGTATTGGACTAAGGTTCAATGGATACATTTCGCCTTTTCTTTGAGATTTCAGCCGAACATTCTTGGTCTTCTTTTCTATTATTTCCGACCCTTCATCATCGAACGAAACCTTCAGTCCTGTTCCCACCACCAGTTGCGAGACACTGATGAGATTGTGTTGTAAGCCTTCTACATATGCCACCTTTCTGATCGAGAAATCTGCATTTGTGATCATTTCATAGCCTTTTATTGTGCCAAAAGAATTGTTTCCATACTTGACACATCCACCATCCTTCAGAGCCCGAAACTCCCGTAGCTCTTCCCTTCTCCCTGTCATATGACGTGAGCAGCCACTGTCAATATACCATTCATCATCTAACTGCTCGTCACTAATAACCTGCAAAAATTAAGCAGATTTAGGAACCCAAAGTTTCTTGGGTCCTTGTGAGCCTTTTACTGAACAGGGAATAGTAAGAGAAGAATCAACCAAAAGAGTTCGTTTTATTAAGGTGGTTTCATCTTTTCTTTTAATTGTGAAAACTTTGATTTTGTTAGCTTTTGTTTCTTTAACTTCAGACTTTGGAATTGTGTTCTTTTTGTTCACAAACTTTTGGTTCTCTTTCCTAAAGTTAGCAGACGTTTTCTTTGTCTTCTTTTCATCTTCTGAGACTTTCTTCCCTTTTCCCTTTATATCCACTTTTGGATTTTGCTTTGAGTGAGAGGGATGAGTTTTAGGAACGAAACCCAGCTTTAGGTTCTTTCTGTCTAAAGATGAAGAACCGAAACCACTCTTTTGGTTTCGTTTGCTTCCATTTTGGGAGCCGAAACTACTCTTTCGGTTCGCTTGACTGCAGGAATGGCATTGAGTACAAGGAGTAGAGTTTCGCTTTGTTTTTGCTTCTTCGGTAAGGAATGAAGATTTGTCTGAGTGAACATAATTAGGGTTTTGGGACTTCCAAAACTGCTTCCTTTCAGAGAGATTCTTCTTATATCTCCTATTATGTTGATGTTTCAGCTCTGACCATTGCTTTGGAGTTTTATGGATATTAGCCTTGGGTTTCGGTCTTTCAACATGAGTTTCGCTCTTTAGAGAGGAGGTTTCGCTTGTCGCCTTGACTGGTTCTCTTGGAATCTTTTTGGTACCACTCGTGCTTGGCACATCAAAATGTGTAGGCTTGTTGAGTGGTTCTGCCACATATCTGCCTTTGACCCTCCATGATGTTTTCTCAGACATACCATCCGTTTCATCAGCGTTGTCGATTGGAGCTGACCATAAATGCTCCTCACAGCCTTCAGCATTGTCCTCATTCACTATTGCAGTCAGCTCGGCAATTTGCTGTTGTGTGACTCCTGTAACGACATAAACCTGATTTGGTGTGGTTTGAACCTTTTGATATACCACGACCTTTTCTTTCAGAATTCTGGACTTATTTTGGGATAAACGAGCGAACTCAACAAAATTTTCAGAAATGAGATTTTTGATAGGTTCGGGTTCGCTTTTGACAAATTCAGAACAGTCCACCTCATCCTCTACGGATATTTCACTCATATCATCATCCTCATTAAATTCAGAAGTATTTTCAACATCAATTTTGTTTTCCGAACTTAACTTGGCATTCAACGAGTCAAACTTCTGCATGGTTTCGGTTTTAATTTTTAATTTGTCATTTTCTTCCAGAAGGTTCTTAAGCATGTCCTTATGGTCTTTGGACTTGATGAAGGACTCAATTTTTTCAAGACCAATTCTGTATGCTGGAGAAATTTCATCAGAAGAAACAACGGCTTCACAGTTATATACATCAACATCAATTTCATCTTCCTTAAATTCAAGGAAGGGCAGAATCATTCTATGAATTTTCTTGCCTATTTCACAATTCAGATGCAATTGGGTAATATTCGAATATAAACGTTTAGCAATTAAACAAAAGATATTTCTCTGGTTTAAAGCTTTAAATTATCCCTTTGCAAATAAATTGTCTCATCCTTAATCCTAACTAACTCGATCTCCTTTTGTTCTATCCAGATCCGTCTCTCCTCACTCTTCGAAGACACCCTGCTGAGTTGATCAATTAGGTTAGAGTTTGTTAAGCGATTCTGTATTAAACTACCACTTAAACTAGAAATTTTAGATTTTAATTCGTTTAGTTCTTTTTCATAGTTTGTGACAGGGATTTTTAATGATTCGAGAATTGATTGTACCTTCTTGATCAACTGGTCGCATTCGTTGATCTGCTCGCTAACTGGTTTGGTAGCAAAGCATCTGTCTTCTCGCTCCCTTGCTTCATCACAACTCCCATCAGTAGTATAGCCTCTCATCTGTGACACTCTGGTAGTCACCATCAAGCACTTCCCTGTACTTTCAGTTTCAGCTTCTTTCGCAACGAAAGCCCTGCCGTGTGTGGGCTTACGGACTTCTTCGTCCTCATATTCTGTAGACCAGACTTCCACACCACCAAAATCACCGTCCACGAGATTTTCCTGCATAATTAAAGCATTCATAGTGTTGTTAGCAGCATCTTTCTTCTTCTTTATTTCTTCTAGCTTTCGCAGGTAGTAGGCTTCATCATCTTTATTCTCGTTCTTTTCTGACATCTTTCTCAAGACACAATCTTTGGCAAAATGATTTTTGCCTTTGCAGAAGTGAAAATCAAATCCAGAGTCACCAACAAGCTTACTATCCTTCTTCGGTTCTTCATGCTGAGGAGAGTTCTTCGGTTCCTCCTTTGCTTTATCCGAACTGTAGCTTCCTTGCCAGTTTCGGTTCTTGGAGATAGGAAACATTCTACGCACGAACTTCTTTGGATTAGAGACCATCAAAGCATATTCTTCATTGGTTAGATCAAATTCTGACAGATCTAAATCTTCTTCTTCTTCAGCCACGTTCTTTCCTTTTGATATAAGAGCTAAATATCCCATGCTTGAAACCACATTCGTTTCTTTGGTCACTGCACTTTCGTGTGATTTTATAATGCCCACTAACTTCGCCAAGGAGTAAGTTTTGAATTGTTCATGAGCCTTTACTGTAGACACCACCGCCATCCATTCGGTTCTTAGGCCATTCATGAATGTGACCTTTTGCTCAATTACCTTCCTTTCTATGCCATGCTTTATCATTTTGTTGAGAAGATGATTGACACGATCAAAGGCTTGAATGAGCTTCTCTTCTGGTTTTTGCTTGAAGTCTCCAAACTCTGAAAGCAGCAAAGTTTGGATAGAGTGCTCAAGATCCTCATCGGTGGAATATAACTCCTTCAATCTATCCCATATCTCTTTTGCCGTCGTGCATGAACTGACCAACCGAAATGTGTCAGATTGTAGGGCGAATCTGATCATTCTTAGAGCTTTAATATTGCTCACAAGCTTTTCCTTCTCGTCTTGAGGAACATCCTTTACATCAACCACGAGTTGGTTGTACTCCTTTTGCGTCTTGATTGTTCTGTTTGTGCCAGAGTGAACAAACGGACCTATATATATCGCTTCCCAGATTAAGTATCCAGTATCTTCTGAACCAATCACATAGTCTTCAAAGTGATGCGTCCAAACTTCATAATCTTGAGTATATAGGATAGGAATCCTGGTGGTTGATCCGATACTGTTGGAGATGTTGATTGGGTTCGTTTGTGAATCGTCAAGAGACATGATGATTTTGTTTTGAAACCTGTTCAAGATCAGACTAGTAAACAAAGTTAGGGTATGATCGAAGTATAAGAACTGCGGCAATGAAGAATGATGGTTCTAGCAGAAAACGATAATAGCAGAAAACCCTAAAACCTTCTTTAACAGAAGAGATGCGTATGGATTACACAGTCTCCTGCTCTGATACCAATTGATGAGTTGAAAACTCTTTAGATCGATTAGATCTTTAACAGGTAAATCAATAAGAATAACAAATACTGGAACACTCAATGAATCAATCTGTATGTCGAATAATTAAAATATAGTCACACCTCAGAAGAGCTCGATTAAGAACTTCCTCTGTAGAGGTGTGCTAGGGTTTACAGTACAATTAATATGATAATAATGAAAAGCGTTTTCGACAAGGATGCATGCATTCACCTTATATTCTAAACCCTAGAAAGATAATCACGGTTGGACAGGCCCAAACCGAGAGTACATAATGGACCGCACTACTAAGGCCCAATGTCGCAACCCTTTAAACCCAACATAAAGCCTTAATGATAATAAAGGATGAATTAAATCTTACTTGATATGATTTACTTTCTAATTTGTGGGAATGTCCTCCTTTTATTTCCTTAGGATAACACCTAGAACACTATCAATTGTACCTTGAGTACAAACACCAACTAACTAGCAGATATAACATTTTCTTCAAAAGATTTTGTATGGAAAGGCTCCATCCCTATCTTACTTAAATGTTTTATGGATTTAAAGCCTATGTTGGACTAAAGATTTAAACCCAAAATCTACTACATACATATTTGTATAACAGTCTAAATGTGGTTTATATTATTATATGCAAATCCACCAAGAATAAGTTCTTTTATTTCTCTGATAGCTGAGTTAGCAGAAAGCAAGCTTCTAATGACAAAGCAAGTGGGAGGTACGTGGAACTTGAAGCAGCTTAAGAACCATAACCTGATGTAGTTATAATTGACATTAGTTTTAACAAGGATTGTTAAATTTGAATAATACCTATTGATAAACACCAATTGTTCACATTAGTGGTAGAAATTATCTTTGACTTGAGAAATGTTGAATCTCTCATTGCTGAGCTTTTAGTGATGATTTCTAGAAAATCCATCAAATACCAAGATGCTATGTTGGATCTCGAATCTGATAGATGACTTAGAGTCATGAACATGAGATGTAATCCATGTATTATAATCAAGTATGGTCTTGATGGAACTTTCTCCCTATAGCAAGACTAGAAGGAGTAAGTGGTTCTTCTAGAAAGAATACATTACATGGATAACTATACACATTTAAAGAAAGACTTGTTATAAAAGGATTTTCTCATACTTGTATTATTGACTATGGTCTTTATCATAATCATGGCATTGAATATGATCAAACCTTTTTCACAAGTAGTTATGATTAGATCAACAAGGATATTGTTTACTATAAATTCATATTCTCAATATGAGATATAGCAAATAGATTTAAAGAAAGATCACTTTTCTTAATAGACATCTACTAGAAGATATCTATATAGATTAGTTTGGAGGTTTTCTTAATCTGTGTTATCCTAACAAAATGTTTAAAGCTTGAGATCCAATTGTGGATATAAAGCTAACATCTTAATGTTGTAATCATCATTTTAATATGAAACCACAAGGTGTGATTTTATATCAAAATGAATAGAACATGTGTGTTTATTAAGAACTAGTGGGAGCATAGTGACATTCATAATCTTGTATGAGTGAGACATACTTAATCATAAGAAATTACATTCTGACCATGCCAAGATTTTTCACCTTGACTCAGAATGTGTTTCTAAAATGAAAGACTTAGGAAGAACAAGATAGATTCTTGGAATGTAAAATCTATAGAGATAGATAAAATGAATGTAAAAAGTTTTATATCCTTATGCATATATTGACAATATCTTGAAAGAGATCAATATAGAAGATTGTTTTAGAAGAATATTGGTATTATCACATGATACTAAGTTTGAGACAGCCTCAAAAGAATCTAGCTCATAGGTTTGAACTAGCTGAAATGATTTATATTCAATTTGCTTGGAAAATGAGTCCATCATTTATTCAATATTATACATAAGACCTGGTATATGATCATGCCATTATCATATCATAATATACCAATTGAATACATGGTTAAGTCATTGGATGGCTTTAGGAACATTCTAAGAGTACTTTAGAAGAACTAAGAGAATATATATGATATAATTAGTTTAGAATAAAATCTTCATGTAAAGAGCTACATAAGATTCAGATCTCTAAAAAAATGTATATAATTATGAATTATAATTGGATTATGAACTCAATGTGGGATGAAGAGTAAGTTTAGTTGGAATGAGGTCCAAGCAAAACAAAATGACACACAACATACTGCAAAATAAGAATACACTACTTTAGAAGTTGAAATCTAATATGATTGGATGATTGATTTCATTGAAAAGCTATGTTGATCTCTGTCATTCAAGGTTCACATGAATATCTTTGTGACTTTCGAAGAATTCACACAAATTAAGTTTATTCGATTAATAAAGTCCTTCTTCTGAGCTAAGTATGAATGGTCACACTTCAGCTATAAGACTTTATTATTATAGAAATGGGATTTTTCAGAGAACTAGTATTGAACTGACCCACATCAAGATCATCTCATGGATCGCTATCATGAATGATACTTGATTAAAAGGTACGATCTTTGTATCCTTAACACCTGAGATACATAGTAAACTTAAGTGTAGGGAGTTCTGCGCTTAGATATGGTCAAACACTGGTCCTTAACCGGGCAGTTATTAAAGCCATTTTCAGGTATGGTATGAACTATACAAGAGGCTTATGTAGTCAAGATGGTATTTGTTCCTCTTATGTGTTGAGAGTTAGACATCTAAGGCGCCTTACCAAAAGTTGAACACCATATGAGACTGATTGTGATTTGTATCTCATGTTTAACAAGATGTTTGTGACAAAGGGATAACTGATAAACTTACCTTATACACCAATTGTAGCTTGGAGATTTTTGGGAATTGGGCGTTGATAGATGTCATAAAATCGTATGTTGTTAGGGGCAGTGAAATGTTGCTAGATGTTCACCACTGTCTATATCAGTCTAATATGAATCTTGAGCAAGTGGGAGATTGAAAGATCTGGTATGCTCAAGAATAATATTAAAGTGATATTGCTAGTTAACATATGATACTAATGGGTCACACTAACAACAACTTGATACAATTGATTATTTATTACAAATGGTTTTAATAGATATTCAATACACTCTTATAATTAAATTGGAAATTATTAATTTCTAGGAAATAATAATTTTTATTAGCAAGTAATATTACATAAATTATATGACATGAATTAATAAATCATGTACAACATTTTGGACTAGATAAATTCTTTTGTCTTTTACCAAAAAGTTACAGTTTATATTTTATAAACTTGGTTTATAATAAAGCTTTTGCCTTTTTTTGTGAAGTATGGCCGGAAATGAGAGAGAGGTAAAGAGAGATGGTATATGATTAGTTTAATCAAAAGCAAAGGCTTTCTTTCAAGCATGGAGGACACCATGTCTTAGGGGCATGGGTTGTATTAAAGGCTTAAGACCCTTTGTGTAATATATACACTTTATGAGGCTTGCATTTGGCTAGCCTTTCTTATGCCCTAAAGCCGTAACATGAAGAGGCATGGGTTCTCTCTCTCTCATTCATCATTTCTTGAAGAACACTTGCATATTATACTCTCTTTGGTTCATATTTTGATATGAACTAAAGCTTACAAGATATATAAGAGTTTTTATACAAAAGAAATAACATTCTACATCAAGTTGAGTCATTATTGGTTTCTCTTAAGTTCATCATTCTTCATCAACTTCCAAGCCTCCCAAGAGGATCCATAGAACTACAAAGATTGTTATTTGTTTATATTTTCTTTGGTTGGTGTTTTTTTATTTCCAAACTTAGCAAGAAGATCATTGGTGGGTTATAAACTTTTTTTTATATTATTCAAATTATCATGTCTTCTGTTGCTAAATTTTATGTTTTTGAAACTAATTTTTTGAATAAAATCCCAACAGAAGTGTAAAGCCCGCATATTCAGGCTAGACAATTAAGATATAATAAGGAATAAATATGAACTTTTTATATAATATTATTTAGGATAAATAATCTTCGCCAAAGTGTTGGGAAAACAAAATAATGGTGAGAGGTCACACATTGTATTACTGGTACCAGTCATCTAACAAAGTGTAGGTAACGACCACTAACTATTTTTGGTAGTCCGGTGGAACACTAGCTGGTTCGCCACCTGTAGGTGTTTACGATCATACTTTACAAGGAAAATGAAAGTTGTTCGTTTGGGTATTCTATCCCCCTCAGGGTTGCCTTACTGACACATATTGCTACGGATTCCCCGAAGTGGTATTGTCTACTCAGCGAGATCCTTTAGGGTAGGTCTCTTGAGATTAGCATTAGGTATTAGGGAGTAAGATTAACGAGAATGGGTAATAGGGAATTATTTGTTTATTGTGAAAACTATATAATTACAATATTGTAGGTTGAAAACCCTATGTGCTCACCAAGTTTCCCAACCTAACCCACTCAGTTTCTTTGTATCATAGGTAGCGGTACGAAGGTACTATCCACTGAGAGATTCGAGGAGTTTAGTTAAATGTAAGGCCTGTAATGATTATGTTTATGCTTATGTTTTGTATTAGTTATGACATCCCAAGTTTTTAATAATCAAAGGAAAACATTTTCTTCGGAAAACTTTTTATGGGACAAATTCCGCATTTATAAATGTTACTCTAATTTAAAATAAGCATAAATAAAAGGTCTTTTCGGACCATAAAAAATGGGGATGTCACACGAAGGGTTATACTGAAAGACTCTCCTTGGGTAAGAATTATTTGTTTCGATAATCGATGCAAGATAAGAGTTGAATGTCTTGCTGATAAACAAGTTTTGAGTTGACTGGTTGATGCACGTATCCGGATCCCAAAGCGGACAATATTGTGATTCGTGCTAGAGGGGGATGTTACAAATACATTCCAAACGTTGAAAAAAAACATCAGATACCTCAATCAGTATTCAAAGAGTTGTGAGGATCTAGGATTGCAAATTTCATTGCTCGGGCTCTTGCTCCCCCTCACATTGAACAGGAGGTGGGTTGAGGTGGAAAGATTGAGATTCTCAATGAACATGACTAGGAGATGAATTATCAAACCCAAAAAGATGTTCCAAAGTAGCAGGTATTATCATAATACCTTGTGATAAGGAAGAGGAAGACTTGAAGTATGCGTACTTGTTGAGATGAGGTGGAAGCTGAGCAGCAATAATAGGATCAGGGTGTTGTAGAATAGGCTGCCTAACAGTAATGGACATAGACTAATATAAAGGTCTTGAGGAGAATTCACTATCAAAAACCTTAATATTTGTATCAACTTCTTCTATATCTTCATCTTCATTGTTGTCTTCATCAACCTCTTCTTCTGTAGACTCATTTTCCTCAAATGATGATATAACTTCAGAAACATCATCATCAGAGGAATAATTAGTTGCCCTGACATCCAAATGAACATATGGTCTTTTTCCAGCAGAGTAAGTATTTACAATATACTTTATCACCCTTTGAGTAACAGAAGAACCAATGGATTTGGAACAACGTTAACAAGCTTGGATGAAATTATAGATTTGACAATAGCATCATCAGGGGATCCAACATACCCTATATCAATATGTACTAGAACTAGAGCGAACCAGCGAGGATAGGGAACATAAAAATACATTTTCTTTCCAATGATATAGGAGACAAGCTAGTTGGATATGAGCTGAGTAAAATGTAGATGTTTGTTCTTCACCAAAACATAGAGGATTCTCACCTCAAAAAAATATTTAACTGATGAAGACTTCTAGTTTTGTTCCCTAGGCACTTTCCAATGATGTCTGTAAGATACTTCCATCCTACTGGAAGACATTGACGAAGTACCAATTCAATATGATTTCCTTGTTAAGAACGATCATACGTAAGATTTTCTACAACCTGCTTGCATTGATCTTCAGATGGAAGCTTTGAGTATCTAAAAATATTAAGGAGACGAAGATTTTCTCGAATGGCTTCCACAGTAAAAATTACTTCATAATTACCATTATCAATGGTTAAAACAATGGTATACGTTTGCTTGTTATAGGTACATGTGTAATAGTACTCACACACATGTTTTGGGAAGAATTAGACTGTGTGATCAACAAGCGCGTATCACAGAGGTTGAGCTTTTAGAAAATCAATGAACACTTCCAAACCCTTGTTTCTGAACTTTGGAGGAATCACATTAGAGTAGGCGATATTTATGGCATTGATGACAATTAGAGTTGATGGAGCGTCGAAGCTTTGTGAGCATTGGCAGTTGGAACGTAGACAAAGAAAGGAGCTAATTTTGTAGGTTTTAGGGTTCTTCGAGGGTTTTTATGAGAGAACAATCGATGATCTTAAAGTGGTAAAAATTTTAATGAGGTCACAATTTCCTTTTATACTTGAGAGTTTGAAACAATTTAGAAAATATCACCAAATCAAATTATATGATTTGTACTCATCTTGATAGAAAATATTGTCGTAATTCTCAAAATCCCAACTAACGGTTCTATTCTTATCTAAAAACGTTACCACTGGCAAACATGTCTGAGAGAGCATATTATATTGTAGTAGAATAAGTTGTGATTTTTACTGTCTCGCTCGTTGTATGGTGTAATATAGGTGTTATTAGACATGGCTTTTTGATGCTCACACACTGTATGTTTAAAATACAATAGATCCCTGACATCAGTTTGTTGTAACATGTCTAACATACTGTATGAGATAGTACTGTGGATCCTAGACATTTAGTCAAATGCCTCAATTAAACTATGGTTATAATAGTAAAGATCACGGGCATCAGGGCGAAGGATTTGCTGATGTCATATCCTAGTATTTGGTAATAAAAGACAGGGGTCGGGGACATCAAGTGCATGGTGTGTCATATCTAGTCTATGGTTGTAGCAGACGGGGTCAAGGACACAAAAGAAACCCTTTGTCACTATGGACCAGGCATGTATCTCTCATCCATTGGGTTGTGCTCAATATTTCATCAGAATATGAGACATGATAGATACAACAACATGTTCCCATGAGCAGAGTCTGGTTAGATAAGCATAATCATACAATAAACATCCAATCCATATACAAATATTTCTTTGATGAGGACCAGGCTGTCTCATAGTGAAGGTTTAGACATTACGACCAGTCAATGTGAGTGAATGACTCAATGATATCTCAGCAGATGGTCTCACCGATGAGATACTTAGAGTGATTTAGACACATATAACAACATGATTCCAGGGACATTACTTAGTCAAAGTTTCATTCTTAAACACTTAAGTTCACCATAAATTCCTAGAGGTACAATTCATCAGTGGATGAGATAATCATTGAAATTAATCAAATATGTAGTTTCATTCTAGAATATAATATTCATCATCAATTCTTTAGACCAGGTACTAAGCAAAAAAAATAGTCTCAAAAGGAAACAATCAACGAGGGAAAATTGCAAGTTTTTCAGTTGGATCTTAAGTGTGTAGATTTTTTGAATCTTTTGAATTGAATTGTAATGTCCTAATTTTAAATAATTAAGGTAGGTATTATGTGTGTGTATATATATATATATATATATATATATATATATATATATATATATATATGTGTGTGTGTGTGTGCTACTTATGACATATAAAGAATCTTTGAGAAATTAATCGTTAAGAAGGGTATTTTGGTTAATTACTATAATTAATAAGTCAAAAGTAATTGAAAGTACGAATTATGTTATTGGTGATAATATAATTAATTAGAATTTAGAGAATAAAAGAAAGAAACATAAGTATAGTTTGAAGTGTAAAGAAGGGCAAAATGGGAATAAAAAGAGAGATATTTCTTAACAGCGAACCACGTCGTGGTGGAGGCAAGGCCACGACGTGGGAGACAGAGATTTTTTTGGCTTATAAATGATGGCAACATACTTTGAAAGGTCCACGGTGCGGAAGGAATATGCCACAACATGGTGAAAGTAGAATGTTACGTATTTTAGTGCTAAAATCTTTTAGTAAAGGATAAAAAAAGCCACAAAACCCAATAAAATATGATGTAAGGAACTGTCGTGTCACCACGGCACGGTAAGAATAATTCCACGAGGTGGTGAAGGTATCAGGAGAAAAAAATAAAAGACGATAAATCATCTTTTTCAAGCAAAACATGTCACAACAGAGCTGGAACTGGGGTTTGGCGATTTTGAGGCGATTTCCTAGCTAGAGTATCAAAGTTTGAAGAGAGAATGAAATAATTAACTACAAAGCTCCATCCTTGTATGTAGATTAGAGGTAAGAGATTCATACCATTAAAACCCTATTGAAGTTTTGGGAAATTGAACTGGGGCTAAGAACCCTAATCCGAAATTAACTGTCAGTTGCAATGTACATCAACTCAATCTTACCTTTTTGCACATTGTCCTTGAGAAGTGATGCCTTATCTCGATATGCTTTATCTTGGAGTGTTGAACATGATTTTGAGTGATAATAATAACATTGGTATTGTCACAACAGATGGGAGCCTTTGAAAACTTGAAACCATAATCTAGGATTTGGCTTTGAATCGAGAGAATTTTAACACAACATCTACCAACAACGACATATTTAAATTTAGCGGTTGAACATGCCACTAATGACTCTTTTTTTCCTGACCAGCTGACTAGTCTATTTCCCAAAAATCGAGATACTCCTGAAGTACTCTATATATATATAACGAACGACCTGCATAACAAGAATCAATATATCCAACTAAATTGAATTAAGAGTCACGAGGATACCAAAGCCCAAGATTGGGTGTAAGTTTTAGGTCTTGGAATATGCGTTGGCAATGAGAGGATGTGACTCCTTTGGATTTTCTCAATAACGTGCACACATGCTGGTTGCAAACATAATATCAGGGTGACTGACTGTGAGATAAAGTAATGATCTGTCACAGCCCTGACCGACGGTGGAAACGTTAGGCTTTGCGACGTCATCATGGATCACAAATATTAATTACATTGAACAATAAAAAAAGTATAACATACATATCACTTCCATTATTGAATAAAATATTATTACATATTGTACTAAGTTTTAGAATACTAGAAATTTAAGTACAAGCATTACCTTAATATATAGACGTAATAATAAATGATAAAAATAAAGTAGTATGCCATCGATTCCATGATTATTTCCCTAAAAGATGTTACACATCTGATCTTTAGTTCCCTGAGAATATATGTGATTTTAAAAGCGTCAACATAAAGTTGGCGAGTTCGCATGTTTATAGTATTTGTATCGAAAGTACCTTTTATACTAAAAGTATTTGTTTTATCGTATATAAGTATTTCCAACTTATATAAATATTTATACTTTTTAACTGAAGTATGGATTTTACTGTACTTAAGTATTATTTCAACTTATATATTAATGTATTTAATGTTACTGTGAGTCCATATAACCGAGCTCATGACGAGTTGCTGCACCCTTACGTTGCTTCATTAGACATCGTAGTTGTTTAGAAACTTATCACCCAAGACTTGACCGTCGATGTTGTAGCTAGCAACCACAGGTAGGGGTGTCAACCTGTATAGATTTATACATATCGTTCTCGCTTAGTTAAGATTTAACTATTATAGGCCAGGGGTCTTGCTAAAAATTACACTTAGGTTATGAATGTGTCTCACGGTACCATAACGTTTAAATGACATGTTCTAATACTTGTAGCTCTAACTTTATACGTTCAATTTACCAGGACAATGTTTGCGTTGTATAATTATAATAATGTTTTATAATTATATCGTGTAATTATTTCCTAAAGTTATTCGGGCAGCGTAACGAGAATGCATAATACATATCCATATTATGTGGGTAGAGTAATGACAATACATAATATATAACAGTTGTAAAATCTCGATTAGGTCCCGTTTAATCTCCGATTTATCCCTAGGTTCTACTCGGCCGACTAGAGGGCACCTAGCGATTAATCCCTACATACATAATGAGTGAAACAATATTAAACGATCAAATGTTAACATTTTGAAGAAGTTCTATCTCAACAGAAACTATTTAAGGTATGATTAGTGTTATGTTAATCATATTAACCTATTTTTTTTTATGATATTAGTGGTATTTACGAACTTTGATATGATATTAGGCATATTTAAGTTTTTAAAATTCAACAAATTAGAAATTAATGGTCCCCGATTAATCTCCGCCTAGCCGATTAATCCCTTAACCCCAGTCCACCGACTAGCTAACGTCGAACGTTTTTTACGACCTCGATATATATATATATATATATATATATATATATATATATATATATATATATATATATATATATATATATATATATATTGTTGAGGTATGAAGTCTTGTCCAACATGGAGCACTTAGAATCAAGTGGAGCACTTGGGTGAAGCATTTTGAGTTCAATTGGAGCACTTAGAACTCAATGGAGAACTTGAGTTTCATGGAGCATGTGGCAAAGGAAAAGATCATCTGAGATGGCTTTGGATCATTTAACAAATGAATGGATCAAGTGAAAAAGGAATGGATCTTCCAAAAGGAGGTTTGGAGCAACTTGGAGTGGTTTGGAGCAACTTGGAGTGGCTTGGAGCAACCTGGAGCAACTTGAAGCATTTGGAGCACTTGGAGTGGCTTGGAGCAACATGGAGCAACTTGGAGCATTTGGAGCACTTGGAGTAACATGGAGCAACATGGAACATCAAGTTACATCATGTAGAAGGAAGTTGCGCCATCCTTAGGGATGTTGCGCCAAATGATAGCATGATGCGCCATCATATCTGAAGCATATCTCATTCGTTTTTAGTCTGATTGCCATGCGGTTTTTTTCAACGTGTAACTTAGAGCTTGTAGATGATTTTAGACTATAATTTTGTTGTTTTTGATATTATATTCAACGAGTTACAATCAATCAAAAATAGGATATCAAAGCTGAAATATTTCAGCTTTTCAACAATTATTTTAGACTATAATTCTGAATTTTATGTATCTTTTAACAGATAAATCATATAAAAGGGATCTTGATAGAGAACTTAAGATTGTTAACTTTTGTTGGATTAATTTTAAAGTTTAAACTATGATTTTTTGTGTTACGGTAATTAATTTTGTATGTTGTTTTAAGAACTTAAGATTGTTAACTTTTGTTGGTAAACTTGATATATATGTTAGTTGGTAAACATGTTAGATTTAGATGACAATATATGTATGTTTGTGTTAAATTGTTACCGGTCCAAACGGGTCCAAGAACCAGAAAACCCGGACCCGGACACGACTCATCCGGTCCGGTCCACGGTCCACAATATTCTCCGTAACCGATCCGGTCCAAGAGTCGGTCCGGTTCGGTCCAAATGCTCACCCCTAGTTACTGTTATATCCGATCCTTAAGGAATTTGTGGACAAAGAAAAATGAACATAGTTTTAGAAACTAGATTTTTGTACGATCATATGAAAATTGTCGGAATTTGAAATTTCAACTCCTAGGGCACCAACGTCGTGTTTGACGTTTCATAATAGGCGATTTATTCGTGCATTTTATAGGGTTGATCATAACTTTTGCGTATGAACTCCGTTTTTTACATTCTTTATTTCAACATGATCGTAATAACATGTATGCCTTGATTATTGTAACATGTACACCAAAAAGGAGCTTTATATGTGTTTAGTTTTAATAGTTCATTTTAACCATTTTTTTCTTTTACGACGAGTTTTCATTTGTCGCATACGAACTCCGTTTTCGACGTCTTTTATACTTTTGGAATCGGTTTGACATGTACTTTTGGATTATGTTATTATTTAAACTATATAATACAAAATTTGTGTGCCTATATTTATCGCAATTGGTTGATTCTACTCATTTTTTCTTACATATTTAAATGTATAATATTGTATTTTCATTGAAAATTGTCAAACATTATACATTAAACCTATTACATTGACGTTCATCACGTTTGAGATTGACCATCGTTGACGAATTTTGATGGTTGTCACATGATCCTATCATTCCTCTATACAAAGTTTGATTAACATCAAAGCCAGATAAATTAACAAATATTTTAAGAGAGGAAGACATAAGAGTCCTTTCCGGTTTGCAATTGGTGAATGAAAATTTCTTCAACATATCAACAATGTACTTGCTTTGACTAACGAAGGTTCATTTGACAGTTGGTTGACTTGTAGCATTTAGAAGAAGGTCAATTCACCTATCATACTCATCTCAAATTTTTTCAACATTACATCAGTGAATTGTTTTCTCATCTCTTCATTTGTAGATCCAAATATATTGTCATCGACATATACTTGAGCAAGGATAATTTCAGATCCTAATTTCTTGATGATTAGGGTGTTGTTGATGGCACACCTCTTTTATCAATTTTGAAGAAGATTAACAGTCATTGTATCATTCAAGGCCCTGGGAGCTTGCTTTAGTCCATAGACAACTTTATCCAATCTATAGACATGATAAGGAAATTCTTCACTTTCAAAATTAGGGGGTGCTTGTGAAAAATTTCTTGTTAGAGATCTCCATGTAAATGTTTTGTCTTAACATCTATCTAAAACACTTTAAAATTCATGTAAGAATTATAACCAAGAAAAATTATAATTGCTTCCAGACTAGCAATAGGGGAAAATGTTTCATCATAATTCAAACCCTCTAGTTGAGTGAACCCTGTGCTACAAGTCTTGATTTGTTTCTTGTAATCAATTCATAATCATCCATCTTGTTTCTAAACACTTAGCGAGTTCCAACGATTGTTTTGCCCTTTGTACAAGGAACCAGGGTCCAAACATTATGCTTTTGAGCTCATGCAACTCATCTTGCATTAATTTAATCCAGTCAACATCATTTAGTGCATCATCTATTTTCTTGGGCTTAATTAGAGAGACAAAGTTGAAAAACATGTAGAAGTTTGATGGAGCTTGACCACGAGTGTGAACTCCATCAACAATATCTCTAATGACCTGAGAGATAGGATGATCATGAACACTTTGAATATTAAAGAGATAAGGCATAGAGGAATTTTCTTCAGTTTGAGGGTGAGAGGAATCTTCATCAAGATCAATGGAAACTTCAGATTTAGGACAGGGAGTGGAATAACTTTCAAAATTTGGATTTGCAGTGACAGAAGAACTTGAATTAGGGATAGATTAAATGAATGAAACATTAGAATCAGGTAATTTAGAAGAATGAAAAGAAATAAGCTCATCGAAAATAGACCATGAATGATCAATGGAGTCTTTAGAGTAAGAGTCTTCATCAAACTTCACATGAATAGATTCTTTAACAACTTGTTTCCTCAGATTGAACACCATGAAGAATTTGGAGATTAAAGAGTAGCCCAAGAATATCCCTTCATCAGCTTTTTCTTGAAACTTTGAGAACTGGTCCCTCTGGTTCAAAATAAAACAAAAACAACCAAAAACATGAAAGTAAGCAATGTCAGGATTTTAACCTTTAAGAAACTCATAAGAAGTCTTTCCATGACGCTTCACAATTATTGATCGGTTCTGAGTATAACATGTAGTGTTAACAGCTTCATCCCAGAAGGATAGAGAAAGACCAGCGTCAACAACCATTGTTCGGCCAGCTTGAATAAGTTTCCTACTTTTTTTTCTACAACTCCATTTTGATCCGGAGTATGAACTGTAGAGAAGTTCTGAGCAATCCCTTTTTCATCACAAAAACTCTCAAGTGTGTAATCACGAAACTCAGTGCTATGACCACTTCAATTTTGTTTGACTTTTAGATCATATAATACATCACACTGTTTTATCATGGAGATAATCTCATCAACTGCATCATTCTTGTTATATAGAAACATTACCCAGGTAAATCTAGTGAATTCATCAATAATGAAAAGTAAGTATCTTTTTCCAGCATGTCATTCTACAGGAACAGTGCCAAACAAGTCCATATGTAGAAGATGGAACGGACAGTGATAGATGTATACTACTTGGGCTTGAATGAAGAATTTGTTTGCTTTCCTTTTTCACACGTTGGACACAACTTATCCTTTACAAATCTCATCTTTGGCAACCCTCTCATAAGTCGATCCTTTGAGATCTTAGATATAGCTTTGAAGTTTAGATGAGAGAGTTTCTTGTGCCACAACCAATTCAAGTGAGATTGTGAATGAGAGAAGAAACAACGCCTAAGAGAGTTATCGACAGAAAACATATCCAAGATATAAATGCCATTGTGACGATTTGCTATAAGATCGACATCATTATTTGAATCAATAAACCATCCTTCTTTTTGTTTGTTGAAATGAACTTCATAATCAACATCACATAACTGACTAATATCAATGAGATTCTGCTCGAGACCCTTTACATATGACATATTTAAGAATTGCACCGGATTGCACTTGATGGTACCATATCCTTTTGTTTTTCCTTTACCACTTTCTTTGTAGGTGACTACAGTACCATCTTTTTTTAGCATAATCCTCCAGGAGAGACTTGAATCTAGTCATATGCCGAGAGCGTCAGCTGTCATGATACCAAATGTGCTCTTGACCCTACATAACTCATAAATAGTTAGAGAACTTTTTGGACCCATTTTGCAATGAGTTTGACAATTGAGGATTTAGCAGTATTAAAAATGTCATAACACTCAGCAAGAAGATAATTTAAATAATTTTCCTTTTTAATCCATTTATTATTACAAATCAAAATGGTTTCATACCTTTTTGTGTTTTCCTCAAATGTAAAATCTCCCACTTTTTATCTATAACACTTTCTTATTACAAAAATAGTTTTCTTTTGAGAACATGATTTATTATTTTTCATAAATTTTGGTTTCCAGGAAGCTGAAACACATTCATTTAATTTAAAAACTCTTTCTTTTATTCTTGAAACATGTGATTGATTAGTGATACTTGATGCAAATTTAGTGACATGACACCCTGATGAAGAACATTTTGACATCATGAATTTCACCATTTGAAATGGGAAACTTGCTTAAAGTAGCAGTATTAGGACTCTCATAGTCACGATCAAGGGGTTTTATAGAAGGCTCTATTGCAGTTGAAGGAGTAACACACAAGGTAAGTCCATCTTGGTTTCTGATACAATGTTTGTCTATGAGGTCTTGATGATTTATAAAACCACTGCTTACAAATTTAGTTATGTACTCATCAAGAAGCTCAATTTGTGTTGGAAAACTTGGTTCAGTTTCAACTAGTTTAAAAATATCAACAACTTCTTCAATATTTCATCCAATTATTTTTTTCACACTGATTAGGAATTTGATCATTAATAATTTTAGAAGTTTTGAAGTGAGAATGAGCCCAGTTTTTAGTAATACTTTGACAATTTTGAGCAAGACTTTGAGCCGAGTCTTTCTTACTGATGAGTTCATGATTAGTGAGAGACACATCTCGTAATTTTGAGCTCATTAGAGACAAAGACTTCTCACTAATTAAAAGATCATTTGTTAAAGATTCAAATTTATTTTTTATCTTTTGGATCTCTTGATTAGATTTTGAAATATCAAGACACATATACTCAAATATTGTAGTCTTTTCATTATTAGAGTAAGTTACAAAATTTTTAACTTAGTACAAGGAGGATAAATCCCAATTCTAAGCCTTAGAATCACTAGTAGCATTTGTAAAATTATATTTAAAGGTGCTCAGACTGCTGCTTGCTTCATTAGTAAAGAACTCATCAGCGCATGGCATCAGACATACCCTTTTCACTTCTTCATCTGACGACTCCTCTGCATCAACCCATTCTTCTTCTTCAACGATCAGGACCTTAGACTCCAAATTTTGTTTCTTTAGAGAAGCCACCAATCTATTGTACTTTGTATCATAGGATTATTCTTCTTAACCTTGCAATCCCGAGAAAAGTGATCAACGCCTCCATAGTTGAAACACTTACCTTCATCCTTCTTTTCAATGGTTGATTTTTTTTATAAATTCCAGTGTCAACTCTTTTTTTTTGCCGATTGACTGAACGTAGACTGAAACTTTCTTGATCCATTAAACGTCTTATCATCACACTTATCATAATGATTCACAATCATTGTTGCACTTGAAACTAAATCAACATAATATTCTTCAGAATCAACATTATCTTACTTGTCGTTGTTAGTGTCAGGAACAAAACTAGACTTCCTTGAAAAAGGGCATATGACTTCTCTTTGAAACCTTCCTTTGTGATTTCTTTGGGAAATATTTTTGTTTCTTCAAAATTGTGCCGATTCCCATACAGACTTTGAAGATCCATGGTTTTAATCTTCTCACTATTTTTTAGAACATCAACATGATGTTCCCACTTATCATCTAAAGATTCTAGAAACTTAAGAAATAAAAAAAATTCATGATTGAGAATATCAAATCTTCACATATCATTGATTAAACAATTAAAATTATTAAAAGTTTGAGTTAAAGATTCATTCCTGTATGCAAAAGAAGTGTTCATACTTCTTCTTAAGATTGTCCACCCTGGTTGCCTTAACTTCATCAGTTCCTTCATAGGCCACACTCATTGTATCAATCATCTCCTTGCCAGAAACACAGTTCTGAACTAGATGATATATATCATATGGAAGAGAATTTCCGATTGCGGCATGTGCATAAACATCCAGATTGATCAGCTTCTTGTCCTCTTAAGAGTAAGCATGTACAAGAGTTGTCTTCTTCTCTCCAGGAACACCATAGTTTCATTCTTGGAAGGTTGGAATATGTGGACCGTTCGTGATGATATCCATGATGTTATAGTCCATGATTTCAAGAATAACCATGGCCTTACTTTTCCACATGGTGAAATGCTTTTCATCGAAAAGAGGGATTTTATTAACCGATATGGACCCAGTAGTAGGTTTAGAGGATCTAGAGGAAGAATACATTTCTTGATAAAACAAACGAACCTGCTTTGATACCATTTGTAGTCTCGTAACAAAATAGAACAAGCAATGAAAAACAATAAGAACAAGAATTGTAATGCTTGGTTCCTGGTATGTATTTAAAATCATAATTTATTCACTTTTATAGAGAAACTCGACGAGTTGGATGCCCCAAACTCGTCGAGTAGAGATTATCAGGACTGCGGGTTGAGAAACCTACTCGACGAGTTGGGAGGCCTCAACTCGACGAGTAGGCTGGCAGATGTGAAACCCTAATTTTCGGGGTTTGCACCCTATTTAACCGTCTTAAACCTTTCATGTTGGCCTCATTTCCAGCCTCCAAGTCCCAAACCCTAAATCTCGAAAACCTAATGCTATTGTGAGTGTTTGTGATATATTTCAAGTGATTTGGTGTGTGTTTTGAAACTATTGGAAGAAGGAGAAGCTTTAGGACACAAGAAGGGGTTTATAGATCCAGAACCCTTGTTTCATCCACACCATTTTGCTGGTATAAATATTTAACCTTGCTTTCTAGTTGATTAGATCTTCTACTAGGGTTATTTTGCTTGTTTTTTGTCCAAATGACTTGGTTCTTGGGATTTGGATGTCCCAAACAGAGAATGCTTTAGATCTAGGGTCTTGAGAGGTTTTCATGGCATAAACTGTTGGGTTTTGAGCATTCTAACACTCCTATGGTGTACATGCAACCCTATAAACCTTGGATCTATGTTTTCTCTATTATACATGCAAATATTAACTATTCCAAGGTTTCATCCTAACTAGCATATTATGAAGCACCTATACTACAAAGTTCTAGTTAGATGACATACCTTTTGATGTAGCTTAATGTCTTCAAGCTTTAAGAGCTTAGCCCCAATAGTGTGGAAGCCTAAAATGGAATCACAAATCACCAAAACACCTTGGAAGAACTTGAGAGAATATGTATGCACACTAAAATCGGCCCACTCTTATTTTCACACACTTGTGCCTATTTTGTGAGACAAGGACCCCTTTATATATTATGGAGGATTAGGGTTACATCCATGTAAACCCTAATACCCATGACCTTTCATTTACATAGGATCCATGGGTTAAAAGCTCCATGGACCATCCATGAAAGCTTAGCCCAACCTAAATGAACTTGGCCCATTCTATATATATAAGAGTCCATATTTAATTAGTTCTTTTTGATCACTTAATTAATTCTAAATTAATTCTTGATCAATACTAATTAAATAATATGATTCCATATTAATATATTAGAACTTATAATATATTAATATAAATCATAAATATACTATTCTCAAAAGACTATCCATATAAATTGTGCCGGTGAAGTGCAACCCAAATGGACCATGCCGGGTCGGGTCAAGTACATACCAAATATAGTTATGGACTTAGACATTAATCCAACAGTCTCCCACTTGGATAAGTCTAAAATTATTATTGAGTATGACTTCAAAACCTAACTGGCAATCGTAGCTCTTAAAGCCGCTGTCGAACTCTGACCTTGTCAATGACTTGTCCATTAGATAAGGGATCATATATTCCTCCATTCTAGATATCATATGGACCGAGACATGGATTATAATCATTCTCTCTGTCCATTTGTTGTTTCCCAATTTTCGATTTATGATGACTGACTGATTGAACAAATCAAATCAGTCCTGGCTTGGCCAAGCACTCACATGTGTCATCGCTAAATCATCGAGGGGACCACAGATATCGCTTTTATCCCGAAGGTAAAAGGAATGGATAAACTTCGACTCATATGGCTTGTTCTACTACTTGTTGAATCATACACAAAGGCACGTTTTATAACATCGAGTTACCAAATGCGTTTTCGTGCAATCAATGTATAACCAACTCATAGTAACAACTCATATCTCTAGGTTTGAAGAATATAAGATATTATCGTCTCATGATCACTCGTGATAAAATCCATGAAGTGATTCAAATGAGCGCGGGTTGAATCCAATACTCAGAACTTATGAGCACTCATGAGTGTTGTAGCACCACTTTGTCCACCAACTTGGACCTCTACAAACCAACCCATGACAGTCTTGATTCATATCTACTTCCAACATATGACCGACTGTGGATGGTTTGAATAACTTAATCATTCAGGAAGAGCGACTTAGTTATTCTGGAAGTCAAAACATGCAAAGTGAAACACAAGAATAAATGAATCAAATATGGTATCAAACCCTATGAATATAAATAAACACTTTTATTTATCACCATACCGATTACTCATTATTCATTGTTTCGGTTTTATCAACTTTATACTTGAATTAAAAACACTAGTTGTCCCATGCACCAAGCATGTACACTATGTTTTTCTTAAACAATAGCTTTGCCATACACCAAGTATGAACTCTATGTTTGTCTATGATCCTTTTCTTTGTGAACTAGATCAATTGAACATAATTTCAATGATTCTCTTTTCACACTCCCAAATCCTTATCGAAAAATGTGAGAATTTCAAATTCCTATCATTTATCGAAATCTGTTTAGATTTTAAACTTATATGCACCGACCCTCCTGTAATGAATATGTACAAAGTCACAAAGACTTGTCAACAGTCATTATAAGGTATTCCAATGGAGATCAACTCCATGGAAACTAAGTCTCATATTCAAATTACATTGCTTTGGACATGCTTCTTGCATTAAGTTTTCTAATCTTTCACAGATAACTTCCACCTATGGAGACAACTCCATATTCTCATTTTGACTATCACTTCTGAATAAGAGATGCCTCTTTTCAGAATATGTCAATATGATCCTTCCAAAATTAGCACTATACTTCCAACTGTCCCTGAGAAACCAATCTTTGGTAAACCTCAGATTGTCCTCGACAATTGCTTAATTATTTTAGTCATATCCAATTCTAGACCTTTTCCCTTCTTAATGCCTCTGGGCATTTGGAAAAATTTAGAAATGACAAATATTATAGCACATGCAATCGATCCTGTACCCAAAGCAAATGGTACACGATTCATGATGTCTCACATAAAGACATGATTCTAGACCAGTCTTTTGCTACAATATTTTTATTTGCCATGTTTTCAAAATTTGACTATGAAGAGGGATGCCGTAATCATAATCGAATTTTTGAGAACGCAATATATAGAATTTCCTTAAGTTGAACCAATCCAACATGAAATTCATATATATATTCTTGACTAAAGATGATTAAGGTCTCAATCTAAGCCTTTAGAACTGAAATGAAGTATATCCTCTCCCTTAATTATAGCAAAACAACTTTTTCAATCCCTGCAGCCTCACAAATTGAAACTTTTGTTTTTCTATAATTAACATTGCTAACTTGCAACACTAATAATAATTATCATGCTCCCACTAACATGATGATTATTAGCATAACACTTATGCTCCCACTAGCTTTGACATGTACTCAGAAATCAGCTGGACTTCTAGAAATCAATACTTTATTGACTTTCTTACCAAAGTTCAGATTTCTAATACGAGATGCTTTGATAAAACTTTATCAAAATCATACACCTTTCCTTAGATAGCATGCATGTGTGTCTAAACAATTTCAGAACTATGAAAAGGGAAGCCGTAATCATAGTCTCAATTGTTTAGACCTTTTGCCATCTGCTTCAAATCTACTTGGTGGAAGTGTTTCCTCACCATCATTTTCATGAATTGGAGAGAAACCTTCTGACCCTTAGATTTTATGGTGTATGTGTTCTTATCCATGTGAATCGTCAAAACCATAGTCACAAGACAAGGATAATGACAAATCCAAACTCATATGGACTGAACTTATGCAATCTTAACTTCTTGCCACCTGGCAGTACAGGGCCTGCCATTGCTTCCAAGTTGTTATGCAACCAATTGAGAACTTTCAGAACTCCTATGCAAAGCCAACTTTAACTAGAATGGGGACAGAATATGTCAACACGATAGGTTATAAACCTCAAGTCGTGTGCTAGTGAAGAACCTCAGGTTTTATTCTTGATTAGTTTTTGAAATTCTTTTTAGGATCTTTAAGACTCCCACTATCCTCTTGACATATAAGACTATCTTGCCAAATATTCAAGAGATAGTGCGGATTCTTTATCAAGACAAACACTTCACACAATTGGCCTTAGTTGGTCTTTGTTTTATCCAAAACATCACAACTTACTAATTTCAAATGTACAAGAGTAGGACACTTTTACTCTTACATTTGACAAGTGTTTTAAACCTTTCTTTAAGATACGTCACTCAAGTTACAATCTTGGAGTATGACTCTAAGAATTGTTTTGGAACGAAGTATGACTCATCTTCCTGATCTAACCATTTCAACAATTCATGACTCCTCTTCTTAGTCATAAGAATGCACTAAGATGAACTTTAGAGGACTAATTGTGATATGATTTCTAAATCATTAAGATGACCACAAACATGATACTAAAGTACTCTCCCATCTTTTCAGATTTGAGAAACTTTTATCTTTCTGCCTAATTTGATTCTTCCCATTCGTTCTGCCATACATTGAGACTTTTCCAATGTTTCAGAATTATAATTAAACTTGTAAGTATAACCATATTTACTAAACTTTAGTAAATCAAATAGTCTTAACGAGCTTTGTGGTAAACATGACCAGTGCACAAGAATGTGTACTTGATCCCTTTAGTCCTTCACTTGACTCACACATCCATGTAAACAAGTAATTAGTCTTGATTTTCCAATGCTTGAAAGTTCTCATTCATCATACTATTCAACTTGCATGATTCCAAGTTTCGGTCCAATTGAAACTTGGGTGATGAGGAACTTTCCTGATTTGGTAAATTTAGACACTACCACAAATGAAAGAATCAAATCCATTTTCCAATATTGTTGTCGGTGGAATCATATAAGTAACAATTTTCCACAAATGCCATTGTAAGGATACTTCAAATAAATAAAATTAAACAATTTTCTTTTATTTTAAAACTTTGCGGAAAAACTTATCCTTACAATCCACATGGAAAATTGTTGTTATCTATTCCTTAGCAATATATCATAACTTCTTAAGCAACTGCTCAAAATTCTGATGCGATCGAAATCCACCTTCGCGATCAGAATCAACATATACTTCCTTTAAGATTTCTCTCTATTCTTTGATTCTTAAAACATCAACATGTGACCCAGTCACATCATGTAATGAGGATCTCAGAATAGAACTTAACAGAGTTAGATAATGGGCTCTACCTGATGTAGAGTCAAACTTATTGACTTTAACATCCTTAGGTAAATTTGGCAGCTTTGCAATCAACGCCCCTTCCTTTGGCAAAATAAACATATGGACCCTTTGGTAATGGGACTATCTCGGACTTAGCCTTTCTCTTTACCATTTGGTCAACCGGGTTGACTATGGCCAATCCCTTTCCATTGGGAAGAGAATGCTTTTTCTGGATTTCCAGTGTCACCATTGTCACTGTCCATAAAGTTTTTGGGAAGTTGATCTTCTAATCAAATTTGCTTTACTATCGTTCCAAATCATTGCTGATTCAGCAGCACCAAGCAAATAGATATGATCATTAAGGTTCATGTCATAGTCTGTTTCATAGTAGTCCCAAAGGAACTCACTATGTGACTTAGAAAGTGATTGAACATCCAACTTTCTCAAGACTTTGACACCCAACTCTCCCGACTTGTCAATATGTGACTTCATCTCTAAGATGTGATCACACATAGACCTTGCTTGCCATTAGGGCTTGAGTGACCTTGAACTTGTGGGTTAGGGAGAATAATTGGAGGAGGTGGAGGAAGAGAAGTATGACTTCCATGAGCCAAACTCGGGAAGTCATATTCATTAGGAAAGCTTGGTTTGGGAAGATCATTGTTGTCTAAACCAGACATCAACAATGGGAGAAATTCACGTAAAGTTGATTTAAGTCCTTAATATAACACCCAATATGATATATTAAGGCTAGGACCCAACAAACTATTTTATAACTTGGAAGAGGGATGCCGTAATCCAAGCTATAAAATATTTGAAGGTAGGTGAATGACGATTCACCAATTTCCACCAAGATAAACGAAATGTATTATTAGGTTTTAATTGGTTTTGAAACTCCTAGATTCTTTTGAGATTCATTGAACTTTTCAATGGCATGTTTCAATCTCGAGTGTGCCCTTCAGGTTTTGTGACTGGGATGCCGAGGATCACAAAACAAGGTGTGAAGTAACCATGCAAATATACTTGGTACCCTTAATATTTACCCCTCAATCGATGTGCCGGTTAACCACACACGCTCCAACGATACTATGATAAACATTAAGTTACCCTTTGCCTACCTTGTTAAGTCCAGGTTAGTGTGCCGGTTAACCACACACGCTCCACTAACAGCTTAAACAAAGTGCAAAGTGTAATTTCATGGATTAGCACCTTATTCACATTTTCCTAAGTAACTAAGATTGGGAATTTATAAGTGTTTAGTTACTTAGTATTTATCATTATACTTATAATGAAGGGAGAATTATAGTCCTTGTCCTACCTGTTCGGCTAACGACCCTCCACCGGTCAAGGAAGCGGTGAGTGAGAGTGGACACCCATTAAACTGCCATTTTATAGGCAGTAACCTTATACCCCCCTTATAGACCGGCTTCGTGAATGAGGCCTACTAATGGTAAGACGACTTGCTCTTATACATATAATATATTAAACTTTTAATATTATAATAGTATAAGGGTGTATTTTAGACATTTAAAATACTTGGTGGTTTAATCTATTAATTAAACTATACTCTTAATTTAATTAAATTTAAACCATGTCATTATGGAATTATTAATTCACTTTTAATTAAACACTTTAATTATCTATTAATAAAGTCCATAAGAGTTAATTGAATTATTCAATAAAAACATCATAATTCCAATTATTAAATTCAAAATTAAAACCATTTAATTAATTGTTTAAGTTATGAACCCAAGAGTTTTAGAATTCAATTCTTTTTTTTATCATAAAAAAACTTTTTCCAAATTCCAAAACTTGAGGGCAAGTTTTGTAACTCTTGAAAACTTTTTGATTCCATAACTTATGGAGTTAAATACTTGTTTTATGATGAAACTTTTCATGTTCCATAACTTAAGAACAAGTTATGGAATTTTTTAAAACATTAACACCAAATTTTGTAACTCCATAAAAACTTTGAATCGATTTTTTTTTTTAAAAAAAAACTTTCATATCCATAACTTATGGAAGTTTCAAAAACCCTTAAGATCACAACTTTAAAAAAAACTTTTGAGCTCCAAAATTTTATGACAAAATATGTAACTCCTTAAAACATTTAGATCAAACTTTTAAAACTAATAAAATAATCATATCATTTTATCTTTTACTAAATTTGACCTAATTCAACTCATATAGCAAATGATTCAAATTTTACAAATAATTCGTTTTTCACAAAACAAGTAATTATCTTAAAATTTGACAAACGTCATGTTTTTTTTTTTTCCTTTTTTTTTCAACTTGAAAATAAAACATTTGCATCAATATAACAGAAAACAACCCATGGATCTGACACCACTGTTGGGTTTTGAGCATTCTAACACTCCTATGGTGTACATGCAACCCTATAAACCTTGGATCTATGTTTTCTCTATTATACATGCAAATATTAACTATTCCAAGATTTCATCCTAACTAGCATATTATGAAGCACCTATACTACAAAGTTCTAGTTAGATGACATACCTTTTGATGTAGCTTGATGTCTTCAAGCTTTAAGAGCTTAGCCCCAATAGTGTGGAAGCCTAAAATGGAATCACAAATCACCAAAACACCTTGGAAGAACTTGAGAGAATATGTATGCACACTAAAATCGGCCCACTCTTATTTTCACACACTTGTGCCTATTTTGTGAGCCAAGGACCCCTTTATATATTATGGAGGATTAGGGTTACATCCATGTAAACCCTAATACCCATGACCTTTCATTTACATAGGATCCATGGGTTAAAAGCTCCATGGACCATCCATGAAAGCTTAGCCCAACCTAAATGAACTTGGCCCATTCCATATATATAAGAGTCCATATTTAATTAGTTCTTTTTGATCACTTAATTAATTCTAAATTAATTCTTGATCAATACTAATTAAATAATATGATTCCATATTAATATATTAGAACTTATAATATATTAATATAAATCATAAATATACTATTCTCAAAAGACTATCCATATAAATTGTGCCGGTTAAGTGCAACCCAAATGGACCATGCCGGGTCGGGTCGAGTACATACCAAATATAGTTATGGACTTAGATATTAATCCAACATAAAGGTGCCAACTTTATGGCCATGGAAGTCCCATGCAACCTTTGAACCATCATTTTGGCCTTTTGGAAGATCTAATGGCCATGCATGTAGAGAAAGTTGGGACTTTACGTGATCTTCTTCTCCCTAGAGTCCTGATCTATGACCTCATGGTCTATCTTTTAGTTTTGATGGTGTTTGGATTAAGAACTTGGCCTTTTTGGGTTAGGGTTTGAGCTTAATCCATTTAGGAAAGGTATTAATGGGTAAAGTTGGAAACGTTACCCTTCTAGAGGCATTTTCAGTCGAGATCTGAAGTTTATGGTTCAGATCTGAAGGTTAATGGCTTAAAGAGTTAAGAAGGGCTAACAGAATAAGGAACTCGACGAGTTCAAGGATGGACTCAACAAGTTGAAGTGAAATGTCCCGATTCTGTTGAAAGGAAGAACTCGGCGAGTTCAAGGATGGACTCGACGAGTTGGATCGCGATTTCACGCTTCTGTGATTTATGCGAACTCGACGAGTTGGGTTAACTCGGAGCGTTGACTTTGACTTTGACCTAGGTTTGACTTTGACTATAGTTGACCCTAATGAGTTATGAGTATGAAATGGCAGCTAAGGGATTGTTTGGTTCAAGGATTGAGAAGAGCTGATTTCGGGGGCAGAGACGTTTCGGCTATCATCCGACATTTGAGGTGAGTTTCCTCCTGGATTGAACGGGTCGAAGGCACCAATGCCGGCCCATGTATGTTATGTGAGATGATGAGTAGCTAAGTGTCGGCAGGGCCCGTATCTTAGCATGATTTGATTATGGATATGGAATAGATTGGTAGATTTAGTTATAATTGTTGTATGTGTGATACATGTATGTGTTTCTTAGTAAGTTGAGTGTGGGGGGGGGGGGGCGAATATCACTATTAGCTGAGTGGGGGTGAGGCCCGTATCTCCTAGTTAGCCGAGTGTGGGCGAGGCCCGTATCTCCTAGACAACTGAGTGTGGGCGGGGACCGTTTTTCATAGGGCGGGGCCCGTTATCCGAGTGTGGGCGAGGCCCGTATCTTCTTGAGTGTGGGCGGAGCCCATAACTTCTAGTTGAATGTTATCTGTATGGTATGTGGTAGTTTGGGGGGATTTTCACTAAGCTTCGTGCTTACAGTTTTCAGTTTTGGTTTCAGGTACTTCCGGTAGCAAAGGGAAGAGCCCGAGATGACTGCATTACACACACCATGATGTTTTAGCATGGGATGTTTACTCTGATATTTTATTATGGATACACTGATTGTGATGTTTGAATACTTTGACTTATGAATGTTTTGATAAATTTGGTTTTATTTAATAATTAAAAATGAAATTTTTGGTCATGATTTTTGGGATGTTTCAAGTTGGTATCAGAGCCTTGGTTTGAGGGATTCGGGTACACTCTCGGGCGTGTCTGAACTCAAACTGAGGACATGGTATGAAACTTTTCCAAAGAAAATCATTTTTATAAAAAGGATTTCAAAAAAAGAAAGGGTGTGGTGCATGAAATGAGCCGAACTCAAGTAAGTTCTCCCAAATTACCCATACATGTTTGTTATGATATGATATGATTATGAGAACTGCATGCTAGATTAGGGCTAAGGATCTAGGAAGGATGCCTTGTATGCCTGCTGTATGTGTATGAGAACTGCATGCTAGATTAAGTCTAAGGATCTAGGAAGGATGCCTTGTATGCCTGATGTATGAGCTTAATGAACTGCATGCTAGTATTGAGTAGTAAGTAATGTGATGGCCTGATTAGGAGATGCTTGGTTTTGATTACTCAGTGGTCGAATGCTGCTTGCTTCGTGCTTTTAGAAGTTCTAGTTATCTTTAACTAACTAGTAAACGAATATGTTAAGTTACATATTACAATGACTAAATAATTTCAGAAGGTTAGGTTTAGCTCTATGTCGCAACTCTCGTTTGAGTCTAACCATTGTAGGGAGAGACCTCTCATTCGAAGAATTATCTGGTCTTAGTAATATGTAATGGTATTCGCAATGTAGTTAGGGGAAATAGTAGGGACTTCTTATGCAGCTGATGGCGGAGAGTGGGTCGAAGATTACCCTAGCGCAGGCCTAGGATGAGATTAGCACTGAGAGCAGTGTAGAGAAAGGGACTTGGTGGAGTCAAGACACTTATTGAGGAAAGTACGGATAGATGTGGATGGTAGTATGGGCCCATACCACTGAAAGCAGATGATCCGTACTCAAGTCAAGGAGTATGGGCCGAGATAAAACCAGGGAACTTGTAGTGTGTGTGATCCCTCTAGTTATGATGAGTATTTTGATTATTGTTATGGTGTATTTTCAGAATGGTGACACTACGTACTAGGCCAGTTGGTAGCTCTGGTGCCGATGATGGATCAGGCTCGGGCTCTACTCAACGAGTGCCCACGAAGGTTTGCGAAGCAATACGCAAAGTCCTTGCCGCATACGGATTCTACGAAGGGACTCGGCGAGTCGGTTGTCTACTCGACGAGTAGACTCTGTTTTCCAAAAATTATAAATAGGAGTCACAATCCCGAATTGAGGAGCTCTTGAAAAACCCTTGAAGGCTAGGCTGCGATTTAGGCACTGCTGGAACCCCAGAAACTCGAAGATCAAGTCTAAGCATTCAATTTTGGGAAGATTAAAGGCAATTCAAGTGTATTCTTACTTAACCTTTGATTGAATCATGCTTAAACTTATGAATTTCGTTTTTGAGCTGATTGTTACTGCAATTATGAACTAAAACGTCTGTCTTCTGTTTAGGGTAGATGATTTTGTGAATATGGATTGATTTTATGGTTAGGCTTAATTTAATTTGGTGATATTGTTTTGTTAAGCTTGTTAAAGAACCTTATGCATTAACCATAACTATTTTCTGTTAATTGACAAGTAGTTAATGTAACGCCCCGTTCCTGGTATGCATTTAAAACATTATTTTTCTTTTTATTTTAGAAGCTACTCGACGATTCAGTGGCCCTAACTCGTCGAGTAGCAGCGAGTTAGCACGTGGAGTAGGTGTGGCGACTCGACGAGTCCATATTCCGGACTCGGCGAGTCCGCCAGTCTGGATGAAGCCCTAATTTTAGGGAGTGTACCCTACTTAAACACCATTATAGCCCCAAACCAGCCTCCTTCACCTCTCAGAGACTTATTCCCGAAACCCTAGCCTCCTTAAAGTGTGTGTGAGTGATTTTTGCCCTTGTGAAGGAATCTTGGTGCATTGTTGAGCAAGAAGAAGAAGGAGAAGGTAGAAGAACTCAAGGAAGAAGAAGTAGATCTAGATTATACTCCTCTTTGGCCATCCTTTCTGGTAATAAAGATTTCATCTTGGTTATTGTATTGCTAGATCTAGTTTGTCCCCAAATTGTTGGTTTTGAGCTCAAAAACCCCAAATCCCTAGTGATGAAGCTTTGTACTCAAGTCAAGTAGTATGGGCCGAGATAAAACCAGGGAACTTGTAGTGTGTGTGATCCCTCTAGTTATGATGAGTATTTTGATTATTGTTATGGTGTATTTTCAGAATGGTGACACTACGTACTAGGCCAGTTGGTAGCTCTGGTGCCGATGATGGATCAGGCTCGGGCTCTACTCAACGAGTGCCCACGAAGGTTTGCGAAGCAATACGCAAAGTCCTTGCCGCATACGGATTCTACGAAGGGACTCGGCGAGTCGGTTGTCTACTCGACGAGTAGACTCTGTTTTCCAAAAATTATAAATAGGAGTCACAATCCCGAATTGAGGAGCTCTTGAAAAACCCTTGAAGGCTAGGCTGCGATTTAGGCACTGCTGGAACCCCAGAAACTCGAAGATCAAGTCTAAGCATTCAATTTTGGGAAGATTAAAGGCAATTCAAGTGTATTCTTACTTAACCTTTGATTGAATCATGCTTAAACTTATGAATTTCGTTTTTGAGCTGATTGTTACTGCAATTATGAACTAAAACGTCTGTCTTCTGTTTAGGGTAGATGATTTTGTGAATATGGATTGATTTTATGGTTAGGCTTAATTTAATTTGGTGATATTGTTTTGTTAAGCTTGTTAAAGAACCTTATACATTAACCATAACTATTTTCTGTTAATTGACAAGTAGTTAATGTAACGCCCCGTTCCTGGTATGCATTTAAAACATTATTTTTCTTTTTATTTTAGAAGCTACTCGACGATTCAGTGGCCCTAACTCGTCGAGTAGCAGCGAGTTAGCACGTGGAGTAGGTGTGGCGACTCGACGAGTCCATATTCCGGACTCGGCGAGTCCGCCAGTCTGGATGAAGCCCTAATTTTAGGGAGTGTACCCTACTTAAACACCATTATAGCCCCAAACCAGCCTCCTTCACCTCTCAGAGACTTATTCCCGAAACCCTAGCCTCCTTAAAGTGTGTGTGAGTGATTTTTGCCCTTGTGAAGGAATCTTGGTGCATTGTTGAGCAAGAAGAAGAAGGAGAAGGTAGAAGAACTCAAGGAAGAAGAAGTAGATCTAGATTATACTCCTCTTTGGCCATCCTTTCTGGTAATAAAGATTTCATCTTGGTTATTGTATTGCTAGATCTAGTTTGTCCCCAAATTGTTGGTTTTGAGCTCAAAAACCCCAAATCCCTAGTGATGAAGCTTTGTAATCAAGACATATCTCGGATCTAGCCTCTCTTGAGTTCCAGGAGCTCAAGAAGGCCACCTTTTGGCAGCCATGGCCTTGTTCTAGACAAGTAACCCCCATTATACCCAAGTTTGAGTGTTATTGCTTCATTGCATCATAGATACACGTAAATTTAGCAACTTTACGTGTTCAGATTGTCCCAGAAACCCAGATCTATGAATTGGATGCAATGAAACTGATTAGAATCGGCTGAATAGAAACTGCATGCAAAGGACTTGGCGAGTCGTTCTTCGGACTCGACGAGTCAGGTCGCGAGTCTTAGATTCCCTGTTCAGTAGTAGCGAGTCTGTTTAGAGAGTGGAGTAAAGACTCAGTGAGTTAAGACATGGATCTGAGTGTAGAGGGACTCGACGAGTCTACGACCTGACTCGGCGAGTCCAAGACAATCTTCTTCCCACAAGAACAGACTCGACGAGTTGTTCATACAACTCGGCGAGTCATAGACTGGACGTGTTCATATGATGAAGGAGGACTCAACGAGTTGTTCATACAACTCGGTGAGTCATATAAAGGTTGACGTAATGTTATTATAGAAGGAGAACTTGTCGAGTCTTTGCTAAACTTGACGAGTATAGTCGGGAAAGGGAGTAGAAGGAAAGATAGGGACTCGACGAGTTGGCGGCCCAACTCGGCGAGTCAGGTCAACGGATTGTTGACTTTGGCCAGGGGGGTAAAATAGTCATTTTGCCCTAAGATTAGTTATCAGTGTCTGATTAAGTGTCTTTTGGGAATTTTAGCCGGGGAGTTACCGGAACAGCAGTCACACAGTTCCCGAGCAGCATTTTAGCAGCCAACCTTACGAGGTGAGTTTCCTTCCAGTAGGAACGGGTCTACGGCCACAATGCCGACCCGTTTAGCTAGCAGTAGTTCCGGACTACAGTCTGATGCAGTAGTTTAGTATGCTTGGTGTCTTTGTGATACATGCATGGTATGTGTTATGTGTTCCAGACTATGGTCCGATGCAGTATGTAGTATATGTGTTCATATTATATGCTATGATTATGTTATGCTATGTTCAGTCAGTTCCGGACTTCGCTCCGATGCAGTGGGCAATGCCCTAGTAGTTCCGGACTTCGGTCTGACGCAGTGGGCAAGGCCCTAGTCAGTTCCGGACTTCGGTCTGATGCAGTGGGCGAGGCCCAATATGTGCTTTATATGTTATTGTATAGTATGTGGTAGTTTGGGGGAGCTCACTAAGCTTCGTGCTTACAGTTTCAGTTTTGGTTTCAGGTACTTCAGCTAGCAAAGGGAAGGGCTCGGGATGATGGCATGGCACACACCACCGTTTTAGCCTGGGAGTTAGACTATGATATTTTGATATGATCTTGACACTAGTTTCGATTTGATAAATTGATTATGACATTTTGAGATACACGATTCATGGTTTTATCTTTTAATATTTGATATTATGGTTTAGTAAAGTTTTCAAACAAAAATTTTTGGGTTGTATTTTTGGGATGTTACAAGTTGGTATCAGAGCCTTGGTTTGAGGGATTCGGGCACACTTTCGTGTGTGTCTGAACTCAAACTAAGGAAATGGTATAAAGTTTTCAAGAGAAAAACCATGTTTACAAAAGGATTTTGAGAAAAGAAAACAATTTTAGAAAAAGTATAGAGAAAAGAGTTTTAGAAAAAGCGAAAAGAATTTTGAAAAGAGAAAAGGGTGTGGTGCATGCAATCAGCCGAGCTCAAGTAAGTACTCCCAAATTATCCATACAAGTTTATGCTAGGTTATGATTATCAGCTTTATTAGAACAGCATGCTAGATTAGGATTAAGGATCTAGGAAGGATGCCTTATGTGCCTGTTATATGTGTTTCAACTCTATGAAAACTGCATGCTAGTACAGAAGTGTCAGTATGATAGCCAGAGTAGTATATGCTTGATTATGAGTACTCGATGCTCGAATGCTGCTTGCTTTGTGCTTTTAGGAGTCTTAGTTATCTTTCACTAACTAGTAAATGAATATATTACATTACATATGGTGAGGACTAAATAATTTCAGAAGGTTAGGTCTAGCTCTATTGCGCAGCTCTTGTTTGAGTCCAACCGTTGTAGGGTAGGACCTCTCATTCGAAGAATTATCTAGTCTTAGTGATATGTAATAGTATTCACGAGCTAGTTAGGGGGGAGGTAGCCGGGACTTCTTATGCAGCTGATAGCGGAGAGTGGGTTGGTGATTACCCTAGGGCAAGCCTAGGATGAATGTAGCAGAGAGCAGTGATAGTAAAAGGGACTTGGTGGAGTCAAGACAGTTCTTGAGGAAAGTACGGATAGATGTGGAAGGTAGTATGAGCCCGTACTACTGAAAGTAGAGGATCCGTACTCGAATCAAGTAAGGCTGAGATGAGACCAGGAAACTTGTAGTAGTAGCGATCCCTCGAGATATATCTGTATTACTGACATTGTCATTATGTGTTTTCAGAATGGTGGTTTTACGCCCTAGACCAACAGTCGGCAGTTCAGGTGCCGGTGAGGGATCGGGATCAGGCTCGGGGGCCGAGCATTTGGATGAGCAGACTAGGGAGTTTCTCTCCTTAGAGGTTACTCGCATCATACTCGAGTAGACTCCTATGATCTTCGGTTCGATCAAGGAGGGTATTTTGGAGCTGATGGACGAGAAGTTGAGCACATTCCGTGCTGAGGTGGCGGCCATGATGGGGTCGCGCACCCTCACTTTCAGGGAGTTCAGAGCATGTGGAGCTCCTGACTACCATGGGGCGCGAGATGCCATTACGAGTACCAGGTGGTTGGCGGATGTCGCCAATTCCTTCCGCACCAGCAGATGTTCCGAGGGGGACAAGGTCAGACTAGCATCCTGTCTCCTGAAGGACAGGGCATGAGATTGGTGGGAGGAGATCGGACATGTCTTGGGAGATGACGCAGCTCTCGATGCGATGACCTGGATCGATTTCACTACCAGGTTCAGAGCCGAGTTTGCACCGGTTATCGAGGTGCAGCAGTTAGCGAGGGAGTTTCAGGATCTTACTCAGACTACTGAGATTGTGACGGAGATTACCGCCAAGTTCAGGGAGAGGGCTCTTCTCGTTCCTCAGTATGCGGCTGATGAGGAGATGAAGAAGGCTCGTTATCATGAGATGTTGAGGAGTGATATCAAACAGTTTGTGAGCCGGTCCAGCTGTAAAACGCTGGATGACATGATTGCGAGGGCTCGTGAGAGAGAGAGAGAGATAGATTTGGAGATGGAGAAGAAGAGGAAGCCAGAGGTGGCATCTGGCACAGGGAGTTCGGGCAAAAAGCCCAAGGTATCGGATCACAGATCCAGAGGACAGCAGAGCCACAGTAGGTGTGGCAAGTGTGGGAGATTGCACGATGGGGTGTGCAAGGCAGGGATCTCCGGCTGCTACAAGTGCGGTCGAACCGGGCATATAAGTAGAGATTGTATGGCCACCACCACCACCACAACAGCTGATCTGATTTGCTTCCATTGCAATTAGAGGGGACATAAAAAGTCCCAGTGCCCGAGTTTAGCAGCAGCAGGGAAGGTGGCAGCACCTGCCCCTACTACTTTGAGGATTACAGACGGTCGTCAGGGTCGGGCTGAGGCGCCAGTGGTGAAGAGTAGAGCTTTCCAGATGACAACAGAGGAGGCGCGGGAGACTCCTAATGTAGTGACGGGTATGTATTTTCCTCTTATCTCTGTATTTAATATTGATTATTTCTCATGGTTATGTGTTTGTATTCAAGGTCATTCTTAGTGAACGACTTTTCAGCTACAATATTGTTTGATTCGGGGGCCACCCGATCGTTTGTCTCGCTTGCGCTTAGCAAGCGGTTTAGAAGAGCTCCGGGGGAGCTGGACCGTCCACTTGAGGTTGAGATAGTTGATGACAGGACCGTCAGGGTCGCGAGGGTACATAGGGGGTGTTCGCTGTGGTTATTTGACGAGCAATTTTCAGTAGATCTGGTTCCTATTCCCCTGCGAGGGAATAAGGTCATAGTGGGTATGGATTGGTTGAGCCCCAATGGGGCAGTGATTGATTGTGAACTGCAGTTAGTGAGGGTTCACACTCCTAGTGGGGGAGAGTTAGTGATTCAGGGCGAGAGGCCACAGCGCGGACCGATTCTGTGTTCAGCAGCGAGAGCGAGGCGCTACTTTCAGCAGGGTTGTGCGGGGCACATCGCCTATGTTTTAGTTGCCCGGGAGAAGGGCAAGGTGTAACGCCCCGATTCTCAGGTATTGATTTAATGTGTGAGTTTCTTGATTTCAAGGGCTACTCGACGAGTTGATTGCCCTATTCGTCGAGTAGCAGCGGGTTGGTCCACGTATTTTAATGACCTACTCGCCGAGTCCAAGAAGGAACTCAACGAGTAGGAGCTGGCAGATGAAACCCTAAATCTTGGGGTTTTGCACCCTATTTAAAGGATCATTGGCCTCCCCCAGCCTCCCATTTACTGTTTCTTGTCCTTCTCAAACCCTAATCGAGTGTGTGTGTTCCATTTGTGTATTTTTGAGATTGGAAGAGGATTCTGTGGAGAAGGGAGCTTGGAGAGCAAGTATTCAGAAGCAAGGAGCTTGTGGGATCTGAAATCTACCTTATTGGGCATCTTCTGGAAGGTATAAATCGTTACCCTGACCTCATTTCATTCTAGATCCCCTCTTTGGACAAATTCTAGGGTTTTCATGGTATGATTGGAAGCTATTCTTGTGTGCAAGCTAAGATCTGAAGTTGTAATTTCAAAACTGAGCTCCCTTGGGCTTCTTAGTCCATAAAGTTTTCAGCTTGTGCAAGGATGAGACTCTCCCAAGGTGTAAAGCTCCATTGGAAGCTTAGATTGGTCATTTAGGGCCTTTAGAGCCTTGCATGTGCGTAAAGTTTGCAACTTTACGTGATAAACATGCCTTAGAAGCTTGGATCTGTAATCTGGAACCTTGCCATGGCTTAAAAAGCGTCTGCATGGATAAAGGTCTGCAAGGACTCGGCGAGTTGGATGAACAACTCGGCGAGCCCGTTGAAGATGGCCATGAACTCGACGAGTTGGATGAACAACTCGGCGAGTCCGTTGAAGATTTCCTTGAACTCGGCGAGTCGTTTGAAGACTCGGCGAGTCGACTAGGGTCTCTCCCAATTCTTGGACACGTATGAACTCGACGAGTTAAAGGGGAACTCGACGAGCCAATTAAGGATTTCACGACTTCTCGAGTTTAGGAAGGACTCGACGAGTCGAGTCAACATGGACGGTTGACTTTGACTTGGACCAAGGGTTGACCAGTTGACTTCTGAGGGTATTCTGGTAATTTGGAGATTTATGAAAAAGGGTTTTATGGTAACTATAGGTGGCGGAGTTCGTGTTGGTGATCCGGGAGCTGAGCTTTCTAGTTTCAGACGACAGTTGCAAGGTGAGTTATCCTCACAATACTGAGGGGTCTAAGGCACCAAGGCCGACCCATTGGATATGTTATCCTAGCAGTGTTAGATGTTGAGTATGAGTTAATATTGCATGATAGTGGTTATGCCAGTTGGGTAGACCTGTAGGACTACCTGTGATGTTATATGATTATTGCATGCTCAGTGGTTATGTTATGTGTTTGTTATATGGGATGGGTTGAGGTTGTACTGCTTCGTGCGGTAGCCAACAAACCCTAGGAGCATTCCAGTTACGGGCTAAGGGAGACTCGTACTGTGGGCTCGGGAGCATTCCAGTTACGGACTGAGGGAGACTCGTACTGTGGGCTCGAAGGTATTACAGTTTGTAGGGCTGTGGACCCGTTATGTGCTGTTCTGTTCAGTTTGTTATGAGATGTTATTGCTGACATGGTTATGTGGACAGTATGTGTATCGGTATTTTGGGGGTAACTCACTAAGCTTTCGGGCTTACAGTTTCAGTTTATTGTTTCAGGTACATTAGGGGATCGCGGCAAGGCGAAGGCATGATCGTACAGCTCCTCATATTATGTTTATGTTTCTGGGAATACTCTGATAAATAATATTTTGAAAACAAAGTTATAATGTTTTGATGAACTTGACATGTTTTAAAAGTTTAAATTGGTTTGAAATTTTTGGGTGTTACACAAGGCGACAGTTGACGATGTATCGGTAGTACGCGAGTACCCGAATGTATTTCCAGAGGATTTGCCTGGGATACCTCCTGAGAGACAGGTTGAGTTCAGGATTGACCTGATTCATGGTGCGGCTCCAATAGCCAAGGCACCATACCGATTGGCTCCTCCCGAGATGTAGGAGTTGTCTACGCAGCTGCAGGAGCTGCTAGACAAGGGGTTTATCAGACCGGTGAGTTCACCATGGGGAGCCCCGATCATGTTTGTGAAGAAGAAGGACGGGTCACACCATATGTGTATAGATTACTGGGAGTTGAACAAGGTGACGGTGAAGAACCGTTACCCACTTCTGAGGATAGATGACTTGTTTGATCAGCTCCAGGGAGCATCTTGGTTCTCCAAGATTGATTTGCGCTCCGGTTATCATCAGATGCGGGTCATAGGTGAGGACGTATAGAACACTGCTTTTAGGACCCGCTATGGTCATTATGAGTTCGTGGTGATGCCATTTGGGCTCACCAATGCACCAGCCGCGTTCATGGATCTCATGAACCGCGTATGCAGACCGATGTTAGATCGGTCTGTGATAGTGTTCATTGATGACATCTTGGTCTATTCCAAGACTCAGGAGCAGCACGACGAGCACCTGAGGGAGGTGCTAGAGACACTGAGGAGGGAGAAACTTTTCGCAAAGTTCTCCAAGTGTGAGTTCTGGTTACGCGAGGTGCAGTTCCTTGGACACCTCGTCAACCAGAAGGGTATACTAGTAGATCCGGCCAAGATAGAGACCGTGATGCAGTGGGAGGTCCCGAGGTCTCCATCTGAGATTCGGAGCTTCCTAGGCTTGGCAGGGTACTACAGGAGATTCATCCAGGATTTCTCCAAGATAGCAGTTCCGCTCACTCGACTGACCAGGAAGTCGGTGGCATTTCGCTGGGGGCCTAAGCAGCAGGTAGCATTTGAGACCCTCAGGCAGAGATTGTGCGAGGCACCGATTCTTACCCTGCCAGAGGGAATGGATGGTCTACTGTGATGCTTCGATCACAAGTATGGAAGCATTGTTGATGCAGCGAGGGCATGTGATAGCGTATGCCTCTAGACAGTTGAAGCCTCACGAGGCTAACTATCCGACGCACGATTTAGAGCTGGGGGCAGTGGTGTTCGCCCTCAAGATTTAGAGGCATTACCTCTATGGGATCCGTTGTACCATTTACACGGATCACAAGCGTCTGAGGTACCTTATGGATCAGCCGAATCTAAACATGAGGCAGCGTCGGTGGTTAGATGTGGTTAAGGACTATGATTGTGAGATCCTTTATCATCCGGGCAAGGCCAACGTAGTGGACGACGCCCTGAGCCGCAAGGCGATGACGGCCCCGATCAGAGATATATGTCTGAGGATGACAATGATTACTCCATTATTGGAGCAGATTAGAGAGGCACAGGTTGAGGGCCTAAAAGAGGAAAGACAGAAGTGCGAGAGGATCGTGGGCCGAGTAGCTTCTTTCGATTATGACAGTCGAGGATTGTTGACCCTTCATGGGAGAGTTTGGGTGCCGTATTGGGGAGGAGTACGGCAGGTGTTGATGGATGAGGCCCACAAGTCTCGGTTCTCCATCCACCCAGGGGCGACGAAGATGTACAGAGATCTTCGACCCGATTATTGGTGGCCCTGCATGAAGCGGGACGTAGCTTGGTACGTGGAGAGATGCCTGACCTGCAGGAAGGTCAAGGCAGAGCACCAGAGACCCGACGGCAAGATGCAGCCATTAGACATTCCCATATGGAAATGGGAGGATATCACTATGGATTTTGTTACTAAGCTTCCCAGGACTGCACGTGGAGTTGATTCGATTTGCGTCATAGTGGATCGGTTGACCAAGAGCGCGCATTTCGTACCGATCCAGGAGAGCATATCGGCCGAGAAGTTAGCCAATATTTATGTGCGAGAGGTTGTGGCACGTCATGGAGTGCCTGTTTCAGTAGTATCAGATCGAGACGTCTGGTTTACTTCCAGGTTTTGGAAGCGGTTCCATGACGAGATGGGGACTCGTCTCCTTTTCAGCACCGCTTTCCACCCTCAGACGGACGGGCAGAGCGAGAGGACGATTCAGACTCTCGAGGACATGCTTCGGGCATGTGTACTAGATTTTGGTGGCAGTTGGGATATGTACCTTCCATTAGCGGAATTTTCGTATAACAACAGTTACCACTCCAGTATAAACCGGCCTCCCTTTGAGATGCTCTACGGGAGGAAGTGTATGACCCCTATCTGTTGGGGCGAGGTCAGTCAGAGAGTCATGGGGAGCACTGAGGTGGTGCTTAAGACCACAGAGTTGATACAGAAAGTCCGTAGCCAGCTCCAGACTGCTCAGAGTCGGCAAAAGAGTTACGCCGACAGGAGGCGTTTTGATTTGGAGTTCCAGGTAGGCGATATGGTCCTCTTGAAGGTGTCACCCTATAAGGGTGTCATCAGGTTCCGGAAGAGGGGCAAGCTGGGCCCTAGATTCATTGGTCCCCTTAGCGTTTTGGCCCGGGTGGGTCGGGTTGCTTATCGGATAGATCTTACAGCAGAGCTTAGCCAGATCCACAACACTTTCCATGTGTCTCAGTTACGGAAGTGTTTGGTGGATGAGTCAGCAGTTGTACCGTTGGAGGATATTCAGGTTGACAGCAGCCTGAATTACATCGAGAGACCAGTTGCGATCTTGGATCGGAAGACGAAGACCTTGAGGAACAAGGTGGTTCAGCTAGTGAAGGTGCAGTGGCAGCACCGGAAGGGTTCAGAATGGACATGGGAGACCGAGGAGGAGATGGGGGAGCATTATCCGGAGTTATTTTCAGATTCAGTAGCAGCAGACTTCGAGGACGAAGTCCAAGACAAGTGGGGGAGAGTTGTAATGCCCCGTTCCTGGTATACATTTAAAACATTATGTTTCTTTTTATTTTAGAAGCTACTAACTCGTCGAGTAGCAGCAAGTTAGCACGTGGAGTAGGCGTGGCGACTCGACGAGTCCATATTCCGGACTCGGCGAGTCCGCCAGTCTGGATGAAGCCCTAATTTTAGGGAGTGTACCCTATTTAAACACCATTATAGCCCCAAACCAGCCTCCTTCACCTCTCAGAGACTTATTCCCGAAACCCTAGCCTCCTTAAAGTGTGTGTGAGTGATTTTTGACCTTGTGAAGGAATCTTGGTGCATTGTTGAGCAAGAAGAAGAAGGAGAAGGTAGAAGAACTCAAGGAAGAAGAAGTAGATCTAGATTATACTCCTCTTTGGCCATCCTTTCTGATAATAAAGCTTTCATCTTGGTTATTGTATTGCTAGATCTAGTTTGTCCCCAAATTGTTGGTTTTGAGCTCAAAAACCCCAAATCCCTAGTGATGAAGCTTTGTAATCAAGCCATATCTCGGATCTAGCCTCTCTTGAGTTCCAGGAGCTCAAGAAGGCCACCTTTTGGCAGCCATGGCCTTGTTCTAGACAAGTAACCCCTATTATAGCCAAGTTTGAGTGTTATTGCTTCATTGCATCATATATACACGTAAAGGTAGCAACTTTACGTGTTCAGATTGTCCCAGAAACCCACATCTATGAATTGGATGCACTGAAACTGATTAGAATCGGCTGAATAGAAACTGCATGCAAAGGACTCGGCGAGTCGTTCTTCGGACTCGACGAGTCAGGTCGCGAGTCTTAGATTCCCTGTTCAGTAGTAGCGAGTCTGTTTAGAGAGTGGAGTAAAGACTCAGTGAGTTAAGACATGGATCTGAGTGTAGAGGGACTCGGCGAGTCTACGACCTGACTCGGCGAGTCCAAGACAATCTTATTCCCACAATAGCAGACTCGACGAGTTGTTCATACAACTCGGCGAGTCATAGAATGGACATGTTCATATGATGAAGGAGGACTCAACGAGTTGTTCATACAACTCAGCGAGTCAGATAAAGGTTGACTTGATGTTATTATAGAAGGAGAACTCGTCGAGTCTTTGCTAAACTCGACGATTAGAGTCGGGAAAGGGAGTAGAAGGAAAGATAGGGACTCGACGAGTTGGCGGCCCAACTCGGCGAGTCAGGTCAACGGATTGTTGACTTTGGCCAGGGGGTAAAATAGTCATTTTGCCCTAAGATTAGTTATCAGTGTCTGATTAAGTGTCTTTTGGGAATTGTAGCCGGGGAGTTACCGGAACAGCAGTCAGACAGTTCCCGAGCAGCATTTCAGCAGCCAACCTTACGAGGTGAGTTTCCTTCCAGTAGGAACGGGTCTACGGCCACAATGCCGGCTCGTTTAGCTAGCATTAGTTCCGGACTACAGTCTGATGCAGTAGTTCAGTATGCTTGGTGGCTTTGTGATATATGCATGGTATGTGTTATGTGTTCCGGACTATGGTCCGATGCATTATGCAGTATATGTGTTCATATTATATGTTATGATTATGTTATGCTATGTTCAGTCAGTTCCGAACTTCGGTCCGATGCAGTTCCGGACTTCGGTCCGATGCAGTGGGCAAGGCCTTAGTTAGTTCCGGACTTCGGTCCGATGCAGTGGGCAAGGCCCTAGTAGTTACGGACTTCGGTCCGATGCAGTGGGCAAGGCCCTAGTCAGTTCCGGACTTCGGTCTGATGCAGTGGGCGAGGCCCAGTATGTGCTTTATATGTTATTGTATGGTATGTGGTAGTTTGGGGGAGCTCACTAAGCTTCGTGCTTATAGTTTCAGTTTTGGTTTCAGGTACTTCAGCTAGCAAAGGGAAGGGCTCGGGATGATGGCATGGCATACACCACAGTTTTAGCCTGGGAGTTAGACTCTGATATTTTGATATGATCTTGACACTAGTTTCGATTTGATAAATTGATTATGACATTTTGAGATACACGATTCATGGTTTTATCTTTTAATATTTGATATTATGGTTTAGTAAAGTTTTCAAACAAAAATTTTTGGGTTGTATTTTTGGGATGTTACAGTTAAGCTGTAGGAACATCTCTTAATTGCTTACCTCATGTGATTTATGTGACAACATAGTTATATGCCTAGGAATAGCGAATGTGAAACTAGGATTAATTAGAAAATAGGTAAATTAATGTGTGAGCTTGTGTGATAAACCATCAACAAGAGGTTAAGTGAATTATTAATTTAATTAACCATTACAAGTCTTACTTAACCTGAATTAATTAACTAGGGAACTTATTAATTTAGACAACTGACCATTGCTCGAGTTAATCTGTTTTCTAAGGATTAGCAATAACGAACGTGAATTCCTCTTTATTATTGAATTTAGTTGCATTTTAATTGTTTAGCTGTTAAGTGTTAGTTAAGTTTTAGTTATGTTTCTAGTCTTGCAAAACTAGAGAAAACCCTTCAATTTTACTATTTGTTTTAGATAATTCTAGTAGATAGATTAATTTCCGTTCCCTGAGTTCGATACCCTGCTTGCTAATTTATACCACCAATTGACAGGTCCACTGCCTTTTGTGTGTCAAATTCATAATTAAAAAGTAGGATAAAACTAGTTAGTTTTACACACATCAAGTTTTTGGCGCCGTTGCCGGGGAACGGTTCAAAAATTAATTCTAATTTCTAGTATTATCGATCCTTTGTGTGAGATCCATCTTGCAAAAAGTTACTGCTTTAGTAAATTAGTTATTAGGATAAGATTTAAGTTTTTATGATTTAGGACTTTTGGTTAATTTTTTTTTTCTGTTTTAGCCTTGAACTCGCCGAGTGCACTCGAACCTACTCGGCGAGTCCATAGCTGATTTCCAGTTTCGTTTTTAGTTTATTTTTGTTCTTTTTATGCGTGTTTTCTGTTTTGTTTGCAGTTCGTTTATGACCAGAGGAGGAGGTACACCTTTGATTCCACCACTTGAAGACCCGGAAGCAACTTTGAAGAAAAACAAAGGCAAAACCGTAGGAGAAACCGCAACATCGAAGAATTCACCGTTGAAGTATCTCAAATATGTTTTTATTAAGAAAAAGGACAAGAAAGTGGGAGAATCCAACATCTTTTCAGAGGCGGACGAAGACCCGAACAAGGACGATATCGTATACGAATCCGAAAAAGAAGAAAACGAATCTGAAGGAGGAAGTGACATAGAGGGCGAACTAGCTAACACCATGGCTAACATCGATGAAGTTCCCATGGGTGAATGGAAGAAAAGGATGCGTGACGACACCGACCCGGGACTCATACAACCCGCGATTCCCGCTACTGCCACCTTTGAACTTAAGGGCCACATACTTGCTCAGCTTAAGGAAATCCCATTCTACGGGAAGGATCATGAAGACGCATACAAGCATCTTGACGATGTCAATGACATAGCCGACTACTTCAATGTCCCTAATGTGGCTCGCGACACTGTTTTGCTATGTATGCTACCAGTCACATTCAAGGGAGCCGCGAAAGAAGGGGGCTGAAATCACTCCCTCCAGGATCCATCACTACTTGGACTAAAATGAAAGAAGAATTTATAGACCAATTTTTCCCTCCATCAAATATAGCCAAATTGAAGAAAGCCATTGCCAATTTTGAACAACAAGCTGGGGAGTCACTTTATGAAGCATGGGAAAGATAAAGGGGTTTACTAAGGAATTGCCCACATCATGATCTAAACAGCCAACAAGAAGTCTCCATTTTCTATGATGGAGTAAATGTGACAACCAGGCTACTCCTTGACTCGCAAGGACCACTCACAAAGAAACCACCCCCAGTGATAAAGGCTCTAATTGAAGAATTCTCTAAGCACTTTAGAGAATATCACAACCCAAGGAATGACTTGACTCGAGGGGCGGTGATTTCTATTACGAATGACATGGCAGCAATGATGGAAAAATTGGAAAGCATGGACCGAAGGATGAGTAATATGGACCAATCCATCCATGCCATAAGAGTGGGATGTGAAAATTGTAGAGGGCCCCACCTTACTAAAGCTTGTGACCTTGATGAGAACGGGAACCGAAAAGTGCAAGTGTGCTATTCAAGTGGTGATAGGTATGATGACAATTGGCGAAAACCCAAGAAAGAATGGCTACCATATGAAGAGTATAAAAAAGACAAGGGAGGAAAAATATAAGCAAAAAGATAGAGGCTTTTATCAAAAGGAGGAACCGGTGTATGAAAAGAAATCAGATTTGGAAGACATGCTCACAAGATTCATGACCGCGTCTGAGAAAAGGCATAATGATACCGATGTGGCAATCAAAGATTAAAAAAATATGTTGAGAGAGCACCAAATCATGATGAAAGATCAACAAGCTCTGCTTAGGAATCAACAATCAACTATTCTCAACATAGAAAAATAGCTGGGCCAACTTGCACAACAAGTGAACGAGAGACGACCGGGTAGACTTCCTAGTAATACCGAAAGTAACCCAAATGGTGCACATATAAATATCGTGACAACCAGGAGTGGGAAGATTATAACTCCTCTAGCCCCTATTCAGCAAGAAGATCCTAAGTTGGTTCAAGAGGAACAAGCAGAACATAAAGAATCACAAATTCCCGACCCGACTCGCCGAGTCGAAGTTACGGACTCGACGAGTCCCCCACCTGAACAGAAAAACATGCCTCCTGTCAAGCCATATCAGCCTCCACTGCCATTTCCAGCTCGAGCTAGACAAGAAAAGAATGATGTTGACAACCAGAAGTTTCTGGAACACATAAAGGCTCTTCAAAATAATATGCCATTCATAGAAGCGGTAGCACAAATGCCTAAATACGCCAAATTCCTCAAGGATCTTCGAATTAATAGAGATAAGGTGGAAGAGGTGAAGAAGGTGGTCCTAAATGAGAACTGTTCAGCTGCCATGTTAAATAAGCTACCTAAAAAGAAGGATGATCCGGAAAGCTTAACCTTGCCTTGTCAATTCGGAAACTTAGCTACCATTTATGCATTGGCTGATTCAGGGGCAAGTGTAAATCTCATGCCCTACTCATTCTTCAAGAAATTAGATCTTCCGGAGCCAAGGCCAATCCAAATGGCAATTCACCTCGCAAATAAAACGGTCACATTCCAAGGGGAATATGCGAAGATCTATTGGTTAAAGTTGATAAATTCGTGTTCCCCACGGACTTCATAGAATTAGATATGGAAGCAGACCCTCAAGTCCATATCATACTTGGAAGACCTTCCGGAGCGGATCACTTCAAAAATCAATAGTGGTATGTTTGTTACAAAGTTGGCTAGGTCATATGGGATCTTGGACCAAGGGGAGGCAAGAATGTTGACAATGATTCCTTTTCCTCCTTTTAGCACCACTTTATTCAGGAGGGCAAGGATCATTGATCATTATGGTGGGGGACACATTGGGATCCCGAATGCGGATTAAGTATTGATGCCGGAGGAGCCAGGCAGGAGGGTAAGGCCAAGAAGGGAGAACGTCCGTGAAGACCCACCGGTCATTCCGGTGGAAGAGGAGCTACTAATGGACTGGTACAACATGGAAATGAGAAGGTACCAGGACGACCTTGGACGAAGCATGAACTACCACAACGAATCATTTGTTTATTTATTTGAACAAATGAACATTACGCCTAGACCCGGGCCGAGATATCCCTATGTTGCGAGTTGGGAAGAGCGGGAAAGTCAAAGAAGAAACCAAGCTAGTGGAAGTGGAGCTGGAGGAAACGAGGAATAATTAAAAGATTGATGATTTGTGGTTTATTTGGTTGTTTTGAAAAACTATTTTTATTTGTTTTGTGTTTTGAACTTCTAGTAATAGGTTTAAATAGGATTTGGATTATTGCTATCTATCACTTGTGTTGTTCTTATCTTTTCAGATTGATGCTAGGATGTATGTGCAAGAGTCTCAAGTGTCAAGGCTAAAATGAGAGTCGAGTCTAGATAAGGATGTGAAAGTTTTGCGTTTAAGGTCGAGTCCGTTAGTAAAGAGGGTTAAAGAGTGTCATTTATTAAAGAAAAATGAAGGAGGGATACTAAATTATTGTTGCCGAAACCAGCAGAAACGGAGTCAAAGCATAAGATTTATTTTTATCACACAACGATGTACTCGCCGAGTGCACAAATAGAACTCGACGTGTCGCAGTGCAATTTCACGACTTTTGCCAGTTTTGCGCTACAACTAACTTCCATTTCACCTCTAAAGCTGATGATTCGATGATATTCTCTTGAAAATTAATTCCTGAAGATTTCCGTAAGCCTTTCCCATATTTTTTGGAGCGTAACCACACGAGATTTGGCACCCAAGGCATGGATGAGCTGTTCCCATGTCTGAAGTCAATTGAAGATGGATCTTTGAATGAAGAACATCGACCTCGCTCCTACTATCCCAGGGGAGTTTGTTCCAATTCCCTCTTTACTTTGTTGCTTTGTTTTTTTTAATCATAACATGCAATGGGGACATTGCATAAATTAACTGTGGAGTAGGGGTTGGTTACATTAATTAAAATTTTAGTTAATTTTGAAATTTCTGCATAAAATTGCTAAGATTTAATTTAGAAAACTTTGGTAAAAAGCAATTAGGAATCATGCTAGTATTGTGTTTGATGATTCTTTGAAGACCTAAATGTTTAGTTGAGCCTATACACGTTCTAGTGCATTTGTGGCCCCCCTTTATTCTAGTGAAATCATGGGACAAAAACACAACCTCACTTAGTTTGAGGGATGCAATATGTTTAGCATCGTGTACCAGAAATGTATCCAGGAAATTTTTTATCTTTAATCAATAAAGGTTGAAGTTGAGCGCCCCTGCTTAAGCATGTAGGATTTGAGTGAAAAAAAAGTGAGTTACATGTGAAAAAAAAGAGAGAATTACAAGAAAGGTTTGAAGAATGTTGGAGCAATTAAAGTGAAGATCAAAAGATCAAAATTCCGAAGATTCAAAAAAAGTGGAAGATACAAAAAACCAAAAGTTGGTGAATTCAAAGAAATAAAGATCAAATATCAAAGAAGTGAAGAATTCCAATTAAGCTCTATAGTGGTATCAAAAAGTTGTAATTGTCTAGTTTATGTATGCTTGGGTTGCTCAACCAAAAATACCTTGAGGTTAGGAGGTTGTCTGTGGATGGATTCGGAGGGATGCATAAAATGAGCATTGTTCAAAAGAAGTGGGCGAGTGTTTATGAGGATTGTTAGTATTTAGAATTGAGGGGGGTCCTTAGGAAAAATTTTAGACACAAATGCATGCGTTGCGGTCTTGGCATAATGGTTGTGTTCAATTGGGATTGTCTTATATGATATTAGTATGTTAAAATTCAGTTTTGCTTGGGGGCAAGCAAAAGTCAAGTGTGGGGAATTTTGATATGGGCATATTTAGTCATATAATTCATGCATTATCTTAATACTTTATGTTGTTTTTGTCTCATTTAATGGACAAAAGGTACTTAATAGTGTTTAAATTGTATTTTCAGTCCAAAAGATATGTTGTTTTTGTCTCATATAATGGACAAAAGGTACTTAATAGTGTTTAAATTGTATTTTCAGTCCAAAAGATATGCTCGAAAGCAAAAAGGAAGCAGGAGAGGCGATCGGAAGCTCGGGAACTAAAGAGAGAAGAAAAGAGTCAAATTCTGAAGCTACTCGGCGAGTAGGGACGTCTACTCAACGAGTGCCCACGAAGGTTCACGAAGCAATACGCAAAGTCCTTGCCGCATACAGATTCTACGAAGGGACTCGGCGAGTCGGTTGTCTACTCGACGAGTAGACTCTATTTTCCAAAAAATATAAATAGGAGTCACAATCCCGAATTGAGGAGCTCTGGGAAAACCCTTGAAGGCTAGGCTGCGATTAAGGCACTACTGGAACCCCAGAAACTCGAAGATCAAGTCTAAGCATTCGATTTTGGGAAGATTAAAGGCAATTCAAGTGTATTCTTACTTAACCTTTGATTGAATCATGTTTAAACTTATGAATTTCGTTATATGCCTAGGAATAGCGAATGTGAAACTAGGATTAATTAGAAAATAGGTAAATTAATGTGTGAGCTTGTGTGATAAACCATCAACAAGAGGTTAAGTGAATTATTAATTTAATTAACCATTACAAGTCTTACTTAACCTGAATTAATTAACTAGGGAACTTATTAATTTAGACAACTAACAATTGCTCGAGTTAATCTGTTTTCTAAGGATTAGCAATAACGAACGTGAACCTAATCATCCTAATCGGTAGCCAATGAAAAGTTAATCCGATATATTTACCATAAAATCAACCATAGGATCAAATGATTCGAACCTAAACAGAATTCCTCTTTATTATTGAATTTAGTTGCATTTTAATTGTTTAGCTGTTAAGTGTTAGTTAAGTTTTAGTTAAGTTTCTAGTCTTGCAAAACTAGAGAAAACCCTTCAATTTTACTATTTGTTTTAGATAATTCTAGTAGATAGATTAATTTCCGTTCCCTGAGTTCGATACCCTGCTTGCTAATTTATACCACCAATTGACAGGTCCACTGCCTTTTGTGTGTCAAATTCATAATTAAAAAGTAGGATAAAACTAGTTAGTTTTACACACATCAAGTTTTTGGCGCCGTTGCCGGGGAACGGTTCAAAAATTAATTCTCATTTCTAGTATTATCGATCCTTTGTGTGAGATCCATCTTGCACAAAGTTACTGCTTTAGTAAATTAGTTATTAGGATAAGATTTAAGTTTTTATGATTTAGGACTTTTGGTTAATTTTTTTTTCTGTTTTAGCCTTGAACTCGCCGAGTGCACTCGAAGCTACTCGGCGAGTCCATAGCTGATTTCCAGTTTCGTTTTTAGTTTATTTTTGTTCTTTTTATGCTTGTTTTCTGTTTTGTTTGCAGTTTGTTTATGACCAAAGGAGGAGGTACTGAAGGGCCAATATATATGGTTTGGGCTAGGCAACATTGTATAGATGAGTTAGGGCATTTGACAATGTAATTTGGAGTCTTTTGTGTGTGTTTGTCGTTTTCGGTCTAGGCAGTGTTCTCGGTTAGAGTGTGACCGAAAACAGGCTTTCGGTCTGCCTGACCGAAACCTGTTTTCGGTCCAGTTAGTATACATAGCTCTTGTCAGGACATTTGTCAGGGTTGTTGATCTACAGTTGTTCATTGCTGTTTTCGGTCTCCCGAGTTGTATCCGACAATTTCCGTGTGTTATTGTATGCAAGCTCGGTTTCATCTAATCTTCTACTCGATTTCTTCTTTGTTTTCTTGTGCTTGATTGATCATTGGTATAGATCCTTCCATCAAGGACCTTACAGTTGGTATCAAAGCTAAACCGGTGTCAATCAAGCTTGTTTTTCAGTTCTCGCTTTTCACAGCTTTGTTCTTCACGTTCTCGGTATCTAGGAGCTTACTATTTGCTCGAGTTTTTGAAGATCAGATCACAATCTGCATCGTGTGGAATTGAAATCAGCTTGGAATTCAACTTTTCGGTTGAATTCTTATTGTTTTCGGTTGGATCTTCATAAACCGAAAACATATATTCAATCGTTTTCTGTCTAGATCTATCTTGTTTGAAGGCTGTGTTTGAGGTTTCAGTGTGTGGAAATCAATTTAGAATCGAAAATCTAAGTTTTTCGTTGAAAACTATTAGTTTGCGGTTCAATCTTCAGAAACCGAAAACTGTTCTTCAAGTTCTTCAGAAACCGAAAACTGTTCTTCATCCGGAAAACTTCAAGTTCTTCAACCGAAAATCATTTTTTCTTTGAATCTTCAGAAACCGAAAACCCTTGATCTTCACAAACAGAAAACCTTTTATCCTTCAGAAACCGAAAACTCCTGAACCTTCAGAAATCGAAAACCTCTTAATCTTCAGAAACCGAAAACCCCCCTTATCATCATAAACCGAAAACCCTTGATAAACAGAAAACCTCTTCTCTTCAGAACCGAAAACCTTATTTTCCTTTCAACCGAATCCCTTCATCATACCGAAAACCTTGTTTTCGGTCAAGACAATTCAACCGAAAACCTTTTTCTTTGACCTTTTTGCTTGTTTTTCAAGTTAATTTTTATTAAAAATTAAAAAAAAACAAACAAAAACAACAAAAATCAAAAACAAAAATGGAATCTCAAAGCATGTCAGCTCATCACGAATTAGATGCCATTATGGGAACCACTTCTCGAATTCCATGACTTTTATCCGCAGAAGGATTTCCAGAATGGAAATATCGGATCGAGAAGTACATCAAAATGAAGGATTTCAAGATATGGCGAAGCATTCTTAGAGGTCCAATCCGCATCACAATCACATTGGAAGAGGGAACCATAACTGACAAGCAGGTTGAAAATTACACGGACGATGATTTTGAGAGAGTCGGGGAGCAGGAAAAGGCTCTCGCCACACTTACCATGACATTATCTCCGGAAATTGCTCAAGGTTTCCGTGAGTATACATCAGCAAAGGCCTTGTGGGAAGCACTGATCGAAGTATACGAAGGGAATGAAGACATGAAACAGAGTCGCCAAGACATGTTGCGACAGAAGTTCAATATGTTTAACCATGTCTTGGGAGAAACACTTGAGAATCAATTGCAAAGGTTTATCACACTTACCACAGAAATGAGCTCTGCTGGTGTGATGGTTACAAGATCGGAGATCAACAAGAAGTTGTTGAACTCTCTGCCAAAATCCTGGGATATGAATGTCTCAGTGATTAAAAAGACCAAAGATTTGAATCGGTTGAGTTTGGCGGAAACAATGGCGATCATCAAGGCTTGCGATCTCGATGACAAGCAGAGGGAGATTAACCATGTCAATTCATACTCCACAGCAAATCTTGGGATCCAAACCACCAACAACACTGCTTTCTCAAGCTTCTCAACTCCTCAAGCTCCTCCAGTTTCTCATGTTCCACAAGTTCAACCCTATGTGACTCATCATCCTACGTCATACGTTATACCTTCAATGCAACACATTCAAGTGCCTCAACCTCAAACTTCTCTTCAACAAGTTGGTTCTATTGTTGGTTCATCCTCAAATGCACCCATCAGACCGAAAAAGAAATGGATTAAACCCAACTATAAATGGGTTCCAAAGGCTCACTCTCCCAAATCTTCTAACAATTCTAATATTTCTACATCTTCTGTTTGTGATAAGCAGGACATGTCATGGGAGAGAGTACTATGCAAGGATGACAAAGGTCAACCCAGTTTCAAAATGGACTGGGTTCCAAAGACCAACTAATCCCGCTCTGTGTCGGAGCAGCTATGGAGGCATATCATTAGACTTCGGTTTGTTGGTAGTGGCTGTTCTAGGCACATGATAGGAGACATCTCTCAACTGTACAACACTCAGATCTTTGTTTGAGAGTATGTGTCCTTTTGCGAGAAAGGAAGAAAGGAAGAGATCACAAATGGGGTTAGTGCTTAATGACATGAAGAATTTTCGGATCTGTTCTGAGATTATGCATGCTGTTCTCAGACCTTCTGGATGCAAATTCAATCGGTGAATTACGGTTTGAGTTTTCTTCTCGATACTCCTGAGTTTATTTTACACTGATTCATTTTGAAGTTAATCTTTTATTTTCTTATAGTTTTTCGTTAGTAGGTATTATTGGGAAGTGATATCAACAAGTGATAACAGGCAATCTGAATCTGTGTAAGGTACCAAAGCTGAATTGTCTAGGCTCTGTGTTCGATGCGCTGGTAGGCACGAAAAGTTTAATGGACTTGACTAGGTACAGATGAACTTAAGGAATCTAGAGACTTGATAAGTCTTGACCTAGATAGTTCCGTTTAGCCTGACAATATGACGCTTGGGTAGGTTGAGTAGGGAGATATACATAAGAATCTACCGGTCACATTAAGAGAACCCGTATCTAGAACTGTGGTTTAACTTTTCCTTAATGTACGGATTTTGTCCTTAATTCCGATATTGACGGGGCGATTGGGGAATTCCGATAAATTAGGTCTGTAGAAATTATTTTCATTCTTTCCTACTGTTAGTCATATGTTGTCTCCTCTGTGTGATCGAAAGATCCGGCCTGGACTGCAGCATATGAAACTCTAGTTCTCTGCATCTTCTATCTATGCAATTCTTCCTATCTGTTAGCCATATGCTGTCTCCTTTGCGTGATTAACAATCCGACCTGGTACACAACATATGCAACCTTCTACTTCTCAATCCCTCTGAAATTCTAGTCAGTCATATGTTTCACTCTCTGCGTGATTGAAAGATCTGACCTGAGTGTACAACATATGCACTCTAAATCAATTCTTTCTCCTAATAATTGTCTGCTCACCTAAAGTAAGGAGTATCTCGGAAGTTCTTGATTATTGGGGTATATCAGGAAGCGGGAAACACGTTCTAGTACAACTAAAATTGAACAGTTATAGATTGTCTGTAGATCTCCCTGCTCAATTTAGGTGGACAACAATATCCTTGGTCGGCGTCAGATAAATGGTCCTTAGGTATTTTTATCTAGTAACTTAGGATCAATCTGTCCTGTCCTTGATAGAATTTCTAAAAATTGTCACAATTTTTCGTGCTTAAGTGGACCACAATACCTGCGATCGACCAGATCTATTCATGAAAGGAGAGGTACTGATAAATGGAAAATGATTGTCTAACAACTTTGATCCCATTTCACAAAAAGTTAATCAATTTCAAGATAGAGGATTAAAATTAGTTTGAATTAAAATTTTTGGTATGTTTATTTTATTTTATTTTCATTTTTTTAGGATTGATAAATTTTAGAAAATGTTTTTTATTTTATTATTTTTATTTTTATTCTTTAAATTTTTAGGATTGGTAAAATTTAGAATATTTATTTTATTTTATTTTGAAATTAATCCTCCAAGAGTTTTATTTTTAAAATTGTTTTGGGCATTGGGCCTTATATTTTAAAAGGAGGTGCAGCCCACCGGTTTGGATCCGGGTATGAACCGGATATATAAGGGAAAAGATTCCACCGATTTCGGTTCCTTTCCTCATTTTCTCTTCTCTGACCAAAAACTCCAAAGATCCTCTCTAAATCTCCGAAATTTTTTTGTGTTATTTCTTCAAATCGAATTGATTTTCCTACAGGTATGAAGAATTTACTGAGACCGAAGGAGAAGAAGAGGATGAGTATGAGAATCTTGATCTGTCCGGTTACGACAGAGATGATGTTTCGGTGCATTTTACTGGACCTGAGCACCCATTGTCAAATGAAGACCTCGATGACTTCTTCAAAGATATCGATGATGGTGCCAATTCAACACCGGAGATCAGGGAGAAAGCTGACGATCGAGAAGTTAAGCCTCCGGTTACCGTTCAAGTGGATGATTCTCCAACTCAAATGGACACATCATCATGGATTCCTCCCCTTGATAATGTGGTTCCTACATCCGAGCCAGTTACAAGTGATTCCCAGACAGTCCTGACCTCCCAACCCCCGATAAAGAGACGCAGAATTGATCCAAGGGTGGGAGTAATTTTTCCTGATCAAACTCAAACCACAGAGACTCCTCTATCTACAAAATTTACTTCTTCCTCATCTGTGCTCATTCAAGAGAGTCCCAGCTCTATCCATGAAGTTGGTGGTTCGTCTGCTAGCCTAAGATCGTCTCCTCCAAGGCCTTATCATGATGTTGTCTCTGAGAGACTAGCAACAAATGCAAAAGAACTCACTTCGATGGTGGCAGAAATCATCCAAAAGGGAATGTGGAGTGGATCGATGGAGGGGACCGATGTGATGTTGGTTAATAAAGACTAACTCATGCTAGCCGCAAACCAAGGGGGAGATTGAAGGGCCAATATATATGGTTTGGGCTAGGCAACAATGTATATATGAGTTAGGGCATTTGACAATGTAATTTGGAGTCTTTTGTGTGTGTTTGTCGTTTTCGGTCTAGGCAGTGTTCTCGGTTAGAGTGTGACCGAAAACAAGCTTTCGGTCTGCCTGACCGAAACCTGCTTTCGGTCCAGTTAGTATATATAGCTCTTTTCAGGACATTTGTCAGGGTTGTTGATCTACAGTTGTTCATTGCTGTTTTTGGTCTCTCGAGTTGTATCCGACAATTTCCGTGTGTTATTGTATGCAAGCTCGGTTTCATCTAATCTTCTACTCGATTTCTTCTTTGTTTTCTTGTGCTTGAATGATCATTGGTATAGATCCTTCCATCAAGGACCTTACAGGTACACCTTTGATTCCACCACTTGAAGACCCGGAAGCAACTTTGAAGAAAAACAAAGGCAAAACCGTAGGAGAAACCGCAACATCGAAGAATTCACCGTTGAAGTATCTCAAATCTGTTTTTAGTAAGAAAAAGGACAAGAAAGTGGGAGAATCCAGCATCTTTTCAGAGGCGGACGAAGACCCGAACAAGGACGATATCGTGTACGAATCCGAAAAAGAAGAAAGCGAATCTGAAGGAGGAAGCAACATAGAGGGCGAACTAGCTAACACCATGGCTAACATCGATGAAGTTCCCATGGGTGAATGGAAGAAAAGGATGCGTGACGACACCGACCCGGGACTCATACAACCCGCGATTCCCGCAACTGCCACCTTTGAACTTAAGGGCCACATACTTGCTCAGCTTAAGGAAATCCCATTCTACGGGAAGGATCATGAAGACGCATACAAGCATCTTGACGATGTCAATGACATAGCCGACTACTTCAATGTCCCGAATGTGGCTCGCAACACTGTTTTGCTATGGATGCTACCAGTCACATTCAAGGGAGCCGCGAAAGAAGGGGGCTCGAATCACTCCCTCCAGGATCCATCACTACTTGGACTAAAATGAAAGAAGAATTTATAGACCAATTTTACCCTCCATCAAATATAGCCAAATTGAAGAAAGCTATTGCCAATTTTGAACAACAAGCTGGGGAGTCACTTTATGAAGCATGTGAAAGATACAAGGGGTTTACTAAGGAATTGCCCACATCATGATTTAAACAGCCAACAAGAAGTCTCCATTTTCTATGATGGAGTAAATGTGACAACCAGGCAACTCCTTGACTCGCAAGGACCACTCACAAAGAAACCACCCCCAGTGATAAAAGCTCAAATTGAAGAATTCTCTAAGCACTCTAGAGAATATCACAACCCAAGGAATGACTTGACTCGAGGGGCGGTGAATTCTATTACGGATGACATGGCAGCAATGATGGCAAAATTGGAAAGCATGGACCGAAGGATGACTAAGATGGACCAATTCATCCATGCCATAAGAGTGGGATGTGAAAATTGTAGAAGGCCCCACCTTACTAAAGATTGTGACCTTGATAAGAACGGGAACCGGAAAGTGCAAGTGTGTTATTCAAGTGGTGATAGGTATGATGACAATTGGCGAAAACCCAAGAAAGAATGGCTACCATATGAAGAGTATAAAAAGACAAGGGAGGAAAAATATAAGCAAAAAGATAGAGGCTTTTATCAAAAGGAGGAACCGGTGTATGAAAAGAAATCAGATTTGGAAGACATGCTCACAAGATTCGTGGCTGCGTCTGAGAAAAGACATAATGATACCGATGTGGCAATCAAAGATCAACAAAATATGTTGAGAGAGCACCAAATCATGATGAAAGATCAACAAGCTCTGCTTAGGAATCAACAAGCATCTATTCTCAACATAGAAAAACAGTTGGGCCAACTTGCACAACAAGTGAACGAGAGACGACCGGGTGGACTTCCTAGTAATACCGAAAGTAACCCAAAAGGTGCACATATAAATATCGTGACAACTAGGAGTGGGAAGATTATAACTCCTCTAGCCCCTATTCAGCAAGAAGATCCTAAGTTGGTTCAAGAGGAACAAGCAGAACATAAAGAATCACAAATTCCCGACCCGACTCGCCGAGTCGAAGTTACGGACTCGACGAGTCCCCCACCTGAACAGAAAAACAAGCCTCCTGTCAAGCCATATCAGCCTCCACTACCATTTCCAGCTCGAGTTAGACAAGAAAAGAATGATGTTGACAACCAGAAGTTTCTGGAACACATAAAGGCTCTTCAAATTAATATGTCATTCATAGAAGCGGTAGCACAAATGCCTAAATACGCCAAATTCCTCAAGGAGCTTCTAACTAATAGAAAGAAGATGGAAGAGGTGAAGAAGGTGGTCCTAAATGAGAACTTTTCAGCTGCCATGTTAAACAAGCTACCTAAAAAGAAGGGTGATCCGGGAAGCTTAACCTTGCCTTGTCAATTCGGAAACTTAGCTACCATTTATGCATTGGCTGATTCAGGGGCAAGTGTAAATCTCATGCCCTACTCATTCTTCAAGAAATTAGATCTTCCGGAGCCAAGGCCACTCCGAATGGCAATTCACCTCGCAAATAAAACGGTCACATTCCCAAGGGGAATATGCGAAGATCTATTGGTTAAAGTTAATAAATTCATGTTCCCCGCGGACTTCATAGTATTAGATATGGAAGCAGAACCTCACGTCCCGATCATACTTCGAAGACCTTTCCTAAACATCGCGAGTGCTATAGTTGACATGCGAGATTCTAAACTTACTCTTCGGGTGGGAGACGAATCAGTTACTTTTGGGGTTGATGAAGCCATGAAGCATGCAAGGAATAGTGATGACATGACATTCTCGATTGATATGTTGGAAGAGTTAATGGAGGAATGGAATGACGATGAGCCAAACAAGTCCACCGTCGTCCTTGAAGAAGATTCTGATGATGAAAGAGACCTGCTGGAGATAGAGAGACTGCTCGAGGAAGTTGAATATAATGATCTGATCAGAAGTACAGAACACCCGACTCGCCGAGTAGCCTCGACCGACTCGACGAGTCCATTCGAAGAAACCCGATCCATCGCGAATTTCACTGAGGGCTCGACGAGTCCCCTCATTGGAATCGACGTGTTCAACATTCAAAACACAAAATCTGAACTCAAGGCTCTACCTAATCACTTGGAGTATGCATTTCTTGAAGATGGAGAACAAAAACCAGTAATTATAGCTGTTGATCTAGCCAAACATGAAAAAGAAAGCCTTGTGGAAGTGCTAAGAAAGAGGCAAGGTGCCATAGCATGGAAGATCACCGATATCAAGGGAATTAGTCCAACTTATTGTTCTCATAAAATTAACTTAGAAGAAGGAGCCAAACCTGTAGTTCAACGCCAAAGAAGACTTAACCCAAACATGCAAGAAGTTGTCAAAAGGAGGTGGTTAAATTATTAGACGCGGGTATCATTTATTCAATCTCCGATAGCCCATGGGTAAGTCCGGTGCAAGTGGTACCAAAGAAGGGAGGAATGACGGTGGTTACTAATGAAGACAACGAGTTAATTCCAACAAGAACAGTAACCGGGTGGCGTGTTTGCATCGACTACAAAAAACTAAATGATGCTACATGTAAGGATCACTTCCCGTTGCCATTTATCGATCAAATGCTAGAAAGGCTTTCCGGTCATCTATATTATTGTTTTCTCGATGGTTTCTTGGGGTACTTTCAAATCCCAATCGACCCACAAGATCAAGAAAAGACCACATTTACATGTCCAAGTGGAACATTCGCATATAGACGCATGCCTTTTGGGTTATGCAATGCACCAACTACTTTCCAAAGGTGCATGATGGCTATCTTTCATGACATGATCGAGAAATTTATGGAGGTTTTCATGGATGACTTCTCAGTTTTTGGGTCATCTTTTGAGGATTGTTTGTCCAACTTGGATCTCATGCTAGCAAGATGTGAGAAGACTAACCTTGTTCTTAATTGGGAGAAGTGTCATTTTATGGTGAAGGAAGGAATTGTGCTAGGACACAAGGTCTCAAGGATGGGGATTGAAGTGGATAGAGCAAAAATTGACACAATAGACAAATTACCCCCTCCAAAAAATGTAAAAGGGGTGAGGAGTTTTCTTGGCCATGCGGGATTTTATCGTCGCTTTATTAAAGACTTCTCGAAGATCCCAAGGCCTTTGACTCAATTACTCTTGAAGGATGCTCCATTCGATTTCTCTAAAGAATATCATGAAGCATTTCAGTTATTAAAGGAAAGATTAACCACTACTCCTATCATGATAGCTCCAAATTGGAATCTTCCTTTTGAGCTTATGTGTGATGCCAGTGACTCTGCGGTGGGAGCTGTTTTGGGACAAAGAGTTGACAAGCATTTTCAGCCGATCTACTATGCAAGCAAGACCTTGAACCCAACGCAAGAGAACTACACTACTACCGAGAAGGAGCTACTAGCGGTGGTATATTCTTTTGACAAGTTCCGACCATATTTGGTTTTGTCAAACACAATAGTTTTTACCGACCATTCTGCCCTTAAGTATCTTTTTGCTAAACAAGATGCTAAACCAAGGTTGATACGTTGGGTTTTACTTCTACAAGAGTTTGACATTGAAATACGCGATAAAAAAGGAATGGAGAATGTGGCTGCCGACCATTTATCAAGATTAGAGAACCCGCACTTAGAAGAATTGGAAGACAACAAGAGTGGAGATGATTTTCCCGATGAGTATCTTTTAGTAATAGCAGGAGAGGTGCCATGGTTTGCGGATATGGCTAATTACTTAGCTACTGAATATATTCCAAAAGATTTAACCCGCCAAGAAAAGAAGAAGTTCTTTTCAGAAATCAAGTACTACTTTTGGGACGAGCCATACCTTTTCTGAAGTTGTGCAGACAGAATGATAAGAAGATGTGTATTCGGGAAAGAAAGTCGGGAAATCTTGGAACACTGCCATAGCGGGCCCATTGGGGGACATCATGGAGCACATTACACGGCTAAAAATATTTTTGATATTGGGTTTTATTGGCCCACAATTTTTAAAAATGCTGCTCAATATGTCAAGGAATGTGATTCATGCCAACGAGCAGGGAACATATGATCCCGAAATGAGATGCCCCAACATAATATTCAAGTTTGTGAAATATTTGATGTTTGGGGGATTGACTTTATGGGACCTTTACCAATGTCAAAAGGGAATAAATATATCTTGGTGGCGGTCGATTACGTATCTAAGTGGGCGGAGGCACAAGCATTACCTACTAATGATGCTCGGGTGGTGGTGCGATTTCTAAAAAAGCTATTCTCAAGATTTGGAGTTCCTAAAGCTCTTATTAGTGACCGGGGCACTCACTTTGCAAATGATCAATTAGCCAAAGTGTTGAAAAGATATGGAGTACATCATAGGTTCTCCACATCTTATCATCCACAAACAAGTGGGCAAACTGAAGTGACAAATCGGGCATTAAAAAGAATTTTGGAAAGATCGGTTGGAGGAAATCGAAAGGAATGGTCGGATAAACTTGATGATGCCCTTTGGGCTTTTCGAACAGCTTTCAAAACACCTATTGGTACTACACCATATAGGCTAGTTTATGGAAAGAATTGTCATTTACCGGTTGAAATAGAGCATAAAGCTTATTGGGCTTTAAAGATGTGCAATTTTGAGTTGGCTGAACTTCGTACCAACCGGTTGATGCAAATGAATGCCCTTGAAGAGCTTAGAAATGAGGCCTACACTAATTCCTTGATATACAAAGAGAAAACTAAGAATTGGCATGACAAAAGATTAAAGGGTAATAAGGACTTTCATGAAGGACAAAAGGTGTTACTTTTCAATTCAAGCTTAAAGCTTTTCCCGGGCAAGCTGAAGACACGGTGGGATGGTCCTTTTGTGGTGAAACAAGTCTTTCCACATGGAGCTATTGAGCTTTTATCAAGAGATGGGACCCCTTTCAAGGTTAATGGGCATAGGGTGAAGAAATATGAAGAAGGAATCCCAAAAGATGAAGGACTTGAAGAAGGGATGCATTTGGAAGAAATTACAGAAACGTAAAGCGGGAAGGAGTCCAGCTAACGACTCCTTAAAAAGAAGCGCTTCCGGGAGGCAACCCGAGTTTAGAGTTTGCTTTCTTTTACTTTTCTTTTTTCGTTTTACTTTCATTTTTTTTAGAATCTGCTTTTATCAATCTTCTTCTGTGCTTAAAATGATTACTTGAGGGCAAGCAATGTTCAAGTGTGGGGTTGGTGGCATAAAATTTAAAAACTAAAGTTTTTTATCAAACAGAATGAAAAAATCGTCGAGTCTATGTATTTAATCGGCGAGTCCATTTGGAAATTCCCGAAAAAACGCGGATTCGCGTATCTACTCGGCGAGTAGGAACTTATACTCGGCGAGTCCACGTATTACCCGAGAAAAAAAAATTATTTTTCACATTCTGTAAATAAGGGGTTTCAACCCTAATTAGTAAATCACAACTTCATACGCAACCACCAGCCGCTCGTCGAGCATTATCTCCTCTCAAGCCTTCATCTTCAATTCTTGCTAGTTCTTGCATCTTCAACCAAAAAGATAACATCTTTTACACTACATCTTGTTAAAAATCATATCTTGGGCAGTTTTATGGCTGTAATCTAGGAGAAACCCGGTTTTGGGGTTTACTCCAATTCTAGGGTTTTAATTTTTAGGACGAATTAGGTTGTTTTAGTCGAATTTTTTTGCACAATTATGCTTAATAAACATACCGAGACAAACCCCTGCATTAATTTTTACCTTTAGAATTTGATTTCGCCGAAACTGGAATAGACTCGCGCAGTTCATCCTGCTCACCGAGTCGGTTCGTGGACTCGGCGAGTCCAGGATGCAGATGCCCAGAATTTTGATGTTTTTAATTTTTCAGTGTTTTGTTTGTGGTTTTCTTGGTTTGGTTTTGTAGGAAATATGTCTAGGCAGGGACAGAGTTCAAGGGGAGGCGGCTATGGGGACCTCCCATGGTTAACTTTTCCACGAATAACCTCCAAATCTTCACTTGCTCGCGCGAAAAACAAGCTGGAAACACTTAGCGAAAAGGAAATATATGTCCCCAACGCAATCGACTGGTATTGGATGGGTCAATCCGGATTGGAGGAAGAGTTGACTCCTTATTTTTTCAAGTCATTCCAAAATGATGGGATGACAATAGTTTGTGATGGTTGGAGTCGATTGTTCCAGATTCAAGAACCTGTTTATCGGGAACTATGCTGGGAGTTCTTTGCTACCATCTCCTTCCGAGGTGGAAATGATTATTATAATCCGGGCATCATCACTTTCTGTCTTGGAGGGGAGCTGCGCCAATGCAGCATCGCGGAGCTCGCATGGAGATTGGGAATTTATGATCAACATGTGATCATGTCCGAAAACTTTGAAGCATTCCTGGAGCAGTGCCACAAGGACTTCCCCGAAGAGGTGGTTGCATCCACTTGGTGGTACACATTTGCCAACCGGGTTTACATTCCATCGTATGCTCAAGAGGGGAGTATCTGTTCCCCAATTCATCGCCTGATACATCGTCTTATCGCAAGCACTATTAATATGCGAAAGGATGATGATAAGGTGCCCACTCTTGATATTTTCTATATGTGGAGCATTATCACTCCCGATGTTTTCTGCAATTTGCCATATTGCTTGACAAAATATTTAGCAGAGGGGGCGGTCAAGGAGCGGATCACTTCAAAAATCAATGGTGGTATGTTTGTTACGAAGCTGGCTAGGTCATATGGGATCTTGTACCAAGGGGAGGCAAGAATGTTGACAATGATTCCTTCTCCTCCTTTTAGCACCACTTTATTCAGGAGGGCAAGGATCATTGATGATTATGGTGGGGGACACATTGGGATCCTGAATGCGGATAAAGTATTAATACCGGAAGAGCCGGGAAGGAGGGTAAGGCCAAGAAGGGAGCACGTCCGTGAAGACCCACCAGTCATTCCGGTGGAAGAGGAGCTACTAATGGACTGTTACAACATGGAAATGAGAAGGTACCAGGACGACCTTGGACGAAGCATGAACTACCACAACAAATCATTTGTTTATTTATTTGAACAAATGAACATTGCGCCTAGACCCGGGCCCTGATATCCCTATGTTGCAAGTTGGGAAGAGCGGGAAACTCAAAGAAGAAACCAAGCTAGTGGAAGTGGAGCTGGAGGAAACGAGGAAGAAGGAAAAGATTGATGATTTGTGGTTTATTTGGTTGTTTTGAAAAACTATTTTTATTTGTTTTGTGTTTTGAACTTCTAGTAATAGGTTTAAATAGGATTTGGATTATTGCTATCTATCACTTGTGTTGTTCTTATCTTTTCAGATTGATGCTAGGATGTATGCAAGAGTCTCAATTGTCAAGGCTAAAATGAGAGTCGAGTCTAGATGAGGATGTGAAAGTTTTGTGTTTAATGTCGAGTCCGTTAGTAAAGAGGGTTAAAGAGTGTCATTTACTGAAGAAAAATGAAGGAGGCATACTAAATTACTGTTGCCAAAACCAGCAGAAACGGAGTCAAAGCATAAGATTTATTTTTATCACACAACGATGTACTCGCCGAGTGCACAAATAGAACTCGACGAGTCGCAGTGCAATTCACGACTTTTGCCAGTTTTACGCTACAACTAACTTCCATTTCATCTCTAAAGCTGATGATTCGATGATATTCTCTTGAAAATTAATTCCTGAAGATTTCCGTAAGCCTTTCTCATATTTTTTGGAGCGTAACCACACGAGATTTGGCACCCAAGGCATGGATGAGCTGTTCCCATGTCTGAAGTCAATTGAAGATGGATCTTTGAATGAAGAACATCGACCTCGCTCCTACTATCCCAGGGGAGTTTGTTCCAATTCCCTCTTTACTTTGTTGCTTTGATTTTTTAATCATAACACGCAATGGGGACATTGCATAAATTAACTGTGGAGTAGGGGTTGGTTACATTAATTAAAATTTTAGTTAATTTTGAAATTTCTGCATAAAATTGCTAAGATTTAATTTAGAAAACTTTGGTAAAAAGCAATTAGGAATCATGGTAGTATTGTGTTTGATGATTCTTTGAAGACCCAAATGTTTAGTTGAGCCTATACACGTTCTAGTGCATTTGTGGCCCCCCTTTATTCTAGTGAAATCATGGGACAAAAACACAACCTCGCTTAGTTTGAGGGATGCAATATGTTTAGCATCGTGTACCAGAAATGTATCCAGGAAAAAGTGAGTTACATGTGAAAAAAAGAGAGAATTACAAGAAAGGTTTGAAGAATGTTGGAGCAATTAAAGTGAAGATCAAAAGATCAAAATTCCGAAGATTCAAAAAAAGTGGAAGATACAAAAAACCAAAAGTTGGAGAATCCAAAGAAATAAAGATCAAATATCAAAGAAGTGAAGAATTCCAATTAAGCTCTATAGTGGTATCAAAAAGTTGTAATTGTCTAGTTTATGTATGCTTGGGTTGCTCAACCAAAAATACCTTGAGGTTAGGAGGTTGTCTTCGGATGGATTCGGAGGGATGCATAAAATGAGCATTGTTCAAAAGAAGTGGGCGAGTGTTTATGAGGATTGTTAGTATTTAGAATTGAGGTGGGTCATTAGGAAAAATTTTAGACATAAATGCATGCGTTGCGGTCTTGGCATAATGGCTGGGTTCAATTGGGATTGTCTTATATGATATTAGTATGTTAAAATTCAGTTTTGCTTGGGGGCAAGCAAAAGTCAAGTGTGGGGAATTTTGATATGGGCATATTTAGTCATATAATTCATGCATTATCTTAATACTTTATGTTGTTTTTGTCTCATTTAATAGACAAAAGGTACTTAATAGTGTTTAAATTGTATTTTCAGTCCAAAAGATATGTTGTTTTTGTCTCATATAATGGACAAAAGGTACTAAATAGTGTTTAAACTGTATTTTCAGTCCAAAAGATATGCTCGAAAGCAAAAAGGAAGCAGGAGAGGCGATCGGAAGCTCGTGAACTAAAGAGAGAAGAAAAGAGTCAAATACTGAAGCTACTCGGCGAGTAGGGACGTCTACTCAACGAGTGCCCGCGAAGGTTCACGAAGCAATACGCAAAGTCCTTGCCGCATACGGATTCTACGAAGGGACTCAGCGAGTCGGTTGTCTACTCGACGAGTAGACTCTGTTTTCCAAAAAATATAAATAGGAGTCACAATCCCGAATTGAGGAGCTCTGGGAAAACCCTTGAAGGCTAGGCTGCGATTAAGGCACTACTGGAACCCCAGAAACTCGAAGATCAAGTCTAAGCATTCGATTTTGGGAAGATTAAAGGCAATTCAAGTGTATTCTTACTTAACCTTTGATTGAATCATGTTTAAACTTATGAATTTCGTTATATGCCTAGGAATAGCGAATGTGAAACTAGGATTAATTAGAAAAAAAGTAAATTAATGTGTGAGCTTGTGTGATAAACCATCAACAAGAGGTTAAGTGAATTATTAATTTAATTAACCATTACAAGTCTTACTTAACCTGAATTAATTAATTAGGGAACTTATTAATTTAGACAACTGACCATTGCTCGAGTTATTCTGTTTTCTAAGGATTAGCAATAACGAACGTGAACCTAATCATCCTAATCGGTAGCCAATGAAAAGTTAATCCGATATATTTACCATAAAATCAACCATAGGATCAAATGATTCGAACCTAAACAGAATTCCTCTTTATTATTGAATTTAGTTGCATTTTAATTGTTTAGCTGTTAAGTGTTAGTTAAGTTTTAGTTAAGTTTCTAGTCTTGCAAAACTAGAGAAAATTCTTCAATTTTACTATTTGTTTTAGATAATTCTAGTAGATAGATTAATTTCCGTTCCCTGAGTTCGATACCCTGCTTGCTAATTTATACCACCAATTGACAGGTCCACTGCCTTTTGTATGTCAAATTCATAATTAAAAAGTAGGATAAAACTAGTTAGTTTTACACACATCAAGTTTTTGGCGCCGTTGCCGGGGAACGGTTCAAAAATTAATTCTAATTTCTAGTATTATCGATCCTTTGTGTGAGATCCATCTTGCACAAAGTTACTGCTTTAGTAAATTAGTTATTAGGATAAGATTTAAGTTTTTATGATTTAGGACTTTTGGTTAATTTTTTTTTTCTGTTTTAGCCTTGAACTCGCCGAGTGCACTCGAAGCTACTCGGCGAGTCCATAGCTGATTTCCAGTTTCGTTTTTAGTTTATTTTTGTTCTTTTTATGCTTGTTTTCTGTTTTGTTTGCAGTTTGTTTATGACCAAAGGAGGAGGTACTGAAGGGCCAATATATATGGTTTGGGCTAGGCAACATTGTATAGATGAGTTAGGGCATTTGACAATGTAATTTGGAGTCTTTTGTGTGTGTTTGTCGTTTTCGGTCTAGGCAGTGTTCTCGGTTAGAGTGTGACCGAAAACAGGCTTTCGGTCTGCCTGACCGAAACCTGTTTTCGGTCCAGTTAGTATACATAGCTCTTGTCAGGACATTTGTCAGGGTTGTTGATCTACAGTTGTTCATTGCTGTTTTCGGTCTCCCGAGTTGTATCCGACAATTTCCGTGTGTTATTGTATGCAAGCTCGGTTTCATCTAATCTTCTACTCGATTTCTTCTTTGTTTTCTTGTGCTTGATTGATCATTGGTATAGATCCTTCCATCAAGGACCTTACAGTTGGTATCAAAGCTAAACCGGTGTCAATCAAGCTTGTTTTTCAGTTCTCGCTTTTCACAGCTTTGTTCTTCACGTTCTCGGTATCTAGGAGCTTACTATTTGCTCGAGTTTTTGAAGATCAGATCACAATCTGCATCGTGTGGAATTGAAATCAGCTTGGAATTCAGCTTTTTCGGTTGAATTCTTATTGTTTTCGGTTGGATCTTCATAAACCGAAAACATATATTCAATCGTTTTCTGTCCAGATCTATCATGTTTGAAGGCTGTGTTTGAGGTTTCAGTGTGTGGAAATCAATTTAGGATCGAAAATCTAAGTTTTTCATTGAAAACTATTAGTTTTCGGTTCAATTTTCAGAAACCGAAAACTGTTCTTCAAGTTCTTCAGAAACCGAAAACTGTTCTTCATCCGGAAAACTTCAAGTTCTTCAACCGAAAATCATTTTTTCTTTGAATCTTCAGAAACCGAAAACCCTTGATCTTCATAAACAGAAAACCTTTTATCCTTCAGGATCCGAAAACTCCTGAACCTTCAGAAACCGAAAACCTCTTAATCTTCAGAAACCGAAAACCCCCCTTATCATCATAAACCGAAAACCCTTGATAAACAGAAAACCTCTTCTCTTCAGAACCGAAAACCTTATTTTCCTTTCAACCGAATCCCTTCATCATACCGAAAACCTTGTTTCCGGTCAAGACAATTCAACCGAAAACCTTTTTCTTTGACCTTTTTGCTTGTTTTTCAAGTTAATTTTTATTAAAAATAAAAAATAACAAAAATCAAAAACAAAAATGGAATCTCAAAGCATGTCAGTTCATCACGAATTAGATGCCATTATGGGAACCACTTCTCGAATTCCATGACTTTTATCCGCAGAAGGATTTCCAGAATGGAAATATCGGATCGAGAAGTACATCAAAATGAAGGATTTCAAGATATGGCGAAGCATTCTTAGAGGTCCAATCCGCATCACAATCACATTGGAAGATGGAACCATAACTGACAAGCAGGTTGAAAATTACACGGACGATGATTTGGAGAGAGTCGAGGAGCAGGAAAAGGCTCTCGCCACACTTACCATGACATTATCTCCGGAAATTGCTCAAGGTTTCCGTGAGTATACATCAGCAAAGGCCTTATGGGAAGCACTGATCGAAGTATACGAAGGGAATGAAGACATGAAACAGAGTCGCCAAGACATGTTGCGACAGAAGTTCAATATGTTTAACCATGTCTTGGGAGAAAAACTTGAGAATCAGTTGCAAAGGTTTATCACACTTACCGCAGAAATGAGCTCTGCTGGTGTGATGGTTACAAGATCGGAGATCAACAAGAAGTTGTTGAACTCTCTGCCAAAATCCTGGGATATGAATGTCTCAGTGATTAAAAAGACCAAAGATTTGAATCGGTTGAGTTTGGCGGAAACAATGGCGATCATCAAGGCTTGCGATCTCGATGACAAGCAGAGGGAGATTAACCATGTCAATTCATACTCCACAGCAAATCTTGGGATCCAAACCACCAACAACACTGCTTTCTCAAGCTTCTCAACTCCTCAAGCTCCTCCAGTTTCTCATGTTCCACAAGTTCAACCCTATGTGACTCATCATCCTACGTCATACGTTATACCTTCAATGCAACACATTCAAGTGCCTCAACCTCAAACTTCTCTTCAACAAGTTGGTTCTATTGTTGGTTCATCCTCAAATGCACCCATCAGACCGAAAAAGAAATGGATTAAACCCAACTATAAATGGGTTCCAAAGGCTCACTCTCCCAAATCTTCTAACAATTCTAATATTTCTACATCTTCTGTTTGTGATAAGCAGGACATGTCATGGGAGAGAGTACTATGCAAGGATGACAAAGGTCAACCCAGTTTCAAAATGGACTGGGTTCCAAAGACCAACTAATCCCGCTCTGTGTCGGAGCAGCTATGGAGGCATATCATTAGACTTCGGTTTGTTGGTAGTGACTGTTCTAGGCACATGATAGGAGACATCTCTCAACTGTACAACACTCAGATCTTTGTTTGAGAGTATGTGTCCTTTTGCGAGAAAGGAAGAAAGGAAGAGATCACAAATGGGGTTAGTGCTTAATGACATGAAGAATTTTCGGATCTGTTCTGAGATTATGCATGCTGTTCTCAGACCTTCTGGATGCAAATTCAATCGGTGAATTACGGATTGAGTTTTCTTCTCGATACTCCTGAGTTTATTTTACACTGATTCATTTTGAAGTTAATCTTTTATTTTCTTATCGTTTTTCGTTAGTAGGTATTATTGGGAAGTGATATCAACAAGTGATAACAGGCAATCTGAATCTGTGTAAGGTACCAAAGCTGAATTGTCTAGGCTCTGTGTTCGATGCGCTGGTAGGCACGAAAAGTTTAATGGACTTGACTAGGTACAGATGAACTTAAGCAATCTAGAGACTTGATAAGTCTTGACCTAGATAGTTCCGTTTAGCCTGACAATATGACGCTTGGGTAGGTTGAGCAGGGAGATATACATGAGAATCTACCGGTCACATTAAGAGAACCCGTATCTAGAACTGTGGTTTAACTTTTCCTTAATGTACGGATTTTGTCCTTAATTCCGATATTGACGGGGCGACTGGGGAATTCCGATAAATTAGGTCTGTAGAAAATTATTTTCGTTCTTTCCTACTATTAGTCATATGTTGCCTCCTCTGTGTGATCGAAAGATCCGACCTGGACTGCAGCATATGCAACTCTATTTCTCTGCATCTTCTATCTATGCAATTCTTCCTATCTGTTAGCCATATGCTGTCTCCTTTGCGTGATTAACAATCCGACCTGGTACACAACATATGCAACCTTCTACTTCTCAATCCCTCTGAAATTCTAGTCAGTCATATGTTTCACTCTCTGCGTGATTGAAAGATCCGAAATGAGTGTACAACATATGCACTCTAAATCAATTCTTTCTCCTAATAATTGTCTGCTCACCTAAAGTAAGGAGTATCTCGGAAGTTCTTGATTATTGGGGTATATCAGGAAGCGGGAAACACGTTCTAGTACAACTAAAATTGAACAATTATAGATTGTCTGTAGATCTCGCTGCTCAATTTAGGTGGACAACAATATCCTTGGTCGTCGTCAGATAAATGGTCCTTAGGTATTTTTATCTAGTAACTTAGGATCAATCTGTCCTGTCACTGATAGAATTTCTAAAAATTGTCACAATTTTTCGTGCTTAAGTGGACCACAATACCGGCGATCGACCAGATCTATTCATGAAAGGAGAGGTACTGATAAATGGAAAATGATTGTCTAACAACTTTGATCCCATTTCACAAAAAGTTAATCAAATTTCAAGATAGATGATTAAAATTAGTTTGAATTAAAATTTTTGGTATGTTTATTTTATTTTATTTTCATTTTTTTAGGATTGATAAATTTTAGAAAATGTTTTTTATTTTATTATTTTTATTTTCATTCTTTAAATTTTTAGGATTGGTAAAATTTAGAATATTTTATTTTATTTTATTTTGAAATTAATCCTCCAAGAGTTTTATTTTTAAAATTGTTTTGGGCATTGGGCCTTATACTTTAAAAGGAGGTGCAGCCCACCGGTTTGGATCCGGGTATGAACCGGATATATAAGGGAAAATATTCCACCGATTTCGGTTCCTTTCCTCATTTTCTCTTCTCTGACCAAAAACTCCAAAGATCCTCTCTAAATCTCCGAAATTTTTTTGTGTTATTTCTTCAAATCGACTTGATTTTCCTACAGGTATGAAGAATTTACTGAGACCGAAGGAGAAGAAGAGGATGAGTATGAGAATCTTGATCTGTCCGGTTACGACAGAGATGATGTTTCGGTGCATTTTACTGGACCTGAGCACCCATTGTCAAATGAAGACCTCGATGACTTCTTCAAAGATATCAATGATGGTGCCAATTCAACACCGGAGATAAGGGAGAAAGCTGACGATCGAGAAGTTGAGCCTCCAGTTACCGTTCAAGTGGATGATTCTTCAACTCAAATGGACACATCATCAGGGATTCCTCCCCTTGATAATGTGGTTCCTACATCCGAGCCAGTTACAAGTGATTCCCAGACAGTCCTGACCTCCCAACCCCCGATAAAGAGACGCAGAATTGATCCAAGGGTGGGAGTAATTTTTCCTGATCAAACTCAAACCACAGAGACTCCTCCATCTACAAAATTTGCTTCTTCCTCATCTGTGCTCATTCAAGAGAGTCCCAGCTCTATCCATGAAGCTGGTGGTTCATCTGCTGGCCTAAGATCGTCTCCTCCAAGGCCTTATCATGATGCTGTCTCTGAGAGACTAGCAACAAATGCAAAAGAGCTCACTTCGATGGTGGCAGAAATCATCCAAAAGGGAATGTGGAGTGGATCGATGGAGGGGACCGATGTGATGCTGGTTAATAAAGACTAACTCATGCTATCCGCAAACCAAGGGGGAGATTGAAGGGCCAATATATATGGTTTGGGCTAGGCAACAATGTATATATGAGTTAGGGCATTTGACAATGTAATTTGGAGTCTTTTGTGTGTGTTTGTCGTTTTCGGTCTAGGCAGTGTTCTCGGTTAGAGTGTGACCGAAAACAAGCTTTCGGTCTGCCTGACTGAAACCTGTTTTCGTTCCAGTTTGTATATATAGCTCTTGTCAGGACATTGGTCAGGGTTGTTGATCTACAGTTGTTCATTGCTGTTTTCGGTCTCCCGAGTTGTATCCGACAATTTCCGTGTATTATTGTATGCAAGCTCGGTTTCATCTAATGTTCTACTCGATTTCTTCTTTGTTTTTTTGTGCTTGAATGATCATTGGTATAGATCCTTCCATCAAGGACCTTACAGGTACACCTTTGATTCCACCACTTGAAGACCCGGAAGCAACTTTGAAGAAAAACAAAGGCAAAATCGTAGGAGAAACCGCAACATCGAAGAATTCACCGTTGAAGTATCTCAAATATGTTTTTATTAAGAAAAAGGACAAGAAAGTGGGAGAATCCAACATCTTTTCAGAGGCGGACGAAGACCCGAACAAGGACGATATCGTGTACGAATCCGAAAAAGAAGAAAGCGAATCTGAAGGAGGAAGTGACATAGAGGGCGAACTAGCTAACACCATGGCTAACATCGATGAAGTTCCCATGGGTGAATGGAAGAAAAGGATGCGTGACGACACCGACCCGGGACTCATACAACCCGCGATTCCCGCAACTGCCACCTTTGAACTTAAGGGCCACATACTTGCTCAGCTTAAGGAAATCCCATTCTACGGGAAGGATCATGAAGACGCATACAAGCATCTTGACGATGTCAATGACATAGCCGACTACTTCAATGTCCCTAATGTGGCTCGCGACACTGTTTTGCTATGTATGCTACCAGTCACATTCAAGGGAGCCGCGAAAGATTGGCTGAAATCACTCCCTCCAGGATCCATCACTACTTGGACTAAAATGAAAGAAGAATTTATAGACCAATTTTGCCCTCCATCAAATATAGCCAAATTGAAGAAAGCTATTGCCAATTTTGAACAACAAGCTGGGGAGTCACTTTATGAAGCATGTGAAAGATACAAGGGGTTTACTAAGGAATTGCCCACATCATGATTTAAACAGCCAACAAGAAGTCTCCATTTTCTATGATGGAGTAAATGTGACAACCAGGCAACTCCTTGACTCGCAAGGACCACTCACAAAGAAACCACCCCCAGTGATAAAAGATCAAATTGAAGAATTCTCTAAGCCCTCTAGAGAATATCACAACCCAAGGAATGACTTGACTCGAGGGGCGGTGAATTCTATTACCGATGACATGGCAGCAATGATGGCAAAATTGGAAAGCATGGACCGAAGGATGACTAAGATGGACCAATCCATCCATGCCATAAGAGTGGGATGTGAAAATTGTAGAGGCCCCCACCTTACTAAAGATTGTGACCTTGATGAGAACGGGAACCGGAAAGTGCAAGTGTGCTATTCAAGTGGTGATAGGTATGATGACAATTGGCGAAAACCCAAGAAAGAATGGCTACCATATGAAGAGTATAAAAAGACAAGGGAGGAAAAATATAAACAAAAAGATAGAGGCTTTTATCAAAAGGAGGAACCGGTGTATGAAAAGAAATCAGATTTGGAAGACATGCTCACAAGATTCGTGGCCGCGTCTGAGAAAAGACATAATGATACCGATGTGGCAATCAAAGATCAACAAAATATGTTGAGAGAGCACCAAATCATGATGAAAGATCAACAAGCTCTGCTTAGGAATCAACAAGCATCTATTCTCAACATAGAAAAACAGTTGGGCCAACTTGCACAACAAGTGAACGAGAGACGACCGGGTGGACTTCCTAGTAATACCGAAAGTAACCCAAAAGGTGCACATATAAATATCGTGACAACTAGGAGTGGGAAGATTATAACTCCTCTAGCCCCTATTCAGCAAGAAGATCCTAAGTTGGTTCAAGAGGAACAAGCAGAACATAAAGAATCACAAATTCCCGACCCGACTCGCCGAGTCGAAGTTACGGACTCGACGAGTCCCCCACCTGAACAGAAAAACAAGCCTCCTGTCAAGCCATATCAGCCTCCACTACCATTTCCAGCTCGAGTTAGACAAGAAAAGAATGATGTTGACAACCAGAAGTTTCTGGAACACATAAAGGCTCTTCAAATTAATATGCCATTCATAGAAGCGGTAGCACAAATGCCTAAATACGCCAAATTCCTCAAGGAGCTTCTAACTAATAGAAAGAAGATGGAAGAGGTGAAGAAGGTGGCCCTAAATGAGAACTGTTCAGCTGCCATGTTAAACAAGCTACCTAAAAAGAAGGGTGATCCGGGAAGCTTAACCTTGCCTTGTCAATTCGGAAACTTAGCTACCATTTATGCATTGGCTGATTCAGGGGCAAGTGTAAATCTCATGCCCTACTCATTCTTCAAGAAATTAGATCTTCCGGAGCCAAGGCCACTCCGAATGGCAATTCACCTCGCAAATAAAACGGTCACATTCCGAAGGGGAATATGCGAAGATCTATTGGTTAAAGTTGATAAATTCATGTTCCCCGCGGACTTCATAGTATTAGATATGGAAGCAGACCCTCACGTCCCGATCATACTTTGAAGACCTTTCCTAAACATCGCGAGTGCTATAGTTGACATGCGAGATTCTAAACTTACTCTTCGGGTGGGAGACGAATCAGTTACTTTTGGGGTTGATCAAGCCATGAAGGATGCAAGGAATAGTGATGACACGACATTCTCGATTGATATGTTGGAAGAGTTAATGGAGGAATGGAATGACGATGAGCCAAACAAGTCCACCGTCGTCCTTGAAGAAGATTCTGATGCTGAAAGAGACCTGCTGGAGATAGAGAGACTGCTCGAGGAAGTTGAATATAATGATCTGATCAGAAGTATAGAACACCCGACTCGCCGAGTAGCCTCGACCGACTCGACGAGTCCATTCGAGGAAACCCAATCCATCGCGAATTTCACTGAGGGCTCGACGAGTCCCCTCATTGGAATCGACGTGTTCAACATTCAAAACACAAAATCTGAACTCAAGGCTCTACCTAATCACTTGGAGTATGCATTTCTTGAAGATGGAGAACAAAAACCAGTAATTATAGCTGCTGATCTAGCCAAACATGAAAAAGAAAGCCTTGTGGAAGTGCTAAGAAAGAGGCAAGGTGCCATAGCATGGAAGATCACCGATATCAAGGGAATTAGTCCAACTTATTGTTCTCATAAAATTAACTTAGAAGAAGGAGCCAAACCTGTAGTTCAACGCCAAAGAAGACTTAACCCAAACATGCAAGAAGTTGTCAAAAGGAGGTGGTTAAATTATTAGACGCGGGTATCATTTATTCAATCTCCGATAGCCCATAGGTAAGTCCGGTGCAAGTGGTACCAAAGAAGGGAGGAATGACGGTGGTTACTAATGAAGACAACGAGTTAATTCCAACAAGAACAGTAACCGGGTGGCGTGTTTTCATCGACTACAAAAAACTAAATGATGCTACATGTAAGGATCACTTCCCGTTGCCATTTATCGATCAAATGCTAGAAAGGCTTTCCGGTCATCTATATTATTGTTTTCTCGATGGTTTCTTGGGGTACTTTCAAATCCCAATCGACCCACAAGATCAAGAAAAGACCACATTTACATGTCCAAGTGGAACATTCGTATATAGACGCATGCCTTTTGGGTTATGCAATGCACCAGCTACTTTCCAAAGGTGCATGATGGCTATCTTTCATGACATGATCGAGAAATTTATGGAGGTTTTCATGGATGACTTCTCAGTTTTTGGGTCATCTTTTGAGGATTGTTTGTCCAACTTGGATCTCATGCTAGCAAGATGTGAGAAGACTAACCTTGTTCTTAATTGGGAGAAGTGTCATTTTATGGTGAAGGAAGGAATTGTGCTAGGACACAAGGTCTCAAGGATGGGGATTGAAGTGGATAGAGCAAAAATTGACACAATAGACAAATTACCCCCTCCAAAAAATGTAAAAGGGGTGAGGAGTTTTCTTGGCCATGCGGGATTTTATCGTCGCTTTATTAAAGACTTCTCGAAGATCCCAAGGCCTTTGACTCAATTACTCTTGAAGGATGCTCCATTCGATTTCTCTAAAGAATATCATGAAGCATTTCAGTTATTAAAGGAAAGATTAACCACTACGCCTATCATGATAGCTCCAAATTGGAATCTTCCTTTTGAGCTTATGTGTGATGCCAGTGACTCTGCGGTGGGAGCTGTTTTGGGACAAAGAGTTGACAAGCATTTTCAGCCGATCTACTATGCAAGCAAGACCTTGAACCCAACGCAAGAGAACTACACTACTACCGAGAAGGAGCTACTAGCGGTGGTATATTCTTTTGACAAGTTCCGACCATATTTGGTTTTGTCAAACACAATAGTTTTTACCGACCATTCTGCCCTTAAGTATCTTTTTGCTAAACAAGATGCTAAACCAAGGTTGATACGTTGGGTTTTACTTCTACAAGAGTTTGACATTGAAATACGCGATAAAAAAGGAATGGAGAATGTGGCTGCCGACCATTTATCAAGATTAGAGAACCCGCACTTAGAAGAATTGGAAGACAACAAGAGTGGAGATGATTTTCCCGATGAGTATCTTTTAGTAATAGCAGGAGAGGTGCCATGGTTTGCGGATATGGCAAATTACTTAGCTACTGAATATATTCCAAAAGATTTAACCCGCCAAGAAAAGAAGAAGTTCTTTTCAGAAATCAAGTACTACTTTTGGGACGAGCCATACCTTTTCCGAAGTTGCGCAGACAGAATGATAAGAAGATGTGTATTCGGGAAAGAAAGTCGGGAAATCTTGGAACACTGCCATAGCGGGCCCATTGGGGGACATCATGGAGCACATTACACGGCTAAAAAGATTTTTGATATTGGGTTTTATTGGCCCACAATTTTTAAAAATGTTGCTCAATATGTCAAGGAATGTGATTCATGCCAACGAGCAGGGAACATATGATTCCGAAATGAGATGCCCCAACATAATATTCAAGTTTGTGAAATATTTGATGTTTGGGGGATTGACTTTATGGGACCTTTACCAATGTCAAAAGGGAATAAATATATCTTGGTGGCGGTCGATTACGTATCTAAGTGGGCGGAGGCACAAGCATTACCTACTAATGATGCTCGGGTGGTGGTGCGATTTCTAAAACAGCTATTCTCAAGATTTGGAGTTCCTAAAGCTCTTATTAGTGACCGGGGCACTCACTTTGCAAATGATCAATTAGCCAAAGTGTTGAAAAGATATGGAGTACATCACAGGTTCTCCACATCCTATCATCCACAAACAAGTGGGCAAACTGAAGTGACAAATCGGGCATTAAAAAGAATTTTGGAAAGATCGGTTGGAGGAAATCGAAAGGAATGGTCAGATAAACTTGATGATGCCCTTTGGGCTTTTCGAACAGCTTTCAAAACACCTATTGGTACTACACCATATAGGCTAGTTTATGGAAAGAATTATCATTTACCGGTTGAAATAGAGCATAAAGCTTATTGGGCTTTAAAGATGTGCAATTTTGAGTTGGCTGAACTTCGTACCAACCGGTTGATGCAAATGAATGCCCTTGAAGAGCTTAGAAATGAGGCCTACACTAATTCCTTGATATACAAAGAGAAAACTAAGAATTGGCATGACAAAAGATTAAAGGGTAATAAGGACTTTCATGAAGGACAAAAGGTGTTACTTTTCAATTCAAGCTTAAAGCTTTTCCCGGGCAAGCTAAAGACACGGTGGGATGGTCCTTTTATGGTGAAACAAGTCTTTCCACATGGAGCTATTGAGCTTTTATCAAGAGATGTGACCCCTTTCAAGGTTAATGGGCATAGGGTGAAGAAATATGAAGATGGAATCCCAAAAGATGAAGGACTTGAAGAAGGGATGCATTTGGAAGAAATTACAGAAACGTAAAGCGGGAAGGAGTTCAGCTAACGACTCCTTAAAAAGAAGCGCTTCCGGGAGGCAACCCGAGTTTAGAGTTTGCTTTCTTTTACTTTTCTTTTTTCGTTTTACTTTCGTTTTTGTTAGAATCTGCTTTTATCAATCTTCTTCTGTGCTTAAAATGATTACTTGAGGGCAAGCAATGTTCAAGTGTGGGGTTGGTGGCATAAAATTTTAAAACTAAAGTTTTTTATCAAACAGAATGAAAAAATCGTCGATTCTATGTATTTACTCGGCGAGTCCATTTGGAAATTCCCGAAAAAACGCGGATTCGCGTATCTACTCGGCGAGTCCACGTATTTACCCGAGAACAAAAATTATTTTTCACATTCTGTAAATAAGGGGTTTCAACCCTAATTAGTAAATCACAACTTCATACGCAACCACCAGCCGCTCGTCGGGCATTATCTCCTCTCAAGCCTTCATCTTCAATTCTTGCTAGTTCTTGCATCTTCAACCAAAAAGATAACATCTTTTACACTACATCTTGTTAAAAATCATATCTTGGGCAGTTTTATGGCTGTAATCTAGGAGAAACCCGGTTTTGGGGTTTACTCCAATTCTAGGGTTTTAATTTTTAGGACGAATTAGGTTGTTTTAGTCGAAATTTTTTGCACAATTATGCTTAATAAACATACCAAGACAAACCCCTGCATTAATTTTTACATTTGGACGGTTGATTTCGCCCGAACTGGAATAGACTCGAGCAGTTCATCCTTCTCACCGAGTCGGTTCGTGGACTCGGCGAGTCCAGGATGCAGATGCCCAGAATTTTGATGTTTTTAATTTTTCAGTGTTTTGTTTGTGGTTTTCTTGGTTTGGTTTTGCAGGAAATATGTCTAGGCAGGGACAGAGTTCAAGGGGAGACGGCTATGGGGACCTCCCATGGTTAACTTTTCCACGAATAACCTCCAAATCTTCACTTGCTCGCGCGAAAAACAAGCTGGAAACACTCAGACGAAAGGAAATATATGTCCCCAACGCAATCGACTGGTATTGGATGGGTCAATCCGGATTAGAGGAAGAGTTGACTCCTTATTTGGCCAAGTCATTCCAAAATGATGGGATGACAATAGTTTGTGATGGTTGGAGTCGATTGTTCCAGATTCAAGAACCTGTTTATCAGGAACTATGCTGGGAGTTCTTTGCTACTATCTCCTTCCGAGGTGGAAATGATTATTATAATCCGGGCATCATCACTTTCTGTCTTGGAGGGGAGCTGCGCCAATGCAGCATCGCGGAGCTCGCATGGAGATTGGGAATTTATGATCAAAATGTGATCATGTCCGAAAACTTTGAAACATTCCTGGAGCAGTGCCACAAGGACTTTCCCGAAGAGGTGGTTGCATCCACTTGGTGGAACACAATTGCCAACCGGGTTTACATTCCATCGTCTGCTCAAGAGGGGAGTATCTGTTCCCCAATTCATCGCCTGATACATCGTCTTATCGCAAGCACTATTAATATGCGAAAGGATGATGATAAAGTGCCCACTCTTGATATTTTCTATATGTGGAGCATTATCACTCCCGATGTTTTCTGCAATTTGCCATATTGCTTGACAAAATATTTAGCAGAGGGGGCGGTCAAGGAGCGGATCACTTCAAAAATCAATGGTGGTATGTTTGTTATGAAGCTGGCTAGGTCATATGGGATCTTGTACCAAGGGAAGGCAAGAATGTTGACAATGATTCCTTCTCCTCCTTTTAGCACCACTTTATTTAGGAGGGCAAGGATCATTGATGATTATGATGGGGGACACATTGGGATCCCGAATGCGGATAAAGTATTAATACCGGAGGAGTCGGGAAGGAGGGTAAGGCCAAGAACGGAGCACGTCCGTGAAGACCCACCAGTCATTCCGGTGGAAGAGGAGCTACTAATGGACTGGTACAACATGGAAATGAAAAGGTACCAGGACGACCTTGGATGAAGCATGAACTACCACAACGAATCATTTGTTTATTTATTTGAACAAATGAACATTGCGCCTAGACCCGGGCCCAGATATCCCTACGTTGCGAGTTGGGAAGAGCGGGAAACTCAAAGAAGAAACCAAGCTAGTGGAAGTGGAGCTGGAGGAAACGAGGAAGAAGGAGAAGATTGATGATTTGTGGTTTATTTGGTTGTTTTGAAAAACTATTTTTATTTGTTTTGTGTTTTGAACTTCTAGTAATAGGTTTAAATAGGATTTGGATTATTGCTATCTATCACTTGTGTTGTTCTTATCTTTTCAGATTGATGCTAGGATGTATGCAAGAGTCTCAAGTGTCAAGGCTAAAATGAGAGTCGAGTCTAGATGAGGATGTGAAAGTTTTGTGTTTAAAGTCGAGTCCGTTAGTAAAGAGGGTTAAAGAGTGTCATTTACTGAAGAAAAATGAAGGAGGGATACTAAATTACTGTTGCAAAAACCAGCAGAAACGGAGTCAAAGCATAAGATTTATTTTTATCACACAGCGATGTACTCGTCGAGTGCACAAATAGAACTCGACGAGTCGCAGTGCAATTTCACGACTTTTGCCAGTTTTGCGCTACAACTAACTTCCATTTCACCTCTAAAGCTGATGAGTCGATGATATTCTCTTGAAAATTAATTCCTGAAGATTTCCGTAAGCCTTTCCCATATTTTTTGGAGTGTAACCACACGAGATTTGGCACCCAAGGCATGGATGAGCTGTTCCCATGTCTGAAGTCAATTGAAGATGGATCTTTGAATGAAGAACATCGACCTCGCTCCTACTATCCCAGGGGAGTTTGTTCCAATTCCCTCTTTACTTTGTTGCTTTGTTTTTTTTAATCATAACATGCAATGGGGACATTGCATAAATTAACTATGGGGTAGGGGTTGGTTACATTAATTAAAATTTTAGTTAATTTTGAAATTTCTGCATAAAATTTCTAGGATTTAATTTAGAAAACTTTGGTAAAAAGCAATTAGGAATCATGCTAGTATTGTGTTTGATGATTCTTTGAAGACCCAAATGTTTAGTTGAGCCTATACACGTTCTAGTGCATTTGTGGCCCCCCTTTATTCTAGTGAAATCATGGGACAAAAACACAACCTCGCTTAGTTTGAGGGATGCAATATGTTTAGCATCGTGTACCAGAAATGTATCCAGGAAAATTTTTATCTTTAATCAATAAAGGTTGAAGTTGAGCGCCGCTGCTTAAGCATGTAGGATTTGAGTGAAAGGTACTTAATAGTGTTTAAATTGTATTTTCAGTCCAAAAGATATGCTCAGAAGCAAAAAGGAAGCAGGAGAGGCGATCGGAAGCTCGGGAACTAAAGAGAGAAGAAAAGAGTCAAATTCTGAAGCTACTTGGCGAGTAGGGACGTCTACTCGACGAGTGCCCACGAAGGTTCGCGAATTTATACGTAAAGTCCTTGCCGCATACGGATTCTACGAAGGGACTCGGCAAGTCGGTTGTCTACTTAACGAGTAGACTCTGTTTTCCAAAAATTATAAATAGGAGTCGCAATCCCGAATTGAGGAGCTCTGGAAAAACCCTTGAAGGCTAGTATGCGATTAAGGCACTGCTGGAACCCCAGAAACTCGAAGATCAAGTCTAAGCATTCGATTTTGGGAAGATTAAAGGCAATTCAAGTGTATTCTTACTTCACCTTTGATTGAATCATGTTTAAACTTATGAATTTCGTTTTTGAGTTGATTGTTACTACAATTATGAACTAAAACGTTTTTCTTCTGTTTAGGGTAGATGATTTTGTGAATATGGATTGATTTTATGGTTAGGGTTAATTTAATTTGGTGATATTGTTTTGTTAAGCTTGTTAAAGAACCTTATGCATTAACCATAACTATTTTCTGTTAATTGATAAGTAGTTAAGTTGTATGAACATCTCTTAATTGCTTACCTAATGTGATTTATGTGACAACATAGTTATATGCCTAGGAATAGCGAATGTGAAAGTAGGATTAATTAGAAAATAGGTAAATTAATGTGTGAGCTTGTGTAATAAACCATCAACAAGAGGTTAAGTGAATTATTAATTTAATTAACCATTACAAGTCTTACTTAACCTTAATTAATTAACTAGGGAACTTATTAATTTAGACAACTGACCATTGCTTGAGTTAATCTGTTTTCTAAGGATTAGCAATAACGAACGTGACCCTAATCATCCTAATCGGTATCCAATGAAAAGTTAATCCGATATATTTACCATAAAATCAATCATAGGATCAAATGATTCGAACCTAAACAGAAGTCCTCTTTATTATTGAATTTACTTGCATTTTAATTGTTTAGCTGTTAAGTGTTAGTTAAGTTTTAGTTAAGTTTCTAGTCTTGCAAAACTAGAGAAAACCCTTCAATTTTACTATTTGTTTTAGATAATTCTAGTAGATAGATTAATTTCCGTTCCCTGAGTTCGATACCCTGTTTGCTAATTTATACCACCAATTGACAAGGCCATTGCCTTTTGTGTGTCAAATTCATAATTAAAAAGAAGGATAAAACTAGTTAGTTTTACACACATCAGAGGGAGATTGATTTAGAGATGGGGAGGAAGAGGAAACCAGATGCGACATCTGGTGTGGAGGGTTCGGGCAAGAAGCCCAAGATGGATTCCCGAGGGAATGGCCAGCAGAGCCGAGGCTGCTGCGGCAAGTGTGGTAGGACGCACGAGGGGACGTTGTAACGCCCGGGTTTCGGGGCTAAGCATTTTTAGACAATGTAATAGTCTAGGTCAACTATTGTAACTCTTTTTGAAGTAATAAAGATGAAATATTTGAATTCTATGTGAATTATGTGTAATTGTGTGCTTATTACTTAATTATAAAGATATAATTAATAAAGGATAAAAATAAGCGTCAAAATTAAAGTGTGAGATAAGCCCGATATCTTTACATACAATTGTAGTGATCGAAACAAGGATTCCGGGGATATAAAGAACGCCGAAATTATAACGAAGAAGTTATGACCCGTCGAAGTTTCGCGACGGAACCGGCACGGCACCGTGAAGCGTAAATAGTGAATTTACGATGGAGCGACTTTTAGCCTTAGTGATCTAAAAAAAAGTTGTAGTATACGTTAAATCGAGAACATACAAAAAAAGAACGCCCAAATCTGACTTCGTATGAGGAAGTTATGATTTTTCTAAGATTCGGCTTAGAAGTGTACAGCCCGAAACTCGAATTTTAGTTCGAGCAGTTTTTGGCTTACGCGACCTAAATGAGAGTTGAAGATCTCATTAATAGGAACTCAACGGTAAAAGTACATACGAAAACGGAGTCCGTATGAAGGAGTTACGAATTCTTCGCGGTCATTTAGCAGTCTAATCTCCTTGTACTGTTAAATTTAAGATCGGTCGAGAATTAGCCGACGGAGTCTAAATGAAAGATGTATATCTTGTTTTAAGCTACACGTGGAAAAAAAGAACGTCGAAAACGGAGCTCGTATACGAAAGTTACGGAGTTTAGAAGTCGGCAGGGTGCTAGTGTAAAAGGGGTGACGTGGCTGAATATGGGCTAAGGCTTTCTCCCCAAGAAAAGCCATCAGGTGATGACACGTGGCACCGACTCGGCGAGTCCGTCAGGATTTCACCCTATAAATAGAGGTGCCGGGTTCCCTCATTTCCTCACCCCTCAACCCTCTTCTTTCTCTCTCTATACTCTCTCTCTCTCTAAGCTCCCTAACCCCCCTAAAAGCCTAGGTAAACCCCCTAGCACCCGAAGGAAGCCCCGAGGCTCCCGGAGTCCCGATAAAAAGGGTCTTTCGGCTCGGAAACGCTGCTCCAGCGAAGCCCGTTTTTGCGAAAAACCCGCTGTAAGTGAGCTACGCCTACGCTATTTTTAATATAGCTTCTAATTAATTATAGTAACATTATTAGGACCTTAAAATAATTATTTGGGCTATTATTATGCGTTATATAGTGTTGTTTAACGCTTATATAATAATAATAACAGCTAGACTATTAAATTAGTCTCGGTAAATACTGAACTAAACCCTAGTGGTAATGATAGTAGGTTTTGTCGAGGGAAATTGTTTTAAGAGTAACGAAGTGCTGTCCAAGTACCGAGTCACCACCGTATCAGGTGAGTGCATAGTCCCTTTCATGAACATGATTTTAATACAAGTATTGATTGAAGTATTAATTATATGTTTATGTGCAAGTTAATTGATGTTGCCTGAAATACGTGTTAAAGAACATACCTGATTATATATGATGATTTAGGATAAAGAACTTTGGTATATGTCATTTATCCGGGAGCATGGATTAGACGCAGTCATTGTCCCTAGTCCGAGAGTATGGATTGGACATAGTCAACTGTCATTAATTCGGGGGTATGGATTAAGACATAGTTAGTTGTCCTTAGTCCGGGAGTATCGATTAAGGCATAGTCATTCATCCCTAGTCCGAGAGTATGGATTAGGCATAGTCATTCGTCATTAATCCGAGAGTATGGATTAGTCATTCGTCCCTAGTCCGAGAGTATGGATTAGGCATAACCATTCGTCATTAATCTGAGAGTATGGATTAGGTAAAGCCGTTCATTTCTGATCCGGGAGTATGGATTAGGTAAAACGGTTAAAATTAGGTTTGAGAGTATGGATAGTCTCGTTGTGAGGATCGACGGGGTGGGATAAGAGTTGCTTATACATATATGGTGAAATTGTATATTTTGTGAGTTCTAAATTATATATATGATATAACATTGTGGGATTGAAATCCCTATGTACTCACCAGGTTTCCCAACCTGACCCACTCAGTTTATTTGTATCACAGGTGTCGATACGAAGCTACTTTACACTGAGAGATTTAAAAGAGATGTAGATCACTAGTGTAAATAAATGTAAGTTCTGTTTATGCTTATGTTTCTGTATTGACGATGACATCGCAAATGTTTTAAAATGAATAAAAATATTTTTCTTCGGAAATGCTTTGATAACGTATTTATCATGTTTTACTGGAAAAAAATTTCGCAACACTTTTATTAAAAGAGGTACTCTGATTTTTATAAAGCATAAACAAAATCGGTCATTTATGGCCGTGAAAATGGGGATGTCACAGTTGGTATCAGAGTATTAGTTTAAGCGAACTAGGAATATGGATTTATTTCTAGACTTAAACTTAGAATGCTAAGCGATGATTGTGAGGTGTGAGCACTAGCTTATTTTAGGAATTGTGCCTAAAATGCTTTTATGTGCTAAATGTTTGTGCCTGATATGCTGTTATTTGTTCGGATCTATGGTCTATTGCCGACCGGATCTGGAAACCTTATGTGTTTAGGATTCTAAGCGTTTAACTACGATATTAGAACTAGCATATAAACGTTTCGGAGTGATAAGGATGATTTAAACGTCAATCCTAAATAAAGATCTAGATTCACCTTATTCGGTGTATAGATCAGGATGGCAAGGACCCGTAGCGGAAACGTGAATGCAAATGGGAACCGAGATCAGCCCCCAGTGATTGAGCAAATACCTGTTGTAGTAGCCGCTCCTGAGCCAATCACGATGGCCGGAGTTCAAGCGTTGATCCAGATGATGTTGGATCGTCAAATGGAGGAAACAAGGCGTTTACTTCAACAAACTCGAGAGGAACTTACGATGCCTATTGAACAGCCCGAGCTGAATGACGGGCAGTCTGAGGAAGGGAACGAAAGCAGGACCGTTGATCAAGCTGATCCACCGGTGATTAGGAGGAACAATCAAGATGACGAAGTCGAGAGGAATGGATGCAAGTACAAAGATTTTCTAAATTGCAAGCCATCGACTTTCATTGGGAAGGAAGATCCGATCGGAGTCATGGATTGGATCTCATAAATGGAATTAGCCTTCATGACATGTGGTTGCAAAGGCAAGCTACAAACCACGTTTGCAGTACGTCAATTCAGAGGAGGCGCTGTTCGCTGGTGGAACACCCTGGGGAAGACTCTAAGCCCCAATGAGCCCCTCCAATTGACGTGGGCAGAGTTTTTGGTGCAGTTCAAACGTAAGTACTGCTCAGCCCAAAATCTGCTCGAGCTAGAAAACCAATTCCTAACCTTGAAGAAAGGAAGCATGACCATCGATGAATACACCACCAACTTCACGGACAAGATGGAGTTTGCTTTACGCCTTATCCCGGACGAGCTGACAAAAATTGACAAGTTCGCAAAGGGACTTCCATGGGAATATGCGGTGCCAGTACGTCAGGCACCTACTCTGGAGGCAGCTATCTGGGCTGCCAAGTCTGTTGAAGATATGATCAAGGGAAGAGCCGCCAGCAAGATGGATGTTGGCGAGAAGAGAAAGTTTGAAGGATCTTAAAGGTTCGACGAGAAGAGAAAATTCTCGAAGTCTGGTTCAAAGAAGTTCGAAGAAGGAACACAATGGTGTGACGAGTGCAGAAAGAAGCACATCGGGAAATGCTCTAAAGAGATGACCTGCTTTAAATGCGGGAAGACTGGTCATTACGCCAGCGAATGCACAACCAAGAGAGAAGTCTGCTTTAAGTGTGGTGAAGAGGGACACTTCAAGCAAGACTGTCCAAAGAGAGAAGGGGCTACAAAGCCAAATGTGCCGTCAAAGCCAAAGGCAAGAGCATTTCAAATGATCCTTGACGAAGCAGATGACAATGCAAGGATTCAGGAGTGAAGGCTTGACATCAAGAGAACGAGTTATGAAGTAGTCGTGTAGATAGTACCACGTGATGTAGCCTGTTAGAGGCATAGTCTAGGGTGAACTTGAACACCTATGTAATCATTTCAAGGAATAATATAAAAGCTTCGTTTTGCTATTTGATGTGTTAAGTTGTTATGTGATTTTCTTGTATGGTGACTTGGGAAACTGCGGGACAATACTTGGGACGAGTATGAGTAGGTGTGAAAGGTAGTAGAGACCTATAATACCAGAAGCACGGGACTCACACTTGGATCAGGGAAGGTCACAAGGTTACCAAGAAGCTAGTAATTGATACCGTTTTATTCAAGAATGTCGTTACCATCGTTTCGGTAATGACTAAGAAGATGATTGTTATTCCGACCCTAGCGGTCCTATCAACTTGAATCCGACTACGATAAGTATGTTAAGTAGTTCAGAGAACCAAGTCCAATGCAGCATCTGACTTAAGCTAAAAGCTTGAAGTGAAAGACAATCAAAGCGATCAGTAGAGGTATCGTGATAGTTGCTTGTAGCTAGAAATGCTACCTTTTAAGATGTGATTAGAACATGAAGGAAGGTATAGCCTGTTCTGGAAGACTCTAAAAGACCTAAGTCTAAGTGTTGCAACATACGATGATAGGTCATTAGAATATGACACATCGATCCATTGTAGTAATAAAAGAACTTATCTTAAGTTCGTATCCAGTGAGGATCGAGATTGTGACTTGAAGGTCTTAATTTGGAGTCTAACGTGAGATAGGGAGCAAGTGCAAGATCAAGCACTGCCTGCAGTCAAGGAGTCCAAGAGTTAGATACTCGTTCGAAGCAACATAGAAGTTACGGTTATTACCTAGGATGAAGAGATAACGTATGGATTCGTTATACAATCCTGTTTCGTTGATGATTCCAGGACGTAATCATCCTAAGGGGGAGATAATTGTAACGCCCGGGTTTCGGGGCTAAGCATTTTTAGACAATGTAATAGTTTAGGTCAACTATTGTAACTCTTTTTGAAGTAATAAAGATGAAATATTTGAATTCTATGTGAATTATGTGTATTTGTGTGCTTATTACTTAATTATAAAGATATAATTAATAAAGGATAAAAATAAGCGTCAAAATTAAAGTGTGAGATAAGCCCGATATCTTTACATAAAGTTGTAGTGGTCGAAACAAGGATTCCGGGGATATAAAGAACGCCGAAATCCGAGTTATAACGAAGAAGTTATGACCCGTCGAAGTTTCGCGACGGAACCGGCACGGCACCGGGAAGCGTAAATAGTGAATTTATGATGGAGCGACTTTTAGCCTTAGTGATCTAAAAAAAAGTTGTAGTATATGTTAAATCGAGAACATACAAAAAAAGAACGCCCAAATCTGACTTCGTATGAGGAAGTTATGATTTTTCTAAGATTCGGCTTAGAAGTGTACAGCCCGAAACTCGAATTTTAGTTCGAGCGGTTTTTGGCTTACGCAACCTAAATGAGAGTTGAAGATCTCATTAATAGGAACTCAACGGTAAAAATACATACGAAAACGGAGTCCGTATGAAGGAGTTACGAATTCTTCGCGGTCATTTAGCAGTCTAAATTCCTCGTACTGTTAAATTTAAGATCGGGCGAGAATTAGCCGACGGAGTCTAAATGAAAGATGTATATCTTGTTTTTACCTACGCGTGGAAAAAAAGAACGTCGAAAACGGAGCTCGTATGCGAAAGTTACGGAGTTTAGAAGTCGGCAGGGTGCTAGTGTAAAAGGGGTGACGTGGCTGAATATGTGCTAAGACTTTCTCCCCAAGAAAAGCCATCAGGTGATGACACGTGGCACCGACTCCGCGAGTCCGTCAGGATTTCACCCTATAAATAGAGGTGTCGGGTTCCCTCATTTCCTCACCCCTCAACCCTCTTCTTTCTCTCTCTATACTCTCTCTCTAAGCTCCCTAACCCCCCCCCCCCTAAAAGCCTAGGTAAACCCCCTAGCACCCGCAGGAAGCCCCGAGGCTCCCGGAGTCCCGAGAAAAAGGGTCTTTCGGCTCGGAAACGCCGCTCCAGCGAAGCCCGGTTTTGCGAAAAACCCGCTGTAAGTGAGCTACGCCTACGCTATTTTTAATATAACTTCTAATTAATTATAGTAACATTATTAGGACCTTAAAATAATTATTTGGGCTATTATTATGAGTTATATAGTGTTGTTTAACGCTTATATAATAATAATAACAGCTAGACTATTAAATTAGTCTCGGTAAATACTGAACTAAACCCTAGTGGTAATGATACTAGGTTTTGTCGAGGGAAATTGTTTTAAGAGTAACGAAGTGCTGTCCAAGTACTGAGTCACCACCGTATCAGGTGAGTGCATAGTCCCTTTCATGAACATGATTTTAATACAAGTATTGATTGAAGTATTAATTATATGTTTATGTGCGAGTTAATTGATGTTGCCTAAAATACGTGTTAAAGAACATACCTGATTATATATGATGATTTAGGATAAAGAGTAGACCTAAATTAATTATGAGGAATATTGGGTAGTATTTTCTTACGAGTACAAGTGAGTTATACTCAGAGAATAGAACTTTGGTATATGTCATTTATCCGGGAGCATGGATTAGACACAGTCATTGTCCCTAGTCCGAGAGTATGGATTGGACATAGTCAACTGTCATTAATTCGGGGGTATGGATTAAGACATAGTTAGTTGTCCTTAGTCCGGGAGTATGGATTAAGGCATAGTCATTCATCCCTAGTCCGAGAGTATGGATTAGGCATAGTCATTCGTCATTAATCCGAGAGTATGGATTAGTCATTCGTCCCTAGTCCGAGAGTATGGATTAGGCATAACCATTTGTCATTAATCTGAGAGTATGGATTAGGTAAAGCCGTTCATTTCTGATCCGGGAGTATGGATTAGGTAAAACGGTTAAACTTAGGTTTGAGAGTATCGATAGTCTCGTTGTGAGGATCGACGGGGTGGGATAAGAGTTGCTTATACATATATGGTGAAATTGTATATTTTGTGAGTTCTAAATTATATATATGATATAACATTGTGGGATTGAAATCCCTATGTACTCACCAGGTTTCCCAACCTGACCCACTCAGTTTATTTGTATCACAGGTGTCGATACGAAGCTACTTTACACTGAGAGATTTAAAAGTGATGTAGATCACTAGTGTAAATAAATGTAAGTTTTGTTTATGCTTATGTTTCTGTATTGACGATGACATCCCAAATGTTTTAAAATGAATAAAAATATTTTTCTTCGGAAATGCTTTGATAACGTATTTATCATGTTTTACTGGGAACAAATTTCGCAACACTTTTATTAAAAGAGGTACTCTGATTTTTATAAAGCATAAACAAAATCGGTCTTTTCTGGCCGTGAAAATGGGGATGTCACAGACGTGCAGGGCGGGTAGTTCGAGCTGCTTCAAGTGCGGCCGAACTGGTCATGTCAGCAGGGATTGTACTGCTACCACCACCATCACCGTATCTGATCTGATTTGCTTCCCGTGCAATGAGAGGAGCGAGAAGAGGTCCCAATATCCGAGTTTAGCAGCAGTAGGACAGGTGGCGGCACCCGCTACTTCCATATTGAGGATTACCGATGGCCGTCATGGACGGGCAGAGGCGCTTGTGGCGAAGAGTAGAGCCTTCCAGCTGATAGCAGAGGATGCACGTGTAGCTCCCGATGTTGTGACGAGTATGTATCTTCTCCTTATCTCTTTATTTATATTGAATATTGCTTATGTTTATGTGTTTCTTTATAGGATCGTTCTTAGTGAACAGTATATCTGCTCTGGTATTATTTGATTCGCGGGCTACCCGATCTTTTGTATCGCTCGCGTTTAGCAAGCAATTTGTTGGAGCTCCAAGAGAGCTAGACTATCCACTTGATGTAGAGATTGCGGATGATAGGACCGTTCGGGTGGCAAGGGTTCACCGGGGATGTATACTGCAGTTGTTCGATGAGCAGTATTCTGTGAGTTTAGTCCCTATTCCCATGCGAGGGGATAAGGTTATCGTGGGTATGGACTGGTTGAGCCCCAATGGGGCAGTGATCGACTGCGAGAAGCAGCTAGTACGAGTTAGGACCCTAAGTGGGGGAGGGTTGGTGATTCAGGGCGAGAAGCCGCAGTGTGGACCGACTTTGTGTTCAACAGCGAGGGCGAGACGCTACCTACAGCAGGGTTGCACAGGTTATGTCACCTATGTCATGGATACTTGGGATAAGGGTAAGGAGATAGTGCATGATGTACCGATCATACGAGAGTATCCGGACGTGTTCCCGGAGGATTTTCCTGGGATACCTCCGGAGGATTTTCCTGGGATACCTCCGGAGGATTTTCTTGGGATACCCTCGGTTGACTCCTCCCAAGATGCAGGACTTGTCTACACAACTGCAGGAGCTGTTAGAAAAGGGATTTATTAGGCCAAGTAGTTCGCCATGGGGAGCCCCGATTCTGTTTGTGAAGAAGAAGGACGGGTCACATCAGATGTGTATAGACTACCGGGAGTTGAATAAGGTGACGGTGAAGAACCGTTATCCTCTCCCGAGGATTGATGACTTATTCGACCAGCTTCAGGGAGCATCTTGGTTATTCAAGATTGATCTGCGATCCGGCAACAATCAGATGAGAGTCAGAGACGAGGATGTACAAAAGATAGCCTTTCAGACTCGATATGGTCATTACAAGTTCGAGTGATGCCGTTTGGGCTCACCAACGCTCCTGCCGCGTTCGTGGATCTCATGAACCGTGTGTGCAGACCGATGTTGGACCGATCTGTGATACTTTTCATCGATGATATCTTGGTTTACTCCAAGACTCAGGAGCAGCACGAGGAGCACCTGAGGGTAGTGCTGGAGACACTGAGGAGGGAGAGGCTTTTTCAAAGTTCTCCAAGTGCGAGTTCTGGTTGCGCGAGGTGCAGTTTCTGGGGCACCTTGTCAACCAGAAGGGTATTCTGGTCGATCCGGCCAAGGTAGAGGCCGTGATGCAGTGGGTGGTTCCGAGGTCTCCATCTAATATTCGAAGTTTTCTTGGTCTGGCAGGTTATTATCAGAGATTCATCCAGGATTTCTCCAAGATTGTCGTACCACTGGCCCGAATGACCAAGAAGTCGGTGACATTTCACTAGGGGCCTGAGTAGCAGGCAGCTTTCGAGACTCTTAGACAGCGGTTGTGCGAGGCACCGATTCTGACATTTGCGGAGGGCGTCGACATTTTCGTGGTTTACTGTAATGCTTCGATCACGGGTATGGGTGCAGTGTTAATGCAGCGAGGTCGCGTGATAGCGTACACTTCAAGGCAGTTGAAGCCTCATGGGGTGAATTACCCGACGCATGATTTGGAGATGGGGGCTGTGTTTTTCGCCCTCAAGATTTGGCGATACTACCTCTATGGGGTTCGTTGTACCATTTACACGGACCACAAGAGCCTGAGGTATCTGATGGATCAGCCGAATCTGAACATGAGGCAACGTCAGTGGTTTGATGTAGTGAAGGACTATGATTGTGAGATCCTCTATCCCCTAGGGATGGCCAATGTGATGGCCGATGCTCTAAGTCGTAAGGCAGTTGCAGCTCCGATACGAGATATATGCTTGAGGATGACAGTGATTACTCCGCTGCTGGAGCATATTCGGGAGGCTCAGGTTGAGGGTATAAAGGAGGAACGCTGGAAGTGTGAGCGGATCATTGGGAAGGTGGATTACTTTGATTATTATAGCCATGGGTTGTTGACCCTGCATCGGAGGGTCTGGGTTCCATACTGGGGCGGTGTCCGCCAGATCCTGATGGAGGAGGCTCACAAGTCGAGATTCTCCATTCATCCCGGGGTGACGAGGATGTATCGGGATCTTCACCCTGATTATTGGTGGCCCTGCATGAAGCGAGATGTGGCCTGGTTTGTGGAGCGGTACTTGACTTGCAGGAAAGTCAAGGCCGAGCACCAGCGACCTCACGACAAGATGCAGCCGTTGGAGATTCCTGTGTGGAAATGGGATGACATCACTATGGATTTCATCAGAAAGCTTCTCAGGACCGCACGTTGAGTGGATTCAATTTGGGTCATCGTGGATCGGTTGAATAATAATGCACAATTTATCCCGATCCAGGAGAGTATATCGGCTGAGAAGCTAGCATAGATCTACATCCGCGAGGTGGTGGCACGTCATGGAGTGCTGGTATCGATTGTGTCAGACAGAGATGTTCGATTTACTTCCAGATTCTGGAAGCGGTTTCACAACGAGATTGGTACTCGTCTTCACTTCAGTACATATTTTCATCCTCAGACGGATGGGCAGAGTGAGAGGACGATCCAGACTCTGGAGGATATGCTACGTGCATGCGTATTGGATTTAGGTGGGAGTTGGGATACGTATCTTCCATTAGCGGAATTTTCGTATAACAACAGTTATCACGCTAGCATAGATCGACCTCCCTTCGAGATGCACTACGGGTGGAAGTAAAGGACCCCAATTTTTTGGGGCGAGGTCAGTCAGAGTCATGGGGAGTACTGAGGTGGTATTCAAGACTACTGAGAAGATCCATCAGGTCCGGAGCAGACTTCAGACAGCTCAGAATCGGCAGAAGAGCTATGCCGACAAGCGCCGGTCGGACCTGGAGTTTTAGGTGGGGGATATGGTTCTCCTGAAGGTGTCACCTTGGAAAGGTATCATCTGGTTCAGGAAGCGGGGAAAGCTGGGTCCCAGGTACATCGGTCTGTTTAGGGTTTTGGGTCGGGTGGGCCGGGTGGCATATCGACTGCATCTGCGAGCCGAGCTTAGTCAGATCCACAATACTTTTCATGTCTCCCACTTGCAGAACTGTTTATTAGATGATTCCGCAATTGTGTCTTTGGAGGATATTCAGGTGGACGACCGCCTGAACTACATTGAGAGGCCAGTAACGACTCTGGATCGGAAGACAAAAACCTTGAGGAACAAGGTTGTATAGTTGGTGAAGGTGCAGTGGATGCACCGTAGGGGTCAGAGTGGATTTGGGAGTTCTAGGAGGAGATGAGAGAGCATTATCAAGAGTTATTCGAGACATAAGACTTCGAGGACGAAGTTTGAGACAAGTGGGGGAGAATTGTAAGGCATGGTTCCTGGTATGTATTTAAGATCATAAATTATTCACTTTTATAGAGAAACTCGACGAGTTGAAAGCCCCAAAATCGTCGAGTAGAGATTATCAAGACTGCGGGTTGAGAAACCTACTCGACGAGTTGGGAGGCCTCAACTCGACGAGTAGGCTGGCAGATGTGAAACCCTAATTTCCGGGGTTTGCACCCTATTTAAACGTCTTAAACCTTTCATGTTGGCCTCATTTCCAGCCTCCAAGTCCCAAACCCTAAATCTCGAAATCCTAATGTTATTGTGAGTGTTTTTGAGTTATTTCAAGTGATTTAGTGTGTGTTTTGAAGCTATTGGAAGAAGGAGAAGTTTAAGGACACAAGAAGGGGTTTATAGGTCCAGAACCCTTGTTTCATCCATGACATTTTGCTGGTATAAAGCTTGAACCTTGCTTTGTAGTTGATTAGATCTTCTATTAAGGTTATTTTGCTTGTTTTTGGTCCAAATGACTTGGTTCTTGGGATTTGGATGTCCCAAACAGACAATGCTTCAGATCTTGGGTCTTGAGAGGTTTTCATGGCATAAAGGTGCCAACTTTATGGCCATGGAAGTCCCATGCAAACCTTTGAACCATCATTTTGGCCTTTTAGAGCATCTAATTATCGTGCATGTAGAGAAAGCTGGGACTTTACGTGATCTTCTTCTCCCTAGAGTCCAGATCTATGACCTCATGGTCTATCTTTTAGTTTTTATGGTGTTTAGATTAAGACCTTGGCCTTTTTGGGTTAGGGTTTGAGCTTAATCCATTTAGGAAAGGTATTAATGGGTAAAGTTGGAAACTTTACCCTTCTAGAGGCATTTTCAGTCGAGATCTGAAGTTTAGGGTTCAGATATGAAGGATAATGGCTTAAAGAGTTAAGAAGGGCTAACAGACTAAGGAACTCGATGAGTTCAAGGATGGACTCGACTAGTTGAAGTGAAGTGTCCCGATTCTGTTGAAAGGAAGAACTCGGCGAGTTCAAGGATGGACTCGATGATTTGGATCGCGATTTCACGCTTCTGTGATTTATGGGAACTCGGTGAGTTGAAGGATAAACTCGACGAGTTGGGTCAACTCGGAGCGTTAACTTTGACTTTGACCATAGTTGACCCTAATGGGTTATGAGTATGAAATGGCAGCTAAGGGACTGTTTGGTTCAGGGATTGAGCAGAGTTGATTTCGGGGCAGAGACGTTTCAGCTATCATCCGACATTTAAGGTGAGTTTCCTCCTGGATTGAACGGGTCGAAGGCACCAATGTGGGCCCGTGTATCTTATGTGAGCTGATTAGTAGCTAAGTGTGGGCAGGTCCCGTATCTTAGCATTATTTGATTATGGATATGGAATAGATTGGTAGATTTGGTTATACTTGTTGTCTGTGTGATACCTGTATGTGTTTCTTAGTTAGCTGAGTCTGGGCGGGGCCCGAATCTCACTATTAGCTGAGTGTGGGTAAGGCTCGTATCTCCTAGTTAGCCGAGTGTGGGCGAGGCCCGTATCTCCTAGACAACTGAGTGTAGGCGGGGCCTGTATCTCATTAAGCGTGGGCGGGGCCCGTATTTGTGACAACCGTCAAATTTCGGTCAATTCAAAGTCAACAAGTCAAACCGGTCAACTCCAATAACCCTTGTATGCTAGGGTTTACGTTATGTAATCACTATACAATTCGCTATTTTGATGAGAAATCATCATTTGGAAAGTTCATGTGTTTGATTTTCCTTAGCCTTAACAAGTGCTAAACAACGAACCAAAGCGATAAAACACTATTGCACAATCATCGGGGTTGTGTACGACACTAAAACACGGTTTAATGGGGTTTACGAACCTTGCGTTGTGAAGCCGGACACTCAAATTAATCACAAACGAAACCTCTCTAAATCGTTTTCACTCTATCTCTTTCTATTTTAAATCTCTCCCAAATCTCTCCCAAATCTCTCTCAAAAGTTACTTTAACTTTTTGTAATCATTTGGGTCATCTCGACCCTTTACCGGGTCAAAAATCGCTTGAAACGGGGTAAAAACGAGTAAAATAGCTTTAAGGATCCGAAGTCCGGGGTCCGAAGTCCGAAGGGTCCGAAGTCCGAAGGTCCGAAGTCCGAAGTGTCCGAAGTCCGAAGTGTCCGAAGTCCGAAGGTCCGAAGTCCGAAGTGTCCGAAGTCCGAAGGTCCGAAGTCCGAAGTGTCCGAAGTCCGAGGTCCGAAGTCCGAAGTCCGAAGTCACAGGCCCTTTTTACCGGTTTTTCGACTACGACTTCGTTTTAACTCCGTTTTTCATTATTTTAACGTGGGATTTTCACCCAAAACTTTATTTTATAAACTAAGGCCCCAAAATATATAAATCTCCAGGGTTTTTATAAAATATATTAAAAGAATTGGTGATTGAACTAATTATTGAGGGAATATTTGCTTTTCCTTAATTTATGGCAAAAGCAACCCACTACCACCTCACTCTATGACCAGCCACTCTTTCCCACTACCCCTTGTCTCCTTAGTGGACCTTTACAGCCAATCTCCAGCTCTTCCCACGTTCTAAGAGCTGGAGGATTGATCCTCTCTCCTCATTCTCCATAAAAACTCTTTCATTCTACACTTAGCAACCAAGAACACTCTCCAAAATTCTCTCATCTTTTCTCTTAACTTCAAGAACTTCAAGGCTTTCTCCAGGGATTTCTTTCTTCAATTAGTAAGTATCTTCATCATTCACATAATTATTAAACTCCATTCTACTCAAATCATTGATATCTTACACAAGTTCCATCTTATTCGGTGTTAGATTTTCGAATCATCAAGACATCTTCTTAGTGTTCTTGAGTTGAACACTTCCTCTCTCTCACTTTCATCTACTGAAACCACATAAGGTGAGTTCATACCCATACATTTACATGTTTTTCTTAAGTTTTAAGGGGGGAATACAAGTAAAATCATCAAGAACACAATTAAACTTTTTCTAACAGATTGCATCAGAAAAGATGGACGTTAATCACGGACTGTTTTGGTCAACTTAAAAATTTTAGTTTTCAAAACTGTTTCAGGTGCAAGTAGTTCAAACTCTTAGCTTTAAAATGACTACTTGCACATCTCCAAATGATTTTTCTACAATTAATGGTGATTTTTACAAAACTGTCTGTCATTTCACAGGCAAACCCGGACCAGTCTATGATTATGAACATTTTCACCTCTGTTAGAGATCACTAAAAATCATGATAAAATTTACGAACAAACTAGACTCATATTCCAAACTCTCAAAATTTGCGGATTTGAATTTAGAGCTGTGATGATTTTTCTATAAATTTTCTAAGAACGGTAACAGAAACTGTTTTAAACGAAAAGTTGCTGTTAATTTCATTTCACCTTGTAACATGTTGAGCAAGGTGTATATCTTTATGTGACTATATGTTACTGCAATAAATGACATTTTATCTTAATATTTAGACACACATCAGTTTACAAATGGATTTGGTCATATAAAATATAAAGAATAACAAGTGATTATAATCAAAGTACAACCGATACATTCAAACATTTAATAAACTATTTTGAATATAGTTTGCATACATTACTACGTACTACCCTTGGTTGATAAACTATAATAGGTATAGTTTATGATACATTACATAACACATACATTTAAAAAGGGTACATTTATACAAAGGATAGTTTCATTAAGCAAGGTACGGCCATACGGTACCAAGTTTTCATAACACGTAATTCCGTTAATGACTTTGTGAGACATTTACTTCAAATTACCATTAAGTCCTGTATTGTAACCAGAGTCTCCGTGAGGGAGAGCGTGATACTTGTGTATAGATCTATATTGGGTTTGACAAACCCACACCTAAACTGCATGCAACAGTTAGACCGATAGGTCTGGGGTGACAAATGTCATAACATTTCCGACGCCTGAAGAACGTCGTTTTAGGCAACCTTGGTCATAGTATGGTTATAATAAACTCACATAAAGTATTAATAAACATTGGAATTTACGGGAACTTCATTAAAATTTAACGAGTTTATGTCGATTTAAACTTGCATTGTTTTACTATAAATATGACAAATTACTTGTACATTTCGGTCTTTGGGTTTTAAGACTACATTTACACATTAAGGAAAATATTGGATTTTCTAACACAAATACTACTTTTACAAACGAAAGGCTTTTAATAATACCAAACAAAAGCTTATGAACTCACCAACCTTTGTGTTGACACTTTTTCAAACAACTTGTATTCTCAGGAAGTCATTAAACAGGTAACCAAGTGCTTTTGAGGATGGGGCGCTAAGGCGTCTACTATTTCATATTTTGTCAACATATTGTAATTGATTCGTAAACATGTAATTCATACAATGATGTCACTTTTTCAATTATATATATGTTTGTTGTGTTTGCTTCAATTACTATTACAATTGTTGTTATGATACTATACATGAAGTCATCCACCCCCGGACGTTTCCGCCATCCTTGGTTTGGGGGTGTGACAGTATTTCATAGGGCGGGGCCCGTATCTCCTAGACAACTGAGTGTAGGCGGGGCCTGTATCTCATTAAGCGTGGGCGGGGCCCGTATTTGTGACAACCGTCAAATTTCGGTCAATTCAAAGTCAACAAGTCAAACCGGTCAACTCCAATAACCCTTGTATGCTAGGGTTTACGTTATGTAATCACTATACAATTCGCTATTTTGATGAGAAATCATCATTTGGAAAGTTCATGTGTTTGATTTTCCTTAGCCTTAACAAGTGCTAAACAACGAACCAAAGCGATAAAACACTATTGCACAATCATCGGGGTTGTGTACGACACTAAAACACGGTTTAATGGGGTTTACGAACCTTGCGTTGTGAAGCCGGACACTCAAATTAATCACAAACGAAACCTCTCTAAATCGTTTTCACTCTATCTCTTTCTATTTTAAATCTCTCCCAAATCTCTCCCAAATCTCTCTCAAAAGTTACTTTAACTTTTTGTAATCATTTGGGTCATCTCGACCCTTTACCGGGTCAAAAATCGCTTGAAACGGGGTAAAAACGAGTAAAATAGCTTTAAGGATCCGAAGTCCGGGGTCCGAAGTCCGAAGGGTCCGAAGTCCGAAGGTCCGAAGTCCGAAGTGTCCGAAGTCCGAAGTGTCCGAAGTCCGAAGGTCCGAAGTCCGAAGTGTCCGAAGTCCGAAGGTCCGAAGTCCGAAGTGTCCGAAGTCCGAGGTCCGAAGTCCGAAGTCCGAAGTCACAGGCCCTTTTTACCGGTTTTTCGACTACGACTTCGTTTTAACTCCGTTTTTCATTATTTTAACGTGGGATTTTCACCCAAAACTTTATTTTATAAACTAAGGCCCCAAAATATATAAATCTCCAGGGTTTTTATAAAATATATTAAAAGAATTGGTGATTGAACTAATTATTGAGGGAATATTTGCTTTTCCTTAATTTATGGCAAAAGCAACCCACTACCACCTCACTCTATGACCAGCCACTCTTTCCCACTACCCCTTGTCTCCTTAGTGGACCTTTACAGCCAATCTCCAGCTCTTCCCACGTTCTAAGAGCTGGAGGATTGATCCTCTCTCCTCATTCTCCATAAAAACTCTTTCATTCTACACTTAGCAACCAAGAACACTCTCCAAAATTCTCTCATCTTTTCTCTTAACTTCAAGAACTTCAAGGCTTTCTCCAGGGATTTCTTTCTTCAATTAGTAAGTATCTTCATCATTCACATAATTATTAAACTCCATTCTACTCAAATCATTGATATCTTACACAAGTTCCATCTTATTCGGTGTTAGATTTTCGAATCATCAAGACATCTTCTTAGTGTTCTTGAGTTGAACACTTCCTCTCTCTCACTTTCATCTACTGAAACCACATAAGGTGAGTTCATACCCATACATTTACATGTTTTTCTTAAGTTTTAAGGGGGGAATACAAGTAAAATCATCAAGAACACAATTAAACTTTTTCTAACAGATTGCATCAGAAAAGATGGACGTTAATCACGGACTGTTTTGGTCAACTTAAAAATTTTAGTTTTCAAAACTGTTTCAGGTGCAAGTAGTTCAAACTCTTAGCTTTAAAATGACTACTTGCACATCTCTAAATGATTTTTCTACAATTAATGGTGATTTTTACAAAACTGTCTGTCATTTCACAGGCAAACCCGGACCAGTCTATGATTATGAACATTTTCACCTCTGTTAGAGATCACTAAAAATCATGATAAAATTTACGAACAAACTAGACTCATATTCCAAACTCTCAAAATTTGCGGATTTGAATTTAGAGCTGTGATGATTTTTCTATAAATTTTCTAAGAACGGTAACAGAAACTGTTTTAAACGAAAAGTTGCTGTTAATTTCATTTCACCTTGTAACATGTTGAGCAAGGTGTATATCTTTATGTGACTATATGTTACTGCAATATATGACATTTTATCTTAATATTTAGACACACATCAGTTTACAAATGGATTTGGTCATATAAAATATAAAGAATAACAAGTGATTATAATCAAAGTACAACCGATACATTCAAACATTTAATAAACTATTTTGAATATAGTTTGCATACATTACTACGTACTACCCTTGGTTGATAAACTATAATAGGTATAGTTTATGATACATTACATAACACATACATTTAAAAAGGGTACATTTATACAAAGGATAGTTTCATTAAGCAAGGTACGGCCATACGGTACCAAGTTTTCATAACACGTAATTCCGTTAATGACTTTGTGAGACATTTACTTCAAATTACCATTAAGTCATGTATTGTAACCAGAGTCTCCGTGAGGGAGAGCGTGATACTTGTGTATAGATCTATATTGGGTTTGACAAACCCACACCTAAACTGCATGCAACAGTTAGACCGATAGGTCTGGGGTGACAAATGTCATAACATTTCTGACGCCTGAAGAACGTCGTTTTAGGCAACCTTGGTCATAGTATGGTTATAATAAACTCACATAAAGTATTAATAAACATTGGAATTTACGGGAACTTCATTAAAATTTAACGAGTTTATGTCGATTTAAACTTGCATTGTTTTACTATAAATATGACAAATTACTTGTACATTTCGGTCTTTGGGTTTTAAGACTACATTTACACATTAAGGAAAATATTGGATTTTCTAACACAAATACTACTTTTACAAACGAAAGGCTTTTAATAATACCAAACAAAAGCTTATGAACTCACCAACCTTTGTGTTGACACTTTTTCAAACAACTTGTATTCTCAGGAAGTCATTAAACAGGTAACCAAGTGCTTTTGAGGATAGGGCGCTAAGGCGTCTACTATTTCATATTTTGTCAACATATTGTAATTGATTCGTAAACATGTAATTCATACAATGATGTCACTTTTTCAATTATATATATGTTGGTTGTGTTTGCTTCAATTACTATTACAATTGTTGTTATGATACTATACATGAAGTCATCCACCCCCGGACGTTTCCGCCATCCTTGGTTTGGGGGTGTGACAGATTGGTATCAGAGCGCAGTTTATAGTGAATTAAGTATATCAAACCACATAAGATATACAAACTATAAACACAATTGGGACTAATAGTCTCTGATTTGTGCATTTTTCAAATAAATATACTTTTAGAAAATAAATGATTCTTTTTATTAAAAAGTATAAATACATGCATACATGCTCACATAGTGTCATAACTAGAAGAACATAAAATAAAAGAAGAGGAGTTGTACATTATGGGTATGCCTTGGTATATGTAAATCAAGTCTGGGAAGGATATAGCCTGATCAACTATATCTGTCCGGGAATTGACTTGCATATACCGGGGGATGGTCAGGATGGACAACAAATCTAACAAACTCGTCTTACCGCTAGTACGCCTCATTCACGAAGCCGGTCTATAAGGGGGGTATAAGGTTGTTGCCTATAAAATGGCAACTTAATGGGTGTCCACTCTCACCCACCGCTTCCTTGATCGGTGTAGGGTCGTTAGCCGAACGGGTAAGACAAGGACTTATAAATTCTCATTAAAAGTATGATGAATATTATGAAGTAACTAAATGCTTTAAGAACTCAAAACTAAACATTTACAAATACTATAGGAGTATTTTGTGTTACTATAATAAAAATATTTTTATACTTTCATTTTACCTCATAACCCAATGTATTGGGTCAATAGAAAGTATAAAATCGTATGTATCGTAAACATACCGGAAAACAACGTAATAATATACTGTATGTATAAAAGATTTCTCTCCCTATAAATACACTTTTACTAAAAGTACATTGGTTTACGACTTATGACAGAACCATGCCGCCAAGAAGAAGACTAAGACCTTCCAGCAACACAGCAACACCTCCTCCGCCGCCGCCTCCACAGTTTGATCCCGCGATGTTCCAGGCTGCAGTAACAGCAGCCGTAGCGGCCGCAATGTCACAAATAGGGACCAACGGAGCTGGTGGTTCGGGATCGGGAGCTACACACTCTAACCACGGAGACAGTACGTGGCGTGCAAAAGAGTGTTCATACAAGGACTTCACAAATGGCAAACCCGACAACTTCAATGGAAGCGGGGGAGTCATCACGTTGATGCAATGGTTTGAAAAGACCGAAGTAGTCTTTCAGGTGTGCTCCTGCCCCGAAGCGAGCAAAGTTAAGTTCGCAACCTTAACCTTCACTGGCCGGGCCCTTACTTGGTGGAACTGCCGGGTTAAGTCACTTACTCTCGAAGTGGCTAGCTCCATAACCTGGGCAGAACTAAAAACGTTGATGATGAAGGAGTACTGCCCGAGAGGTGAAATTCAAAAGCTGGAACAAGAACTCTGGAACCTCAGGATGACGGGCTCTGACCTTGAAACCTACACCACCCGATTCAATGAATTGGCTCTCCTCTGCCCAACAATGGTTACTCCGGAGGAGAAAAAGGTGGAGCGATACCTTTGGGGACTGTCTCTCCACGTGCAAAGTAGTGTCCTGGCTTCAAGGCCAACTACTTTTGACAGTGCCAGGGAGCTGGCACAACAACTTGTTGACCACCGAGCCGGTCATAATACTACAACCACCACCACTGATAAATCAAAAGGGGGAAACAACAAAAGGAAGTTCTGGAACGAAAAGAAGAGCCAACCAGCACAGGACCCCGCTAAGAAGCAACAAATTGTTGCTGTCCATGCTGCCACTAATGCTGCCACTACTGCTACCACTCCAGCACCACCGAAGCCATATGCGGGAAAACTACCTAAGTGCAACAAGTGCAACTTTCACCACAATGGTGCTTGTAGGGAGATGCACTGTAACAACTGCGACAGGAAGGGGCACACTGCTCGTTTCTGTAAAGCGCCGGCCCAACCAATCAACCAAGTCGCCAGTACGGGGGCAACCCGGACCTGCTACAACTGTGGAGACGCAGGTCACTTCAAAAGAGACTGCCCCAAAGCACAAGCCCCTAATGCTGGTGGAGTAGGAAGAGTCCTGGCAATAGGACATGGGGAAGCAGTCGAGGATCCCACGGTGGTTACCGGTACGTTTCTCCTCAATAACTCTTATGCATGCGTACTATTCGATAGTGGAGCGGAGAGGAGTTTCGTGAGCCACCAATATAAACATTTACTTGAACAAAATCCCCAATCACTAAAGGATACTTATGTAGTAGAAATGGCAAATGGGAAAGTAGAACGCACTAGCGATATATACTCAGAATGTACTCTCACTCTAGACAACCATACATTTAAAATTGACCTGATGCCAGTCACCATAAAAAGCTTCGACGTAATCATCGGGATGGATTGGTTAGTTCCTCACCGTGCCGACATTCTATGTTACGAAAGGGCCGTTCGCCTCAATCTACCAAATGACGAAACCCTTCTTATCTATGGTGACAAACCTAGTGCGAATTTACAAATCATCTCATGCATCAAAGCCCAAAAGTATCTCCGGAAGGAGTACCACGCCTTCTTAGCCCATGTAGTAGACAAGAAACAAGACGTGAAAGACATCAAAGACATCCCCGAAGTATGTAACTTCCCGGATGTGTTCCCAGAAGATCTTCCTGGTGTACCACTCGCACGACAAGTCGATTTCAGAATTGACTTAATACCCGGAGCTACCCCCGTAGCCAGAGCTCCATACCGCCTCGCACCATCAGAAATGCAGGAGTTGTCCAGTCAGTTGACCGAGCTTTTGAACAAAGGGTTCATCAGACCAAGCTTCTCACCTTGGGGAGCACCAGTCCTTTTTGTAAAGAAGAAGGACGGATCCTTTCGCATGTGCATCGACTATCGGGAACTAAACAAGCTCACCATCAAAAACCGATATCCTCTGCCCCGAATCGACGACCTTTTCGACCAACTCCAAGGAGCAAATTTCTTCTCAAAGATCGACCTAAGGTCAGGGTACCATCAGCTACGAGTTCAAGAAGAAGATATTCCCAAAACTGCATTCAGAACTCGCTATGGGCACTACGAGTTTGTGGTGATGTCCTTCGGTTTAACAAACGCACCTGCGGTATTCATGGACCTAATGAATAGAGTGTGTCGACCCTACCTAGACAAGTTTGTAATCGTATTCATCGACGATATCTTGATCTACTCGCGAAGCGAATAAGAGCATCGCCTACATCTACGCCAAGTGCTAGAGACGCTAAGAGCGGAGAAGCTTTATGCTAAGTTCTCTAAGTGTGAATTCTGGATTAGAGAAGTGGATTTCCTTGGACATGTGGTAAGTGAGAAAGACATACATGTGGACCCCTCCAAGATCAAGGCAATCGAGAATTGGTCAGCACCCAAGACGCCAACCGAAATTCGACAATTCCTTGGGCATGCTGGCTACTACCGAAGATTTATACAAAACTTCTCCAAGATTGCGAAACCACTCACCACCTTGACGCAGAAAGGTGTAATATTCAAGTGGGAAAATAAACAAGAAACTGCTTTCCAAACATTAAAACAAGCCCTATGCAGCGCACCGATCTTGTCTCTCCCAGAGGGAACCGAGGACTTCGTAGTGTACTGTGATGCTTCGAATCAAGGCCTCGGATGTGTGCTCATGCAGAGAGGGAAGGTTATCGCGTATGCATCAAGACAGCTTAAGACGCACGAGGTTAATTATACTACGCACGACCTGGAATTAGGAGCAGTGGTATTCGCTTTGAAGATCTGGAGACACTACCTCTACGGCACGAAATGCACTATCTTCACTGATCACAAAAGTCTTCAGCATATCCTCAATCAGAAAGAGCTCAACATGAGACAGAGGAGATGGGTGGAGTTGCTGAATGACTACGAGTGCGAAATTCGTTATCATCCGGGCAAGGCCAATGTAGTGGCCGATGCTCTAAGCAGGAAGGAGTACTCGGGCCGCCGAGTAAAATCCTTAACAATGACAATCCATTCCCACCTGACCATACAAATCAAGGAAGCTCAACTGGAAGCTTTGAAACCAGAAAAGGTGGCAGGAGAGACATTAAGGGGAATGGATAAAAACTTAGAAGTCAGGGATGATGGAGCACGTTATATCATGAACCGGATTTGGACACCGAAGTTCGGTGGACTCCGAGATGTCGTCATGAATGAAGCACACAAGACTCGATACTCCATCCATCCCGGGTCGGATAAGATGTATCTGGACCTCAAGAAATTATACTGGTGGCCGAACATGAAAGCTGAGATTGCTACCTATGTGAGCAAGTGCCTGACTTGCGCTAAGGTCAAAACCGAATACCAGAAACCATCCGGGCTATTACAACAGCCGGATATACCTGAGTGGAAGTGGGAACGAATAACAATGGACTTCATAACCAAGCTGCCTAAGACATCGGGCGGTCTTGACACAATATGGGTAATTGTAGACAGATTGACCAAATCAGCACACTTTCTACCAATAAAAGAAACCGACAAGATGGAGAAGATGACTAGAACGTACATCAGAGAGATTGTACGACTCCATGGTGTGCCGATATCCATTATCTCCGATAGAGATAGTAGATTTACCTCACGGTTTTGGCAGTCTCTACAAAAATCATTGGGAACTAGGCTTGACATGAGTACGGCCTACCACCCACAAACCGACGGACAGAGCGAACGAACCATTCAAACGTTGGAAGACATGTTAAGAGCTTGTGTGATAGACTTTGGTAAAGCATGGGATACCCATCTACCGCTTATCGAATTCTCCTATAATAACAGCTATCATACTAGCATCAAAGTCGCTCCATTCGAAGCTCTTTATGGTCGCAAATGCAGATCACCCCTGTGTTGGGCTGAGGTGGGGGATACACAGCTAGCTAGAGGGCAAGTCTCTGATAGCACCCTCACTGGCCCTGAAATCATAAGGGAAACCACAGAAAAGATCGTTCAAATTCGAGAGAGACTGAAAGCGTCTCGCGATCGGCAAAAGAGTTACGCAGACAAACGACGCAAACCCTTGGAATTCCAGGTGGGTGATCGAGTACTACTAAAACTTTCCCCTTGGAAAGGAATGATACGATTCGGCAAACGCGGGAAACTAAATCCAAGGTACATCGGGCCATTCGAAATCCTTGCTAGGATTGGGCCAGTAGCATACAAACTTCGATTACCTCAGGAACTCGACAAAGTACATCCCACGTTTCACGTGTCGAACCTAAAGAAGTGTTTGTCTGATGAGACACTCGTAATACCACTCGACGAAATCAAAGTTAACGAAAATCTCCACTTCGTGGAGGAACCAGTCGAAATCATGGATCGGGAAATCAAACGAACGAAACAAAGTCGTATTCCCATCGTGAAGGTACGTTGGAACGCTAAACGAGGACCCGAATTCACCTGGGAACGCGAGGATCAGATGAAACAAAAGTATCCACATCTCTTCCCAAACTCTTGAAATCCCAGTCAAAATGAAAATTTCGGGACGAAATTCCTTCTAACGGGGGGATGATGTGACAACCGTCAAATTTCGGTCAATTCAAAGTCAACAAGTCAAACCGGTCAACTCCAATAACCCTTGTATGCTAGGGTTTACGTTATGTAATCACTATACAATTCGCTATTTTGATGAGAAATCATCATTTAGAAAGTTCATGTGTTTGATTTTCCTTAGCCTTAACAAGTGCTAAACAACGAACCAAAGCGATAAAACACTATTGCACCATCATCGGGGTTGTGTACGACACTAAAACACGGTTTAATGGGGTTTACGAACCTTGCGTTGTGAAGCCGGACACTCAAATTAATCACAAACGAAACCTCTCTAAATCGTTTTCACTCTATCTCTTTCTATTTTAAATCTCTCCCAAATCTCTCCCAAATCTCTCTCAAAAGTTACTTTAACTTTTTGTAATTATTTGGGTCATCTCGACCCTTTACCGGGTCAAAAATCGCTTGAAACGGGGTAAAAACGAGTAAAATAGCTTTAAGGATCCGAAGTCCGGGGTCCGAAGTCCGAAGTGTCCGAAGTCCAAAGGTCCGAAGTCCGAAGTGTCCGAAGTCCGAAGTGTCCGAAGTCCGAAGGTCCGAAGTCCGAAGTGTCCGAAGTCCGAAGGTCCGAAGTCCGAAGTGTCCGAAGTCCGAGGTCCGAAGTCCGAAGTCCGAAGTCATAGGCCCTTTTTACCGGTTTTTCGACTACGACTTCGTTTTAACTCCGTTTTTCATTATTTTAACGTGGGATTTTCACCCAAAACTTTATTTTATAAACTAAGGCCCCAAAATATATAAATCTCCAGGGTTTTTATAAAATATATTAAAAGAATTGGTGATTGAACTAATTATTGAGGGAATATTTGCTTTTCCTTAATTTATGGCAAAAGCAACCCACTACCACCTCACTCTATGACCAGCCACTCTTTCCCACTACCCCTTGTCTCCTTAGTGGACCTTTACAGCCAATCTCCAGCTCTTCCCACGTTCTAAGAGCTGGAGGATTGATCCTCTCTCCTCATTCTCCATAAAAACTCTTTCATTCTACACTTAGCAACCAAGAACACTCTCCAAAATTCTCTCATCTTTTCTCTTAACTTCAAGAACTTCAAGGCTTTCTCCAGGGATTTCTTTCTTCAATTAGTAAGTATCTTCATCATTCACATAATTATTAAACTCCATTCTACTCAAATCATTGATATCTTACACAAGTTCCATCTTATTCGGTGTTAGATTTTCGAATCATCAAGACATCTTCTTAGTGTTCTTGAGTTGAACACTTCCTCTCTCTCACTTTCATCTACTGAAACCACATAAGGTGAGTTCATACCCATACATTTACATGTTTTTCTTAAGTTTTAAGGAGGGAATACAAGTAAAATCATCAAGAACACAATTAAACTTTTTCTAACAGATTGCATCAGAAAAGATGGACGTTAATCACAGACTGTTTTGGTCAACTTAAAAATTTTAGTTTTCAAAACTGTTTCAGGTGCAAGTAGTTCAAACTCTTAGCTTTAAAATGACTACTTGCACATCTCCAAATGATTTTTCTACAATTAATGGTGATTTTTACAAAACTGTCTGTCATTTCACAGGCAAACCCGGACCAGTCTGTGATTATGAACATTTTCACCTCTGTTAGAGATCACTAAAAATCATGATAAAATTTACGAACAAACTAGACTCATATTCCAAACTCTCAAAATTTGCGGATTTGAATTTAGAGCTGTGATGATTTTTCTATAAATTTTCTAAGAACGGTAACAGAAACTGTTTTAAACGAAAAGTTGCTGTTAATTTCATTTCACCTTGTAACATGTTGAGCAAGGTGTATATCTTTATGTGACTTTATGTTACTGCAATATATGACATTTTATCTTAATATTTAGACACACATCAGTTTACAAATGGATTTGGTCATATAAAATATAAAGAATAACAAGTGATTATAATCAAAGTACAACCGATACATTCAAACATTTAATAAACTATTTTGAATATAGTTTGCATACATTACTACGTACTACCCTTGGTTGATAAACTATAATAGGTATAGTTTATGATACATTACATAACACATACATTTAAAAAGGGTACATTTATACAAAGGATATTTTCATTAAGCAAGGTACGGCCATACGGTACCAAGTTTTCATAACACGTAATTCCGTTAATGACTTTGTGAGACATTTACTTCAAATTACCATTAAGTCCTGTATTGTAACCAGAGTCTCCGTGAGGGAGAGCGTGATACTTGTGTATAGATCTATATTGGGTTTGACAAACCCACACCTAAACTGCATGCAACAGTTAGATCGATAGGTCTGGGGTGACAAATGTCATAACATTTCCGACGCCTGAAGAACGTCGTTTTAGGCAACCTTGGTCATAGTATGGTTATAATAAACTCACATAAAGTATTAATAAACATTGGAATTTACGGGAACTTCATTAAAATTTAACGAGTTTATGTCGATTTAAACTTGCATTGTTTTACTATAAATATGACAAATTACTTGTACATTTCGGTCTTTGGGTTTTAAGACTACATTTACACATTAAGGAAAATATTGGATTTTCTAACACAAATACTACTTTTACAAACGAAAGGCTTTTAATAATACCAAACAAAAGCTTATGAACTCACCAACCTTTGTGTTGACACTTTTTCAAACAACTTGTATTCTCAGGAAGTCATTAAACAGGTAACCAAGTGCTTTTGAGGATGGGGCGCTAAGGCGTCTACTATTTCATATTTTGTCAACATATTGTAATTGATTCGTAAACATGTAATTCATACAATGATGTCACTTTTTCAATTATATATATGTTGGTTGTGTTTGCTTCAATTACTATTACAATTGTTGTTATGATACTATACATGAAGTCATCCACCCCCGGACGTTTCCGCCATCCTTGGTTTGGGGGTGTGACAGTATTTCATAGGGCGGGGCCCGTTTCGAGTGTGGGCGAGGCCTGTATCTCCTTGAGTGTGGGTGGGGCCCGTAACTTCTAGTTGCATGTTATCTGTATGGTATGTGGTAGTTTGGGGGGAAATTCACTAAGTTTTGTGCCTACAGTTTTCAGTTTTGGTTTCAGGTACTTCCGGTAGCAAAAGGAAGAGCTCGGGATGACTGCAATGCACACACCATGATGTTTTAGCCTGGGATGTTTACTCTGATATTTTATTATGGATACACTGATTGTGATGTGTGAATACTTTGACTTGTGAATCTTTTGATAAATCTGGTTTTATTTAATAATTAAAAATGAAATTTTTTGGTCATGAGTTTTGGGATGTCTCAAGAATTTTCACAAATCTTAATCGAAAAGAGATTTAGATAAAGTGTTTTCACTAATAATACCTTCTCATAAAAGAAGGTGTACAAAGCAAGTATTAGGTTACTGGGTTGTAATGACAAGAAAACCTATACATGATTATATATTACGTATAAATCTATTCTAGAAAAATCCCTACATATCAGGAACTGGATATATACAATATATTTAAAATATCTTATCACAAAGATAATAGATCTTCACACTGCGGTGAGAAGCTTTAGTCAGGGAATGAAATGTTGACAAACATATATCATCATGAAATTGGTTTGACACATCAGATTGTAAGGTTTGACCTAAGAACATTTTCTTTTGCAATTTTTTTAAGCCACATTAGGAGAAGGGTTAATTTCACAAACCCTAAGAGGGTTAGAAATCGTCCCCTATAGAGGGAGGAACAGGATTGGCGAATTTGTCAAGCCAAGGTGCAATGAATTATGAGATACATAGAGAATTATGTATAGCATTAGATCCTTTCGTTAGGTGTCTCCCATTTTGTGGCATCCACATTTTCACGGTCAGAAAATACCTTTTTATTTATGTTTATTTTAAAATAGAGTATTCTTTATATTGCGGAATTTTTCCTATAAAAGTATTTTCGAAGAAATGTTTTTATTGATTATTAAAAACTTAGGATGACATAACTGATACAAGATACATAAGTATAAACATGGTCACTACAGGCCTTACAACATCTTTTATGCTACGACCTATATTTGATCGAATCTCTCATTGGATCCAAACATCATTGTCTTGGTATTGCTTCCCGTGATACAAAGAAATTGAGTGGGTCGGGTTGGGAGATTTGGTGAGTACATAGGGTTTTCAACCCATAATATTATAATCTTTAATTATATATTTTTCAGCAAAGAAATAACCCATTTACCCATTCCCGTTATCCTCACTTCCTAATCCTTAAATAATTATGTAACATCCGGATTCCCAGGTATCTTATTTTAAGTATTTATATTGAATTTTAGAAAGGGACTCGGCGAGTAGGCGCTCAGACTCGCCGAGTGGGATCGCGCATTTCTGGTCTGATTTAGTGAAGGACTCGACGAGTCGATGAGTGGACTCGGCGAGTCCGCGCTGTTAAGTGAAACCCTAATTCTCGGGGCCTGTGCCCTATTTAAAGGCCTTTATAGCCTCCATTGCGGCCACTTTCCCCCTCAGAAACCCTAGAGAGAGAGAGAGAGCGTTTGTGGTGCTAGAGGAAGGCTAATTCACCATTTCTTGAGTGTTTTAGAAAAAGAGAAGTGGTTTCCAGCAAGAGGAGGTCAAGGGAGTTGTGGATCCAGAGTTTTCAAGTTCAGATCTACACTATTGAGGTATCAAATCGAACTTCCCTTCTGTTTTGGGTTAAGATCTAAAATTTAGGGTTTTCTATAAACCCTTTTAAGGCTTGGAAGGTTGAGGGTTTGGTCCCTTGCTGGGTTAGACCTCAGATCTGGACCCATAGAGGTCCAGAGAACCTTTCCCATTCTGCTTTAAGCTTGTTCATGGAGGATTAGAGACTAGGTTGCGATTTTTAGAGCTATTTCTCCATTTATGTCTTGATGTGGGTAGCATGCACGTAAAGGTTGCACCTTTACGTGACCTTTGAGCACTTGAAGGCCAGATCTATAGTTTAGAGAAGCAGATCTGACCTCAGAAGGTCATTTGAGAGTTGTTATGGGAGCAACTCGCCGAGTCCATAAGTGGACTCGACGAGTCGAGTCGGGGTTGCCCCGCGATTCGTGATAGGTGTAACCCGACGAGTGGAAGGATGACTCGACGAGCCAAGAGAGGCTGAAAGGATTCATAGGACCCGCATGAGCTCGCCGAGTCGCCCTTGTGCACTCGACGAGTCGGGTCAAAGTTTGAGCGTTGACTTTCGTTGACCTTAGGGTTCTGGTCAAGACTGATTCAAGAGAGTTCAGGGAAGGGTAGAATGACCTTCTACCCAATCTGTAAAGATGAGGCTATGAGAGAATATTGATCCGGGATGTTATTTGAATAATAGGAGGAGGCTAAGTCGGGACGTTGAGCACGAGAGTTTATCCGACTTCATTGAGGTGAGTCTTCTCACTATACTGTACCTGGAAGGGTACCTATGTGTGACCGGAAGGTCTTGTATGCTATGATGTATGTGCTATATGCGGTTATGTGATATGTGTGATCGGAAGGTCTTGTATGCTATGAGATGTATGTGCTATATGCGGTTACGTGATATGTATGTGTTATGTATGTTATGTATGGTAAGGACCGGAAGGTCAAGATGATATGGACCGGAAGGTCATGATGATATGGACTGGAAGGTCAAAGGGTTATGGACCAGAAGGTCGATACGGGTAGGACCGGAAGGTCTACCGGGATTCAGGACGGAAGTCCCCTGAGACACATGGATCGGAAGATCCTATAGAGTTATGGCCTGGAAAGGCGTATGTGTGGTATGTGGTATTTTGGGGAACTCACTAACCATGTATGCTTACAGTTGTTGCGTTATGTGTTTCAGGTACTAGCGAGGATCGCGGGAAGGCGCCGACATGATCCGTACACACTTATAGAGTTTATGTTATTAAGATTCTGGGGACATGTTTTGTTATGACACAGTGATACATTATGTTTTGTGATTTTCATGTGATTGAAAGTATGATTTAAAAATGAAAAATTGTTTTGAAAATTCACGTTGTTACAAGTTGGTATCAGAGCCTTGGTTTGAGGGATTCTGGTGCATCTTCGGATGGATCTGAACTCAAACTGAGGAATTGAGAAAGTTTTCATAAAATAAACAATTTTTTTAAAAGAGTAAAAGATTTTGAGAAAGGCAGAAGGAAGCAGTGTGTACGATCAGCCAGCGCATGAACGGTGATTTCCCAAGATACCCTTACATTATGTGTTATGAGATATGTTATGATATGATATGCATGCTAGAGTAGGCTAGGTATTCATATTAGGACTAGAGTGGCCTGATTTGTGATGCATTAGCCTAGGAAGGATTTTGCTGCTATGTGATGCTTGAGAGCGATTAGGTAGCATTGAGGAGCTGATGAGGGGTCTACTGAAGGGTAGCCTATGCCAGTGAGATATAGAGTACTTGTGATCTGGGATCCAAGGAGGAGGACTTAGGGTGAATACTGATGCGGTGTGGACGGTAGTATAGGGCCCGTACTACTGAAGACACCGGAGCAGTGCGCACTCTAAGTAAGAATCCTTTGGGTATTAAGGAACAAGTAGGGTTGAGTTATCGAGTGCGAGTATGCTCGACCGAGTCTCTGATATTTTTATATTGTATTTCAGAGACATCATGGTTGGGACACGTCACAGACCTTAGCCGAGTGGCATGAGTGACGAGGAGCTTCGTCAGATGATCCACGATGAGGTGGCAGCGGCGATTCGAGCTGAGATTTCGGAGATGTTTGGGTCTATCAAGACCACATTGATTGAGACTTTTGATGAGTGGTATGCGGCGGTGACTGAGGCTGTGGCTGCTGCAGCTGTGGCTGCTGCCAGACCTCAGGGAGGTGACTCGTTGTTGCTTCGAGAGTTCAGCAACACGAAGCCACCAGAGTTTGACGGGACGCAGGATCCGATCGCTGCGATGAGATGGATTTCTGATATCGAGGGATGCTTCTACACGTGTTCATGTCCGGAGCATCTGAGGGTACGGTTCGCGTTGAACCAGCTTCGTTTGGGAGCGAAGGATTGGTGGAAGTTCGTGACGGCGAGCTTCACTCTTGCAGAGATTTCAGCGGTGACCTGGGAGAGGTTCACCACCATGTTCAGAGACGAGTATGTTCCCCCGGTGGAGAGGGAACGGTTGGTTCAGGAGTTCTTGACCCTCAAGCATGGTACTGATTCGGTTACTGTGGTTACCAGGAAGTTTCATGAGAGGGCGATGTTCTGCCCTGAGCAGGTGTCTACTGAGCAGGCACGCATGAGCCGGTATTTGGGCGTTTTGAGGAGGGATATTCGGGAGTTCGTGTCGAACTCGACTTACCAGACATTTGCTGAGCTCCAGGCAAATGCCCGGAAGAGGGAGATTGAGTTCGAGACTCAGGCCAGGGACGAGGCCGAGTCTTAGAGGATGGATCGGCGGCCGGCACAGCCTCAGCCGGCAGCCAAGCGGGCAAAGTCCGCTGATACGAGATCTGGAGGCCAGAAGGGCCGCACTTGTGGGAAGTGCGGCAAGGGACATGATGGGGTCTGTCAATCGGGTGCTTGCTACAAATATGGCAAGGAGGGGCATATCACCAAGAATTGCCCCAAGGGATTTATGGTTTGCTTTCATTGCAACCAGACTGGCCATCGGAAGGCCGAGTGCCTGCAGCTACATTAGGTATCAGCACAGGGATCTGCACCTGCTGCTAGGGCTACCGAGATTCGGCCAGCGAAGGCCGAGGCACCGAGGGCTCGTGGGAGAGCTTTCCAGTTGACAGCGGAGGAGGTCCGTGCAGCGCCCGATGTTGTGGCTGGTATGTATTCTTTATTTATTTATGCTGAGATGAGATATTGTGCTTATATTATGATATGCGTAGGTACTTTTCTTGTGAGTTCTGTACCTGCCTTAGTGTTATTTGACTCGGGAGCGAGTCGATCATTTGTGTCGATAGCGTTTAGTCGACACATCAGTAGCCGACGAGAGGCGTTGAGACGACCTTTATGAGTTTCCATAGCTGACGAGCGAGCGGTGTATGCTACGGATGTGATTCGAGGATGTGTTCTCGAGATCTTCGGTGTTGAGTTCCCGATAGATCTGGTCCCGATAGCGATGGGGGACGTATGTGTCATAGTGGGCATGGATTGGTTGAGCCGATTTGGGGCTGTCATAGACTGCGAGCGACAGTTGGTGACGATACGAGACCCCAGTGGGGGAGTACTTACGGTGTACGGCGAGGGTACCCGATGTGGGTCAGCGTTTTGTTCGGCAGCCAGAGTGAGACAGTGTTTACAGCAGGGCTGTAGCGGGTTTGTGGCATATGTGATGGACTCACGAGTGGCCGCCGAGGGGCCAAGTTTGATGGATGACGTTCCGATAGTGCGTGACTTCCCGAATGTTTTTCCCGAGGAGTTGCCGGGTATGCCTCCCGAGAGGCAGGTAGAGTTCCGCATTGATTTGGTTCCGGGGGCAGCGCCTATCGCCAAGGCGCCTTATCGCCTTGTGCCGCCAGAGATGCAGGAGTTATCCTCGCAGCTCCAGGAGCTGCTGGGGAAGGGGTTTATTCGACCGAGTAGCTCGCCATGGGGAGCGCCGATCCTTTTTGTCAGGAAAAAGGATGGTTCACACCGGATGTGCATTGATTACCGGGAGTTGAACAAGTTGACGGTCAAGAACCGTTACCCATTACCGAGGATCGACGATTTGTTCGATCAGTTGCAGGGAGCGTCTTGGTTCTCCAAGATTGATCTGAGGTCTGGATATCATCAGATGAGAGTGCGTGATGAGGATATCCAGAAGACGGCGTTCAGGACTCGTTATGGGCATTACGAGTTCGTGGTGATGCCTTTTGGGCTCACCGATGCACCAGCAGCGTTCATGGATCTCATGAACAGGGTGTGTAGACCGATGTTGGATCGTTCGGTGATCGTGTTCATCGACGATATACTGGTGTATTCGAGATCTAGAGAGCAGCACGAGGAGCATCTGAGAGAGATTCTCGGGGTATTGAGGACGGAGAGGCTTTATGCCAAATTCTCCAAGTGCGAGTTCTGGTTACGGGAGGTCCAGTTCTTGGGGCATCTCGTCAACCAGGATGGGATTTTGGTCGATCCGGACAAGATTGAGGCAGTGATGAGTTGGGAGGTGCCGAGATCTCCCACCGAGATCAGGAGTTTTCTAGGATTGGTCGGCTACTATCGGAGATTTATCAGAGATTTCTCCAAGATCGTCGTGCCTCTCACCAGGTTGACCCGGAAGGGTGTTGCTTTTTCATGGGGTCCAGAGCAGCAGACCTCGTTTGATACACTTCGCCAGAAGTTATGCGAAGCCCCAGTGTTAGCCCTCCCGGAAGGGATGGAGGATTTTGTGGTGTATTGTGACGCATCGATATCGGGGTTGGGTGCAGTGCTTATGCAGAGGGGGCATGTGATAGCGTATGCATCGAGGCAGCTGAAGCCTCATGAGACGAGGTATCCCACCCACGATCTGGAGTTGGGGGCAGTGGTGTTCGCCCTCAAGATCTGGCGTCACTATTTGTATGGGGTTCGGTGTACCATATACACGGACCACAAGAGTTTGAAGTATCTAATGAATCAGCCCAACCTGAATATGCGCCAGAGGAGATGGTTGGATGTGGTAAAGGATTACGATTGTGAGATCCTGTACCACCCGGGCAAAGCTAATGTTGTAGCTGATGCGTTGAGTCGTAGGGCGGAGAGTGCCCCGATTCGAGACACTTGTATGCGATTGACAGTGATGACTCCGGTGTTGGACACCATTCGGGAGGCCCAGGCAGAGGCCGTGAGACCGGAGAACCGCAAGAGGGAGCGGGTGATTGGACAGGTACCTGAGTTTGTTACCGATAGTCGTGGGCTTATGACCTTTCAGGGTCGGATTTGGGTGTCGTATACAGGTGGGACGCGCACCATTCTGATGGAGGAGGCGCATAGATCGAGGTTTTCGATCCATCCTGGGGCCACCAAGATGTATTTGGACTTGAAGAAGGATTATTGGTGGCCCTGTACGAAAAGGGATGTCGCGTGGTTTGTCGAGAGGTGCTTGACCTGTCGCAAGGTTAAGGCCGAGCACCAGCGTCTGATGCGTTTTGAGCATTCTAACACTTCCTAAGTGTACATGCAACCCTAATAACCTTGGATCTATGTTTGTCTAATAATCATGGAAAGTTGAATTCCAAGGTTATATTCCTATCTAGCATACATGGGGAACATTTTTAACTTGAATGAAAGATAGAATAACTTACCTTGTTGTTGATTATGATCCTTGAAACCTTGTGAGCCTAGCACCCTAAGTGTGATGCCTCAAATGCTTCACACAACACCAAATGCAAAGGAGTAAACTTTGAGAGAATCTTACACTTGCAAAATCGACTCTAGCCCTCTTGTTTCTTAGTGTATCCTATTTTGGTGGAGAATGGGTTTCTTATATAGTGTTGACACATCTAGGGTTACACCATGTAAACCCTAATATGTCATGACTCTTCATTTCCATGACCCATGGGTTTGTAACTCCCATGGAGCATCCTATGGGTGGAACCCAACTTGATAATCCATGGAGCCTCTTAGCCCACTATATAAGATATGGAAGATTTACATAATCTACCCATATATTTAATTAGTTATCTTTTGATCACTTAATTAATTCTAAATTAATTCTTGATCAAACTAATTAAATAATATTATTAATATATTAGAACTTATAATATATTAATAAACCATAAGTGTTATTTCTCTCATTTTAGTTTATCCAATTGCATGGTGCCATGCAACCTAAATGGACCATGCCGGGTCGGGTCAAGTACATACCAGAAATAGTTATGGACTTAGACACCTTATCCAACAGTCTCCCACTTGGATAAGTCTAATAACTATAACTGCAATACTTCAGGAACCGATCGGCAATCGTAGCTCTTTCAAGGTCTCTCGGAACTGAGAAGATGATGATACGCCATTTAAGATAAGTGATCATATAATCCTCTGTTCTAGATATCAGCCGAACAAATACATGGAACAGTGTCTTACTTTATGTCCAGCAGTTTGTTTCCCGATTTCCGATTTGTTTGACAAAGAACTTAATTGAACACATCAACTTAGTTCTGACTGGGCCCGGTACATAGGTCAAAACAAAATCATCGAGGGGCCTAGATATCAGCTTCTAATCCAAGAAGAAACAAATAAACTTCTACTCATATGTTTGTTCTACCACTCATTGAATTATACACAAAAGCACATTTTATAACATCGAGTTACCAATGCGTTAACATACAATCAATGCATAACCAACTCATAAGTAACAAATCATATCTCTAGATTTGAAGACTTATATGATATTACCGTCTCACGATCACTCGAGATAAATTCCATGAAGTGATTCCAGTGAGCGTGGGTTGAGTCCAATGCTCAGAACTTATGAGCACTCATGAGTGTTGTAGCCATGTCCAACAACTTAGACCTCTGCAACCAATCATGACAGTCTTGATTCATACCTACTTCCGACATATGACCGACTGTGGAGGTTCGAATAATATGATATACCAAACATAATTATTCTGGAAGTCAAAACATGCAAAAGAAATATAGTAAACGATCGACAAGAGATAGCAACACTTTACTCATAAATAAAACACCTTTTATTCATCATCTAATGTCAATTACACTTTACAAATTTCAAGGTTATCTAACTACTAAATCTAATATTATCCTTCAGATCTATGCTCCGAGCATGCTGGAGATGCTTAACCCGAGTCAGTCCCTTCGTGAGGGGATCTGCTGGATTCTCATCCGATGATACCCTCTTTGCCACGAGGAGTCCTTCTTCTATTCGATGTCCGATGAAATGGTATTTTCTGTCGATGTGTCTGGATCTCCCGTGATCCCTTGGTTCCTTGGCTAAGGCAACTGCACTTTGACTGTCACAGAAAATTTCCATTGGCTCTTTAATAGCTGGTACAACTCCAAGGTCTCCAATGAAGTTCTTCAGCCATATCGCCTCCTTTGCTGCCTCGCTAGCTGCTATATACTCTGATTCGCAAGTTGAATCAGCCACTGTCTCTTGCTTGGAACTCTTCCAAGAAATTGCTCCTCCAATTAAGGTAAAGACCCAGCCTGACTGAGAACGGAAATTATCCCTATCAGTCTGAAAGCTAGCATCACTATACCCTACAACTCTCAAGTCTTCACTCCCACCGAGGGTAAGGACCCAGTCCTTAGTCCTCCGTAGGTACTTGAGGATATTCTTTACCGCAGTCCAGTGTGCCTTGCCAGGGTTCCCCTGATACCTGCTAACCATGCTCAAAGCAAAGGCTACATCAGGTCGAGTACACGTCATAGCATACATGATCGATCCTACAGCCGAAGCATAAGGTATTCGACTCATTTCTGCTATCTCAGCCTCAGTACTAGGGCTTTGTGTCTTACTCAATCTGGCATTACTCTGGATGGGTAACTCTCCTTTCTTGGAGTCCTGCATGCCGAATCTCTTCAACACCTTATCCAAGTAAGTACTCTGACTAAGTCCAATTAGTCTTTTACTCCGGTCTCTCAAGATCTTTATCCCTAGAGTATAGGCAGCTTCTCCTAGGTCCTTCATAGAGAAACACTTCCCAAGCCAGGACTTAACTTCCTGCAGAGTTGGGATGTCATTTCCTATGAGTAGTATGTCATCCACATACAATACCAAAAACTAACTATACTCCCACTAGCCTTGACATATACACAAGATTCATCTTCACTCCTAGAAAAGCCAAATTCCTTGACTTTCTCATCAAAGCAAAGATTCCATCTGCGAGGTGCTTGCTTTAACCCATAAATGGATTTCTCAAGCTTACACACTCTATTAGGGTACTCTGTGTTGACAAAACCCTCTGGCTGACTCATGTAAACATCCTCAGCCAACTTTCCATTAAGGAAAGCGGTTTTGACATCCATTTGCCATATTTCATAGTCATGAAATGCGGCTATGGCTAACAGAACCCTAATAGACTTAATCTTGGCCACTGGAGAAAAGGTCTCATCATAATCAACTCCCGGAGTTTGTGAGAAACCCTTTGCAACCAGTCGTACCTTATAAGTGTGTACATTACCATCCATGTCGGTCTTCTTCTTGAAGATCCATTTGCACCCTACAGTCTTACGACCTGGTACATTCTCAACCAAGTACCAAACTTGATTGTCATACATGGACTGTATCTCGCTGTCCATTGCCTCTTTCCACTTGGCTGACTCAGGGCCTGCCATGGCTTCCGCGTAACTGTTAGGTTCATCCAGACCTATCAGCGTCTCATCACTGATAAGTGTATCACCTTCCGCAGTAACATGGAATCCATAGTAATGCTCAGGTGCATTCCTAACCCTTGTGGAACGCCTCAGAGGTACAGACTTGTCAATTGGCTCAACAGAAGTTTCCTCCTCAAGTTGAGTGCTAGGGTTTGAAGTTTCTTCACCACTTGACACTTGAATTTCTTCAAGGTCAACTTGCCTCCCACTGTCTCCTTGGCTTATGAACTCTCTCTCTCTCGAAAGAACGCCCTCCTAGCTACAAAGACCACATTCTCACTAGGTCTGTAGAAGAGGTAACCAAAGGATTTCTGTGGGTAGCCGATGAAAATACACCTCTCACTTCGAGGTTTGAGCTTATCATGAGTCTCGCGTCTCACGAAAGCCTCGCAACCCCAAATCTTAATGTGGTCTAGTTTGGGTACTTTACCAGTCCACATCTCATGAGGAGTTTTGGCAAATTTCTTTGTGGGAACTAGATTAAGGATATGGGCGGCAGTCTCTAAGGCATACCCCCAAAATGAGATTGGTAGCGAAGCTCGACTCATCATGGAACGAACCATATCCAACAAGGTTCGATTACGCCTCTCAGCTACACCATTCAACTGCGGTGTCCTGGGAGGTGTCAATTGTGAGACAATCCCACATTCCCTAAGATAGTCGAGGAACTCTGAACTAAGATACTCACCACCTCGATCGGATCGAAGCATCTTAATGTTCCTGCCCAATTGATTCTCGACTTCCTGTTTAAACTCTTTAAACCTCTCAAAAGTCTCTGACTTATGCTTGATTAAGTAGACATATCCATATCTACTGTAATCATCAGTAAAAGTCAAATAATAACGATTAGCATCCCTTGTGGCATGTTTGAAGGGCCCACACACATCCGTGTGTATAAGATCCAACAAACCTTCATCCCTCTCACAAGAACCTGTGAAGGGTGACTTTGTCATTTTTCCAAGTAAGCATGATTCGCAACTATCATCTGACTTTAGGTCAAATGACTCCAATACTCCATTCTTTTGGAGTTGGCCTATGCGTTTCTTGCTTATATGTCCAAGACGACAATGCCATAATGATGCTTTATCCAAGTTATTATTATTAACATAATCAATACACAATACATTATTTCCTAAGTTATCAACCACAGATACAGTTTCATACACGCCATCACAAGGTAATGCTTTAAAATAAAGAACATTATTAAAGAAAGCATTAATCGAACCAACTTTATTATCAAATGAAAAGGTGAAACCTTGTTTATACAATGCATGAAAGGAAATAATGTTTCTTGCCATTTCTGGCGAATAACAACACTTATTCAAATCTAAACTAAACCCACTACTCAGCAATAAAGTATAAACTCCAATCTTGGTGACAGGTAAAGCTTTCCTATTCCCCATGATTAAGTTTATTCTTCCATGCTCCACATTCTCACTTCTTCTTAGTCCCTGCAAATCAGAACAGATATGAATACCACAACCGGTATCAAGGACCCAAGAGTTAGAATGGGGTGAGTTATTAGATAAGATAGTGTAAATACCTGCATGGTTGGGTTTAACTTTCCCATCCTTCACATCTTGCTGGTATTTTGGGCAGTTTCGCTTCCAATGTGACTTTTCATGGCAATAGAAGCATTCAGCCTCTTTTGGGTCAGAAGAAGGAGTGACGAAACCTTTCTTGGTTCCACTTGAAGAAGAGCCATCAAGGGTCCTAGCCTTGGTACCCTTCGAAGAGCTCTTCCTCTTCTTCCCACTACCTTTCCCGATTGATAAAACCGGGGCGGAGTTTGGAGTAGGAGTGTTAACAACCGACTTACCCTTAAGACCTGTTTCTGCGGTCTTGAGGAGTCCCTGAAGTTTGCTGAGTGTGACCTCTTCCTTATTCATGTGATATGTCATGCGGAATTGATCATAGCACGATGGTAAGGAGTGCAAAATGATATCTATTGCAAGCTCCTCAAGGAAGTTCACATTAAGCTTCAGCAACCGATCCACATACCTTTGCATTTTCTGCATGTGGCTCGTGACGGATTCCCCGTCCTTCATCATGGTTGTTATGATAGAGCATATGATTCAATACCTCTCTTGTCGTGCACTTTGATGGTATCTTTCCATCACATCATGGTGCATTTCAAAAGGGTAGAAGTCCTCATAGGACTTTTGGAGTTCTGCTGTCATGGTGGTCAACATGATGCATGCCACTTTTGTAGCATCCCTTTCATGTGCCCGGAAGTCAGCGATCTCCTGGGGAGTTGCAGTGGTCTCATCAATCTCCTTAAGCTCCTTGTCAAGGACATATTCTTTGTCCTCGTAGTGGGTAATCATCCTGATGTTTCTGATCCATTCATTGAAGTTGGATCCATCAAAAGTGACTTTCCCACACAAGTTCATAAGGGTAAAGGAGCCATTAGGATTAGAGCCAGAAGCAGCATTTTTTGAAGACATCGAAAGAAGAGAACAAGATTAGTTTAGATATTAAGAGAGCCCTTAATAAAACACCCAAATGTAATATTAAGGCTAGAATCCAATCACAATATATTATAACTTAGAAGAGGTATGCCGTAATCCAAGCTATAACATATTTGAAAGGTAGGTGAATGACGATTCACCAATTTCCACCATGAAAAACGAAATATAAATATTAGGTTTTTAATTGGTTCTTAGAAATTCCTAGATTCTTTTGAGATTCAATGAACTTTTCAAAGGCATGTTTCAATCTCGAGTGTGCCCTCCAAGTTTTGTGACTGGGATACCGAGGATCACAAAACGAGGTGTGAAGTAACCATGCAAATCACTTGGTACCCTCAAGGTTTATCACTCAATCGATGTGTCGGTAAACCACACACGCTCCACCGATGCTATGGTAAACCTTAAGTCACCCTTTACCTACCTTGTTAAGTCCAAGTTAGTGTACCGGTTAACCACACACGCTCCACCAACGACTTAAACAAAGTGTAAAGTGTAATTTCATGGATTAGCACCTTATTCACATTTTCCTAAAGTAACTAAGATTGGAAATTTAATAAAAGCATTTAGTTACTTTATAATATTCATCATACTTTTAATGAGAATTTATAAGTCCTTGTCTTACCCGTTCGGCTAACGACCCTCCACCGATCAAGGAAGCGGTGGGTGAGAGTGGACACCCATTAAGTTGCCATTTTATAGGCAACAACCTTATACCCCCCTTATAGACCGGCTTCGTGAATGAGGCGTACTAGCGGTAAGACGACTTGATGTTATACATATATATATATTAGTAACTTATAATATTATAAAGTATAAGGGTTGAATTTTAACTTTTAAAATTCTAAGGGTTGGAACTAAAGTTTTAATCAAGACTTTACATGTTCCAAAACTTGAGGGCAAGTTTTGTAAACTTCCAAAACTTTTCATTTCTTATAACTTATGAATTAATTGAGTAATAAAAATGAAGACTCTTCATTTTTATAACTCTTGTGTTCTTTTAATGACTTTAATAAAAGTGAGACTTTTGGTTTTCCATAACTTGAGGACAAGTTATGGACTCCATTAAAACACATTATGATCATGAATTAAACTACCATGAAGGTTACAAACAATTCCTATGATCATCTAATCTTCATAAGTTCAAGAACATGAATATGAACACTTTCAAGAATCAAAAATTACACTTAAAAAAACTTGTAATTTTAATAATTGCCATTGTAAATGGATTAGCATAAACATTACACCATCTAAAACAAGATTTAAAACATCAAAACAGTTTAGGGTAATGTTTATAGTCCATTTCCAGCAACAAATGTGCAAACTTTCATACGAGCAGAAAACAGAAAAACGATTTTTTTCAAGCTGTTTGCACACAAAAAAAAACAACAAGCAAACCTAGGCTCTGATACCACTGATGGGTTTTGAGCATTCTAACACTTCCTAAGTGTACATGCAACCCTAATAACCTTGGATCTATGTTTGTCTAATAATCATGGAAAGTTGAATTCCAAGGTTATATTCCTATCTAGCATACATGGGGAACATTTTTAACTTGAATGAAAGATAGAATAACTTACCTTGTTGTTGATTATGATCCTTGAAACCTTGTGAGCCTAGCACCCCAAGTGTGATGCCTCAAATGCTTCACACAACACCAAATGCAAAGGAGTAAACTTTGAGAGAATCTTACACTTGCAAAATCGGCTCTAGCCCTCTTGTTTCTTAGTGTATCCTATTTTGGTGGAGAATGGGTTTCTTATATAGTGTTGACACATCTAGGGTTACACCATGTAAACCCTAATGTGTCATGACTCTTCATTTCCATGATCCATGGGTTTGTAACTCCCATGGAGCATCCATGGAGCATCCTATGGGTGGAACCCAACTTGATAATCCATGGAGCCTCTTAGCCCACTATATAAGATATGGAAGATTTACATAATCTACCCATATATTTAATTAGTTATCTTTTGATCACTTAATTAATTCTAAATTAATTCTTGATCAAACTAATTAAATAATATTATTAATATATTAGAACTTATAATATATTAATAAACCATAAGTGTTATTTCTCTCATTTTAGTTTATCCAATTGCATGGTGCCATGCAACCCAAATGGACCATGCCGGGTCGGGTCAAGTACATACCAGAAATAGTTATGGACTTAGACACCTTATCCAAAAGCATCCGCATGGCAAGTTGCAGCCACTTGAGGTTCCCCAGTGGAAGTGGGAACAGATTTCCTTGGATTTCATCACCAAAGTGTCGAGGACCGCGAGGGGTGTCGATGCAGTTTGGGTGATCGTCGACCGACTGACGAAGAGCGCGCACTTTCTTGCTATCAGTGAGAGCTCTTCTGCTGAGAGGTTGGCAGAGTTGTATGTGAGGGAGGTGGTATCGCGTCATGGAGTACCGATCTCGATTGTGTCAGATCGAGATGTACGTTTCACTTCCAGGTTCTAGAAGAAGTTCCACGAGGAGTTGGGTACGAGGTTGCATTTCAGTACCGCCTACCACCCCCAGACGGACGGACAGAGTGAACGGACGATTCAGACACTCGAGGACATGCTTCGAGCATGTGTGTTGGACTTCTGAGGAAGTTGGGACACGTACTTACCGTTGGCTGAGTTTTCCTACAACAACAGCCACCATTCGAGTATTGGTATGCCTCCCTTCGAGTTGTTATATGGTAGGAGGTGTCGGACTCCCATTTGCTGGGGAGAGGTAGGACGGCGTGTGATGGGTAGCACTGAGATAGTGCTTCAAACGACAGAGCAGATACAGCAAGTTAGACAGAGGTTATTGACGGCTCAGAGTCGTCAGAAGAGTTATGCAGATAGGCGACGATCCGAGCTTGAGTTCCAAGTGGGAGACTTCGTACTCCTGAAAGTGTCTCCTTGGAAAGGAGTGATCCGATTCAGGAAGAGGGGCAAGCTGGGGCCCCGGTATATCGGGCCATTTAGGGTGACCGCGAGGGTGGGTAGGGTAGCTTATCGGTTGGAGCTACCTGAGGAGCTGAGGCAGATTCATGATACCTTTCACGTGTCTCAATTGAGGAAGTGTATAGCCGACGAATCGGCGGTGGTACCGCTGGAGGATATTCAGGTAGATGCGAGCCTGAATTATGCTGAGAGACCAATCGCGATCCGGGATCGGAAGATCAAGGTTCTGAGGAACAAGGAAGTGTCCCTGGTGCAGGTCCAGTGGCAACATCGGAAAGGGTCCGAGCTGACCTAGAAGCCGGAGTTGGAGATGCGGGAGCAGCATCCAGAGTTGTTTGCCGAGCAGGACTTCGAGGGCGAAGTCTGATTCTAGTGGGGGAGAATTGTAACATCTGGATTCCCAGGTATCTTCTTTTAAGTATTTATATTGAATTTTAGAAAGGGACTCGGCGAGTAGGCGCTCAGACTCGCCGAGTAGGATCGCGCATTTCTGGTCTGATTTAGTGAAGGACTCGACGAGTCGATGAGTGGACTCGGCGAGTCCGCGCTGTTAAGTGAAACCCTAATTCTTGGGGCCTGTGCCCTATTTAAAGGCCTTTATAGCCTCCATTGCGGCCACTTTCCCCCGGAGAAACCCTAGAGAGAGAGAGAGAGAGAGCGTTTGTGGTGCTAGAGGAAGGCTAATTCACCATTTCTTGAGAGTTTTAGAAAAAGAGAAGTGGTTTCCAGCAAGAGGAGGTCAAGGGAGCTGTGGATCCAGAGTTTTCAAGTTCAGATCTACACTATTGAGGTATCAAATCGAACTTCCCTTCTGTTTTGGGTTAAGATCTATGATTTAGGGTTTTCTATAAACCCTTTTAAGGCTTGGAAGGTTGAGGTTTTGGTCCCTTGCTGGGTTAGACCTCAGATCTGAACCCATAGAGGTCCAGAGAACCTTTCCCATTCTGCTTTAAGCTTGTTCATTGAGGATTGGAGACTAGGTTGCGATTTTTAGAGCTATTTCTCCATTTATGTCTTGATATGGGTTGCATGCACGTAAAGGTTGCACCTTTACGTGACCTTTGAGCACTTGAAGGCCAGATCTATAGTTTAGAGAAGCAGATCTGACCTCAGAAGGTCATTTGAGAGTTGTTATGGGAGCAACTCGCCGAGTCTATAAGTGGACTCGACGAGTCGAGTCGGGGTTGCCCCGCGATTCGTGATAGGTGTAACCCGATGAGTGGAAGGATGACTCGACGAGCCAAGAGAGGCTGAAGGGATTCATAGGACCCGCATGAACTCGCCGAGTCGCCCTTGTGCACTCGACGAGTTGGGTCAAAGTTTGACCGTTGACTTTCGTTGACCTTAGGGTTCTGGTCAAGACTGATTCAAGAGAGTTCAGGGAAGGGTAGAATGGCCTTCTACCCAATCTGTAAAGATGAGGCTATGAGAGAATATTGATCGGGGATGTTAGTTGAATAATAGGAGGAGGCTAAGTCGGGACGTTGAGCACGAGAGTTTATCCGACTTCATTGAGGTGAGTCTTCTCACTATACTGTACCTGGAAGGGTACCTATGTGTGACCGGAAGGTCTTGTATGCTATGATGTATGTGCTATATGCGGTTATGTGATATGTGTGACCGGAAGGTCTTGTATGCTATGAGATGTATGTGCTATATGCGGTTACGTGATATGTATCTGTTATGTATGTTATGTATGGTAAGGACTGGAAGGTCAAGATGATATGGACCGGAAGGTCACGATGATATGGACTGGAAGGTCAAAGGGTTATGGACCGGAAGGTCGATACGGGTAGGACCGGAAGGTCTACCGGGATTCGGGACGGAATTCCCCTGAGACACATGGATCGGAAGATCCTATAGAGTTATGGCCTGGAAAGGCGTATGTGTGGTATGTGGTATTTTGGGGAACTCACTAAGCATTTATGCTTACAATTGTTGCGTTATGTGTTTCAGGTACTAGCGAGGATCGCGGGAAGGCGCCGACATGATCCGTACACACTTATAGAGTTTATGTTATTAAGATTCTGGGGACATGTTTTGTTATGACATAGTGATACATTATGTTTTGTGATTTTCATGTGATTGAAAGTATGATTTAAAAATGAAAAATTGTTTTGAAAATTCATGTTGTTACAAATTATCTCGAGGAATCTCTCCTAAAGGATCTTTTATCATCATTGGTCATCATCTATTCTTCCTTAAACATCTAGGCATAATAGTATAATAGTACTTTGGGTACAACACAATAGTACAATAGTACTTTGGGTAAACTCAGCAGTACGATAATACTTTAGGTAAGCACAACAATACAATAGTACTTTGCTCAGAGCACAGCAGCTCACAACTTATTATTTCGCATAACCTATTACTGACTAATATTTTCCTAGTTGACTAGGCACAACAGTACAATAATACTTCGGATGAGCACAACAATACGATAGTATTTCAGGTAAGCACAATAATACAATAGTACTTTGGTCACAACACAACAGGTCACAACTTACTATTTTGCACAACCCCTTACTAACCTATCACAACCTACCATTTATTATTTCACACATCCCTCCTATCACATCTTCTCATATATTATTTCACACAACACTTCATTACCCAAGCATATATTAAGTATGAGTAATATACAACTTAATCAAGTAATAGTCATATCATGTTACATAGATATATTAAGCACGACTAAACAACACACATATCATATAAGCAATTAGAATACTTGTATCTATGTGTAAGTTGAAAGTAAATATGCACTCATCTGTTAAAAGTGGATGACTAGTGATTTGGGCAGTGCTCTACTTACACTTACGCTTTTCTTTTGATGTGACCTAAATATGATTAATACTAGGTCTTAATCTTATATGTCTTATGACTAATGATCGTCTAGATTCCTCAATAATCCTAATGTCTACATCAAGATCTATCAAGTAAGAAGAAATCAGGTAAGATCATATCGAAGGTAGGGTCCGTTTGGTATACAGAGGATACTGTTTGGAAATCTCACTTTAAACACCTCACTAAATCTATCCTAGACATCACCCCTCATAAGTAGATCAATCAATAATATAACATAGAATTACTGATAAATCTTATTTATAGATTCATAATAACAATTATGAATATAAATATAAGTTACACTTGAATTAAGATAAGTGGAACTTAACTTACAGAGATTTTCTAACGAAAAGTCGGAAATTGCATTGGTAGAACTCCGATTCGAGAGCTCCTTACTTTTCAGGTCCTAGTGCCCTAGAGCTTCGCTAAAGCACCCTAACTACTAAGAATTTTTGGACTTATATCCCATTGAATCGTAGAGAGAAAGATTTGGAAGTGTGAGTAACAATGAGGGTCTGCTTGCTATTTATAGGCGAATTTTGCATATGCGCGTCGAGCCTTTTAAGGTGTATGTCGCGCGCTTAAGGCGAAGTCTCTCTTCTGCCCTGCTACCACGTGTCGTAATTATGGTGGTCCACGTCCCACCTTCTAGGACTCCCCCACACGCTATGAGATTTAATTATTTTCTAAAAATCATATCTTTCTCATACGAGCTCCGCTTTCGGCGTTCTTTATATCCACGCGTAGCTATCAACGAGATCCACAACTTTCATTTAGACTCCATCAGCTAGTTCTCACTTTATTTTTAAAGCCATATTTTTAACAGGCTTAGAACATTAAAGTCTATATAAAAATAATAACTCTATCATACGATATCCGTTCTCGACGGTCTTTATATCGACGGATAGGTATTAACGAGATCTTCAACTCTCATTTAGATTTTTTTCCGTAACAATCAACCATTCTCAATTTTGATTTCTAGGTCGCACACTGTTATACTGAAACTTTGAAAAATCATAACTTCCTTCTATGAAGTCAGATTTGGACGTTTTCCATATGCACGAGTTCGCTTTTACGATTACTACGATTTTTGTTTAGATTATTTATCCTAAATAATATTCTATCAAAAACATCTATCTATCACCGTTCCGAATAATATCTATCCCTATCTTGTGGGCATTACACATTCCATGTGGGATAGAGGAACATTCGAATTTCACCTCCATCCCATGTGGGATGGAGTGAATTTTCACCCAACCCTAATTCCTTGAGGGTTCTCGAAAATTCCAGCTAACTAACTAATAATTAATTCATATTCAACCATTTTATTTTATTAAAACTATTAATTAATTCTCAATATAATTTCCAAATAATTTCTAATTAATTATTAAACCATAATAATTAATAAACTAATTTCTCGTTTATATATTCTACTCAATTTAGATCATGAGGACAACCCAAAAGGACCATATTTTTATTAGAAATATTACCAATAGTTAATGACGTTGGACACTCTTTCCAACACAAAATGAAATCAATAGTCTGAATAAGACCAAACAACGTGTCTTACTACATTAATACCTCTTAATACATTATAGACTCGATGATTTATATCATTCAATGCTTCATAATATTGGTTTATCTCACTATAAAACATCGCTAATCCAAATTAACCATTATATTCAAATGATGAGGTACATCCATCATGTATGCTTCCAAATCACTTAACAAATTAAATATAAGAAAATACATTGAGTTACAATTATCATAGAACTCAAGCATCATCATAAATTGAACCCAAAACTCCATTAAACTTATTCAAGAGTTTGGAATTCTCAACTTGATCAATATATGCAAAAACCAATCTATGATGGATTCACTAGTTAGGAAGAAGTTTAGAAAGCTTGAAACAAAGTGGAATCTAACATCAAATTCATGAAATAGTCTTCAAATTTGGAATCCATGATACTTAGGGTTTTGAAGCTCCAAAATAAAATTTTAGAATCAAATTAGGGAATACCAATGGAGATTGTCAATTTGAATGATATGTACTACATGGTTGTAATTCTAGAACTCGTTTTTAAATCAAAACTATCATAAGATTATGAAGTTTGGTCACTTAACAACTTCAACCCTTAACTTTATCATTTTTATTTTTTTTATCACAACTAGGCTCTATTAAACTACCAACTTCAAACTTTTCCATTTTGACCTTACTTAACCAATCTAGAATACTTTTGGTCCCTAGACCAAGTCAAAGCAATGACAAATCAAGTTTTATGAATTTAAAACTTATAACCCCTCTCTCTTAAATATCAATTTTAAACAAAACTTAACTTCTTAATAAACTTGAAACCCTTTGATTTTTTATCAGTTATTTATTTAATAACTTGCTTTAAAATTTTAATTTTCCCCAAAATTTAGATATTACAGTCATCCCCAGGATGATTTTGTCATCAAAATAGTAGGCTCCATGAATATGTGTGGGTATAGTCTCTTCATATCCTCTTTTATTTCCCATGTTAGATCAGCTCCCGTTGAATGCTTCTATTTGATGAGTATGAGATCAATCATTTTTCTTCTTAATTTCTTGGTTTTCGATCAACAATACTCTCAGGTTATTGGATTAATCTTATATTTTCATCAAGTCGAATCTCACTTAATAATACCATATTTACATTATCCTTGAACCACTTCCTTAAGTAACACGTATATAACACGTTATGGATCCCTTAAATTTTGGGTGGTAAATCTAACCTATATGGTTACTTCCCAATTCTCTCCAAAACATGTAATATTCTGAAGCAACTTGGATGTAATTTCCATCTATTCCTAAAACAAAACATTCCTCTCAAAGGCTATACTTTTAAGAGCACTTGATTACCCACTTCAAATATCATGAGTCGATTCTTTAAATTTTCATAACTCTTTTGAGGATTTTGATCATCCAATATCCTTTCTCTTATAAAACCTACTTTCTTAGCTTTTTTATGAATTAAATTCAGCCACATAAAGACCCCCCCCCCTTTGTAATTAACCACCATGATGGTGATCGACACTTCCTTCTTTACAAGGCTTCACACGGTGCCATTTTGATAGAAGAATGATCATTATTATTGTCCGAGAACTCAATCAAAGGAAAATGTTGTGATGCCTGCAAATTCAGGATTAGACATTTAAGATATAGTTAATAATCTTAGCTAAAGATATAGCGGTCGTAATGACTATCTCGTGGATATAAGGAGCGCTTAAATCCGACTTCATATGAAGAATTTATGCTTCTTCGAAGTCTTGCTATCAATCCGACACATCTACATGTGTCATAAAAAGTTGAATCGAAGATAGGTTGCTTATAGCCAAAGTAATCTAAACGATAGGCGTAGTAATCATTAAAGCGAGAGTGTGCATATAGAGAACGCCCAAATCTGACTTCATATGAGGAAGTTATGATTTTTAAAAGTTTCAGCGCAGCAGTGTCAACGAAGAAACAAAAATTAAAATCGGTTGATTGTTAGGAAAAATAATCTAAACGAGAGTTTAAGATCTCGTAAATACAATTTCGTCGATATAATGACAGTTGATGAGGTAATTTGTATGAAAGAGTTAGCCGACAGAGTCTAAATAAAATTTTTAGTACTCGTTGGTATCTACGCGTGGATATAAAGAACGTCAAAAATAAAGCTCGTATGAGAAAGATACGACTTTTAGAAGAAAAATAAATATTCACGCGTGCGGAAGGGGGGCAACGCGCATACCTTCTGGAAGGGGGGTGCGGACCATTATGCACGTGACACATGGAAAGTGGCGAGAGGAGCAACGTCGACCATGAGACACGGAACGCCTCTTGTCTGGGCGCGGCGTGCCTCCCAATTCACTATATATACCAGCTCATTTGCCCTCATATCTCTCACCCTTCAAGTCTCTTTCTCTATGAGACGTTTTTCCACCATTGAGTCCGACTTTTTCTGGATATTCTGAACATTTTATCTAGGCTCAGATATAGCTAGGAGGCCGAAGAAGAAGAGCTTTCTCTAAAATTGTTGTAAGTTAAGCTTCACTTACAATACTTCAAGTGTAACTTATATTTCTATTCATAGTCATTATTATGATTCTATAAATAAGATTTATCAGTGATTCAAAGTCAAAATATTGGTTGATCTAGTTACGGGAATGATGTTTAGGCTAGATTTTGTGAGGTGTTTATAATGGGATTTCCAAACAGTATACTTTGTATACCAAACAGACCCTACCTTCGATATGGTCTTACCTAGTTATTACTTACGTGATAAATTTTGATGTAGACATTGGATTAATGAGGAATCTAGACTATCGTTATTATAGTCACGAGAAATATAAGACTAAGATATAGTGATATTCGTACGTAGTTCATATCAAAGGAAAAACTAAGGCGTTAGGTGAAGCGTTGCGTAAATCACAAGTTATCCTTTAGCAAGTGAATACATAGTTACTTTCATCTTACATATAAATATGAAGTATTTAACCACTTAGATGCTATGTGTACCTATTATCTGTATTTACATTACTTATGATTAATATGGATTACTTGGTTAAATTATACATTGATAAAGTATTAATTTATTTATTTTATCATACCTAAAGCATATAGGGTAGAGAAGGGTTATGGAAAGTAAAATATGATGTGAGGTTGTAGTAGGATGTAGAGGACGACCACGGACTATACTAGACAACTCTAGCGAAACACGGACATGCTTTCAACCACCTGTAGGTGATTATAAGTCATAAATAGACAGGTTTACAAGTTGTAGGTGTTAAACAACCATACATGGGCAGATCTTCGACATGTAAATGTTAGACGAACCATACACGGGTAGGTCTTCAACCTGTAGGTGATAGATAAACCACACGTGGGCAGGTCTACGACTTGTAAATGTTAATGCACTATGTACTCATGCAGGTACTTTATTTACTCCATTGTTTCCTTATTGACATATATTGCTAAGGAATCCCCAAAGCGCTATTGTCTACTCAGTGATCCTCTAGGATAGGTCCTATGAGGTAATCATATTAGGATCAGAGAGTGGGAATAACTAGAATGGTTAATTGAGTTATTTGTTTGATGCAGAATATATAATTAAAACAAATTAATTATAATATTATGGGTTGAAAACCCTATGTGCTCACCAGGCTCCCAAGCCTGGCCCATTTAGTTTCTTTGTATCATAGGTAACGGTACAAAGGTTCCATTATATATTGATTTTTGAATCTGCTAAGAGTTTTAAGGAGATTTAGGTCATTAAATAATTTGTTGTAGGGCGTGTAAAGACTAGTTTATGCTTATGTTTCTGTATCGATTATGACATCCCAAGCTTTTGAATATTAATGAAAAACGTTTCTTCGGAAATGATTTTGATATTGATATGATTTCACATTAATAATGTTTTGGGAAATTTCCGAACTAATAAAAGAATACTCTGTTTTAAATAAGCATAAAGAAAAAGTTTTTAATTGGCCGTAAAATTGGTGATGTCACAGTTGGTATCAGGGCATTAGTTTAAGCGAACTATGAATTTTGAGGATTTCAAGACTTAAACTTAGAATGTTAAGAGATGATCGTGAGGTGTGTGTCTATATTGTTTTAGGTTGTATACCTGAATTGACACATGCACTAGAATACTTTAGGGTATGTGCTTTAATTGCTTATATGTGCTAATTTGTTTATATTATAACATGGTTTAGGTTGCCTACCTAGATTCCTATTTGAAAATGAATTAAGGTCTGTCGCCGACCTTTATTTGGAAACTTTATGTGTTCAGGATTCTAAACATATAAAATAATGTATTATAACTAACATATAACTTTTCAGAGTGATAAGGAAGATTATGCGTCTAAACATTACTAAAACCTTCTCTATCCAAATATACCCGAGATTCTGGTACACTGAACGACTATTTTAGTGCACATAACATGATGGTGAGAACACGTAGTGGACTAGGAAATGATAACATAAATCAACAACCTGAAACTCGACATGTGATCGAGTGTGCACCAGAAGTCGTGCTAACAGCTGAACCAATCACGATGGTAGGAGTTCAAGCTATGATTCAGGCGATGTTAGCTGAGCAAGTGGAGGAGATGAAAAAAATACTCTAAGGGAATATGAGAGAAGTAAGTGCACGGATTGTTGAACCAGATTTGAATGAAGGTCAGTCTGAAAAGGGAAGCTATAGTAGGACCGTAGACCAAGCTGAACCGCGAAGGATTAGAAGGAACAACCTTGATAAAGGGATCAAAAAAGATGGATGAAAGTACAAGGACTTCAAGGCTTCCAAACCACCAAGTCTTTCTTATAGCCCAACACTAGTGGAAGTTCTGGACTGGAGGACTGGATCTATGAGATGGAGATGGTGTTTTACAGCTGTGACTGTAGTGACCGAAAGAAGACCATCTTAGCACTCAGAAAACTGAAGAGTGACGTGTTGAGCTGGTTGAAGTTGTTGGCTGATTCCATGATAAAAGGAGAAGCAAGGAAGATGTAATGGGAGAAATTCCTTGAGAAATTTAAAATGCAATACTACTAAGAAATGGACCTCTTGGAAGTAAACAATGAATTGCAAAATCTAAAGAAAGGAAAGATAAGTGTCAGCAAGTATGCTGCAGCTTTTACCGAGAAGATGAAGCTAGTCCCTAACTTGGTTCCTAATGAACTTTCCAGAGTAAATAAGTTTTCTATGGGACTACCAACAGATTTTGCTCCAACGATGAAGTTAGCAATCACTCTAAAAGCAACCATCTAGGCTGCTAGGAATGTGGAGACCTAGATAAGGTAGAAGGGTCTAAAAAGAGCTAAAAGTGGAGAGAAGAGGAAGTTTGAAGGATCTTCAAGGTCCGATAAGAATATTAGGTTCTTGAAGACTAACCCCAACGAAAAAAGGTTTGGGGATAACAATGAGGCGACATGGTGTGAGAATGGCAAGAAGAAACACTGTGGGAGATGCAGCAATAAGATAACTTGCTTCAATTGTGAAAAGATTGGTCACTATGCTAGAAACCACACCCAAAGCGTATGTTACATGTGTGGAGAAGCAGGGAATCTCAGGAGTGACGACCCAATGAAAAATAGAGCTGCAAAGACGAATGTGCCACCAAAACCAAAGGCACGGGCATTTCAGATGGCCTTAGAGGCAGTAAAGGATGAAGTAGATTAAGAAAAAGAAGCTGCTTATCCGGTGTTCAAGATATAAAGTGGTCTTATAGATAGTATTATATTATATATCCTGATGTAAGAGACATGGAGTATGGTGAAATTTTGATTATTATTTTAATCATTTTCAGAAGTTATACAATCCATATGTTGAATCATGAAAAGTGACCCTCTTAAACTTCAGCTACCGCAGCCTACAAGCACCCGCAGTCAAGCTCCCTTATCAGCAACAGCATCCGAAGTCATCTAGCCAACTGCAGTCATTCTTAATTTAGTTAGTTTATTTGTCTTTCTGTAATACTCTCTATTGTCCAATATGCCTTGCATGGCTACTCTTAGAGAGTGAATGTAACTTTTTGAGACTCTATAAATAGAGCTCATTCTCACTTATTCAAATGATCTGAATACACATCTCTGAAGTTATCTTTTCTATCTCTCTATCTACGCATCACTTATTACTCTCAAATCTTACTAGAATATAACTGATTACAATCTCTCTTCGGAGCAAGTCTCTTGTGACTTAATCACTAAGTTTGATCTCACTCATTAACTTGGCTTGAATGCATTCCTCGTTATGAATCAACTTATGTGTATTCTTGATATAACAATTGTTGTCATTTCCTTTTCTTTACATTTCCGCAACTAACTCTCTAACTATCTAACTCTAATTTATTAATATTATTGTTGAGCTTTTAGATCCTTCGAGATTAACTATTCCGCAATATACTTGTTCTAACATTTGTTCAAGTGTGTCTCAAAATTTTTCTCTCAACAATTGGTATCAGAGCCATAGTGGTTGCTTTTTGAAAACGGAACTCTGATTTTCAAAGGGTCTTCTATACCACTGAAGCTCATTTCTTAAAAAAAATTTAAAAATAAAAAACAAGGAAATATGGCACAATCGTTATCTCTGAATGTTTCCAACAGTGTTGGTGGTTCTAATCGAGCACCAATACTTTTAGCAAATGAATATCATCATTGGTCTCAAAGAATGGAAAGATACTTAAGGAGACTTGGTAGAGATGTATGGCGATCCGTAGAAGAAGGACCACATGTCCTAGTTCTTACACTAGTCCAAACTGACGGCGCTACAACTAGACTAGGAGTAGGTCAACCAGTCATGAACCGTCCCACCAAGGATGATCTCGATAAAATGGAAAATGATGTTGTTGGTTTTTATGAAATCTCTTGTGGAGTTGCTCCTGACAACTTCGATATTATCATAAATTGCAAATCAGCAAAAGAGATCTGGGAAGTTCTCAAGAATTTGTACGAAGGCTCAGAACAAGCACAAGACAAGAAGCTTACAACCGCACTCAATGAGTTCAACAACTTCAAAGCTCATACTGGCGAAAGTCTGGAAGACTCCTTCAAAAGATTCAACCTGATAGTCACCAAGTTATCCAATGCGGGCACCATCCGCAGTAACCATGAAACAAATCTTTAGTTTCTTAATGGTTTGGGAAGACACTGGACTACGGCTAAGATGATAGTCCAAGGCGATAGAAAAATTCACTCTTTGTCTCTCTACAAGCTCTATGGAGAACTGCAAGCACAAGAATCCACCGTACTCAAAGACTATGTTGACTTCGGAGGACCACTTGCTCTCATTGCACAAGCTACACATAATCAATCCTACTCTCCCTCGTATGACACTCCACCGCAGTCATACGAAGCTGATTCAGAGTATGATGATGAATAAGAATTTCAGAAGGCTATTGCTCTGGTTAGCCAACAGTTTAACCGTCTACCACCTCCTTACTTCCGCAAGAATCAACAGTTCAACAAACCTCCATTCAACCGTAACTTCAGTCCATAGAATAACCATCCTCGATATCCCAAAAGTTCTCATCCACCACCGCAATCTCAAAATACTCAACCGAAGGAGACACCGCAGTCTACTCAAACCACTGACTCCAGTACTCCCTCAGAAGACAAAACTGATATTGTGATTTGTCACAAATGCAACAAAGAGAATCATTTTGCAAGAGATTGTAAGGCCAATGTAGTAAAAGATAGAGCATTCTATATTAGAATGGCTCAAGAGTTGGAAGATAAGGAAAAGGCAAGGGCATACGTAGCCCATGTCAAAAGAGACCATCAAGTTTGGTCATCCGGAGATGAAGATGAAGCCATCAGCAGTGTCAAAGGAAAAGGGAAAATCTGCATGTTGGCAACTGTGGATGATGATGGGTCTATAAAGCTGGAAAAGAACTACTGCTACATGGCAAAGGATGGAACTCTAAGCATCGTCGAACAGGTAAAACTCATGATCCAAACTCTAAACTATAGCATACATGACTGTCAACCCTTCATAAATGATCTTAATGACACGTGTGTTGCCGTCCTTACAGACTATAACAAAGCCTTAGATGAGAAGAACATTGCGTCCCAAGAGATGTTCCATGTGAGAGGACGACTGGATAACAAAAGACTGAAAATGGCTATGTTAGAAAAGGACTTAGAGTTAGAAAAAGATGCAAGAATGTTGAGTGAAACACAATTAGAGATAGCTTTAAACCAGAGAGACTTAGCTCAGAGTGAAATTGTACGCTTAAATCTCTTAATCGAAAAATTGTTCAATGAAAGTGAAGCTATTGAAAATTTGGTAAATAATGGAACCGTAGACAATACATACAATTGGGGTTGGTCAAATGGATATCCTACCGCAATGGATTCCTCACCCCGGTTCAACAAAGACAGACTGTATGTCCCTCCAGACCGAGAATTTCATTTCCCAGTCAATAACAAGACCTTTCCCGAAGACATCAAAACTCACTTCGGTAGACTTCATAATCTAAGCAATAATTGTGTCATTGAGGAAATTATGCCTGAGGTTTCGGGTCACACATGTGATCAAATTCCTATCTGTGGCACCATTTATCCAAATTCTCAAACCTCATCAGTAGTTGATGAAGAAATTTTCATTGAGGGCCCCGAAGTCTCGAAAGACTTCAAATATCTGCCCTCAGACCGCAGTGTCTCACACTGTAGTTAGAAGTCCCACAAAAGTCCCACTGAAGTCTCAACTCAGACGTACTCTGCAATAGTCAAATCATCACTACCGCAGTCCTCAGTAAAAGGAACTGTGACTCTTCAGCCAATTCATCATGAATTACCTATAGAAAACTTTGAAGTGGGTCAATGCTCTCAAACCCCTGAATCTTCAAGTTCGGATGAATCAAGCCCACGTTTTCAAAAAATTTCTAAGAATTCCAGGAACCGCAGTTGAACATCAAAGACTGCGGTTCCCCAAAAACTTTAGCAAAAAAGGCTTTCAAAGAGGAAATTCGCTCCCGAGGCACAAATAGACAATTTTTCTCGAAAAACAAGAAGTATGTCAGATTTTCAAAGTCCAAAAGTCCAGAAAATTTTGTTTTCTCACACTATTTTTTGAAAAACTCTCTCATCAAGAAAACATACAAAAAGGAATGTACAGTTTCAACACTCATTCCTAATTCATCTGACACAACCCAAAAGAGTGTAAAGTCCTTTCAAAACAATGGCTTTCAAATCTATTCCTCGGTTGATCCAAAATGGAAGGGTATCTTACCCACTCCAACACTACTAAAATCACATCAAAATTTTAACAAGTGGAAGGGTATTCTACCAAATCCAACAAAAAGGACTCAAAGATCTAGACGTGCTAAATCTTTTTCAAAACAAACTTTTCAGAAACCCAACAACACTCATGTCAGATATTTCCAACCTCAGACCTGTCACAAGCCCAACTCACCCTTTAGACCGCTGACAAAATGTGGTTTCAGAACAAGAGACAAAATCTCAACCTGTCAATGTCAGTGTAGTTGCCAAAGAGATTCATTCTATGTCAAATCTAGTTGGAGTCAGAAACCTCGTAATTTTTCAAAAACACACAACACTCCAAAATTGCACAAACACCCAGGACTAGGATTAAAAGTTGACAAGAAACCAGTCCCTGCAACCTCGGTCCATGCATCATTCAGAAACTCATCCGTTGTCCCAGGCTCCAAACTAGTTTGGATGCCTAAACTAACCGTGTAATTCTCAGGCTTTGTGCAAGGAGGAACAAGAAGAATGGTTAATCGACAGTGCTTGCTCCTTGCACATGACCGGAAGGTTAGAATACCTTCGGGATTTCAGGCCAATTTGCAACGGTGGACATGTTACATTTGGCAACAATGCGAATGGGATCATCCGAGGTTATGGTGTTCTCACTACAGGGAACTTCTCTATTCAAAAGGTCGCTTATGTAGAAAGCCTTAAACACAATCTCATTAGTGTTGGTCAACTATGTAAGGCAGGCCATCGAGTTGAATTTGATGATCAATTTTGCTATGTAATGAAAATTGATAGGAACACATGTTTGATCAAATCTCGATCCGAAGGTACTATGTATCCTCTGGATGTCTCTCTGATCATAGGCAAACCGCAGTTATGTTTCCTATCCAAAGCAGTATCCGAAGTCAGCTGGCTATGGCACCGCAAGCTAACTCATCTCAACTTCAAATACATCAACAATTTGGTCACTGGAGAACTAGTCAGAGGACTCCCTATTCTCAAGTTCAACAATGATACTCTCTGTCCTGCATGTGAATGTGGAAAGCAATCCAAAGCAAGTCACCCCATGGTGATTGACTCTTCAATTTCTGAACCACTGGAGCTCTTGCACATTGATCTCTGCGGTCCATCAACCGTAGCCAGTCTCCATCACAAGAAGTACATACTGGTTATAGTAGACGACTTCACACGCTTCACATGGGGTTTTCTTCCTCAGACTCAAGTCAGAAACACCGCAGATTCTCATCAAATTCATCAAGGAAATAGAACTTCAGATCAAGCTGCCAGTACGACGCATCCGCAGTGATAATTGAACCGAGTTTACTAATCATCTCCTCAACAGTTTCTTGGTGTCCAAGGGCATCACTCACAACTTCTCAGCTCCCTACACACCGCAACAAAATGGGGTAGTAGAGCGAAGGAACCGCACTCTAGTAGAAGCAGCCAGATCCATGCTCAACTTCGCATACCTTCCTCTCTACTTCTGGGCTGAAGCAGTAGCAACCGCATGCTTTGTACAGAACCGAAGCATTGTGTGCAAACGTCTCAATAAAACACCGTATGAGGGCCTTAACAACCGAAAGCCAAATGTTCGCTTCTTTCATATCTTTGGGTGTAGATGTTTTGTGATCAACAACATAGATCATCTTAACAAGTTTGCACCAAAGTCTGATGAAGGCATCTTTCTTGGCTACTCCACTAACAAGGTTGCTTATCGAGTTCTCATTAGACGTACAAGGTTGATCATTGAAAGCTTTGATGTGAAATTTGATGACTATCACATCCGCAACACCCCTCCTTCCTCTGAAACCACAACAATCCTGGAAAGTGATATTCCTGCCTCTTCGGGTCCATTAAACCTAGTTGAAGTCAACTATGACGATCTCTTCGACCCTATAGAAACAGCCAAATTATTCGAAATTCTTGTGTCTCAAGAAGGTCAACAGCAGCACGCTGGTGTATCTGGTCCATCACTATCCGATGTAGTATCTCTTAATACTTCCACCTCGCCGGTTGAGGGGGAAAGCTCTGCTTCGGATCAAGCGACAACCTTCGAGGTTCCAATACTTGATACAGCTCAAGTTCCCATCCGCAGAGAATCATTACCCTCAAACGTCTCTTCTGACTCGGATGATGAAAACATAGAGAACATTGACACAAAAACAGACTCTAGGATTATCACTCTTCCATCCGCAGTCCAGGGGGAACCTTCTCAGGTTCCAGAGGAACTCCCATCAGCAATTCAGGGGGAACCTCTTCCGACTGCTCAAGAAAATTCCATTCTCGCTCCAACAATCCACGATGATTCCGCAGGATGTTCTCAAGTCCAGGGGGAACTACCATCTCCAACCGCAGAATCTTCTGATATCGAAGACATTCCCTCTACCGCATCTGCTGATCATCTATAACCCCGTCTACATGTATGGACGAAGGACCACCCACCAGGTCAAATCATTGGCAACCCATCCGCAGGTATTCATACTCGATCTTCCAAGGACTTATCTGATCATTGTCACTACGCATCATTTATGTCCTCGGTCGAGCCCAGAACGATCAAAGAAGCATTAATAAAACCTGATTGGATATCCGCAATGCAAGAAGAGCTAGAAGAATTCAAAAGAAACAAAGTGTGGCAGCTAGTCCCGAAGCCACATGGTCACACCATTGTTGGTACTAGATGGGTATTCAAAAACAAACTGGATGAATCTGGTACGGTAGTCAGTAACAAGGCAAGGTTAGTTGCAAAGGGCTATAGTCAACTTGAAGGTATTGACTATGATGAAACGTATGCTCCGGTGGCACGAATGGAAGCCATCAGAATCTTCTTAGCATATGCAGTCCACAAGAACGTCAAGGTACACCAAATGGACGTAAAGAGTGCATTTCTCAATGGGGAATTAAAAGAAGAGGTTTATCTTCAGCAACCTCCAGGCTTTGAAAGTATTGAATTTCCAGACCACTACTACAAACTTGAAAAAGCAGTCTACGGTCTGAAGCAAGCCCCAAGAGCGTGGTACGAGACTCTCTCTGAATTTCTTGTCTCGTCCGGATACAAAATAGGGGTGATTGATCCCACTTTATTTAGAAAAGCAAATGGTGATCACCTTATGTTTGTACAAATATATGTGGATGATATCATCTTCGGATCAACTGATCAAGGAATGGTGGATGAATTTGCTAAGCTTATGACCAACAAGTTCCAAATGAGCATGAATAGAGAGATTAACTTCTTTCTAGGACTTCAAGTGAAACAAGTTTCGCAAGGGATATTCATTCATCAGGAGAAATACACCACTGAACTGTTAAAGAAATATTCTATGGACAACTGTTCTTCGGCTAAGGTCCCCATGGCCTTCGGATATAAGATATCTGCTGATCCCTCAAGAGAATCTGTGGATCACAAGACTTATAGAGGTATCATAGGCTCCTTGATGTACCTCACCGCAAGCCGTCCAGAAATTGTCTTTGCAACAGGTGTATGTGCAAGGTATCAGGCTAACCCAAAAGTGTCACATTTGACCGCAGCCAAACAAATACTACGGTACCTGAAAGGAAGCAAGTCTCTTAGATAATGGTACCCCACAGGCAATGACTTCAGCCTTCAAGCATTCACAGATGCGGATCACGCCAGATGCCGACTAGATCTAAAAAGCACCTCAGGTGGATGTCAATTTCTGGGTGGAAGACTCGTCAGCTGGTCATCAAGGAAACAAAGTTTTGTATCTCTGTCTACCGCAGAAGCTGAATATGTGGCCGCAGCCAGCTGTTGTTCACAAGTACTATGGATGAAGACACAACTTATGGACTACGGATACAGAATGTTGCGGATACCAGTTTACTGTGACTCTGAAAGTGCTATAGCGATTTCTCACAATCCTATTCAGCACTCCAAGACCAAACATATTGAACTACGGTATCACTTCATCAAAGACCACATCCTGAAAGGTAACATTGAACTCATCTTTGTCCATACATATGAAGAAATTGCTGATGTGTTCACAAAGGCACTTGACTCTACAAAACTCAACAGTTTCTTACATATGTTAGGAATGATGAATCCGGACCCAAAATTCTTTCTGAATTAATAGGTACCGCAGACCATCCCTGGTCTTTGTTGCGGTCCTAACTAAAGTTACTTATGATAGATGGTTTTGGTACATCCTGTGTACCGCAGTCTATGTACAGCAACCATATATTATATTTATCTTTCACTGGTCCTTATTGTTTGTTATTACTAACTTCTTGTCCAAGTGGTTTCCTCAGTTCTTCTACTGCAGTCACATCTACCCATCCGCAATGACAAATGATCCATCCGCAATGAAGTTTTCATCCGCAATCACATTAATAGTTTCTCAACTGTTTCATTAATCTTTAAATCATGATGTGCTATTTAATGATCCTTCATTAAATAAAACATTAAATAAAAACATTCCTTGAGAAACTGTCTCATCTCCTTTTTTGAATAAACCTTGTGTCAGACCTATTTTAGGTATGATGACAAAAAGAACGTTTTTCCATAAACAAATCCTTAATCTGTCTTTTCCGCTTACCCAGCACGTCCAATCCGTTACAACTTCTCTTTGCACAACGGATCCAACCAACCGTCAACACACGATCACCAGACGTGATGATGTACGTCTGACTCTTCATTAAATGCAAACCCTTTTTGGTAAAATCTCAAAAATATTTTAAACCTTTTTCATAATATGTGGCTGAGATTTCACCTCTCAAATCAAAAGAACCCTTAAACGTTTTAATTTTTACCTTACTCTTTTTACCTAGGGTAAAATCGTTTACTGTTCACCTCCATCCCTATAAAAACCTTTCTTCTTCCCCAAGAACAGTTTACGCTCTCTGAACTTTGAATCTTTTCTCCATTTTCGCACTCTGCTTCTACAGTCTCTCTCAAACTCCTACAATGGTGAAATCCGGTGTATCCAAGAAACACTCCAAAGCATCTGGATCAGTGAACCCTACTGGTTCATATTCTGCTTCAAGACATCCCACACCTATGATTACATCAAGCAATTTCAGAGCTGTATTCGAAGACCATTCATCTTACAATGCTCCAATCAAGCTAATGATCAAGTTCTTGACCAATCACCCTTTGTTTGGCCCTTTCGATTCATTCACAGACGTTGTTCCCCTTTCAACCCTATTCAAATGTGCCTTTTCAGCCTATCGACCACTCGAGAACCCACAAGAAGTGCATCTTAACCTTGTTAACGATTCTTTGGTCATTATGTCTAAAGAAAATTTTCTCTCTGCCATTAACCTTCTTGTTCATCCCTCAATCAAGATTTTTTCTCCATCCATGGCGGACATCACTTCTGCACTTTACCAAATGGGATATCAGAAGAAAATCAAAGGCATTGGGGAATTCAAGAAAAACCAACTGCCTGCGGTCTGGCAATTCGTTTGCCATTTTGTCATCCGCAGTCTATCCGGCAGATGTGGAGGCACGTATAATATGGGAGTCAAACTCTTAGAGTTAGTATGGAGTATCTTCACTGGACATGACGTAAACTACGGACAGATTCTATGGGATGACTTTCTGCAATATATTCCCAAGGAGAGTCCAAGGGAGAACCCTACCGAACTTACATTTGCAAGATTCTGGTCCCTCTGCATTTCAGACCTCCATGCGGACGCAGGAATCAGCATGGGCAACGACATCAACTTCTTTGTCACCAAGGATCTCAAAATGTACAATCCCTCATCTGATCAATCTGTTTTTGGACCTATTAGAAGACTTCCAACCCACATTCTCACCACTCTTGGTCTTGAGACTGTTGATGTCTCAAAGCATATTGAGGCTACGGAAGGTATTGCCCCATACCCTCCTACCACGCATCTTCCAACCCCATCCGCAATCATTACCCCTGGAAGTACCGCAGTCCCATCTTCCACTACTCTCTCCAATCTTTCTCAAAGAAAAAAGAAACTAGCCTCAACCCATCAAGGCCCCCACAACGTTTCCAAGAAACAAAGAACCCCAAAGAAAGATGCTGCCAAACCAACCGCACCCTCAAAGAAACGCAAAATCACCCCGACCGCACCCACAAATGATAGTGACTCTGATGAGGATGCGCAACCAATTGCCATCCTTAAGAAAATAAAAACCAATCCCACTGGACAAATGCGTGACCGGACTGATACCTCAGCCTCTCAAAAGGCTCTGGTAGTCCTTGGGGTGATCGCAGACCCATTCAACACCACAATCGAATACCTTGCAGGCTCAGAAAGTGAGTCTGTTTCACCGCATCGTTGAGACTCCCCCCAGTTCAATCCCAAGAGGATAACACTGGTTCTCGCCCTAAGGTCTCCAGGGGTTCTCGACTGCATTTCTTTTCTCCTGAGGAGTTGAACTTCATCCTCTTGAATGTAACCCAAACACTTCAAACACCTTCCCAACAGCAGGGCACTTCTTCCACCCTTGCCGGAACTGAGCCGAGGCCAAACTTGACTACGGGTCAAGGAGACCGAGGAAGCTCAGGAAATCCTACTCTGCTTACATTAGTAACAGGTGGTTTAGGCACGGTGAGCACAAATGTGCAAGGATCCGTGGACCCGAAGGACACTTCGGTGCGATACCAAGCATTTGACGGTGAAGAATCTAATGACTCATGGTTACACTACACTCCCGTGTCCGAGGCCGACATCAAAACGTATGCCGCTTTCCGTAGGGCATTCCAAGCACGAAAAGATCAACAAATCAAGCAACAGCAGCAAAAGGAACAGGAAATCCAATCTGTGGCTAAGTATTGGGCAGACACAATTAACAATGCCAATACCGTAACCACCATCTGGAAGGTCCAAGATTGGATGTATGAGATGGCTGAGACGATCCGCAAGGCCCAGTCCACTCATGACGGTGCCGATGCTTCCAAAGTCCCACCAACTCCACCTGTTCAAGACTCACAAGACGAAGGAACCGCAATAGAAGTCAGCTCTGATCCCACCTTCGGTTTTGATGATGTTGATCTTCAGGAGGTAAATCAAACCTCTCCCTCTGATGATGATCTTATGATCTTTGATGAAGAAGAAGAATCCAGTGGCTCTCATCATTCAACATCTAAGCCTAAAGAGAAGAAGAAAAAGAAGAAGAATGTTGTAACAAGAAAAGAATTTTTGAGCCTGCAAGCAAAGGTCGATCAGATTCTTGCTGCGGTCAAACCAACTCAACCGCAACCAGAAGACATGCACGGACCGCAGTCCTTGATCGAAAGGATAGAACGCTTGGAAACTCGTGAGAGATTGGCTGCTGAAAGAATTTCTCTCAAGGTCGAAATGGGAATTCGGTCCCTGGATAACAATCGTCAAGCCGATCACAAGGAATTCATGGCTGCTGCGGAACGCCTCATCTCTGAGGTGACCGCAATCAAGAAAGACTTACAAGCAGCCATTGTGGACCAATCCCCCCAATCTCAAAAGCTGATAGCTGAGACTCACACTGCATATGAGTCCACTATCTCAGTCCTTCAAGCTATTATCAACCGATTGCAACGATCCTTGTCAACCAACTTCCATGGTCCTAAAATCCTTTAACTCACCAAGGAAATTCACAGGCTGCTCTTCAACTCCACCATCCCCAACAATCAACAGTTGGCGGATGCCATTAAAGCCCAATTTCAGGAAGTTTTTGCCAAAGTTGATGGCCTCAGAAAATGGATTGAGGAAGCTCCTGCGTTGCATTCCTCAAGAGGGGGAAGTAGTGAAGAAGAAGTCCATCACTCCAATCATTCCAAAAGCGTCTCACAACATCAAAGTCCCCCCATCATTACAGAAAGAATTCCTACACCGCAACCTTCACCGCAACCATCTCATCACACTCCACCACAAAAGGAGATCACTCCTGAGAAACCCGAGACTCCCCCTCACTTCAAAAATCTGGTTGATCACATGTCCTCTCCAAGCTCAAATGACTCTCCTGCCACCACCCAAAAGAAAAAAGACTGGAAAGCAGCTAAACTTGCTGAGCTTATATGGAGAGAATGTGGTTTTGACACTGTCATGGATGAATCCTTGATAAACTCTTGGATCAATCCCCACCGCAGACTGCTAGATGATGACTACAAACCATATCTCACATATGCTGAACCCCCCTCGGATGGCTACTGGGATGTTCCAATCTCCCCAAATGCTAAATATTTCATAGTGTTTGAGCAGTTTGACCGCAGCCTTCCAGACCACAAAAGACTGCCAATGGAATTCGAGAGACTTGACCGATTTTATGCAAAACATGCCTCTCCCATTGAGAAAATCTGGTCTAACGATAGACCATCCGCAGTCAAAAACTACAAGCCTCGGAAGTTCATGAAGGCTGACTTCATCCAATAGACTCTCACTAGAAAGGGACACGACTATGTCCGCACCCAAGCTGACTTCCCCTGCATTAATCCTGAAGAAGTCTTTCTCATAGCAAAGATGTTCCAGAACAAGTCAGAGAAGCACCCGAAGATGAAAATAGCGCTTGAAAGAGCTAGTACGTTTTTGAAGGAAACTGTGTGTGATTTTGCTAAAATCAACGCAGACATCTACCCCACCATTGCCAAGAAGTTCGACCTACCGCCACTCGATCCTGCACCAATGCCTACTGAAGGTTATCAAGAAAGATCCTTAGGTGCAACCAACTTCCCTGAACTCGGAGTCATTTTCAAAAGGAAGACCGATAAAATCAAATACTTTATTCCTATGACTGCCATGAATCGCCTCACCAGGAAGCAACTTGAAATCTGTCGAACCGCAGTTGAAAGATCAAAGCACACAACTAGCGAAGTCAAGTTCAAGATTTTAAGAAGAATCACTTGGTTGGAAAATATCAGGAAGTTTTGGTGGATCCTGATCAAGTTTCTTAAACTTGATAGCTGAAGAAAAGTTAAAGAGGTCACGTAGGGGGAAATTGTTGAATCGTGAAAAGTGACCCTCTTAAAGTTCAGCTACCGCAGCCTACAAGCACCCGCAGTCAAGCTCCCTTATCAGCAACAGCATCCGAAGTCATCTAGCCAACCGCAGTCATTCTTAATTTACTTAGTTTATTTGTCTTTCTGTAATACGCTCTATTGTCCAGTATGCCTTGCATGGCTACTCTTAGAGAGTGAATGTAACTTTTTGAGACTCTATAAATAGAGCTCATTCTCACTTATTCAAATGATCTGAATACACATCTCTGAAGTTATCTTTTCTATCTCTCTATCTACGCATCACTTATTACTCTCAAATCTTACTAGAATATAACTTATTACAATCTCTCTTCGGAGCAAGTCTCTTGTGACTTAATCACTAAGTTTGATCTCACTCATTAACTTGGCTTGAATGCATTCCTCGTTATGAATCAACTTATGTGTATTCTTGATATAACAATTGTTGTCATTTCCTTTTCTTTACATTTCCGCAACTAACTCTCTAACTATCTAACTCTAACTTATTAATATTATTGTTGAGCTTTTAGATCCTTCGAGATTAACTATTCCGCAATATACTTGTTCTAACATTTGTTCAAGTGTGTCTCAAAGTTTTTCTCTCAACACCATAATTATGTTATATTGTTCGATGTGTTAAGTTGCAATGTGATTTTCTTGTATGGTGACTTGTGGACTGCGAGACAATTCTTGGGACGAGTGTGAGTAGGTGTGAAAGGTGGTATAGGCCTATACTACCCGAAGCATAGGACTCACACTTTGATCAGGAAAAATCATAAGGCTACTAAGGCACTAGTATTTGAGTTTGTTTTGTTTGTATCCATCGTTACCATCCTTTCAGTGATGACTAAGAAAATGAATGCTATTCCAACCCTAGTGGTCATAGAGAATCAAGTCCGATTAAGATAAATCTGCGAAGTAAGTTACTCGATTCATAGAACCATGTTCAGTTTAGTATCTGACTTTAGTCAAAGGATTGAAGAAAAAGATAATTAAAGCGATTGAAGTATTACAACCGTTGTTAAGGTTGAGCAACCTGTAGCTAGATATCCTACATGCTATGAATAGATTATATCACATTATAAGATGAAGGAAGGTTTATTCAATGATAGTACTAAACTCTTATAGATAAGAGTTTGGTTCGTTGTATGCATGTGCATTATGCAATGGAAGGTCATCAGAATTTGACCATTCGAACTGTTGCTGTAGCCGGAGTGAAAACCTTATCTTGGATTGAGATTGAGAAGGAGAAAGAGTCTCTGTTAAATATCGAGTTTGTAACTTGAATATTAAGACTGAAGATCCAACAAACAATGAAGAGCGGGTGCAAGTTTGAGCACCAACAGCAGCTAAGAAGTCCAAAACCTTGATACTCGTTAAGAAAGGCGTAGGAGTTATGATTATCGTAGAAGGTAATATGAAATAGTTAAGTTTGTAAATTGTTCCCTTTAAACCCTTAGTAATAAAAGGATGATTTAGTCATAAAGAAACAATGCTTACTTACGGGATCATTATCCAATGTTGTTTTGCTTATGATTTTGGGACATAGTCATCCTAAGGGGAGATAAAATGTAACGTCCGCAAATTCAGGCTAGAAATTTAAGATATAGTAAATAATCTTAACTAAAGACGTAGTAGTCGTAATGACTATCTCGTGGATATAAGGAGCGCTTAAATCCGACTTCATATAAAGAAGTTATGCTTCTTCGAAGTTTCGCGATCAACCCGACACAGCTATGCGCGTCATAGAAAAAGTGACCCAGAGATAGGTTGTTTATTAGCCAAAGTAATCTAAAATAAAGTGGTAGTGATCATAAAAGCAAGAGCGTGCATATAAAGAATGCCCAAATCTGACCTCATATGATGAAGTTATGATTTTTCAAAGTTTCAGCACAATAGTGTCAACAAAGAAACCGAAATTTAAAATCGGTTGATTGTTCAGAAAAATAATCCAAACGAGAGTTGAAGATCTTGTAAATATAATTTCGTCATTATAAAGACATTTGAGGACATAATTCGTATGAAAGAGTTATGATTTTTATTCGGGTTTTAGCAGTCTAAACCCTTTAAAATATAAAATAAAAAAAATTGAGTTTTAGCCGACGGGGTCTAAATGAAAGTTGTAGTACTCGTCGATAACTACACGTGAATATAAAGAACATCAAAAACAGAGCTCGTATGAGAAGATACGATTTTTAGAACAAAAATAAAAATTCGCGTGCGCGGCAGGGGCCTGATGTGCATACCTTCTACAAGGGGTGAGGGGACGCGGGCCATTTTGCACCTAACCAATGGTAAATGGAGAGAGGATCAACTTCGACCATGAGACACGACGTGCCTCTTTTATGGGCACGACGCGCCTTCCAATTCGCTCTATGTACCGGCTTTTTTGCCCTTATTTCTCTCACACTTCGAATCTCTTTCTCTCTGAGACGTTTTTTAACCATTGGGTCCAACTTTTTTCGAGCATTACGAACATTTTAGCTAGGCTGTAAGATAGCTAGGATCCCGATGAAAAGGAGCTTTCGGGTCTGTAACACCCGTTTTCCTATGTAGGTCAACTGAGAACTTGGAAGAATCAAAGGGAGGGTTTTTAGGAAAGACTGAGTGCAGAACGTTGAGGATGGATAGCCATGGCATGGCATGGAATATATAAAACGTGTGTTTTGGATGGCTGCCACAGCTTGACAATAAAAATGCCACGGCGTGGCAGTTGGTGCAACCCAAGCCCACAAAGTTTTATGGTTTCCTTCATATTTAAACTCATAATCTCGAGATTAAGGCATCCTCTCCAGCCTCCAACCCTTAACCAATGAAACCCTAGCCTCCATGCATGCTTGAGAGTCCATTCCCTTGATTTGGAGCTTTGTTCTTGGATTTTTGTGGAGCTTGGGAAGAAGGAAGTTTACAAGGAAGAAAAGAAGCAAGAAGCAAGTTTAGATCCAACATTTTCTTCATTCTTTTGAGTTGTTAACGGTATAAAGTTCATAACTTGACACCTATTCTTCTAGATTGAAGTCTTAGGTCATATTTTGGTAGTTTTGGTCCCTTCTTTGGATGTTCTTGAAGTTTGAAGAACTCTAGAATTTGTGATGGCTTTCCTAGGTCCTTGGACTTCTTTTAATTGAGAAAAAGGACAATGTTTGGTGTATCTTGCGTTCATGCTCAAATTATGGCCTCATTAAGGACTTAATGAAATGAACTTATAGTTGTAGATCTTGGCCTGTAATGGAGTCCTAATGGATAAACTTGGAAACTTTATCCATTAAGTCATTGAAAAGGAGTAGATCTAAGAGTTTAGGTTTAGATCGGTGAGAATTAAGCACTTTAGGAAGTTTTTAGCATTCTGCCAATTCCCACGGCAAGGCAAAGTGATGGCAATGACGTGGCAAAGTCCTGTTTCATGTTTATGCTATTTTGGTTTTTCCATGGCGTGTCCAAGAGGTGGCCATGGCGTGGCAAAGGTTTGTACGTTGATTGTTTTGTCCCATATGCCCACAACGTAAGAGAAGGAGCCCCACATCGTGGCGAGTGTTGACTTGTTGACCGTTGACTTTTAGTCAAATTTGGAGGAATTAAGTTGTTGATTGGGGTTTGTCTTTTCCTGGTGATTAGTTGGTTCATGGATAAGATCAACAAGAGGAGTTGAAGCACTGGTGTGTCGTTCCGGGTCTTCATTTCAGGTGACTTTCTTCACTATACTCGTGGGTCAAAGGCACCAGCCCACTAGATTATATTACGTACCCTTGAACATTACATTGTACATACTTGTGTGTTAGGATGTAGGAGTAGTGGTATGTTGGTTAGAGTACCAGTAGGTTGGTTATCGTCTAGCGGAGTTGTTGGATTAGTGTCTAAGTCCATAACTATATTTGGTATGTACTTGACCCGATTGGCATGGTCCATTTGGGTTGCATGGCATCATGCATTTGGATAGACTAAAATGAGAGAAATAACACTTAAGGTTTACTCATATATTATAAGTTCTAATATATTAATAAGATTATTTAATTAGTATTGATCAAGAATTAATTTGGAATTAATTAAGTGATCAAAAGGAGACTAATTAAATATATGGGTTGATTGTGTAAATCATCCATACTTGTATAGTGGGCTAATGCTCCATGGATTATCAAGTTGGGCTAAAACCCATAGGATGCTCCATGGATGCTCCATGGTGTTTTTGTACCCATGGATCATGGAAATGAAAAGCCATGGCAATTAGGGTTTACATAGTGTAACCCTAATTGTGACAAACTATATAAGCATCTTATTCTTGTCAAAATCGGCCACCATGTAAACCCATGAGAGAACTATGTATGTATGGTGAGGGCTAGCCGATTTCATGAAGTGGTTCATTTCTCTCTAATTTATTCCAAGTGTATTTGATGTTGTGTGAACCATTTGAGGTGTCACACTTGGGGCACTCGACTCTTAAGCATCAAGGAATCAAGCTACATAAAAAGTTATATCTTCAAACTTGTTTTTATTACCCAAGTATCAAAGATTGTATGCTAGATAGGGTAATACCTTGGAATATTAATATTTGCATGTACAATAGAGAAAACATAGATCCAAGGTATTTAGGGTTGCATGTACACTTAAGAGTGTTAGAATGCTCAAAACCCAACAGTGGTATCAGAGCCTAGGCTTGTTTTCAATTATACTTGATGCAAAGTGCTGAAAAATGCTGAAAAAATTGATTTTCGGGCTGTCTGGGCACTGGACTCGCCGAGTCCACCCATGGAGTCGCCGAGTCCATGAGGAAACTCATCCTACTCGTCGAGTAGGTTCATACACTCGACAAGTAGGACCCCCTGATAGCATATTTTCGACTTTTAAGGCTGAAATTGGACTAGAATCATTACCCTAAGCTGTTTTTGAACCTATAAACCTGTTTTTGATGTGGTAATGTTCATTCTAATCAAATTTCAAAGATAATTGTCAATAGATTCATGTTTTGTATTAGTTTAATGGTTAGTCTAATTACATGAAAATTTTTGATTGAATTATCTTGTTCTTATGAGTTGCTTAGATTAATAGAAAAGTTATGTGAAATTGTTGTTTTCAATCCATTTTAATCTAAGAGTTGATTCTAAAATGTGTTTTTGTAACTTGTCCTCAAGTTACATGAAAAGTCACATTTAAGAATCATAAAACTCATAAATATTTCATAAGTTATGAATAAATGAAAAGTTACATTCTTTTAATAGTTTAAAGTCCTCCATAACTTGTCCTCAAGTTATGGAACTTGAAGTGTTTTTTGTGTTAAAACTACTTTAAACACATAAGTTATGAAATTGAACAGTTTTGAAAGTTTCAAAACTTGCCCTTAAGTTTTGGAATTTGAAAAGTTTTCCCTTATGAATACTTTAATTCCAAGTTAAGCCCTTAGAATTTTAAAAGTTAAAAAATTCAACCCTTATACTTTATAATATTATAAGTTAATAATATATATATATATATATATATATATATATATATATATATATATATATATATATATGTATATGTATATGTATAAGAGCAAGTCAGTCTTACCGTTGGTAGGCCTCATTCACGAAGCCGGTCTATAAGGGGGGTATAAGGTTACTGCCTATAAAATGGCAGTTTAATGGGTGTCCACTCTCAACCACCACTTCCTTGACTGGTGGAGGGTCGTTAGCCGAACGGGTAGGACAAGGACTAGAATTCTCCCTTCATTAAAAGTATTATTGATAAATACTAAGTAACTAAACTTTTATAAATTCTCAATCTTAGTTACTTAGGAAAAATGTGAATTTGGTGCTAACCCATGAAATTACACTTTGCACTTTGCTTAAGTCGGCTAGTGGAGCGCGTGTGGTTAACCGGCACACTAGCTTGACTTAAAAAGGTAGGCAAAGGGTAACGTAATGTTTATCATAGTATCGGTGGAGCGCGTGTGGTTAACCGGCACATCGATTAAGGGGTAAATATTAAGGGTACCGAGTATATTTGCATGGTTATTCACACCTTGTTTTGTGATCCTCGGCATCCCAGTCACAAAACTTGAGAGGGCACAATCGAGATTGAAACATGCCATTGAAAAGTTCAATGAATCTCAAAAGATCTAGGAGTTTCAAATCCAATTAAAACCTAATATTTCTATTTCATTTTTCATGGTGGAAATTGGCGAATCGTCATTCGCCTACCTTCAAATATACTATAGCTTGAATTACGGCATCCCTCTTCTAAGTTATAAAAGTATTGTGTTGGGTCCTAGCCTTAATATTTCATATTGGGTGTTATATTAAGGACTTTAGATCAACTATCTTGAATATCTCCCAAAAGATGTCTAGTTTAGACATCTATGATCTTCCCAAATCTCTTGGAACTTCACTTCCTCTTCCTCCTCCAATTATTCTCCCTAACCCACAAGTTCAAGGTCACTCAAGCCCTATTGGCAAGCAAGGTCTATGTGTGATCGCATCTTGGAGATAAAGTCACATATTGACAAGCCGGGAGAGTTGGATGTCAAAGTCTTGAGAAAGTTGGTTGTTCAATCACTTTCTAAGTCACACAGTGAGTTCCTTTGGGACTACTATGTAACAGACTATGACATGACCCTAATGATCTTATCTATTTGCTTGGTGCAGCTGAATCAACAATGATTGGGAGCTCTGGTAAAGCAAATTTGATTAGTAGATCAACTTCCCAGACTTCCATGGACATTGAAAATGGTAACATTGGATATCCAGAAAAGCTTTCTCTTCCTAATGGAAAAGGATTGGCCATAGTCAACTCGGTTGACCATATGGTAAAGAGAAAGGCAATTCTGTGATAGTACAGTGCACCATTCCCAAAGAGTCTATATGTTTCTCTTGCCAAAGGAAGGGGCATTGATTGCGAAGCTGCCTATTTACTTGAAAGATCATAAGGTTGATCAAGTCAAGAATTTTGATTCTACTTCAGGTGAAGTCCACTATCTAACTCTGTTAAGTTTCTATTCTAAGATTCTCATTACATGATGTGACTGGGTCACATGTTGTTTTAAGAATCAAAGAAAAGTGAAGAAACTTAAAGGAAGAATATGTTGATTCTGATCGCGAAGATGGATTTTCGATCGCATGGTTTGGTGATCAGAATTTTTGAGCTGTTGCTTAGGAGTTATGATATATTGCTTAGGAATAGATAACAACAAGTTTTTCATATGCATTTGCACTGTAAGGATAAGTGTTTTCCGCAAAGTTTTGAAATAAAATAAAAAGGTTTTAATTTTATATTTATTTTAAATAACCTTACAGTGGCATTTGTGAAACATGGTTGTTTATATGATTCCATTGATAGCAATATTGGAAAAATGGAATTTGATTCTGTCGTTTGTGGTAGTGTCATAATTTACCAAATAAGGAAAGATTCTCATCAACCAAGTTTCAGTTGGATAGAAACTTGGAATCATGCAAGTTGTATAGTATGGTGAATGAGAATTTTCATCTTTGAAAAATTAAGACTAATACCTTGTTTACATGTATATGTGAGTCAAGTGAAGGACTAAGGGATCGAGTACACATTCTGGTGTACTGATCAAGTCCACCCCAAAAGATCGATAAGACTATTCGTCATGATTTCCTAAAGTTTAGTAAATATGATTATACTTACAAGTTTAAGTATAATTCTGAAAAATTGGAAAAGTTTCGATGTATGGCAGAACGAATGAGAAGAATCAAATTAGGCAGAAGGTTAAAAGTTTCTCAAATCTAAAAAGATGGGAGAATACTTTAGTATCATGTTTCGTGATCATCTTATTGATTTAGAAATCATGTCACAATTAATCCTCTAAGGACATCTTAATGCATTCCTATGGCTAAGAAGAGGAATCAAGAATTGTGGAAATGGTTAAATCAAGAAGATGATTCATACTTCGTTCCAAAACAAGTCTTAGAGTCATACTCCAAGACTGTAAGTTAAGTGACATATCATAAAGAAAGGTTTATAACACTTGTCAAATGTAAGAGTAAAAGTGTCCTACTCTTGTACATTTGAAATTGGTAAGTTGTGATGTTTTGGATAAAACAAAGACCAACTTAGGCCAATTGTGTGAAGTGTTTGTCTTGATAAAAAGTCTGCACTATCTCTTGAATATTTGACAAGTGAGTCTTATATGTCAAGAGGACAGTGGGAGTCTTAGAGATCTTGGAAAAACTTCAAGATCTAATCAAGAATAAAACATGTAGTTCATCACTAGCACACGACTTGAGGTTTATAACCTATCGTGTTGACATAATCCTACTTTTGTGCCCATTCCAGTGAAAGTTGGCTTTGCATATGAGTTCTGAGAGTTCTCAATTGGTTACATAACAACTTGGAAGCAATGGCAGGCCCTTGTGCTGCCAGGTGGCAAGAAAGTAAGATTGAGTTCAGTCCATATGAGTTTGGATAAGAACACTTCCACCATAAACAATCTAAGTGTCATAAGGTTTCTCTCCGATTCATGAAAATGATGGTGAGGAAACACCTTCACTAAGTAGATTTTAAGTAGATAACAGTTGTGATATTTGCATTTTCAAAGTCGTTAGTGGAGCGTGTGTGGTTTACCGACACACAAACATGGACTTGTGAGGAATGGCAAAGGTCTGAACAATTGAGACTATGATTACGGCATACCTTTTCATAGTTCTGAAATTGTTTAGACACACATGTGTGCTATCTAAGGAAAGGTGTATGATCTTGATAAAGTTTTATCAAAGCATCTCGTATCAGAAATTTGAACTTTGGTAAGAAAGTCAATGCAGTATTGATTTCTAGAAGTCCAGCTGATTTCTGAGTACATGTCAAAGCTAGTGGGAGCATAAGTGTTATGCTAATAATCATCATGTTAGTGGGAGCATGATAATTATGTTAAGTATTGCAAGTTAGCAATGTTAATTATAGAAAACAAAAGTTTCAATTGGGAAAAAGTTGTTTTGCTATAATTAAGGGAGAGGAAATTATACTTCATTTCAATTCTAAAAGCTTAGATTGAGGTTTTAATCATCTTTAGTCAAGGATATATATGAATTTTGTGTTGGAATGGCTCAACATAAGGAAATTCTATATATGGGTCCATTATTTGCGTTCTAAAATTCGATTATGATTACGACATCCCTTTTCTTAAGCTGAATTATGAGAACTTGGCAAATAGATACAGAAATATTATAGCAAAATACTGGTCTAGTATCATCTCTTTATGTGAGACATCATGAATCGTATCCCATATGCTTCGGATATAGGATCGATTGCATGTGCTATAATATTCATCCGTTCTAAATTTTCCAAATGCTCAAGGCATTAAGAAGGGAAAATTCTAGAATTGTAAATGACTAAAATGATTAAGCAATTGTCGAGGACAATCTAAGGTTTACCAAAGATTGGTTGCTTAAGGACAGTTGGAAGTATAGTGTTAATTTTGGAAGGACCATATTGACACAATCTGAAAAGAGGCAACTCTTGTTCAGAAGTGATAGTCAAAATGGGAATATGGAAATGTTTCCACATGTGGAAATTATTCAATCTGTGTAAGATTAGAAAAACTTAATGCAAGAAGGATATTTCCATGGAGTTGATCTCCATTGGAATACTCTGTAATGTCTGTTGACAAGTCTTTGTGACTTTGTGCATAATCATTACAAGAGGATCAATACATATAAGTTTATAATCTAACAAATTTTGGTAAATGGCAGGATTTGGAATTCTTGCATTTGCGGTAAGGAATTGGGATTGTGAAATGAGAATCATTGGAATTATGTTCAATCGATCTATTTCACGGAGTAAAGATCATAGACAAACTTAGTGTGCATACTTGATGTATGGCATATCTAATGTTTAGACAAACATAGTGTGCATACTTGGTGTATGGCATGACTAGTGTTTAGAAAACATAGTGTACATGCTTGGAGCATGGGACAACTATTGTTTTAATTCAAGTATAACGTTGACAGTTGAAACAGTATACAATGAATAATGGGTAATCAATATGGTGATAAATAAAAGGTGTTTTATTTATATTCATAAGTTCTGAGACCATATTGGATTCGATTATTCTTGTGTTTCACTTTGCATGTTTTGACTTCCTGAATAACTAGGTCGTTCTTCCTGAATGACTAAGTTATTCAAACCATCCACAGTCGGTCATATGTTGGAAGTAGATATGAATCAAGACTGTCATGGGTTGGCTTGTAGAGGTCTAAGATGTTGGACAAAGCGGTGCTACAACACTCATGAGTGCTCATAAGTTCTGAGTATTAGATTCAACCCACGCTCATTTGACTCACTTCATGGAATTAATCTGGAATTAATTAAGTGATCAAATGGAGACTAATTAAATATATGGGTTGATTGTGTAAATCATCCATACTTGTATAGTGGGCTAATGCTCCATGGATTATCAAGTTGGGCTAAAACCCATAAGATGCTCCATGGTGTTTTTGTACCCATGGATCATGGAAATGAAAGGCCATGTCAATTAGGGTTTACATGGTGTAACCCTAATTGTGACAAACTATATAAGCATCTTATTCTTGTCAAAAATCGGCAACCATTTAAACCCATGAGAGAACTATGGATGTATGGTGAGGGCTAGCCGATTTCATGAAGTGGTTCATTTCTCTCTAAGTTATTCCAAGTGTATTTGATGTTGTGTGAACCATTTGAGGTGTCACACTTGGGGCACTCGGCTCTTAAGCATCAAGGAATCAAGCTACATAAAAAGGTATGTCTTCAAACTTGTTTTTATTACCCAAGTATCAAAGTTTGTATGCTAGATAGGGTAATACCTTGGAATATTCATATTTGCATGTATAATAGAGAAAACATAGATCCAAGGTATTTAGGTTGCATGTACACTTAGGAGTGTTAGAATGCTCAAAACCCAACAAGAGTTCCCTTGGGACTATATATAGTCACGTAGGATAGCCTGAGAACTCTTGATTTAGGCTTTCTTGATGGTTCCTTGTTTGGTTGTGGCTCTAGAGTAGGATCACCTGTTCGGATGTCTATCTCACCTTTGGTTACATATAGTTATGCATTCCTTGGAGATTTTCCGGTAGTAGCATAGTGTGCTAGAAGAGGCCTAGAACACGACAGTGAGCTATTAGATAGGTAGACTTGTGTAGATAGTTGCATGCGCTTATGTTTTACTTGGTTCTGATTTGATTTTATATATATGTCCGCATATTGGGGTGGATCAGGTTAAGGCAGTCCTACTTTGTGCTGTAGGCCAAGATACCAGGTACGGGCCAACCGTAAGTTGTAGGCACGAGAGGGGAGCCAGTTAGGGATTAAGGCTCAGGGGAGCAGTTGGATTGAGACGGTAGGCGAACATACCCGAGGGCAATCCAGTCTTTGTGGCTGTGGGACCGGGGGCAATCCAGTCTTTGTGATTGTAGGCCCGATGTGCATGTATTGTATGTATCTTATGGTGTATGGTATTTTTGGGGAACTCACTAAGCTTCGTGCCTACCCAGTTGGTTATATTTTTCAGGTACTATTGGTGATCGTGGGAAGGCAAAGGGGTGACTGTACACATTCATCAGCAGCAATGGAGATTTCACGTTATTATATTACTCTAGTTTTAAACAAATGTAATTTTAATCAAATGGTTTTCTTGACTTGGATTTATAAATTTGAAGTTTTACTGTAACTAAAAATGAAAGATTTGGTTGTGAAAATGGGACATTACAAGTTGGTATTAGAGCCCTGGTTTGAGGGATTTGGAGGAACACTTGTGTGAATCCAAAATTAAACTAGGATCCAAGAAATTTTCACAAAACGTTTTTGAAAAAGAAATTTTAATAAATGGTTGGGTTAGAGACATGGGCTCGGTCTCTTGTCATGTTATTGTATGATTGTTGGATTGGGATCGCGAACGTGGACCTCTAGCTTAACCTTAGTTTTACAAGAAGATATGATGTGTACAGTCAGCGAAAGCCCGAACAAGAAGTGATACCCAAAATACCCATACTGGTTATATATGTTAAATTTGAACTTGCTAAGATGTGAATTGTTAGAAATGAATGCTAGTGGATAAGCTAAGATTTCTTTCAGGAACTATTGGATAGTATTTCCTGATTTCTATGATGCTTTATGTGATAGGGAATTGCTTGTTATATACTATTTGATTATGTAAATTGCTAGGTGTATGCTGTATAGTTATATACGGTAGGATTAAATAGCCTTATTTCTTGTTCCTTGTTTGGTTGTGGGCTTAGGGTAGAGTCATTTATTCGACAGTCTATCTGATCCTATATTGTGTACAACTAGCATGCACATGATAACCAAAGGTGCGGGAGCATGACCTAGGTCATTCCTAGGAGGAGTACCTAGGAAATTGGTTGTGGATCTTAAAAGAATGTGGCTGTTGGTACACCTAGGGTGGTCTAGTGCAGTGACTTAGGACCTTGAGATGAATTATGATTTGACTACAGTAGGTGTGGAAAGTAGTATGGGCTCGTACTACTTAAAGTACATGATCCATATGAGAGTCAAAAGGAATCTCAAGACTACTAAGTAACTAATAGGTGTGAGGCATGGTGTGTTGAGTCCCGTGTTTTGATATTTGACCATTTTTCCTGTTATATATATGGTGGCTATCAGAGGATTGGAATCAGGTGTTGGTGACACTGAGAGGACGAGTCCGCGTGATGAGGAGGTGTGTGGGATCATTGCTGTCGAAGTGTTTGTGGCGATCAGGTAGGCGATTCCGTATTTGTTTGGGTCCATTAAGACCGCGTTGATTGAGGAGTTTGACAGATGTTATGCCATTGTTGCATCTACTGCACCTGTCGTCGTGGCAGGACTTCAGAAGGGTGAGACAATATAGTATTAAGAGTTCAATACTACGAAGCCTCAAGAATTCAGAGGTGACAATGACCCGAATACCACTTAAAATGGATATCTAATGTGGAGGGATGTTTTTACACATGTTCGTGTCCGGAGAACTAGAAAGTGAAATTTGAGTTGAATCTTCTTCGCTGGGGTGCGAAGGATTGGTGGGAGTTTTAACCCAGGGCTCTTCGCAGGCAGGGCGAGCCACATTGACTTGGGAGTAGTTTCTAGAGATGTTCCACTTCTGGCGAAGGAGAGACTGGCACAAGAGTACCTGTCGCTCAAGCAGACGGTTGAGTTAGTGACGGAGATCATCAAGATGTTTACAGAGAGAGCCCTCTTTTTCCTAGAATATGCCACTTCTGCGCAGGTGCAGATGTCGCGTTACTTGAGTATGCTTAAGACGAAGATTCGAGAGTTTGTATCGACTCAAACAAATCGGACCTTAACCGAATTGAAGTCGAGTTTTAGGAGGAGGAAGATTGAGTTGGAGATCCATATGAAGGAGGAGAAGACAGCGTCGGGGAAGTTTCAGTCGGTAATCAAGCGGTTCAAGTCTGCTGACTCGAGTTCAGGACCGATTGAGGGGAGGAGTTCCGAGTATGGAAAGTGCGGGAAGTTTCATGATGGAAGGTGTCGATCTTTTACATGTAGCAGGTGTGGCAAGAAAATGCATTTCGATAGGGATTGCAGGCAGAGTACGCAGGTTTGTTTCTATTGCGGCCAGGAGGGCCACATCAGAGCTCGTTGTGCATTTCTCATTTCTGGCGAGGTGTTGGGCCCTACACCCATAGCTTGGCAATTACCCGACAGACGTCATGGGGCAGCAGGAGTTTCGGGGGCCAAGGTTTGATTTATCAGTTCTTCAATTTGGTCAATTACTACAATATCGATATCATGTGTATCTTTCTGTTTATGTTTTGAAGTTCAGTTGTAATCTTGGATGACCGGTTGAATGGAATTGTTTTAATTAGCTCTTGTTTTATTTAGTTTTCTTATTTATGATTGGATTGACTATTGTCCCTGTAGATTGTGCATGCGTGTTGGAATTCTTGAATGTTGTTTGAGGATCAGATCCTCTCGTGTATCTAGATGTCAGGGATGGCACCATTTAGTAGAGTTCAAATTGGCATGAGATTTTGAGGGGTTTTGGAGCCGTCAAAGTCTATCAAATTCCAAGTGGGGGAGAGTGGAGACCTCGTATCAGGAAGACTTTATGCTAAGGTTCAGTTCTCAGCAAGATTTCTTCAGTTCAAGACTTTCGCTCAATTGCTTAATCTTCTGATTTTCGCATCGGGGTCATCGCCAACTGTTGAATTTCCTTTCGAATCGTCTAATTCATGGTTGTATTAGTAATATGTAGGGCGTCCTCGTGTTTTAGGATCCTAGGGTGTTAAGAGCTTAAGTTGAGGGTTGTAAGGGGGACTTCATTGTCTTTTCTCGTTTTATTGGGACCTGGAAGTCCACGTCATGGCCCAAAAACTTGATAGGGTTAGTTAAGTCTTACAGGCTCGATATGCGCTTATGTTAGGGTGCGAGTGTTATTAGTAGTTTTTGGGTCGGGGGCGAGCCCGAGTGCTGTTAGTGGCTGGTAGATCGGGGGTGAACCTGAGTGCTATTAGTGGCTGGTAGATCAGGGGTGAGCCCGAGTGCTGTTAGTGGTTGGTAGATCGATGGTGAGCTTGAGTGTTGTTAGTGGCTGGTAGATCGGGGGTAAGCCCGAGTGTTGTTAATGGTTGGTAGAGCGGGGGTGAGCCTGAGTGTTGTTAGTGGCTGGTAGATCGGGGGGTAAGCCCAAGTGTTGCCATTGGATAGCAGAGTTGTTTGAGCCGAGTGAGTGCATGGTCTAGTTTAGTATGCGATCGATTGGCTTTCGTTTAAGTATAGTTGGTGCATTAATATGCAGGGTTAGCAATGTCGGTAGTCGGCCGTGGTTCCTATGCTCTATTCTCATCCCCGTAAGACGGCGTCTGGCCAAAATATCTCAAACCGATCAAATATGTGGATTTTCGATCAACATAGTTGATGTGAAGGTTAATTTAGCCTCGCTTGCTAGGTTTTTGCTAGAATTTTCGTCGGTGCGTCGGTTGTGCGTAAGATTGTCGGCTATAACGTGTAGGTGTAGATTCTTTTCTTCGGTGTTGGAAGACGATGTGGGGTAGGGAGGTCTTCATTGGATCAGGTCTGTAAGCTTTTGTCAGCTCAGAAGATGCATAGAGTGGCTCTATCGACCTGGAAGTTGAGTATGATTTGGAAATCCTTTTGTTATGCGCGAGGTTATCTCTGCTCATGGTGAGATAGTGGTGTGGCGGTAGAGATCGTTTTTAGGGCGCATATTTCTCTTAGCGGATGGTGTCGGCATCAGTGTCAGAATGTAGTTGTCCGCTTAAGGATATGACACTCAAGTGACTTCGAGCCGTATTATGGGAATTGGGCCAGAAGGACCCACAAAGGGTTTGGAGAGTGTTTGAAGGGAAACTTCAAGGACCGATTTCGAGGACGGAATCTAATTTAAGTGGGGGAGAATTGTGACACCCGTTTTCCTATGTAGGTCAGCTGAGAACTTGGAAGAATCAAAGGGATGGTTTTTGGGAAAGACTGAGTGCCACGACGTAGAGGATGGATGGCCACGACGTGGAATGGAAGATATAAAACTCATGTTTTGGTTGGCCGCGACAGCATGGCAGTTGGTGCAACCTAAGCCCACGAAGTTTTAGGGTTTCCTTCATTATTAAACTCATAATCTCAAGATTAGGGCATCCTCTTCAGCCTCCAACCCTTCACCACTGAACCCCTAGCCTCCATGAATGCTTGAGAGTCCATTCCCTTGATTTGGAGCTTTATTCTTGGATTTTTGGTGGAGTTTAAGAAGAAGGAAGTTTACAAGGAAGTAAAGAAGCAAGAAGCAAGTTTGGAATCCTCATGGTTGTCTTATTGACATATATCGCTAAAGAATCTCTGAAGTGGTATTGTCTACTCAGTGATCCTCTAGGATAGGTCACACGAGGTCATCATCTTAGGATCAGGGAGTGAGAATAACGGGAATGGGTAACCCGATTATTTGTTGATGCGAAATATATAATTAAAACAAATTAATTATAATATTATGGGTTGAAAATCCTATATTTTCACCATGCTCCTAAGTTTGACCCACTCAGTTTTTTGGTATCACAGCTAACGGTACAAAGGTTCAAGGATATATTGATGTTTGAATCTGCCGTGAGATTTAAAAAGATTTAGGCCATTAAGTAATTTGATGTGGGGCCTGTAAAGACTAGTTTAAGCTTATGTTTCTATATCGGAACTTTTAAATATTAATGAAAAACGTTTTCTTTGGAAATGCTTTTGATATTGATATCATTTCACATTAATAATGTTTTGGGACAAATTTCACACTAATAAAAGAATACTCTGTTTTAAATAAACATATATAATTTTTTTTAATTGGCCGTAAAATTGGGGATATCGTAGATGCTCATCCTAACTTCCCATAAATTCTAATATATATGCCCGATGCATATCCTTCATGGTTTGAATAATTCTCCGGCTTTGTCCATGTTTGTAAATGATAAGTGGTCCTTAAACATAGCTGAGTTCCCAATTCCTCTTGTAAACCCCTCAAACAGTGAGAAGTAAAATAGTTATCCCGATCGGATATGATTGGTATGGGGACTCCATGTCTTTTTACCATCCTGTTCATATATAATTTTGCAAACTTCCCCATACTCCACGTCTATCTAGCAGGGAGAATTGAGAATAAAACACTTCTAGTTAAACGATGCACGGTAACCCAAATCATGATATAACTACTTTTCGTTTTTAATAATTTGGTTTATTGGTCCCTGAAGAAAGTCGGTGATTCCGCCAATGAAAGAGGAGCAAGAATCACATTTTCAACAATCTTGTGACAAGTAACAAACTTTTAGTTTTTATTCAACTGCGTGTATTATTATTTGATGTTGATTTCAACTCCGGATAATTATTTGAAAATCACATCCAAACACCGTTTGTAGTAAATTTTAGTTAGGTCATTCATATTTATCTCGATACATTTTTAAATTTTCCGACTACTTCGGAACTAACAAATCAAAGTTACACATTCAAATTCAAAATATTTAATAACCGAGGGTTGCTATTCCGGCCAACGTGTTACAAAGGGAACTAATATCCTAAACTACAATTTCTCCTAAACTACAATTTCAAAACGCAATAACTTTCTTATATAAGATATCTAAGGTATCGTTTGATATTATTTTTGTTGCTTTATGTTTGTAGTTTTATATAGTTGTTATTAGCAAAATAGGAGTTTATTATTTTATAACTATTCAATACTAATGACAATTTACATTTTTTAAATTGTTTACAGTAATAGATATAGGGTTTTTATCATAAAAAACCATGAAAGTATTATATAAAGATTTTTTCTAACTAAATAGTAAAATAGTTTACATGTAACCGATAGGGTATGTTGATTTTGCAAGGAACCCGGGTGTTGCAATTAAAATAATAGAACTTTTGTAATAAGACCTTTAAAATATTATAATAAATAAAATATTAAAATTAATAAACGAATAATCCCAATCCTAATTAGATTCGTTTTTATATTTTTCATCTTAGATATTTTAGATTCCAATTTTGACCCAAAAAAAGTATGTTTTTGTAGTTTCCTTACTTTCATATGCAATTTTTTTTGCTTGAACAAATATGTAATTTCGGTCTTATAAAAACGAGTTTATTACTAAAGGCAAATGAAAATAAATTGCTTTTCTGGGATAAATAAAAGGAAGAGAGGTAAAATCACTACAAGTTAACAGTTATTTTTACAAAATAAGTGATTATTTTACTATAATTGTTCAAAATTAAGTATAACTGTAAATTATTTTACTTAAGCAATTTTACTCCACAAATAACAAAGAGATGGTAGTGTGGGTCGAACAAATTGGATCACATATTATTTTTTATTAAATGTCGAAATGGCTTATGTTGGATCGATTTTCCAAAAACACTTTATCGTCCATTTTGCTTAAAGTTCATACAGATGAGATAACTCTACAATTATAATAAAATTTTAGTTTTTCTAATAAATGATTATATTTCTCGTACTTTACGTCAATTTTAGGAGAACAAATCAAAATTGACCCATTTATTGATAATACTAATGGACAAGAAGATAAATTACGGTAAAAGTTTTACAAAAAGTCTAGAACTCTTAAAACCAACCTAAAATACAAAATAAAAATGTTACATCTTTTACGGCAAAATAATACACAAAATAGTACTCTAAATTGATTATTTTTTATTTTTATTTCATGCCCTAAAGTAACGTTTGCACCTACGTAGTCAAAAGGGCTGAGAAGTACTCTTACTCGATTATTATGGTAAAGAACAAATTTTTTTAATCAATCTATAACGGTTTATGTTACGAGTTTAAACTATTTTTTGGAACTCATGCCTTTCTTTGAGGATGATTTTGCCTTTCTTTTAATACATAAAGACTAAGTGAGTTTACTTGAATAGTTGAATGTAACAAGCAATGATATGATATGCTTTTTCTTTTGGCAGCCTACCTTTCATTAAGACGACATGTTTACTTTTTTAAGAAGAATAATATCAAAAGGTACAAATTATGATTCTCAATCTTTCAACAAAATTGTTTATGACATTCATTACATTGGATTCAATAAAAAAATTGATCTCGTAGTCAAATTGAGATGTTCGCAGAATGTTTTATATATATATATATATATATATATATATATATATATATATATATATATATATATATATATATATATATATAGAGAGAGAGAGAGAGAGAGAGAGAGAGAGATAGATAGGTTCAGGTGTTTTAACTAAGTATTGTGTTATTGTATCCATCAATGTGGACCAATCAAAATTAAATAAAAAATTAAATAATAAAATAAATAAATAAGGGTAAGTTAGTCATTTGTTTAATAATTTCCAAAAATAATCCCTATAATCATGGTATCTCTCCAGTTTAAATATCGTTCCCCTCTTTATCTAAAAACCGATTCTGAAAACCCTAAATTGAACAAACCCCTCGTTCCACCGATTCCACCGTATAGAAACATCGACCCACAAAATTTACCAGACGACCACCACCATATTCCTGTTTTTCCGGTTGCTGAGCACCACCATCATCTTCATCGCCGATAACCACACAATCATCTTCATAACATACGACCACCATGACTACCCACTTCCTTCCTCATAGCCATCGTTGCCGACGATACCACAGCTACCCTCTTCGATCAAAACAAAAGGGAATGACGAACGAGGAAGAGAAGAATCCGACCAGAGACCAATACTCATATCAATTCGAAAGTCATAGGACAGGTTAGGGTTTATCTTTTCGTTTTATCGGCAAGGGAGCGTCAAAGCCAAATCGAAAATTGGCTCCTGGTACTTTTCTTTTTTCAAATTATCAATGTTACATATAACTGATCTCGTTGATGAAACTTTCCGTAGTTGAAATTGACTCGTAATTGATTTGGATCTGCAATTGATTTCGAATGATAATTCAAAACTTACATAAACCACTGATGACAAACCCAATTTCCAATCCAGCTTTCTCAGGTATAATCACGCACATAAAACATTCGACAAAATGCATCAATGGTTCGGTGGAGGCAGGGAAGAAGAATCGAAATCAGATGGGTGTTTGGATTGAGGCTGTGAAATCAATGGGCAAGCAAAAAAAGAAACAAGGGGTTGTTGTTGGCTGGATAATCACATGTTTCTTTATTATTCTTTCTTATTTTGATTGATTTACTGTAAATCGATGAAGTTTAATCGATACGTTTAGATGAGTTTTTGGGTTTGATTGGTTGAACACAAATCATGGTTGTTTTGGTTGCTTATTTGACAGATGAATGCTTCAACTGAATTGAAAGTTGTTTTCATGCACACCAAGTGTTCGCTAAAAGTAATTATTGTGTTATTGTATGCATAAATGTGGGTCATATATATATATATATATATATATATATATATATATATATATATATATATATATATATATATATATATATAGCGAGAGAGAGAGGTAAGTTCAATTGAGAAAAAAAAATTAGAATGTAGAATTATATTCAGCCACACATTTATTTTCCTGCAAAACACTGTCCTACCGGCGGAAATGAGCAAATGTATATATGTGTGTTTTCAAAGTATTAATATGTTTCCTTAAACTATGTTAATCATTAACTTAATATATAAAAAAATAATAAATTTTTTTCGTTTTTTTTTATTTTTAAGGAGTCATTTTTATCGAAAAACGATTTTAAATATATCAAAATTCATAATTTTTATTTTCTCTATAAATAGACATCCATATTGATATGGTTTTAAAATTATATATATATATATATATATATATATATATATATATATATATATATATATATATATATATATATATATATATATATATATATATATAGGACGGTTCAAATAAAAACAGTAAATAGTGTGAGAACGTAAAAACATTTTTTTATGTTATTATTCTGCAATTAATTTTGTATCGACAACTTTATGTCATTATTCAGCAAAGAATAAATGAATAGTCAAAGGTTAAAATTAAAATTAGAATTTACTACAAAAATGCACATACATAAGTTTATAATAGAATAATAACATTGTAATAAATATATGACTAATCGAAAGTTAATATTTATATTAGAATTACTTCAACAATACACATATACAAAATTCATTACAGAATAATAACATAAACATAGTGTTTTTACGTTCTCACACTATTTACTGTTTTTATTTGAACTTATTTCTATATATATATATATATATATATATATATATATATATATATATATGTATATATATATATATATATATATATATATATATATATATATATATATAAGTTTCAACTCTCTATTCATAAGTGAGTAAAAATGCATCAAATTTTTATTACAGTTCATTCGTTATTCACTTATAAATAAACCGTTTAATCATTTATATATGAATAAATAGTACATTCGTTTTTCACTTAATTTTTATTACAGTTTAAGTATGATTCATATATGAATATAACATGTAATAAAGTTTTGTCTTAGCTAAAATATTTTTTTTACATCAGCTCTCGTCTTATGAATAAAACATGTATTAGCTCTCCTCACAAGTTATATTTATATATGAATAACACATTTATCGAAATTTTATTACTGTTCATCTATTCTTCATATATGAATAAGTAGTTCGAATTTTCAAAATGTTTCATCTTTTATTAATATACTATTTAATCAAATATGAATAACAAATAAACTTTAACAAAAATTTGATAAATGTTTTATTCATATATGAATATAACATATGATGAGAGTTAATACAAATTCTATTCATATATAAATATAACATGTGATGAAAGATGATGTAAAAAAAATATTTTAGGTAAGAACACTTAATTACGTGTTATATTTAAATATGAACGATATTTCAACTGTAAAAAAAAATAAACATACGTTTTAAATATAAATGAATAAAGAATGTACTGTAATAAAATCTGATGTATTTTTATTCATTTGTGAATAACGAGACCAGTTATTATAAAAATAAATAAATAAAATATTTTATCGTAAAACTATATCAATATGCATGTTTAATTATAAAGAATAAAAAATTATGAATTTTGATATATTTAAAATAGTTTTGCAATAAAAATAGCTACTTATAAATTAAAAAAACGAAAAAAAACTATGTTTTTGTATATATTATAGTAATAATTAGTATTGTTTAAAGAAACATTTTTTGTTTAAAAACACATGTGTATACCCTTACCCCTTTCCACTGATACGACCAAGTGTTTTGCGGCAAAATAAATGTATGACTGAGATTGATTCCTCCATTCTTGTAACGTTTCAAATTTCAGAATAAAATTTTCATTTTTAAAATAAAATAAACACACATTTTTATTAAAGTTACATTCAAGTCAACCAATTGTTCATAATCCATAATTTAAAATCAGAGTTATAAGGAAGACAATGCGGAATCTCAAATCATAAAACTGTTGGTGTGTGTGTACATTCCCGCCATCGCAATCCGATAAGTACCTGAAAAGCATTTGATCCACAACTGTAAGCACAAAGCTTAGTGAATTCCCCAAAATACCACATACAACACAACATAATAATCATTTATGGGTTGTTAGCAACCCTGGGACTTTTAGCAGTCCTAAATATCACATACATCACAACAATATAAACTGTTTGATTAGGTGTCTAAGCCCATAACTATAATTGGTATGTACTTGAATTGATAGCAATATAGTCCTTTTGGGTTGCCCTCAAACCTAGCAACTGGACAAGTAAATTATGAAAGGAGAGAGTGTAATTTATTATAAGATTAATAAATTAATATATATGATTTATTAATATGTTTTGGAAATAATATATTAATTAGAAATCATAATATTTAATTAATAGTTAGCCATAAATTTATTGGAATTGATTTTGGGGTTAATTGTATTAATTATAAAGTACAAGGACTAGTTTGCAATTGTTAAATAGTTGGAAGGAATGTTCCAAAACCTCCTTGGAGGAGGTGGACGAAATTCATAGGGTAAACCCTAATGATTTCGTCCAAGGGCCTTGGATAAGGCTTCTGGATTAGCTTGGGCCTTAAGCAAAGGAACATTAGGGTTATCCCTTAAACCCTAGTTGCCTCAACTATAAAAGGAGCCTCCTAGCTCCTAAATTTAGTCCATCCCTTCTCTTGGAGAAACCCTGGCCGGAAATTGCATCCCCCCTCTCCCCTCTCTATAGTTTCCTTCTTGCTAGCTCTTGGGTGTGATTCCATTACAGGCATTACAATTGTGGTGCTAAGCTTTCAAGAAGATCAAGATCTAAGGATTACCAATTGTTTACTTTAACAATTAAAAGGTATGTGATTCTAAAACCCTAATTAGTTATTTTTGAAAATAGCCTCTTCCCTTAGAGTTCTTGTTTTGCAATTCAAAGTTATATGTTCAATAGTTAAAACATAGATCCAAAGTAGGTTGCATGTGAACTTAGGAATTGTTTTCTAGTTTATTTGTTTTACCTAAAACCCATTAGTGGTATTAGAGCCATTGGTTTTGTTTTAAATTTAATTGCTATAATAGTTCAATTGCAAATTAGGGTTTATAGCTATTAAACCTTAAAGGCCAAAGTTTTCATTTTTAGGGTTTTGGTTTGAGGGGTTTTCGAAAAACCCTAGCCTCCATAAACCCTAATCGAAATTAGGGTTAGGGTTTTGAAAAACCCTAGCCACCCTCCCTTGATTTCGAAATTGCCTTAGGGTTTTAGGGTTCCTATTTTGGATAATTGTTACTTAATTGGATTAATTAGATAATTGATAAAATAAGGAAATTATCCTATACCCTAAATTTTCGAAATCTAGAGGGTTTAGGATTAGGATTAAATTAATCGTTTAATTTAATTAGATAATCCTCCCAAAATTTAATAAATTAATTAAAATTTAATTAATAGATAATTATTGAATCTAGTTTTGGTTTATTTTGAATTTAAAGTTAATAGTCTAATTTTTCAAAAATTCATATAAACCTTAAAGTTTTAAAAGGTTTAAAACACACCTTACATATATATATATATATATATATATATATATATATATATATATATATATATATATATATATATATATATATATATATATATATATATATATATATATTAAAAATTAAATATTATATATGTATAAGAATTAGTCAGTCAAATCGCTAGTATGCCTCATTCACGCAGCTAGTCTATAAGGGGGGTATAAGGAAACTACCTATAAAATGGTAGTTGAATGGGTGTCCACTCTTACCCACCGCTTCCTTGATTAGTGGAGGGTCGTTAGCAGAACGGATTTGATAGGACAAGTTAATCTCATTAAATGTATAATGTTATTAATAAAGTACTAGAACATTATTTTTACAAAATCCCAACTCTAGTTACTTTAGGAAAAATGTGAATTGTATGCTAACCCATGAAATTGCACATTACACTTTATAAGTCGTCAGTGGAGCGTGTGTGGTTAACCAACACACTAATAGGGACTAATAAAGAGTCGTAATGGGTATCTCATAATTATCATTGTTGATGGAGCGCATGTGGTTTACCAGCACATCAATAGAAGATGATAAAGACAATGAGGTTACCAAGCACATTTGCATGGTTATTCACATCTTGTTTGTGATCCTTGGTATCCCAGTCACAAATAGAAGAGCATAATCCAAGATTAAAACATTCCATTGAATAGTTTCAATGTATCTCAAAAGAATTAGGAATTTCATTTCATTTCGTTTCGTCTAATGGTGGAATTGGTGAATCGTCATTAACCTACCTTTATAAAATTTACACTTGGATCTCGGCATCCCATTTCTAAGTTGTGAATCCTCATAGTTGGATCCTAACCTTAATATTGTATATTTGGGTTTCTCTTTTCTCTCCATTTGCTCTAGAGTCGTTATGGATGGATCAAACAATAACGATTGAACGCGCAATATAAAGATGGCGCTTCGTTTTGAGGACAAAGAATATGTCCTTGAAAAGGAGCTTAAGGAGATTGATGAACCCAAAGCCACTCCCGAAGAATATGCTGCCTACAAGAAGCATTATGGCAATGCAACGAAAGTGTCTTGCATCATGGTCACAACCATGTCTCCCGAACTGCATAAATACTATGAGAACTAGTGGCCCTTTGAGATGAACAAGGACCTTATGGAAAAGTACCATAAGCGATCTCGTCAAGAGAAGTTCGAGGTAGTCAAATCACTCATGGCTTGTAAGATGAAGGATGGAGACTTGCTTTTCAGTCATGTGCAAAGAATGCAATGCTACATAGAGCGTTTGGTCAAGCTCAACGTGCAGTTTGATGAGGAATTGGCCATAGACATGGTCTTGAACTCATTACCTGATTGTTATGGTCAGTTCATCGTAACTTACCATTTGAACAACACTGAGCAGACGTTGTCCCAATTGCATGATTTGTTGCAGAAAGCAGAGGCAGGAATGAATGGTAAAAGTATACCCTCCACTCCTGCTAGTACCCCCGTCTTGGCTATTGGACAGGGAAATGGGAAAAAGAGGAAAGGTCCTCCTAAGAAAAATTGGAAGGGCAAGGCCCAAGCTGGTTCATCTGGAAGTGGCCTAAAGGCCAAGCCCAATGTTGTCATTCCCCATGCTTCTAATCCAAAGGATGTTGATTGCTTTTATTGAAATGACAAGGAGCACTGGAAACGAAGTTGTCCGAAGTATCTGCAAGTCATTAAGGATGGCTAAGTAAAGCCATCTTCAGCAGGTATTTACATTATTTCTTCTAATAACTCATTATCTTCTCGTTCTTGGGTCCTTGATACAGGATGTGGTTTTCACATCTGTTCTGATTTGCAGGGGCTAAAAGAAAGTGAGGAGGTGGAGCGAGGAAGGATAAACTTGATCATGGGAAACATAAAGTCTTCACCAGTAACCAAGATCAGAGTTTATCAACTTTTACTTAATAACGATGTTAGATTATATTCATTGAATTGTTGTTATTTGTCAGAAATGACGTGAAACATTATTTCATTTCATGCATTGTTCAAACAAGGTTTTAAGTATTCTTTTAATGATTTGAATGGTTCAATTTCTGTTTATATGTGTTTGAAGCTTTACCTTGTGATGGTGTGTATGAAATAGTGACTTGTGTTGATAGCTTAAGTAATAGTGTGTTTAATATTGACTTGTCTAATAGTGTAGACAAGGCATGCTTGTGGCATTGTCGTCTTGGACATATTAAAAATAAATGCATAGCCCAAATCCAAAAGGATGGAGTGTTGGAATCATTTGATCTAAAATCAGACATGTGTGAATCTTGTCTTTTGGGAAAGATGACAAAATCACCTTTCACAGGATCTTGTCAAAGAGGTGAAGGTTTGTTGGACCTCATACATACTGACGTGTATGGACCTTCAGATAAACCACAAGGGATGCTAATCGATTCTATGTGACTTTCACTGATGATTATAGCAGATATGACTATATCTACTTAATCAAGCATAAGTCAGAAACATTTGAAAAGTTCAAGGAGTTTAAACATGAAGTTGAGAATTAATTGGGCAGGAAGATAAAGATACTTAGGGGTAATTTGATTTCCTTTCTAACTGGATCCAAAGCTAGGACCCGGTCATCAATCCAAAATAGCTTGTTTGTTTTCCCTTTCTCCACCCTTGGACTCGGTCCAAATGAAGGACTCGGTCCCCAATTTTGTGTTGATTTGGTTCACTAGAAAAAGATAACTGACTGGAAAATGGACACAGTGTACCCTTATGTTCTCCATCTCTGCCACGCATGCTTCTTCTTCCTACTTCACTTGCCAAACGCCAACACCATTCGACGAGACCCTCACCTAACGACTTCCTCCTCCAGCAGGCCCTTTCTCCTCCGACGTTGCTTTCCTCCGGTTCCACCCTCCTCTAGCACCTTATTCCCTCCTCGAGACCCTCTCCTCTGTTAAATTGAAATTGAAATCATTTTTCTCCTCTGTGAAATTGAAATCGATTCTTTGTGAATTTGAAATTGACATCTCCATCCAAATCACAGCCTCTAGAGTTTATGAACATGAAATCGATTCTTCCAATTGAGAAAGAATAGAAGGAGAAAACTTTTTTTTGGGTTAAACAGGTCAATTTTAGATTACATATTAACATAGATTCCTTTCTTCATTCTCTATATGACTACAAGGTTTAGTATGTGGACATATATATGATCTTAAACAAGCTATGATTGTGGATTTTGAAGGTTTTGATTCCAATTGGATATGGTACAGAAGAAATAGAAGTTGTTATAATGGTAAACATCCTTCACCAAGCTGGGGCCCATGTGGTTCCTGCTTCAGTAGAGCCTCAACTAGAAGTCAAACTTTCAAGTGGCACCATACTTGTTGCAGACATTTCCATTTCTGAATGTTCAGATCAAATCGTTGATCTTGTTGCACTTCCTATAAGTTAATAATTTTCATCTCCACTTTATAATTTCTATCTGAAATCCCTATTTGTAACCAATGGTTTTATGGTATTTCTTTTAGGGAGGAATGCCTGGTTCTGTTCGATTAAGAGATTGTAAAATACTCGAAGCAATTACCAGAAAACAAGCTGAAGAAAAACGGATATATGGAGCTATTTGTGCTGCTCCAGCTGTCACACTTTTACCTTGGGGTCTTTTAAAAAGAAGGAAGGTATTCTATATATTAATCTTTTTTATATGTTACTTACTCAAAGACCAAAAATGTAATTTACTCTATATTTTTTAATTACGAGTTTATATTCCCATTTTCAGACAACTTGTTATCCAGCATTTATACACAAACTTCCAACATTTCGGGCAGTTAAAACAAATCTTCAAATTTCAGAGGAATTAACAATAAGTCGAGGCCCTGGAACTTGCTTTCAATTCTCTGTTTCATTAGTTGAACAACTTTTCACTTTAAATTTATAGAATTTAACTTTCATTTTACTACATTAACCTGTGTTAACAACTTTTCTTTTATAGCAATGTACTGTGTTTTACTTCCATTTTTATACTTCTACTTTTATTGTTTTTTTTATATAAAATAGGGTCACGTAAAATGGGAAAGAATGTTGTAAAATGGAAGTTGATGATGTTGTATATAGCATGATAATTTATAAATTAAATTGTAAATCATAAAAGGAATTATTAAAAAAAATGTTGTTTGAGGGTAATATAGTCAGTTTGCACAGTCGGTCAGATGTAAAATTAAACAAAAAGTTTCAGTTAGAAGTTAAACCAGTCAGAACTTCTAACCCAGCCAGCTTCTAACCCAGTTAGCAACTATCAAACGATCCCTTAGATCCAATAGAGGCAGAGAGTATCTTAGTATCGAGTTCAACTACTATATAAAGGAATGTGGAATAGTTTCACAATTAACTCCTCCTAGAACACCACAGTTAAATGGTGTGGATGAGAGGCGTAATCGAACCTTGTTACACATGGTTCGTTCTATGATGAGTCATGCTTCACTTCCTATTCATTTATGGGGGTATGCCTTAGAGACGGCCGCCCACATCCTTAATATTGTCCCTACAAAGAAGGTTTCCAAAACACCTCACGAAATGTGGACGGGGAAAGTTCCTTCGTTAGCACATATTAAAGTCTAGGGTTATGAAGCTTTCATAAGACGAGAGTCTCACGACAAGCTAGCAGCTAGAAGTGAGAAATGTGTTTTCATTGGTTACCCAAAACAGTCTTTTGGATATTTGTTCTACATACCTAGTGAAAACGTGGTCTTTGTAGCACGAAGACGAGTCTTTCTAGAAAGAGAGCTCATATTCAAAGAGGACAGTGGGAGTACCATTGACCTTGAAGAAATTCAAGAGTCAACCAATGAAGGAACCTTTGAGGATACTAGCCCTCAACCAGAGGAAATAGTTCCTGTTGAACCAGTTGATAACTCATTACCTCTTCAGAGATCCACTAGGGTTAGTATGCCACCTGAGTTATATGGTTTCCATATAACTTCAAACGGTGACACATTTATCAGTGATAGGACACTGGTAAATCTGGATGAACCAGCTAATTATAGGGAAGCAATGACAGGCCCAGAAGCTTCCAAGTGGAAAAAGGCAATGGACAGTGAGATAAAATCCATGTATGACAACCAAGTTTGGAATTTGGTTGATAATGCACCAGGTCGTAAGACAATTGGGTGCAAATGGATCTTCAAAAAGAAGTCAGACATGGATGGAAATGTGCACACATTCAAGGCTCGAATGGTTGCAAAAGGCTTCACTCAAACCCGGGGGTTGACTATGATGAGACCTTCTCACCAGTAGCTAAGATTAAATCTATTAGGATATTGCTCGCCATAGATGCCTTTCATGACTATGAAATATGGCAGATGGATGTCAAGACTGCTTTCCTTAATGAGATATTGGCTAAGGATGTTTACATGAATCAACCAGAGGGTTTTGTTGATGCAAAGTTTCCCAATAGAGTGTGCAAGCTTGAGAAATCCATTTATGGATTGAAACAAGCGTCTCGCAGCTGGAATCTTTGCTTCCATGATAAAGTCAAAGAGTTTGGTTTCTCTAGGAGTGAAGATGAGTTCTGCATGTATGTCAAGGCTAGTGGGAGTATAGTAACTTTTCTGGTGTTATATGTCGATGATATATTACTAATTGGTAACGACGTTCCAACCTTGAAAGATGTTAAGTCTTGGCTTGGAAAGTGTTTTGCCATGAAAGACCTTGGAGAAGTTGCCTATATTCTTGGGATAAGAATATTGAGAGATATAAAGAGACTAATTGGACTTAGTCAGAGCACATACTTGGACAAGGTACTAAAGAGATTTAGTATGGAAAATTCTAAGAAGGGAGAGCTACCTATCCAGAGCAATACCAAATTGAGTAAGACTCAATTCCCGAATACAGATGAGGAAATAGCTGACATGAGTCGTGTACCTTATGCTTCCATTGTCTGATCGATCATGTACGCTATGACATGTACTCGCCCTGATGTGGCCTTTTCTTTGAGCGTGGTCAGTCGTTATCAGGGAAATCCGGGTAGAGCTCATTGGATAGTGGTTAAGAATATACTCAAGTATTTGCGAAGGACAAAGGACTATGTTCTTATCCTTGGTGGCAGTGATACTTTGAGAGTAGACGGTTACAGTGATGCCAACTTTCAAACGGATAGGGACAATTTCCGTTCTCAATCTGGCTGGGTATTTCTACTGAACGGAGGAGCATTTACTTGGAAAAGTTCCAAGCAAGATACGGTGGCTGATTCTACTTGTGAATCAGAGTACATAGCAGCGAGTGAAGTGTCGAAAGAAACAGCTTGGTTGAGGAACTTCATCGGTGATATCGGAGTTGTTCCAACCATTCAGGAGCCTATGGAACTGCTTTGCGATAGCCTTAACAAAGGAACACAGAGATCATGGTAAAACCAGACATATCAACAGAAAAGTACCATTTCATCAAACATAGAGTAGAAGAAGGCCATCTTGTCGTAAAGAGGGTATCATTTGAGGATAACCCAATAGATCCCCTCACAAAGGGTCTGAGTAGGGTTAAGCATATTCAACATGCTCGAAGCATTGGACTGAGAGATGATATTAGTTTTAGCAGTTAGATTAGTTTGTTCTGAAACTTGTAACAAAGTAAATATAATTGACTTTTGCTGATTAAATGATAAAGTATTATTTATGAGTTTATTTACTGCCTCTTGTCAATTGTTTATTATTGTGTTTCATATTTTGCATGTTTTACTTCTCGAATAATATGATTATTAAAACTCCACAGTTGCTCGTACTTTTGGAAGTAAGTAGTGAATTAAGACTGCCATGAATAGGATTGCAGATTGTCTAAGGGAGTTAGACATAGCAATAGAATTGCTGCAATGTTCATGAGTACGCAGAAATGGAGATTTGAGTATTAGATAAACCCTTGCTCAGAGTATTACTTCATGGAATTCATCACGAGTAATATTGAGACGATAATATCTTATAATCTTGAAACGGAGAAATATGAGTTGTAATTTACAAGTCGGTTATGCATTGGTGATACGAAAACGCATCAGTGACTTGGTGTTATAAAATGTATTGTTATGTATAGTTTGATAAGTAAAAGATACAAGTATATGAGTCAACGTTTATTTGTTCCTTTTTCCCTAACAGGAAAAGCGATATTTGTGAGCCCCTCGATGATTTGGTATTGACTTGTGTGATCGGCCCAGCTAGGGCTAAATTGATGTGTTTAATTAGAAGTCCTATATCATCACAAATCAGAAATCGGGAAACATAGATTCTGGATAAAGAGATTGATTGCATTCCATGTCTTATGTCCGGGGATATCTTACAGAACGAAGGATTATATGATCACTTATCGTAGGACACGTAACTGACTGGTTCAGAGTTCGGCAGCAGCTCTTGGAAGCTACAATTTGATGGTCGATTTAGAGGTTATACTAGTAATTATAGTTATAGACTTATCCAAGTGGGAGACTATTGGATTAGGTGTCTATGCCCTTAACTATAATTGGTATGTACTTGAATTGATAGCAGCACAGTCCTTTTGGGTTGCCCTCAAACCTACCAACTAGATAAGGAAATTATGAAAGGAGAGAGTGTAATTTATTATAAGATTAATAAATTAATATATATGATTTATTAATATGTTATGGAAATAATATATTAATTAGAAACCACAATATTTAATTAATAGTTAGCCAGAAATTTATTGGAATTGATTTTGGGGTTAATTGTATTAATTATAAAGTACAAGGACTAGTTTGCAATTGTTAAATAGTTGGAAGGAATGTTCTAGAACCTCCTTGGAGGAGGTGGACGAAATTCATAGGGTAAACCCTAATAATTTCGTCCAAGGGCCTTGGATAAGGCTTCTGGATTAGCTTGGGCCTTAAGCAAAGGAACATTAGGGTTATCCCTTAAACCCTAGTTGCCTCAACTATAAAAGGAGCCTCCTAGCTCCTAAATTTAGTCCATCCCTTCTCTTGGAGAAACCCTGGCCGGAAATTGCATCCCCCCTCTCCCCTCTCTATAGTTTCCTTCTTGCTAGCTCTTGGGTGTGATTCCATTACAGGCATTACAATTGTGGTGCTAAGCTTTCAAGAAGATCAAGATCTAAGGATTACCAATTATTTACTTTAACAATTGAAAGGTATGTGATTCTAAAACCCTAATTAGTTGTTTTCGAAAATAGCCTCTTCCCTTAGAGTTCTTGTTTTGCAATTCAAAGTTATATGTTCAATAGTTAAAACATAGATCCAAAGTAGGTTGAATGTGAACTTAGGAATTGTTTTCTAGTTTATTTGTTTTACCTAAAACCCATTATAAACAGCTATGAGTTATCAGCAACCCTAAGACTATCAACAGTCATATGAGCTCACAACAGTCTGATGGTTTATCAGCATCCCAAAATACTATCAGCAATCCTAGATTTATCAGCAACTCAGATATACATATAAAAACAATCAACAAATAAGACTCAACTAGTCTAGCATGCAAACAACTATGACATAGGTGAAATATTGAGAAGACTCACCTAAGCGAAGAGCTAAAATCCACTACTCAAATTCCCACAGAATTAGCTACACGAACCTCCTAAATCAATCACAAGCTAAACCTCAGAGTATAGCTCAACGCCTCTCAAAGTTTGACCAAAAGTCAAACAAGTCAAAAAGTCAATGGTCAAAGTCAACACAACTGATCACCATGTCGTGGCCATATGATGCGTGCAAATAGCTACAGCTAATTTTATATTTATAACCTAACTACCTTAACTAACTAATTGCACCTAGGCAGTGTACCTAGTCAGACTATAATATAGTTTTGGGTAAGTCGGGTGTCGATCACAGGGAACGGTATTGACTAATTAATCTACTTACTATTAAATTAACCTAATTATTAACAAAGGAAGGGGATTTATCTAATTTTGCAAGTTTAGATGAACTTAATTCTTAATACAAATTCAATCAATTAACAAAACACTTCTGTTAGTTCGAATCCACTTTCCCTCAATGGTTTATAATTTAGCTATACCAATTACTGTTGGTACCAATTAAGATAGTATTAGCAATTTAGTTCTAAATCTACTAACATTAATTAATTCATGTAAGTCTAATGTATGGTCACACAATAGTTAACACATAATCAATTATTGAATATGATTGGAGCCATGTAAGATTGATTTGATAAACACAATTATGGTCGTAATATGAGTTCTCTAGCACAGCCTAATTCAATGTTCCAATTACTTATCTAAGATTGGTTTGATCTTAGCTCTAATAAACTAGTGTTCACTAAATTATTAGGTATTCATATTCATGCAGCTTCATATTCACTAACTACACAGAACAAGAATTTAAAGCAATCAAATACTAAATCAAACATGTTAGGTTCAATCAATCTAACACAAGCACAATACCAACAAGTAAAGTCAAATCTAATGTATTAAAACCATGAGTTCCAGCTTCATCTAGCTAACAGAAGCAGCTAGATTTAGTTGGACATACTAGCAATTAAACAAAAACAAGTCATATTAAAAAGCATACTAAATGTACCAAACTATAAGTCAACTTATGAACTTCTCTTCTCCTTTTGTGTTGATACCCTATTCCAGAACTTCTTCTCTTCTGGGAATCGTCTTTAGGAACCCTCCAAGGCAGCCAAAAGTCCCTCAAGTCGTAATGGACAAGGATATATATATTTTCTGATTTTTCCAAGTTCAAGTCGTGAGCCGATAAGCCTCACGTCGTGAATACGAGATAAACGTGTTCGACAAGGACTCTTTCATCCGGTGCATATCTTCTAGAATACTCCACTCACGTCATGAGTCTTCGATTACTCACGTTGTGGGTACGTGTTTTGCTGAGTTTTTATTCTTCTTTCCTGTTGAATCATGAAAAGTGACCCTATTGAACTTCAGCTACCGCAGTCAATAAGCTACCGCAGTCAAACTCCCTCATCAGCAACCGCATCCGAAGTCATCTCGTCAACCACAGTCATTCTTACTTTCCTTAGTCTATTTTGTCTTTCTGTAATACTCTCTATTGTCCAGTATGCCTTGCATGGCTACTTTTAGAGAGTGATTCAAATGTAACTTCTTGAGTCTCTATAAATAGAGCTCATTCTCACTTATCTATAATCAATCAATCTATCTATGAATCAGAATACACATCTCTGAAGTTATCTTCTCTATTTCTCTCTACGCATCACTTCTCACTCTCAAATCTTACTAGAATATAACTGATTACAATCTCTCTTCGGAGCAAGTCTCTTGTGACTTAATCACTAATTTTGATCTCACTTATTAACTTGGTTTGAATGCATTCCTCGTTATGAATCAACTTATGTGTATTCTTGATATAACAATTGTTGTCATTTCATTTCTTTACCTTTCCGCAACTAACTCTCTAACTATCTAACTCTAACTTATTAATATTATTGTTGAGCTTTTAGATCCTTCGAGATTAACTATTCCACAATATACTTGTTCTAACGTTTGTTCAAGTGTGTCTCAAAGTTTTTCTCTCAACAATTGGTATCAGAGCCATAGTGGTTGCTTTTTGAAAAACGGAACTCTGATTTTCAAAGGGCCTTCTCTAACACTGAAGCTCACTTCTTCTTAAAAAAAACTTTAAAAAAAATATGGCACAATCGTTATCTCTGAATGTTTCCAATAGTGTTGGTGGTTCTAATCGAGCCCCAATATTGGTAGCAAATGAATATCATCACTGGTCCCAAAGAATGGAAAGATACTTAAGGAGACTTGGTAGAGATGTATGGCGATCCGTAGAAGAAGGATCACATGTCCCAGTTCTTACACCAGTCCAAACTGACAGTGCTACAACCAGACTAGGAGGAGGTCAACCAGTCATGAACCGTCCCACCAAGGATGATCTCAATAAAATGGAAAATGACGCTGTTGCTTTTTATGAAATTTCTTGTGGAGTTGCTCCTGACAACTTCGATATTATCATAAATTGCAAATCAGCAAAAGAGATCTGGGAAGTTCTCAAGAACTTGTACGAAGGCTCAGAACAAGCACAAGACAAGAAGCTTACAACCGCACTCAATGAGTTCAACAACTTCAAAGCTCACACTGGCGAAAGTTTGGAAGACTCCTTCAAAAGGTTCAACCTGATAGTCACTAAATTATCCAATGCGGGCACCGTCCGCAGTAACCATGAAACAAATCTTCAGTTTCTTAATGGCTTGGGAAGACAATGGACTATGGCCAAGATGATAGTCCAAGGCGATAGAAAGATTCATTCTTTGTCACTCTACAAGCTCTATGGAGAACTGCAAGCACAAGAATCTACCGTACTCAAAGACTGTGCTGACTTCGGAGGACCACTTGCTCTCATAGCACAAGCTCCACATAATCAATCTTACTCTCCCTCGTATGACACTCCACCGCAGTCATACGAAGCTGATTCAGAGTATGATGATGAAGAAGAATTTCATAAGGCTGTTGCTCTAGTTAGCCAATAGTTCAATCGTCTACCACCTTCTTCCTTTCGTAAAAATCAGCAGTTCAACAAACCTCCACTCAACCGTAACTTCAACACACAGAATAATCATTCTCGTTATCCCAAAAGTTCTCATCCACCACCGCAATCTCAAAATACTCAACCAAAGGAGGTACCGCAGTCTACTCAAACCACTGACTCCGATACTCCCTCAGATGACAAGACTGATGTTGTGATTTGCCACAAATGCAACAAAGAGAATCATTTTGCAAGAGATTGTAAGGCCAATGTAGTAAAAGATAGAGCATTCTATATTAGAATGGCTCAAGAGTTGGAAGATAAGGAAAAGGCAAGGGCATACGTAGTCCATGTCAAAAGAGACCATCAAGTTTGGTCATCCGGAGATGAAGATGAAGCCATCAGCAGTGTCAAAGGAAAAGGGAAAATCTGCATGTTGGCAACTGTGGATGATGATGGGTCTATAAAGCTAGAAAAGAACTACTGCTACATGGCAAAGGATGGAACTCTAAGCATCGTCGAACAGGTAAAACTCATGATCCAAACTCTAAACTATAGCATACATGACTGTCAACCCTTCATAAATGATCTTAATGACACGTGTGTTGCCGTCCTTACAGACTATAACAAAGCCTTAGATGAGAAGAACATTGCGTCCCAAGAGATGTTCCATGTAGAGGACGACTGGATAACAAAAGACTCAAAATGGCTATGTTAGAAAAGGACCTAGAGTTAGAGAAAGATGCAAGAATGTTGAGTGAAACACAATTAGAGATAGCTTTGAACCAGAGAGATTTAGCTCAGAGTGAAATTGTACGCTTAAATCTTTTAATCGAAAAATTGTTCAATGAAAGTGAAGCTATTGAAAATTTGGTAAATAATGGAACCGTGGACAATACATACAATTGGGGTTGGTCAAATGGATATCCTACGGCAATGGATTCCTCACCCCGGTTCAACAAAGACAGACTGTATGTCCCTCCAGACTGAGAATTTCATTTCCCAGTCAATAACAAGACCTTTCCCGAAGACATCAAAACTAACTTCGGTAGACTCCATAATCTAAGCAATAATTGTGTCATTGAGGAAATTGTGCCTGAGGTTTCGGGTCACACAAGTGATCAAATTCCTATCTGTGGCACCATTTACCCAAATTATCAAACCTCATATGTAGTTGATGAAGAAATTGTCATAGAGGGCCCTGAAGTCTCGAAAGACTTTCTATCTTTGGCCTCAGACCGCAGTGTTTCACACTGTAGTCAAAAGTCCCACAAAAGTCCCACTGAAGTCCCAACTCAAACTTACTCTGCAGTAGTCAAATCATCACTACCGCAGTCCTCAGTAAAAGGAACTGTGACTCTTCAGCCAATTCATCATGAATTACCCATTGAGAACTTTGAAGTGGGTCAATGCTCTCAGACCCCTGAATCTTCAAGTTCGGATGACTCAAGCCCACGTTTTCAAAATCCTTCTAAGAATTCGAGGAAACCGCAGTTGAACAACAAAGACTGCGGTTCACCAAAATCCTTAGCCAAAAGGCTTTCAAAGAGGAAATTAGATCCCGAGGCACAAATAGACAAATTTTTTCAAAAAATAAGAAGCATGTCAGATTTCCAAAGTCCAAGAGTCCAGAAAAATTTGTTTTCTCACATTACTTTTTGAAAAACTCTCCCGTCAAGAAAACATACAAAAAGGAATGTCCAGCTTCAAAAGTCATTCCTATTTCATCTGACACAACCCAAAGGAGTGTAAAGTCTTTTCGAAACAATGGTTTTCAGGTTTATTCCTCAAATGATCCAAAATGGAAGGGTATCTTACCCACTCCAACACTTTTAAAGTCGCGTCAAAGTTTCAACAAGTGGAAGGGTATTCTACCAAATCCACCAAAAAGGACTCAAAGATCTACACGTGCTAAATCTTTTCAAAAACAAACTTTTTCAAAGTCCAACAACACTCATGTAAGATATTACCAACCTCGGACCGGTCACAAGCCCAACTCATCCTTTAGACCGCTGACCAAATCAGGTGTCAGAATAAAAGACAAAATCTCAACCTGTCAATGTCAATGTAGCTGACAAAAAGATTCATCCTATGTCAAATCTAGTTGGAGTCAGAAACCTCGTACTTTTTCAAAAACACACAACACTCCAAAACTGCACAAACACCTAGGACTAGGATTAAAAGTTGACAAGAAGCCAGTCCCTGCAACATCGGTCCATGCATCATTCAGAAACTCATCTATTGTCCCAGGCTCCAAACTAGTTTGGATGCCTAAACTAACCGTGTAATTCTCAGGCTTTGTGCAAGGAGGAACAAGAAGAAGAATGGTTAATCAACAGTGCCTGCTCCTTGCACATGACCGGAAGGTTAGAATACCTTCGGGATTTCAGGCCAATTTACAACGGTGGAAATGTTACATTCGGCAACAATGCGTATGGGATCATCTGAGGTTATGGTGTTCTCACTACGGGGAACTTCTCTATTCAGAAGGTTGCTTACGTAGAAAGCCTTAAACACAATCTCATCAGTGTTGGCCAACTATGTAAGGCAGGCCATCGAGTTGAATTTGATGATCAATTTTGCTATGTAATGACAAGTGATAGGAACACATGTTTGATCAAATCTCGATCCGAAGGTACTATGTATCCTCTGGATGTTTCTCTGATCATAGGCAAACCGCAGTTATGTTTCCTATCCAAAGCAGTATCCGAAGTCAGATGGCTATGGCACCGCAAGCTAGCTCATCTCAACTTCAGATACATCAACAATTTGGTCACTGGAGAACTAGTCAGAGGTCTCCCTATTCTCAAGTTCAGCAATGATACTCTCTGTCCTGCATGTGAATGCGGAAAGCAATCCAAAGCAAGTCACCCCATGGTGATTGACTCTTCAATTTCTGCACCACTAGAGCTCCTTCACATTGATCTTTGCGGTCCATCAACCGTAGCCAGTCTCCATTACAAGAAATACATACTCGTTATTGTAGATGACTTTACACGCTTCACATGGGTCTTATTCCATAGACTCCAGTCAGAAACACCGCAGATTCTCATCAATTTCATCAAGGAGATAGAACTTCAGATCAAGCTACCCGTAAGACGTATCCGCAGTGATAATGGAACCGAGTTTACTAATCATCTTCTCAACAGTTTCTTGGTGTCCAAATCCATCACTCACAACTTCTCAGCTCCTTACACACCGCAACAAAATGGGGTAGTAGAGAGAAGGAGTTGCACTCTAGTAGAAGCAGCCAGATCCATGCTCAACTTCGCACACCTTCCTCTCTACTTCTGGGCTGAAGCAGTAGCAACCGCATGCTTCGTACAAAACCGAAGCATTGTATGCAAACGCCTCAATAAAACACCGTATGAGCGCCTTAACAACCGCAAGCCAAATGTTCGCTTCTTTCATATCTTTGGGTGTAGATGCTTTGTGATCAACAACAGAGATCATCTTAACAAGTTTGCACCAAAGTCTGATGAAGGCATCTTCCTTGGTTACTCCACTAACAAGGTTGCTTATCGAGTTCTCATTAGACGCACAAGGTTGATCATTGAAAGCTTCGATGTGAAATTTGATGACTATCACATCCGCAACACACCTCCATCCACTGAAACCACCGCAATCCTGGGAAGTGATATTTCTGCCTCTTCGGGTCCATTAAACCTAGTTGAAGTCAACTATGACGATCTCTTCGACCCTGTAGAAACAGCAAAATTATCCGAAGTTCTTGTGTCTCAAGAAGCTCAACAGCAGCACGCTGATGTATCTGGTCCATCTATATCCGAAGTAGCATCTCTTAATACTTCCACCTCGCCGGTTGAGGGGGAAAGCTTTACTCCGGATCAAGCAATAACCATCGAGGTTCCAGTACTTGATATAGCTCAAGTTCCCATCCGTAGAGAATCGTTACCTTCAAACGTCTCTTCAGACTCAGATGATGAAAACATAGAGAACATTGACACAAGAACAGACTCTAGGATTATCACTCTGCCATCTGCAGTCCAGGGGGAACCTTCTCAGGTTCTAGAGGAACTCCCATCAGCAATCCAGGGGGAACCTCTTCCGACTGCTCAAGAAAATTCCATTCTCGTTCCAACAAACCAAGATGATTCCGCAGGATGTTCTCAAATCCAGGGGGAACTGCCATCTCCAACAGCAAAATCTTCTGACATTGAAGACATTCCCTCTACCGCAGCTGCTGATCATCTGCAACCCCGTCTACACGTATGGACGAAGGACCACCCACCAGGTCAAATCAGTGGCAACCCATCCGCAGGTATCCAGACTCGATCTTCCAAGGACTTATCTGATCATTGTCACTACGCAACATTTATGTCCTCAGTCGAGCCTCGAACGATCAAAGAAGCATTACTAGAACCTGATTGGATATCCGCAATGCAAGAAGAGCTAGAAGAATTCAAAAGAAACAAAGTGTGGCAGCTCATCCCGAAACCACATGGTCACACCATTGTTGGTACTAGATGGGTATTCAAAAACAAGCTGGATGAATCTGGTGCGGTAGTCAGAAACAAAGCAAGGTTAGTTGCAAAGGGCTATAGTCAACATGAAGGTATTGACTATGATGAAACGTATGCTCCGGTGGCACGAATGGAAGCAATCCGAATCTTCTTAGCATACGCAGCCCACAAAAACATCAAGGTACACCAAATGGACGTAAAGAGTGCATTTCTCAATGGGGAATTAAAAGAAGAGGTTTATCTTCAGCTACGTCCAGGTTTTGAAAGTATTGAATTCCCAGACTACTGCTACAAACTTGAAAAAACAGTCTATGGTCTGAAGCAAGCCCCAAGAGCGTGGTATGAGACTCTCTCTGAATTTCTTGTCTCATCCGGATACAAAATAGGAGTGACTGATCCCACTTTATTTAGAAAAGCAAATGGTGATCACCTCATGCTTGTACAAATATATGTGGATGATATCATCTTCGGATCAACTGATCAAGGAATGGTGGATGAATTTGCTAAGCTCATGACCAACAAGTTCCAAATGAGCATGAATAGAGAGATTAACTTCTTTTTAGGACTTCAAGTGAAACAAGTTCTGCAAGGGATATTCATTCATCAGGAGAAATACACCACTGAACTATTAAAGAAATATTCTATGGACAACTGTTCTTCGGCTAAGGTCCCCATGGCCTTCGGATATAAGATCTCTGCTGATCCCTCAGGCGAATCTGTGGATCACAAGACTTATAGAGGTATCATAGGCTCTTTGATGTACCTCACCGCAAGCAGGCCAGACATTGTCTTTGCTACAGGTGTATGCGCATGGTACCAAGCTGACCCAAAAGTGTCACATATGACCACAGCCAAACAAATACTACGGTACATGAAAGGAAGCAAGTCTCTTGGATTATGGTACCCCGCAGGCAATGACTTCAGTCTTCAAGCATTCACAGATGCGGATCACGCCGGATGCAGACTAGATCGAAAAAGCACCTCTGGTGGATGTCAATTTCTGGGTGGAAGACTCGTCAACTGGTCATCAAGGAAACAAAATTGTGTATCTCTGTCTACCGCAGAAGCTGAATATGTGGCCGCAGCCAACTGTTGTTCACAAGTACCATGGATGAAAACACAACTTATGGACTACGGATACAGAATGTTGCGGATACCGAGTTACTATGACTCTGAAAGTGCCATAACGATTTCTCACAATCCTATTCAGCACTCCAAGACCAAGCATATTGAACTACGGTATCACTTCATCAAAGACCACATCCTGAAAGGTAACATTGAACTCATCTTTGTCCATACTCATGAAGAGATTGCTGATGTGTTCACAAAGGCACTTGACTCTACAAAGCTCAACACTTTCCTGCAAATGTTAGGAATGATGAATCCGGACCCGCAATTCTTCTTGAATTGATAGGTACCGCAGACCATCCTTAGTCTCTGTTGCGGTCCTAACTTAAGTTACTTATGATAGATGGTTTTGGTATATCCTGTGTACCGCAGTCTATGTACCGCAACCATATATCATATTTATCTTTCACTAGTTCGTATTGTTTGTTATTACTAATTTCTTGTACAAGTGTTCTCCTCAGTTATTCTACTACAGACATTCATCTGGTCATCCGTAATGACATCCTGTCATCCGCAATGACATCTGGTCATCCGCAATGACATCCGGTCATCCACAATAACAAAGAGTCATCCGCAATGAAACCTCCATCCGCAACCACCTTGATATTTTCTCAACTATTCTATTAATCTTTGAATCATGGTGTGCTATTTAATGATCCTTCATTAAATAAGAATACATTATGTAACGCCCGTAGATCAGGGCTAGTCAATTTAGAGACGTTAAGCATCAAAAATGACTTTTTGATGGAAGATTATTTAGAAGGATTAATCTTAACCAGGTTGTAGTATATGTGTCAAGGTTTCCGAAAATATAAAGAACGCCGAAATCCGAGTTATAACGAAGAAGTTATGACCTGTTGAAGTTTCGCGACAGAACCGGCACGACGCTGAATGACGTAAAATATGAATTTAAGATAGAGCGATATCTAGCCTTAGTGATCTAAACGGAAGTTGTAGAGTTCGTTAAACCGAGAGCGTGCATAAAAAGAACGCCCAAATCTGAAGTTTCGACTTAGCAGTGTGCAGCCCGAATACTCGATTTGAGATCGAGCGGTTTTTAGCCGAAACAATCTAAACGAGAATCGAAGATCTCGTCAATGGTAGTGCAACGGTAAGAAGACAGACGAAAACGGACGTCGGATGAAGAAGTTATGAATTTATAACGGAGTTTTCCTGTCCCGGCCTACTAAAAATAATATAATAAAAATATAATAAAAATAAAGTCAAAATTAGCCAATGAAGTCTAAACGAGAGTTGTAGAGCATAATCTCACCTTCGCATGGATATAAAGAACGTCAAAAACGGAGCTCGTATGCGAAAGTTATGAATTTCTGAAGTTCGGGGCGTGAACCCCAAGGGTGTCACAGTTCACGAGGTGAGTATTAGAAACTCACGAGGTGAACAGATGATGGACGTCTTCCAGGGAAAGTGGCCATGACGAACGCAATGACGTATCGAGGTCACGAGGTGAATATTAGAAACTCACGAGGTGAGTCAGTTCACGAGGTGAATATTAAAAACTCACGAGGTGAACTCAGAAAACTCACCCTATAAATAGAAAATCGAGGGTCAGCCGAGTTTGGTTGCTCATCTCTTACTCTCCCACTCCCGATACTCTCTCTAAGCCCTATTTTAACCCCCCGAACCCCGGTTTCATCCCGAGACCCGAAGCAAGTCCCGAAGCCCGAAGATCCCGAGAAGAAAAGAGTTTCCGAGCCGAAGCTCTGCCCGCGAGAAGCCCGGTTTTTGTGAAGATCTTCCAGATCTACCGAAGAATACTACTTTTACAAGCCGTAGTGTTGTCCGATCATCTTCTGATCAAGTGAGTGTATAGTCCCTTTCATAAACAAGATAATAATACAAGTATTGTTTGAATGTATTAAGTATATTGTTGTTTATATGTGTGAGTGTGTAGTTACTTTCTTCTAACACATAAATACGAAGTATTTGCGATGAAATACGTGCTATGTGTTTATATATTGTTTGTCTATTTGAGATGGGCATAGAATTGATGTTTTATACAGGTGTTAAATGATTTAAACTGTGTAAGTATTTGTATCTACAAAAATGTTGGGTAGAACATGGGTAGACGAATTAGTTGGTATGTGATGACGGATGAGTTTGAGGATGAGACGAAAGACGAACCTTGGTAGCTATGGATTTAGTACTGTATAGATGAACCCTGGTAGCTATGGATTTAGTACCGTATAGATAAACGTTGGTAGCTATGGACTTAGTACCTACACTGGTAGCTATGGATTTAGTACTGTTAGATAAACGTTGGTAGCTATGGACTTAGTACCTACACTGAACACTGATAGCTATGGATTTAGTACCCGATGAATGAGCCATAGCAGCTATGGAATTAGTGCTTTACGAAAGAACCTTGGCAGCTATTGTCTTAGTGCCAAATAAAGAATCCTGGCAGCTATTGTCTTAGTGCCTAATAAAGAATCCTGGCAGCTATTGTCTTAGTGCCTAATAAAGAATCCTGGCAGCTATTGTCTTAGTGCCTAATAAAGAATCCTGGTAGCTATTGTCTTAGTGTCTAATAGTGAGTGAACGAATAGATGACTCTTAGGGTAGACCCTTAAGAGTAAGAAAGATAATGGGGATGGGTAATTGGAATGATCGTTTGATGATTGAATATATATATATATATATATATATATATATATATATATATATATATATATATATATATATATATAAGATATAATATTGTGGGATGAAAACGCTATATGCTCACCAGGCTCCCAAGCCTGACCCACTCAGTTTTCTTTGTATTACAGGTTGTGGCACAAGAGCATAAGTTGGTTGACGTATCGAGAGATATGGATTATAGGCCCGTAGTTATAATTAACTGTGTAAGGTCTATGTTGTTTTGTTTATGCTTTTGGTCTGTATAGAACATGACATCCCGAGATTTTGTTATATAATGAAAATACATTTCTTTAAAGAAATGCTTTGATAAATTCTTATCATATTTTGTTTTGGGAACAAATTCCACAACTGTTTTCTGTAAAAGATTACTCTGATTTTAAAAACAAAGCATAAACAAATCGGTCTTTTCTGTCCGTAAAATTGGGGATGTCACACATTAAATAAAAAAAAACATTCCTTGGAGAAACTGTCCCCTCACCTTTTGAATAAACCTTGTGTCAGACCTATTTTAGGTATGATGACAAAAAGAACGTTTTCCCATAAACAAATCTTTAATCTGTCTTTTCCTCTTACCCAACACGTCCAATCCGTTACAACTTCTCTTTGCACAACGGATTAAATCAACCCCATCCACACGATCACCTGACGTGATGTTGTACGTCTGACATTTCATTAAATGAAAACCCCTTTTTGGTAAAATCTCAAAAATTTAAAACTGTTTCATATTTTGTTGCTGAGATTTCATCTCCCAAAATCGAAAGAACCCCCAATTTTTTTTTACCTTATTCTTTTTCACCTAGGGTAAATAAAAGATAAACGTTTCCCGCTCCCATAAGCCCCTATAAAAACCTTTCTTCTTCCCCAAGAACAGTTTACGCTCTCTGAACTTTGAACCCTTTTCTGCATTATCACACTCTGTTTCTCCACTTTTTCTCAAACTGTTACAATGGTGAAATCCGATGTATCCAAGAAACAATCAAAAGCTTCTGGATCAGTGAACCCTACTGGTTCAGACTCTGCTTCAAGACATCCCGCTCCCACGATAGCTTCATGCAATTTCAGAGCCGTTTTCGAAGACCATTCATCTTACAATGCCCCGATCAAGCTGACGATCAAGTTCTTGAACAATCACCCCCTGTTTGGCCCTTTCGATTCTTTTACAGACGTTGTTCCCCTTTCCACCCTATTCAAATGTGCCTTTTCAGCCTATCGACCACTCGAGAACCCACAAGAAGTGCATCTAAACCTAGTTAACGATTCTTTAGTAATTCTGTCTAAAGAAAAGTTTCTTTCTGCCATTAACCTTCTTGTTCATCCTTCAATCAAGATTTTTACTCCATCAATGGCGGACATCACTTCTGCACTTTACCAAATGGGATATCAGAAGAAAATCAAAGGCATTGGAGAATTCAAGAAAAACCAACTGCCTGCGGTCTGGCAATTCATTTGCCATTTTGTCATCCGCAGTCTATCCGACAGAACCGGAGGCACGGACAATATGGGACTCAAACTCCTGGAGTTAGTATGGAGTATCTTCACAGGCCAATGCGTAAACTACGGTCAGATTCTATGGGATGATTTTCTACAATACATTCCCAAGGAGAGCCCAAGGGAGAACCCTACCGAGCTCACGTTTGCAAGATTCTGGTCCCTCTACATTTCAGACCTCCTTGCGGACGCAGGGATCAACATGGGCAACGACATCAACTACTTTGTCACCAAGGATCTCAAAAGAAACAATCCCTCATCTAATCAATCTGTCTTTGGACCAATTAGAAGACTTCCAACCCACATTCTTACCACTCTTGGTCTTGAGACTGCTGATGTCTCAGATCATATTGAGGCTACGGAAGGTATTGCCCCATACCCTCCTACCCCGCCTTTTCAAAACCCATCCGCAATCATTACCCCTGGAAGTACCGCAGTCCCATCTTCCACTACTCTCTCAAATCTTTCTCAAAGAATAAAGAAATTGGCCTCAACTCATCAAGGCCCCCGCAACGTCTCAAAGAAACAAAGAACCCTAAAGAAAGATGTTCCCAAACTAACCGCACCCTCAAAGAAACGCAAAACCAAACCAACCGCACCCACAAATGACAGTGACTCTGATGAGGATGCGCAACCAATTTCCATCCTTAAGAAAAGAAAAACCAATCCCACTGGCCAAATGCGTGACCGGACTGATACCCTAGCCTCTCATAAGGCTCCGGTAGTCCTTGGGGTGGCCGCAGACCCATTCAACTCCACAATCGAATACCACTCCGGCTCAGAAAGTGAGTATGTTTCATCTCATCGTGGAGACTCCCCCCCCAGTTCAATCCCAAGAGGATAACACTGGTTCTCGCCCTAAGGTCTCCAGGGCTTCCCGACTGCATTTCTTTTCTCATGAGGAGTTGAACTCCATCCTCTTGAATGTCACCCATACACTTCAAACACCTTCCCAACCGCAGGGCACTTCTTCCGCCCTTGTCGGAACTGAGCCGAGGCCAAACTTGACTACGGGTCAAGGAGACCGAGGAAGCTCAGGAAATCCTACTCTGCTTACATCAGTAACAGGTGGTTTAGGCACGGTGAGCACAACTGTGCAAGGATCCGTGGACCCGAAGGACACTTCGGTGCGATACCAAGGATTTGACGGTGACCAATCTAATGACTCATGGTTGAACTACACTCCGGTATCTGAAGCCGACATTCAAAAGTATGCCGCTTTCCGTAGGGCATTCCAAGCACGAAAAGATCAACAAATCAAGCAACAGCATCAAAAGGAACAAAAATCCAAGCTGTGGCTAAGTATTGGGCAGATGCAATTAACAATGCCAATAACGTAGCCACCATAATGAAAGTTCAAGACTGGATGACAGAGATGGCTGAGACTATCCTTAAAGCTCAATCTACTACTGAAGGTGCAAGCCCCTCCAAAGTCACTCCAACTCCAACTCCAACTCCAAATCCAATTCCAACTCCCACTGTTCAAGAATCACAAGACGAAGGAACCGCAATCGAAGTCAGTTCTGCTCCCACCTTCGGTTTTGATGATGTTGATCTACAAGAGGTAAACAAACCCTCTCCCTCTGATGATGATCTTATGATGTTTGATGAAGAAGAAGAATCCAATGGCTCTCATCATTCAACTTCTAAGCCCAAAGAGAAGAAGAAAAAGAAGAAGAATGCGGTATCAAGGAAAGAATTTCTAAGTCTTCAAGCAAAGGTAGATCAAATTCTTGCTGTGGTCAAGCCAACTCAACCGCAACCAGAAGACATGCCCGGACCGCAGTCATTGATCGAAAGGATCGAGAGATTGGAAACTCGTGAGAGATTGGCTGCTGAACGAATTTCTCTCAAGTTCGAAATGGGAATTCGATCCCTGGATAACAATCGTCAAGCAGATCACAAGGACTTCATGGTTGCTGCGGAACGCCTCATCTCTGAGGTGACCGCAATCAAGAAAGATCTACAAGCAGCCATCGTGGATCAAGCCTCCCAATCTCAAAAGCTGATAGCTGAGACTCACACTGCATATGAGTCCACTATCTCAGTCCTTCAAGCTACTATCAACCGATTGCAACGCTCCTTGTCAACCAACTTCCATGGTCCTGAAATCCTTCAACTCACCAAGGAAATTCACAGGCTGCTCTTCAACTCCACCATCCCCAACAATCAACAACTGGCAGATGCCCTCAAAGCTCAATTTCAAGAAGTCTATGCCAAAGTTGATGGCCTTAAACAATGGCTTGAGGAAGCTCATGGGTTGCATTCCTCATGAGGGGGAAGTGAAGAAGAAGTCCATCACTCCAATCACTCCATCTCACAACATCAAAGTCCCCCCCCCCCCATCATTACAGAAAAAATTCCTACACCGCAACCCTCACCACCACCATCTCATCAGACTCCCCCATCATTACAGAAAGAATTTCTACACCGCAACCCTCACCGCAACCATCTCATCATACTCCACCACAAAAGGAGATCACTCCTGAGAAACCATAGACTCCCCCTCACTTCAAAAATTTGGTTGATCACATGTCCTCTCCAAGCTCAAATGACTCTCCTGCCACCACCCAAAAGAAAAAAGACTGGAAAGCAGCTAAACTTGTTGAGCTTATATGGAGAGAATGCGGTTTTGACACTATCATGGATGAATCCTTGATAAACTCTTGGATCAATCCCCACCGCAGACTGTTGGATGATGACTACAAGCCATATCTCACATATGCTGAACCCCCTTCGGATGGCTACTGGGACGTTCCAATCTCCCCAAACGCTAAATACTTCACAGTGTTTGAGCAGTTCGACCGCAGCCTTCCAGATCATAAAAGACTGCCAATGGAATTCGAGAGACTTAACCATTTTTATGCAAAGCATGCCTCTCCCATTGAAAAAATATGGTCTAACGATAGACCATCCGCAGTCAAAAACTACAAGCTCCGGAAATTCATGAAGGCTGACTTCATCCAATACACTCTCACTAAAAGGGAACACGACTATATCCGCACCCAAGCTGACTTCCCCTCCATGAATCCTGAAGAAGTCTTTCTCATAGCTAAGGTGTTCCAGAATAATTCGGAGAAGCATCCAAAGATGAAGATAGCTCTTGAAAGGGCTAATACGTTTTTGAAGGAGACTGTCTGTGATTTTGCTAAAATCGATGCAGACATCTACCCCACCATTGCCAGAAAGATCAATCTACCACCTCTCGATCCTACACCAATGCCTACCGAAGGCTATCAAGAAAGATCCTTAGGTGCAACCAACTTTCCTGAGCTCGGAGTCATTTTCAAAAGGAAGACCGGTAAAGTCAAATACTTTATTCCTATGACTGCCATGAATCGCCTCACCAGGAAGCAACTTGAAATCTGTCGAATCGCAGTCGAAAGATCAAAGCATACAACTGCCGAAGTCAAGTTCGAGATTTTAAGGAGGACCACTTGGTTGGAAAACATCAGGAAGTTTTGGTGGATCCTGATCAAGTTTCTTAAACTTGATAGCTGAACAAAAGTTAAAGAGGTCACTTAGGGGGAAATTGTTGAATCATGAAAAGTGACCCTCTTGAACTTCAGCTACCGCAGTCAAACTCCCTCATCAGCAACCACATCCGAAGTCATCTCGTCAACCGCAGTCATTCTTACTTTACTTAGTCCATTTTGTCTTTCTGTAATACTCTCTATTGTCCAGTATGCCTTGCATGGCTACTTTTAGAGAGTGATTCAAATGTAACTTCTTGAGTCTCTATAAATAGAGCTCATTCTCACTTATCTATAATCAATCAATCTATCTATGAATCAGAATACACATCTCTGAAGTTATCTTCTCTATTTCTCTCTACGCATCACTTCCCACTCTCAAATCTTACTAGAATATAACTGATTACAATCTCTCTTCGGAGCAAGTCTCTTGTGACTTAATCACTAAGTTTGATCTCACTTATTAACTTGGTTTGAATACATTCCTCGTTATGAATCAACTTATGTGTATTCTTGATATAACAATTATTGTCATTTCATTTCTTTACCTTTCCGCAACTAACTCTCTAACTATCTAACTCTAACTTATTAATATTATTGTTGAGCTTTTAGATCCTTCGAGATTAACTATTCCGCAATATACTTGTTCTAACGTTTGTTCAAGTGTGTCTCAAAGTTTTTCTCTCAACATTTCCTTCAAGCCTCCAAAGTTCCGTGTGTTATATACTTTAGTCCCTCTCTTCGAAAAATGCTTCTATTTGGCTGCAAAATATAATTTAAGCCTATAAGTACAATTATTCTATGCAAATAACCAACTTATTAATAAAAATGTAAATAAATATTGCCTAAAAATATGTATAAATATGACAATATCAAAATACCCCACACTTGTGCTTTGCTTGCCCTCAAGCAAATCTAATTATTTTTAAATCAAACCTTTATCACCAATATCACATAGAACGATCCAACTCAAACTCAGCCATTATGCCAAGACCTCAACGCGTGCATTTGTGTCTAAATTTTTTCCTAAGTAACCCCCTCAATTCTAAATACTCACAATCGTCATAAACACGCGCCCACTTCTTTTGAACATCGTTCATTTTATGTATCCCTCCGAATCCATCCTCAGAAAACTTTCTAACTGCAAGGTATTTTTGTAAAGCTACCCATGCATACATAATCTAGAGAATTACAACTTTTAGATACCACACTATGGAGCTCTTGAAATTCATCTCTTCTTTGATATTTGATATTTGATTTCTTCGAATTTACCACCTTTTTGTGTAATTCTTGGTATCTTCAACTTTTATATTTCTTCAGAATTTTTGATCTTTGATCTTCAAACTTTGATTCTTCTATAGCTCCAAAAATTCTTCAACTTTTCACTTTTTGATAATTTCTCTCTTTTTTCTTTTTTTTACATGTACTCACTTTTTTTTTTACTTTTCACTCAAAACCTACATGCTTAAGCAGGGGCGCTTAACTTTAACCCTTATTGGTTAAGGCATTAGTCTATGTGCAATGACTACATAACCTTCCCTGGATACATTTAAGGTACAGGCTGCTAAAGATATTGCATCCCTCAAACTAAGCTAGGTTGTGTTTTTGTCTCATGATTTCACTAGAATAAAGGAGACCACAAATGCACTATAACATGTATTGGCTCAACTAAACATTTGAGCTCTCATCGGATCATCCCACACAACGCTAGCAACTTAAGTTTAAATTATCATTATTACTAGATCTAATTATAGATTATTATTTCAAACCTATGAAAATTTATTACTAAAGTTTTAAATTTTCCAAATTTACTTATATTTACTAGCAATTTACTTTTTACTTTTTCGACCCCCTACCCCACACTTATTACATACAATGCCCTCATTGTATGCATAGAATAAATTAAAAACAATAAAAGGGAGAAAGAGGACCAGACTCCCCTGGGATAGTAGTGGCGAGATTGATCTCCATACGTGCGGAAAAAATGTGCATCTCGAATATGGACTTCTTCTAAATAGGAACTTGGATCTTGATCTTGTTAGATATGTAAAGCACCAATAACGAATCGAAACTTCAATCTTCAATAAAGGTGGTGCAAATCTCCAAAACGTGAAGAATAATGTGGGAAAGCTTACGCCACATTATATAGTGGAGGAAACAAGCTAGAATAATCTTCAAAATAATTCCAAAGAGAATGGTGGTGAAGTGTGTAGAAAAGGTGAATGAAAAGGCTACATTTTTGTGATAATTTTTGACTCACGACGTGAGTCTTAGTGTTCACGACGTGAGGTCGCTAAATCTGAATTCTGAATTCCTTTATAACCCAGCTCATGACGTGAGGAATAAGGACTCACGATGTGAAAACTGGGCAAACAAAAACTGAAATAGCCCATCCTTCTTGTAAATAAATGTATTCCAACCAATGTCTTAATGAATTAAGACCCTTCTAAATGCAGTATTTGACGAATCTTCTAACTCTACCCTTTTTCTCAACTCACCCCACACTTATTTCCAATTGTGGGTCTCGACTCTCGACTTTAGACTCTAAATGACACTTGTCTAGACGTATACGCTCTCGACACGACTTTCCTTCCCGAGACTCCTTTAGCAAATCTGAAATATAGTAACTAAAGGAAAAACAGAACTAATATAATAATTAAACAAGTCTTACAAACCAAATAAGTTACAATTCAAAACCAAACAACTAAAAACTAAATAAAAATGAAAATGATCAATCATCTTCCTCATTATCTTGGGCTGCACTCGTTCCTGCTTCGTCTCCCCTTGAATGTTGATAAGAGCTCCATGTAGGACAAATGGGATATTGACTCCCCAAATATTATGGTTGCTCAATACCGAAATGTCGGACCATGTTTTCCATTGTATCCCCGATCCAATTAGTACTCAATGATGATTGATCAAAATATCCCGCCATATCTCCTCCAAAATGTGCTCCTCCAAAGGGTGCGTGTTGATGCACCGACTGCCCTCTCTCTCCTCTACCTCTAACATTCCTCAACCGAGGTCGTGTTTGTGGCTGCTGCTCGGGTTGCTCATCTTGCTATTCGCCACCACCATCATCATCATCCGAATGTAGAATTCCCCAATGAGACCCATAATTTCTAACCACTCTCATCGTCTCTAAATACCCCATAGTGAACTCGTTCCCCTCCATACAAGTCAAAGAGCGGTTGATGTCGGGAACGATCAAACCATAAGACCGGGACAAACGATTAATAAAGTGGCCTCCACAAATAGGGCTCCCGGGGCGGGAACTCGTAGCATATTCCGCCAAATAGCGGGCCAAGAAGTATGGAATGTTGCAGCATACTCCCGACTGTAAAATTGACCACATTCATCTTTGTGACCTTGTCCCCATGACGTTTATGGTGGATGGAAAAGGTGATAAGGCGGTGGAGTAGGCGGTGGATGGGAGATTTGATGCTGCTCTCTGGTGACACCCCGGAATTAAACACTCCCAAAGCAATGTTGTTCCAAAAACTAACACCCGTTGCTTCATTTTCATACCCTCGGGCAACCTCCCTCAGAAACATCACAAATTCTGGAGTCATGGCCTCATGTGTCTCATATAAACCCATACGCCAAGAGAACTCGACTAAACTGCATTCTCGGTATTCGCCCCCGAGACGGAAAACCAATGCTTGCTGAAAGGTAGGATCTTTGACATTTTCATGAAATGCCACAGTTGCAAAGAACTCCACACAAAGCTCCTTGTACACCCTCTCTTGAATTCTAAACAAATTGTGCCACCCTCTGCACGTAAAAGAAAATCTATTTCCTAAAAATATCTTTGTGAGATACTGGGACAGCCGATCAACAAGCCCAACCTCCCTCAATCTTGCCCAATTCATGGTAGGGGCAAAAACAATCTCCTGATTATACAACCATCCTAGCCGGTTGTTACATCGTGTCAAAATATCCCGCGACCCAGTTGTAGGAAAAACGTAAAACGGGTGCAAACTAGCCACCCCGGTTGGAACCTCGTGTCTTGGACCCATTCCTGCAATAAACAGCAAACAAAGCAAACAAAAGCATCCCAACAAATTAGAATTAAACAGAAAGATGTTTTATTCACGCCCAGGATTCACGTCGTGAAGTCGTCAACGAGGGTAAGAATCGGTCAAGGTAGTTTCCGAATCGGGCCAAAATTTTCATTGGGGTTTACTCCTATGTTACTTCTAAGCACAATCCAACAAAATGAAAATGCTATTTCATGAATCTTAGGGCATGTATAAACAATTTACTAAATACCAAACCTAGCCCTAAATTCTACTATTATAACAAAATTAGCCATGAGAGTTAAGTATTATTACCTTAAATTGGAAGATTACGTAAGCAAAAAGAGATTAAGAGTTGGGGAGGCCGAAATCAGGAAGAGGGGACCAGGAAACCGTTTCACTTCGTGAAGAATAAACTATGGGTTTAAGTCAAAAGGTTCCCTGTTTCTTATCTGTGGTCCCGTGACCTTTTCAACATTCACGTCGTGAGTTATTGCAATTCACGTCGTGAGTTCTCGTGGACTGAAAATCTGGGCCATTCCATTAATGAACAAATGGCCTGGGGCATGTAGTGGGACATTTAATTAAGCAATTATTGGGCTGAAACATAGAATGGGCTAACAAATTAAGAGTCAGTATATTTTCCTGGACTCAAGTCGTGAATCATAAGGGCTCACGACGTGAATTCTGTCTGAGCATATAGTTTCATAATTAATCCCAAGTTTCATTAGCTATATTTTATAATTATTACCACTTAATTTTAGGGACCCCATACTCAGTGTTTTATTATGCATAAAATGTCGTAGATGATATGATCAATTTTCCTAGAAAAAATAAAAATGCAAAAACTAAAAAGAAAAAGAAAAGAAAATCCAAACCAAACTCGGGTTGCCTCCCAAGAAGCGCTTCTTTTTTACGGAGTCGTGAGCCAGACTTCGTGCCTCCTACGTTGAGTTGTCAGAGGAGTCCATCACCACTTGGATTTTCTGCTCTTTCCATTGCCTCTTGTACGCTTGAACTCGTCTAATGTACGCCTTCTTTGAACTCTCTCTTTTAGCTTTTACTTCATCTACATCGAGCTTGCGTTTGATCCCTTTAGTCTCTAATTTTTCATCACTCTTATTAAGCTCCATAGGAATCTTTTCTTCCTTCACCACTGGACTCGTCTCCTTGGAAGTAATCTCGTATTCATCACTTGACAAATCATCGCTTTCCTCACTCATCATAGTTATTGGTTTTGTGTAGGTAATGACTTCAACGAAAAACGGGACGGATGCTCTCGGTTTGGTGCGTTTGGCTTGATGAATTGTCTTGATTTCTTCCTCCATGAGCTTTTCTCATTCTTCAAGTTCATTATCTTCATCAATATTAAACACCTATCCTTCAACATCATTTCCTTGAAATCCATCTTGTACCCCAAAATATTCCTCATCATCACCAACCCTCAAAGTAAGCTTGGATTCACGAACATCTACCAAAGCTATAGCAGTATTAAGTAGAGGGCGACCAAGAATAATTGGAATATTTGCATCCTCCTTCATATCCATAACCACAAAATCAATTGGGAAAATGAATTTCCTAATTTTAACCAAGATGTCTTCTACAATACCCCTTGGATGAGTCACTGAACGATTGGCGATGTGGACGGTCATCTTTGTAGCCTTCATTTTCTGAATATTCAGCTTTTGATAGAATGAATATGGCATCAAATTTATGCTAGCCCCAGAATCGGCTAAAGCATAAGTCTTCAAATTGTTTCCAAACTCACATGGAAGAGTGAGGCATCCAGGATCTCCCATCTTCTTAGGTATTTCTCCCAATACAACTCTTGAGCTTTGTTCACTAAGAATAACTTTGGAGTTCTTCTTTAATTGCCGACGAGTGTCTATAAGGTCTTGAAGCAACTTAGCATACTCTGGAATTTTAGATAGTGAGTCAATAAAAGGAGTATTAATAGGAATACCCTTCACTTGCTTGATAAACTACAGATGTTTCCTTTCCAGTGGGCTGAGATTAGCTCGAGACGGGAATGGTAAAGGCGGTGGATAAGTCGGAACAGTTACAGAAATTTTCTGTTCAGACTGAGCCCACGACGTGAGCATATCGGGCTCACATCGTGAGTCTGGTACTTCAGCAACATCTTCGATTTCAATCTTTGACTTCTTTGGCTTTGGTCCGGATGGCTTTGGTTCCACCTCTAGTGCTTTTAGGAACTCAGATATGGCCTCTTCTTCAGTCTTGATCATCATAACATGGGATTGAGCAATCTTATCGGGAAATTGTGAGGATAATTTGTTTCTCACCAAAGTTGTTAGTTGACCAACTTGGACTTCTAGATTATGAATCGATGCTTGATGATTTCTTAATGAGGCTTGCTGGTCAATCATCATTGTGTGTTGTTCTTTCATCATTTTCATGTGTTCCTTTAGCATTGCATCAGTATCATCATGCCTTTTCTCGGAGGCCTCCATAAATCGGGTCAAAATATTTTCCAAGTCTACTTTCTTCTCGGCTGGTGGTTGCTCTTTTTGGTAGAAGCCTCGACATGTCTGCTTATATTTCTCTTCCTTTTGCTTCTTGTACTCATCGTATGGCAGCCACTCTTTCTTTGGTTTTCTCCAATCCTCATCATACTTATCCCCACTCGAGTAGCAAACTTGAGCCTTTTTATACCCTTTATCATCTAAGCTGCAATCCTTGGTCAAGTGTGGACCATTACACCTTTCACATCCAACTCTTATTGCATGAATTGATTGGTCCATTTGGGTCAACCTCCGGTCCATAGTATTCAACATCGCCATCATAGCAGCCATCTCTTCAGAACGTGCACCCCCACTGCTTTTTGTTCCATCATGTCTTGGGTTGTGGTACTCACGAGAGTGTTTTGCGAATTCTTCAACTAACTCCTTGACCTCCCTTGGATTTTTCTTTGTTAGTGGCCCTTGAGAATCAAGGAGTTGCCTTGTCATAACATTGACCCCATCATAGAAAATAAACATCTCTTGTTGAACATTAAGATCATGTTGAGGACAATTCCTTAACAATCCTTTGTAACGCTCCCATGCCTCGTATAGTGACTCCCCCGGTTGTTTCTCAAAGTTGGTTATTGCCTTCTTGAGTTTAGCTATCTTCGATGGTGGGCAAAATTGGTCCAAAAATTGTCCGCGCATCTGAGCCCAAGTAGTGATTGTACCAGGTGGAAGTGCTTTTAACCAATCTTTAGCAGCTCCCTTAAAAGTAACGGGAAGCATTCTTAGCAAGATGGTATCTCTATTAAAATTTGGGACATTGAAATAATCCGCAATGTCATTGACCTCATCTAGATTCTTAAAAGTGTCCTCATGATCCTTTCTATAAAATGGAACATCCTTAAGTGTTGTAAGGATGTCTCCCTTTAGCTCGAATGTGGCAGTGGCAGGAATCGCTGATTGTACTAACCCAGGGCCAACATCGTCTCGAATTCGCTTCTTGTAAGCTCCCATTGACATTTCTTCGATGTTCGCCATTTCGTTGCTTGGCTCGTCTTCGGGTTCGCTCGTATATAGTCCAAACTCGTTCTCGGACTCGTATTCAGATTCGTTTGGGATAGGTATTTGATCTAAGCTTTCAATCTTGCTCTTGTCCTTTGAAGATGAACTCGATTCTCCCGTTTTCTTCCCCGACTTCTTTAAGAACACTAACTTGAACTCTTGTAAGGGTGTCTTCTTTGGTGTTTGATCTTCTTTCACGTTCTTATCCTTCTTTTGGTGAAGGGCTGACTCTGGATCTTCAAGTGGTGGTACCAAAGGTGTGTTGGAACCTCTAGTCATGAACTCCTGCAAAATAAACAAAATAAAAATGTAAAACTGAACAAAAATTAAATAAAAATTGCCTACCTACTGGCCACCACGACGTGGTAAAGGTCACCACTTCGTGTTGTTGCAGAAAAACTAACAGAAAAGAAAAAAAGCGAAGAAAAACGAAAATCTACTGAATTCACGTCGTGATCTTAAGGCTCACGTCGTGAATCTGGTACTGAAACAAAAATCTAAGCTGAAAAAGTAACTTTTTGCAGGTTTTACCCCACAAAAAGGATCGATCAATCTAAATCAAATAAATAAACATTCTAATAAGTCGTTCCCCGGCAACGACGCCAAAAACTTGATGCGTGCAAATAACTACAACTAATTTTATATTTATAACCTAACTACCTTAACTAACTAATTGCACCTAGGCAGTGTACCTAGTCAGACTATAGTATAGTTTTGGGTAAGTCGGGTGTCGATCACAGGGAACGGTATTGACTAATTAATCTACTTACTATTAAATTAACCTAATTATTAACAAAGGAAGGGGATTTATCTAATTTTGCAAGTTTATATGAACTTAATTCTTAATACAAATTCAATCAATTAACAAAACACTTATGTTTGTTCGAATCGACTTTCCCTCAATGGTTTATAATTTAGCTATGACAATTATTGTTGGTACCAATTAAGATAGTATTAGCAATTTAGTTCTAAATTTACTAACATTAATTAATTCATGTAAGTCTAATGTATGGTCACACAATAGTTAACACATAATCAATTATTGAATATGATTGGAGCCATGTAAGATTGATTTGATAAACACAATTATGGTCGTAATATGAGTTCTCTAGCACAGCCTAATTCAATGTTCCAATTACTTATCTAAGATTGGTTTGATCTTAGCTCTAATAAACTAGTGTTCACTGAATTATTAGGTATTCATATTCATGCAGCTTCATATTCACTAACTACACAGAACAAGAATTTAAAGCAATCAAATACTAAATCAAACATGCTAGGTTCAATCAATCTAACACAAGCACAATACCAACAAGTAAAGTCAAATCTAATGTATTAAAACCATGAGTTCCAGCTTCATCTAGCTAACCGAAGCAGCTAGATTTAGCTGGACATACTAGCAATTAAACAAAAACAAGTCATATTAAAAAGCACACTAAATGTACCAAACTATAAGTCAACTTATGAACTTCTCTTCTCCTTTTGTGTTGATACCCTATTCCAGAACTTCTTCTCTTCTGGAAATCGTCTTTAGGAACCCTCCAAGGCAGCCAAAAGTCCCTCAAGTCGTAATGGACAAGGATATATATATTTTCTGATTTTTCCAAGTTCACGTCGTGAGCCGATAAGCCTCACGTCGTGAATACGAGATAAACGTGTTCGACAAGGACTCTTTCATCCGGTGCATATCTTCTAGAATGCTCCACTCACGTCGTGAGTCTTCGATTACTCACGTCGTGGGTACGTGTTTTGCTGAGTTTTTATTCTTCTTTCCTTCAAGCCTCCAAAGTTCCATGCTTTATCAACTTTAGTCCCTCTCTTCGAAAATGCTTCTATTTGGCTGCAAAATATAATTTAAGCCTATAAGTACCATTATTCTATGCAAATAACGAAATTATTAATAAAAATGTAAATAAATATTGCCTAAAAATATGTATAAATATGGCAATATCACCATACACCTGCCATGACATGGCTATCCCTCGACAAAACAGTCACGAAGAATCAACTCACCACGATGTGGTAAGTAGGTTCCCACGTCGTGGGAACTATCTAGAAACCACTTAATGGATTAAACCCTTAATCCATTAAGCCACACACTCATATCTTCCATAATACTTCCAAATATCCATAAGCTTCATAAAAACCCTTGCTTTATGGACATGCATGTCCAATGCATGTCTTGCACTTGGTTAGGTCAAAATGGTGGAAATGAGGTCAAAATCTCACGCATGGAATCAAAACTCAACCAAACTTACAATCTATCACACCAAACCTCAAAGGGACCCCAAGGATTCGTAAAGTTGCCAACTTTATGGAATCCAAGCACTTAAACTACCCCAAACATGAAGAACAAAGCATAAAAGTATAGATCTAGAAGCATGACACATAAAGGTTGGAACTTGAGGACTTATAATGGTCCAAAATATGTGTTCCAAGGTGGTGGGGGAACTTGCTTGATGGATTTATGAACCAAAAACGCCTTCTTCTTCCCTAAGGCACCAAAAGCTCACAAATTGATGAAAGAGGAGAGGGGAGACTCAAAATGGTGAAAGAGAGGCTAGGATTTCATTTAGGAAGGTTGTAGGCTGAAGAGGATGCCCTAACCTTGAAGTTAGCAACTTTAAATATGGAAGAAAACCTAAAAGATCATGGGCTTGGGCTGCCACAACCACCACGTTGTGGCACACTACTTGCCACATCGTGGTGATCATTAGAAAAGCTCAATCATAAAAAGCCATGCCACGTCGTGGGTATCCATACACTACGTCGTAGAAAATAATTTTCTTAAAAAACAAACATTGAATCCTTCAGGTCACCACCGATCCATCCTGCAAAATGGATGTTACAACTTTCCCCCACTTAAATTAGATTTCGTCCTCGAAATATGTCCTTCAACTTACTCTTAAAACACCCTCCAAACCCCTTGTGTTTTTTCCTGATTCAATTCCCTGCTTGCACATGCTGATACCAAATTAAATGCCAGAATTTGCAACTACAACGCAAGGATTTCCAAAACCCGGCGCACATGCCAAACCCTAGCAGAACTTCCAAAAGTCAAAATCGCGTCCACTGCAGCACTGGAACAATGCTCTATATGTACACTTCCTAGAAACCCAAAAGCCGGTTCGATCCTTAGTAATAAATATGCGACCTAACGACGAACGAATACCAACTCATCACGATTAATCGATATCGAGAAGAGATGACTCCCTTGTCCATAACTTGAAAACTCCAAGATCATGTATGTATTCCAGGCATACAAGGTCACCCTCACACATAAACCATGCTGACCAAAAAGTCATAGATTTTATCCAACCAAGACCTCCACGACCTTATGCCGTCCCATTGATAACTGAAGAATGGAATCCATTGTCAATTGTTGAAGCTGAAAACCTCGCATATAGAAGTAAGGGTGAGATATAAACAAGCAAGTGCTAAACTATCCCATACATCCACACGGATCTAAAAGTCCTTCGTCTAAACATGGAAATAACTAAACAAAACAACAGCGGGTCTGATCGGCCCATCCCAAATTTTATAAATCACGACCAAAAGAACTTAATTACATACATGACTTCCTGATAAGTCGTGACTAACCAATTGCTCCCACGAGCGTAACCATGGTCAATACAAAATTTTGCATGGCATTCAAGCTCCCAAAACAGCTCATGTGTGCACAACCACCTACCAAGTCATCCAATAGACTTACAACGAACTATATCATTGGTAAATTAACTCACACAAGACCTTTCTTATAAAAACAAACACAAATCCACTAAGAATAAACCTAAAAAATAAGTACTAATATATAACCATGACTTTTCCAACAAGTCAACATTGAGAGTGCAAGAAACTGTGCGCGGAAAAGGTTTGAAAACTCAACCTTGAATTAACTTAAGATCAATGTATGCTGCTAATATTAAGAGTCCAGTCAAGTCTCGTAAACCAGTCTTGTCTTGAAATAAGAAGTTCAATAAAGTATTCAAGTATGTAAGAGTGAGTATACACAAAGTAAATAAAATTTAAGAATAGTGAGAATGATGGAGAGAATGATTTGACTTGCAAGATACTTAGTATTGATGTGAAAGAGAATGTTACTCAAGGTGTTTCATTGCATAGAAATATCTTCTCCTTAAATAGCCAAGGAGTGATCAAAAAGAAAAACTGACAAGACTGCATGAACTATGTAAAGCTGAAAAGTCAAACAGCTGACACTCAGGATTTTATCGATCCTGTCCCATGAAATTTACAATAGAACAAATACTAAAATACAAGAAACATTTAATGCTAATACAGACTCAAAATAGCACTGACTACAAGGTGTTTCTCGGACTTGTCTTTAATTCGGAAGTAGCTTCATTTCGGAACACATCACGCTTCAGAATGCATATTATTTCAGAATAGCTTGACTTCAGATTGCTATAGGTTCATTTATCAACAATCTTCCCCTAAGTGAACTTAGCAATCAAACAAATCTTCTATTAGCTTTATCAAATATGATGAGATAAGCACTATGGAGCCAACTTCAGGCTTCTAAGTACCATCTGAGATGCTAAATGAACTTCTTCTTGACATGCGCGAGTGAGTCACTTTTGGCAGCATTGGAAATGAACTTCTGAAGGATCTTTGTTGAAACAAGCTGCTTGTCAAGAACTCTAAAGAATTCTTTTCGATTAGTATTCTTCGTGAGATAGACATTACCGAGTTCCGGTTCTTCAATGGGGCCTTCTACCAGGATCTGTGCTTCAGGGAGTTCGGTAGTAACTTTTTCCAGAATGCTCTCTGCTCCAAACATGTGAGCAAATTTAATGTCGGATCTGAAGAACTCAATAATATATTCCCTCAAGAAATTTATTGCAGCACTATAGGCTCCAATGCTCGTGTCACTTGATTTGTGATCTCGAAAGTGAGCGACTATGGTGAGAATGTCGTTTAGGTTGATCGAAGGAAAGTCTACATCCGTGATGGTGATGGTGGATTCTTTGTTCCGACAAACGTAGTATCTGTACAACATGCAATTGAGATCAAACTTGCTCTGAACCATGTTACCATATCCGATGATCTTGGTAATCCTCTTCTGAAACAACACTTCCTTTTGGGGCCGTGCGTTGACGGAGTAAAAGGTTCTCAATCTCTCACACTCTATTCTGATGATAATTTGAGGATCATCATTCGGATGTAGAGGAGCGTACTTGATATCGAAATGACCATGAGGAGAGATTGGCAAGTCAAGCTGGTCAACATCTTGTGTCAGAAGATCATAGTACATGAAGGGCACGAAGTGTATGTCGTGAATCACTCCTTCTCAAAAAAGAGGAAAAATGCCCTGCATCGGATTCAGATTGTCTTTAAGCGCTTGAATCTGAATGCTTTCTTCCAAATGTCTTTAAGCGCTTGATCGATCTGTTCTTGAGACCAGCCCTCAGACTTTCTAAATGTCTTCACTGGGTTGTCCGAGTCTGTTTCAATCTGTTTTCCTTTGTCTTGTGGATTTTCACTCATGCCAGAAATAGAGTAAATGATTTGTTGACTAGATTCGGTGATGAAAAAATCAGATGGAGGAGGAATCAGAGGCTCTTCAGGGATGTCATCAGGTTTCTGGGTGGGAGAACCTTCATCAGTTTGAACTATCCTCGAAGCAGGAATTAGTGGAAGCATAGAACGAGGAGCTCTGAATGCATCAATATTCATCTTGGTCTTGAGCTTTGCCATGACTCGACTTTTTTTGAACACTTCGGCTAAAGATGATGGCCAAGAAACTGAGGACCATTTCATATTATCTGCTTCCGAGAGAACCTTTACGGATTGTTCCCTGATGGATTGAAGTCCTAAGATCACATTTTCTGCCATGTATTCATCTTCTTCATCATTTAACTCAAGAGGTTCACTAGTTTCAACCTCAAGAATTTCATCATCGGTCGATTCATCTCGAAGAACAAACTCCGAGACAGGTTTCCATTGAATTCTTCTTTCTCTTTCACTTTCTCCCCCTCTTGCATGGGATGGCCCTACCTTCGATGCAAGTACAGATTCAGTTTTAAGTTACTCCAACCATTCAAAGACTCTTTGAAAGCTTGTTTTGAGATGTTTGGTGAGAGCATCGTATGCTTCGGCTAAAGGAGCTTGAGCCTTGAGATGGGAAAATGTTTCATCCATAGTCACGAGTATCTCATAGAATTTGTTGTTCGGAACATTAACAACATTCCAGGTTGCACGAATAAGCTTGATAAGTACGTCTTGCATTACCATGTTCATGGCATCCTTTATGCAAATCTCCTTTTCCAGTGTTTGAATCTTTTTCTCACGACGAACATGAGTCGGCTTGATGAGTTTGTTGGTAGCATTAATCATGTCGTCATGAATCTTGAGCATAATGGTGGTGGTGGAGATGTGATGATCGAGACTGTCATTTTACTTCTGTTCAACTTCTTCGATAGTGTGCTTGAGCCGAAGGGAGATGAGTTGGTTAAGTTGATTGGCTCGGTCAAGTACCGAGGGAGCAGTAGCTTGGATCTTGGAAATATATTTAAGGATGAGCTCTAGCTTAGAGTCAACACTTGTAACCTTTTGATCAATATTCGAATCCAGGCATGCAACTTTCTGATCGAAAGAGTCGACTTTGGTGATAGTAGAGGTAAGATTGTCTCTGAGTTCTAACAGGGCAAAATGATCTACAATATTTTTGCCAGAAGATCCTGTGTCCGAGGTGGAATTCTCAGACTTCTTATCATCGTCATCGTTTACATCATCATGAGGTTCGGAGGGCTTGGAGTCGTCAATAGGATTAGTTTGAGCCTCGTTACCTTGATCACTTTCCAATATAACTATAAGAGAGGAGTGTTTGTTGGCTTCAACATCTTCTTCTTCTTTGTATTCCTCGGAGGATGAGAATAGACTGAAATCATAAGTCAGTTTCGAGGAGGAGGTCTTCTTTGGATCCTTCCACTACCATTACATCATTCGAGAGTTCCTTGTCAGTAGGAGGCTTGGGATTTTATTCGCTTGTAAATGTTGGAGGGGGATCATCCGAAACATTTGTAGAGTCGGGAACATCTCCTGTGGTAGTCTTTTGAGCTTCTTTGGAAGGATTGGAAGCCTGACTAGTCTTTTCATCGGATGGAAAGCTAAATGGAAGAACACTTTGAAGAGCTCGTTGACGCATAGAAATAAGTGTATATTCCACTTGTGCTCTGGTTAGCTCCATATGTATAGTGTGAGCCCTGTCAACAAAATCAAACCAGTCTTTGTCAAAAATATCCGACCATCCTTTACCTGAAGCAGGTATCAGACCGGTTGTGGCTTTCAAAGTCGGAGGGACTACTCTAGCTTCGGAAAGCGTAGAATCAGGGACAGGTGACCCTGATTGTGCTTGAGTAGAACTGAGAGAGATTTCCAAAAATACTTGTGAGTGTGTCCCAGGGGGCTTCAAGGGACTATTTTCAATACTTGCACCATCCTTTTGAGAAGATGGGGGTAGATTATGCGCAAACGCCCCGTGAGTGTGTGCGTGTGATATTGAAACTCCGAAGGGTACTTTGGGAGAGTGGATGGTGGGGTTAGGATGAGATTTAGAGTCAGATCGAATGCCAATTTGTGAATCCAGTTGAGACAATTCACTAGCATTGGTTCTCTTTTTGGCTCAGACTTTTGAGGGTGATTGCTTTCGTTTGGCCATATTCTTCTTACATCCTCCTAAAGAAGTTGATTTGTTCACATCCGAGGCTGGATCATCCGAGATTGGGGTAGATTGTGTTGGGTCATACACAACCTAAATCTCAAGATGATGTTTGAGATATAGTGAATCAGATGGAACTGCAACTATCATGTGTTATGGCAAACGTCGAAAAGGTCCAAAAACGGATTGGTTCGGTAATCTATAAGTTTTTATAGCTTTAAAGGAACAATATACCTCTTTGAGATTGGAGTTGAGAGGAATGGATTCTAATCTCTCAAAGTACAACTATTGAAGCGTCAGAGCCCAGAATCTCATACTGGAAATTTCATTGGGCTTCCTCTGGACAACGAATTTCCAAAAGTCTTGCCATAGCACCTCGGTTAGGTCAGCTGCATTGTCTCTTTCGGAGAATATGTTGTACACAACATAAAGCCAGTCCTTGCTCATGGTTGCTGTACCACCATGTTTTCAGGACAATCCTCAAAGGATTAAGTGCATCAGTACAGTCCATAGGCTAGGAACAACAAACTTCTTGAACTCCTTTGCCTTGAATTCTCCATTATACCCAATTTGATTGAGAAATGAATGAAAATATTCAGCTGTTGGTTCTTGAACACGAAAACCTTTGGGGTTTTCTGCAATGTCGATGGCCTTGAGGAAGGTGTTGTTGTGAAGTGGAACAATTTGATCATTAACAATTTTCACTTCCAGTACACCATATTCAATCTTGATTCGTTCAAATGCTTTGTGAAGAATACGAAGAGGAAGTTTAGGGTTAGGGATTTTGGTAAGAGGAACTACGATAGGGTGGTGGGAGATGAACCCGATCATGATGCGGATGGATTCATCATAATCCATGGGATCAAGAGAAAACAGTTGAGTGGTTTCTCTGAGGATGAGCTCAGTGGATGAAGATGAGGCAGAACCCTTTGAATATTTCTTCTTCGATGAAGGTTTGGAAACTTGAGTAGTTTGAGAAGATGCCATTGATGAAGGTTTGAGAGCTTGAAGAATAGAGTACAGAGAGAAAGGCTCTAGCAAGACGATAGAAAAAGTGAAAAGTGGGAACAGCTAGGATTCAAAATACTTTTATAGGTTAGATATTTCAGGTCGGGTCGAAGAAAAGAATGATGACACCCGAACAAGAAATGGGTCTCATTAAATGCATTTCCTAAAAAGGTTTCCTATATGACTATTTCGAGCCAAATATGGGACGTTTGTTTATTCAAAAGAGAAAACTGTCGATTCAGTTCTGATTTCACTCACTTGCTTTATTGGAACGTGTTCCAAAGCACGTTTATTGAGGATTAAAAGGATAATCATGAAGAAAAATTACCGTTAATGTATAAATTAAAAACGCTTCGGAATAAAAACTTTAATGATAACTTTAAAATTATTTAATTGCTGAGGATCTCGGAATAATCAAATTTCGAGATGACATGTTGTAAGATACTTCAGAAAGAATATAAACATCTCATTAGTACGTAATATAGAGTTCGAGATGGCACATACTCAAACAGGGATGCATGCTAGGTCATTTTGTATCTTGAATTCTAGAGTGATAGGCGAATCTCTATGTAATTGTACTTGTAACCTCATTGTTGAGAGCTTTGAAATAAATAATACTCCCCTCCTGCCCGTGGACGTATGTCTCCTTGACCGAACCACGTAAATACCATGTCTTGTGTGCTTTTGGTTTTGCTAGTTATCCGCTTTACTTCCTAACAAATCTTCACCATCATCATCTTACATTGTTTCTGGACCATTTTAAGTATCAAAGACTCATCCTTTATTGTTCTATGAGGATATATCTAGGTTTTGTTCCACTTTTCCTCTTGGCTGTGCAAGTTTGATGAATGGAAACCATAAATTTGGCAACTTTATGTGTTATTAGGGTCTTAAGAGTGATATGGAGTTCAAATCTAGTGAATGGTTGAGTTTTTTAACCTTGCATGAAAGTTGGATGTCTTTTCTTTAACTTTTGACCCAAATGAGATCTACACATGTACTGGACATATATGTCCCAAAAGCATCGACTTTCCAGTGTATAATGGAGTTATAAGACCCTATGGAAAGTTAGGGTCCAAGGCTTAATGGATTAAGGACTTATAAGCAGGACTTTTGGCTTCAAACTGTTCTCACAATGTGAGACTTGGGGTCTTACGACGTGAGGGTTAGATGACCCCGTTTCTGGAGAGCTTCTCAGAGCTTATGACGTGGGAGGAGGCTTCTCACGACCTGTGGTTAACTCCAGTGACTCTTCATGTCTGAGTTCGCTGAATTGAGTCTGGATGAGTTGGAATCGGATCGAGCGGGATCTCACAATGTGACCAAGTACTGGTCACGACGTGAGGATGGATAGTTGACATTTTAGGATTTTAGTGTCATTGAGTTGGGCCTTGGTCTTTGGGCCAGTTGAGGGGAAGGGTAAAATAGTCTTTTACCCTAGGATTCGGGATTAGTGAATTAAGTCCTGATTATGGTTATGACTTGATTATTGATCACGATTATATTTGATTGGTTAACATGGGGATTCTCCGGTCCAGTAGCTCGAGCATTTGTTGGATTGTCAGCGGACTGAGGTTAGTTTGCTCACTATACTGTAGGACATTAGGATTATATGTGCTTGCAGTCTTTGTGACTCTTGTTGTATGTATGTATGCCTATGTACCTGTTTGCTATATGTGTGTAAGGTGAAATAGAGTCGGGGTGAAATAGACCCGATATAGCCTTGTGCTGACATATGATTTGAAATAGACTTGGGGTGAAATAGACCTGGAGGTGAAATAGACCTGGTACAACCTTTTTCTGACATATGAGTTGGAATATACTCGGGGGTGAACTAGACCCGGTACGGCCTTGGGCCGACACATAAGTTGAAATAGAATCGGGGGTGAAATAGACTTGGAGGTGAAATAGACCCGACAAAGCCATGAGCTGGCATATATGTATGTTATGCGGTATTCTAGGGAACTCACTAAACTTTGTGCTTACGGTTTATATTTAAAATGTTTTTCAGGTGATCGCGGTTAGTGAGGGAAGGGTGCGTCTTGATCGCAGCACATCCACCCATGTTTCCGCACTCTATGATTTTGGGAATTGTACTCTGATAACTATTTTACTCTGATATACTTTTGTATGATTAAAATGATTAAATAGTGTTTATGGTTGAAATAAAAATGAAAATTTTACCTTATAATATTTGGGATGTTACAAGTTGGTATCAAAGCCTTGGTTTGAGGGATTCCGGCATACTCTCGGGTGTGTCTGAACTTAAACTGAGGGTTTGGTAGATTTTTCATAAAATAAACGTTTTATTAAAGGATTTTCTAATAAAAGAAAGGGATGGTGCGTGCAAATAGCCGACCTCAAGTGAGTAATTACCAGAATACCCATACATGTTGGTTATGTTATATGTTATGAGAATTGCATGCTAGATTAGGGCTAGGGGTCTACTCAGGATTTTATGCTAGGATAGATTCCTTTATAATCCTGATTGGTTGAGCTTTTGAGTTGCATGCTAGTATGGATTGCAGATGATTGTATGGATTGGCCTGATATATCATGCCTTGTAGCCTAAGAGGAACTGAATGACGTTTTAGATTCGAAATCTTTATTTATAGTAAGTGAGCTTGAGATGTCTTCTGGTTGGCTTGTAGTTTGAGGTGTTATTGCTCAAATGTTGCTTGCTTTGTGCTTTGTGGAACTCTTACTGAAGTGAGTTAACTATTAAGTGAATATGTTAAGTCACATGTTGCAAAGGTTAAATAATCTCAGAGTGATGGATTTTACTCTATTACGCAACTCTCGTTTGATTCTAAACGTCGCAGGGATGAGTCTTTTACTCAAAGGATTACCAAAGCTTTGTTACATGTGATTGTATTCATGAAGTAGTTAACTGAGATTATTGGGAGTTCTTTAGCAGCTGATTGCAGGGTGAGGTCGGGAACCTAGGAGAGCCTAGGATGTGTTGTAGTAAGTTGGCTGTGCTGTTTAGCAGGTATTTGGAGTATCAGTTTGAAAAGGTGACTTGGGGGATCCAGGATAATTCATGAGGAAAGTATGGATAGGTGTGGAAGGTAGTATTGGGCCTGTACTACTGAAAGCACATGATCCATATTCAACTCGAGGAGAGTCACGGAGAATCTAGGAAGCCGGTGGGATGAGGATTATTTGGGTATGTTTTGATCATGTGTACGATTGCTTTTCAGAATGGTTATGAGCACACGTGGAGGAGGTCCTGGTACCAAGCTGATGGATGAGCGGATGCAGTAGTTCATCTCGTCGGAGATCACCTGCTGTATTTTGGCACAGACTACTGTGATATTTGGTACCATCAAGGAAGGGATCATGGAAATCTTGGATGATCATCTCGAGGCTTTTGGGGCTGAGACTGCAGCAAGAAAGTTGGGGACCCATCAGGAGCTCAGGGCTTGTGGAGCCCTATAATCTTTCGGGGAGGAGGATCCTCTTACTAGATCTTGTCATGAGGGATCGAAGGTGGGTTATGCATCATGACTTCCAGGGGATCGATTCCATGATTGGATTGCCACTGAGGTTTCGCGAACTTTACATGAGGAGTTAGCCGAAATTATTGGTCATGTCACTGACAGGCTGGTCGCTAGGTTCGAGGATCGGATCTAGGTCGTTCAGACTGTTGATGGGATGGTCGAGGTGACTCGGGATCAGGAGCTTGGTTTGGAGAGGCAACTGGGAAAGAGGAAGCGAACTCATGATCCGACTCTGCTAGAAACATCTAAGCAGTTTGATGTTGCCATGTCTAGTGTTAGACGCCCGAGGGGCCACGATATTTATGTGAAGGGTGAAGGAACACATGAGCATGTGTGTGACAAGTCCAAATGCAGCATGTGCGGATGCAATGGCCACCTTCACCAAGAATGCAACCTGGAGGCAGAATTGTGTCATCGTTGTCATCGGCATGGTCATATCAGAGTAAATTGCCCACATTTATTGGTTAGGACGGCTCAGGTTCCATTGCAAGTGCTTCTGTAGGAAGGGGGAGCAGAACCGTGAGACACTACGGGTATGTATCGTATTCTTCTCTTTCATGCTTAAATCATTATGCTATTAATTCCGTATTGATGTGTGTGTGAAATGTTATGCCCTGATTATCTAAGAATGGAAGCACCTGTATGAGTAATATAGTTATTTTATACGGAAAGTTGTCATATGCCATTTTGCATATTGTGGGCCATGTTTAGAAGAGGCTTGAGTATTCTGCTTAGGAGATCAGCAGCCAGTCAGATCTTTAGTGGTATTAGCAAGAATTCAAGGCATCTGCAAGGTAGGCATGTCGGGTTTGAATGTAGGATGTGTAGGAGTGTTCATTGTTTCGAGATAATAAGGATTTGGTTCGGTCATGAGTGTAAGATCGACAATATTCAAGTTCACACCTTCGAAGCAAGGTCAGTTGTACGTTGCATAGGAATTGATCTAAGTGAAAGTGAGTGGTTGAGCGGGTTGGTTACTTGTTCGATATTGAGATGTTGTTCCTCATCAACCGATCAGTCGCCAAGGACTTGTAGTGGATTCAGCATAAAGAGCTTAAGGATTTTGAGATTCGTTGAGGTATTAGGAATGATCACCCGGTCTTGGAATGTATAAGTGTTAGGCTTGGCTGGTCAAGGAAGGCTAGCTGTTGTAAAGCTCAGGTTGTCGACTGCTACCGGCAGTAGGGATTGAGCATCGGTAACATATCACTCTTAAGTAATGGGAAAATATTGTTTGCATGGGTTATTTCAACCATTGGGATCGTCAACAGAAATCGAATGGTGTCTATTGGCAAACTTTGAGTACCTCGATCCTTCAGCAGGTGAGTGGTTGAATTGATGATTCGTCAGTTCCGGTCAAGGGTTATAGTTCTAAGCCACGAGCTGAAGTGGCTTAAGGATTTGGAGTTGTATAATGGGAAGTACTTGGGATTATTGAGCTCGTTGAGATTTCAGAAAGTATTCATTTGGTTTTGGAGTGTGTGTGATCGTTAAGGTTGGCTAATAATGGAATGTTAGTTCTTGCAAGCTCAGGTTGTTGACAAGTTTGAATGGTAAGGTTGAGAGATGGATTGGGAATCCATCAATTTTTGGTGGATTTGAAGAGCGCAGTCGAATCCAAGTGGGGGAGAATCATTGGTCTAAAGGTTTCACAATGGTGGATATTCAGGTTTCATTACGCATCAGTAGTGACGCATGGTGGGTATGTGGATGGATCCAGGTTGAGGGTTATGTTAGAGCCTCTCTTCTTGTTCTTGTCTGATAAAGGTTTGGGGGTTCGAAGTGTAACCCGAACACCTGATTGGGTTATAGTCAGATGTGGGTTCGACTCATGATGATTATGGTTGGTATAGTAGACGGACAGTATAACCATGGGTGGGTCCATGGCAGTATGGAAGTTTTGTAAAACTATGGGGTTGCCGTAGCTTTCACCAGATTGATAGACAGTATGGAAGTGTTGTAAGACTACTAGGTAGTCGTCGCATTCACCAGATTGATAGGCAGATGTGAAAGTGTTGTAAGTCTGCGATAGGATCGTAGCATTCACCAGTATGAGGCAGGCCATGGTTCGAGTCGTCAGTTGGAGTGAGGAAAGAGCAACACATACATGGGTCGAGGCAGATAGTATTGATAGAGGACCACTCCTTGAGTAGTATGAGGATTGATAGATATGAGGCAATGATGGGCCCGTTCGATTGTGTAGCGTGGGTGAGAACCGGTAGGATCAACTTGAGCAACGTATCAGGTTGCGTTTAGAGTGAGATGACTCTAGGGTTATTGGTTGGCATCCATGTGGTGGTTAGGCTTGAGTAGCCCTTATTAGTTGGACTCTTAGTCGGAGTCTTGTGGAGGGACCAGGTATGATTTTGTCAACCTCTGCGATGGGTGGAGGATTTTATAGTTCAGTTCAGTGAAAGGTCTCCCTAGAATCGGATTTTTTTCGGATAGAATGCAAGTGTAAATATTTGGATTTCGGGATGGGATTTATGTCCCCGATTGACGCAAGGGGGTTGAGACTTTGTAGCACTTGGTTCCTGGTACGTAATTAAATTCAAGTATTTTGGTATTCTACTCTGGGACTCGGCGAGTTGGAGGCCCAACTCGTCGAGTAGATTCGACATTATGCGGGGGTTTTAGTGATCTACTCGACGAGTCGGGGGACCGACTCGACGAGTAGGAGCTGTCTGGACAAAACACTAATATTTGGGTTTGCACCCTATTTAAACAACTTATAACGCCCCAACACAGCCTCCATTGTTCCTCCCAACCCAGAGAAAGCCCTAACTCGAAACCCTAGCCATTATTGTGTGTTCTTGAGCTTGTTGGTACCTTTTTGTGTGTTTTGAAGTTGGAAAGGAGGAAGGAAGCTTGGGAGTTCAAGTAGAAGCAAGAAGATCTAGAGGTTTTGCTCCATTCTCAGCTCATTCTAGGTAAAAAGTTGGAACCTTGACCATCTATCTCTTAGATTTCGATTTGGGACTATTTCTACCCCTTTTTATGAGATTAGAGAAGCTAAAATTGGATTTTGTGGGGGTGCTTGGGGTTGCACTCCAGATCTGGAACTATTGGGGGTCCTTATGGCATAAAGGTGCCAACTTTGTTGCCATAAGCACCCCATGCATCTTGTAGACTTCTTTTTATGGCTTTTGAGCCAAAAACCCCTATGCATGGACGTCAAGATTGGAACTTTACGTATAAAATGGACCCTAGGAGGCCAGATCTATGGTTTTGATGCATTAAGAACCATTATAATCAACTGTATAGTTTTAAACAAAGAGAGACTCGGTGAGTCGCTTAGGTGACGCGGCGAGTCGGGACGCATTTTTCCCCCAAACGTTTTCTAGAAATGGTTTTGGTTGAGTGGAAGGGACACTCAGCCTGCTAGGGGTTTGTTTTGGACCTGGAAATCGTAGGACTCGACGAGTGGATGAACAGACTCGGTGAGTTCAAGACAATGTCCCACCCACATGAAGATGGACTCGACGAGTTCAAGGAGAACTCGACGAGTCATAGACTGAACACCTTCTTATGGATGAAGATGAACTCGACGAGTTCAAGGACGAACTTGGCGAGTCGGTTGAAGATAGTCTGATGTGTTGTTGAAGGCGAACTCGTCAAGCTCTTGCTAGAATCGACGAGTAGGGACAGGATCATGGCATTTTGTGGATATGGGGACTCGGCGAGTTGGTGAACCAACTCGGCGAGTCGAGTCAACCAAATGTTGACTTTGACTAGATGTTTGACCATTGACCAAGGTGTTGACCTTGACCTTGTCTTGGACTTGGGTTGACCCTTGTAAGGGTTACAAGTATGAATTGATAAGTTAGAAAAGTTGTTGTGTAGGGATTGAGGATTCGAGGAGAGTTGGTTTTCATACCGAGATCAGTGCAGACACTACACGACTTTGAGGTGAGTATCCTCCTAGTAGGAGTGGGTCTATGGCCACAATGTCGGCCCACAAGTAAGAGTGTTGGATAGATGATTGTCTTTGTGATAATTATATAGTGTTGATATGTGATATGATTATTGTGTCTGATATGATTATTGTGCTTGATACGTTACTGTGCTTGATATGTGCTAGCAGTAGTAGGGGTGAAATAGTCCCCAGTTATCGGTTGAAAGATACCGAAGAGGAGCCCAGCTCCTAGCTTTGCTCGACAGTTATAGGTTGAAAGATACCGAGGATTATACATTATTTGGTATGGGTATGATGGGGGAACTCACTAAGCTTTGTGCTTACGATTTTTAGTTTTGGTTTTAGGTACCTCTTCATCTAAGGGGAAGGAGTCGGCGGGGTAGCTGCGCATCACACATTCACACATGATATTCCGCATTTGAGAAACTTGGGATTGTACTCTGATATTATACTATTCACTAAAATGGTTTTGAGACTTGTGATTTGTGACTTATTGATTGAAACGATTTCAATGCTGTTTTCCGTTAACTATTTTTACAAGTAATATACTAAAAAAAATTTGGGTCTCGATTTTGGGATGTTACAAGTTGTTATCAGAGCCTTGGTTTGAGGGATTCGGGCACACCTTCGGGGGTGTCTGGACTCAAATCGAGGGCTTGAAAGATTTTTACAAGAAAAAAATTGTATTCTAGAATTTAAAAAAATGAGTTTTGAGTAAGAACAATGTGTGTGATGCGTACGACCGGCCGAGCTCAAGTAAGTTTTCCCCAAGATACTCGTACATATTATGTTATGTTATATCATATGATTATGATAACTGCATGCTAGATTAGGGCTAAGGATCTAGGAAGGATGCCGTGTATGCCTGCTATGTGATTATGAGAACTGCATGCTAGATTAGGGCTAATGATCTAGGAAGGATGCCTTATATGCCTATCGTATGAGCTTAGGGAGCTATATGCTAAGACTGTTCAGTCAGCAGTAGGATAGCCTGATTAGGTTATGCCTGGTTTGGTTACTCGATGCACGAATGATGCTTGCTTTGTGCTTATAGGGGTTCTAGCTAGCTTTAACTAACTAGGGAGCGAATATGTAATAGTATCTGCAAGCTAGTTAGGGAAGGATGGTAGGGACTCTTTGTGCAGCTGATGGCGGAGATGATGGGTTTTAGGTGAAACAAATAAACTAGAAAACAATTCCTAAGTTCACATGCAACCTACTTTGGATCTATGTTTTAACTATTGAACATATAACTTTGAATTGCAAAACAAGAACCCTAGAGGAGAGAGGCTAATTTCGAAATTAACAAACTAGAGTTTAAGAGTTACATACCTTTCAATTGTTATAGCAAACAATTGACAATCCTCTTGATCATGATCTTGATCTTCTTGGAAGCTTAGCACCACAAATGTAATGCCTCTAATGGAATCACACCCAAGAGCTAGCAAAAAGGAAATTAGAAGGAGAGAGAGAGAGAGGGAGTATGCAATTTTTGGCCCTAGGGTTTCACCAATGAAGGAGTGGGCGAATTCAGGAGCTGGGAGGCTCCTTATATAGCTGAGGGATCTAGGGTTTAGGGAAAACCCTAATACTCCTTTGCTTGGGGCCTAAGCTAATCCAAAGGCCTTATCCAAAGCCCCTTGGATGAAATCCTTAGGGTTTCCCCTATAGATTTCGTCCACCTCCTTCCAAGGAGGTTCTGGAGCCTTCCACTCAACTATCTGATAATTGCAAACTAGTCCCTGCACTTTATAATTAATACTTTTAACCCCAAAATTAATTCTGATTAATTTCTGGCTAACTATTAATTAAACATAATGATTTCTAATTAATATATTAATCTTTTAACATATTAATAAATCATTTATATTAATTTATTAATCTTATAAATTAATATCTCTCCTTTCATAATTTCCTTGTCCAGTTGCTAGGTTTGAGGGCAACCCAAAAGGACTGTGCTGCTATCAATTCAAGTACATACCAATTATAGTTATGGGATTAGACACCTAATCCAACAGTCTCCCACTTGGATAAGTCTGTAACTATAATTGCTAGTATGACTTCTAAATTTGACCAGCAAATTGTAGCTTCCAAAAGCTGCTGCTGAACTCTGACCCAATCAGTTACGTGTCCTTAGATAAGTGATCATATAATCTTTCGTTCTGCAAGATATCCCCAGACATAAGACATGGAACGTAATCAATCTCTTTGTCCAGAATCTATGTTTCCCGATTTCTGATTTGTGATGATGTAGGACTTCTAATTGAACACATTAATTTAGTCCTGGCTAGGCCCAGCACATAAGTCAACACCAAATCATCGAGGGGCCCACAGATATCGCTTTTCCAGTTAGGGCAAAAGGAACGAATAAACGTTGACTCATATGCTTGTATCTTTTACTCATCAAATTATACATGACAATACGTTTTATAACACCAAGTTACTGATGCGTTTTCGTATCACCAATGTATAACCGAATTTGTAAATTACAACTCATATATCTTCGTTTCAAGATTATAAGATATTATCGTCTCAGTATTACTCGTGATGAATTCCATGAAGTGATACTCTGAGCGAGGGTTTATCCAATACTCAAATCTCAATTTCTGAGTACTCATGAACATTACAGTAATTCTATTGCCATGTCTATCCTTAGACAGTCTGCAATCCAATTCACGACAGTCTTAATTCACTACTTACTTCCAAAAGTACGAGCGACTGTGGAGTTTGAATAATCTTATTATTCAGGAAGTCAAAACATGCAAAGTGAAACGCAATAATAATATTAATCCTATATGGCCCCAAAGTTTTTGAGCGTAAATAAAAACACTTTTATTTAAACACCATATTGATTACTCATTATTCATTGCTTACTGTTTCAGAAAATCAACTTATTACTCGAATTATAACCATAATTGTCCCATGCTCCAAGCATGCACACTTTGGTTTCCTATGGTCCATACTTTGTGAAATAGATCAATTGAAAAACTTTTCATTTCATAATCCCCAATCCTTATTATTAGTATAAGAATACCAAATTCTTACCACTTTTAGAATATGTTAGATTCTAACATTTTATGCAATGATTCTTTCGTAATGTCATAGCACAAAAGTTACCAAGACTCGACTAATGAAATTACATGGTATTCTATCAGAAATTGTTACAAGACAATTCCATAGACGTAAAGTCTCACATTCAAAGTACATTCCTTTGAACATCCTTCTCGCATAAAAGTTTCTAATCTAGACATATTTCTTAATATCCAACTCCCATTAATGGAAACATTTCCATATTTGCCATATGACAACTCATTCTTAATAGAATCTTATCTATTCATAATAATGTCAATATAGTCCATTCAGTACTATACTTCCAACTACTCACAAGCGACAAATCCTCAGTGAACCTCAGATCGTCCTTTGATAGTTGTTTAATTATTTTAGTCAAAACCGATTCTAGTCCCTTTTTCCCTCTTAATGCCCTAGGCATTAGGAAAATTTTAGAATGGTCAAATATTACAGCATATGCAATCGATCCTATACTCGAAGCGTATTGGACACGATGCATAATGTCTCACATAAAGACGTGATACTTTATCATCCTTCTGCCCTAATATTTTATGTGCCCTGTTCCCACAATTCGAACTATGAAGAGGGATGCCGTAATCATAATCGAATTTTGAGAATGCACTATGTATCCTTGACTAAATTTATTAACGTTTCTCGATCTAAGCTTTAGAATTTTGAAACGAAGTATAATATTCTCTCCCTTAATTATAGCAAAACAACTTTTCGACCATTGTAACTTTGCAAAGTGAATCCTTGTTTTCTATAATTAATATTGCTAACTTGCAATACTTACCATAATAATCATGCTCCCACTAACATGATGATTATTTTCTTACCAGCATAACACTTATGCTCCCACTAGCTTTGACATGTATTCAGAAAACAATTTTAACTTCCAGAAAACAATGCTTATTGAATTCCTTAAGTTCATATTTCTAATACCTAATGCTTTGATAAGCCTTTATCTAAGCTTCTTAAACTCATACACCTTTGCCTTAGAAAGCTCATATGTGTGTCTAGACAAATTCAGAACTTATGTTACTAAGTCCCAAATGTTCAGACTAATTGCCAAATCTCACAATTCGAACTATGAAGAGGGATGCCGTAATCATAATCGAATTTGAGAATACAATTTTCACAATTGTTGTCTTCTTAAAATCTCTCTTAGTGAAAGTATTTCCTCACAATCATTTTCATGAAGGAGGGAAACCTTATGCCACTTAGATTTTATGGTGTATGTGTTCCTATCCATGTGAATTTGCCAAAAACAAAGTTTGCGACAAATCCAAACTCATATGGACCGAACGTGCTCAATCTCGATTTCTTGCCTCATGGTAACACGAGTGCCCACCATGTCTTCCAAGTGGTTTAGCAACTCATCCTTACTTATCAATGTACTTTCCATTGATCAAGGTGCTTTGTCTTTATGCATTCACATGAGAACTCATAGAACTCACATGCATAATTAACTCAATTGGAATGGCACAGAAAAGGAGTATGTCATCCACGATAGGCTTTAAACCTCAAGTCGTGTGCTAGTGATGATCAACTAGGTTTAACTCTTGATTTGTTCTTGAAACCTTTCAAGACCATTAAGACTCCCACTGACTCCTTGACATATAAGATTCTCTTGTCAAGAAAAATTCCTTGACAAAACAAATATTCAAGAGTTAGTGTAATTTTTATCAAGACTATCACTTCACATAATTGGTTCTAGTTGATCTTTGTCTTATCCAAGACATCACAACTTACCAATCTCAAATGTGCAGGAATAAGAAGACTTTTTCCAATTCCACATTTGTTGAGTGTTATAAACCTACTAAAGACGTGTCACTCAAGTCACAATCTTGGAGTATGACTCTTAAGACTTGATATTGGAACGAAGTATGATTGACTTATTGATTTAACTATTTCCATAATTCTCGATTCCTCTTCTTAGACATGCAAATGCACTAAGACTCACTTAGAGGACCAATTGAGAAATAGTTCTTAATCATTAAGACCTATCATAAAACACAATAAAAGGTACTCTCCCTTCTTCTTAGAATAGAGAAACTTTTATCTTTCTGCCTACTTGATTCTTCTTATTCGTTCTGCTATTGATTGAAACTCTTTCGATCAACTCAGAATTATACTTAATCTTATAAGTATAACCATATTTACTAAACTTTAGTAAATCATGATGAATATCTTTATCACTCTTGTGGTGGACTTGATCAACGCACAACCTAGTGTACTCGATCTCCTAGTCCTTCTCTTGACACTTTGCCAAAGAATTAGTCTAATTTCCAAATATGAAGTTTCTCATTCATCACGCAATCTAGTTGTATGATTCCAAGTTTCTGTCCAATTGAAACTTGGGCGATGAGAATCTTCCCTTATTTGGCAAATTCTCGACATTTCCACAAATAACATAATTAAGAATCAAATCCATTCATTGTAGTAATACACAAACATCAATTTTTCATAATGATTTCATTGCAAGGATATATAAAATTATTCAAACCAAAATTTATTTTATTCATAAAAGCAGCGGAAAACATGTCCTTACAATGCAAAATCAACTGAAAAACTATGTAATCAAATATTCCTAACAAATCTATCATAAATTTCTAAGCTCAAAATCTGATCTTCGAATCCATGCGATCGTGATCCATTTCTTCGTGATCAGACTCATCTTGCTTTTCCATCAAGCTTCCTCTCTTTTCTCTGATCCTGCAAAACATTCAAATGTAATCTTATCACATTATGTATTAAGAATCAATGAATAGGAACTTAATGGAGTTAGATAGTAGATTTTACCTGAAGTAGAGCCATACTTCTTGACTCTCCCATCTCTTAGATCCCTCAGGTAGACTGGGCATCTTCGTCTCCAATGCCCCTTCTCTTGGCAATAAAAACAAATTGACTCTTTTGGAACAGTACACGGAACTACTTCAGACTTTGCCTTTTTCTTATGATCAAACTTTTCGACCATGGCATGCCTTTCGTTGCCATTGCCTATATCCATAGAGGTCTAGAAGGCAGATCCACCAATCAACTTTGCTTTTCTAGTGCGCCAAATCATCGTTGATTCAGCAGCAATAAGCAAATAGGTGAGATCGATGAGGGTCACGTCGTGGTCTAACATATAGTGCTCTCTTACGAACTCACTATATGAGTCAGGAAGCGATTGAAGAACCCAGTCAACAGCCAGCTCCTCACAGACAACGACTCCCAACATTCTTAACCTATCAATGTGTGACTTCATCTCTAAGACGTGTGCATACACTGACTTTCCTTCTTCATGTTTACTTGCCAAAAGGGCTTGAGTGAGTTTGAACTTTTCAAGCCTTTGAACTTGTGGGTTAGGGAAAACAATAGGAGGAGGTGGAGGAAGTGAAGCATGATCTCGTGTTCCTCGATCGAATCGTGGAATATCATCTTCATGCGGAAGGCTTGTTCCATGGGATTTGGGAAGACCATAGTTGTCATACTTTGACATCTACAAAACGGGAGGAAATTCAAGTTAGTTGATTGATTCCTTAATAAAACACCCAAAAGAGATATTAAGGCTAGGATCCAACACAACATTCCACAAATTGGAAGAGGGATGCCGTAATCCAATTTGCAGAAAATTTGAAGGTAGGTAAATGACGATTTACCAATTTTCACCATGAAAAACGAAAAAGAAGGTTAAGTTTTAAATGTATTGGAAACTCCTAGATCTTTTGAGATTCATTGAACTTTTCAATGGCATGTTTTAATCTCGGATTATGCTCTTCTATTTGTGACTGGGATGCCGAGGATCACAAACAAGATGTGAATAACCATGCAAATATGTTTGGTAACCTCATTGTCTTTATCATTAACTATTGATGTGCCGGTAAACCACACACGCTCCACCAAAATGATAATTATGAGATACCCATTACTACTCTTTATTAGTGCCTATTAGTGTGCTGGTAATCCACACACGCTCCACTAACGACCAATAAAGCATAATGTGCAATTTCATGGATTAGCATACTTTTCACATTTTTCCTAAAGTAACTAGAGTTGGGATTTTGTAAAATAATGTTCTAGTACTTTATTTAATAACATTATACTTTTAATGAGATGTAGTTGTCCTATCAAACCCATTCTGCTAACGACCATCCACTAATCAAGGAAGCGGTGGGTGAGAGTGGACATCCATTCAACTACCATTTTATAGGCAGTTTCCTTATACCCCCCTTATAGACTAGCTTCGTGAATGAGGCATACTAGCGATTTGACTGACCATATTCTTATACATATATAATATTAACCTTTTAATTATAATACATATATAAGGTGTGTTTTAAACCTTTTTTTAAAACTTTAAGGTTTATATATAAATTTCAAAAAATTAAACTATTAATTTAAATTTAAAATAAACCAAATAACTAGATTTAATAATTATCTATTAATTAACTTTTAATTAATCTATTAAATCTTGTAAGGATTATCTAATCAAATTAACCAATTAATTTAATCCTAATCCTTATCCCTCTAGATTTCGAAAAATAGGGTAAAGGATAATTTCCTTATTTTTCTCAATTATCCAATTAGGCAATAATTATCCAATCAAGTAATAATTATCCAAAATAAGATAAAACCCTAAAATAACAAGCAAATTTCGAAATTTAAGGGAGGAGGCTAGGGTTTTCCAAAACCCTAACCCTAATTTCGATTAGGGTTCATGGAGGCTAGGTTTTTTCGAAAAACCCTTTGAACCAAAAACCCTAAAAACGAAAATTTTGGCCTTTAAAAAAAATGAGTTTTGAGTAAGAACAATGTGTGTGATGCGTACGACCGGCCGAGCTCAAGTAAGTTTTCCCCAAGATACTCGTACATATTATGTTATGTTATATCATATGATTATGATAACTGCATGCTAGATTAGGGCTAAGGATCTAGGAAGGATGCCGTGTATGCCTGCTATGTGATTATGAGAACTGCATGCTAGATTAGGGCTAATGATCTAGGAAGGATGCCTTATATGCCTATCGTATGAGCTTAGGGAGCTATATGCTAAGACTGTTCAGTCAGCAGTAGGATAGCCTGATTAGGTTATGCCTGGTTTGGTTACTCGATGCACGAATGATGCTTGCTTTGTGCTTATAGGGGTTCTAGCTAGCTTTAACTAACTAGGGAGCGAATATGTAATAGTATCTGCAAGCTAGTTAGGGAAGGATGGTAGGGACTCTTTGTGCAGCTGATGGCGGAGATGATGGGTTTTAGGTGAAACAAATAAACTAGAAAACAATTCCTAAGTTCACATGCAACCTACTTTGGATCTATGTTTTAACTATTGAACATATAACTTTGAATTGCAAAACAAGAACCCTAGAGGAGAGAGGCTAATTTCGAAATTAACAAACTAGAGTTTAAGAGTTACATACCTTTCAATTGTTATAGCAAACAATTGACAATCCTCTTGATCATGATCTTGATCTTCTTGGAAGCTTAGCACCACAAATGTAATGCCTCTAATGGAATCACACCCAAGAGCTAGAAAGAAGGAAATTAGAAGGAGAGAGAGAGAGGGAGTATGCAATTTTCGGCCCTAGGGTTTCACCAATGAAGGAGTGGGCGAATTCAGGAGCTGAGAGGCTCCTTATATAGCTGAGGGATCTAGGTTTTAGGGAAAACCCTAATACTCCTTTGCTTGGGGCCTAAGCTAATCCAAAGGCCTTATCCAAAGCCCCTTGGACGAAATCCTTAGGGTTTCCCCTATAGATTTCGTCCACCTCCTTCCAAGGAGGTTCTGGAGCCTTCCACTCAACTATCTGATAATTGCAAACTAGTCCCTGCACTTTATAATTAATACTTTTAACCCCAAAATTAAATCTGATTAATTTCTGGCTAACTATTAATTAAACATAATGATTTCTAATTAATATATTAATCTTTTAACATATTAATAAATCATTTATATTAATTTATTAATCTTATAAATTAATATCTCTCCTTTCATAATTTCCTTGTCCAGTTGCTAGGTTTGAGGGCAACCCAAAAGGACTGTGCTGCTATCAATTCAAGTACATACCAATTATAGTTATGGGCTTAGACACCTAATCCAACAGGAGAGTAGGTCGGAGAATGCCCTAGGTCAAGCCTAGGATGATATTAGTTGGAAAGCAGTGTTGGTAGAAGGGACTTGGTGAAGTTGAAGCAATCCTTGAGGAAAGTACGGATAGATGCGGAAGGTATTATGGGCCCGTACTACTAAAAGCAGAGGATCCGTACTCGAATCAAGGAGGGTCGAGATAGAACCAGGAAACTTGTAGTATGTAAGACCTCTCGAGGTTATGTACGACCCTGATGATTATGTGTTTTGTTTCAGAATGGTGATGATTACGCAACATGGAGGAGGAGGTTCAGGATCAGGTTTGGGTTTAGGCGCTGAGCCAGTTGATGAGGGACTACGCGGGTTCATTGCTTCTGAGATCACTAGAGGCATCCTTGAGTCGACCCCGGTGATTTTCGGGTCGATCAAGGAGGGGATCAGAGCTGATGGAGGATCGCCTTAGGGTGTTCAGGAGTGACTGGGCGGCTAGCCAGTCAGGGACGCACACACTGTCCTTCAAGGACTTCAGGGGGAGTGGTGCGCCAGACTTTCACGGGGTGAAGGACCCCACTGTGGCCAGGAGATGGATTGCAGACATCGGGTCTGCACAGTTGACGAGCTTCTTCCCGGAGGGGTCGAAGGTCCGCTTTGCTGCAGGTTGTTTGAGAGATCGAGCCAGAGATTGGTGGGAGTTAGTGGGTGATTCACTGGGGGCCCCAGCCATTGAGGCTATGACTTGGTCAGATTTTGTGACCAGGTTCAGGGCTGAGTTTGCGCTAGCTGTGGAGCTCCAGCAGCTGGCCAGGGAGTTTCTTGATATGAGGCAGACTACTGAGACTGTGGCGGAGATCACCGCCAAGTTTCGGGAGAGGGCCTTGTTTGTGCCTCAGTATGCAGGGGATGAGGAGATGTGGAAGACCCACTACCATGATATGTTGAGGGCTGACATCCGGGAGCATGTCAGCTATTCTGCTTGCCCGACCCTGGATTCCATGATTGCCAGGGCGAGGGAGAGGGAGATTGTTTTAGAGCACCTCAGGAAGATGAAAGCGGAGGCAGGACAGGTTGCTGGGATTTCAGGGAAGAAACCCAAGGGATTCGAAGCTAAGTCGAAGGGCCAGCAGGGCCGGGACCGCTGTGGTAAATGCGGTAGGTCACACGAGGGAGTTTTCCGCACTGGGTCGGGATCAGGCTGCTATAAGTGCGGCAAGACCGGGCATTTTGGCAGGGATTGTACTGCTCCTGTTCCCACTATTCAGACATCAGACCTGATTTGCTTTCATTGCAATCATATGGGCCATAAAAAGGCCAACTGCCCTAGGTTGATAGCAGCAGCAGCGGCGCGAGTAGTGGTGCCAACTCCAACGACAGCACGGGTTGCGGATGGCCGGAAGGTTAAGTCAGAGACTCCAGTGGTGCGGAGCCGAGCGTTTCGGTTGACAGCCGAGGAGGCACGCGTCGCACCCGATGTGGTGACGGGTATGGTTTCTTATCTGTAACTGTTATTATATGTCTCTTGTGATATTGATGTATTATGCTATATTGCTATATGTTTTGTTTAGGATCGTTCCATGTGAATGGTATCCCAGTTTAGGTGTTGTTTGACTCGGGTGCTACCCAATCATTTGTCTCTCTTGCGCTTAGCAAGAGGTTCTCTGAGTCTTCAGGCACGTTGGATTGCCCTCTAGAGGTCGATATTGCGGACGACCGATCAGTGCGAGCATCAGAGGTTTTCAGGGATTGTGTTTTGAGGTTGTTCGAGGAGCGCTACTTGGTGGATTTGGTTCCCATACCATTACGGGGGAACAAGGTTATTATAGGGATGGATTGGTTGTGCCCCAATGGGGCAGTGATCGACTATGCGCAGCAGTTGGTTCGTATCAGGACCCTAAGTGGGGGAGAACTGGTTATTCAGGGCAAGAGGCCACAACGCGGACTGGCTTTATGTTCAGCAGCGAGGGCTAGGCGCTACCTCCAGCAAGGTTGCGCAGGGTATGTCGCCTATGTTATGGATACCCGGGAGGCGGGTCAGGCTACGGTGAGTGATGTGCCAGTGGTACGAGAGTACGCGGATGTATTTCCAGAGGAGTTGCCTAGGATACCTCCGGAGAGGCAGGTGGAGTTCAGGATCGACCTGGTCCCTGGTGCGGCTCCGATAGCCAAGGCATCGTATCGGTTGGCTCCTCCTGAGATGTAGGAGTTGTCTACACAGCTGCAGGAGCTGTTAGACAAGGGATTCATCAGATCGAGCAGTTCACCTTGGGGAGCCCCGATTCTATTTGTGAAAAAGAAGGACGGGTCGCATCGGATGTGTATAGACTACCGGGAGCTGAACAAGGTAACCTGAAGAACCGTTACCCACTCCCGAGGATCGATGATCTCTTTGACCAGCTCGAGGGAGCATCTTGGTTCTCCACGATTGATCTGCGTTCAGGTCATCATCAGATGAGGGTCAGAGAGGAGGATGTGCAGAAGACTGCTTTTCGGACACGATATGGTCACTATGAGTTTGTGGTGATGCCTTTGGGGCTCACCAATGCTCCAGCCACGTTCATGGATCTCATGAACCGTTTGTGCAGACCGATGTTAGATCGATCTGTGATAGTTTTCATTGATGACATCTTGGTCTATTCCAAGACTCAGGAGCAGCATGAGGAGCACTTGCGGGAGGTGTTGGATACCTTGAGGAGGGAGAGCTTGTATGCCAAGTTCTCCAAGTGTGAGTTCTGGTTACGCGAGGTGCATTTTCTTGGGTACCTTTTCGACCAAAACGGGATTTCTGTTGACCCGGCCAAAGTGGAGGCCGTGATGAGTTGGGAGGTCCCGAGGTCTCCATCTGAGATTCGGAGCTTCCTGGGACTGGCAGATTATTATCGTATATTCATTCAGGACTTCTCTAAGATAGTCGTGCCCTTGACCCGGTTGACAAGGAAAGTCGTGGTCTTTCGCTGGGGGCCTGAGCAACAGGCCGCATTCGAGACATTGAGAAAGAGGTTGTGCGAGGCGCCAATCTTAGCCCTGCCAGAGGGTGTGGAGGATTTTGTTGTGTATTGCGATGCGTCCATATCGGGTTTGGGTGTGGTACTGATGCAAAGGGGGCATGTTATCGCCTACGCTTCGAGGCAACTAAAGCCTCACGAGACGAACTATCCGACGCATGATTTGGAGTTGGGGGCAGTTGTTTTCGCTCTCAAGATTTGGTGTCATTACCTCTATGGGTTCCGTTGTACCATTTACACGGACCATAAGAGTTTGAGGTACCTCATGGATCAGCCGAATCTGAATATGAGACAACGTCGATGGCTAGATGTGGTGAAGGATTACGATTGTGAGATCCTCTACCACCCAGGGAAGGCCAATGTCGTGGCCGATGCGCTTAGCCGCAAGGCAACGCCGATCAGAGATGTTTGTTTAAGGATGACGATGGTGACTCCGCTGTTGGAGCAGATCCGAGAGGCCCAACAGGAGGCTATGAAGGAGGAACATCGCAAGAGTGAGCGTATTGTGGGCCAGATTTCCTCCTTCAATTATAACAGCCGCGGATTGTTGACACTACAACGTAGAGTGTGGGTCCCATATCATGGATGTGTGCGCCAGGTATTGATGGAGGAGGCACACAAATCCAGGTTTTCCATCCATCCCGGCGCGACGAAGATGTACAGAGATCTCCGTCCTGATTATTGTTGGCCCTATATGAAGCAGGATATATCTTGGTATGTTGAGAGATGCCTGACCTGCAGGAAGGTCAAGGCTGAGCACCAGAGGCCTCATGACAAGATGCAGCCGCTGGACATCCCCATGTGGAAATGGGAAGATATTACCATGGATTTCATCACCAAGCTTCCCAGGACTGTTCAGGGAGTGGATTCGATATGGGTCATCGCGTATCGGTTGACCAAGAGTGCCCATTTCATGCCGATCCAGGAGAGCATTCCGGCCAAAAAGTTGGCCGACATCTATATCAGAGAAGTAGTGGCCCAACACGGAGCGCCAGTTTCCGTGATTTCTGACAGGGATGTGCGGTTCACTTCCAGGTTCTGGAAGAAGTTTCATGACGAGCTGGGTACTCGTCTGCACTTTAGCACCGCTTTTCACCCGCAGATGGATGGTCAAAGTGAATGGACCATCCAGACTCTGGAGGATATGTTGTAGGCGTGTGTTTTAGACTTCGGGGGTAGTTGGGATACTTACCTTCCTTTGGCTGAGTTTTTCATATAATAACAACTATCGTGCGAGTATTGACCGTCCTCCCTTCGAGATGTTGTATGGGAGGAAGTGCAGGACCCCGATATGCTGGGGTGAGGTTGGCCAGAGGGTCATGGGGATTACCGAGGTGGTACTCAAGACTACGGAGCGGATCTAGCAGGTGCGGAACAGGCTTCAGACTGCTTAGAGTCGGCATAAAAGTTATGCCGACAGGCGTCGTTCGGACCTGGAATTCCAGGTCGGGGATATGGTGCTCCTGAAGGTGTCGCCTTGGAAAGGCGTCATTCGGTTCAGGAAGCAGGGCAAGTTGGGCCCCAGGTACATTGGACCTTTCAGGGTCGTCGCATGGGTGGGCAAGGTGGCGTATAGGTTGGACCTACCAGCCGAACTCAGTCAGATTCATAGCACTTTTCACGTCTCCCAGTTACGGAAGTGTCTAGTGGACGATTCGGTAGTGGTGCCTTTGGAGGATATTCAGGTGGATGACAGCTTGAACTACATTGAGAGGCCTGTATCGATCCTCGACATGAAGTCGAAGGATCAAAGGAACAAGAGGGTGGAGCTGGTGAAGGTGTAATGGCAGCACAGCAAGGGATTAGAATGGACTTGGGAGCCAGAGGACGAGATGAGGGAGCACTGCCTCGAGCTGTTTTTGGATTCAGCTGCAGACTTCGAGGACGAAGTCTAAAATAAGTGGGGGAGATTTGTAGCACCTGGTTCCTGGTACGTAATTAAATTCAAGTATTTTGGTATTCTACTCTGGGACTCGGCGAGTTGGAGGCCCAACTCGTCGAGTAGACTCGACATTATGCGGGGGTTTTAGTGATCTACTCGACGAGTCGGGGGACCGACTCGACGAGTAGGAGTTATCTGGACAAAACCCTAATATTTGGGTTTGCACCATATTTAAACAACTTATAACGCCCCAACACAGCCTCCATTGTTCCTCCCAACCCAGAGAAAGCCCTAACTCGAAACCCTAGCCATTGTTGTGTGTTCTTGAGCTTGTTGGTACCTTTTTGTGTGTTTTGAAGTTGGAAAGGAGGAAGGACGCTTGGGAGTTCAAGTAGAAGCAAGAAGATCCAGAGGTTTTTCTCCATTCTCAGCTCATTCTAGGTAAAAAGCTGGAACCTTGACCATCTATCTCTTAGATTTGGATTTGGGGCTATTTCTACCCCTTTTATGAGATTAGAGAAGCTAAAATCGGATTTTGTGGGGTTGCACTCCAGATCTGGAACTATTGGGGGTCCTTATGGCGTAAAGGTGCCAACTTTATTGCCATAAGCACCCCATGCATCTTGTAGACTTCTTTTTATGGCTTTTGAGCCAAAAAACCCCATGCATGGACGTCAAGATTGGAACTTTACGTATAAAATGGACCCTAGGAGGTCAGATCTATGGTTTTGATGCATTAAGAACCATTATAATCGACTGTATTGTGTTGGACAAAGAGAGACTCGACGAGTCGCTTGGGTGACTCGGCGAGTCGAGATGCATTTTTCCCCCAAACGTCTTCTGGAAATGGTTTTGTTTGAGTGGAAGGGACACTCAGCCTGCCAGGGGTTTGTTTTGGACCTGGAAATCATAGGACTCGACGAGTGGATGAACAGACTCGGTGAGTTCAAGACAATGTCCCAACCACATGAAGATGGACTCGACGAGTTCAAGGAGAACTCGGCGAGTCATAGACTGAACACCTTCTTATGGATGAAGATGAACTCGACGAGTTCAAGGACGAACTCGGCGAGTCAGTTGAAGATAGTCTGATGTGTTGTTGAAGGCGAACTCGTCGAGCTCTTGCTAGACTCGACGAGTAGGGACAGGATCATGGCATTTTGTGGATATGGGGACTCGGCGAGTTGGTGAACCAACTCGGCGAGTCGAGTCAACCAGATGTTTTATTCTTCAGCGGTTAATGCTTTTAGGGTTTCGGATTTCGGGCATAGTAGTGACGGTTATTCTTCAGTGGTTAATGCTTTTAGGGCAAGGATCCGTTCGTAGTCAAGATTTGAGAGCCCTGCTAAGGTTGGGTTTGGTGATAGTTTTAGAAGGTCGTTGTATGTATGATTCGACTCCTCAGTTCGTATCGGGGTTGTGGGAGTATCGCCCAAGATGTCTGGCATTTCTAGAAGGTAGTAAGGAGTGATTTCAAGGAAGAAATCTAATTTAACTGGGGGAGAGTTGTAATGCCCGTTTTCCTGGATGAATTGATTTAGGGTTTCAAGGAGTCAAAAGGTTGGATTTTGTAAAAAAGGAGCCTCACGACATGAAGCATGGAGGCTCACGACGTAAGAATGGGCTATATGAAAACGTTTGTTCGGGACTGGTCTCACGACGTGAGGCATAGGGGCTCATGATATGAGAGATGATGCAGCCCAAGTCCATGATTATTTTAGGGTTTCCTTCGTATTTAAGCATCTCTAAACTCATTTTAGGCTTTCTTATCAGTCCCAAACCCTCTTTCACCTCATAAAAACCCTAGACTTCATCCTTGCTTGAGCTTTGGTCGTTTGGAGCTTTTCTTGGCTTGGAAGAAAGAGAGAAGAAGAAGAAGAATGTGATCTTATCTTGAGGCTTACAATGAATCTTCATCATCATCATCATCATCTTACATTTTTTTTCTAGATCATTGTGAGTATCAAAGATTCCTCCTTTATTGTTCTATGAGGATAGATCTGGCTTTTGTCCCACTTTTCCTCTTGGTTGTGCAAGTTTGATGAATGGGAATCGTAAAGTTGGCAACTTTGTGTGTTATTAGGGTCTTAAGAGTGGTATAGAGTTCAGATCTAGTGAATGGTTGAGTTTTGGAACCTTGCATGAAAGTTGGATGTCTTTTCTTAAACTTTTGACCCAAATGAGATCTAGACATGTATTGGACATATATGTCTCAAAATCATCGACTTTCCAATTTATAATGGAGTTATAAGACCCTCTGGAAAGTTAGGGTTCAAGGGTTAATGGATTAAGGACTTATAAGTTGGACTTTTGGCTTCATACTGTTCTCACAATGTGATACTTAGGGTCTCACGACGTGAGGGTTGAATGACACCATTTCTGGTTAGCTTCTTGGAGCTCACGATGTGAGGTTAGCTCTAGTTAATTTTTATGTCTGAGTTGACTGAGTTGAGTCTGGATAAGTTGGAATCGGATCGAGCGGGATCTCACGACGTGACCAAGGACTGGTCACGATGTGAGGATGGATAGTTGACATTTTGGGCTTTTGGTGCCATTGAGTTGGGCCTTGGTCTTTGGGCCAGCTTAGGGGAAGGGTAAAATAGTCTTTTACCCTAGGAGTCAGGATTAGTGAATTAAGTCCCGATTATGGTTATGAACTGATTATTGATCACAATTGTATTTGATTGGTTAGCGCGGGGATTCTCTGGTCCAGTTGATCGAGCATCTGTTGGATTGTCAACGGACTGAGGTGAGTTTGCTCACTATACTGTAGGACATTAGGATTGTATGTGCTTGTAGTCTTTGTGACTCATGTTGTATATATGTATGCCTATGTGCATGTTTCTATATATTGTTGGGTTTTGTATACTACAACATCCTATGATGCACAAACAACCCTAAATACCTTGGATCTATGTTTTCACTAATTATACATGCAATGATGTTTCCAAGGTATTAAGCCTACAATTAGCATGCAATTGACATATACCATACAAGATACTAGTTAGGGTAACATACCTTTTTATGTAGCTTGAAGTCTTGATGTATTTGGCCTTAAGAGCTTAGCCCCAATAGCGTGGAAGCCTCAAAGGAAGTCACAACACATCATGGACAAAGGTGGAACTTGAGAGAGAATTCCATGCACCCAAAAACACCCATGAACTCCAAGATCATGCATGTAGGCGTTTTTTAGGTTAAGAACATGTATTTATACGTTGGATTTGAAGGGTCATGGATATAACCCAAATCCATACCCATGGGAGTTATGATCCATGGTTCATGTGGCCCAACTCTTTATGTATCCATACATAAACTTGGTCCAACATGGATCATAAGCCCAACACATATAAATATAACTAATTACCATAATTAGTCCCCATAGATTTAATTAGTCTCTTTTTGATCACTAATTTAATTCCAAATTAATTCTTGATCAATACTAATTAAAACATATGATTTCATATTAATATATTAGAGCCTATAATATATTAATAAATCATATATAACCTTCTCTCAAGAATCCATCCTAAAAAATTATCCTGATGATATGCAACCCAAATAGACCATGCTACTCTCGGGTCGAGTACATACAAATAATAGTTATGGGCTTAGACATCTAATCCAACATATATATGTGGGGTGAAATAGACCCGGTACAACCTTGTGATGACATATGAGTTAAAATAGACTCGGGGGTGAAATAGACCTGGTATAGCCTTGTGCTGACATATGAGTTGATATAGACTTGGGGTGAAATAGACCCAGTACGGCCTTGGTCTGACACATGAGTTGAAATAGACTCGGGGGTGAAATAGACTCGGCACAGCCTTGAGCTGACAAATATGTATGGTATGCGGTATTTGGGGAACTCACTAAGCTTCATGCTTACGGTTTATGTTTAAAATGTTTGTGAGGTAATCCTGGTTCGCGAGGGAAGGGCCCGACTTGATCGCAACGCATCCAACCATGTTTTCGCACCCCATGATTTTGGGAATTGTACTCTGATAACTATTTTACTCTGATATAGTTTTGTATGATTGAAATGATTAAATGGTGTTTATGGTTTAACTAAAAATGAAAATTTTACCTTATAATATTTGGGATGTTACATGAGACACGATTCATCAACATGCTGATAGATTTTCAGCTAGCTCCCAGCCTATAATTGTTAGATCTTAAGTTAGTGGGAATATATATATATATATATATATATATATATATATATATATATATATATATATATATAGATCTATACATGGTTGACACACCCACCTATGGTTGCTAGCTACAACCCGACGACAAGTCGAAGCAGGCATACCTTTCTAAACACATTGCGACGTCCGATGAAGCGTCGTGGATTTTTGGGATCAACAGTCATAGATCGATTATAGTAACTCATCATCACTTTGTTAAACTAAAAGTGACTATCTTAGACTACTACTAGGAACCAACCTAAGAAAGTAGTGATAGTACACACAAACTTGAGGAATCAAGTTTAGGATAAACAAGATAAACTAAATCACCCACGCTTTCAAAATCATAAACTTGTGGACTCAGCAACATGATGTTGACCTCTCAAACCACAAGTATTCTCAGTAGAATGAACCTGTCTGGAGGAGGAGATAACACCGGTGATGCAGCTCGGAACTTATGTGCTTTACTTTTGTATTTTGCTTTCGTAACCTACTTGTACGTTGAGCAATTATATAACATATTTTATGACAACTAGATCTGTACTCACAATCTGATAAATCCTTAAATTCTTCGCGACCACGGACAATTCTGAAAGATCCTTAATAAACAAAACAAGAAACTTCTTAACCACGAGCACTTCGATGGTAGCCCACTTTCCTTTTCTTATTCAACAATTAACCCGAACCGAAATTTAGCATAACTGAATGCAGATTCCTCTTACCCATTGTGTTGAAACCACAAAATCAAATCGGCTGATGATCCTCCTAGCTGAATACTTAGTTCTCCCTTACTTAGGGTTCTAACCATCATTGGGTGACGTATACAACATCAAATCTTCAAACCGGCTCAACCAGATACGTACCCACCTTGACTCTCAGAATGCATAACATAAAACAAGATGATCCTTCGAATAATAATAAGCCACTCATAAGGAAACTCTGATCTCAAATGGAGGCCTTAGAAACTTTCCCTACCATTATAACTTCGATTTCAGCAAGGACGGTCAGTATACCACTTGATTGACGAGGCACCCTGAGAATTGAACCTTGCTCGATCAAATTTACAAATGCTCAAATTATAGTTCTAACAAACCCATCATAACAACATGACTCTCTATCCATCGGTTGTGCCTGACCCTACACCTGCTCATCGACCTTGTGTTGATTCTACACCTCAAATCTGTAATCATATGCCAACTATCACTTTGCTTCGAATATGGGATGCTGTAGAAATATAACCCTATCATAGAAAAAGACATCCAAAGCCATTGGCCGACCACCCAGCCTCAGGATGCAATCTTCAAGTTGATCATCACAAGTTCTTCCTACTTGAGTCTCGCGACCCTACTAGAACTAGTTCGAACAAGGCCCTTGAGACCTTTGAATCAGCTAACCCGCGCATGTATGCACTAATCAATCCCAACCTGCCATGGCCACTAATGCCCGAACAATGACTAGACTCGCCTTCATCTTGAACAACCATCTCCTAAAGACTCGCAGCAACAGAGATGACTACAATTAACGTTCGTGCTATACCACAATATCTACCTTCCACTAGCTCTTTAAAAACCTTTTCGACTCTTCATGATCCCCATATGGATCCTGTGCTTTCAGTAGTATGGGCCCATACTACCTTCCACTCCTATCCATACATGTCGTAAGAATTGTCTCAAAGTTTCTAAGTCACTACTTTCATCCAGTACCAATCGCAGATACCCGTGCTCCCACAAGCACACACTACTGGTCTTCCTAGACTCTCGCTCTAGGATTTATCTCACACATATGCACACACTAGAATACCTTACCACTTTTCTTAGGTCACTAGGAACTCCACCACTGCTAGGTATACCAGCACACCCATATGCTTAGAAAAGCCACCGCAAACTTCCTAGATTCTCACCTTAGATTTCCTCATACGTAAGTTCCCACACTAGTACATTCTAGCACTCTTCCAAGGTCACTAGGAATACCCACCCCACCCTGATATTAGTTGTGGAAGAAACTTCTACCAATGTCAACTAACTATCTTACGAATACAATTACATTCAACAAGGATTAAATAGTCCTTCAACTGAAAGATCATGCACTACAATGGTTGGACTCAAACAAGATTTGTGCAATAGGTCCAAATCAAACATTCTAAAACTATTTAATCTTTATGGCATGTAACTTAACGTATTCACTTAATATTTAACTAACATCAATATAGGTTTCATATAGCACAATGCAAGTAGTGTTCGAGCAGAAAAACCAACAGGTAATAAGGCATCATAAAGATCATGCAATTCCTGAAGATCCTTAGCCTATACACTGTCATGCATCTCTAACAATTCACATATCACACACAAAAATGCATCTCTCATAAGCATACACTCTAGCATGAAATTCATACTTATAACATAAAAACCATATCCAACATGTTTGGATATTTTTGGAATCATTTACTTGAGCTTCGGATGACTGTACACATTGTATATCCTTTTCTCCCTTTTAAAATGAATATTTTCAAAATACTTATGAAAATCCTTAGATCCTTAGTTTGAGTTTGGAATCACACAAGTGTTCATCTAAATCCCTCAAACCAAGGATCTGATAACAACTTGTAATGTTCCAAATTCCAGAATAATCTTTTAATTTTTAAAATAGAATAAACATCTATTTTTATTAATGTTACATTCAATTCAACCAATTATTCATAAGTCATAATTCAAAGTTAGAGTTATAAGGAAGACAATGTGAAATCTCAAATCAAAAAACTGTTGATGTGTGTGTACAGCCCCACATTCGCAATCCGATAAGTACCTAAAAAACATTTAATCCACAACTGTAAGCACAAAGCTTAGTGAGTTCCCCAAAATATCATATACACCATAACATAATAATCAGTAATGGGTTATCAGCAACACTGAGACTATCAACAATCCTGATTAGTCCTAAATATCGCATACATCACAACAATATAAACAACTATGGGTTATTAGCAACACTGGGACTATCAACAGTCCTATGGGCTCACGGAAACCCAATGGGTTATCAGCAACCCATCGGACTATCAACAGTCCTGGAGTTATTAGCAACTAAGATACACATATAATAGCAATAAGCAAATAAGACTCAACTAGTCTAGCATGCATACCACTATGACATAGGTAATATAGTGAGAATACTCATCTGAACAAAGAGTTGAAATCCACTACTCAAAGTCCCATAAAATCAGCTATATAGACCTCCTAAACCAATCACAAGCTAAACCTCAAACTACAGCTCAACACCTCTCAAAGTTTGACCAACAATCAATCTAGTCAAAAAGCCAAAAGTCAACACAAATGATCACCACATCATAATAATACACCTGCCACGACGTGGCAATCCCTCGACAAAACAGTCCCAAATAATCCTCTCGTCACGACGTCGTAAGCAGGTTGTCGCATGGGAGGAACTGTCCAGAAACCACTTAATGGATTAATCCCTTAATCCATTAAGCCACACGCTCATTTCTTCCATAATGATTCCAAATGTCCATAAGCTTCATAAAAACCCTTGCTTTATGGACATTCATGTCCAATGCATGTATTTCACTTGGTTAGGTCAAAATGGTGAAAATGAGGTCCAAATCTCATGCATGGAACCAAAAATAACCAAACTTCAGATCTATCACACCAAACCTCAAAGGGACCCCAATGATCCATAAAGTTGCCAACTTTATGGAATCCAAGCACTTACAATACCCCAAACATGAAGAATAAATCATAAAAGCCTAGATCTATAAGCATGGCACATAAAGGTTAGAACTTGAGGACTTACAATGGTCCAAAATATGTTCTCCAAGGTGATGAGGTAATTTGATTGCTGGATCTATGCACCAAAACACCTTCTTCTTCTCCAAGGCATCAAAATCAACACCAAAAGCTCTCAAATGGGAGAAAGAAAAGAGGGAAGGCTCAAAGTGGTGAAAAGGAGGCTAGGGTTTCACTTTGGAAGGTTGAAGGCTGAAGATGATGCCCTAAAATTGAACTTAGAGGCTTTAAATATAGAAGAAACCCTATAAGATCATGGACTTGGGCTGCCACAACCCCCACGCTGTGGCACATTACTTGCCACGTCGTGGTGGTTATTAGAAAAGCGTGATCATAAAAAGACATGCCACGTCATGAGTATCCATACATCACGTTGTGGCAAATAATTTTCCTCATAAATCAAACCTTGACTCCTTCAGGTCACTACTGATCCATCTTGCAAAATGGGTGTTACAATTCTCAACCTTTTTTTCTCAATTGGACCCTTATTATATATATATATATATATATATATATATATATATATATATATATATATATATATATATATATATATATATCATTACCTATATGTTAAAGACTTCTACTTTGGTCCACGTGTATACCTGCTTCCCTCTTCCAATAAGAAACTAATGGGCGGCCATTCTTAACTTATACGTGCTCAACAACTCTGTCCCTGTACATCATCTTTCCGTTAGCTGCTTGGCTGCCTGTCTCACCTACCTACTTCATTGTTTTCGCTCATCTTTGCCTCAAGATGAGGCGTGAGACTTCAAAGGTGGGATTGTTCATTGCTTACATGTCGGTGTTTCCCCAAAGCAGCTTGCCACCTGCTGCTTCCTTCAAGAAACGTGTTGCTTCATCAGTAGATTTTGGTTACAGTGTCTTTCCTTCATACGACATGTATAATTTTAAGGTATATCGACTCTATCCTTTGCTCTATATATTTATAGTCTATCTTCCGGGTCTCTTGTTCTTGACGCCTAGTTATTTTCCGTCTTCGGCAGTTGACATCGCCAACTGCAATAACTATGCAAATTGATTTTTTGGTCGCTAAAGAAGGCTCAGTAAGGTATTACAAATCTAATTTAGAGTTCTTCATCACACACTCTTATTCCGCCATGGTATAATCAGAGGCAGCTGATGTCTCCCGCTACAATTTTCTTTTCGTTCACTGCTGCTTGAAGTGGTTACATGAGCCCTAATCATCCACCAAAGTTTATTTATTTATTTATTTATATATTTTTATTCATTATCTTCATGGAATCTCTTTTCTCCTTGTGTGTGTGTGTATATATATATATATATATATATATATATATATATATATATATATATATATATATATAGGGAAGAGTTATATGGAAAACAAAAAAACCTTAAAAAAAACCCTAAAAATCATAAAAATGCATAAAAAAAATACTTAGAGATCACATAACTTTTTTTTGACTTTACACATCAAAAAATCGCAGCTTTTTAAAAAAATTCGCTGAAAAAAAAATAAATTAAAAAATCGATTTTTTTGGTTTTATTTCAAAAAAAAATCACCCAATTTGTTAAAAAAGTTGCGAATTTTGTATATATAAAGTCAAAAAAAGATTTGTGATCTCTAAGTATTTTTTTATGCATTTTTATGATTTTTTGTTTTTCATAGAACTTAAACCTATATATATATATATATATATATATATATATATATATATATATATATATATATATAGAGAGAGAGAGAGAGAGAGAGTAAATTACATGAATGGTCCCTATGGTTTAGGGTAATTTGTGCGTTTGGTCCCTAACTTATTTTTTTAACTCGGAAGGTCCCTACTGTTTGTTTTTGTTACGCGCTTGGTCCCTGTCTTACCTAAAAAGACTATTTTGCCATTGATTTTTTTAATTTATTTAAATAAACACACCCCAACCCCACCCTACCTTACTTACCCCACCATTTTTTCCTATTTAAATAATAGTCTTTTTAGGTAAGACAATGACCAAGCGCATAACAAAAACAACAATAGGGACCAAGCGCGTAACAAAAACAAACAGTAGGGACTTTCCGAGTTAAAAAAATAAGTTAGGGATCAAACGTGCAAATTACCCCAAACCATAGGGACCATTTGTGTAATTTACTCATATATATATATATATATATATATATATATATATATATATATATATATATATATCAGCAGTCATTTGGATTGCAGACGTATATATAATTGCTTATATATATATATATATATATATATATATATATATATATATATGTATGAATCAGCAGTCATATTCACTGCGAACGCATGATTGTCCGTAGTTATATGACTGTGGACGCGTAGTTTTCAGCTACGGATTTGGAGTTCGCAAGTTGTCACACTTTTTTTAGTTCTCACAATTATTCAGCCATATATATATATATATATATATATATATATATATATATATATATATATATATAGAGAGAGAGAGAGAGAGAGAGTGAGAGAGCGAGAGAAAGAGAGAGAGATAGATAGAGAGAGAGAGATGAATGATCATTTGAGAACTTGTAGTTTCCCGAGAACTAAAGGTGGAGCGTTAGATAAAAAAAAAGGGCTAAGATGTAAGGTGGCGTTTTGGTGAATAAGTAGAAAACTAAAGAGTTGAGGGTATCATAATTAAATGAGTAAAAGGTAGTATAGGAATAAAAAATATAATTAAAAAGTATCATAATCTATTATCTGATAGAGTAATCTTGGAGCACATCTCTCAAAACCCATGATCATTCATCCTCCTCTCATTGACCTTGTTCTCTGGTGCTTCCGTCTGCAACCTTCTTCTCCGGTGGTGAACTACGTTGTTTCATCATCTCGACCTCCTCTGTCGATGATTCGTTCATCGAGTCTTCCGATTTCCCTCAAAATCAACATCACCTCATCTGTCATCCAGATCTGGAACTAATCCACATTCTAAATATGAGATTGTTTTCAGCGATTGATTTCATTTTTCGGATTTTTTTTGCCAATCGAATCTCAATCTCTCGTTCTCTCAACTAGAATGACGTGAAATCCTTATTTTCGCGTCAAACGACCCCTCATTCTATATGTTATATGCTTCTGATCAAAGATCACTCCCAACATCCTCCTCCGATGATACACTCGTTGACTCCATTATCTCTTTTAATCAATCAATCAAAACAAGAGTTCTCCATCTATCCAATTTCGGAATCGACAGTTGGAATCGATTTCCATTTAATTAGCTAAATTTTTCACCATATATTTGGATCCAAATTCCATCGTCGTTTATTTATTCGGTTAATCAGAAGAGAACGAAGATTGATTTCGAAAGACTACACAAAAGTAGTTTCTCGTTTCCTCTGATGCCTATGATTCTGTAAGTATCATTTTTCTATTGATTTTAGTTAGTTGTTTCAGTTCAGGAAGAAGGTTAAATTTACATTCTTTTTTATTTTATTAAACCGATAGTAATTATGAACTGATAATTTGTTTTTGATTTTTGATTTCTTCTGTTTCTTATAACAAAATTAGGGATAATATTATGTAATGCTATTCTAGTTTCAGATTTATTGTACAATTATGTGATATAGGTTTAAATTTGTCGATTGGTTAATGCATTCAAGGTGTTTGTTAAAACGCATCAATGGAAAAGACTTTAGAACGATAAGTTATGGTTAACTGTGTTGTAAACTAGATAATTTTACACAAATTTCTTTTCTTTTCTGTAATGAACTGCTCCCTGTTTTATGTGTTATTAACTTTGCTAATTCTTATAGATAAAGAGTTTCATTTGAAAAAAACATTGACTTAGACGAAATTTACAGGAGATAGAAGACGTTGATCGATGTTTCTCCAGTATTTTATTATTTCCTCCATTAATTCATATTCTTTTCTCAAATTTGCTTCTAGTTTGGATCATGGTAGCTCAATTGTAGATTCAGATGGACATAATGACTCCAATCGAAAAAACGGTAATTATTTCTTCCATCTCAAGTTCATATATATATATATATATATATATATATATATATATATATATATATATATATACAAATGGCTGTGAAAAGATTTGTTCTTCATTTTTCCTGTTAGATTTATAAACAAAATTGTTACTTTATTAGGGGAAGATCTAAATCTTGCAATGGTACAAGTTACAAAGTATGTGGAGAGAAATTGAGAAGAGATAAACTAAATGACAAGTATACGTTTTTTCTGCAACGTGTCCTCTTCAGTATTTATCTTCTCCTCTCATGTATTGCCACATATACCATTTAAAATTTACTATTTAATCATTTAGGCTGATGTTGTTGGATGCTTTGAGTACAATGTTGACCTTGCTGAAGAGTTGGATAGAAAGCAAAAATGCAAATGTTGCTCTTCCAATGGATACATTTAACTATTTAAGTGTCATCTTACCAGGGAACCTATTAGTGTTGTTGTATTGATTACCGCATGGTATACTTTCTCTATCTTCTGATTCAGTGATTCTTATACTAGTTGTAATGCAAACAATAATCTCCTTCATTTTACTTCTAAGAATTACCCTTTGCTAATAGCCACCTGGAAAGTTGCTTCTGCCCTAGCAGTTGGATATGTTGCAATATGTAAACCATTAGAATTAGCATCTATGTAATAAGATTCTTAGTTATTTATGTATATCTTATGTTGGATACTCTTTTGTTATATATTTGAGTTGCAATTTGATTTCAGTACTTGTCTGGAATTAGGTGAAATACGTAGAGAGGTGGGACTCCCTCCTGGTATTCTCAATATTATAAATGAGTAAATGGATTAGGTCAAGAAGTAGGTGCACCATTAGGAGCTCATACCAATGTTCACAAGGTCTAGTTCTTATTTCCTTTATATGTTATTCACCTCTTTTATGCAAGAATATTAAAATGGTGAAAATGATTCTTTTACAGATTACATTCATGGGAAGCAATACCATATATAATGATATATAAAAGTCGAAGAACAAGACTCGAAAGAAGAACAAGGACCGCCACATGGATATGATTCAAAGTGTCATCCAACAACTCTTCCATCAGGTCAATCATAATTAATAATGGTTAATGTTGGAATTTTCTTGAATTTTGGTATTTGTCTGAATCATGGTGTGATGGTTATAAGTAAATCACATGTAATTCACATATGAATTACATGTGATTCACATGTGAATCACATGCACATGTGAATCACATGTAATTCAGATGTGATTTACTTGTGATTTACATATGAATCACATGTAATTCATAGGTGATTCACTTGTGATTTACATGTGATTCATATGTGATTTACATGTGAATCACATGTAATTCATATGTGACTTACATGTGATTTACTTATAACCATCACATGTAATTCACATATGAATCACATGTAATTCATATATGATTAACTTGTGAATTACATTTGATTTACATGTGAATCACATGTAATTCACATATGAATTACATGTAAATCACAAATAAATTACATGTGATTTATATGTAAATCACAAGTGAATCAAATCTGAATTACATGTGATTCACATGTAAATCACATGTAATTCACATATGAATCACATGTAATTCACATATAAATAACAAGTGAATCACATTATATAATCACATGCAAATCTTATATGATATATACATATGTATTTTTATGAGTATTTTTGCATTAATCATTTTTTTTAATTTTCTTGTAGATTTGGAAGAATACGTGCAAAATATTGAGGATGTGAAAAATGATATATTGAAGAAAATATGAAAATCTTGACACGGTGACATTAAACACTTTGAAATTTTGTAGCATTTTTTAATTTTTATAATTTATTTTGTATCGAATAAAATACTTTTACTATTGTGTTTATAGATTAGTAATATAAATGAGTTTTTTTTTTATAATTTGCTTACGAATATTATAGTATAAGAAATTTGTATATAGGCATTTGAAAAAATATGCATATATGCACATAAAACGTTGAGTTTTTTGGTTAAACAAATTATATATTCTAGTTTTTTTTTAATTTACTGATTTTTAAAAATTATTGTTTTTATAAAAGTTGCATTTTTTTTAAATATTTTTTAAATTCATGTTTTCTAAAAACATGTGCATTTTTTAAAAAAAATCAATTTTTTTAAATCCAAAAGTTTAATTTATTATTTTATTTTTTAGACATTTTATTAATAATTCCAATAACATACAAAATTAAACATTAAATGAGATTGGCAAGATAACGATCATGTCCTTAATTAGTTAATTTTGATCTAACGTTCTACCTTTAGTTCTCAGAACTATGACTTTTCAACCGATCACACACACACACACACACACACACATATATATATATATATATATATATATATATATATATATATATATATATATATATATATATATATAGGTAAGTTCAATTGAGAAAAATAAAAAAGGTTGAGAATGAGGGAATCATTCTCAGCCACTCATTTATTTTTGTCGCAAAAGCCTCTGTTGTACCAGCGGAAATGGATAAGGAATACACATGTGTTTTCAAAAAAACATGTTTCCTTAAACTATGCTAATTATTACCTTAATATATATGCAAAAACATAGTTTGTTTTCGTTTTTTTAATTTTTAAGCTATTTTTATCGAAAAATGATTTTAAATATACCAAAATTCATGATTTTTTATTATCTACAAATAGACATCCATATTGATATACTTTTAAGATAAAATAAAAAATTTATTTTTTTATATTTGCAACTATCGTTATTCATAAGTGAATAAAAATACATCAGATTTTTGCTACAGTACATTCGTTATTCACTTATGAACAAAAATATATATTTACTTTTTTTTTACAGTTTAAGTATCATTTATACTACTTATTCATATATGAATAAAAAATTAACTGTAACAAAAATCTGATAAATGTTTTATTCATATATGAATATAAAATATAACGACAACTAATACACGTTTTATTCATATATAAATATAATATATGACGAAAGATGATGTAAAAAATATATTTTAAGTAAGAAAACTTTATTATGTGTCATATTCATATATGAACGTACTTAAACTATAAAAAAAACATTAAGCATACGTTTTATTCATAAGTGAATAACGAATGTACTGTAATAAAAATCTATAGATTTTTATTCATTGATGAATAACGAGAGCTGAAACTCTAAAAAAAATAAAATTTTTATTTTATCCTAAAACTATATCAATATGGATGTCTAATTATAGAGAATAAAAAATTATGAATTTTGATATATTTAAAATAATTTTTCGATAAAAATGACTTTCTAAAAATAAAAAAAATAAAAAAAGTATGTTTTTGTGTATATTAAGGTAATGATTAGCATAGTTTAATGAAACATGTTTGGTTGGAAAACACATGTTTATCCGTTATCCATTTCCGACGGTACGCCTAAGTGTTTTGCGGCAAAATAAATGTGTGGCTGAGAATGATTCCCCCATTCTCAACGTTTTTTTTCTCAATTGAACCGTCATATATATATATATATATATATATATATATATATATATATATATATATATATATATATATATAAGATGTTTATTAAACGTATTAGACAAAACTGCAAAAATGGTCTCTGTGGTATACATTTTTTTGGGGTTTTAGTACAAACCACGACTTTTTTGGATTGGTGGTCCTTTTGAGGTAGTTTCGTTGCGTTTTTGGTCCCTCGGTAAACTGAAATGATTGTAATACCCTTATGATTTTTTTAATGTTTTTTTATTTAATTTAAATGAAAAAAGAAAATATTTAATTAACTTGGGCCCACATCTCTCTCTCTCTCTCTCTCTCTCTCTCTCTCTCTCTCCCTCCTGCACCATCACCCACTGATGAACTCTAAATTGAGAAGATGAACTCCAAATTCTTCCCCACTGGCTATCGATTTTTCAGTGACATCCTTTATTTATTTGATTCCATTAACCCCTAAACCTATAAATGATATAAAACACGCATACGAAATCGATTTTTCAGAAATCAATTGTTCTTGAAGACCCATAAGCCTTTTTTCAGATTCAGAATTTGATTTCTAGTTCCAAAAGCAAACCCAGACATCCAGTTTTTCTTGAAGAGCAAACATAAAATCGATTGTTTGTATGCGTGTGTGTTTGACTTGAAGAGCAAACATAAAATCGATTTTTCAGAAACCGATTGTTCTTGAAGACCCATAAGCCTTTGGTCTGGGAATTTTCAGAAAAACGCATCCAAACCCCCCTTGTCATCATTAAATTGATCATCCAAACATCTTTCAAAAGTGGATAAAAAAAACCCACGATTCCAAATCTAAAATCAATCAATAAAGGTTCCAGATCCAAAAAAACTCATTAAAGGGCATAAAATCGAAGTATCTGCGAAATGCCTACCTGCATCTCTACATCTAACATGGTAAACCTCATATAGTATCCTAAAGAGGTGTAAAACATAGCTGGTAAAGTGATATTGAGTTGGGAACAAAATTCAAATCGAACTATGGAGTTTGGGAACAAAATCGTAATCGAAATCTGGAGTTTGGGTTACAGTGGAGAAATACGAAAGGGAAAGGAACAAAATCGAAATATAAAGTTGAGATCGTCGCCGGAGGTGTGGATGGAACTTCCATCGTGTCATCGTCCCCTGAATATGTAAGAATTTGGGTTACAGGGGAGGAAGACGTAGATAAAGGGTTGGGTTTGGTCATCGTTGATTGTAGATTGTGATTCAAACGGAAAAAAATGGTGAATCTTAAACCCTCACTTCGTTTTTTACATCTGAACTCTTCAAAGATATGAGGCTACTGTGGTTTATTTGAGGAATTTTGTGTGTAAGAGATCTTTTTGTGTTTGAAGTTGCAGATACGGATTTGTTCTAGTATACTTTTGTTCCTAATTGTTTGTATTTCTTGCATAAATAAAAAGTCATACGAGAGAGAGAGAGAGAGAGAGAGAGAGAGAGAGAGAGAGAGAGAGAGAGAGAGAGAGAGAGAGAGAGAGAGAGAGAGAGAGAGAGAGAGAGAGAGAGAGAGAGAGAGAGAGAGAGAGAGAGAGAGAGAAGGTGGGTCCTCTCTTTATTTATCAATTATTAAAATAGATAATTATATATATTAAATTAAGAAAATGAAAGAAAAATGAAAAATAAATACATGAGGGGCATTACAGTCATTTCAGTTTATCGAGGGACCAAATATGCATCAAAACTAGGCCAAAAGGACTACTAATCCAAAAAAATCGAGGTTTTGACCAAACCTCAGAAAAAATGCATAACACAGGGACTATTTTTGCAATTTTGTCAACGTATTATATTCTAAACTGATATGAAATAAGTTATTAGATTTGGGGACACAATTAGCTGAACTAAAACCTTTACCAAACCAACAATTAACACAGTTTATAAGTAGAGAAAGAACTGACTGATTTTAATTATTTGTTTTCATAGTGCTAAAATAATCAAAGATAACATATAAAATAATTTTAATAAACTCATTTTTGAAGATATAGATAATATACTGAGAAAAAGACAAAAATCACCTAATATTAAAACATTTTACAAAAAATAGCAAAAACATTAATGTTTTTTCCGAAATAAACATCCATTTCTGCGAAAACGAGTCTGCAAAAATGGTCTTAATGGGTTGGCTACTTGGCTATAGTCCTCTCACATTTACGACAAAAAATTTTGGGAGCCTGTTCTTCTAACTTCCATTCGGGAACACTAAAGGGTATTTGGGATTGCATATTAAGTTCCATCGTTGCGGCGTGCTTAGGTATGACTATGTCAGGCCATTTTAACTAAAATGTACTTACAAACTGTTCCAATTATTGGATGTTACGAATAAAATTTAGCATATTTGAATTTTGTATTACTTCTTCGTATTTTGCATCTCAAATTAAATATGATGTTGCAAAATAAACTACAAACATACTCCAATTGTATGATATGGGCGTTGATTGCATGTTAATAACAAAATCAACGGTATGAACGAAATAAAAAAAAAATCATGTAATACACTTATACATACATGAAATCCACGTAAGTATATATCTATGATCTTACTTTTCTACTATAGTTCATTCATTTTGTTATTTAATCTTAATAATGAATACTTTATTTATTAAATAATAAATAAAATATTGTATGGGCATAACAGGAGTGGGTGTTGTCGGAAGATGCCACCATCTTCACACTGCCCCAAATCACACCCACTTTTTTGGCCTCTTTAGTTTTAACTTAAGATCTGAACTCTCGACTTATAATTTTTGTTATATATATATTAAAGATCTTCTTTTTCAATAGTATATATTTATATGTTTATAAGAAGTCAGAAAGTGCAAAAACAACCTTTGATAAATATATTAATTTAGAATACCAAAATCGTGATGTTCTTTATGTAACAAAAAGATATGACGAATGAAAAATAAGAGCTTTGAAACTAGCCTTAGAAAGACATCTATTGTAGAGAACATTGATTATAGTTAATTAATTTCAAAATATTATTCTTTAAATTAACTACAACTCTCTTTTACTAGTGAATTACTTCCAACTTGATATATAATTCCTAAAAGGTGCTTTTTGCCAAAGCCAAGCAATTGAGAATGAAATAAAGTTAAAGTTTTCATGGTCAACATCCTAAACCACACGTTTTTTCGTGATTTATATTTGAACGAATGTACACTTCTAATTCTTAAAAGGTTTACACATTTTGTAAAAAATTATGAATAAAAGTATGTTTTTAATAAAAAGACGAACAAGTGAACAGTTTGATAAATTCTCCACAAATTTATTTAAAATGATTGTTAAATGTGACTTGAGCACTAAAGATCCAAAAGACACATTGGAGTATTTGGTAACACACTGGAGCTTTTGGATTAAGGCCAGAGCATTTGGCTAAAGCGTCGGGGATTTGCCAAATGCGCTGGTGGCAAGCCCAATCCGCTCCAAGATATGAGGATGAATTGAAGCCTTTAAGGATGCGTTCCTCTTAATGGAGAATGTGTTGGTACTATTAAATGCTTCCGACCTTCATGGATGCGTTGCTTGCTACTGAATGTGCTCCACGTGAGGTGAATGAGGTCCATGGATGTGCGGACACCTCCAAAATGCATTGCTAGGGAGAATGCGCTTCATTGATGGGCTATCTCTCCTGAATGTGCTCTAGGTTATGTTGGACGTACTCTAAGCATGAAGACTACGCATAAAAGATCTTGTATGCGTAGTAATTATACTGTATGCATAGTAATTGGTTATAATGTAATATATCAATGATAACCATAGAAAATAATGAATTTGGTTTTGGTTAAAAACCAAAAAATTGTTATTATATTAGATTTGTTTAAAACATATTTTTACGTAAGATATTGATATTGCCTTAATTATACATATATTTTAAGGCATTATCTTAATATAATTGGATATAATTGATATATTTTAAGATAAAAGATACTTAAAAATGTTTTGAATTGGATACTAATAGGAAAAATCGTGGCTTTGAGCATGTAACATTTGTTTTTTGGTTGATCGGATTAGGGATCTGAAGTCTTGAGGATTAAGGTTTTAGGGAAAAGCCTTCAACCGCGGCGTGGTCGTATGGTGTCTGCGGCACGACCACATCATTAAATAAAGAGATGGTATGTCTGGCGACCACGATGCAGTACCAGTATGTACCACAACGTGGTGGCCGACACATCCCAAAACCCTAGGACCCGGGCCTTGAGCCCTATTTAACGAATGTAAGGATTAGGTTTTGTTGGGTGACAACAAAACAAGTTAAGCACTTCAAACAAATATCAAAAAACAAACTTCGGTGAACTCACAAAACTTTTGAAAAACGTGAATCAAAAGAACACAATATTTAACGTGGTTCGGTCAAGGTGACCTACGTCCACGGGCAAACGAGAGAGAGAGAGAGAGAGAGAGAGAGAGAGGATTTTATTAACTTTCTGGAACTATTACAAGCACTTAAAAATGTATCTCACTTTGAGCTCTCACTGAAATCTAGCAATTTACAATCATGGGGGTATGATCCTATTTATACTTGAGGGATCAGACTTAAAACCCTAATGGACCAAGTTTTAGGGCACATAGGCCCATGAAGGGTGACAACCAATCATATTCCGCCATGCAACATCTTCTAGAACATTCTTCCATGTCATACAACCCATGAGCATCATCAACACACATGATGGACCACCTTGACCATAGTGGAGCAACATGATGCACAGGTGGAGCATCATGATCACTAATGGCCCAACATCAATCATGGTGGCATAACATGGTGTATTTCTTGAGCATGATCATCTTCTAAGCATACGTGGATCAACATAGCACAACAAAGGAATCGAGATGGAACATCATGTACCAAGATGGTCGATGATGGTGCAACATCTCCTCCATGATGCAACTTCCCTTTTTGATGGAGCAACATCATCTTCATGGCTCAACATCTCATTGGCTCAACATCACATTAGCACAACTTCAGACATGATGTCACATCGTGTTATCATTTGGCACAACATCCCCAGGGATGGCGCAACTTCCTTCTACAGGGAGCAACATGATGTTCCATGTTGCTCCAAGTTGCTCCAAACCACTCCAAGTTGCTCCAAACCACCTTTTGTAAGATATGTTCCTTTGTCACTTGATCCGTCCCTTTTTCTGATGATCCATTCCTTTCTCAGAATATATGTTCCTTTGTCACATGCCCCATGAACCTCAAGTACTCCATTGTGATCTAAGTGCTCCATGTTGGACAAGACTTCATACCCTAACAATCTCCCACTTGAAGGCTTGAACAACTTCATCTGCCATTCAAATTTTACCATTCCTCAGAGTAATCTCTCTTTTCTCTGTCTCTCTCCCTCTCTCTCTACCAAGCCCTTCTCTTCAAACTTCTAAAAGTCCAATTGAAGCCATGCAAAGCTTCAACTACTCAGTGGTAACCACCTTGGTGAACATATCAGCTGGATTCTTCGTTCCAAGGATTTTCTTCAAGTTTAGAGTTCCTTTATTGATTAACTCTTGAATGAAATGGTACCTTGGTGGGATGTCAAGTCCACCAAGCAAATTACACTATTTGTTTGCAAATAAAACGTAATATAATGGTAAAAAGGGGTATCGATCCTCGGGGAAATTGGTTGTATTCAATCACCAATGCAATCCAAAAGAACTAGTGTAATAAAACTAACTAACTACAATTAAACTAAAAGGGGGGGGGGGTTATGATTGATTGAAAACTAAAATATTTGAATAACTAAAAAGATTGCAATTAAGCAAGATGGTGAGATGCTCAAATAGTATAGATAACTGGTCAACTAAGGCAATTCAACACAATGAACATTTGTGTGTTTATCATTATGATTCAATATGAAGCTTATCATTCATCCCAAATTGGTTATAGCAATCATGAAGAATGATATGCCAAGATTCCTCATAGGTAGTATGGAGGTTGGGGAATCCCACAACACACCTTCTTAATCAAAATCAAGGATTCAATTGAAGCAAATGATCCCAAGAAAGTTGATTAGCCTTAAGAATGAAGGAATCCCCAAGTCCTAGAGACTCATGATTTCCATTAGGAGAACCCACTCATGATTTCCATGAGGACAACCCACTCATGATTTCCATGAGGAAAACCGCACGCTTCATCGACGCCGGAACAAATAACAAATAAAAGGATAGTTCGTCACTCGCTTAAGTTTGATTGTAGCTAGCAACCACGAGTGGGGTTGTCAACCCGTATACTAATTATACACGACTTCCTCGCTCACACGGGATTAACGGTTACAGTTCAGAGGATTTCTGCTAAGATCCCCAATCTTAGTTGATGAATACAATTACTCATGTAGACTCCGACGGCTTCCTATAGCTCTAACAACAAAAGCATTTTCATGTCTAAAACCCTAAGTTATTAGACTATTCCTTTAAACATTACTTCTAAGTTCATATTACTTTAGGCAGTACAACAGCTATAATGTGACAACCCGGAAACTTCAATCTTGTACAATTAATCAACTTAATCATTATTCAACTTGTTTTTGTTGATTTCTGGTACTATCTAAGGGTTCATTTAAGTGTTCTAAGCTTAAACTTGACCAAGGTTGAGTTTAGGAATGAGTCATCATGCCACATAGTGAGGAAAACGGGCCATGCACACCTCTTGGAGGAGTGTACGGCCGCACACCCACTCCCTTGGCAGCACACTCACTCTTGGGCAGCACTCTTACCCCTATATAAAGGGTAGCCTCCTTCCTTTCATTCCTTTAGCACCTTGGCAGCACACAACATCATTTCCTCTCAAGTTTCTCCAACTTTGAACCTCCCAAAGCTTCAAGAACGTGAGTACTTCTTCCTCTAGCTTACAATCCATGAAAGACCTCTCTATCCAAGCCTTAAGGGTGAAAAAATGGACATGTTCTTCGTGTTGGAAGTGAGTGCGGCCGCACACCCTCTTAAGGTGGTTGCACACCCTTAGAACACCCTCCAAAGTGAGTGTTTAACTTCCATATTCGATGTAGACATGCCCCTAGCCTTGTTACACCTTGGAATGGACATTTTGGGCATCATTTTGAGGGGTGTACGACCGTACACACCTGTGTACGGCTGCACACACCCTTGTGTGGCAGCACACCCCAAGTGTGCGGCAGCACACCCATGTGTGCGACCACACACTCTTGTGTGCGACCATACACTCATTCTAGGACCATAAACCCACTTCTAAGACCCTAGGCTTGTACTACAACTAAGTTTGGACCAAGAACACTTCATGGATTGCAAGTATGGACCTTGAAACACCCCAAGAACACCTTTCATCATGGGTGTACGGCCGCACACCCCTTGGGACGCACACCCATGGCCGCACACGCCTTAAAGGTGGCCATACACTCACCTCATGCAATCCTTTAGGGCTCTAACCCTTAGTGCAAGTAGTCCCAAGTTCCTAGAGTGGTTCTCCATCACATTTAGTGGGGAAATACCTCCATTTGACTCCTTTATGTGTCATTGCATGTAATTTAGGATCAAATCGTATTCAAGGCTTCACTTGAACATCCAGCGTTTCGTGTCGATCCTTCATTCAAATCACCCGAGGTGAGTTCATACCCCTACATTTTCCGTGTTTTTAATGTTTTCAGGGGGGGAATACAAGCCAAACTCAAAGTATTTTATTAAGTTTTAAACTTATTAATGCAGTCCAACGATTTCCATGTTAATAACATATTCGGATATTTTATCTCTTTTTGTAATATGTTGAGCATAAGGGAAACTACTATTTTGGAAATCTAATTTCATAGCTTTCAGAAAGGTTTTTACAAAGCAACTCTATATCAACTCTAATAAACTATAACGGGTATAGTTTGGGATAACCCTCTAGGCATCTCTACCTAATCAGATTTCATAAATGAATATATATAAACTATGGCAGATTTAGTTTATGTTTTCTCAGAACTATAAAGTACTATTATTCAAGGATAATTATTGTTTTATACTGTTTCTCGATAGTAAACTAGATTATACAGAATTGTGAGGCTCTACTTCAACAGTGTAATCTTAGGTGTATAGTGATAAATCCTTTTAGTATAACCAGAGTCTCCTGGAGGGAGAGCGTGAGATTTGTGAATAGATCTATTCGGGACTGACAATCCCACACCTGAACTGCTAGCTACAGTTAGGCGGGCACGCCTGTGGTGAACAAATGTCATTTAGCTTAACGCCTGAAGAACGTTATAAAGGTCTCTCGGTCATATTAAGTATGGTTATACGACTCGCAAATAAGTATAAACTAACTTTGTTTACGGACTCTACCCTTCATTTGTTTTATTTTGAGTAATAAAACTACTTTTATATATACTGATAGCATTCAGGGATTTCAAAACTGACATCTCTACCTCTAGGGCGGACAACACGTTTTCTAAAACTGATGGTTTATCTTCTACTAATTGATACTCTTTCAACACTACCTTTCATAAGAAAATATAGTATTTTCTTGAGGAACACTTTTCAAAGAATCAAAGAACATTTATCTCTAAAACTAAATGCTTATGAACTCACCAGCTTTATGCTGATATTCTTTCAAAACTGTTTGTATTCTCAGGGAATCAGTAGACAGGTACTTCTTGGACTAGAGGAGCCGGAGCAATAAGAGTCATATTTTCTATATTTTACCTACTTTTGATGTATTTAAAACAAGTTTCAAAATGATGTAAACACTTTTCATATTTGTATTCAATGTTTGGTTGTGTTTACTATGCTTGCTATACATATGTTGTGATACTACGCATGACGTCCTCCACCCCGGAACGTTTCCGCCATCACGGTTTCGGGGTGTGACATATAACTTGATGAAAAACCAGGTTTTATCTTAACATAAAAACCAACAATAACAATACATAACATACCAAGTTTTATCTTGTCATAAAACCAACAATAACAACCTATAGCATACCAAGTTTTATCTTGACATGAAACCAATAATAACAACATACTTTTTAACATATAGAACTTCCGAATATAACTTCGGAACTATATCGCACACAGCATATATATAGAATCCTAAGTATAACTCAAGATCTACATTATTACAAGAACATGCTAACAAGTTGATAATAGTTGTATATATTCAAAATATTATATTTAGAAAAACTATATCCTGGTTATTACAACTATCTACGTTGATACTAATATACTATCATATAGGTATAATAATAACGTATATACAATATTTAGCATGCGTTTTCCCCCGAAAATATTAGAAAGTGGGTCCGTGAAACTCACCCTAGTAGCGTGATTTTATGTAATCTAAGCAGAAACGGTCAGCGGTACGAGGTCGTCGGGGCTCAGGATGCAAGAGGGCTTCAGCAAATGAGAGAAAGGAAAAAAGTTCAGGTGTAAGAATGGCTGGTGTGACATCCCCAAATTCACGGCCAGAAAAGACCGGTTTAATTTATGCTTTTAAAATAATTTCAGAGTAATCCTTTGATGAAAAGAGTTGCGGAATTTGTTCCCAAAACGAAATATGATAAAATAAGATTTACCAAAGCATTTCTTAAAGAAATGTATTTTCATTATATAACAAAACTCGGGATGTCATGTTCCGATACAGACCAAAAGCATAAACGGCACATTATAAGTCTTACAACAGTTATATACACTATAGGCCTATAATCAAAATATCTTGATAAGTCGTTCAACTTATGCTCTCGCGCCACTACCTGTGATACAAAGAAAACTGAGTGGGTCAGGCTTGGGAGCCTGGTGAGCATATAGGGTTTTCAACCCACAATAAATAAATTTATTAATTTCATCAAACAACAATAACCCGATCACCCATTCCCGTTATCCTCACTTTACATCCCTAAAAACAACTATCACAAGGGACCTAGTCTAAGGATTTTCATCGGGGCGACAACACTGCTTTGGGGGTTTCCCAGCAATTTATGTCAAATAAGGCAACCACGTGGGGGATGGAGTACATCAAATGAACACCCAAGCTCATTAACACCTACAGGTTGCGAACCTGCCAGCGTTCCACTGGACTGTCTAGAAAAGTCTGTGGTCGTCATCCATACTCCGCTAGATGACTGGATCACAATAACATCGAGGCCTCTCATCATTTTATTTCATCACACATCAACTATCTACCCATGTTTTACCCAACATATTTGTAGATAAAAATACATATACAGTTTAATTTATTTAAAAATCTGTATAAATCATTCATTCATCATCCATCTCAAATAAATAAAAAATATATAATCACATAGCATGTATTTTATATAAAATACTTCATATCTATGTGTAAGATGAAAGTGACTATACACTCACTTGATTTAACGATAATCGGGCAGCACTTCGTTTTCTAAAACAATTGTTTCTAATAAAATCGGGAGTTTTATTAAGAAACCGGGCTCTGCGAGGGCTGGGCTTCAAAACCGAAAAGATAAAATTTTCCGGGTCTTCGGGCACTTCGGGGCGTGTTTCGGGTGTTGGAAATGATCTCGGGGCTTCGGGGGAAGTCAAAATAGTGAAAATATGAGTTTAAGGGTAAAAAGTGGCAAAAATCCAAACTTACCCGGAAAGTCTCGCAGGCCTCCCTTTTATAGGGCTGAAGCTCGGACCGGAGAGGACAGATGGCAGCAGCAGCGAAGCCGGATCGGACGCCAGACGTCGGATGCGAGGGGGGGGGGGGCAGGTGGCTCGTGCGAGACTCGGACACGCGTCGGACTGAGGTTGGACCAGCGCTTCAGACGCGAGGATCAGCGACACGCGTCGGCTACTGCGCGGATGACTCATCGACGTTGGACACACGGCGAAATCCGGCGAGGGTGACGTGGCCAATCCGGATAAGGCTTATCCATGAGAGATTCCTCGGAATTTGTGCCAAAATCTTATAAAATCCATAACTTTCACATACGAGCTCCGTTTTTTACGTTCTTTATATGCACGCATAGGGAAAATTATGTTATACAACTTTCGTTTAGACTTCGTCAGCTAATTTTGACTTTATTTTTAATATTATTATTTTTAACAGACCGGGACAGGAAAATCCGTTAAAAATTCATAACTTCTTCATCTGACGTCCGTTTTTGTCTGTCTTTTTACCGTTGTACTACTAATCACGAGACCTTCGATTCTCGTTTAGATTGTGTTGGCTAAAAATCATTCGATCTAAAATTCGAGTTTTTAGCTGTCTACTGCTAAACTGAAACTTAGAAAAATCATAATTTCCTCATACGAAGTCAGATTTGGGCGTTCTTTTGACGCATACTCTCGGTTTAACGAACACTACGAATTATATTTAGATCACCAAGGCTAAAAAGTAGTTTATCAAAAACTCACTTTTTACGTCATTTGGTGTCGTGCTGGTTTTGTCGCGGAACTTCGACAGGTCATAACTTCTTCGTTATAACTCGGATTTCGATGAGGTTTTCGCTTAAATGTTTCTAACGAGATTCTTTACAACTTTATCCTTAGATATCGGCTTTATTTAATATTTATTTTCGACGCTTATTTTTATTCTTAATTCATTAATCATAATAATTAAGCAGATAAGCACATAATATTCACATAATTCCTCTTTATTACTTCAAAATGAGTTACAAAGGTTAACCTAGACTATTACGTCAATATTAATGCCTAGCCTATAAACACGGGCATTATAGCTGGGGTCGAACTTGTTATTTATAGTAAGTTTTTGGACTCTCACGTCGTGAGTTTTATAAGACTCACGCCGTGAGTCAAGCATGATCATCTCGTAGACTTGCCATTTGCGTCCCTAGCTTCGGAAGGTGGCCAGATGAGTCCTCACGTCGTGAGATATCCTTGCTCACGTCGTGAGTTTGGAACTTATCCCTTCGTAGCCTCGTTACGCACCTTCTAGATCCGAAATGTGGCAAAATGACTCCTCACGTCGTGAGTTTCTATGCTCACGTCGTGAGCTCAGTCGGATTAGGGTTTCTGACAGCTGTATCTTCGGAAGGTCGTAACTTTCACATACGAACTCCGTTTTTGACGTTCTTTATATTCACGCGTAGGTATTTACAAGTACTACAACTCTCTTTTAGACTCCAATAGATAATTATAAGTCTATTTTAAATTCCTCTTATTATAGAGATTTATAGTGTTTGGTTTATCATAACTTCTTCATGCAAAGTCAGATTCAGACGTTCTCTATATTTTGGAATCGTATGGACGTATACTTTGAGTTGCATCATAAAGAAAGTTCATATTTGTATTAGAATTTATCATGAACTACATAGTACTTTTATCACATTACTAGTTTAACAAAATCACATTACATGATTGGCATAATCACATGTGATTGTCTATTGACTTATTTTGACTGGTGTTACATATAGAATCTTAGTTATGTATAACTATGATGCACACACTAAGCAACTACAGTAATGATGTCAATTTCATCTAACATATCAGAAGTCCTCCTAGGTTATCATGCATCATATATCAGGCAATTCTATCAAGCAATCACTGAAGTTATCTAGCCTATCACTAGCATGCAGTTCTATCATAACCATCAATACCAAATAACAGTGTGGTAACTTGGGGTATACTTGCTTGCTCCTGCTGATTGTATACATCTTGTCCTTCCTTGGTTACTTTTGAAAATAGTTTTGAAAACCATTTTGAAAACTTTTACAGATCCTTAGTTTGAGTCTGGATTCACACGAATGTCTAGATTTCGTCCACCCCTTGGAGAAACCCTAGAAGTGCTGATTTTTGGAGTAAGCTACCCTTTCTTATCTCTCTCATATTAATCCTTTCACTCTAGTGTATTTGTGAGCCATTAGAGGTACTACATTTGTGGTACTTGTTCTGAAGATCAAAGGAAGTTCAAGAAACTAGTTGTTATTACTATATAGCAACAAAGGTATGTATTCTAATCTTTGATTTGTGAATTTCGAAATATTAGATGCATGCTAGGTTTTTCTTTTTGTGTTTATTTGTTGTAAGTCTAATAGAGAAAACATAGATCCAAAACTAGGGTTGCATGCACACATAGGATTGTTTGTATAAAACCCATGAGTGGTATCAGAGCCTTTGGTTGTTGTTTTCAATTCGATTTGATATAAAAGTATGAATTTGAAAAATTAGGGTTGATGGCAAATAAACCATTGGGCTTGGATTTTCGAAATTAGGGTTTCAAAACCCTAGTTTTCGAAATTTGTTTAGGGTTTTTGAACCCTTTTCCTTTGGCCCCATATTTTCGATTTTAGGGTTGGTTAACCCTAGGGTTTTCGAAAATACCTTCCTCCCCAAGATTAGATTTCAAAATTTTAGGGATTAGGATAATGTTATCTTTGGTAATTATCTTATTAATTGTTTAAGTGGATAATTAAAGATTTTGAAATATCCCTTTCCAAAATTTTGAAATCTAGGGGATAAAGGGATTAGGTCAAATTATTTATTTAATTTAATGGATAATCCTAAGAGATTTAATAATTTAAATTAATTGTTTAATTTTGGATAATTATTAAATCAAGGTTTTTAATATTTAAGATTTTAAAATTAAAAGGCATTAATTTTCGAAAATTTTAAATTGAATTAAAAATCCTAGTATTTTGAAATGTTAAAAATACACCCTTATACTATTATATTATTAAAAGATTAATACTCATATATATATGTATAAGATAAGTCAATCTTACCGTTAGTAGGCCTCATTCACGAAGCTGGTCTATAAGGGGGGTATAAGGAAATTGCCTATAAATGACGATTGAATGGGTGTCCACTCTCACCCACAACTTCCTTAACTAGTCGAGGGTCGTTAGCCGAACGGGTAGGATAGGACATTAATTCTCATTAATAAGTATAATGATAATTATGAAAGTAACTAAATATTTTCATAAATTCCCAATCTTAGTTACTTTAGGAAAAATGTGAAAATGGTGCTATTCCATGAAATTGCACTTTGCACCTTGCCAAGTCGTTAGTGGAGCGTGTGTGGCTAACCAGCACACTAATTTGGACTAACAAGGGTGGCGAAGGGTAGCTTCATAATTATCATAGATCAATGGAGCGTGTGTGGCTAACCGGCACATTGATTAGGTGATAAATGACATCGAGAGTACCACACACATTTGCATGGTTATTCACACCTTGTTTGTGATCCTCGGTATCCCAGTCACAAACTTGAAGGGCATAATCGAGATTAAACATGCCATTGAAAGGTTCAATGAATCTCAAAGAACTAGGAATTTCATAAAACTTAATTCTTTCAAATTTCTTTTTTTGGTGGTGAAATTGGTAAATCGTCATTTACCTCCCTTCAAATAATTTGCAATTAGATTACGGCATCCCTTTTCTGAATTGTGAATTATTGTGTTTGGTTCCTAGCCTTAATATTTCATTTGGGTGTTATATTAAGGAACTTCTATCTAATAAAACTTGTTCTTCTTTTTCAGATGTCTACCTCTAACAATGCCTCAAACTCCAACTCTTCTGGCTCTTTCTCCCTCATGAACTTATGTGGGAAGGTCATTTTCGATGGGTCGAATTTCAACGACTGGATTTGAAACATTCGCATGGTCATTCGATACGAGGAAAAGGAATATGTCATCGACAAAGAGCTGAAGGAGATTGATGAAGAAACTGATACTCCTGAGCAACTGGCTGAGTATAGGGCTCATGAGAGGGACGCGACAAAGGTGTCGTGCATCATGCTAGCCACTATGACTTCTGAGCTTCAGAAGTCCTACGAGGACTTCTGGCCTTACGAAGTGCATCAAGACTTGATGGAAAGGTACCATCAAAGTGCTCGACAAGAAAAGGTACGAAATTGTTGCCTCCACGATAACAACAAAAATGAAGGATGGAGAGTCCATCACGACCCACTTGCAAAGGATGCAAAGGTATGTGGACCACTTGCTGAAGTTGAATGTCAACTTTGATGAAGAGTTGGCTATTGACATTATCCTACACTCTTTGCCTCCTTGTTATGATCAGTTCAAGATGACTTATCATATGAACAGGGAGGAAGTCACTCTAAGAAAGATTCAAGGCCTACTGAGAACTGCTGAAAGTAGTTTAAAAGGAAAGTTTGTTGTACCCACTCCTACTGCTGTTGCCCCAGTCCTGGCAATTGGACATGGGAAAGGGAAGAAGAGGAAATCTCCCTCAATGAATCACAATGGAAAGTCTCATGATGGATCCTCTTCAAGTGGGTCCAAAGGTGGTTCTGCTACTCCCTCATCCAATCCAAAGGAAGCAGAGTGCTTCCATTGTCATGAAAAAGGGAATTGGAAATGAAGTTGCCCTAAATACTTGCAGGACAGTAAGGATGGGAAGATAAAGTCCACCTTCGCAGGTATTTACACTATTCAATCTAACAACTCATCACATGCTAGTTCTTGGGTCCTTGATACAGGATGTGGTTTTCACATGTGTTCTGATTTGTAGGGTCTAAGAAGAAGTAGGGATGTGGAGCATGGGAAGATGAACCTGATAATGGGAAATAGGAGATCGTCACCTGTGACCAAGATTGGTGTTTATTCTTTAGTGCTTAGTAATGGGTTAGGATTAGATTTGAATAATTGTTGCTACTCGTCAGAAATGACGAGGAATATTATTTCCTTTCATGGTTTGTACATATAAGGTTTTAGATTTTCGTTTAATAATGAAATTGGTTCTATTAATGCTTTCTATAATTGTACCCTTTATTTTGAAGCATTGCCTTGTAATGGTGTATATGAAACTGTGATGGTTGTTGATAATTTAGGAAATGATGTGTTGCATATTGATTCCTCTAATGGTTTAGACAAGGCATGCTTGTGGCATTGTCATCTTGGACATGTCAACAACAAGCGTATAGCCCGAACTCCAAAAGGATGGAGTGTTGGAGTCATTTGACCTAAAGTCAGATGACACGTGTGAGTCTTGTTTGCTTGGAAAGATGACCAAGTCACCTTTCACTGGTTCTTGTGAAAGAGGTGAGGGTTTGTTGGATCTCATACATACAGATGTATGTGGACCCTTCAGATCCACCACAAGGGATGCAAATCACTTCTACGTGACTTTTACTGATTATTATAGCAGATATGGGTATATCTACTTAATCAAGCATAAGTCAGAAACCTTTGAAAAGTTCAAAGAGTTTAAAAAAGAAGTAGAGAATCAATTGGGCAGGAAGATAAAGATGCTCAGATCTAATAGAGGTGGTGAGTATCTTAGTATCGAGTTCCATGATTATCTCAAGGAATGTGGAATTGTTTCACAATTGACGCCACCTAGGACACCACGACTTAATGGTGTGGCTGAGAGGCACAATTGAACCTTGTTGGACATGGTTCGTTCCATGATGAGTCGAGCTTCGTTACCTATCTCGTTTTGGGGGTATGCCTTAGAGACTGCCGCCCATATCCTTAATCTAGTCCCAACTAAGCAGGTTGCCAAAACACCTCACGAGATGTGGATAGGGAAGGTTCCCTCGTTGTCACATATCAAGGTTTGGGGTTGCGAGGCTTTCGTAAGATGAGAGACTCACGACAAGCTCGAACCTCGTAGTGAGCGTTGTATTTTCATCGGCTATCCACATAAATCCTTTGGATATTTGTTCTATAGACCTAGTAAGAACGTGTTCTTCATAGCACGAAGGGGTGTCTTTCTTGAAAGAGAACTCATATGCCATGAGGATAGTGGGAGGAAAATTGACCTTGAAGAGCTTCAAGTGTTAAGCGATGAAGGAACCTCTAACACTAGCGCTCAACCTGAGGATGAGACTCATGTTGAACCAGTTCACGAGTCCTTACCTCTAAGACCTTCCAGTAGAGTTAGTGTTCCACCTGTGTTGTATGGTTTCCATATAGCAACTGAAGGTCATACGTTTATCAGTGATAGTACACTAGTAAATTTGGATGAACCTGACAACTACAAGGAAGCCATGGCGGGCCAAGAGTCTGCAAAGTGGAAAGAGGCGATGGACAACGAGATTCAGTCCATGTATGACAATCAAGTTTGGAACTTGATTGACCATGTACCAGGTCGTAAGACGGTCGGGTGCAAATGGATCTTCAAGACGAAGACCGACATGGATGGGAAAGTACACACGTATAAGACGTGATTGGTTGCGAAGGGCTTTACTAAAACTCCTGGAGTTGAATATGACGAGACCTTCTCACCAGTAGCCAAGATCAAATCTATAAGGGTAATGCTAGCCATAGCTACGTTTCATGATTATGAAATATGGCAGATGGATGTCAAAACCGATTTACTTAATGGGAAATTGGTTGAAGATGTTTACATGAGTCGGCCAGAGGGTTTTGTAGATGCGAAGTATCCTAATAGAGTGTGTAAGCTTGAGAAATCCATCTATGGATTAAAGAAAGCGTCTCACAGATGGAATCTTTGTTTCGATGAGAAATTCAAAGAGTTTGGTTTTTAGAGAAGCGAAGATGAGTCCTGCGTATATATCAAAGCTAGTGGGAGTATAGTTAGATTGCTGGTGTTGTATGTGGATGACATACTACTCATAGGAAACGACATTCCAACCTTGCAGGAAGTTGTAACGCCCGGGTTTCGGGGCTAAGCATTATCAGATGATGTAATAGTCTAGGTCAACTATTGTAACTCTTTTGAGATAATAAAGATGAAATATTTGAGTATTATGTGAATTATGTGCCTTTATATGCTTATTACTTATTTATAAATGTGTAATAAATAAAGAATAAAAATAAGCGTCAAAATTAAAGTGTGATATAAACCCGATATCTCTACATAAAGTTGTACTGGTCGAAACAAGGATTTCGGGGATATAAAGAACGCCGAAATCCGAGTTATAACGAAGAAGTTATGACCCGTCGAAGTTTCGCGACGGAACCGACACGGCACCGGGAGACGTAAATAGTGAATTTACGATAGAGCGATTTTTAGACTTAGTGATCTAAATGAAATTCGTAGAATATGTTAAACCGAGAGCGTCCATAAAAAGAACGCCCAAATCTGACTTCGTATGAGGAAGTTATGATTTTTCGAAGTTTCGGCTTAGTAGTGTACAACCCGAAGTTCGAATATTAGATCGAGCGGTTTCTAGCCGACACAACCTAAATGAGAGTCGAAGATCTCGTTTATAGTGGCGTAACAATAAAAAGATAGACGAAAACGGACGTCGGATGAAGAAGTTATGAATTGTTAACGGACCAATCATGTCCCGGCCTGTTAAAAATATAACTTTTAAAATAAAGTCAAAATTAGCCGACAGAGTCTAAACGAACGTTGTAGAGTACGTTCCCGCCTACGCGTGGATATAAAGAACGTCGAAAACGGAGGTCGTATGCGAAAGTTATGATTTTTAGAAGTCGGAAAGTAAATTTACGAGACCTGTTGCGAAATTGATGACGTGGCAAGATCTAGGCCGTCACTTGCTGATCACGCCTCGCTTCGGATGAACGATACCTGGCCTCGCATTACGCCCAGCACCCGAAGGAAGCCCCGAGGCTCTCGGAGTCCCGAGAAAAAGGGTCTTTCGGTTCGGAAACGCTGCTCCAAGCAAAGCCCGGTTTTCTATAAAACCCGTTGTAAGTGAGCTACGCCTATGCTATTTTTAATATAGTTTCTAATTAATTATAGTAACATTATTAGGACCTTAAAATAATTATTTTGGCTATTATTATGAGTTATATAGAGTGTTGTTTAACGCTTATATAATAGTAATAATAGCTAGACTATTAATTAGTCGCGGTTAACGTTAGACTAAACCCTAGTGGTATTGATACTAGGTTTTGTCAAGGGAAAATTGTTTTGAGATAACAAAGTGTTGTTCGAGTACCGATTCACCACCTAATCAAGTGAGTGCATAGTTACTTTCATCTTACACATAGATATGAAGTATTTTATATAAATTACGTGCTACGTGTGCATATTATCTGTATACTTGCTATCTATGATGGATGAACGATTTTATACATGTTTTAATTGATTTAAAATGTATATGTATTTTATATCTACCAAATGTGTTGGGTAAAACATGGGTAGATGTAATAGTTGATGCGTGACAAAATAAAATAATGAGAGGCCCCGTTATAGATGTTATTGATGACCCAGTCATCTAGCAGAGTATAGATGACGACCACAGACTATTCTAGACAGTCCAGTGGAACGCTAGCAGGCTCGCAACCTGTAGGTGTTTATTTGAACTGTGTGCTCACCAGCAGTACTCCATGCCCCACATGGTTGCCTTATTTGACATGAATTGCTGAGGAACCCTCGAAGCATGTGTTGTCACCCTGACGAAAGTCCTTAGACTAGGTCCCTTGTGTTAGATGTTTTAGGGACGTAAAGTGAGGATAACGGGAAGGGGTAATCGGGTTTGTTTGGTTGATGAAAATAATAAACTTATTTATTGTTGGTTGAAAACCCTTTTTGATCACCAGGCTCCCAAGCCTGACCCACTCAGTTTTTTGTATTACAGGTAGTGGCGCATGAGCATAGATGTTTGGATGAGAGATAAGGGATTATAGGCCTGTAAATACGAAATAATGTAGTAAGGCTTATGTTGTACTGTTTATGCTTTTGATCTGTATCGAACATGACATCCCGAGGTTTTTAATGAAATACATTTCTTTGGAAATGCTTTGATAAATCTTTATCATATTTTGTTTTTGGGAACAAATTCCGCAACTCTTTATTTAAAATGTTACTCTGATTTTTAAACAAAGCATAAACAAAAAAATCTGTCTTTTCTAGCCGTGAAAATGGGGATGTTATAGAAGTTAAGTCCTGGCTTGGGAAGTGTTTCTCTATGAAGGACCTCGGAGAAGCTGCTTACATTCTGGGGATAAGGATTTTGAGAAATAAGAGTAAAAGACTGATAGGACTTAGTCAAAGTACCTACTTGGACAAGGTGTTGAAACGTTTCAACATGGAGAATTCCAAGAAAGGAGAATTGCGTATCCAGAGCAATACCAAACTGAGTAAGACTCAGAGTCCGAGTACCGATGCCGAGATAGCAGAGATGAGTCGAGTGCCATATGCGTCCGCGGTTGGCTCGATCATGTATGCTATGACATGTACTCACCCTGATGTGGGTTTTGCTTTGAACATGGTTTGTCGATATCAAGGGAATCCTGGTAGAGCTCATTGGATAGCAGTAAAGAACATTCTTATGTACCTACGAAGGACTAAGGACTGGGTCCTTACCCTTGGTGGGAGTGATGAGTTGAGAGTGACAGGGTATAGTGACAACAGTTTTTAGACCGACCGAGATAATTTTCGCTCTCAGTCGGGCTGGTTATTTACCTTAAATGGAGGAGCAGTGACTTGGAAAAGTTCCAAACAGGAGACCGTAGTTGATTCAACATGCGCATCATAGTACATAATAGCGAGCGAAGCATCGAAGGAGGCAATATGGCTAAAGAACTTTATTGGAGACCTTGGAGTTGTACCAGCTATAAAGGAGCCTATGGATATTTTCTGTGATAACGAGGGTGCGGTGGCCTTAACCAAGGAACCAAGGGATCATGGTAGATCCATGCACATCGACATAAAATATCACTTCATAAGACATCGGGTAGAAGAGGGACTCCTCGTAGTGAAGAGGGTATCGTCAGAAGAGAACCCAACAGATCCCCTTACGAAGGGACTGAGTAGGGTTAAGCATTTTCAGCATGCTAGGAGCATTGGCCTGAGGGACGATATTAGTTTTAGTGATTAGATAGATAGTTCAAAACTTGTAATAAATAAATGTAATTGACATTTGATGATTAAGTAATAAGAGTTTTATTTATGAGTAAAGTTTACTATCTTTTTTCAATTGTTTATTTTGTGTTTCACCTTTGCATGTTTTACTTCCGGAATAATAAGATTATTCAAATTATCCACAGTCGATCATACTTTCTAAGTAAGTAATGAGGATATACTTTCATGAATTGGTTTGTAGATTGTCTAAGGTATTAGACATAGCAAAAGTTTGCTGCAACGTTCATAAGTGCTCTTGAAATAAGATTTGAGTATTGGATTAAACCCACGCTCATATGAATCACTTCATGGAATTCATCACGAGTGACTGTGTGACGATAATATCGTATAGCCTTCAAACCAATATATATGAGTTGTTGCTTATGAGTTGGTTGTACATTGATAGTATGTAAACGCATCAGTAACTTGATGTTATAAAACGTATTGTTGTATATAATTTAACAAGTAACTAGTACAAGCATATAAGTCGAAGTTTATATGTTCCTTTTATCTTAAGAGGATTAAAAGCGATATCTTGGGCCCCTCGATGATTTTGTGTTGACTTATGTGTCGGGCCCGGTCAGGACTGAATTGATGTGTTCAATTAAGTTCTTTGTCAAAACAAATCAGAAATCGGGAAACAAACAGCTGGACAATGAGTATGACTCTATTCCATGTATTTGTCCACACGATATCTTGAAGAACAGAGAACTGTATGATCCATTATCTAAAGGACGTGTCAAAGTTCGACAACGACTATTTGAGAGCTACGATTGCTAATCAGATTTTGAAGTTGCATTGGTAGTTATAGTTATTATACTTATCCAAGTGGGAGACTGTTGGATTAGGTGTCTAAGCCCATAACTATAATTGGGATGTACTTGACCCGATAGTAGCAAGGTCCTTTTGGGTTGCCTTCACACTGGTGACTAGACAGGATGACTGTTGAGGAGAGAAGCTGATTTATTATTAAGAATAATAAATTGGGGCATAAATATGATTATTAATATATTATAAGAATAATATATTAATTAGGAATCATATTATTAATTAGTATTTAATCATAAATTAATTTGGAATTAATTTTGGGATTAAAGGAACTAATTGAAAGTGCAGGGGCTGTTTTGTAAATATTTGATAGTTGAGGCTTTGGGCCATTGAATCACCCTTATTAGAGATGGGCCGAAAATCCCTAGAAGGCACTAGGTATTTTTGTCCAAGGCTTAAGGTAAGGAGGTCCATGGACTTACTTAGACCCTAAGCTAAGGAATTAGGGTTTCCACCCTGAAACCCTAGCTAGCCTCAGGTATAAATAAGCCCCCTAGGCTCTAGATTTCGTCCACCCCTTGGAGTAAGCTAACCTCTCTCCTTTCTCTCATATTCATCCTTTCACTCTAGTGTGTTTGTGAGCCATTAGAGGTACTACATTTGTGGTACTTGTTCTCAAAATCAAACGAAGTTCAAGAAACTAGTTGTTATTACTATATAGAAACAAAGGTATGTATTCTAATCTTTGATTTGTGAATTTCGAAATATTACATGCACGCTAGGGTTTTCTTTTTGTTTTCATTTGTTGTATGTCTAATAGAGAAAACATAGATCCAAAACTAGGGTTGCATGCACACATAGGATTGTTTGTATAAAAACCATCAGAATGTTCATTCAAATCTCTCAAACCAGGGCTCTGATACCAACTTGTTGTTGGATTAGTGTCTAAGTCCATAACTATTTTGGTATGTACTTGACCCGATTATGAGCATGGTCCTTTTGGGTTGCCTTCACCATAGCAATATGCATGATGAATTAAGGAGAGAAAAGTTTAATTATGATTTATTAATATATTATAAGAATAATATATTAAAGGAGAAATCATATTGTTTAATTAATATTAGTCAAGAATTAATTAAGAATTAATTTTGTGACTAAAAGAGATTAATTAAACTTAGGGGACTGGAGTTGTATTTATAAGATAATTACAATTGGGCTATGGATCACCTAATAATATATAGGTTGGACAAATTCTATGGGAAGCCCATTAGAAATCGTCCAAGGGATATGTTAAAGGAGTCCATGGGCTGCTTAGGGCCTAAGCAGTCAGATTAGGGTTTCCTAGTTGCAAACCCTAATAGCCTACATGTATATAAAGGACCCTTATGCCCCCAAAAACGTGGTGAAGTCTTCTTTTAGGGTTTCCAGCCGTTTTTGGTGCCTCCTCTCTCCTCCTTCTTCATCCAATTGCTTAGTGGTGTTTGTGACTCCATTAGAGGTGCAACACTTGAGGCACTAAGCTTTTTGAAGCCAATGAATTGATTGTTATTGCTACATAACAATCAAGGTAAGATCTAAACCCTAGTTTATATGTTAATTTGATTAATTGTGTGCTAGATCTAGGGTTTATAAGTCTTGGAAGTTTATTGCATGTTCAAAGTAGAAAAACTAGATCAAAGAAATTAGGGTTGCATGAACACCATAGGATTGATGTTATGCTCAAAACCCATCAGTGGTATCAGAGCCTAGGTCGTTTTTCTATTGAATAGATGCATAATTGAACTGCCAACGACCTGAAAATCGAAATTTCTTGCTGTCTGCCTGATGAACTCGCCGAGTTGCTCTTAGAACTCGACGAGTAGCTTGAACTCGACGAGTTCCAAAGAGGACTCCACGAGTTGGCTGTTCAGTTGCCGGGTTTTTCGAATTTTTGGTCAGATTTTGATGTGGATAATTACCAAAACTCGTTTTTATTGCCTAAAATCGATTTTTTATGTTTGGAATGATTATCCTTATCAAAATTGATGGATTTGGTTAAATATGGATAATATAGGATTATTATAAGATAAATATTTGACCTAGTAAGTTTGAAAAGTTTCAATTTACACCCTTTAGGTTTTATAGTTTAAATTTGAACTTAATAGTTTTGTTTTTGAAATTTAAATAGTTAAACCCTAATGTTTTGAAAAGTTTCAAAACTTGTCCTCAAGTTTTGGAATTTAAATTTTTGGATTAAAAGTTAATTTTGACAGATTTAAATTCTAAACCCTAATGTTTTGAAAAGTTCAAAACTTGCCCTCAAGTTTTGGAATTTGAAATTTGATTAAAAGTTATTTTTGAAATAGTAAATTCTAAAACCCTCGTATTTTGAAAAAAAGTTCAAATTACACCCTTATGGTTTTGTTAATTAATTAAAGTGTATAATTAAAAGAGAGTTAATAAATCCATAAAGTTTTTTGTTTACATTTAATTAAATTAAAAGTATAATTAATTAAATTAGACCACCTAGTATTTTAAAAGTTTAAAATACACCCTATACTATGTATATATATGACATTAAAAGTCTAATATTATATATGTATGAGTAAACAGTCAGTCTTACCGTTAGTAGGTCTCATTCACGAAATTGGTCTATAAGGGGTGTTTAAGGAAATTGCCTATAAAATGACGATTGAATGCGTATCCACTCTTACCCACCGCACTCTTGACTAGTGGAGGGTCGTTAGCCGAGCGGGTAGGATAGGATGAAACCTTCCATTATAAGTATAATGAAGTACAAAGTAACTACATGCTTTTACAAATTCCCAAAATTTTAGTTACTTTAGGCAAAATGTGAAATTGTATGCTAATCCATGGAATTACACTTTGTACCCTTGTCAAACGTTAGTGGAGCGTGTGTGGTTAACCGGCACACTAATTTGGGATTGACATTGTTGGCGAAGGGTGGCTTGGTGTTTATCGTAGATCAATGGAGGTTGTGTGGCTAACCGACACATTGATTAAGTGATAGTAGCATTGGGTGCACCACGTGATTCGCACGGTTATTCACACCTTGTTTGTGATCCTCGGCATCCCAGTCGCAAACCTGAAGGGCATAATCGAGATTAAACACGCCATTGAAAAGTTCAATGAATCTCAAAAGATCTAGGAGTTTCAATTCATTTAAACTTAAATTTCTTTTTCGTTTTTCATGGTGGAAATTGGTAAATCGTCATTTACCTACCTTCAAATATTCTGCAACTAGATTACGGCATCCCTCTTCTAGGTTGTAGAGTATTGTGTTGGATCCTAGCCTTGATGTTTCGTTTGGGTGTTACATCAAGGATTCTAATCAACTTGACTTGAATTTCTCCCGTTTTGTAGATGTTTGAATCTAACAATGGTCTTCCCAAATCCCTTGGAACAAGTTTTCCAAATGAAGATGACATTCCACGATACGATCGAGGAACTCGAGGTCATGCTTCACTTCCTCCACCTCCTCCAATTGTTCTCCCTGACCCACAAGTTCAAAGGCTTGAAAAGTTCAAGCTCACTCAAGCCCTATTGGCAAGTAAACACGAAGATGGGAAACCTGTGTGTGCATAGGTCTTAGAGATGAAGTCACACATTGATAGGTTAAGGATGTTGGGTGTCGAGATTTCAGGTGAGTTGGCTGTTGACTGGGTTCTTCAGTCGCTTCCTGAATCATATAGTGAGTTCGTTAGAGAGTACTATATGATGGATCATGACGTGACCCTCATTGATTTGACCTATTTGCTTATAGCTGCTGAATCAGCAATGATTTGGCGAGCTGGTCAAGCAAATTTGTCTGGTGAATCAAACTCCCAAACTTCAATGGACATTGAAAATGGTGACATTAGAGATCCAGAAAAGGTAAATTCTGAGATAGTTCCTTGTGCCATTCTAAAGGAGTCCATTTGCTTTTATTGCCACGAGAAGGGGCATTGGAGACGAAGCTGGCCTATTTACCTGAGAGATCTAAGAGATGGGAGAGTCAATACGTATGGCTCTACTTCAGGTGAAATCCACAATTTAACTCTTTTAAGTTCCTATTCTAGATTCTTAATACATGATGTGATAAGATTACATTTTGATGTTTTGAAGGATCGAAGAAATAAGAGGAAGCTTAAGGGAAGAAGTGAGCTGAATCTGATCACGAAGAAATGGATTTCGATCGCATGGATTCAAAGATCGGATTTTTGAGCTGCTACTTTAGAGTTAGGGTAGATTGCTAAGAAATATGTAATAGCATAGTTTTTCAGTTGAATTGCATTGTAAGGACAAATTTTTCCCGCAATAAAATAAATTTTGATTTTGTATTATTTATTTATCCTTGCGATGGCATGTATGAAAAATTGATGTTTGAATGTTTCCATTATTAGCAATGATGGATTTGATTCTTAATTAGGTTATTTGTGGAAGTGTCGAGAGTTTACCAAATAGGGAGAGTTTCTCATCGCCCAAGTTTCAATTGGAAAGAAACTTGGAATCATGCAACATGTATTGTATGATGAATGAAAAACTTTCACATTTGGGAAATTTAGACTAATTCTTTGACAAAGTGTCAAGTGAAGGAATAGGAGATCGAGTACACTAGGTTGTGCGTTGATCAAGTCCACCACAAGAGTGATAAAGATATTCGTCATGGTTTACTAAAGTTTAGTAAATATGATTACACTTATAAGATTAAGTGTAATTCTGAGTTGATTGAAAGAGTTTCAATAAAAAGCAGAACGAATAAGAAGAATCAAGTAGGCAGAAGATAAAAGTTTCTCTATTCTAAGAAGAAGGGATAGTACCTTTTATTGTGTTTTATGATAAGTCTTAATGATTAAGAACCATATCTCAATTGATCCTCTAAGTGAGTCTTAGTACATTTGCATGTCTAAGAAAAGGAATCGAGAATTGTGAAAATGGTTAAATCAATAAGTCAATCATACTTCGTTCCAAAATCAAGTCTTAGAGTCATACTCTAAGATTGTAACTTGAGTGATAAGTCTTAAGAAGGGTTATGACACTCATCAAATGTGGAATTTGGAAAAGTTTTCATATTCTTGCACATTTGAAATTGGTAAGTTGTGATGTCTTGGATAAGTCAAAGACCAACTAAGACCAATCGTGTGAGGTGTTAAGCTTGATAAGAAGCTACACTAACTCTTGAATATTTGTTTGTCAAGAAATGTTTCTTGACAAGAGAACCTTATATGTCATGGAGTCAGTGGGAGTCTTAAATGTCTTGAAAAGTTTCAAGAATAAATCAAGAATAAACCTAATTGATCATCACTAGCGCACGACTTGAGGTTTGTAACCTATCGTGGATGACATAATTTTGTTTTCTACGCCATTCCAGTTAAGTTAATTATGCATCTGAGTTCTCATTTGTATGCATAAAGGCAAGCACCTTGATCAATGAAAAGTACATTGATATGTAAGGGTGAGTTGCTAAACTACTTGGAAGACATGGTGGGCACTCGTGTTACCATGAGGCAAGAAATCAAGATTGAGAAAGTTCAGTCCATATGTTTTTGGATTTGTCGCAAACCTTCGTTTTGGCCAATTCACATGGATAGGAACACATACACCATAAAATCTAAGTGACATAATGTTTCCCTCCTTCATGAAAAATGGTTGTGAGGAAATGCTTTCACTAAGAGAGATTTTAAGAAGATAGCAATTGTGAAAATTGTATTCTCAAATTCGATTATGATTACGACATCCCTCTTCATAGTTCGAATTGTGAGATCTGACAATTAGTCTGAACATTTGGGACTTAGTAACATAAGTTCTGAATTTGTCTAGACACACATATGAGCTTTCTAAGGCAAAGGTGTATGAGTTTAAGAAGCTTAGATAAAGGCTTATCAAAGCATCAAGTATTAGAAATATGAACTTAAGGAATTCAATAAGCATTGTTCTCTGGAAGTTCAACTGTTTTCTGAATACATGTCAAAGCTAGTGGGAGCATAAGTGTTATGCTGGAAAGAAAATAATCATCATGATAGTGGGAGCATGATTATTATGGTAAGTATTGCAAGTTAGCGATATTAATTATAGAAAACAAGAGTTATACTTTGCAAAGTAGCAAAGGTTGAAAAATTGTTTCGCTATAATTAAGGGAGAGAATATTATACTTCGTTTCAATATCTAAAGCTTAGATTGAGAAATTTTAATAAATTTAGTCAAAGGATACATAGTGTGTTCTCAAATTTCGATTATGATTACGGTATCCCTCTTCATAGTTCGAATTGTGAGAACGTGACAGATAAAATATTATGGCAGAAGATTGATAAAGTATCATATCTTTAGGTAAGACATTATGCATCATGTCCCATACGCTTAGGGTATAGGATCGATTGCAAATGCTATAATATTTGACCATTCTAAAATTTTCCAAATGCCTAGGGCATTAAGAGGGAAAAAGGACTAGAACTGGATTTGACTAAAATAATTAAACAACTATCAAAGGACGATCTAAGGTTCGCCAAGGATTTGTTGCTTGTGAGTAGTTGGAAGTATAGTATTGGATGGAGCATATCGATATTATTATGAATAGATAAGATTCTATTTAGAATGAGTTGTCATATGGCAAATATGGAAATGATTTCCATATTGGGAGTTGGAAATTGAGAACTTATGTCTAGATTAGAAAACTTTATGCAAAAGGATGTTCAAAGGAATGTACTTTGAGTGGGAGACGTCACATCTATAGAATTGTTTGTAACAATTTCTGATAGAGACCTTGTAATTTCATTAGCCAAGTCCTGGTGACTTTTGTGCTATGACTTTGCGAAAGGATCGTTGCATAAAATGTTAGAATCTAACGTATTCTAGTAGTGGCAAGAACCTTGTGTTCTTACACTAACGATGAGGATTAGGAATTGTGTAATGAGCATCATTGGAAAAGTTTTCAATTGATCTATTTCACAAAGCATGGACCATAGGAAACAAAGTGTGCATGCTTGGAGCATGGGACAATCATTGTTGTAATTCAAGTAATAAGTTGATTTTCTGAAACAGTAAGCAATGAATAATGAGTAATCAATATGGTGTCTAAATAAAAGTGTTTTATTTACGCTCAAAAGTTTTGGGGCCATATAGGATTAAGTATTATCGTTGTGTTTCATTTTGCATGTTTTGACTTCTAGAATAACTGGGTTATTCGAACCTCCACAGTCGGTCATACGTTGGAAGTAGGTATGAAGGAAGACTGTCATGAATCTGTCTGTAGATTGTCTAAGTGTTTAGACATAGCACAAGTTTGCTGCAGAGTTCATGAGTGCTTTGATAAGATTAGAGTATTGGATCAAACCCACGCTCACTTAAATCACTTCATGGTTTTTTATCATGAGTAATTGTGAGACGATAACATCGTATATTCTTGAAACCGAGACGTGTAAGTTGTTATTTGTTGGTCGGTTACGCATTGATAATAAGAAAAACGCACCAGTAACTTGGTGTTATAAAACTTATTGTTGTGTGTGATTCGATAAGTAAATGCAAGCGAGCATTTGAGTCGAAGTTTATCCATTCCTTTTACCCAAAGTGGGATAAAGCGATATCTGTGAGCCCCTCAATGATTTAGTGATGACAACCTAAGCGCTTGGCCAAGCCGGGACTAAGTTGATGTGTTCAATTGTAGTCTGTTGTCAGTCGTCATAAATCAGAAGTCGGGAAACAGTATAGAGAGAATGATCGAAATTCATGTCTTGTGTCTATACGATATCTTGAGAATGGAGGAATATATAATCCTTATCTAAAGGACACGCGTATCTGATAAGATCAGAGTTGACAGCGGCTTTTGAAAGCTACGATTGCTAATCAGGTTCTGAAGTTATGCAAAATAGTTATTAGACTTTTCCAAGTGGGAGACTGTTGGATTAGTGTCTAAGTTCATAACTATTTTGGTATGTACTTGACTCGATTATGAGCATGGTCCTTTTGGGTTGCCTTCACCATAGCAATATGTAGGATGAATTAAGGAGAGAAAGGTTTAATTATGATTTATTAATATATTATAAGAATAATATATTAAAGGAGAAATCATATTGTTTAATTAATATTAGTCAAGAATTAATTAATAATTAATTTTGTGACTAAAAGAGATTAATTAAACTTAGGGGACTGGAGTTGTATTTATAAGATAATTACAATTGGGCTATGGATCACCTAATAATATATAGGTTGAACAAATTCTATGAGAAGCCCATTAGAAATCGTCCAAGGGATATGTTAAAGGAGTTCATGGGCTGCTTAGGGTCTAAGCAGTCAGATTAGGGTTTCCTAGTTGCAAACCCTAATAGCCTACATGTATATAAAGGACCCCTATGCCCCAAAAACGTGGTGAAGTCTTCTTTTAGGGTTTCCAGCCGTTTTTGGTGCCTCCTCTCTCCTCCTTCTTCATCCAATTGCTTAGTGGTGTTTGTGACTCCATTAGAGGTGCAACACTTGAGGCACTAAGCTTTCTGAAGCCAAGGAATTGATTGTTATTGCTACATAACAATCAAGGTAAGATCTAAACCCTAGTTTATATGTTAATTTGATTAATTGTGTGCTAGATCTAGGGTTTATAAGTCTTGGAAGTTTATTGCATGTTCAAAGTAGAAAAACTAGATCCAAGCAATTAGGGTTGCATGAACACCATAGGATTGATGTTATGCTCAAAACCCATCACTTGTAACATCCCAAAAATCTAGGTAAAAAATTTTCATTCTTAAATCAAGTGAAATCATTGTGTTCAAACAAAATCCCAAATCAAGCCAATAGTTTACAAAACATTGTTCTCAAACATAGAAATCATATATCAAGGTGTCCCAAATCAATATCATCAAAACCAAGAGGATGTGCACGATCACGCATTCACTTTCACACGGTCATCTGAAGTACCTGAAACATAAAACTGCAACTGTAAGCCAAAGTTTAGTGAGTTCCCCCAAAGTACCACCACACAACATATAACAACATGCATATTGGGTCCACAACTAATAGACTGGACTACCCCTGAGTACATAGCATGATTCTAGATTGCCTTCCGGCCCACAACTCATGTCTGGCTTACTCCCGAGCCTAGGGGTGTTCGTTTGGATGGATCGGTGTGATCCGATCCAAACAAGTAAATCCAAATTGATTTCGGTTTTCAAAACATTGATCCGAATAGTCCAAACTAAATTCAAATCCGATCCGATCCGATCCAATTACAATTTGGTTGGATCGGTTTTTATAATTCGGTTTTTTCAAAAAGCGAAACTTTTTAAAACGACATATAATTATAATATTACCCAACTTTACACAAAAAACGAAAACAAATTATTTAGTTGTGATTTGAAATTTATAAACAATTACTAAGAAGATATATTATAGTTAAATATTTTATAGATATAAAACTTTTTAGAGAAAATGCATATTAATGTTTTTTTATCGGGTGAGACGTTTTGAACCTATTTGAAAAAATAAATTACAAAATTAATAAATAACTATAGATATATATATTATAAATAATAAATGTTTATTCGGTTTTTTTGGACTATTTGGTTCTTATTTTATAAACCAAATCCAATCTGAAATCCAAAATAATAATTCGGTTTTGTTGAAAACCTATCCAAAAATCCGAATATCCGAACCAAAACGTCCAATCTAAATTGTCCAATTGGACAATTCGGTTTTATCCAAATAGTGAACAGCCCTACCCGAGCCCACAACATAAGTTTGTCATTCCCCTTGGGCCCACAACTTATGTATGGCTTACTCCCACGTTTGTTATCTTCCGCACAAAGCAGTAAAGCCTCAACCCAACCATAATATTTTGTCATATACATAACAAATTGCATATAACAGTAACAAATAATCATATAACCGGCAATAGACTAACATGTAAATCTACAGATGATTATTGCATAACAACATCCTATATACCAGGACTAAGTACTAACAGATCAATACAACATAGCAACATTCTCTAAACCATGATATATAGCCTAGCAACTTGACCAGATTACGGGTTGTTGACCGCGTACACGCAGCGTACCCTTTGGTATGCCCAGCGTACGCGTCATCCAACCATCTTCATTAATAATTGTGTGTTCCATTAAGCACTTTCGTCCGAAATCTAGATCTAGCCCTAAAATGACGTCCTTAACAATAAATTTTGCAACTTTATGGTCTTGCATGGCTATTAAGTGCTCAATACCAAAAACCCTAACTTCTTAAATCATTAAGACATCCTAGTTCATGCATGGAAGGAAATTAAGGTCTAAGATAACATTTGTATGCTTCTAAACACTCCAAAACATCTGGAAGGACAACTCATATGAACTAGAGTAACCCCTACTCATAATACCAAACTTATGGGACCAAAAAGAACACAAATCCATGGCTAAACAAGATCTAAGTAAAACTTCATCAAGATCAAAGCTTTTTACCTCCAAATGGTGTCAGGTGATGATGTGATTCTGGATCCAAAGTGCTCCAATCTTCTAAGATGGTTTCATCTTCTTTCTTCCTCCTTCAAGAACACCATAATGCACACTCAAGGTCAAGATTGCTTCACTCAAGTGATTAGGGTTAGCTAAAGTCGAGTGGGAGGATGGAGGCTGATGAATGAAAGGGTTGTTATATCGCAAAAATCACAACAAATTTTAACTTTTCAAAAACAACATTTCAATTAATAATGTTTACAAAACCATTGTTTCAAAAGTATTTCTTAGAACTCAGAGTGTTCCAAAAATACATATAACATAAAACCGAAGGATGAGCATGATCGGGTATTCGCCTTGCCACGGTCCTCAGAAGTACCTGAAACAAAACTAAAATTGTAAGTCAATGCTTAGTGAGTTCCCCCAAAGTACTAACACACATAACAAATAACAACATATACTGGGTCCACGGCTAAAAGAATGAATTACCCCTAAGCCCAAATTATGAGTCTGGCTTGGCTTTCAGGCCCACAACTCATAACTGGCCTGCTCCCAAGCCCACAACATAAGTCTGGCTTGCCCTCTAGTCCCACAACTTATGTCTAGATTGCTCCCGGGTTTGTTGGCTACCGCACGAAGCAGTACTACCTCAACCCAACCATACTATGTCAACATATATATAACAGATAAACATATAGCGACAAACAAATAATCATACAGATCTCAACAGATCACTACAACATAGCAACATCCTAATTAGGATACATAATCTATCGGGCCAACATTGGTGCCTTCGACCCACAAGTGTATTGATGAAAACTCACCTCTCAGTCCGAATACCGTCTGAATGAATCTCTGCTCCGACAACCGGCTCTACCCGACTCCTAATAATCAAAATATTTACCATTCTAAATTAATAACAATTTCCCAAAATACCCTTGGTCAACATCAGTCAACATTAACAAAATCAGTCGAGTCAACTAACCCTCGTATGCAGGGCGTACTTCAGATGTATGCGGGGCGTACTCACTGTCTGAGGAGTCGGGGCTCAAACTGCGTATGCGCAGCACACCAATTGGTATGCCCAACGTATGCAGTTGGTTCACCACTTAATGAGTCAAGAGCTTAATACTTGAGATATTACTACCAAATTGCAGATCCAAGTCCCAAATTTCATCCTTGACCATAAAGTTTCCAACTTTATGGTCTTGCATGGCTAATAAGTGCTAAATGCCAAAAACCCCACCCTCTTAACCCATTAATACAATCAAACACATGCATGGAAAAGGATAAGAGCCAAAACCCTATTTTTATGCTTCTAAACCCCTCAAAACATCTGAAAGTACAACTAGAATGGACTAGAGTATGCCATACTCCAAAAAGGTCAAGACTTGTGACAAAATGCTCATGAATCAAGAACTTAGCAACATCTAAGGAAACACAAGCCAATTTTAGAACTTTATACCTCTTGGAGGTTGCTAGAGAGGTGAAGATCCCAAATCCAAAGTTTCTTCAAGTTTCCAAGGTGGTTCTACTTCCTTATATCTCCTTCAAGACCACCAAAAACACACACAAAGGTCAAGAATGCTCAAACAAGTGGTTAGGGTTTTCTAAAACTAAATGGTGGTGTTGGAGGCTAATGGGAGACGAGGTTGGAGGCCATAAAGATGTTGGACCCTAAAATTTTGGGTTTGAAACCTTCACATGTATGCCCTGCGTACGTAATGTATGCCCATCATACTAGACCCGCGCATATACGCCCAACGTACACCTAGCATACTAACCTTTGTCCTGAAATTACAAAAATGCCACTATGGCCCATTTTGCAAGCTTTCTCATACACAAGGGCTAAATACCACAAACCTTCATACTTAAGGGTTAAATTTTGAAATACCTCTTCGCCGAGATGTTACAATTCTCCCACACTTAAACTAAACTTCATCCTCGAAGTCTGCTGCTACGAACAACTCGGGGTAATGCTCCCGCATCTTAGACTCATGTTCTCATGTCCATTCGGAACCCTTCCGATGCTGCCACTGAATCTTGACCAAAGACACCACCTTGTTGCGCAAGGCCTTCGTCTTCCGATCTAAAATTGCCACTAGTATCTCAATGTAATTCAGGCGATCATCCACCTGAACATCATCCAACGGAATAACCGTTGAATCATCAGCCACACACTTCCGTAGATGCGAAACATGGAAGGTGCTGTGAATCTGACTGAGCTCCTCAATCAAATACAACCTATAAGCCACCTTGCTAACCCTCGAAATCACCCGAATTGGCCCGATATACCGGGGACCCAATTTACCCCTCTTCCGAAAGCGTATTACACCCTTCCAGGGTGATACCTTCAGCAAAACCATGTCACCGACCTGAACCTCTAACTCAGATCGACGCTTGTCGGCATAACTCTTCTTTCGAATCTGAGTTGTCTGTAACCTCTGTCTAATCTGTTGAATGAGATCTGACATCTGAAGGACTACCTCAGTCCTTCCCAATACCCTATGACCAATCTCTCCCTAACAGACTGGGGTATGACACTTCCTCCCATAAAGAAGCTCGAAAGGCGGCGCACCGATACTGGAGTGATAGTTGTTGTTGTAAGAAAACTCAGCTAAGAGAAAGTTAGGAGTCCCAGCTCCCACCGAACTCTATAACACAAGCTCTCAACATGTCCTCAAGTGTCTGAATGGTCCGCTCACTCTGACCGTCAGTCTGCGGATGATAAGCAGTGCTAAGATGCAACCTCGTACCTAGTTCCTCGTGGAACTTCTACCAAAAACGAGATGTGAACCGAACATCTCGACCAGATACCATGGAGACTGGAATACCATGCCGAGCAACAATCTCGTGCACATACAAATCGGCCAATTTCTCGGCCGAAGTACTCTTTAGGATGGCTAGAAAGTGGGCGCTCTTAGTCAGATGGTCCACAATAAACCATATTGCGTCGAATCCCTTAGCCGTCCAAGGCAACTTGGTGATGAAATTCATAGTGATATGTTCCTATTTCCACATGGGAACCTCCAATGACTGCAGCTTGCCATGCAGGCTCTGGTGCTCATCCTTGACCATCCGACATGTCAAGCGCCTCGCAACATACCAGGATATATATATATATATATATACATATATATATATATATATATATATATATATATATATATATATATAATATATATATATATATATATATATATATATATATATATATATATCTTCATGTACGACCACCAATAACTAAGCCTCAAATACTGATACATATTGATGGCTCCGGGCTTTATCGAAAACCTGGACTTGTGTGCCTCCTCCAGCACAGTCTACCTGAACCCACCAAAATCTGGCACCCAGACCCGTCCATACCGGGTCAATAATCCATGACTGTCAGTGGCAAACCTGTTAACCTCACCCCTGAGTCTCTACTGCTTCCAATTCTCCTTCTTGACTCCCTCGGCCTGAGCCTCCCTAATCATACCAAGAAGCAGAGAATCAATCGATATTCTCATACACAAACTCTTAATAGAAGAACTAGCCGTCTTGCGGCTCAAAGCGTCAGCGACCAGATTCGCTTTCACGGGGTGATACAGATTCTCGCAGTCATAATCCTTGACCACGTCAAGCCACATACGTTGTCTCATATTTAGATTCGGCTGATCCATGAGATATCTCAAACACTTTTGATCCGTGTAAATAGTACACCGGAGTCCACACAAATAATGTCTCCAAATATTGAGAGCAAACACCACTGATCCCAACTACAAATCATGAGCCGGATAAAATTCCTCATACGGCTTCAGTTGCCGAGAAGCATAAGCAATAACCCTCCCGCACTGCATAAGCACCACTCCCAGACCGGTGATGGATGCATCACAAAATACCACAAAGTCATCAACACCCTCAGAGAGGGTCAACATTGGTGCCTCACACAACTTCTATCTCAGTGTCTCAAGTGCAGCCTTCTGCTCAGCCCCCCAAATGAAATCCACGCCCTTCCTCGTTAGACGAGTGAGGGGTACATGAATCTTGGAGAAGTCCTGAATAAATCTCCGATAATACCCTGCTAATCCCAAGAAACTCGTGATCTCCGAAGGAGACTTCAGAACCTCCCATTGCATAACTGCCTCGATCTTATCCGGATCTACTAAAATCCCATCATGATTAACGAGGTGCCCTAAGAACTGGACCTCTCATAACCAAAACTCACACATCGAGAACTTGGCATACAACCGTTCTCGCCTCAAAATCCCTAGAAGCTCTCGAAGGTGCTTCTCGTGCTGCTTCATAGTCTTGGCATACACCAAGATATCATCAATGAAAACAATAACTGATCGATCGAGCATCGGCCTGCACAACCAATTCATCAAATCCATAAATGATGCAGGCTCGTTGGTGAGCCCAAACGGCATCACCACGAACTCGTAATGACCATAACGAGTCCGAAACGCGGTCTTCTCCATGTCGTCCTATCTAACCCTTATCTGATGATACCCTGACCTCAAATCAATCTTGGAGAACCAAGATGCACCCTAAAACTGATCAAAGAGGCCATCAATCCGTGGAAGGGGATAATGGTTCTTCACCGTCAACTTTTCCAGCTCCCGATAATCATTGCACATCCGGTGCGAACCATCCTTCTTCTTGACGAACAATATCGGTTCTCCTCACGGAGAACTGCTCGGTCTGATGAACTGCTTTCCTAACAGCTCCTGAAGTTGAGAGGACAACTCCTGCATCTCAGGCGGTGCCAATCGGTACGGTGCTTTGGCAATCAAAGCTGCACATGGAACTAAATCAATCCTGAAGTCAACCTGCCACTCAAAAGGAACACCAGGTAACTTCTCCGGAAACACATCATCAAACTCTCTAACGATTGTCACATATGAAATTGAAGCCTGCTTCCCAATCCGAGTATCAATCACATATTCAAGATAACCCATACAACCATGCTGAATATACTGTTGACCCCTGGCATCAGAACAAAAAGCTGACCCAAACCTGGTACCCTCTCCATAGATAACCAGTTCTCCCACACTTAGGGTTCGAACCACCACCCACTAACCCTCGTAGTCTATCATAACACCAAACTTGATCAACTAATCCATCCCCACTATCACACACACATCTCCTATGGGGATAGGAATCAAATCAATCAGATAAGGTAACCCAAAAATCTCCAAAACACATCCCTGAAAAACCCTAGATGCAGAAACCTCATGCTCGTTGGCGATAGAAATCCGCAACGGAAACTATAACTCCCCAATAGGCATATCAAACCCCTACTGAACGTCTGAGATACAAAAGATTGACTCGCACCCGAGTCGAAAAGCACAAGAGCAGGCAAATAATTCAGTAAGAAGGTACCTAATAGAAGCATAACATAAGCATATCATAAAATAACTTGAAAGAATATAAATAAAAACATACTAGTAACGATGTCTGGCGCCGTCGTGGCCTCCTCGACAGTGAGCTGGAAAGCACGACCTCGATCCCTCGGGGGCTCCGCCCTACTCTGACATCCATGGGTGATCCTTAGAGTGGCTGGTGCTATAGCCTGATCCGACCTCATAGCGAGTAAAGGACAATTGGCCTTCACATGGCCAACCTGCTCGTAATGGTAACAAATTCGGGTACTCGGTAGTGGGGCTTGCTTACGACAGTCCTTGGCATAATGCCCCTCCTTGCCACATTTGTGGCAACCAAATGAAGATCGACAAACACTGTCATGAACCTTGCCGCACTTGCCACAAGTGCCACCCCTCTGTCCTCCGGATCTCGAATCAACGGGCTTGAACCTCTTTTCCGCAGGCTGCGACTGCATAGGGTCCTGCCTCAACTCCCTGGCCTGGAGCTCCATCTCAATCTCCCGCCTCCTCGCGGCCTCCTGTAACTCAATGAGCATACCATAACGCTGAGTGGACACAAACTGGCGGATATTCAAATTGAGCGTACTCAAGTACCGGGTCATATGAGCCTGTTCAGAAGCAACAAACTCAGGGCAGAAAAGAGCCCTCTCCGTAAACATCTTGGTGATCTCAGTCACTGTCTCTGTCCCCTGCCTCAAATCCATATACTCCTAAGCCAACCTCTCCCTCTCCACTAAAGGGACATATCTTGAGCGAAACATCTCAGCAAACTGCTACCATGTAACAACAACCCTCTACTCAGGAGTGTACGAGCCATTAACCAATCTCCACCAATCCTTCATACCTGGATGAAGAAGGTTTAAGGCGCACTTGACATTCTGGTCACTAGGGAAAGAACACGTGAAGAAACAGCCCTCCACATCAGATAACCACCTCATCTCCACGATCAGGTTGTGAACTCCATCGAACTCTGGGGGACTCGTGTTATCGAAGTCCCAGTACTGGAAGGCTCTCCCCCACCAATCCCCGCAATAGAAATAGTTGCGGTCGCTGCAGTAGCGGCAACCTCAGAAAGAGAAGCATATCGATCATCAAAAAGCTCAATCATAACGGTCTTGATAGACCCAAACATATTCGGCATAGATCGCCGGACAACAGCAACCACCTCAATGGCGATGACCTCTCGAATCTGGTCATCAGTCATCCTCGACCCATCTTGACCGCTCGCTCCAGATCCAGAACCTGATCCTCGTGTGAACACCATACTAAAAATAAACCAAAGCATATCAGAATTCCACAATCCATATAGTCGTAACCATTCCAAAAAGATGAATCCCTCGAGGTTTGTGACTTCCTTGTGACGCGTACGGGTCCTGTGCTTTCAGTAGTATGGGCCTATACTACCTTCCACACCTACCCGTATTGGTCTCAACGATCATCACAACCGCCCAAACAGATACAACAACTAGGGTATGCATACATCCTATCCTCACCCTCTCAAGAGTGGCTAAACATTTCTCCTCTAACTGGTTGCTCATGCAAATACTCACCAATGAAACTTCCAACAACTCTATAGCACTCGCGTATGCGAATCATACATAAAACTGGATCCAATTGACAGTCGAATATTTGATTCTACCCTTTCATAAAACAAGAACATGAAATAAGGCTAAACCAAACCTTCTCATGTTATAAAACCTTAGTTATGTACAACTATGATGCATACACTGAGCAACTACAGTAATGATGTCAGTTCCATACAAGAAGTAACCCTAGGCTATTAGGCATCATACATCAGGCAATTCTATCATGTAATTCCTGAAGATCCCTAGCCTATCACCAACATGGTAACTTGGGGTATACTTTCTGGCTCCGGCTGATTGACACATCACATCCTTCCTTGGTCAGTTTTGAAAACCATTTTTTTATTAAAACTGTTTTAAAACTTTTGCAATTCCTTAGTTTGAGTCTGGATTCACATAAATGCTCCTCCAATTCACTCAAACCAAGGCTCTGATACCAACTTGTTACATTGCAAAAATCACAACAAATTTTAACTTTTCTAAAACAACATCTCAATCCATAATGTTTACAAAACCATTGTTTCGAAAGTATTTCTTAGAAATCAGGGTGTTCCAAAAATCTAGATAACATAAAACCGAAGGATGTGTACGATCACGCCTTCTCCTTACCATGGTCCTCAAAAGTACCTGAAAAAAAAACTAAAACTGTAAGACAACACTTAGTGAGTTCCCCCAAAGTACCAACACACATAACAAATAACAACATATACTGGGTCCACAACTAACAGACTAGATTACCCCTAAGCCCACACTATGAGTCTGGCTTTCCTTTCAGACCCACAAATCATAACTGGCCTGCTCCCGAGCCTACAATATAAGTCTGGCTTGCCCTCCAGGCCCACATCTTATGTCACGCTTGCTCCCGAGTTTGTTGGTTATCGCACAAAACAGTACTACCTCAACCCAAACATATTATGTCGACATATATATAACAGATAAACATATAACGAAAAATAGATAATCATATGGATCTTAACAGATCACTACAACATATCAACATCCTAACCAGGATACCTAACCTACCGGGCCGACATTGGTGCCTTCGACCCACAAGTGTAGTGAGGAAAACTCATCTCTCGGTCTGAATACAGTCTGTATGAATTTCTGCTCCGACAACCGGCTCTACCCGACTCCTACTAATCAAAACATTTCCAATTCTAAATTAATAACAATTTCCCAAAATACCCTTGTTCAACATCGGCCAACATTAACAAAATCAGCCGAGTCAACCCAGCCTTTGTATGCAGGGCGTACTTCGGATGTACGCGGGGCGTACTCACTGTCTGAAGAGTCAGGGCTCAAACTACATACGCACATCGTACAAATTGGTACGCCCAACGTACACAGCTAGTTCACCACTTAATTAATTGAGAGCTTAATACTTGAGCTATTACGACCAAATTGCATATCCAAGTCCCAAATATCATCCTTTACCATAAAGTTTCCAACTTTATGGTGTTGCATGGCCAATAAGTGCTAAATTCTAAAAACCCCACCCTCTTAACCCATTAAGACAGTAACACACATGCATGGGAAAGTATTAAGAGCCAAACCCTATTTTTATGCTTCTAAACCCCTCAAAACATCTGAAAGGACAACTAGAATGGACTAGAGTATGCCATACTCCAAAAGGTCAAGACTTGGGACAAAATGCTCATGAGTCAAGAACTTAGCTAGATCTAAGGAAACACAAGCCAAGTTTAGAACTTTATACCTCTTGGAAGTTGCTAGTTTGGTGAAGATCTCAGATCCAAAGCTTCTTCAAGTTTCCAAGGTGGTTCTACTTCCGTCTATCTCCTTCAAGACCACCAAAAACACACACAATGGTCAAGAATGCTCAAACAAGTGGCTAGGGCTTTCTAAAATAGAGTGGAGGTGTTGGAGGCTGATGAGAGATGAGGTTAAAGGCCATAAAGATGTTTAAATAGGGTCTGAACCCTAAAATTTAGGGTTTGAATGCTTCGCACGTACGCCATGCGTACGCGATGTACGCCCATGATACTAGACCCGCATATGTATGCCCAACGTACACAACGTACGCCCAACGTACTAACCTTTGGTATGAAATTACAAAAATGCCAATATGGGCCATTTTGCAAGCTTTCTCATACACAAGGGCTAAATACCATTAACCTTAATACTTAAGGTTTAAATTTGGTAATACCTCATCATCGGGATGTTACAAGGGTTTTGAGGCTATAATGAGGTTTAAATAGGGTCCAAACCCTAAAAATTAGGGTTTGAGTCATGGCCACGTACGCCCAGCATATGCACCGTATGCCCAACATACACATGCAGTCTCCAAATTTATAAAAATTCCATTTGGAACCAAAATGCAAACAATTCTCATATAAAGGGCATAAATGAAAAATACCTGGAATTCGAGATGTTATATAAGAGGTCGAGGATTGTCACATCACTGGTACGAGCACAATCGATGCAAGCAAGCTCCAACCTCAATCGAGGTACGAGGAGTTCAATTATGCATCTATTCAATAGAAAAACGACCTAGGCTCTGATACCACTGATGGGTTTCGAGCAATACATCATTCCTATGGTGTACATGCAAACCCTAATAGCTTTTGTATCTAGTTTGTCTAATGAACATGCAATTGAATATCCAAAGCTATAAACCCTAGATCTATCATATAAGAACTGAAATAAGGGTTTAGTAATTACCTTTGATTGTTATATAGTGATAACAATCAATTCCTTGCTTTGATTGGCTTCAGAAAGCTTAGTGCCTCAAGTGTTGCACCTCTAATGGAGTCACAAACACCACTAAGCAACTTGGATGAAGAGGGAGGAGAGAGGAGGCACCAAAAACGGCTGGAAACCCTAAAAGAAGACTTAGCCACGTTTTTGGGTCTCAAGGGTTCTTTAAATAGGTAGGCAATTAGGGTTATCTAACAAGGAAACCCTAATTTGACTGCTTAAGCCCTAAGCAGCCCATGGACCCCTTCTGGAACATGCCTTGGACGATTTCTAATGGGCTTCCTCATAGAATTCGTCCAACCTATTATTCCAAGGTGATCCATAGCCCAATTGCAATTTTCCTATAATTACAATTCCAGTCCCCCAAGTTTAATTAATCTCTTTTAGCTACATAATTAATTCTTTATTAATTCTTGACTAATATTAATTAACCAATATGATTTCTCCTTTAATATATTATTCTCATAATATATTAATAAATCATAATTAAACCTTTCTCTCCTTAATTCATCCTACATATTGCTATGGTGAAGGCAATCCAAAAGGACCATGCTCATAATCGGGTCAAGTACATACCAAAATAGTTATGGACTTAGACACTAATCCAACAGTCTCCCACTTGGATAAGTCTAATAACTATTTTGCATAACTTCAGAACCTGATCAGCAATCGTAGCTTTCAAAAGCCGTTGTCAACTCTGATCTTATCAGATACGCGTGTCCTTTAGATAAGGGATTATATATTCCTCTATTCTCAAGATATCGTATAGACACAAGACATGAATTTCGATCATTCTCTCTATACTGTTTCCCGACTTCTGATTTATGACGACTGACAACAGACTACAATTGAACACATCAACTTAGTCCCGGCTTGGCCAAGCGCTTAGGGTGTCATCACTAAATCATCGAGGGGCTCACAGATATCGCTTTATCCCACTTTGGGTAAAAGGAATGGATAAACTTCGACTCAAATGCTCGCTTGTATTTACTGATCGAATCACACACAACAATAAGTTTTATAACACCAAGTTACTGGTGCGTTTTGTTATTATCAATGTGCAACCGACCAACAAATAACAACTTACACGTCTCGGTTTCAAGAATATACGATGTTATCGTCTCACAATTACTCATGATAAAAAAACCATGAAGTGATTTAAGTGAGCGTGGGTATGATCCAATGCTCTAATCTTATCAAAGCACTCATGAACTCTGCAGCAAATTTGTGCTATGTCTAAACACTTAGACAATCTACAGACAGATTCATGACAGTCTTCCTTCATACCTACTTCCAACGTATGACCGACTGTGGAGGTTCGAATAACCCAGTTATTCTGGAAGTCAAAACATGCAAAATGAAACACAACGATAATACTTAATACTATATGGCCCCAAAACTTTTGAGCGTAAATAAAACACTTTTATTTAAACACCATATTGATTACTCATTATTCATTGCTTACTGTTTCAGAAAATCAACTTATTACTTGAATTACAACAATAATTTTCCCATGCTCCAAGCATGCACACTTTGTTTCCTATGGTCCATGCTTTGTGAAATAGATCAATTGAAAACTTTTCCAATGATGCTCATTACACAATTCCTAATCCTCATCGTTAGTGTAAGAACACAAGGTTCTTGCCACTACTAGAATACGTTAGATTCTAACATTTTATGCAACGATCCTTTCGCAAAGTCATAGCACAAAAGTCACCAGGACTTGGCTAATGAAATTACAAGGTCTCTATCAGAAATTGTTACAAACAATTCTATAGATGTGACGTCTCTCACTCAAAGTACATTCCTTTGAATATCCTTTTGCATAAAGTTTTCTAATCTAGACATAAGTTCTCAATTTCCAACTCCCAATATGGAAATCATTTCCATATTTGCCATATGACAACTCATTCTAAATAGAATCTTATCTATTCATAATAATGTCGATATGCTCCATCCAATACTATACTTCCAACTACTCACAAGCAACAAATCCTTGGCGAACCTTAGATCGTCCTTTGATAGTTGTTTAATTATTTTAGTCAAATCCAGTTCTAGTCCTTTTTCCCTCTTAATGCCCTAGGCATTTGGAAAATTTTAGAATGGTCAAATATTATAGCATTTTCAATCGATCCTATACCCTAAGCGTATGGGACATGATGCATAATATCTTACATAAAGATATGATACTTTATCAATCTTCTGCCATAATATTTTATGTGTCACGTTCTCACAATTCGAACTATGAAGAGGGATGCCGTAATCATAATCGAAATTTGAGAACACACTATGTATCATTTGACTAAATTTATTAAAATTTCTCAATCTAAGCTTTAGATATTGAAACAAAGTATAATATTCTCTCCCTTAATTATAGCAAAACAATTTTTCAACCTTTGCTACTTTGCAAAGTATAACTCTTGTTTTCTATAATTAATATCGCTAACTTGCAATACTTACCATAATAATCATGCTCCCACTATCATGATGATTATTTTCTTTCCAGCATAACACTTATGCTCCCACTAGCTTTGACATGTATTCAGAAAACAGCTGAACATCCAGAGAACAATGCTTATTGAATTCCTTAAGTTCATATTTCTAATACTTGATGCTTTTATAAGCCTTTATCTAAGCTTCTTAAACTCATACACCTTTGCCTTAGAAAGCTCATATGTGTGTCTAGACAAATTCAGAACTTATGTTACTAAGTCCCAAATGTTCAGACTAATTGTCAGATCTCACAATTCGAACTATGAAGAGGGATGCCGTAATCATAATCGAATTTGAGAATACAATTTTCACAATTGCTATCTTCTTAAAATCTCTCTTAGTGAAAGCATTTCCTCACAACCATTTTTCATGAAGGAGGGAAACATTATGTCACTTAGATTTTATGGTGTATGTGTTCCTATCCATGTGAATTTGCCAAAAACAAAGTTTGCGACAAATCCAAACTCATATGGACCGAACGTGCTCAATCTCGATTTCTTGCCTCATGGTAACACGAGTGCCCACCATGTCTTCCAAGTAGTTTAGCAACTCACCCTTACATATCAATGTATTTTCCATTGATCAAGGTGCTTGCCTTTATGCATACAAATGAGAACTCATAGAACTCAGACGCATAATTAACTTAACTGGAATGGCGCAGAAAACAAAATTATGTCATCCACGATAGGTTACAAACCTCAAGTCGTGCGCTAGTGATGATCAATTAGGTTTATTCTTGATTTATTCTTGAAACTTTTCAAGACATTTAAGACTCCCACTGACTCCTTGACATATAAGGTTCTCTTGTCAAGAAACTTTTCTTGACAAACAATTATTCAAGAGTTAGTGTAGCTTCTTATCAAGCTTAACACTTCACACAATTGGTCTTAGTTGGTCTTTGACTTATCCAAGACATCACAACTTACCAATTTCAAATGTGCAAGAATATGAAAACTTTTCCAAATTCCACATTTGATGAGTGTCATAACCCTTCTTAAGACTTATCACTCAAGTTACAATCTTAGAGTATGACTCTAAGACTTGATTTTGGAACGAAGTATGATTGACTTATTGATTTAACCATTTTCACAATTCTCGATTCATCTTCTTAGACATGCAAATGTACTAAGACTCACTTAGAGGATCAATTGAGATATGGTTCTTAATCATTAAGACTTATCATAAAACACAATAAAAGGTACTCTCCCTTCTTCTTAGAATAGAGAAACTTTTATCTTTCTGCCTACTTGATTCTTCTTATTCGTTCTGCTATTCATTGAAACTCTTTCAATCAACTCAGAATTACACTTAATCTTATAAGTGTAATCATATTTACTAAACTTTAATAAACCATGACGAATATCTTTATCACTCTTGTGGTGGACTTGATCAACGCACAACCTAGTGTACTCGATCTCCTATTCCTTCACTTGACACTTTGTCAAAGAATTAGTCTAAATTTCCCAAATGTGAAAGTTTTTCATTCATCATACAATACATGTTGCATGATTCCAAGTTTCTTTCCAATTGAAACTTGGGCGATGAGAAACTCTCCCTATTTGGTAAACTCTCGACACTTCCACAAATAACCTAATTAAGAATAAAATCCATCATTGATAATAATGGAAACATTCAAACATCAATTTTTCATACATGCCATCGCAAGGATAAATAAATAATACAAAATCAAAATTTATTTTATTGCGGAAAAAATTTGTCCTTACAATGCAATTCAACTGAAAAACTATGCTATTACATATTTCTTAGCAATCTACCCTAACTCTAAAGTAGCAGCTCAAAAATCCGATCTTTGAATCCATGCGATCGAAATCCATTTCTTCGTGATCAGATTCAGCTCACTTCTTCCCTTAAGCTTCCTCTTATTTCTTCGATCCTTCAAAACATCAAAATGTAATCTTATCACATCATGTATTAAGAATCTAGAATAGGAACTTAAAAGAGTTAAATTGTGGATTTCACCTGAAGTAGAGCCATACGTATTGACTCTCCCATCTCTTAGATCTCTCAGGTAAATAGGCCAGCTTCGTCTCCAATGCCCCTTCTCGTGGCAATAAAAGCAAATGGACTCCTTTAGAATGGCACAAGGAACTATCTCAGAATTTACCTTTTCTGGATCTCTAATGTCACCATTTTCAATGTCCATTGAAGTTTGGGAGTTTGATTCACCAGACAAATTTGCTTGACCAGCTCGCCAAATCATTGCTGATTCAGCAGCTATAAGCAAATAGGTCAAATCAATGAGGGTCACGTCATGATCCATCATATAGTACTCTCTAACGAACTCACTATATGATTCAGGAAGCGACTGAAGAACCCAGTCAACAGCCAACTCACCTGAAATCTCGACACCCAACATCCTTAACCTATCAATGTGTGACTTCATCTCTAAGACCTATGCACACACAGGTTTCCCATCTTCGTGTTTACTTGCCAATAGGGCTTGAGTGAGCTTGAACTTTTCAAGCCTTTGAACTTGTGGGTCAGGGAGAACAATTGGAGGAGGTGGAGGAAGTGAAGCATGACCTCGAGTTCCTCGATCGTATCGTGGAATGTCATCTTCATTTGGAAAACTTGTTCCAAGGGATTTGGGAAGAACATTGTTAGATTCAGACATCTACAAAACGGGAGAAATTCAAGTCAAGTTGATTAGAATCCTTGATGTAACACCCAAACGAAACATCAAGGCTAGGATCCAACACAATACTCTACAACCTAGAAGAGGGATGCCGTAATCTAGTTGCAGAATATTTGAAGGTAGGTAAATGACGATTTACCAATTTCCACCATGAAAAACGAAAAAGAAATTTAAGTTTAAATGAATTGAAACTCCTAGATCTTTTGAGATTCATTGAACTTTTCAATGGCGTGTTTAATCTCGATTATGCCCTTCAGGTTTGCGACTGGGATGCCGAGGATCACAAACAAGGTGTGAATAACCGTGCGAATCACGTGGTGCACCCAATGCTACTATCACCTAATCAATGTGTCGGTTAGCCACACAACCTCCATTGATCTACGATAAACACCAAGCCACCCTTCGCCAACAATGTCAATCCCAAATTAGTGTGCCGGTTAACCACACACGCTCCACTAACGTTTGACAAGGGTACGAAGTGTAATTCCATGGATTAGCATACAATTTCACATTTTGCCTAAAGCAACTAGAATTTTGGGTATTTGTAAAAGCATGTAGTTACTTTGTACTTCATTATACTTATAATGGAAGGTTTCATCCTATCCTACCCGTTCGGCTAACCACCCTCCACTATTCAAGAGTGCGGTGGGTAAGAGTGGATACGCATTCAATCGTCATTTTATAGGCAATTTCCTTAAACACCCCTTATAGACCAACTTCGTGAATGAGACCTACTAACGGTAAGACTGACTGTTTACTCATACATATATAATATTAGACTTTTAATGTCATATATATACATAGTATAGGGTGTATTCTAAACTTTTAAAATACTAGGTGGTCTAATTTAATTAATTATACTTTTAATTTAATTAAATGTAAACAAAAAACTTTATAGATTTATTAACTCTCTTTGAATTATACACTTTAATTAATTAACAAAACCATAAGGGTGTAATTTGAACTTTTTTTCAAAATACGAGGGTTTTAGAATTTACTATTTCAAAAATTTTAATCAAATTTCAAATTCCAAAACTTGAGGGCAAGTTTTGAACTTTTCAAAACATTAGGGTTTAGAATTTAAATCTTTCAAAATTAACTTTTAATCCAAAAATTTAAATTCCAAAACTTGAGGACAAGTTTTGAAACTTTTCAAAACATTAGAGTTTAACTATTTAAATTTCAAAAACAAAACTATTAAGTTCAAATTTAAACTATAAAACCTAAAGGGTGTAAATTGAAACTTTTCAAACTTACTAGGTCAAATATTTATCTTATAATAATCCTATATTATCCATATTTAACCAAATCCATCAATTTTGATAAGGATAATCATTCCAAACATAAAAAATCGATTTTAGGCAATAAAAATGAGTTTTGGTAATTATCCACATCAAAATCTGACCAAAAATTCGAAAAACCCGGCAACTGAACAGCCAACTCGTCGAGTCCTCTTTGGATCTCGTCGAGTTCAAGCTACTCGTCGAGTTCTAAGAGCAACTCGGCGAGTTCATCAGGCAGACAGCAAGAAATTTCGATTTTCAGGTCTTTAGCAGTTCAATTATGCATCTATTCAATAGAAAAACGACCTAGGCTCTGATACCACTGATGGGTTTCGAGCAATACATCATTCCTATGGTGTACATGCAAACCCTAATAGCTTTTGGATCTAGTTTGTCTAATGAACATGCAATTGAATATCCAAAGCTATAAACCCTAGATCTATCATATAAGAACTGAAATAAGGGTTTAGTAATTACCTTTGATTGTTAGATAGTGATAACAATCAATTCCTTGCTTTGATTGGCTTCAGAAAGCTTAGTGCCTCAAGTGTTGCACCTCTAATGGAGTCACAAACACCACTAAGCAACTTGGATGAAGAGGGAGGAGAGAGGAGGCACCAAAAACGGCTGGAAACCCTAAAAGAAGACTTAGCCACGTTTTTGGGTCTCAAGGGTTCTTTAAATAGGTAGGCAATTAGGGTTATCTAACAAGGAAACCCTAATTTGACTGCTTAAGCCCTAAGCAGCCCATGGACCCCTTCTGGAACATGCCTTGGACGATTTCTAATGGGCTTCCCCATAAAATTCGTCCAACCTATTATTCCAAGGTGATCCATAGCCCAATTGCAATTTTCCTATAATTACAATTCCAGTCCCCCAAGTTTAATTAATCTCTTCTAGCCACATAATTAATTCTTTATTAATTCTTGACTAATATTAATTAACCAATATGATTTCTCCTTTAATATATTATTCTCATAATATATTAATAAATCATAATTAAACCTTACTCTCCTTAATTCATCCTACATATTGCTATGGTGAAGGCAATCCAAAAGGACCATGCTCATAATCGGGTCAAGTACATACCAAAATAGTTATGGACTTAGACACTAATCCAACAGTTATATACTGGTGGGGCTTGGTAAAAGTAGTTAGGGGCCAGATACAACCAAGAAGATGTCATGAGATGAGTTTACTATAATCTTTATAGATTTGTTTTGTTTTCGAACAGGGTGAAGCAGTTGGAGGAAGGATTCTTGAGGTTATGTAACGCCCGCAATTTCGGGGTAGACTTAATAAATAATTATCATAATTTAAATCCTCGATTAGGATTATCATTAGTTGTGCATGTTGCAGACTGCATATTATAAAGCGATTTTAGTAATTTATCGATAAACGGCGAAAATGAAAATCTCGATAGAAGATTATTTAGGACAAATAATCTTAACGTAAAGTGTAGAAGTTACGATATGAATCCCGTACACAAAGCACAATCAAATCCGACATCGTATGCAGAAGTTATAGACTCCCGTAATTTTATGTTCCGTTAGTGTATCGTAAATAATGAATCAGAGATAGGTTGCTTATTAGCCTAACTAATCTAAAAAAAAGTCGTACTAGACGAGAAAGCGAACTCGTGCATATAAAGAACATCCAAATTTGAATTCATGAGAGGAATTTATGATTTTTCCAAGTTTCAACGCAACGGTGCACGACAGAAAAACTTAAATTTAGGATGGTCGATTGTTAGGATAAACAATCTAAAGGAGATTTGAAGATCTCATCCATACCTATCCGTCGATATAAAGACAGTCGACGATGGATATCGTATGAGGGAGTTATGATTTTTACACAGACTTTAACTGTCTAAGCCTGTAAAAACATAACTTTAAAAATAAAGTCAAAATTAGCCGACAGAGTCTAAACAAAAGTTGTAGATCTCGTTGATAGCTATGCGCAGATATAAACCCGTTGGAAACGAAGCTCAAACGAAGGAATTATGAATTTTTCAAGAAAACAGGAAAATATGCACGCAACCGCACACCCTAACAGAGGGCACGAAGCGCACTGGCATACCACACAGAATGAAACACATGGCACCAGTAATGATTTACATGTCACCTTGACTGACAGCATGCGAGGCGCGGAGGGACAGATGCGCGACGTGCAGTCGGAAATTGGCTATATATAGTTGCGATTTCTTTCATTTTCTTCACACCTCTGCTTCATATTCTCTTCGAATCTCTTTCTAGTTCTTACTCCCTTTTATTCTCGAGTTCCCAACCCCTTCGGCGAAGCCCTGCAATGTCAGATAGTCGGTAAATAGAAGCCCTCGGATCAGAGTTCTTCCAGCATAATTCCCGATTTTCGTTAGATTACTCTATAAGTTAATCTACGCTTATTTTATTTAAGTGTAACTTTTAATTACAGTCATATTCGTTATTATGAACCGATAATTAATATTTATTAGTGATTCCAAGTCATTATACTGATTAATCTACTTACGAGAGTGATGTTTAGGCTGGATTTAGTGAGGTGTTTAAAGTGGGATTTCCAAACAGTATACTCTGTATACCAAACAGACCATACGTCTGATATGATCCAACCTAGTTGTTCCTTACTTGACAGATCTTGATGTTGACATTGGGTTTATTGAGGAATCTGGACTATAATTATTATAGTCGCCAGAATCATGAAACTGGACTAAGGCTTAATGCTTTATACGTCTAAGTCTCTTTGGAAGTGCGAAGGGAAGTGCTGCCGAAATCGTCAGTCCCCCATTTTATCAAGTGAGTGCATAGTCGCTTTCATGAACATAATTTTTATACAAATAATTATGGAAAGTATTAAATATCTGTGAACTATATGCTTGTTTCCTGGAATATGTGGTAGAAATATATACGTTTATATACAATGTGCGAACCAGATATGGTTCTATATGTATTATAGTATATAAATAATATAATCAATGTCATTGTCCAATACTTTGTTTCTCGATTTCTGATTTGTAATGATGTAGAAATTCTAATCAAACACATCAATTTAGTCCTGGTCGGGACCGATGCTATAAGTCAACACCAAATCACTGAGGGCCCAAAGATATCGCTTTTCCCGTTATGGCAAAAGGAACGAATAAACTTTGACTTATATGCTTACACCATTTACTCATCAAATCATGCACAACAATACGTTTTATAACATCAGGTTACTGATTCGTTTTCATATAATCAATTCACAACTGATTCGTAAACCACAACTCATATATCTCTGTTTCAAGATTATAAGACATTATCGTCTCAGAATTACTCGTGATAAATTCCATGAAGTAATTTTTCTGAGCGTGGGTTAATCCAATAATTAAATCTCCATTTCAAAGCACTCATGAACATTGCAGCAAACCCAGTGCTATGTCTAAAACTCTTCAGACAATCTACAATCCAAATCATGACAGTCTTGATTCACTACTTACTTCCAAAAGTACGAACAACTGTGGAGTTTGAATAATTGAATTATTCGGGAAGTAAAACATGCAAAACGAAACACAATAATAAACAATTGAAAAAAGGTACTAAAAAAACTCATAAATAATTCTCCATTATTTAATCACCAAAAGTCAATTACATTTACTTTGTTACAAGTTTCAACTAACTATTTAACTACTAAAACTAATATCATCTTTCAAACCAATGCTCCTAGCATGTTGAAGGTGTTTAGCCCTACTCATACCCTTTGTGAGGGGATCTGCAGGATTCTCTTCTGATGATACCCTCTTTACTATGAGGTGACCTTCTTCTTGTTGGATATAGTGTCTAAGTCCATAACTTTATTTGGTATGTACTTGAGGTCCATTTGGGTTGCATGGCATTGCAATACTTGGATAGACTAAATGAGAGAATAAGGCACTTATGATTATTAATATATTATAAGTTCTAATATATTAATAATAGTATTATTTAATTAGTATTGATCAAGTATTAATCTAGTATTAATCTAGTGATCAAAGTGAGACTAATTAAATATATAGGGTTGATTATGACAATCACCAATTCTTTTATGGTGGATTAATGATCCATGGTTTATGGGTTTGGTTATAACCATATGGAGCTCCATGGATAGTCTATGGGAGTTACAAACCCATGGGTCATGAGAAATCAAGAGTCATGACAATTAAGGGCATTCATGTGTAAACCCTAATTGTGACAACACTATAAAAGGAACCCTATGGCTAGCAAAATTGTGACCTAGTGTTACTAGAGAGGGCATAACCGATTTTGAGACTAAGTGACATTCTCTCAAGTTATTCCAAGTCTTGAGGTGTTGTGTGAAGCATTTGAGGCACAACATTTGGGGTGCTAGGCTCACAAAGTCTTGAAGGAATCCAAGCAACAACAAGCTATGTATTTCTACTAGTTTTATGTTTTATGTAATCCCCATGCCATGCTAGTTAGGAAATAACCTTGAAAAAGAAATTTGCATGTATATAGAGAAAACATAGATTCAAGGTTATTAGGGTTGCATGTACACTTAGGAAGTGTTAGAATGCTTAAAAACCCATCAGTGGTATCAAAGCCTAGGATTGTTTTCTGTATACTTGATGCAAAACTGCTTAAAAATCGAAAATTCTGCACTCTGACGACTGGACTCGCCGAGTCCATGGGGAGGACTCGCCGAGTCCATGAACAAATTCATCCTACTCGACGAGTAGAATAGTGCACTCGGCGAGTAGGAGCGTGCTGGGCAGTTTTTTCGAGTTTTGTTGCTGGAAATGGATTAAGATCATTATCCCAATCTGTTTTGGACTTGTAAAATCTGTTTTTCAAAATGATAATGATTATGTTAACCCATTTTACATGACTTTTATCAATTTTCAAGTATTGTATATGTTTATATGATTTCTTGAAATTGCTTGACATGAATTTGTGTTCTTATGAGTTTTAGAAGATCATAGGAATTATGTGTAACCTCCATGTGTGTTTAATTCATGATCTTAATGGCTATGATGGTGTCCATAACTTGTCCTCAAGTTATGGATAACCAAGAGTCACTTCTTTTAATTATGATTAAAGAACTAAAGAGGTTTCATAAAATGAAGAGTCTTCATTTTTATGAACCATTAAAACTCATAAGTTACAAATTGAAGAGACTTGGAATAGTTTCAAATCTTGCCCTCAAGTTTTGGAATTTGAAAAGTCTTACACTTTAATACTTTAATTCCAAATTAAACCTTAGATTTTTAAAAAGTTTAAAAATCAACACTTATACTATTATTATAATTTTATTATATAGATATGTATAAGAATATGTCATTCTTACCGTTAGTAGGCCTCATTCACGAAGCCGGTCTATAAGGGGGGTATAAGGTTGTTGCCTATAAAATGGTGACTTAATGGGTGTCCACTCTCACCCACCGCTTCCTTGATCGGTGGAGGGTCGTTAGCCGAACGGGTAGGATACGACTTTAAATACTCGTTAAAAGTATAATGAATTATAAAGTAACTATACATTATAAATTCCCAATCTTAGTTACTTTAGGAAAATGTGAAATTGGTGCCAGCCCATAAAATTACACTTTGTACCTTACCAAGTCGTTAGTGGAGCGTGTGTGGTTAACCGACACACTAACATGGACTAGTAAGAGTGGCAAAGGGTAACTTGACCTTATTATAGATCGGTGGAGCGTGTGTGGTTAACCGGCACATCGATTAGGTAATATTGTTGAGGGTACCAAGTCAATTTGTATGGTTATTCACACTTTGTTTGTGATCCTCGGCATCCCAGTCACAAACTTGAGAGGGCACAATCAAGATTCAAACATGCCATTGAAAAGTTCAATGTATCTCAAAAGATCTAGGAGTTTCAAAACCAATAAAACCTAATAATAAAATATTTCGTTCTTATGGTGGAAATTGGTAAATCGTCATTTACCTACCTTCAAATATTTTATAGTATGGATTACGGCATCCCTCTTCCAACTATAAATAGTTTGTTGGATCCTAGCCTTAATATTTCATTTGGGTGAATTATTAAGGATTCCTAATCTAATGAAACTTGTCTTTCTTTCCTTTCAGATGTCTTCCAACAATGTTTCTGGCTCAAACCCAACAGGCTCCTTTTCCCTTATGAACTTGTGTGGTAAGGTCATCTTTGATGGATCCAATTTCAATGAGTGGATCAGAAACATCAGAATGATTACCCGCTATGAGGACAAAGAATATGTCCTCGATAGGGAGCTTAAGGTTGTGAATGAAGCCACTGCTACTCCTGAAGAGTTTGCGGAGTTTGTTGCACATGAAAAGGATGCTACTAAAGTAGCATGCATCATGATGGCCACCATGACTCCTGAACTTCAAAAATCCTATGAAGATTTCTACCCCTATGAGATGCACCTGGATCTGATGGAAAGGTACCATCAGAGCGCGCGTCAGGAGAGGTATGAAATCATCTCCTCCATGATAACCGCAAGGATGAAGGATGGTGAACCCATCACCGGTCACTTGCAGAAGATGCAAAGGTTCGTTGACCGGTTATTGAAGCTAAATGTTGACTTTCCTGAGGAAATGGCGATTGACATCATTCTCCATTCCTTACCTCCAAGTTATGATCAGTTTCGTATGACTTATCATATGAACAAGGAGGAAGTCACACTTAGCAAACTTCAAGGACTCTTAAGGACAGCTGAAAATGGCCTTAAGGGTAAAGCGGTTGCTACTTCTACTCCTTCAACAGCCCATGTTCTGGCTATTGGACAGGGAAAGGGTAAGAAGAGGAAAAGCCCTTCGAAGGGTACCAAGGGTAAGACTCTTGATGGTTCCTCTTCAAGTGGGACAAAGAAAGGTCTCATTACTCCTTCTTCAAACCCAAAGGAAGCACAGTGCTTCTATTGCCAGGATAAGGGACACTTCAAGCGAAGCTGCCCTAAATATCTGCAAGATGTAAAGGATGGGAAGGTTAAACCCACCCATGCAGGTATTTACACAATATTGTCTAATAACTCATCTAATGCTAATTCTTGGGTGCTTGATACAGGTTGTGGTATTCACATTTGTACTGATTTGCAGGCACTAAGAAGAAGTGAGCAAGTGGAGCACGGGAAGATAAACTTAGTCATGGGCAACAGGAAAGCATCACCTGTTACCAAGATAGGAGTTTATTCTTTATTGCTTAATAATGGGTTAATGTTAGATTTGAATAAGTGTTGTTACTCGCCCGAAATGGCGAGAAATATTATTTCTTTTCATGGCTTGTACAAACAAGGTTTTTCATTTTCATTTAAAATTAAAATGGTGCTATTAATGTTTATTACAATGATGTATTTTACTTTAAAGCATTACCTTGTGATGGTGTATATGAAGCTGTGAATGTTGTAGACAATCTAGGAAATAATGTGTTGTATATTGATTCTTCAGATAGCTTGGATAAAGCATCCTTGTGGCATTGTCGTCTTGGACATGTTAACAAGAAGCGCATAGGCCAACTCCAAAAGGCTGGAGTCTTGGAATCATTTGACCTCAAGTCAGATGATAGTTGCGAGTCTTGTTTGCTTGGAAAAATAACAAAGTCACCCTTCACAGGTACTTGTGATAGGGGTGAAGGTTTGTTGGACCTTGTACACACGGATGTGTGTGGGCCCTTCAGAGTTGCTACAAGGGATGCTAATCGCTATTATGTGACTTTTACTGATGATTACAGTAGATATGGATATATTTACTTAATCAAGCATAAGTCAGAAACCTTTGAAAAGTTCAAAGAGTTTAAGCAGGAAGTGGAAAATCAATTGGGCAGGAACATCAAGATGCTCCGATCCGATCGAGGAGGAGAGTATCTTAGCATTGAGTTCCTTGACTATCTTAAGGAATGTGGGATTGTCTCATAATTGACACCTCCCAGAACACCACAGTTGAATGGTGTAGCTGAGAGGCGCAATCGAACCTTGTTGGATATGGTTCGTTCCATGATGAGTCGAGCTTCGTTACCAATCTCTTTCTGGGGGTATGCCTTAGAGACTGCCGCCCATATCCTTAATCTAGTCCCTACTAAAAAGATTGCCAAAACACCTCACGAGATGTGGACTGGGAAAGTTCCCAATTTGGACCACATCAAGATTTGGGGTTGTGAAGCTTTCGTGAGGCGTGAGACTCATGATAAGCTTGAACCTCGAAGTGAGAGGTGTATTTTCATCAGCTACCCATAGAGATCCTTTGGTTACCTCTTCTACAGACCCAGTGATAATATGGTCTTTGTAGCAAGAAGAGGAGTCTTTCGTGAGAGAGAATTCATAAGCCAATGGGACAGTGGGAGGCAAATTGACCTTGAAGAGCTTCAAGAGTCAAGTGGTGAAGGAACCTCAAATACTATCGACCAACCTGAGGAGGAAACTCCTGTTGAGCCGATAGATGAGTCTGTACCTCCAAGACGTTCCACTAGGGTGAGGAACACACCTGATTTTTTATTATGGTTATCACATCACCACTGAAGGTGATACATTTATTAGTGATAGTACACTAATAGATTTGGATGAACCTAATAATTACAGGGAAGCCATGGCAGGCCCTGAGTCTGCTAAATGGAAGGAGGCTATGGACAGCGAGATTCAGTCCATGTATGACAATCAAGTTTGGAACTTGGTTGACAATGTACCAGGTCGTAAGACAGTTGGGTGCAAATGGATCTTCAAGAAGAAGACCGACATGGATGGGAAGGTACATACTTACAAAGCGCGACTGGTTGCGAAGGGCTTTACTCAAACTCCGGGAGTTGAATATGATGAGACCTTCTCACCAGTAGCTAAGATTAAGTCTATTAGAGTATTGTTAGCCATAGCTGCATTTCATGATTATGAAATATGGCAAATGGATGTCAAAACCGCTTTCCTTAATGGAAAGTTGGCTGAGGATGTTTACATGGCTCAACCAGAGGGTTTTGTCGATACAAGATACCCTAATAGAGTGTGTAAGCTTGATAAATCCATTTACGGATTGAAACAAGCATCTCGCAGATGGAATCTTTGCTTTGATGAGAAAGTCAAAGAGTTTGGCTTTTCTAGGAGTGAGGATGAGTCTTGTGTGTATGTCAGGGCTAGTGGGAGCATAGTTAGCTTCTTGGTGTTGTATGTGGATGACATACTTCTCATAGGAAAAGACGTCCCAACCTTGCAGGAGGTTAAGTCCTGGCTTGGGAAGTGTTTCGCTATGAAGGACCTTGGGGAAGCTGCCTATATCCTAGGAATAAGGATAGTGAGAGATAGGAGTAAGAGACTAATTGGACTTAGTCAAAGTACTTACTTGGATAAGGTGCTGAAGAGGTTCAGTATGCAAGATTCCAAGAAAGGAGAATTACCAATCCAGAGTAATGCCAAGCTGAGTAAAACTCAGAGTCCGAGTACAGAGGCTGAGATAGCTGAAATGAGTCATATACCATATGCTTCCGTTGTGGGCTCGATCATGTATGCTATGACTTGTACTCGCCCTGATGTGGCCTTTGCTTTGAGCATGGTCAGTAGATATCAAGGGAACCCTGGCAAAGCACACTGGACAGCGGTAAAGAACATTCTCAAGTATCTGCGGAGGACTAAGGATTGGGTCCTTACCCTCGGAGGCAGTGATGACTTGAGAGTGGAAGGATATAGCGATGATAGCTTCCAGACTGATAGGGATAATTTCTGCTCTCAGTCAGGCTGGGTCTTTATCCTAAATGGAGGGGCAATTACTTGGAAAAGTTCCAAGCAGGAGACAATAGCTGATTCTACTTGTGAATAAGAGTACATAGCAGCAAGTGAAGCAGCTAAGGAGGCGATATGGCTAAAGAACTTCATCGGAGACCTTGGAGTTGTACCAGCTATAAAGGAGCCAATGGAAATTTTTTGTGACAGCGAAAGTGCGGTTGCTTTGGCTAAGGAACCGAGAGATCACGGGAGATCTAGGCATATTGACAGAAAATACCATTTCATCAGACATCGAATAGAAGAAGGACTCCTCGTGGCTAAGAGGGTATCATCAGATGAGAACCCGGCAGATCCCCTCACGAAGGGACTGAGCAGGGTTAAGCATTTACAGCATGCGAGGCGCATTGGGCTGAAGGATGATATTAGTTTCAATAATTAGATTCCTGAAACTTGTAAAATGTAATTGACATTTGATGATAAATAAAAGTTGTTATTTATTTATGAGTAAGGTGTTACTATCTTGTGTTGATTGTTTACTTTGTTTCAATTTTGCATGTTTTTCCTTCCAGAATAATTATGTTATTATTCAAACCATCCACAGTCAGTCAAAGTTTGGAAGTAAGTATTGATTTAAGACTGTCATGAATTTGGCTTGTATGATTTGTCTAAAAGTGCTTTGGACAATGCAATGGTTGCTACAACATTCATGAGTACTCATAAGGGCTGAGTATTGGATCCAACCCACGCTCACTTGCATCACTTCATGGAATTTATCTCGAGTGATCGTGAGACGGTAATATCATATAAATCTTCAAACCTAGAGATATGAGTTGTTGACTATGAGTTGGTTATTCATTGATTGCACGAAAACGCATTGGTAACTCGATGTCATAAAACGTGCCTTTGTGAATAATTCAACAAGTAGTTAGTACAAGCATATCTGTCGAAGTTTATCTGTTCCTTCTAGAAATAGAAGCGATATCTGGGCCCCTCGATGATTTGGTTTTGACCTATATACCGGGCCCGGTCAGAACCTAATTGATGTGTTCAATTTCGTTCTATGTCGAAACAAATCAGAGATCGAGAAACAAATGCTGGACAATAAGTAAGACCATGTTCGATGTGTTTGTCCGGCTGATATCATGAGAGCAGAGGATTATATGATCACTTATCTTAAATGGCGTATCATCATCATCTCAGTTCCGAGAGACTTTGAAAGAGCTATGATTGCTAGTCGGATTTTGAAGTCATATTTGCAAATATAGTTATTAGACTTATCCAAGTGGGAGACTGTTGGATATAGTGTCTAAGTCCATAACTTTATTTGGTATGTACTTGACCCGACCCGGCATGGTCCATTTGGGTTGCATGGCATTGCAATACTTGGATAGACTAAATGAGAGAATAAGGCACTTATGATTATTAATATATTATAAGTTCTAATATATTAATAATAGTATTATTTAATTAGTATTGATCAAGTATTAATCTAGTATTAATCTAGTGATCAAAGTGAGACTAATTAAATATATAGGGTTGATTATGACAATCATCAATTCTTTTATGGTGGATTAATGATCCATGGTTTATGGGTTTGGTTATAACCATATGGAGCTCCATGGATAGTCTATGGGAGTTACAAACCCATGGGTCATGAGAAATCAAGAGTCATGACAATTAAGGGCATTCATGTGTAAACCCTAATTGTGACAACACTATAAAAGGAACCCTATGGCTAGCAAAATTGTGACCTAGTGTTACTAGAGAGGGCATAACCGATTTTGAGGCTAAGTGACATTCTCTCAAGTTATTCCAAGTCTTGTGGTGTTGTGTGAAGCATTTGAGGCACAACATTTGGGGTGCTAGTTAGGAAATAACCTTGAAATAACCTTGAAAAAGAAATTTGCATGTATATAGAGAAAACATAGATTCAAGGTTATTAGGGTTGCATGTACACTTAGGAAGTGTTAGAATGCTTAAAAACCCATCACTTCTACCCTATGTCTGATGAAATGGTATTTTCTGTCGATATGTCTTGATCTGTCATGATCTCTTGGTTCCTTTGTCAAGGCAACCACTCCTTCATTATCACAGAAAATTTCCATTGGCTCCTTGATGGCTGGAACAACTCCAAGGTCTCCGATGAAGTTCTTCAACCAAATTGCCTTCTTTGATGCTTCGTTCACTGCTATATACTCTGATTCGTAGGTAAAATCAGCCACTGTCTCTTGTTTGGAACTTTTCCAGGTTACCGCTCCTCCACTATGGACAAGGTGGTCTATCATGTGTGTTGTTGATGCTCATGGGTTGTATGACATGGAAGAATGTTCTAGAAGATGTTGCATGGCAGGATATGATTGGTTGTCACCATTCATGGGCCAATGGGTTTGGCCCATTAGGGTTTTAGGTATGATCCCTCAAGTATAAATAAACTCATATCTCCATCATTATGTATGTGCAGAAATTTCAAGAGAGTAATCACTGTGAGGTTGAGAGCACTCCTTTGGAGCAGTTAGTAAGAAAGAGAGATTCTTTTGTTTTGAGAGATCAAGTGAGGTGTAACCTTTATGTGTGATTGTAATATGTGACATCCCCAATTTCACGGCCAGAAAAGACTGATTTGTTTATGCTTTGTTTTTAAAATCAGAGTAATCTTTTACAGAAAACAGTTGCGGAATTTGTTCCCAAACCAAAATATGATAAGAATTTATCAAAGAATTTCTTTAAAGAAATGTATTTTCATTATATAACAAAATCTCGGGATGTCATGTTCTATACAGACCAAAAGCATAAACAGAACAAAATAGACCTTACACAGTTAATTATAACTACGGGCCTATAATCCATATCTCTCGTTACGTCAACCAACTTATGCTCTTGTGCCACAACCTGTAATACAAAGAAAACTGAGTGGGTCAGGCTTGGGAGCCTGGTGAGCATATGGGGTTTTCATCCCACAATATTATATCTTATATATATATATATATATATATATATATATATATATATATATATATATATATATATATATATATATATATATATATATATATATATATATATATATATATTCAATCATCAAACGATCATTCCAATTACCCATCCCCATTATCTTTCTTACTCTTAAGGGTCTACCCTAAGAGTCACCTATTCGTTCACTCCGTATTAGACACTAAGACAATAGCTGCCAGGATTCTTTATTAGGCACTAAGACAATAGCTGCCAGGATTCTTTATTTGGCACTAAGACAATAGCTGCCAAGGTTCTTTCGTAAAGCACTAATTCCATAGCTGCTATGGTTCATTCATCGGATACTAAATCCATAGCTACCAGTGTTTAGTGTAGGTACTAAGTCCATAACTACCAACGTTTATCTAACAGTACTAAATCTATAGCTACCAGTGTAGGTACTAAGTCCATAGCTACCAACGTTTATCTATACGGTACTAAATCCATAGCTACCAGGGTTCATCTATACAGTACTAAATCCATAGCTACCAAGGTTCGTCTTTCGTCTCATCCTCAAACTCATCTGTCATCACATACCAACTAATTCGTCTACCCATGTTCTACCCAACATTTTTGTAGATACAAATACTTACACAGTTTAAATCATTTAACACCTGTATAAAACATCAATTCTATGCCCATCTCAAATAGACAAACAATATATAAACACATAGCACGTATTTCATCGCAAATACTTCGTATTTATGTGTTAGAAGAAAGTAACTACACACTCACACATATAAACAATAATATACTTAATACATTCAAACAATACTTGTATTATTATCGTGTTTATGAAAGGGACTATACACTCACTTGATCAGAAGATGATCGGACAACACTACGGCTTGTAAAAGTAGTATTCTTCGGTAGATCTGGAAGATCTTCACAAAAACCGGGCTTCTCGCGGGCAGAGCTTCGGCTCGGAAACTCTTTTCTTCTCGGGATCTTCGGGCTTCGGGACTTGCTTCGGGTCTCGGGATGAAACCGGGGCTTCGGGGGGTTAAAATAGGGCTTAGAGAGAGTATCGGGAGTGGGAGAGTAAGAGATGAGCAACCAAACTCGGCTGACCCTCGATTTCTATTTATAGGGTGAATTTTCTGAGTTCACCTCGTGAGTTTTTAATATTCACCTCGTGAACTGACTCACCTCGTGAGTTTCTAATTTTCACCTCGTGAGCTCGATACGTCATTGCGTTCGTCATGGCCACTTGCCCTGGAAGACGTCCATCATCTGTTCACCTCGTGAGTTTCTAATACTCACCTCGTGAACTGTGACACCCTTGGGGTTCACGCCCCGAACTTCAGAAATTCATAACTTTCGCATACGAGCTCCGTTTTTGACGTTCTTTATATCCACGCGAAGGTGAGATTATGCTCTACAACTCTCGTTTAGACTCCATTGGATATTTTTGAATTTATTTTTATTATATTTTTATTATATTATTTTTAGTAGGCCGGGACACGAAAACTCCGTTATAAATTCATAACTTCTTCATCCGACGTCCGTTTTCGTCTGTCTTTTTACCGTTGCACTACCAATGACGAGATCTTCGATTCTCGTTTAGATTGTTTCGGCTAAAAACCGCTCGATCTCAAATCGAGTATTCGGGCTGCACATTGCTAAGTCGAAACTTCGGAAAATCATAACTTCCTCATACGAAGTCAGATTTGGGCATTCTTTTTATGCACGCTCTCGGTTTAACGAACTCTACGACTTTTGTTTAGATTACTAGGGCTAAATACCGCTCTATCTTAATTTCGTATTTTACGTCATTCAGCGTCGCGCCGGTTCTGTCACGAAACTTCGACAGGTCATAACTTCTTCGTTATAACTCGGATTTCGGCGTTCTTTATATTTTCGGAAACCTTGAGACATATACTACAACTTGGTTAAGATTAATCCTTCTAAATAATCTTCCATCAAAAAGTCATTTTTGATGCTTATCGTCTCTAAATTGACTAGCCCGGATCTACGGGCGTTACAATTATCTCCCCCTTAGGATGATTACGTCCCAGAATAATCAACGAAAATAGGACTTGTATAATGATTCCATACGCTATCTCTTCATCCTAGGTAATAACCGTAACTTCTACGTTTCCTCGAAAGAGTATTTAACTCTATGGCTTTCTTGACCGCAGACGATGCCCAATCTTGCATCTGCTTATTGTACTATGTTGTACTTTCAATCGTAACCTTCGAGTTACCAAATAAGTCCTTATTGTGGACTCCTTCTTCTTATTAGGATAAATACTTTCCTTTATCTATTGTAACAGACTGATGGGTCGTGCTCTATTGACCTCTCATCGCACGATGCGACGCTTAGACTCGGTCTTTTTAAAGTTAAATTCCGGAATGGAATATACCTTCCTTCATATTCTAATGTGATATAATCATATTTCAGCGTGTAGCATTTCTATCTGCAAACTTCTTTTAACAACGAGCGCGATGCTATCGACCGCATTGATTTCAATCTTCTGACTTGAGTCAGATGCTACCTCGAACTTGGTTCTCTAAACCATGTAACAAACTCATCGTAGTCGGACTCAATTTGATATGACCGCTAGGGTCAGAATATCATTCATCTTCTTAGTCACTACCGAAACAATGGTAACGACATACTTGAATAAAACGAGATCAATCACTAGCTTCTTGGTAACCTTGTGACTTTCCTTGATCCAAGTGTGAGTCATGTGCTTCCGGTAGTATATGCATCTACTACCTTTCACACCTACTCATACTCGTCCCAAGTATTGTCCCGCAGTCGACCAAGTCACCATACAAGAAAATCACACAATCATACAACACATCAGATAGCAAAACTAGGGTTTATATTATTTCTGGAAACGATTACACAAAGGTTCAAGTTCACCCTATACTACGCCTCTACTAGGCTACACTTCCTGATACAGACTTTATATATAAATATATATATATATATATATATATATATATATATATATATATATATATATATATATATATATATGAAGTCTTCATCCTTGAATCCTCGCGTTGTTTTCTGCTTCATCAAGGATCATGTGGAATGCCCTTGGCTTTGGCGGTGCTTCTAGCCTTGCCGCTTCATTTTTCTTTGGGCCGTCTCTAGACATATGCCCCTTGCCTCCGCATCCGTAGCACACCTTATCATTGTGTGTACAGTTCTTGGAATAGTGGCCGATCCTTCCACATTTGTAACAGGTTACTTCTTCGTTGCATATTCCAAAGTGCTTCTTCTTGCACTTTTCACACCACTTGGGTCCATACCTTTGGTCATCTAGGTTAGACTTTGCGAACTTTCCCTTATTATCAGGTCTTGAGGATCCTTCAAACTTCCTCTTTTCTCCAACTTCAACCTTATCTAGACCCTTCTCTTTTATCTGAGTCTCGACATTCTTAGCAGCTCTAACGGCTGCCTTCAACGTACTTGCCATTTTGACCGTTGGGCCAAAGTCTGATGGCAATCCGTTAGCAAATTTTTCGATCTTGGCGAGCTCAGTCGGCACCAAGTATGGAAACAATTTCATCTTTTCGATAAACGCGGTAGCATAATCATCAATGCTCATTTTCCCCTTTTTCAAGTTCTGGAACTCATTGTTCAGATCAATCAGATCTATCTCTAAGCAGTACTGCATCTTTAACTGCTCCAGGAATGATTCCCAAGACATCCTCAGGGCTTCCCCTCGAGGCATCATATCTGCCAGTAACTTCCACCAGCTCAAGACTCCGGTATTCAGTTGTCTAACTGCAAAGACAGTCTTCTGTTTGTTGCTACAGTCGCAACTCTCAAACACCATCTCCATTTCGGAGATCCAGTCCATAATCTCAACAGGCTTTGGGCTTCCAGAGTACATGCGCCCATCCTTGTTGTTTCCCCTTTCCGGGTCATTCCTTCGTTCTTCTTGAGTCCCAACTTGACTCACAATGCGACTATTGTTCCCTTCCTCTGATCGCTCGGGAATCAGTTCGGGTTCCTCAATGGGTATGCTAGGTTCGTCCCTATTTCCATGCAACATCTGTCGCATTTCTTCCCTTTGTTCGGCTAACATAGCCCGAATCATGGCTTGCACTCCAGCCATGGTGATCTGTTCTGGTGCAGCAGCTTCAACAGCTACTTGTTCAATCACAGGCGGTCGATTCTTGTTCTCGTTTGCATTTCCAACTCCGCTTATTGTTCTTGCCATTCTTGATCTATACACCGAATAAGGTGAAATTTAGATCTTCGTTCGCGATAGATATTACGATCTTCCATATTACTCTGAAACGTTTACATGCTAGTTCTAATGTCGTAACCATACGGTTAGAATCCTACACACATAAGGTTTCCAGATCCGGTCGGCAACAGACCATAGATCCGAACAAATAATATCATATATGGCAACATATAACATTTAGCACGTAAAAGCATTTTAGGCAACTTTCCTAAAATAAACTAGTGCTCGTGTCTATAATATAACAGACACACATCTCACAATCTCCACTTAGCATTCTAAGTTTAAGTCTAGAAATCCCACAAATTCCTAGTTCGCTTAAACTAATGCTCTGATACCAACTGTGACATCCCCAATTTCACGGCCAGAAAAGACCGATTTGTTTATGCTTTGTTTTTAAAATCAGAGTAATCTTTTACAGAAAACAATTGTGGAATTTGTTCCCAAAACAAAATATGATAAGAATTTATCAAAGCATTTCTTTAAAGAAATGTATTTTCCTTATATAACAAAATCTCAGGATGTCATGTTCTATACAGACCGAAAGCATAAACAGAACAACATAGACCTTACACAGTTAATTATAACTACGGGCCTATAATCCATATCTCTCGTTACATCAACCAACTTATGCTCTTGTGCCACAACCTGTAATACAAAGAAAACTGAGTGGGTCAGGCTTGGGAGCCTGGTGAGCATATAGGGTTTTCATCCCACAATATTATATCTTATATATATATATATATATATATATATATATATATATATATATATATATATATATATATATATATATATATATATTCAATCATCAAACGATCATTCCAATTACCCATCCCCATTATCTTTCTTACTCTTAAGGGTCTACCCTAAGAGTCACCTATTCGTTCACTCCGTATTAGACACTAAGACAATAGCTGCCAGGATTCTTTATTAGGCACTAAGACAATAGCTGCCAGGATTCTTTATTAGGCAGTAAGACAATAGCTGCCAGGATTCTTTATTTGGCACTAAGACAATAGCTGCCAAGGTTCTTTTGTAAAGCACTAATTCCATAGCTGCTATGGTTCATTCATCGGATACTAAATCCATAGCTACCAGTGTTTAGTGTAGGTACTAAGTCCATAGCTACCAACGTTTATCTAACAGTACTAAATCCATAGCTACCAGTGTAGGTACTAAGTCCATAGCTACCAACGCTTATCTATACGGTACTAAATCCATAGCTACCAGGATTCATCTATACAGTACTAAATCCATAGCTACCAAGGTTCGTCTTTCGTCTCATCCTCAAACTCATCCGTCATCACATACCAACTAATTCGTCTACCCATGTTCTACCCAACATTTTTGTAGATACAAATACTTACACAGTTTAAATCATTTAACACCTGTATAAAACATCATTTCTATGCCCATCTCAAATAGACAAACAATATATAAACACATAGCACGTATTTCATCGCAAATACTTCGTATTTATGTGTTAGAAGAAAGTAACTACACACTCACACATATAAACAATAATATACTTAATACATTCAAACAATACTTGTATTATTATCGTGTTTATGAAAGGGACTATACACTCACTTGATCAGAAGATGATCGGACAACACTACGGCTTGTAAAAGTAGTATTCTTCGGTAGATCTGGAAGATCTTCACAAAAACCGGGCTTCTCGCGGGCAGAGCTTCGGCTCGGAAACTCTTTTCTTCTCGGGATCTTCGGGCTTCGGGACTTGCTTCGGGTCTCGGGATGAAACCGGGGCTTCGGGGGGTTAAAATAGGGCTTAGAGAGAGTATCGGGAGTGGGAGAGTAAGAGATGAGCAACCAAACTCGGCTGACCCTCGATTTCTATTTATAGGGTGAATTTTCTGAGTTCACCTCGTGAGTTTTTAATATTCACCTCGTGAACTGACTCACCTCGTGAGTTTCTAATTTTCACCTCGTGAGCTCGATACGTCATTGCGTTCGTCATGGCCACTTGCCCTGGAAGACGTCCATCATCTGTTCACCTCGTGAGTTTCTAATACTCACCTCGTGAACTGTGACACCCTTGGGGTTCACGCCCCGAACTTCAGAAATTCATAACTTTCGCATACGAGCTCCGTTTTTGACGTTCTTTATATCCACGCGAAGGTGAGATTATGATCTACAACTCTCGTTTAGACTCCATTGGCTAATTTTGACTTTATTTTTATTATATTTTTATTATATTATTTTTAGTAGGCCAGGACAGGAAAACTCCGTTATAAATTCATAACTTCTTCATCCGACGTCCGTTTTCGTCTGTCTTTTTACCGTTGCACTACCAATGACGAGATCTTCGATTCTCGTTTAGATTGTTTCGGCGAAAAACCGCTCGATCTCAAATCGAGTATTCGGGCTGCACACTGCTAAGTCGAAACTTCGGAAAATCATAACTTCCTCATACGAAGTCAGATTTGGGCATTCTTTTTATGCACGCTCTCGGTTTAATGAACTCTACAACTTTTTTTTAGATTACTAGGGCTAAATACCGCTCTATCTTAATTTCGTATTTTACGTCATTCAGCGTCGCGCCGGTTCTGTCGCGAAACTTCGACAGGTCATAACTTCTTCGTTATAACTCGGATTTCGGCGTTCTTTATATTTTCGGAAACCTTGAGACATATACTACAACTTGGTTAAGATTAATCCTTTTAAATAATCGTCCCTCAAAAAGTCATTTTTGATGCTTATCGTCTCTAAATTGACTAGCCCGGATCTACGGACATTACATAATAGTTCTTGGAAGTTAATAAAATCTTCTTTCTCTCGTTTTCCCGTGGATGTAGGTCACCTTGAACGAACCATGTTAAATATTGTGTTCACTTGATTTACATTTTCATATGAGGAAGTCTAAGTTAGGAATCTCGGCAGCTTGTGGTGTGAGAACTTACATATGAGGAATTCTAAGTTAGGAATCTCGACAGCTTGTGGTGCTTTTCGAAGAATATGGGTGTGCTGATACCCATGGAAATGGTGGAGTTCCTAGAAGAGCATTCTAGTGCGAGCTTGTACATGAGAAGAATCCTATAGGGAGAGAGTCTAGGGTGGGTGGTAGTGTTTATGTGGTGGCACATGTATCCGAGACTGATAGTGGTCTGGTATAGTGACTTAGAGACTTTGAGGCAATCCCGGGACACGTACAGATATGAGTGGAAGGTAGTAGGGGCCCATACTACTGAAAACACATGAGTTGTACAGGGATTGGGAAGGGTCAAAAAGGTTTCTAAGGAGCTACGGAATGGTGGATAATGTGGTAGAGCACTAGCGTAATTGCAGTTGTTCCCGTCGCTATCAGCTTGTCGGCAATGATTGTTCGAAATGAGATCAGTAACCGTTTGGGACTTAGTGTTTGTTTCCGCTTGGGCCTAGTTGATGCAGACCTGTGTGAGTTAGCTAATTCAAATGCCTTGTTGGCCTTACGTGAAGTAGTGTCAGACTAAGTAGCGAGATTCACGAAGGAAGCCGCTGAGATGATCGACTCGAAGATTGCAGCCTGAGGTTGAGTGGTCAACTTATGGAAATGGATGTTACTTTCTGTATTGGGGTTGTGTTTTCCTGCCTCCTAGGCTCAAGGGAGGAGTGATCGGATGTGGGTCAGTACATGGTTAAGATAGGATGTGGTAATCTCCTCATTAGTTATATTGTAAGAAGGTGAAGTGGGTTCGCAGTAAATCATCCATGTGTCGCAATGAAGAGATGTTTGAGACTCGATGATTCTTGTGGTTCAATGGCCAAGGTAAAGGCCATGACACATTTCGAATGAGTATCGTAGATCCTATGGGGGGTCAGATGTATCAGAAGCGGTGCATTAAGTGGTTTCTATTTCAGGACTCGAGAGAGTTCTGTAATTATGTTGGGTTGTCGGAGCTTTGTTTTAAGAATCTACGGGGGTTCTTGAAGTTTCGAGAGGAGGATGAGGTTGTGGTTCAACTCCCAAAGTGTACGATTTTCTATGTGAAGGTTCAGTTTGGAAGGTACATAGTCTATCAAATGGATTTTGATCGATTTCGCTAAGTTAGTTGGCGATGTCGGGTGAAAGGCCTCCGAATTCTCCATCTGAGATTCGGAGTTGTCTTATCCGAAGGATCATCTTGTGTTGTTCATGCATTCTGAGAGTCAAGTCGGAGATGTTGATGGTTAAGCCGGTCTGAGGTTTTAGTGTTGCACACATCAATCAATGATGGTTCGAGCCCTAAGCGGGGGAGAAAAGGGTAATTTGTAGTTCAGGGATGTGGGAGTTTAGTTCAGGGTTATGGCTACATGGAGGAAAGAAGTGGGCTATCATTGAAGTGTTCATAATTTGGAATTTTCTTGTTCCGTTCCTCAGGGATCCGCTAGAGTCCTCCTTTGGAGCAGAGAATTCAAGGTTTTGTCAGATCGTGAGTGCAGAGCAAGTCGTTGTTAGTTGTGTGTGTTATCCTCGTAGTAAAAGTCGATGGGTAAGGAACTTGTTGTGGCCAGTAGTTCCTTTTGGGGAATTCACTAAGTTTGTGGTTACAGTTGTGAATTAAATATTTTTTAGGTACTTGTCGGATTGCGAACGTGTGACTGTACACACACATCAGCAGCTTTATGATTCGAGATTCCGCACTGTCTTCATTAAAACTCTGATTTCCTAATAATGGTTTATGAACAATTGGTTTATTCTGAATGTAACCTTATTGAAAATGGATGTTATATTTTATATTAAAAATGAAAATTTTAGCTTGGATTTTTGGGACATTACATGTAAAGAGCGTGTTGTCTTGTTGATACAAATTATATATGTCCATAGGTTTTGAAAGTTGATCATCTGTCGTTATTTGTATAATATTATGTTGTTTTAATTTAAAAAAAAATATAAATGTACCCCTTTTCTAAAATTGAGATGTTACACGTGACTTTGTCTTTCCAAGTTGTATCTAATACAAAATAAAGCGTATCGTTAGTGTGGTATGCAATTGTTACTTTGATAATGGTTGCTCAAACTTTTACAAATTGGCATATTGATTCTTTTAAAAGCGTATCATACATACTTATAAAGCTAGCATTTTTTCTTGAATCTCATGCATTTGAAACCCCCTTTTTTAACTTCCTCAAACCACATTCATTTGAAACCCCATTTTTTAACTAATGTAACTCAAAAGTTTTTTTAATTATGATTTAACACTCAAAAGTTTTATAACTTATATTATGTTTAATTAGCATTTAGTGAAAAGTTTACTATAAAAAGGCCAATCTTTTGTGTCTTTTGTGTTATATAATATCTTACATGTAAGAAGGATTTGAAGATATTGTGATTCAAAAGTTTTCATATTGTTGAAGCATTCACGATCCAAATATGATGATTTGAAGAAATGGGTTATGTCGCATCGATGGTAACTGTAATATGATTTTTTTTCTTTCAACCAAAACAAATGAAACTTTTCTATTCTTTCTTTATATTGAGTTTCTCATTTAATCTTTATATGTGATTTGTGTGTATTACTCAATCTTGAATGTAACTCTCCAAACATCAATGTTTTACTTGGAATATCTTTTTGATTCTTCTTTTTCAAAAAAAATATTTTGATTGCAGGTTAGTGAAGAATTGTCATCAAGTTTCTATGGTTGAATGGTGTTAAATGAAGAAAGAAGATTCATAAAATGGATATAAGTTTTTTTGCTTGAGCAAAGTTGACGAATGTTAGTTTTTTCTTTTGATTTAAATGTATGTTTATGTAACATCTTTATTTATATATTCAACCACCAAATGCTCTTATTTATTTGATTGTAGTTTTTCTATTTTGATTATGTTTATTTTCTATTATTTTTTTGTTGGGTTATCCTACACAACATATTTAAAAGACTATTTAAAAGATAACATAATTTTGAACAATTGATATGTAATTATGATAGACTTATCATGATATGTTCTTCATATGAAAGTAATTTATCCATATTACTACGACAAGAATTACATATGACATTTACGAAAATATATATATTATATGTGATTTTTTTTAACATGTATATGCACCTATGTATGTTATAAATTTATAATTAAATATATTTATGTTTAATAATTGAAGGAATTAAAATGATGCATCAAAACCAATTATTTAGACGAATATAATAATAATAATAATAATAATAATAATAATAATAAATATAAATATACATTTCCAAGTACCGCATTCATTTGAAACTCACACTACAACTCAAAAGTTTTCTAATTTATATATATTTATTAGTTACAACTCAAGAGTTTTTAACTTATGATTATTAATTAGTAATCACTAATAATTTTTTATTTTCCTTTCTTTTATAAGGTTGTAAAGTTTTGCTCATTAAAAACATTAATGTATTTGAAGAGATTTGTGATTTAAATATGAAGAGTTAATATAAATGTTATAATAGATGTTTTAGTGTTTTTATGTTATTAAAAGTTATACTGTTTATTTTTCATATTTTTTATTATTCATTGTATATATATCTTTTTTAATACAAATGTTATAATAGATGTTTTTCTATTTTTATGTTACTAAAAGTTGCAGTTCATATTTTTGTTCACACGTTTTGTTACCTATTATATTATCATTCATTTGATATATAATTTACATAATTTTAAACGGTTTATATAATTATCAATTAATTGTATATATCACAATGACTTAAAAATTAAACTATAATGTTTAATAAAACTAATATGTTAACTATATGTTTGCTTTACTACTAACATTTTGTTTCAAAGCAGAAGTATTAAATAACAATTTGGTAAAAGTTATTATTTTAACTATATAATTCTATTGTCGCGCAACGCGCGGGGATTCGCCTAGTACGAAATATAATAAAGAGTTGTTCGTATTCAATCAAAGCTTGAATACACTCTTTTTTTTTCTCAACCGCATATTGTGCTTACATTTATACAAACTAATAGAACATTTCGAATATGTCCATATGATGGTTTACTATCAAGCCTTGACCTCATCTTATTAATGGTTCCTTTTATCTTCCTTAAACAAAATTTGTTCATATAAAAATAGAAATCTTGGTCATACGACATGCAATTACGTTACGTGTAAACAAGAGTTCTTTGTATAGGACAAGCTTTGAAAAATCTTCTTGTTCTTGACGTAAATAACTTATTTTGCAATTTATTGCTAGCTAATAGAATATCAATATTCTAACTACAACCTAAACCTACCATGATATCTGACAACAACCCATGTTGGTGTTCGATTCTTCCTTTTATTAGTAAAACTCTTATTTGTTAGATTCGTTAACCTATCAATAATAAATACCCTGACACACATAAGAGGATACACATAACACAAAATATGTGTTATTGCAATGGCCAAAATTGTATGGACGTTCAGCAAAAGTAAGAAATGTCTCTTTATATTTAATATAAATTAAGTCATGTCATGGGTTAACACGTTTGAGACTAATAAGACTAAATTTACAAAAAGAAATTGTATAATGGAACGAAACATAACTTTGATGCGCAGAGTAACTCCTTTATAATTCATATATAGAATTTGTTTTACAAATGTCAACAGTTCACATATAGCACGGCGATGAGTAGACCATATCAAGTGGACCATAAAATTATCAAAATAAAATTTCAATCCAAACAATTATGTGTAGCCCACATTTATTCTCGTGTTCTTAGACTATTTTTTTCTCAGTTGAACATCTGTGTGTGTATGTGTGTGTGTATTATGTGTATTACTGATAGATTTTCAACCCTTGGAAAGCACTATCGCCTCTCTTAATCGACATGGTCCATCTGAATGATCCTCTTCTAGGCGTCTCTCTACGCATATTAGATGATGGTGTGAAACATTTGTACTACGGAAACGCTTTCTCCTTGACATTGATCCTATGGTTTCCGTCTTTTGGCATGGGGTAGCTAAGTCGTTGCTAAGAGCTTAACTAAGCCTTGAGTACCCGACGCTCTCTATGGAAAACTACACCACCTATTGAATTCCTAATCCTCTGCTGTGAGGATATATCCCTCATCCGTGAATCTACGAACCTATATGGTTCTCTTTGTCTATCTGAGCCATACCTGGGAATTTGGACAATTCCTAAATCCTGTTAGTCACTTGGGAGGAAAGACCAACCTTTCCTTAATAAGCAAGAAACTCCTAGCCTATGAGTAATCTAACATAAGACATTTTTCTTCTATTTCTTGCATAATGAAATCGAAACTAACGACCACTGCCTACTCGGGATGCAACTCTCATGGATCATGACGTTGAAATCGAAAGTTGAACTACTTTTTTGCACTTTCTCCTTAAGGGTTGGTTCTCCCCCACTTGGGTTCAACCTATCATATGCTACTACTCGTAACTAGCAGAAGTCTAACCTGGCCTTGCCTACGTGATTCATGGCTCCTTTTGATTTTGAAGAAACTCATGGTTATCATATCCAATGACATTCGACAATCTCATCTTGGTACTATTGATTGTGCCTAAGTGGTCTTCTCATATATCATAATCAAAACAGGAAAAGGTCGTGATAAGCAGAAAGTCGTCTAAAAACATACTAACGCACATGTACAACTAACATTATGAGGGGGTTTTAGTAACATAGTCGAACTACTACAAACAACGACGATTTCTGAATTTATTCCATCCTTCTTGTTCTTTGGACGATCACATTATCTCGTTCTAGTTGTCCTTCTTCATTCTTACAACTAAAGTCGGTACTTCATCGGACAGGGTTCTCAGAACCTAGCTTACTCACGCAAATCTACTTTATTTTGACTCAATCCTATATGGCCACTTAGACCCGAACTTAGAGCTACTCTCCTAGACATCACCATACTACATGTAATGATGGAAACAATGCAAGGCGACTTATAGTGTTAGCCATACTATCTACTAAACTACCAATGCATTAGGAAATTTTGCGACTCTTCATGACCTAAGTATGAACCCTGTGCTTCCAGTAGTATGGGCCCTTATACTACTTTCCACACCTTCTCATACTTGTTCCAAGAATTGTCCCGCAATATCCAAGTCACTACACAACATTACACATGACGACCACTAAAGATATATGTATGTGTCCCAACAAGCACATATGATAGATCTTCCTAGATTCTTTTAGGATTTTTCCTCTTTACCGACTACCTACCGCATGATTAAACGCCCTATCCAACATATATTAAAATTCCTAAACACTTTTTCTAGGATTAGTTCCACTTTATCCTACTATTATTTGAGGAAGAACTTCTACCAATACTAACTAATTATCTGATGAATATGATTGCATGCCTCTAAAATTGAACAGTCTATCGACTGAAAGAGCTGACACTACAACGGTTAGACTTATATGAGAGCAGCGACATAGCACCAAATCAAGCAATCTAAAACTATTTAATTATGGGAGCATGCAACCTAATGTATTTGTCAAATAACTAACTAATATCAATATAGGTTCTAAGCAGCAATTAACAAGCAAATCCCAAGGCTATAAGGCATTTTATTTATCAGGCAATTTTAACATGCAATTCCTAAAAGACTTCTTCTAGGATTCCTTCCACTTCACCCTACTATTTTCAGAGGAAAAAATTCTACCAATATTAACTATTTAACGGACGAATATGATTGCATGCCTCTAAAAACCAAATAGTCTGTTGATTGAAAGATCCAAAACTACAACAGTTAGACTCATACGAGAGCTACGAAATAACGTCAAATCAGGCAATCTAAAACTATTTAATTCTGGGAGCATGTAACCTAACTTATTTGTCAAATAAATAACTAATATCAATACAGGTTCTAAGCACCAAATAACAAGCAATTCGTTAGCTTACATACTAGCATGTATTTATAATATTTCACTTATCGACAGACATACCAATATGGACATTTGGGGAATCACTTTCCTTTCTGAGCTCCAGATGAATGTACGCATCACATTCTTGTTTAAATATTTTTATAAAAAGATCTTGTTAGTTTACTCAGGTCCTTAGTTTGAGTCTGAAATCACACAAGTGCTCATCCAGTTCGCTCAAACTAGGGCTCTGATACCAATTTGTAACGTCCTCATTTTCAAAGGCAAATTTTCATTTTTATTTATTCAATATATCCAATTGCATCAAAGTATAATTACATTATGAGGACACATGATTGCCAATGCGCGTATGTACAATCGAACCTTGACCTTCTCACGAACCACTGTAGTGGCTGAAAAACAATTGTAACAATTGGGTAAATGCTAGGCTTAATGAGTACCCCAAGATACCATATACCACAATTCATATACATGCATACAAATAGCCCCCACCCAAATTAGATAATGGACCCCGCCCACCTACCTAATGGACCCCGCCTAACTACCTAATGGGCCCCTCCCAACATACATAACGGGCCCACCCCAAACAACATGGTGGGCCCCGCCCGACATACATAACCATACATAGAGACTACACATTAAGTTCTACTAATACAGGCATATAGAAGTTATACTATTAACTCTATTTTACTAACTCTTATGTCCTCACATACATGGATATATATTGTAACACATGAATAGTGAGATAAATCCCGTGGACAATTACTCCGACAATTGACAGATATCCCTTCGGCATAACGGGTAAAGCGTCTAAATTTTTTTTAACCTCGAATACTATAGCATATCAGTTCCTATGACAATCTGATAATGAAAGCTAGATTCATCACTAATCCCAATGAATACCAAGAGTTCTATCAAATAAGGATCAGCCAAGCAGGACCTTGACGAGGTAGGATCATTTCGTAATATAGTTTATCTAAAATCCAACAACCAAGCCAACGTGACCATTCTAGACACCTCTCATGTAAGTAGATCAATCAGCATTATAAATGGAATTACTGATAAATCATATTTATACATTCATAACAACGACTATGAATATAAATATAAGATACACTTAAAGCATAGTAAGTATAGCCTAACCTACAGAGAGTTTCTAGTGAAACCGGAAGATTGCACCGACAAAACTCTGACCCGAGAGCTTCTATTTCTCCAGCCCTCTGAGGTTGTAGGGCCTCACAAAAGTAGTCGGAAACTAAGGAGTAAAGGGACTAACAGTACGAGATATTTTCAGAGGAATTGGATGGAAATTGTGTGAGGAAAGAATGAGAATCGGCTTCTATATATAGTTGGGAAAAGAGGCGCATGTTGCACGCTTAGTCGATGCGCGCCGCGCACTTGGTCTAGATTGGTGATGTGGCTCCAACAGTTGTGTGACACATGGCAGCTTCTGGGTGGCGTGTCAGTGCGTGTCGCGTGCCTGGACATGCGGATTTTCATATTCGTCAAAAATCATATCTTCTCCATACGAGCTCTATTTTCGAAGTTCTTTATATCCATACATAGCTACGACAAGATATACGACTTTTATTTAGACATCATTGGCTAATTCTCACTTTATTTTTAAAGCTATATTTTAAACAGACTTAGACTATTAAAGCCTGTATAAAAATCATAACTCTCTTATATAAATTCCGTTCCCGACTGTTTTTATATCGACGTAATCATATGGATGAGATCTTCAACTCTCGTTTAGATTGTTTTTCCTAACAATCAGTCGATTTATATTTCAATTTTTGTGTTGTACATTGATGCACTGAAACTTCTAAAATTCATATGTTCCTCATACGAAGTCAGATTTAGGCGTTTTTTAATGTGTACTCTCTAGCTTTTACGACTACTATGACTTTTTTCAGGATTATTTATCCTAAATAGTCCTCTATCAAAAAGTCTATTTTACGTAACTGGTCGTTTATACTGCTAAGTGAAAACGGGGTGTTACATGGCTCCTATGGTTTTTGGTATGTGTTAAGTGGGATGTTGACTGGGTTATTGCAGGTCGGTAGGATGATGGTCATGTGCCTATAGGTCCACCCGGTGTTGGTCGGGAGTCTTCATGTATGTGGTTGGGTGATGGCAGGAACGGTGAGAAACCGTAAGCTTCTCATTCCGATGGTTGGATGGTTTCATGATGTGTTAAGAACCATCATGGATTTCACTTATGTGTGGTGGGTTGATAGTTGTGTTGTGGAGACCTGTGTGTTTGGTTCGTTTTCTTTTGAGATAGTTGGGTATTTGAGAAGTGTGGAGATACTGTTGATGGATTAGTAGCAGCAAAGTTTTGATCGGGCTTTTGTAGAATGTTGACTTGTTGGAAAATTCATCATTGTATATTAGTAGTTCACTATTCGGTTTCTTCTTATTGGATCGTTGTTCGTTTTATGAGAAGTTTACGTGTAAGCTAAGTTACATGTGATGCAGCTCATTAAAATCTTTTGGATGAATCGTCAGAGGATTGTACACCTCATCTGTTAGGGGATTGTGGATGTCATGTGAGATTGCGGATTGACCATTGTTGTGCTCTTAGGGGTAGTGGATAAGTGAGGACTTGTCAAAAGTCAAGTGTGCATTTGAGGTCTTTTAGGCGTAATTTTCGGATTTGGTATTGGTTGGTATTCACAATCGGATTGGCGTGAGTGCTCGTTATGCATGGTATAAAGGTGTTCCAGGTCGAGGACTTGCGGTAAGTAGGACGAGTGGATGATCGACGACCATTATGTATGTCCCTAGAGTTTTAGGTTGATGGATTCTCGGTTGAGTCAAATGACATTGTTGTACCCCTTCACAGATCCAGTAGAGTTAGTGCACCTTCTAAGTTTTATGAATTTCATCTAACTATGGAAGGAGATACATGTTTGTTAGTGATAAAACACTAGTCAATTTGGATAAGCTAATAACTACTAGGAGACAATGGTGGGCCCTGAGGATGCCAATAAGAAGGGTCTAAGGATAAAAAATTCAGTCCATGTGTAACATCCCAAGTTTGTCATTTGTAGTCCCTGGGGATGGCAGGGTAAAGCCATGAAGATCCTAAGGGCTAAATTGTAATTTTGGGGTCAGGAGGAGTACGTTGCGCGTACATAAGGGTACGCTGAGCGTAGTAGGGCGCGCCCTAGTACACTGGGCGTACACTTGTGTACGCTGGGCGTACTCATAACAGAAGGAAACCCTAATATCTTGGGTTGGGGGCTATATAAACATCCTTATGGCTCATTTTCTCTCCTCCTTATCAGCCTCCATCTTCTAGAAATGCACCCAAACCCTAGATCTTGTGTGTGAGAGTGAGTTGGTGGTATTTTGAGCTCTTGAAGGTGAAGCCATTGCAACAAATAGTTGAAGAAGGAGATTGGCTTGTAGATCTGACGTTGTGTTGTGCCATAGAAGCTCCAGAAGGTAAAAAGCTTCAAACTTTATACTTGTAGGTCATAGATCTAGCCTTTCTAGCATTATGGAACCATTTCTTGTCCCAAAAGTCCCAAAATGGTGCATGTGATGATTTGGACGAGATAAGCTGTCCTTTCAGACTCTTGAAGGGGTTTTGAGTGTTAAAAATGAGGTCCCAATGACTTAAGATGTCCCATGCATGTAGTAGGAAGGTCTTAATGAATTAAGACCTTAGATTAAGAGCTTTCTGGACGTCCAAAGTGTTAAAGTTCGAGACTTTATGAGTCCTAAGCACATTTGGTCACTGGATCTGAGGTTTGGGCTTAAGTGCTTAAGCCATTAAGCACTTATTAGAGTTTTGGCAAAACTCACGTACGTCCCGCGTAAGGTTCTGTACGCCCAGCGTACTGGGTCAATGACCCCGTTTCCAGTCAACGCGAGACTCATGTACGCCCTGCGTAGCCTTGGGATACGCCCAACGTACGCCTTCTGTGGGCTTTTTGTAATTTGGGATTTGGGTGTTGGGCTGTTTATGGACTAGTTGGGCTTGCGCCTTTGCTGAACTTTATGGATATGGTGTTTTGGGCCATGTCTTGATAGTGGATCTTGGAGTTGGGCCCATTTAGGAAGTTGGGCCCAATTTGGTAAATTGGGCCAATATTAGGCCTTACACATATGGACTTGTAGATCATGGATTAGTATTGGGACTTGGCCCAAATGAGAGGAAAGGCAAATTGGACTAATATTATTTGTGGGATTCTTGGTCAAGATTAATATTCCTATTTTTGACTTATTACTCGCTATTTTTGATAGCTCGGGATTTTTGGCGAGTCGGTGATTCGGGGGTTTGATTCTTCATTTCATATCGGCTTTGCAAGGTGAGTTATCCTCACTATATCAACAGGGTCTAAGGCACCAAGGCCGACCCTTTATCGAATTTGTATCCGGGTATTTGCTTGATGTGTTTTTTTTGATCTGTTAGATCTGCATCCTTGTAGTTAGGATGGTATTATGCTAGTGACCTGGTTTAGGTCGGTATCCTGGTATATAGGATGATGTTATGTTAGTGACCGGTTAGGTCGGTATCCTGGTTATAGGATGGTTGCTGTGTTAATGATCTGTTAGATCAGTGTGATTATCTGTTATATACATGCTAGCGTATGATATTTATGTGCACATGATTGTTTGATTGGTATGGGGGTTGGGTTGAGGCCTCAGAATGTTTGGTTTAGCTTTATTTCCTGTTCCTTGTATGGTTGTGGTCTTAGAGTAGGACCGAGTATTCGAATGTCTATAGGGTCCAGTGTTATTTATGGCTAGCATACGCTAGTGCTGCAGGGTTGGTGGAAGTTTCATGGACGGGTGGGTAGTGAGAGGCCGGGAGGCCAGTTATGAGATAGTTAGCATTCCTCTAGGAGTGAGGGTTGAGCACTCGTGTTGTATATGTATATTATCAGGGCGTTGTGGTGATACTTGAGACAAATATGGGTAGGTGTGGAAGGTAGTATGGGCCCATACTACTGAAAGCACAGGACCCATACGCGTAGCAAGGAAGTCACAACCCTTAGGGTTTTTTATTGGGAGTTGGTTCCCGGATTGTTATGAGGAGTATCTGATATCTTTTCGGCATGTTTTCGGCATGTTTTCAGAATGGTGGTTACGAGATGCTGAAGGCCCAGAGAGGCGGTCCAGACATGCTAAAGGTTCGAAGAACGGTGCAGACAGGCTGAAGGCCCAGAGAGGCGGTCCAGATATGCTGAAGGTTCCGAGAGTGGTCCAGGTAGACTGAAGGCCCGGTGAAGCGGTCCAGTCATGCTAAAGACTCTGTATGTGTTTGAACATCTATGTGCGAGTATTGAGCATGCTGCTATGATATAACAATCAGTAGGTCTGTCCCCAAGTATTGAACATGCTGATGGAGTATGCTAAAGAATTTACATGGGTCTTGTTAGCTACATGATCAGGTTCTGAGTATATATGTGTTATGGGGTAGCAACTTGTTCTGCAAGTGGATAGTATAGGAGGAGGTTTCAGCACTGTGACACTTGTTGGAGTTGTAAAGGACATTGATTAGGTTTTCTAAGGTAATGGAGGAGGTGAGTACCTCCAGGACGGAGTGTTGGACATCTGAAGTGCCGACGACAATGTCGATAGGTTATCCAGAGCATTCCAGTCATGAGCTGAGGGCCGGAGAGGGCATACCAGACTCATGATGCGGGCTCATAGGCAATCCAGACCTATGGTGAGGACCATGTAAGGGTATTCCGGTCATAGGTTGTGGGCATAGAGATTGTGTTGATTATGTATTTTGTAGGAGCACGTTCTGGTTAGATCTTTCTCCGGATCGTCTATGGACACATTGTATGTGGGTAGGGTTGATGCGGTCCTGCACTATGCAGTAGGCTAAGATACCCGGTGCGGACCGACGGTGAGTCATAGCCACATAGGTTCCAGGGAGAGCGGTAGGATTGAGGCAGTAGGCTAAGATACCCGGTGCGGACCGACGGTGAGTCGTAGGCACATAGGTTCCAAGGAGAGCGGTAGGATTGAGGTAGTAGTCCAAGATACCCGGTGCGGGCTGCGTTAAGTCGTAGGCATAAGGGTTCAGTAGAAAAGCGGGATTCGGGGCACGAGGTTAGCGGACCAGGACGGTCCGGATAGACTGAAGGCCTGGTAAGGCGGCCAAGTCAGAACAAATGCCCGATGAGCGGACAGGGGAGACTGTAGGCCCTGAAGGGCGGTCCAGTCATGCCGAAGGCTCGGTGTACGTTAGTTGGTAATCTATGGAGGCATTAAATTGCCGCAGCAGCAGGTAATCAGCGGTTCTGTTTTGGTGGGAACCTCGAAATACCAGGATTTGGTGTAAGCGGTATGGAAGTGACAACCGTTCAGTAGGTGAGGTCTGTCAGGAAGTCAGACCGATTTTGGGATTCCAGATTTCAGGATTCCGGTAATGTGGCTTGGATTATTACATGGAATTAGGAATTGAGTGTATTCAAGGTAGAGATTTATACTGGGTTGCTCGTCTTGGGAAGTCGTTATGAGTTCGAGTAGTGGAGGTGCCCCTCAGGATGTCGGGTTGCCGGGGATGGTAAGCAATGATTTCGAGGATGAAATCGAATTTAAGTGGGGGAGATTTGTAACATCCCAAGTTTGTCATTTGTAGTCCCTGGGGATGGCAGGGTAAATCCATGAAGAGCCTAAGGGCTAAATTATAATTTTGGGGTCAGGAGGAGTACGCTGCGCGTACATAAGGGTACGCTGAGCGTAGTATGGCCCACCCTAGTACGTTGGGCGTACACTTGTGTACGCTGGGTGTACTCATAACAGAAGGAAACCCTAATATCTCGGGTTGGGGGCTATATAAACATCCTTATGGCTCATTTTATCTCCTCTTTATCAGCCTCCATCTTCCAGAAACGCCCCCAAACCCTAGATCTTGTGTGTGAGAGTGAGCTTGGTGTATTTTGAGCTCTTGAAGGTGAAACCATTACAACAAATAGTTGAAGAAGGAGATTGGCTTGTAGATCTGAAGTTGTGTTGTGCCATAGAAGCTCCAGAAGGTAAAAAGCTTCAAACATTATACTTGTAGGTCATAGATCTAGCCTTTCTAGCATTATGGAACCATTTCTTGTCCCAAAAGTCCCAAAATGGTGCATGTGATGATTTGGACGAGATGAGCTGTTCTTTCAGACTCTTGAAGGGGTTTTGAGTGTTAAAAATGAAGTCCCAATGGCTTAAGATGTCCCATGCATGTAGTAGGAAGGTCTTAATGGATTAAGACCTTAGATTAAGAGCTTTCTGGACGTCCAAAGTGTTAAAGTTCGAGACTTTATGAGTCCTAAGCACATTTGGTCACTGGATCTGAGGTTTGGGCTTAAGTACTTAAGCCATTAAGCACTTATTAGAGTTTTGGCAAAACTCACGTACGCCCCGCGTAAGGTTCTGTACGCCCAGCGTACTGGGTCAATGACCCCGTTTCCAGTCAACGCGAGACTCATGTACGCCCCGCGTAGCCTTGGGGTACTCCCAACGTACGCCTTCTGTGGGCTTTTTGTGATTTGGGCTTTGGGTGTTGGGCTGTTTATAGACTAGTTGGGCTTGGGCCTTTGCTGAACTTTATGGATATGGTGTTTTGGGCTATTTCTTGTTAGTGGATCTTGGAGTTGGGCCCATTTAGGAAGTTGGGCCTAATTTGGTAAACTGGGCCAATATTAGGCCTTACACATATGGACTTGTAGATCATGGATTAGTATTGGTACTTGGCCCAAATGAGAGGAAAGGCAAATTGGACTAATATTATTTGTGGGATTCTTGGTCAAGATTAATATTCCTATTTTGACTTATTGCTCGCTATTTTGGATAGCTCGGGATTTTTGGCGAGTCGGTGATTCGGGGGTTTGATTCTTCATTTCAGATCGGCTTTGCAATGTGAGTTATCCTCACTATATCAACAGGGTCTAAGGCACCAAGGCCGACCCTTTATCGAATTTGTATCCGGGTATTTGCTTGATGTGTTTTTTTTGATCTGTTAGATCTGCATCCATGTAGTTAGGATGGTATTATGCTAGTGACCTGGTTTAGGTCGGTATCCTGGTATATAGGATGATGTTATGTTAGTGACCAGTTAGGCCGGTATCCTGGTTATAGGATGGTTGTTGTGTTAGTGATCTGTTAGATCAGTGTGATTATATGTTATATACATGCTAGCGTATGATATTTATGTGCACATGATTGTTTGATTGGTATGGGGGTTGGGTTAAGGCGGGTCGTGCTTTGTGTTGTAGGCCAACATTCCCAGGGCGGACCGGATAGACTGCAGGCCCAGGAGGGCACATAGTCAGGCCGAAGGCCCGACGAGCGGTCCGGATAGGCTGAAGGCCCCGAGAGGGCGGTCTAAACGTGTCGAGGCTCAGAGAGTGGACCAGATAGACTGAAGGCGCGGCGTGGGTGGTCCATTCAGACTCTAGACTCAGAGTGTGGACCAGGTGGACTGAAGGTCCGGTGCGGGCGGACCAGTCACACTGTAGACTCGAGATGCATGGTTGTTCTGTGTTTGTTATATGATATGTTATGGTTGTATGAGGTTGGTATTTTGGGGGTAACTCACTAAGCTTTCGGGCTTACAGTTTCAGTTTATTGTTTCAGGTTCAGAAGATGACCGTGGAAAGGCGAAGGTGTGACCGTACACTTCCTCGATTTATGTTTATGATTTCTGGGAACTCTGATGTTTAAACTATTTTGAAAACAAACTGTAATAACTGAATGGTTTTATATGATTTAAAAAGTTTTTAAATTGGCTTAAATTTTATGGATGTTACAAGTTGGTATCAGAGCCTTGGTTTGAGTGAATTGGAGGAACACTCGTGTGAATCCAGTCTCAAATCAAGGAAAGATTTTCAAAATGATTTTAAATGGTTTTCAAAATAAGTAAAAGAGGATGCGAAGTGTACGATCAGCCGGAGCCAGTAAGTAGACCCCAAAATACCATACAGTTATCTGATTATGTGATATGATAGAACAGCATGCTAGTACTAGGCTAAGGATCTTCCGGAGTTGCATGATAGAATTTCCTAATTACATGATGCCTGCTAGCCTGGGGTTTCCTTTTATGAGATTGACATCATTACTGTAGTTACTTGTGTATGCATCCAGGCTGTACATAATTAAGATCCTATAGCCTGAGAATGTTTGGTTTAGCTTTATTTCCTGTTCCTCGTATGGTTGTGGGCATAGAGTAGGACCGAGTATTCGAATGTCTATAGGGTCCAGCGTTATGTATGGCTAGCATACGCTAGTGCTGCAGGGTTGGTGGAAGTTTCATGGACGGGTGGGTAGTGAGAGGCCGGGAGGCCAGTTATGAGATAGTTAGCATTCCTCTAGGAGTGAGGGTTGAGCACTCGTGTTGTATATGTATATTATCAGGGCGTTGTGGTGATACTTGAGACAAATATGGGTAGGTGTGGAAGGTAGTATGGGCCCATACTACTGAAAGCACATGACCCATACGCGTAGCAAGGAAGTCACAACCCCTAGGGTTTTTGATTGGGAGTTGGTTCCCAGATTGTTATGAGGAGTATCTGATATCTTTTCGGCATGTTTTCAGAATGGTGGTTACGAGACGCTTGGTGACTGGATCCGGGTCAGGATCAGGATCAGGAGATGGAGGCCAGGAGGGGCCATCAGCACCCGAGACTGTGGTACAGTTAGGGACAGAGGAGCTAGATGCCAGGATTCGAGAGATCCTGCATGATGAGGTTGCTGCTATGTTTCGGGCACAGTTACCAGACATGTTTGGGTCTATCAAGACCGCCATGGTCGAGTACTTTAACGAGCGCTATGCAGCCCTTGCAGAGGCAGCTACCGCGGCAGCTACTGCAGCTGTAACAGCGGTAGGGGTAGGGGTCAGTCGGCCTTTTCAGTATCGGGACTTCGATAACACGAAGCCCCCGACTTTCGATGGGATTCAGGACCCTATCATAGCCATGAGGTGGCTATCGGACATCGAGGGATGCTTTTTCACATGTTCCTGCCCGACTGACCAGAAGGTCAGGTGTGCCCTGAACATGTTGAGGTCCGGGGCGAAGGACTGGTGGAGGTTGATGACAGGGTCTTATTCAGATGAGCAGAGAGCTACAGTTTCTTGGGATCGGTTTAGGGAGATGTTCTGCTCCCATTACATTCCGCGAGTCGAGCGTGAGCGGCTAGCTCAGGAGTTCTTGGAGTTGAGACAGGGTACAGAGTCGGTGACTGAGATCACTCGTATGTTCACTGAGAGGGCGATGTTTTTCCTGGAGTTTGCTTCCAAGCAGGCTCAGATGACACGATATCTGAGCATGCTCAAGACTGACATTCGACATTTCGTTGCTACCCAGCGATGTGATACGTTGCTGGATTTACAGGAGGCCGCTAGGCGGCGTGAGCTGGAGATTGACTTACAGTTGCGAGAGCAGAGGCAGGCCCCGGTGCAGTCACATCCGGCGCCAAAGCGGTCCAAGACCGCTGATTCTAGGGTCGAAGGTCAGGGCGGCCGCACTTGTGTGAGGTGCGGGAAGGGTCATACCGGAGTTTGTAAGTCTGGTGGTGTGTGCCGCAAGTGCGGGAGGGAGGGGCACTATGCGAGGGATTGTCGTCATTTGGCCCCGGTTCAGTACTTGAGGATTTGTTATCACTGCCATCAGGTTGGTCACGTAAAGGCCAACTGTACACAGCTTGTTACATTGAGGACTACTGTCGCGGGTCAGAGTAGAGCAGAGCCTCCGAGGACTCAGGGACGTGCCCTCCAACTTACGACAGGGGAGGTTAGGACAGCGCCAGATGCGGCAGCGGATATGTTTCCATCTCTAATCTTGCTGTTTATGATTATATTGTGAATTTTTCCACATATTCCTGCTTGAGTCACTAGAATATAGTAGGGCCAGGGGAGTTTAGTATCAACTAGTCGTAGATGGTTAGTATTCAGGGGTGTTGGAGAATGAGAGCTAGGGTATAGAATCACCATTCCAGGACTAGTAGCTGTGAATCGCAGGTGCATAAGTGTTCAGCTGGGGTTCGGTTTCTTTGGAAGTTCGGTTGATCCATGTCGGGAGGATTGTTCTACGTTGGTTTTTCACTCCAGGGTTAATCGTTCCATAGTTAAGGGTGATAATGCCTAGTAGGGACGGTTGAGTTGTGTTTTGATATCACCGTCAGTACATAGTAGTTAGTGTCCCAAGTGGGGGAGAATTGGGAATTCTCAGATGGAGCATCAGCCATTGAGAGTTCTGTTAGTTTCCAGGGTTCGATAGTGCATTCAGCACGGGTGCGCGGGCTATTTAGCGCCTGTGGCGGATACGCGGGCCGCATGAGAGAGATCACCAGGAGTTCGGAACCCCAAGTGGGTGAGAACAGTCCGCATGAGAGAGATCACCAGGATGGGTGGTTCAGGGAGATGCTCAACAAATTAGAGCGGTCCGGATAGACTGGAGGCCGGTGGGGCGTACCAGTCAGGCCGAAGGCTCGGAGAACTCTCTAGACAGGCTGAAGGCCCAGAGAGGCGGTCCAGACATGCTAAAGGTTCGAAGAATGGTCCAGACAGGCTGAAGGCCCAGAGAGGCGGTCCAGATATGCTGAAGGTTCCGAGAGTGGTCCAGGTAGACTGAAGGCCCGGTGAAGCGGTCCAGTCATGCTGAAGACTCTGTATGTGTTTGAACATCTATGTGCGAGTATTGAGCATGCTGCTATGATATAACAATGAGTAGGTCTGTCCCCAAGTATTGAACATGCTGATGGAGTATGCTAAAGAATTTACATGGGTCTTGTTAGCTACATGATCAGGTTTTTAGTATGTATGTGTTATGGGGTAGCAACTTGTTCTGCAAGTGGATAGTATAGGAGGAGGTTTCAGCACTGTGACACTTGTTGGAGTTGTAAAGGACATTGATTAGGTTTTCTAAGGTAATGGAGGAGGTGAGTACCTCCAGGACAGAGTGTTGGACATCTGAAGTGTCGATGACAATGTCGATAGGTTATCGGGAGCATTCCAGTCATGAGCTGAGGGCTGGAGAGGGCATACCAGACTCATGCTGCGGGCTCATAGGCAATCCAGACCTATGGTGAGGACCATGTAAGGGTATTCCGGTCATAGGCTGTGGGCATAGAGATTGTGTTGATTATGTATTTTGTAGGAGCACGTTCTGGTTAGATCTTTCTCCGGATCGTCTATGGACACATTGTATGTGGGTAGGGTTGATGCGGTCCTACACTATGCAGTAGGCTAAGATACCCGGTGCGGACCAACGGTGAGTCATAGCCACATAGGTTCCAGGGAGAGCGGTAGGATTGAGGCAGTAGGCTAAGATACCCGGTGCGGACCGACGGTGAGTCGTAAGCACATAGGTTCCAGGGAAAGCGGTACGATTGAGGCAGTAGTCCAAGATACCCGGTGCGGGCTGCGTTAAGTCGTAGGCATAGGGGTTCAGTAGAAAAGGGGGATTCGGGGCACGAGGTTAGCGGACCAGGACGGTCCGGATAGACTGAAGGCCTGGTAAGGCGGCCAAGTCAGAACAAACGCCCGATGAGCGGACCGGGGAGACTGTAGACCCTGAAGGGCAGTCCAGTCATGGCGAAGGCTCGGTGTACGTTAGTTGGTAATCTATGGAGGCATTAAATTGCCGCAGCAGCAGGTAATCAGCGGTTCTGTTTTGGTTGGAACCTCGAAATACCAGGATTTGGTGTAAGCGGTATGGAAGTGACAACCATTCAGTAGGTAAGGTCTGTCAGGAAGTCAGACCGATTTTGGGATTCCAGATTTCAGGATTCCGATAATGTGGCTTGGATTATTACATGGAATTAAGAATTGAGTGTATTCAAGGTAGAGATTTATACTGGGTTGCTCGTCTTGGGAAGTCGTTATGAGTTCGAGTAGTGGAGGTGCCCCTCAGGATGTCGGGTTGCCGGGGATGGTAAGGAATGATTTCGAGGACGAAATCGAATTTAAGTGGGGGAGAGTTGTAACATCCCAAGTTTGTCATTTGTAGTCCCTGGGGATGGCAGGGTAAATCCATGAAGAGCCTAAGGGCTAAATTATAATTTTGGGGTCAGGAGGAGTACGCTGCGCGTACATAAGGGTACGCTGAGCGTAGTAGGGCCCACCCTAGTATGTTGGGCGTAAACTTGTGTACGTTGGGCGTACACTTGTGTACGCTGGGCGTACTCATAACAGAAGGAAACCCTAATATCTCGGGTTGGGGGCTATATAAACATCCTTATGGCTCATTTTCTATCCTCCTTATCAGCCTCCATCTTCCAGAAACTACCCCAAACCCTAGATCTTGTGTGTGAGAGTGAGCTTGGTGTATTTTGAGCTCTTGAAGGTGATGCTATTGCAACAAATAGTTGAAGAAGGAGATTGGCTTGTAGATCTGAAGTTGTGTTGTGCCATAGAAGCTCCAGAAGGTAAAAAGCTTCAAACATTATACTTGTAGGTCATAGATCTAGTCTTTTTAGCATTATGGAACCATTTCTTGTCCCAAAAGTCCCAAAATGGTGCATGTGATGATTTGGACGAGATGAGCTGTCCTTTCAGACTCTTGAAGAGGTTTTGAGTGTTAAAAATGAAGTCCCAATGGCTTAAGATGTCCCATGCATGTAGTAGGAAGGTCTTAATGGATTAAGACCTTAGATTAAGAGCTTTCTGGACGTCCAAAGTGTTAAAGTTCGAGACTTTATGAGTCCTAAGCACATTTGGTCACTGGATCTGAGGTTTGGGCTTAAGTGCTTAAGCCATTAAGCACTTACTAGAGTTTTGGCAAAACTCACGTACGCCCCGCGTAAGGTTCTGTACGCCCAGCGTACTGGGTCAATGACCCCGTTTCCAGTCAACGCGAGACTCATGTACGCCCCGTGTAGCCTTGGGATACGCCCAACGTACGCCTTCTGTGGGCTTTTTGTAATTTGGGATTTGGGTGTTGGGCTGTTTATGGACTAGTTGGGCTTGCGCCTTTGCTGAACTTTATGGATATGGTGTTTTGGGCCATGTCTTGATAGTGGATCTTCGAGTTGGGCCCATTTAGGAAGTTGGGCCCAATTTGGTAAATTGGGCCAATATTAGGCCTTACACATATGGACTTGTAGATCATGGATTAGTATTGGGACTTGGCCCAAATGAGTGGAAAGGAAAATTGGACTAATAATATTTGTGGGATTCTTGGTCAAGATTAATATTCCTACTTTTGACTTATTGCTCGCTATTTTGGATAGCTCGGGATTTTTGGCGAGTCGGTGATTCGGGGGTTTGATTCTTCATTTCAGATCGGCTTTGCAAGGTGAGTTATCCTTACTATATCAATAGGGTCTAAGGCACCAATGCCGACCCTTTATCGAATTTGTATCTGGGTATTTGCTTGATGTGTTTTTTTTATCTGTTAGATCTGCATCCTTGTAGTTAGGATGGTATTATGCTAGTGATCTGGTTTAGGTCGGTATCCTGGTATATAGGATGATGTTATGTTAGTGACCGGTTAGGTCGGTATCCTGGTTATAGGATGGTTGTTGTGTTAGTGATCTGTTAGATCAGTGTGATTATCTGTTATATACATGCTAGCGTATGATATTTATGTGCACATGATTGTTTGATTGGTATGGGGGTTGGGTTGAGGCGGGTCCTGCTTCGTGCTGTAGGCCAACATTCCCAGGGCGGACCGGATAGACTGCAGGCCCAGGAGGGCACATAGTCAGGCCGAAGGCCCGACGAGCGGTCCGGATAGGCTGAAGGCCCCGAGAGGGCGGTCCAGACGTGCCGAGGCTCAGAGAGTGGACCAGATAGACTGAAGGCCCGTCACCAGCGGTCCAGTCAGACTGTAGACTCAGTGTGTGGACCAGGTGGACTGAAGGTCCGGTGCGGGCGGACCAGTCACACTGTAGACTCGAGATGCATGGTTGTTCTGTGTTTGTTATATGATATGTTATGGTTGTATGAGGTTGGTATTTTGGGGGTAACTCACTAAGCTTTCGGGCTTACAGTTTCAGTTTATTGTTTCAGGTTCAGCAGATGACCGCGGAAAGGCAAAGGTGTGACCGTACACTTCCTCGATTTATGTTTATGATTTCTGGGAACTCTGATGTTTAAACTATTTTGAAAACAAACTGTAATAACTGAATGGTTTTATATGATTTAAAAAGTTTTTAAATTGGCTCAAATTTTATGGATGTTACACCATGAAGGATAACCAAGTTTGAAATTGGTTGATCTGAAGCCTAATCTTATGACAGTAGGTTGCAATTAGATCTTCAATATGAAGACTAACATGGATAGGAATGTACACACTTCCATGGCTAGTATGGTGGAAAAGGGTTTCGCTCATACTCAAGAAATTGATTATGAGGAAACATTCTCACCAGTAGCTGAGAAAATGACTATTTGGGTATTTGTTTTTATTGTTTCCTCCTTTGATAATAAGATAGAATAAATTGGATGTATGACACGTCTTAAAAGGATTTATACATATAAGGTATCCAAACAAGGTGTGTAAGCTTGAGAAACCTATCTATAGATTTGGACAAGCATCGTGTGGCAAGGAATATGTGCTTTCGTGAATAAAGTCAAAGAGTATTGTCTTTCTAGAAGTCCATATAAGTCTTGAGCATATGTCAAAGCTAATGGAAGTGGCATTGTCTTCGTGGTATTACATATTGATGACAATACTGCTCATACAAAACAATGTCCCTAAGTTGCAAAGTGTAAAAGTTCGGGAATTATTTCGTTGTGATGGATATGGGGAAGCAACATTGATACTTGGACTTCGGATCTAAACGTATAGATCAAAATGTTTAATAGGATTCAATTAAAGCACATACATGAATAATGTGTTGAAAACTTTCAACATGGAAAATTCCAAGAATGAGATTATTTATATGCATCATAGCACGGACTTCAGTGAATCTTAAAGTTTTTGGATCTAGTCATGAAAATGATAGGATGTGTCAAGTCCCATATGCTTCGAATATAGGATCGATGATGTATGTTATGACTCGTGGTTGTTCTGATGTATCGGATTCTTTGAGCATCGTCGGATTGTATCATAATTTTGATCAAATAAATCGCTAGACAACTGTCAAAAACATTTTGAGATATTTGAGAGATACCAAGGATTAGTTGCTTGTAAACAATAGAGAACATGATTGAGAAGAGCTATAGTGACACGAATTATTAGGGATGACTCTGAGTCATAGTCTACACGGACATTCATTTAGAACAATAGTGCGGTAACATGAACGGTTTCATGTGGGAGATGGTGGTAGACTAAACAAAGTGAGTAAGACTACATTAGTGCAAGTGAACTATCCAAGGAGCATACCTGGACTAGAAAAACATTATATTTGACCTTGGAGTTGTTTTGAGTAACCAATTGCCATTAGAAATATTCTGTAAAGGTGCAGTCGCGTTGAATAATGATCCTTGAGATCACAGATGGTCAATCCATAGTAGGAAGAAATTGCACTGCATCCAATTCACGCCCCCCCCCCCCCCCCCCCCGACCGGCAGCGGAAACGCCAGGTTGTGCGACGTCAACATGGATCACAGTCATTTTCATTTATCGAAAAATACAACAACATAGAATAATGTATAAACTTTTATTATTGAAAAAAGGAAATTACAACATCCCTAATCTATGTGGACATGATAGTTTGAAAATACTAAGCGTGCCTTAACAGTTAGGCAACGATAAATTACAACGAGAAGATAGGTAAACTGTAATCCTGTGATTTGTTTTCTTGTATAAGACATTCATCTTCTTAATTTCCTGAGAATACATGCATTTTGAGAATACGTCAACATAATGTTGGTGAGTTCATAGGTTTGACTCAAAGTACTTTTACACAAAAGTATGTTTTTATTCTATATAACTGCCTTTCCAGCTTATATAAAATTTATACTTTTTAAACCAAACGTATGTTTACTGAATATTCACTTTTATACCAAAAGTATATTTACCGAACATGTACTTTTAAACAAAAAGTATGTTTACTGAATATGTACTTTTATACCAAAAGTATGTCTGAATATGTACTTTTATACCAAAAGTATGTTTACTGAATATATACTTTTGTACCAAAAGTATGTTTACTGAATGTGTACTTTTATATCAAAAGTATGTTTACTGAATGCGTACTTTTATACCAAAAGTATGTTTACTGATTATGTACCTTTATACTAAAAGTATGTTTACGGAACGTGTATTTTATACCAAAAGTATGTTTACTGAATATGTACTTTTATACCAAACATATGTATATCGTCTATAAGTGCTTACCTAACTTATATAAAAATGTACTTTTTATAACCAAAAAGTATGTGTATATTGTATATAAGTGCTTACTTGACTATATAAAAATATACTTTTTACAACCAAAAAGTATGTGTATATAATATATAAGTGCTTACCTTACTTATATAAAATTATGTACTTGTAACCCATACAAGTGTGTTTTTATGCTCCATATAAGTACTATTTCAACTTATATGAGTGCTTTTAGAGTTACTCGACACTGTAATGAGTCCCCATAACTGAGCTATATGACGCGTTCTGCCCTTGAACGATGTCGTTGTTGTATGCCGTAAAAAGTTATCTCGACGCTTATCGATGTCTTAACTATGTGAAAACTTATCACTCGATATGACTCTTCCGTCAAGGTTGTAGCTAGAAACCACATGTGAGGGTGTCAACCCGCATAGATATATACATAATGTTACTCTCTCACTTAGGATTAATGATTATAGGTTAGGGGTCTTTCTAAACAGTACACTTAGGTGTGTGTGCCTTAACTTTAAGTGTCAAAGTTATCAGGAAAAAAGTTCGACAAAGTTTAATTATTGTGTATGGTTTCTAACCAAATTTTGACAGCATAACTGCTATAAAACGAGTAAAACTAGGTTTTAACCAATGTAAAACCAACATACCAGTTATGTATACAAAGTTTCAATACATGTGCATATCAGTTTATGTAAACACTTGTTTATGAAACTGATAAATATAGATTTATAATTATATAAACAATAAATAATCATTTTATGCTTATATAAATGATAAATAACAAATATAATGCACGTATTCTCCCCGAAAAAATTAAAAAGATTGAAAATAAAGGTCGTGAAACTCACCCTCGGAGCGTGCTTTTAAAACGTTCCGGTTTTCGTTGGATTCGTCGGATCTGGTCGAGGATTAAACCGGATAGCGTTTCGTTTACGAGATGTCAAAAAGTAGCTTGAGAGGAGGTCTAGTCATATTTGATTTTTCTTGAAAATATTGTCGGAAAAAGTTTCCGGAAAACAACTTCATTCGTCGGAAAACTCGCCGGAAATATTGTCATCGGTGGCGACGTCGAACAAAAAGATGGTTGTCGGAGTTGTTGTGGTGGTCGTCAGAGCAAGAGAGTGGCAGTCGATGGTCAAGTGGGTCGAGGGGAGTCGACTGGTGGTTGGAGGTGGTAGCCAACGGCGGCAGCCGATGGCGGTGGGGCAGTTTGCGGTGGTTTGTTGTGTCGGTCTTTTATCTGAACGATCTTCTAAGTGGTCTCGTGGATGATTTTGGGACCAGTGAGCAAGGTATCACTAGCAAGTTCCCATGCCAGTTGAGTTTCTCTGACTTCTGGGCATCATATCGAGATTGACATTTGTGTCCGTATATGGCCTCAAAAGGCGCGACTTTAATATTGGTGTGATAACTGTTATCTTAGGAAAACTCAATCAACGATAGATGAGTATTCCATGTGCTTCCAAATTCTATCACGCAAGCACGAAGCATGACTAATATCTTTTGGATGGTCCTTTCACTTTGACCATCTGTTTGTGGGTAATATGATGTGTTCATATCCAGTCGTGTTCCCAAGGACTTCTGTAATGATTACCAAAATCGTGAGGTAAATCTACTATCTCTATCTGAGATGATAGACATTGGTACCCCTAACAATTTGACTATTTCTCTAAGATAAGTTCTGGTTAGTTTCTCCATTTTTTCAGTCTCTTTAATTGGCAGTAAGTGGACGGACTTAGTTCCACTCATCATTATAAATTACTTCTACATCTTCAATAATAGCAATCTCATCTATTTTATTACTATCTTGTACATTCTTTCCTTTCTCAACATACTTAGCATCTACATCTACACTTATATAAATGTCAGTCATGTCCACCTCAACATCGCTAACATAACTCTTTTCATCTTCCAAATAGTCACTATCATGTTCACTACCACATTCACTGCGTTCAACCTAACCTTCGCTACCACCTTCGTGTTCACTAGCATATTCATGTGTAGGTCCCTGCCTCATGTTTTCATCATTGGGTACAATGAATGTTTCATCCCCAAAGAAAGGATTGAAGTCATCCAGTTCGAAACATTCTCAGCCAATAAGGCATGATATTGTTTCATAAAAAGAATGAGTAGAACCAAGATTATAATGTGTATTACTTTTATATTAAATTAGTAAATTCGAAGATGATCCTGATCTATATATGCTCAAAAATCATCCTTCCTAATATGTATAATATGTTTTACTAATTTTATATGGTGACCAGAAGAAAAAATCATTACTTTGTTACTGATTCTATATGGTTTTTAAGTTTTAAAAGATAAGTATGAGAAACATAGTACATTACCGTGTGGAGGAACACCTTCAGTGGTTTACCTAATCTTTCACATTCGAAAAATTCTCAGCCAGCAATATTCAGAATCCCTTTGATGATCAGACGCAAACGTTGAGGAACGATTAGGGTTCAGTGAGTGAGAAAGAGAGTTTTATGGAGAAAGAGAAGAGTCTGTAACTTGAGGAAGACGAGTTCTCTTACTTAAAATGGTGCTAATGTGTAGTAGATGTGAGAAACGCACTTGGGAAGACGCATTTATCCCCTGTGGTTTTTGCCCTCTAACGTGACCCACTAACGACTGTTAGCTAGAGGGGCCAAAAACACTAATAAGATCCAATTTTTGACCATTTATGAACCACAAAACCTTTTAAATCTAAAACACATGATTTTGGCCACCATAAGTACCACTTTTGCAATTTTATCTTTTTTTTTTCTATATTAACATCATAAGGTATATTTGGTGGGCTTGAGTCATTGCCCAAGCTGCCCCACCCATTGATACAACCTTGTCAATATATGGTTTACTATCAAGTCTTGACCTCATCTTATTAATGGTTCCTTTTATCCTTAAACAAATTTTGTTAATGTAAAAGTAGAAATTTTGGTCATACGACATTGCAATTACGTGTAAACAAGAGTTCTTTGTATGTGATAACCTTTGAAAAAAATTCTTTTTCTTGACGTAAATAATATGTTTTGCAATTTATGGCTAGCTAATAGAATGTCAATATTTGAACTACAACCTACCATGATATCGACAACAACCCATGTTTCTAATGGTGTTTGATTCCTCCTTTTATTAGTAAATATCTTCTTTGTTAATTAGATTTGTTAACCTAACATTAATAATAAATGTGTTTGTACACATAAGAGGATATAATAACACAAAATATGTGTTATTCATGTTCAAAAAAATTTGGTTTTACACCTACTGCAATGGACAAAATTGTATTTACGTTCAACATAAACGTCTCTTTATTTTTAGTAAGAGTTCTCTGAGTCTTCCTAATATTATCGTTTGTTTTTCTTTAATAGAAGTTCAACTAACACAAATGTCTTGTGTACAAAATAGCTTATATACATAACACAAAATGTGTTATTTATGTTCAAATGTATTTGCGTTTACACTTGTTGTACAGACAAAATTGTAAGTAAATGTATAAACAAGTGAAATGTTTCTCTTTTTTCTGTAAGAATACTTTGCGATTTCTAAAGAGAAACCTCTAGAAAAATCCTAATATTTTGGGAAAATTTCCATAAAGTCCTAATTTTTTTTAACAGAAAAGTCACGATTATTTAATTTTTTGAATAGAAAAGCCAAAAAACCGGCTAATTTATTCATTTTATCCCATTTTGACATGTTCAGCAGGTCACGATTATATAATGTATAATCGTATTTTTTATGTATTTATATCTATTTTTATATATTTATGTATTTCTAAAGTTTTTATATGTATATTTTTATGTATTTTAAATGTATAAACATATGTTTTTACGTATTTATATGTATTTTTAAGTATTTTACATATTTTTTTATGTATTGTTATGTATTACGTGTTTATATGTATTTTTACGTATTTATGTATTTTTTAAGTTTTTAATATAGATGTTTATTTATTTTTATATATTTAAATGTATATATATATATATATATATATATATATATATATATATATATATATATATTACGTATTTATATGTAGGGAAATCTCCAGAAAAGTTCCAACATTTTGAGAATTTTTTAATAAAATCTTATTTTTTTCTTTTTTTCAACAGAAAAGTCTCGACTATTTAAGTTTTCTAATAACAAACCCAAGAAACCGGTTAATTTATTCAATTTAGTCATTTTTGATCTGTTTAGCAGGTCATGAGAGCAAATCGTTAATTTTTCCAAAGTAATGAGACTATTCTGCAGATTTCGTAAAAAAATTTATATAGTGTATAAACGTATTTTTTACATACTTATATCTATTTTTACATATTGATGTATTTTTCTAAGTTTTTATATGTATATGTTTACATATTTTTATGTATTCTAAATGTATAAATGTATTTTTTGACGTATTTTACATAAGTTTTTTATGTATTTTTATGTTATATATATATATATATATATATATATATATATATATATATATATATATATATGTATGTATTTTTACGTATTTATGTATTTTTTTAAGTTTTTTATATAGGTGTTTATGTATTTTTATGAATTTTAAATGTATACACGTAATTTTTTTAAGTACTCATATGTATTTTTAAGTATTTTACATATTTTTTATGTTTTTATGTGTTTTTTATGTATTACATATTTATATGTATTTTTACGTATTTATGTACTTTTAAAAGTTTTTTATATATATGTTTATGTATTTTTATGTATTGTAAATGTATAACTGTATTATTTTTACATATTTATGTATTTTTTTTTTACTTTAAGTCGTGTTCACCATTTCATCCGGTTCTCACAGCATCTCCGGGTATGTCTCAATAGATTTCATACATATTCATATATTTTAAGCTTTTCACATGCGCTTATCTTGAAATTAAATATCGAATTAAAAAATAAATAATAATTTATGCACATACGAAAACTTCTCCTGTCTCATGTGGCCACAAGGGAACCCCAAATTTATCGTATGTGCATAAATTATTATTTTGTTTTTTAATTCAATGTTTGATTTCAAGATAAGCGAATGGGTAAAACTTAAAACATATGGATATGTAGGAAAACCATCTAGACATAGTCGAAGAAGTTGTGGGAAGTGGATGAAATGGTAAAGACAACTTGAAGTAAAAAATATATGAATACGTAAAAGTAATATGGTTATACATTTAAAATACATAAAAATATATAAACATCTATATAAAAAACTTAAAAAATAAATAAATACGTAAATATACATATAAATACGTAATACATAAAAAAACACATAAAAATACATTAAAAAAAATAGACAAAACTGCAAAAATGGTCCCTGTGATTTTTCATTTTATGTGGTTAAAGTCCAAACCTTGGAAAAGTTGTAGATTTGGTCCTTTTTAACAAGTTTTGTTATGGTTTTGGTCCATCATCCGTTAACTTTAACAGTTTGGTTGTTAACTTTTTTAAAATTAGTAATTTACCCCCACGGACCATTTCTGCAACCAAACTACAATGACCATTTCTACATATCTTTTTTTATTTTGATTGAATTTCTATATATTAATAAATGTTATTTTTAATTTATGCTATTTATATATTAATAAAAATTGTTTTATTAGATTATTAATTTCTTTTAATTAATTTTTTTAATTTCTTTGTTATCGGATATTTTAATCGGATTATTGTATATATGAATAATTATTATATTTAATATATAATATTTACATATTAATAAATATTATTATATTGGAATATTAATTTATTTTAGTTAATTTTGTTCAATGGAGTAATTCTTTTTTATTGGATTTTTATATATTAATAAATATTATTTTAAATTTATAATATTTGTATCCTAATAAATATTATATTATCAGGTTATTAATGCTTTAGTTAATTTTTTTAATTCTTTCTTTTTGGATTAATTTTTATATTGGAATATTACTTTTAATTTATTATTTTTAATATAATAAATATTATTTTGTTGGATTATTAGTTTATTAGTTTATTTTTAATGTATACTATTAATTCTTTTTAATTTTGTTAGTTCCACCACAAAGTCGTCAGAATACGCAAAAACGTTGTCTCTCATCATCGAAAATCGTCGGGATTACCACAAAACATCTTCATCAGAGGTTGGACAGACAGCCACCAAACTTTTCCAACCAATGATGACGGTAGTCACCTGCGATAACACTGCTACCATCACTCGATCACCACCACCACTTTTAATGTTTATAGGAGTTTATTGCGCATTGTGTGGGATATGGAGGATTCCAGCGTATTGTGAAGAGGTTGCCGTAGGTGGCTACCGGGGATAATGGGTGGAAAAAGTTAGTAAGGTTTACGTCGGACCTCCGATAAAGGTTTTTGGCGGTGATCCAGACGATTTTCGTTAATGAGCAGGCGACACTTTTGCGTATTCAGACAACTTTGTGGTGGAGCTAATAAAATTAAAAATAATTAATATTATAAATAAAAATAAATTAATAATATAATAAATAATATTTATTATATAAAAAAAATTAAAAGTAATATTCCAATAAAAAGAATTAATCCAAAAAAATGATTATAAAAATTAACTAAAAGAATGAATAATATGATAATGTAATATTTATTAGGATATAAATATTATAAATTAAGAAAAATATTTATTAATATATAATAATCCAATAAAAAATAATTACTCCAATAAATAAAAATAACTAAAATAAATTAATAATCTAATATAATAATATTTATTAATATATAAATATTATATATTAAATATAATATTTATTCATATATAATAATCCAATTAAAATATTCGATAACAAAGAAATTTAAAAATTTTAATTAAAAGAAATTAATAATCTAATAAAATAATATTTATTAATATATAAATGGTATATATTAAAAATAACATTTATTAATATATAATAATTCGATAAAAATAACAAGAAGATGTGTAGAAATGGTCCTTATAGTTTGGTTGAAAATGTTTCATGAGGGTAAAATAATAATTTTAAAAAAGTTAACAGCCAAGCTGTTAAAGTTCACGGAAGAGGGACCAAAATTACAACAAAACTTGTTGAAAGGGACCAAATCTACAACTTTTCAAAGGTTTGGACATTAACCCCATAAAATGAGAAACCACATGGACCATTTTTACAGTTTTGTCTATGACTTAAATGCAAAAATGGTCCCTGTGGTATGCAATTTTTTGGGGTTTTGGTCCAACCTACGAGTTTTTTTGGTTTTGTGGTCCTTTTGGACTGGTTTGTTTGTGAGAATGGTCTCTGTACTTAACACCCGTTAAAAAGAATCCGTTAACCCCCTCATGTGCCTTGCACGAGAGGGTATTTCTGTCTTTTTACTTATAGGGACCATTTTTGCATACATAATTATAAAACCTTCTTTATATATCATTTTCTATTCCCAGCTTCTTCCCCAACGAATCTTCTTACCCAATGTTCTTAACTGTTCTTCCCCAACGACTATTTTCTTCCATTTCTCCTTCCTGACCTGCAATCGAACAATGGTGGTTTGTTTTTGTGGAAAGCTCGCTTTGGTGAAAATGTCTTGGACACCACTGAATCCCGGAAGGAGGTTTTATGCTTGCCCTACTAAGGATTCTGTTGGTGGGTTTATCGGGTGGGTTGACCCGCCTATTTGTGCTAGGAGTAAAACCATCATACCTGGTCTTCTAAGAAACATAAATACGTTGGAGGAAAGATGTAATGGGCTGGTAAGAAGTATCAACATGTTACAGGAACAGTGCAATGGACTTTTGAGCAAGAACCACATGTTGGAGGCAAGGTGTGATGCATTGAATGATGAAGGTTTCAAGCTGAAGATGTATTTATGTGCAAGCTGGTTTATGTTTGTGATTGTTATCTTGAGTATTTGGTCTATGTAAGGGATAGGACAAATGTGGGGGTTTTTGTTGATCAAGTGATGCAGGGTAAAAATGGTATAATTTTGTTGTAAGTTGACTTCATCATGTTTGTAATGAATTCCAATGTTGTTAATGATATAAATGATATTCAAGTGTGAAAATGTGTATCAATTGTCAAATATAAGCACATAAATAGAACCAAAATGTAACAAAAGTACATTACCAAAATGCGTGTCATAAATTGACCAAAATGCACATTTCATTAACCACATGAGTGGAACCAAAAACCATTACCAAATTAAGCATACAATTGTTTGTGCACTATACATAACCACATCATCAAACCATAACTAAAGTTTTCAAAAACAAACAGTTTTTAACAATTGGCTCATCATAACCACATCATCTACCCCTTCTATACTCTGGTGAGAATGCATCACTTTTACTCCCAAAAAGAATCAAAGACATGTACTCACCAATTGGCTCATCATTGACATGGTTCATATTTCTCAATGGAGATTCTACATGAACTTCAGCCTCATATTCAGCCCCTTGATCATCATTTTCTGGTAATTCCTTAATGACAACTTTACCATTTGCATTTGGAGACATGAAGTAAGTGAGTAGATTTGTCTTCCCATGTTCTGTGTACACCTCAATCAACTTGTTATTTCGAATAAATTTAGAAAGATTGATAACATCCTGATCATTCCCTAAAGCTCTAAGACCAAATTAAAAGTCACCATTAGGTATCCTGAAATGGTAGTATATCACTAGGGATTCATCAGTCAATTCAATCATTTGTGGGTCTGGGTAACCTAGGTCAAGCATTATGGCATCAAGCTCATGTACAGAAAACTCATATATGTCCACATAATCAACATAACGCACTTCACCTCAAGTATACTTTATATCAGGTAACTTAGTAAACTTCCCACCATGATGAAGCTTAATACTAAACCATGTGGGTGCACCCGCTACAAGTCAAAATTGTACATGATAACAAGGTCAAATTTTGGCGGATTTTAGTATAAATCAAGGGTAAAATGAAAAATAGGAATGTTTAAGAAAACAGAGCAACTTACCATATAAGGATGATACGTCGACAACTTCATTTTTTGGTCTGATCCGCCACATTACGTACACCATTTCGACTTTAACGTATGACCTTGTCTCCTTTTGCTTCGATTAAGTTCTTTGGATAACGAAGGATGTTTTCTTGCAGGTTTAATGGAGCAGAAGGAGGGAGGTGGGGATTTGACGGGTGTTTGGGATTGTAAAAGAGGGATAAAAGGTAGAAGGAAGCGTTGACATTCGTATGCAATAATGGTCCCTATAAGTAAAAAGACAGAAATACCCTCACGTGCAAGGCACATGAGGGGGTTAACGGATTCTTTTTAACGGGTGTTAAGTACAGGGACCAGTCTCACAAACAAACCAGTCCAAAATGACCACAAAACCAAAAAAACTCGTGGTTTAGACCAAAACCCCAAAAAAATGCATACCACAGGGACCATTTTTGCAATTTTGTCTTTCATATTTTGTAGAGTAAGTTATAGTTTTGGCCCCTGTGGTTTGGTCAAAATCGCATATTCAGTCCAACCTTTGAAAATTTGACAAGATGCATCCCTGTGGTATAAAGAAATTATACTGCACGTCCTTAATCCACTTAAAAATACCATTTTACCCTTACTTTTATATATTTCTTTTTCTTATATATATATATATATATATATATATATATATATATATATATATATATATATATATATATATATATATATATATATTTGTTTAATTTTTTTTATATTTTGTCGCTTATATTTTATTTTATTCATTTATATTTTTTATGATTTATATATATTTTTAAAATTTTAATCGAATATATTTTTAATAATTTGTATATTTTGTTCGTTTATATTTTTTTGACGTTTTATTTGAATAATTTTTCTCATTTTTTTTTTTGATGTTTTGTTCAAATATATCTTTTAATGTTTTTTTGATCATTTGTTTTTTTATATATTTGTAAAGCTTTTTATAGATATTTTTTTGTATAAAAATGATAAAAATGTTAGTTAAATGATAATATATTTAACACATATTAGGTATATAATTATTCATTTTAATAGGGTTATTGTAGAGGCTAACCGAAATTCAAAACGAGTGTTAATGGCTTCGAGTTCAATTTGTTTAGTTTTAGATTTTTTTTTACATTTCGCTCCGAATGGAAAATGCTAATCATAATTTATATAACTAAACACATGTGTCTATGTTTTCGAGTTCATTTTTTTATCTTTGATAATTTTGTTCGTTTTCGAGTTATATGATTTTCCAATTAGCCTTTATATAACTTGAAATCCCTTTTCGAATTTCAGTTAGTCTGTCTATTAATCTTATTAAAAATATAATTTTATACCTAATCTAAATTAATAATATTTACATTTAACGAACTTTTTTTTACATTTTTTACAAAAAGTATAAACAAACAAAACGTCAAAAAAATTAAAATGTATTTAAATAACACGCCAAAAAACTAAAAAAATTATTCAAAAAAACATCATAAAAATATAAACGAAAAAATGTACAAAAAAAAAACATTTTTTGGTGTGTTGTTTGAATATATTGTTTAATGTTTTTTATATTTTTTTCGTTTATATTTTTATGACGTTTTTTTGAATATTTTTTTTAGTTTTTTGGCATGTTGTTTGAATACATTTTAATTTTTTTGACGTTTTGTTTGTTTATACTTTTTGTAAAAAATGTAAAAAAAAAGTTCGTTAAATGTGAATATTATTTACTTAGATTAGGTATAAAATTATATTTCTAATAAGATTAATAAATAGGCTAACTGAAATACGAAAAGTGGTTTCAAGTTATATAAAGGCTAATTGGAAAACCATATAACTCGAAAACGAACAAAATTTCTAAAAAAAAAGAACTCGAAAACATTGACACATGTGTTTGAGTTATATGAATTCTGATTAGCATTTTCCATTCGGATCGAAATGTAAAAAAAATTATATAACTAAAAAAATTGAATTCGAAGCCATTGACACTCGTTTTGAATTTCGGTTAGTCTATACAATAACCCTAGTAAAATGAATAATTATATACCTAATATGTGTTCATCATATTCTCATTTAACTAAACTTTTTATATTTTTTATACAAAAAATATTTATAAAAAGCTTTACAAATATATAAAAAACAAAAGATAAAAAAAAAACATTAAAACATATATTCGAACAAAACATCAAAAAAAAATTTAGAAAAATTATTCAAATAAAACGTCAAAAAAATATAAATGAACAAAATATAAAAAACATTGAAAAATATACGAATAAAATTTTAAAAAAATATAAATCATAAAAAATATAAATAAATAAAATAAAATGTAAGCGGCAAAATATAAAAAAATAAAATTAAACAATATATATATATATATATATATATATATATATATATATATATATATATATATATATATATATATATATAAGAAAAAGAATTATATAAAAGTAAGGGTAAAATGGTATTTTTAAGTGGATTAAGGATGTGCAGTGCAATTTCTTTAAACCACAGGGATGCATCTTGTCAAATTTTCAAAGGTTTGACTGAATGTGTGAATTTGACCAAACCACATCGACCAAAACTGTAATTTACTCTATTTTGTATAAAGAAAAACATTATTGTATATTTATATTCTTAGGATTAAACTTATATTTATTATTTTTTTGAATAATTTTTGTAATAATTAATGGTCATCGATTAGAGTAAATTACACGAATCGTCCCTATGGTTTGGGGCAATTTGCGCGTTTGGTCCCTAACTTATTTTTTTAACTCGTAAGGTTCTTATTGTTTGTTTTTGTTGTGTGTTTGGTCCATGTCTTACCTAAAAAGACTATTTTGCCCTTGACTTTTTAATTTTTTTTAAATAAACACACCCCCATCTCACCTTATCTTATCTAAAAAGACTATTTTAATTTATTTAAATAAGGGCGTACTAGTCCTTTTAGGTAATAATGGACCAAGCGCGTAACAAAAACAAACAGTAGGGACCTTCCGAGTTAAAAAATAAGTTAGGGCCCAAACGTGGAAATTATCCCAAACCATAGGGACCATTCGTTTAATTTACTCCACCGAATAATCCCCACCAAACCGATCGATGCTTTAATCTTAGTCCACCGACATTTTTTACAACCTTAGTATTGGCTAAAGAACCTTATAAAAGCTATTACATACTTAAATTCATTTCCATAAATTCAGAATTTATAAGGGATAGACATTTTGTTCGCGGTCGATAAAAATATTCTCTGATTTTAACATCTCTCAGACGGTCGCTTTTAGGCCGAAGACATAAATTTTTTTTAATTCGATGTTTAATGTCAAGATAAACGAATGAGAAAAGCTTAAAATATGTGGGTATGTAGGAAAATCATCTAGACATACTTGAAGAAGCTGTGAGAAATTGATGAAATGGTAAAGACGACATGAAGTAATATATATATATATATATATATATATATATATATATATATATATATATATATATATATATATATACACACACACGTAAAACTAATACAGTTATACATTTAAAATACATAAACCTCTATATAAAAAACTTAAAAAATACATAAATACGTAAAAATCTCTATAAATACGTAATACATAAAAAACACATAAATATACATAAAAATATGTAAAATACTTAAAAATACATATAAATATGTAAAAAATACGTTTATACATTTAAAATACATAAACATCTATATAAAAAATTAAAAAATACATAAATACGTAAAAATACATATAAATACGTAATACACAAAATAGCACATAAAAGGTATGTAAAATACTTAAAATTATATATAAATACATAAAAAATACGTTTATACATTTAAAATACATAAAAATATGTAAACATATACATATAAAAACTTAAAAAAATACATAAATACGTAAAAATAAATATAAATACATAAAAAAATACGTTTATACATTATATACAAATTTTGACGAAATCTGCAAAAAAGTTTCATTATTTTGGAAAAATTAACGATTTTGTCTCATGACCCGCTGAACATGTCAAAAAGAGTTAAAGTGAATAAATTGGTCGGTTTTTAGAGCTTTTTAGTCAAAAAGTTAAATAACCATGACTTTTTTGTTCAAAAAAAAATTGGGCTTTATTAAAAATTTTCACAAAATATTGAGATTTTTTGGAGATTTCCCATTTCTAAAACAATAACATAATATATGATTTTAAAGTAAATTACATGAATGGTCCCTGTGGTTTGGGTAATCTGCACGTTTGGTCCCTAACTATTTTTTTAACTTGGACCGTCCCTATTGTCTGTTTTTTTTTTTGCCCACTTGGTCCCTGTCTGATCTAAAAATATTATTATGCCCTGATTAATTTCATTTTTAATTAATTTATTATTTATTTATTATTTATATTATTAAATAAACAAAACCCACCCCTAGTTCTTATCCCACCTCATAACCCTCATCTTTCCCCCTTTTTCCTCTCCTTCTTGTTTTCAAATCTCACATATCTCTACCTCCTTCCAAATCCAAGTCGAAAATGCTTCCTTATTCTCTCCAATAACCGACGACCATCCATTATCACCACCCCTCTGTCGTCGTTGTTGCATCCCGAAAAAGGGACGCAATCATCCAAACGATCTTCATTTCCTCTCCACCGGACCATCAACAAACTATAGGTTCATCGATGTCTCCGCTTACTGATAAATAACCCCCACTATTTGGGTAGAACTCATCTCCGGCGATGCTTAGAAATTGATGTCTTCGATGATGTCATCTCCACCATCTGGGTCAAACCCATCTCAATCCATGTCTTAGGGTCAATGTATCCAGTGTATAAAAGGACAATATGTGTGAGAATCGAAGACATAGTCTCCGACGATACCATCTCCACCATCAGAAAGCAAAGAAGAAAATTGAAATAGGAGGAGGAAAGAAAGAGGCGGAGATGACTTAAAACCCATAATTTCCAGAAATATCTAATAAAAAATAGGATACCAAACTCGATTTTCCTGTAAAAAAGGTTTCCCCAACCAGTAATCTCAACATGAAGATCTCTTTGTCACTGCCTCTATTCCCTTCCTCTTTCTCGCCTGCTTCGTCTTTCCAATGAATGTGTAAGGTGTAGACAATTATTCGTTTCCAATCGAACTCATGGACGGTGGTTTACGGTTGGGGTCAGAGTTTCAGAGACAATGAGATAGTTCCCGGTAGTGGTGCTCCTTGTGATTACCCTATGATGAACCTCTGAATAAATATCAAGTGAAAAAAAAACAAAATCCAATCATCGCAAGTAAATCTTCCTCACATGTTAAAAAATTAAAACTCAATCATCGCAGGAAGAAATAGAACCTTAGATTTACCTGCAAACAATAGTGGTGGTGATGAAATGGCACCGATGGAGATCTTGATGGGTTTTATAGATAGCAAAATGTACAATGCGGAAAACAACTAACAATTAATAGGGTACATGCATCCTATAAAGGATCTATGTCATACACCTTGATAGCAACATACAATGAACAACTAAACTAACCTAACCCTAGTGTAAATCGAAAATTACAAAGTTTAGGCTACATACCTTGATAGCAACGATTGTAGTGGTTTGAATAATTCATATTACTCAAGAAGTGTAAACATGCAAAAAGAAACAAAAGAATAAATAATTAAATAAGGCAATACGATACTCATAAATAGTTCTCTATTATTTATTCACTAAAAGAATTACATTTATTTTGTTATACGTTTCTAAATATCACCTAACTACTAAAACAAATTTCATCTCTTAGTCTAATGCTCCTAGCATGCTGGTAGTGTTTGACTCTACTCAAAGATTTTCTGAAAGGATCTGCATCATTATCTTCTGATGATACTTTCTTCACCAGAAGGTGTCCTTCTTTTACCCAATGTCGAATATATTGGTATTTTCTGTCGATATGCTTGGATCTTCCATGATCCTTTGGTTCTTTCGTCAAAGCAAACACACCTTCATTATCACAGAAAAGCTCCATTGGTTCCCGAATAGTTGGAACGACTCCATGATCTCTAATAAAGTTCTTTAGCCAAGTCGCTTCCTTCAATGCTTCACTCGCTGCAATGTACTCTGACTCACAGGTGGAATCAGCCACCATGTCTTGCTTAGAAATCTTCCAAGAAATTGCTCCTCCATTTAATAAGAACACCCAGTCATACTACGAATAGAAATCGTCTCAGTCTGTTTGAATGTTAGCGTCACTATAACCAATTACTCTTAATGTATCACTGCCGCCAAGAACTAAGAACATGTCTTTTGTTTTTCGCAGATACTTAAGAATATTCTTCACCGTAATGGGCTCTGTCAAGATTTCCCCGAAATCGATTAACCATGATCAAAGCATAAGACACATCAGGATGATTACATGTCATTGCATACATGATCGATCCTACAGCTGAAGCATATGGGACTCGACTCATGTCAACTATCTCTTCATCAGTGTTGGGACTTTTATTCTTACTCAACTTGATAGCACTATAAATAGGCAATTCTCCTTTATTTTAATTCTCCATACTGAAACGCTTCAGTATTTATCTAAATATGTACTTTGGCTAAGACCAATAAGACGATTCTTTCTATCACGATGAATCCTTATTCCCAAAATATAGGCTACTTCCCCTCGATCTTTCATAGTGAAACACTTCCCAAGCCAATACTTAACTTCTTGCAAAGTTGGAACGTTGTTTCCTATAAGGATTATGTCATAAACATACAACACTAGGAAAGTCACTATACTCCCACTAGCTTTGACATATACACATGACTCATCTTCGCTTCTAGAGAACCCAAACTCTTTGAATTCCTCATGGAAGCAAAGATTGCAGCTGCGAGATGCTTGTTTCAATCCATAAATTGATTTATCAAGCTTACACACTATATCAGGAAACTTGGCATGTAAAAAACCTTATGGCTGGCTTATGTAGACGTCCTCAGATAACTTCCCGTTAAGGAACGCATTTTTAACATCCATCTTCCAAATTTCATAATCATGAAATGCAGCTATAGAAAACATAATCCTAATAGACTTCATCTAAGCAACTAGTGAAAATGTCTCATCGAAGTCAATCCATTGGGCTTGGGTAAATCCCTTTGCAACCCGCCTAGCTTTGAAAGTGTGTACTTTCCCATCGATGCCGGTCTTATTCTTGAATATCCATTTGTACTCGACTGTCTTTCGACCAGGTACTTGATCAACCAAATTCCACACTTGATTATCATACATTACATGGACGGAATCTTACAGATAAACGTATCACCATACGATATAATATGGAAACAATAGAACGTGGGTGACATGCTAAACCTACTGGATCGACGAAGGGGTAATGAGTTGTCAACTGGATCAACTGGAATTTTTCTTCAAGTTGAATGATAGTTTTATCAGAGGTTCCTTCATTGGATGACTCTTGAATTTTTTTCAAGATCGATAGCATTCCCACTGTCTTCTTTGAATATGGGCTCTCTCTTGCGAAAGACTCTTCTTCAAGCTACATAGTGTTGGACTAGGTGTCTAAGCCCATAACTATAATTGATATGTACTCGAATTCATAGTAGCACAGTCCTTTTGGGTTGCCTTCACACTAGCAACTAGACAAGATGACCTATTGAGAAAGAGGAATAATTTTTTATCTAATTAATAAATTGTAATAAATGATTTATTAATATATTGTGGAAATAATATATTAATTAGAAATCATATTATTTAATTAATATTTAATCATAAATTAAATTGGAATTAATTTTGGGATTAAAGGAATTAATTAAAAGTGCAGGGGCTATTTGACAATTTATTGATAGTTGTTGTTTTGAGCTCTAGAACCCTCCTAGATGGGTTGGACGAAATCTTCTAGGAATGCCCTAGAAATTTCGTCCAAGGGCCTCGTGGATGTGGCTCTTGGGCTGCTTAGGCCTTAAGCTAAGGAATTAGGGTTTCCTCCTTAAAACCCTAGCTTTGGCTCTAAGCTACAAACAACTATATAAAGGGCATACCCCTTTGAGATTTCGGCCACCATTCTAACCCTAAGAAGAGCCGAAATTCTGAAGCTTCCTCCTCCTCTCTCATATATCATCCTCTTGTTAAGTGTGTTTGTGAGCCATTAGAGGTGTTACACTTGTGACACTAGTTCTCAAACTGCTACAACAACAAGGAATTGTTTGTTATTACTATATAGCATTCAAAGGATAGTTTACTATCTCTTGTTATGAATTTCGAAATTACTAGATGCCTCCTAGGGTTTCTTCTTTTCTGTTCAATTAGAGAAAACATTGATCCAAGAATTAGGGTTGCATGCACACATAGGGATTGTTTATTATGCTCTAAACCCATCAGTGGTATCAGAGACTTGGTTTGCTTGTTTTCTATTGAATATGATACACTTAGTTGAACTTGACAATTAGGGTCTATGGAAATTAAACCCTTTGGGATTATGATTTTCGCAAATTAGGGTTTCCTAACCCTAGTTTTCGAAAATTTTGATAAGGGTTTTAACCCTTTCCTTTGGCCTACCAAATTTGAAATTTAGGGTTTCCTAACCCTATGGATTTTCGAAAATAAGGCAAGGATTGAAAAACCTTGCCTTCCTCCCCAAGATATGATAATTTCTAAAATTAAGGTTAGAGTAAATTACACGAATGGTCCCTATGGTTTTCGGTAATTTGCACGTTTGGTCCCTAACTTATTTTTTTAACTTGGAAGGTCCCTAATATTTGTTTTTGTTGTGCGCTTGGTCCCTGTCTTACCTCAAAAGACTATTTTGCCCTTTATTTTTTAATTTATTTTAATAAACACACCTACAACCCCACTTCCACCTCACATTATCTGAGAGAACAAAATAGATCTAATGCGCAGGGACAAGGTTTGATAACTCAAACCTTGAGTGAATGCTTAAGATCAATGTCTGCTTACTAATAAATGTTCTAGTCAAGCCTGGAAAGACCAGTCAAGTCTAAGTTAATATATTTAACAAATGATCAAGTCATAAATGAAGAATGAGAATGAATGATCAAGGTAAAGCTAATAAATGAGGAACAACAGGAATGTTTGAAAGAAGTTTGAAATAACTTAGTAAATGCCAAAAGTTGAGTGAATGATCTGTGATTGAATTTGTATTGAAAGCTCCTATAAATAGGAGTGAAGGTTACAACGAATTAACTAGAAAACTTACATAGGACTGGACAATAGAAATATTTCTGACATTCTGATTGTCTAGTATTACAAAAGACTAAGTCCTATGAAATGTCACATCAATACAAAGACAAACTTAATAAATGCACAAAGACAATATATCGTTACTCCGGATCAGCGTCCATTCCGGACATGAGAATCATTCTGGAATGCCTTTAGCTTCTCATGTTCTTCTCTTCTGGTCCGGACAGATTCCGGACCACTCTTCACATTTGACTCCGGGCCATTTATTTCGGAACACATGTACTTCGAAATTCAGACTTAGGATTGCTAGAGGTTCACTTTCAGTTTCCAACAATATCCCCCTAAGTGAACTTAGCAATCTATTCAATTATACTGCTTCTTCCTTGATGAAAGTGTAAGCTCGGAACAACCATTCTCTGACTTCAATGTATCAGGCCAGTTGACTTACAAACTTTCCTTTGACCTTTTCCGAAGCTTTAGACTTTGATGCTCGAGATATGATCTTCCAAAGTGCTTTGGTTGGGACTAGGTGTTTGTCAAGGACACGGAAAAGTCCTTTTTGTTTGTTTTCTTGGTTGTATAGACAAACCCTAGAAACGGGTCATCGATTGGACCATCTTCAAGCAGATCAGCTTCCGGAAGAACATAGGTGATCTTCGCAACGAAGTCTCCAGTTCCGTAGAGATGAGCCAGCTCATAGTCGCATCTGTAGAATTCAGCGACGTAGTTCTCGAGGAAGCTTAGAGCAGCATGAAAGGCACCCATGCCGATATCGTTGTTTTGCATTCCTCGAAAGTAAGCAGCCATAGTTAGAATGTCGTTCGGATTTAAGGAAGGGAAGTCTGCATCAGTAATGGTTCGGTAGGTAGGCTTGTTCCGGAAGACGTGAAATCGAAATAGTGGGCAGTTGAGTTCGAATTTCACTAGGATTTTACTTGCAAATCCATGGACTTTGGTGATTCTTTTTCTAGTCCATACTTCCTTAAACGGTTGAGCATTCTTGGAGTAGAATGTTTCAAGACTTTCTCGTTCCGTCCGGAGGATCACTTTCGGGTCGTCATTTGGGTGAAGAGGAGCAAACTTGATGTAGTACTTGCTGTATGGAGTGAGAGGAAGATCGAGCTGTTCGGAATCGTTGGTGGGAACATCGTAGTACATGTACGGAACGATTTCATGATCACGGAGTATGCCTTCACGGCAAAGAGGAGATATCCCGCGCATCGGATCAGGATTATCCTTAAGAGCTTGGATCCGGATGTTGTCCTCCAGTTCCTTGTCGATTTCCTCCTGAGACCATCCTTGTTTTTGCTTGAGAAGATGTCCGGAGTGGAAGGCTTGTTGTTCAGTAGTCATTGGCATTTTGCCTTTGTCTTTTTTCAGTGCGACCATGATGACCTGCATGTTTTCATCCACCACAAATTCCGAAGTGGGGTTCGGAAGAGGATCTTCCGGAATGTCATCAGGGATCCGGAGTGCAGAGCCCTGATCTATTGCATCAACTTTTGGAGCCAGAATAGGTGGGAGCATAAAAGGAGTGGCTAGGAAGGCTTCAGCTATGAGGAGTGATTTTGCTTTGGCCATTTGAATGGCCCTTTAAAGAACATCTGGTAAAGAGGATGGCCAAGAGGTTGCGGACCATATCCTATTCTCTTCCTTTGTCAACACCTTTGGGAATAGCTTCTTCGGAGCTTCGAGGCCTAGAACTCCTTTGGTGACATATTTTTCTTCTTCACTGTCTTCTTCGTCATCAGAGGGATTTCCTAGAAGTCCGGACACAACTTGAACTTCATCGTCGGAATTCAAATCTTCATCTCGGAGTGTGAACTCCGAGGCAGGTTTCCATGGTTGTCTTGGACCTTCTCCCCCTCTTGCATCGGTGGAGCTTGGAACCGGTGCAAGTAGTAAAGAGTCCTTTAGATCTTCAAACTTGGAAAAGACTTTCTGTAGGCCCATGTTGAGTTGAAGAGTGATGGTATCGTATGCCTCGTAAGTGGGAGCTTGAGTAGCAAGGTGATCGAACAAATGACCGAGAACAGCTAACATCTCATCAAACTTTCGATTCAGAACATCGAAACTGTTCCAAGTGGATCGAATCAGCTTGATGAGGACTTGTTGAATGATGAGATTCATCGCGTCCTTCTTCTTTATCTCCTTCTCCAATCTTTGGATTTGTTTCTCATGACGCACATGGGTCTGCTTAATGAGATCGTTGATAGCAGATACCAAGTCGTCATGGACTTTGAGCATAGAGGTGATTGTGTCGAGATAGTGTTCAACCGAAGCATCATATTTAGCTTCAACTTCTTCCATTGAATGCTTGAGTCGGATAGAGATCATTTGATCTAGTTGGGCTTCGCGTTCCGCAACTGAAGGTCCGGACTGTTGTGAGAGAGACTGAAGGATGGCATCGAGTTTGGAATCATGTCCGGAAACCTTTTGATCCATCTTTGTGTTGAGATCTGTTACGGATGTTTCGATTGAGGAGACCTTTTTCATAGTATCTGACACATTGGTTTGAATTTCGAGGAGAGCAAAAGGATCAATGTAGTCGCCAGCTGAGGATTCGGAGTCAGAATCTGAGTGTTGCAGCTTAGCTTGACGTGATGAAGTATGTGTGGATGGACCAGGCTTAGTGATGGCATCATATTCATGTAGCTTGGAGTTGGATCCACCATCCGGAGTGGTTGAAGAATGTCACACCCCAAACCAGAATGGCGGAAACATTCGGGGGCGGATGTGTAACGCCCGCAGATTCGGGCTAGTCAATTTAGAGACAGTAAGCGCCAAAAATGACTTTTTGGTAGAAGATTATTTAGAATGATTAATCTTAACCAAGTTATAGTATATGTTACAAGGGTTCCATACATATAAATAACGCCGAAATCCGAGTTATAACGAAGAAGTTATGGTCCGTCGAAGTTTTACGGCGAAACCGACACGACACCGCGTAACGTAAAAAGTGAATTTTTGATAAACTAATTTTTAGCCTTAGATATCTAAATGAAAGTTGTAATATACGTTAAACCAAGAGTGTGCATAAAAAGAACGTCAAAATCTGACTTCGTATGAGGAAGTTATGATTTTTCTAAGATTTGACATAACAGTGCACAACCCGAAATTCGAATTTTAGATCGATCGATTTTTGGCCAACGTAACCTAAATGAGAATTGAAGATCTCATTAATAGTAGCGCAACAGTAAAAAGACAGACGAAAACGAACGTCGGATGAAGAAGTTATGAATTTTTAACGGACTTTTCCTGTCCCACCCTGTTAAAAATATAACTTTAAAAATAAAGTCAAAATTAGCCGACGGAGTCTAAATGAAAGTTGTAGAGTACGTCTCCACCTACGCGTGGATATAAAGAGCGTGAAAAACGGAGTTCGTATGAACGAGTTACAAATTATAATAGCATATTTACGTATTAAAATAAAGTATAAATCATATATACGTACACACACACATATATATATATATATATATATATATATATATATATATATATATATATATATATATATATATATATACATATGTATATATCATTAGAAAGGTATCGACGATGCGGTCATTATAAGACTAGTGTTGAATACTTTCGACATTATTTTAGTAAAAATATCATTAAATCTATTTAAAATAGTATTATAAAGGGGTGTTTAGTCATTTATATAACTATAAGGTCATTAAGTAACTATAGAGGGTAGTTTTTGAAAATTCAATCACTATAAATAAGAGCCTCTAGCTCTCATATTTCTTACACCATTCTCTTGATTCAAGAGTCTTTCCCTTCTTATCCCTCGAGCATTTCGGTCCCTCGTGATTCGACTTCTCTTTCTGTAGTTTTAGTATAGTAAGGTGAGCGCTGAAGCGCTGCAAGAATCTTTCTTAGAAAGATTCAGCGACGAAGTTCTGCCCCTGCAGAGCCCGACTCCTAGCTAAAACTCCCTTGTAAGTAAGTTATGCTTACCCTATTTTAAATATAACTTATATTTAAAATTAGTATTGTTATTATGAACTTATAATAAATATTTGGGATATTATGATGACTTATATAAGTGTCGTTATAATATCTTTTTTAACTACTCGCGGTACGGGGAATCTGGTTTAAAGGGTCGCATAGGGTTGTTGCATTTCAGAAGTGCTATATGCCAAAATGGTCCTGCCCTCCGGTGTTTTATGTCTGGCCTCTGTCTGTATATAGTGGTTGGAAAGTATTGTTTAAACGCTTATATAATAATAATAATAATAATAAGACTAATAGTTAGTCACGGTAAATATTAGACTAAAATCTAGTGGTAATAATACAAGGTTTCGTCGAAGGAAATTATTTTAAAGTAAACGAAGCGCTGTCCGAGTATCGAGTCACCACCTTATCAAGTGACTGCATAGTCCCTTTCATCTTACACATAGATATGAAGTATTTAATATAAATTACGTGCTATGTGTGCATATTGTCTGAATATTTGTTGTCTATGCTGGGTGAAAGATTTTTTTATACATGTTTTAAATGTTTTAAACTGTATATGTATTTTATATCTACAAAATGTGTTGGGTAAAACATGGGTAGATGAAATAGTTGTTGTGTGATAACACGATGAAAGACCTCAAGGTTGACAGTGATCCAGTCATCTAGTGGAGTATAGATAACGACCACGGACTTTACTAGACAGTCCAGTGGAACGCTAGCAGGCTCGTAACCTGTAGGTACTTTGAAATGGGTGTGTTCACTAGGTATTTTTGAACTAAGTGTTCACCAGGTATTTTGAACTGAGTGTGTTCACTAGGTATTTTTGAACATAATAATTATATTATTGTGGGTTGAAAACCCTATGTACTCACCAGGTTTCCCAACCTGACCCACTCAAGCTTATTTGTATCACAGGTGTCGATACGAAGCTACTTTACACTAAGAGATTTAAAAAGAAATGTAGATCACTAGTGTAACTGAATGTAAGTTCTGTTTATGCTTATGTTTCTGTATTGACGATGATATCCCAAGGTTTTAAAAGGAATAAAAATACATTTCTTCGGAAATGCTTTTGATAATGTATTTATCATGTTTTTCTGGGAACAAATTCCGCAACTCTTTTATTAAAATTATTACTCTGATTTTTAAACAAAGCATAAACAAATCGGTCTTTTCTAGCCGTGAAAATGGGGATGTCACAGGATGACTTCACGTAGTATCATAACAGTTGAATATTTGTAAAGAAAGTAAACTCAACCATCATAAATATAATAAAAAGTTACATTGTTGCATGTAATACATGTTTCAAAAGAATATTACAAATATGATGATTTAAAATGTTTTGATAACAGACGCCTTAGCGTTCCTTCTCCAAAAGCTGATGGTTACCTGTATTACTGATTCCCTGAGAAATACAAGTAGTTTTGAAAAAATGTCAACAATTAAGTTGGTGAGTTCATAAGCATTTTTTTTGTACTAAAATTTGTATGTCTTTCGGTAAAAATAATTGAACGTGTTTTCCAGAAAATCCAATATTTTCTATGTATGTGTGATAGTTTGAAAAAGTTCCAAAGGCAGGAATGCAATAGTATCTTTCATGCTAAAATGGTGAAAGTGGATTTATACATATATAATGTAATTACTGATTGCATTTAAGAGTCTCGTAAATCAAAATATTTCGATACTCTATGTGAGTTTTATAACCATGCTATTGACCCAGACTACCTGTAACAACGTTCTTCAGGCGTTGCAGTGTTATGACGTTTGTCACCCCAGACCTGCCGGTCTAACTGTAGCTAACAGTTTAGGTGCGGGATTGTCAATCCCGTATAGATCTATACACAAGTATCACGTTCTCCCTACAAGAGATTATGGTTTATAATACAGGACTTGAAATGCGTACTTGAGAGTACGGTGAAGCCGGATGTCTCACAAAACTTAGTATCAATAGATTTACAGAATGAAAAGTCTACATTTCTTGTAAATGAAAGTATTTCCTTTTTATAATGTTCACGTAAAGATGTCATGAATAACTTGTAAACTATACCTATTATAGTTTTTCGAAAGTGTTTTCTGTTTGGTGATAAAACTCGGTGTAATACCAACTTTGCATGTAAAGTGTAACGTTGGTATTAATGTTGTTTAACATTTATAAACGAAATGTAGGTAAAGTATTTGAAACCATATATAACGATAAGTTTTTCTCGTGTTTCACTTGTACCCCCCCCCCCCTAAAACATGAAAAAGATGTGAAAATGTAGGGCTAAAAGTGTGGTGATTTAAAGAAAACGAGATTTTCTCGGGCAGCAATTCGACCGGGAAGTGGTATATTCCTCGGGAATCTCGGAGCTTCGGACCTTCGTCGGGATTCGGGTACGTAACCGGGGCGTCGGGATAGTTTTGGGAGGCTCGAGAGGGAGAGAATATGGGAGAAAAGGTGTGAAATGGCAAAAGAAATTGGAACCCTCGCATCCTATTTATAGGGGTGGAAGCTGGCCTCGTACGCTGGGCGTACTCCGAAGTACGCGGGGCGTACCTCGTACGCTGGGCGTACCCTCGTACGCGGGGCGTACGTCAGCGATGACGTCACCGGTTGCTGGTCTTCGGATGGGACGGAAGTAGAGGGAGTAGGGGCGACGTGGCCGATCCGAGGTCGTGCATTGGGTACGCTGGGCGTACTCCGAAGTACGCGGGGCGTAACCCTTCAGATAAGCCTCGAAGTGTGTGCCCAAAACTTTGAAATCATGTAACTTTCGCATACGAGCTCCGTTTTCGACGTTCTTTATATCCACGCGTAGGTGAGAATATACTCTACAACTTTTGTTTAGACTCCGTTGGCTAATTTTGACTTAAATTTTTAATATTGTATTTTAAATAGGCCGGGACAGGATAAATCCGTTAAAAATTCATAACTTCTTCATCCGATGTCCGTTTTCGTCTGTCTTTTTACCGTTGTACTACTATTGTCGAGATCTTCAAATCTTGTTTAGGTTGCATCGGCTAAAAATCGCTCGATCTCTATTTCGAGTTTTTAGCTGTCTACTGCTATGTCTGAAACTTAGAAAAATCATAACTTCCTCATACGAAGTCAGATTTGGGTGTTCTTTTTATACACGCTCACGGTTTAACATAATCTACGACTTTCGTTTATATACCTAAGTCTAAAAATTATTTTATTGAAATTTCACTTTTTACGCTTAACAGTGTTTTACCGGTTGTGTCGCGGATTTTCAATTGGTCATAACTTCTTCGTTATAACTCAGATTTGAGTGTTCTTTATATTTATGAAAACATTGACACAATATCTAACATTTTATGTATCCCAATTGAGACTTTAGAACACTTTATTTTTGACGCTATTTTTAATGATTCCAAATAGATTACAACATTTGACCTTTGAACAATACATTGACTTGGAATATCGGGTTGTCACAAAGAAGATGATTCGAAGTCAAAAGCAGAATTGAAGGTTGATGGCTTGGATTGAAAGCAGATGGATGACATGAAGTTAGGGTCCGGAATAGATTTTCCTTCATCAGTGAGCATTATTTCTTCGGAGAGTTCTACATCCGAATCAGTTTGGAATAGGTTGGTATGAGTGGTGATGGGAGGTTGTTCCGAAGCTAGTTCTCGATTGGCATCATCATCTGTAGGAGGAACATACAGAAGATTGCTTTGATGAGCTCTGTTGTACATTGAAGTAAGAGTGGCCTCCACTTGAGCTTGTTGAGAGAAAAACTTAGAGACACACTTGAACAAACGTTAGAACAAGTAGATTGCGGAATAGTTAATCTTGAAGGATCTAAAAGCTCAACAATAATATTAATAAGTTAGAGTTAGATAGTTAGAGAGTTAGTTGCGGAACAGTAAAGAAATAGAAATGACAACAGTTGTTATATCAAGTATACACATAAGTTGATTCATAACAAGGAATGCATTCAAACCAAGTTAATAAGGAAGATCAAACTTAGTGATTAAGTCACAAAAGACTTGCTCCGAAGAGAGGTTATAATCAGTTGTATTCTAGTAAGATTTGAGAGTAAGAAGGGATGCGTAGTGAAATAGAGAGATAGAAAAGATAACTTCAGAGATGTGTATTCAGAATAGATAGATGCATGTGAATACAAGAGAATGAGCTCTATTTATAGAGACTCACGAAGTACACTAGATTACATCTCTAAGAGTAGCCATGCAAGGCATACTGGAAAATAGAGAGTATTACAATGAAAGACAAGTAAAGTAATCTAGTAAAGAGACTGCGGTAGGTAGAGACTCCGGATACGGTTGCTGATGAAGGAGCTTGACTGCGGGTGCTTGTCGGCTGCGGTAGCTGAAGTTCAAGAGGGTCACTTTTCATGATTCAACAATTTCCCCCTATGTGACCTCTTTAACTTTTGTTCAGCTATCAAGTTTAAGAAACTTGATCAGGATCCACCAAAACTTCCTGATGTTTTCCAACCAGATGATTCTCCTTAAAATCTCAAACTTGACTTCTGCAGTAGTGTGCTTCGATTTTTCAACTGCGGTTCGGCAGATATCCAGTTGCTTCCTGGTGAGGCGATGCATGGCAGTCATAGGAATGAAGTATTTGACATTATCGATCTTCCTTTTGAAAATGACTCCAAGTTCAGGAAAGTTGGTTGCACCTAAGGATCTTTCTTGATAGCCTTCGGTAGGCATTGGTGCAGGATCGAGTGGTGGCAGATCAAATTTCTTGGCAATGGTGGGGTAGATGTGTGCGTCGATTTTAGCAAAATCACAGACCGTTTCCTTCAAAAAGGTATTAGCCCTTTCAAGCGCAATCTTCATCTTCGGATGCTTCTCCGACTTGTTCTGGAACACCTTTGCAATGAGAAAGACTTCTTCCGGATTCATACAGGGGAAGTCAGCTTGGGTGCGAACATAGTCGTGTTCCCTTCTAGTGAGGGTGTACTGGATGAAGTCAGCCTTCATGAACTTCCGAATCTTGTAGTTCTTGACTGCGGATGGTCTATCGTTAGACCATATTTTCTCAATGGGAGAGGCATGCTTAGCATAAAAAAGACTAACCCTCTCAAATTCCATTGGCAGTCTTTTGTGGTCTGGAAGACTGTGGTCGAATTGCTCAAATACTATGAAGTATTTGGCATTTGGAGAGATTGGAACATCCCAGTAGCCATCCGAAGGGGGTTCAGCATAGGTGAGGTGAGGTCTGTAATCGTCATCCATCAGTCTGCGGTGAGGATTGATCCAAGAGTTTATCAAGGATTCGTCCATGATGGTGTCAAAACCGCATTCTCTCCATATGAGCTCCGCAAGTTTAGCTGCCTTCCAATCTTTTTTCCTTTGGGTGGTGGCAGGAGAGTCGTTTGAGCTTGGAGAGGACATGTGCTCCACCAGATTTTTGAAGTGAGGGGGAGTCTTTGGTTTCTCCGGATTGATCTCCTCTTGCGGTGGAGTGTTATGAGGTGGAGTATGATGAGATGGTTGCGGTGAGGGTTGCGGTGTAGGAATTTTTTCGGTAATGATGGGGGGACTTTGATGTTGTGAGATGGAGTGATTGGAGTGATGGACTTCTTCTTCACTTCCCCCTCTTGAGGAATGCAACCCAGGAGCTTCCTCAAGCCATTGTCGAAGGCCATCAACTTTGGCAAAAACGTCTTGAAATTGAGCTTTGAGGGCATCGACCAACTGTTGATTATTGGGAATGGTGGAGTTGAAGAGCAGTCTATGAATTTCCTTGGTAAGTTGAAGGATTTCAGGACCGTGGAAGTTGGAGGACAGGGATCGTTGCAGTCTATTGATTGTGGCTTGAAGAACTGAGATAGTGGACTCATACGCAGTGTGAGTCTCAGCTATCAGTTTTTGAGACTGTGTGGCTTGATCCGCAATGGCTGCTTGGAGATCTTTCTTGATTGCGGTCACCTCAGAGATGAGGCGTTCCGCAGCAGCCATGAAGTCCTTGTGATCTTCCTGTCGATTGTTGTCAAGGGATCGGATTCCCATTTCAACTTTGAGAGAAATTCTCTCAGCAGCCAATCGCTCACGCGTTTCTAAGCGCTCTATCCGTTCGATCAATGACTGCGGTCCGGGGGTGTCTTCTGGTTGCGGTTGAGTTGGCTTAACCGCAGCAAGAATTTGATCAACTTTTGCTTGTAGGCTCAAAAACTCCTTTCTTGTGACAACATTCTTCTTCTTTTTCTTTTTCTTTTTCTCTTTGGGCTTAGAAGTAGAATGGTGAGAGCCACTGGATTCTTCTTCTTAATCGAACATCATAAGGTCATCATCAGAGGGAGAGGGTTTGTTTACCTCCTGAATGTCATCATCATCAAGACCGAAGGTGGGAGCAGAATTGACTTCTATTGCAGTTCCTTCGTCTTGTGATTCATGAACTGTTGGAGTTGGAATTGGATTTGGAGTTGGAGTTGGAGTTACTCTGGAGGGGCCTGCACCTTCACCTGTTTCTTGAGCTTTGAGGATTGTCTCAGCCATCTCGGTCATCCAGTCTTGAACCTTCAGAATAGTGGCTACGGTATTGGCATTATTGATTGCATCTGCCCAATACTTAGCCACTGACTGGATTTCTTGTTCCCTTTGTTGTTGTTGCTTGATCTGTTGTTCCTTGCGTGCTTGGAATGCCCTCCTGAAAGCGGCATATTTCTTGATGTCTGACTCAGTTACCGGAGTGTAGCGTAACCATGAGTCGGTTGATTCATCCCCGTCAAATCCTTGGAATCGTACCGAAGTGTCCTTCGGGTTCACGGATCCTTGTACATTTGTGCTCACCGTGCCTAAACCACCTGCTGTGGATGTAAGCAGAGTAGGATTTCCTGAGCTTCCTTGGTCTCCTTGACCCGTAGTCAAGTTTGGCCTCGGCTCAGTTCTGGCTAGGGCGGAAGAAGTGCCCTGCGGTTGGGGAGGTGTTTGAAGTGTTTGGGTTACGTTCAAGAGGATGGAGTGCAACTCCTCAGAAGAAAAGAAATGCAGTCGGGAAGCCGTGGAGACCTTAGGGCGTGCACCAGTGTCATCCTCGTGGGAGTGAACTGGGGGGAGTCTCCACGATATGGTGAATCAGACTCACTTTCTGAGTCTGATTGGAAAAGGATAGTGGTGTTGAATGGGTCTGCGGCCACCCCAAGGACTACCAGAGCCTTTTGAGAGGCTTCAGTATTGGTCCGGTCACGCATTTGGCCAGTGGTATTGGTTTTCCTTTTCTTAAGGATGGCAATGGTTGCGCATCCTCATCAGAATCACTATCAGGTGTGGGTGCGGTTGGTGTGACTTTATGTTTCTTTGTGGGTGCGGTTGGTTTGGGAGCATCCTTCTTGGGAGTTCTTTGTTTCTTCTTTATGGCCAATTGCTTTCTTCTTTGAGAAAGATTGGAGAGAGTAGTGGAGGAAGGGACTGCGGTACTTCCAGGGTTAATGATTTCGGATGGGTTTTGAAGAGGCGGGGTAGGAAGGTATGGGGCAATACCTTCCGTAGCCTCAATATGATCTAAGACATCAGCAGTCTCAAGACCAAGAGTGGAAAGAATATGGGTAGGAAGTCTTCGAATCGGTCCAAAAATAGATTGATCAGATGAGGGATTGTACCTTTTGAGATCCTTGGTGATAAAGAAATTGATGTCACTGCCCATGTTGATCCCAGCATCTGCATGGAGGTCTGAAATGTAGAGGGACCAGAACCTTGCGAAAGTGAGTTCGGTTGGGTTCTCCCTTGGGATCTCCTTGGGAATGTATTGAAGAAAGTCGTCCCATAGGATCTGCCCGTAGTTCAGGTCATGACCTGTGAAGATACTCCACACCAGCTCCAGATGTTTGAGTCCCATGTTATCAGTGCCTCCGGTTCTGCCGGATAGACTGCGGATGACGAAGTGGCAAACAAATTGCCAGACCGCAGGCAGTTGGTTTTTCTTGAATTCCCCAATTCCTTTAATCTTCTTCTGATATCCCATTTGGTAAAGTGCAGAAGTAACGTCCGCCATGGATGGGGTGAAAATCTTGATGGAGGGATGAACAAGGAGGTTAATGGCAGAAAGAAACTTTTCTTTGGACAGAATGACCAAAGAATCGTTAACCAGGTTAAGATGAACTTCTTGTGGGTTTTCGAGTGGGCGATAGGCTGAGAAGGCACATTTGAATAGGGTTGAGATTGGGACAACGTCTGTGAAAGCATCAAAGGGGCCAAACAGGGGGTGATTCTTCAGAAATTTGATCATCAACTTGATCGGAGCATTGTAGGATGAATGATCTTCGAACACAGCTCTGAAGTTGCTTGACGCAATCGTGGGAGAGTCTGAACCAGTAGGGTTCACTGATCCAGATGCCTTGGATTGTTTCTTGGATACACCGGATTTCACCATTGTAGGAGCTTGAGAGAAAGAGTAGAAAATAGAGTGCTTGTAGGAATTTGAGAGGGAAGATTCAATGTTCAGAGAGCGTAAAGTGATTTTGGGGAAGAAGAAAGGTTTATATAGGGATGAATTGGAAAAGTAACTGTTTTTACCCTAGGTAAAAATAAAGGATAAGGTAAAAGGTCGTTTGGGGGGAATCTTTTGAATTGGAAATTAAATCTCAGCCACATAATATGAAACAGTTTAAAAAGTTTTTGAGATTTACCAAAAAAAGGATTTGCATTTAATGAAAAGTCAGACGTACATCATCACGTCAGGTGATCGTGTGGTGAGGGGAAAAGAAGTTGTAACGGATGGGACGTGCTGGGTAAGAGGAAAAGACAGATTAAGGATGTGTTTATGGAAAAACGTTCTTTTTGTCATCATACCTAAAATAGGTCTGACACAAGGTTTATTCAAAAAGAGAATGAGACAGTTTCTCAAGAAATGTTTTTTATTTAATGTTTTATTTAATGAAGGATCATTAAATAGCACACCATGATTCAAGGGTTTGATGAAACAGTTGAGAAATTATCAATGTGATTACGGATGGAAATTGCATTGCGGATGACCAGATGTCATTGCGGATGAACAGATGTCATTGCGGATGAACAGATGAATGTCTGCAGTATAGGAACTGAGGGGAGCACTTGTACAAAGAGTTAGTAATAACAAACAATAAGGACCCATGAAAGATAAGTATGATATATGGTTGTGGTACATAGACTACGGTACCAAAACCATCTATCATAAGTAACTTTCAGTTAGAACCGCAACGGAGACCAAGGATGGTATGCGGTATCTATTAATTCAAAAAGAATTGCGGGTCTGGATTCATCATTCCTAACATTTGGAGGAAGGTGTTAAGTTTTGTGGAGTCGAGCGCTTTTGTGAACACATCAGCAATCTCTTCATGAGTATGGACAAAGATGAGTTCAATGTTACCTTTCAAGATGTGGTCTGTGATGAAGTGATACCGTAGTTCAATATGTTTGGTCTTGGAGTGCTAAATAGGATTATGAGAAATCGCTATAGCACTTTCAGAGTCACAGTAAATTGGTATCCGCAATATTCTGTATCCATAGTCCATAAGTTGTGTCTTCATCCATAGGACTTGTGAACAACAGCTGGCTGCGGCCACATATTCTGCTTCTGTGGTAGACAGAGATACACAACTTTGTTTCCTTGATGACCAGCTGACGAGTCTTCCACCCAGAAATTGACATCCACCTGAAGTGCTTTTTCGATCTAGTCTGCATCCGGCGTGATCCGCATCTGTGAATGCTTGAAGGCTGAAATCATTGCCTGTGGGGTACCATAATCCAAGAGACTTGCTTCCTTTCAGGTACCGTAGTATCTGTTTGGTTGCGGTCATATGTGACACTTTTGGGTTAGCCTGATACCTTGCGCATACACCTGTTGCAAAGACAATGTCTGGCCTGCTTGCGGTGAGGTACATCAAAGAGCCTATGATACCTCTATAAGTCTTGTGATCCACAGATTCGCCTGAGGGATCAGCAGAGATCTTATATCCGAAGGCCATGGGGACCTTAGCCGAAGAACAGTTGTCCATAGAATATTTCTTTAACAGTTCAGTGGTGTATTTCTCTTGATGAATGAATATCCCTTGCGGAACTTGTTTCACTTGAAGTCCTAGAAAGAAGTTAATCTCTCTATTCATGCTCATTTTGAACTTGTTGGTCATGAGCTTAGCAAATTCATCCACCATTCCTTGATCAGTCAATCCGAAAATGATATCATCCACATATATTTGTACAAGCATAAGGTGGTCACCATTTGCTTTTCTAAATAAAGTGGGATCAATCACTCCTCTTTTGTATCCAGACGAGACAAGAAATTCAGAGATAGTCTCGTACCATGCTCTTGGGGCTTGCTTCAGACCGTAGACTGCTTTTTCACGTTTGTAGCAGTGGTCTGGGAATTTAATACTTTCAAAGCCTGAAGGTTGCTAAAGATAAACCTCTTCTTTTAATTCCCCATTGAGAAATGCACTCTTAACGTCCATTTGGTGTACCTTGACATTTTTGTGGGCTGCGTATGCTAAGAAGATTCGGATGGCTTCCATTCGTGCCACCGGAGCATACGTTTCATCGTAGTCAACACCTTCAAGTTGACTGTAGCCCTTTGCAACTAGCCTTGCCTTGTTTCTGACTACTGCACCAAATTCATCCAGCTTATTTTTGAACACCCATCTAGTACCAACAATGGTGTGACCATGTGGCTTCGGGATGAGCTTCCACACTTTGTTCCTTTTGAATTCTTCTAGCTCTTCTTGCATTGCGGATATCCAATCAGGTTCTAGTAATGCTTCTTTGATCGTTCGGGGCTCGACTGAAGACATAAATGCTGCGTATTGACAATGATCAGATAAGTCCTTGGAAGATCGAGTCTGGATACCTGCGGATGGGTTGCCAATGATTTCACCTGGTGGGTGGTCCTTCGTCCATACGTGTAGACGGGGTTGTAGATGATCAGCAGCTGCGGTAGAGGGAATATCTTCAATATCAGAAGATTCTGCGGTTGGAGATGGCAGTTCCCCCTGGACTTGAGAACATCCTGTGGAATCATCTTGGTTTGTTGGAACGAGAATGGAATTTTCTTGAGCAGTTGGAAAAGGTTCCCCCTGGATTGCTGATGGGAGTTCCTCTGGAACCTGAGAAGGTTCCCCCTGGACTGCGGATGGAAGAGTGATAATCCTTGAATCGGTTCTTGTGTCAATGTTCTCTATGAGTTCATCATCCGAATCCGAAGATACATTTGATGGTAATGATTCTCTGTGGATGGGAACTTGAGTAGCATCAAGTACTGGAACCTCGACGGTTGTTGCTTGATCCGGAGTAGAGCTTTCCCCCTCAACCGGAGAGGTGAAAGTATCTAGAGATGCTACTTCGGATAGTGAAGGACCAGATACATCAGCGTGCTGCTGTTGAGCTTCTTGAGACACAAGAACTTCGGATAACTTGGCTGTTTCTACAGGGTCGAAGAGATCGTCATAATTGACTTCAACTAGATTTAAAGGACCTGAAGAGGCAGGAATATCGCTTTCCATGATTGCGGTGGTTTCTGTAGATGTAGGGGCGTTGCGGATGTGAGAATCATCAAATTTCACATCGAAGCTTTCAATGATTAGTCTTGTGCGTCTAATGAGAACTCGATAAGCAACCTTGTTAATGGAGTACCCAAGGAAGATGCCTTCATTAGACTTCGGTGCAAACTTGTTAAGCTGATCTCGGTTGTTGATTACGAAACATCTACACCCAAAGATATGAAAGAAGCGAACATTTGGCTTGCGGTTGTTAAGGCCCTCATACGGTGTTTTATTGAGACGTTTGCACACAATGCTTCGGTTTTGTACAAAGCATGCGGTTGCTACAGCTTCAGCCTAGAAGTAGAGAGGAAGGTGTGCGAAGTTGAGCATGGATCTGGCTGCTTCTACTAGAGTGCGGTTCCTTCTCTCTACTACCCCATTTTGTTGCGGTGTGTAGGGAGCTGAGAAGTTGTGAGTGATGCCTTTGGAAACCAAGAAACTGTTGAGGAGATGATTAGTAAACTCGGTTCCATTATCACTGCGGATGCGTCTTACTGGAAGCTTGATCTGAAGCTCTATTTCCTTGATGAAATTGATGAGAATCTGAGGTGTTTCTGACTTGAGTCTAAGGAAGAAGACCCATGTGAAGCGTGTAAAGTCATCTACAATAACCAATATGTATTTCTTGTGATGGAGACTGGCTACGGTGGATGGACCGCAAAGATCAATGTGTAAGAGCTCTAGTGGTTCAGAGATTGAAGAATCAATTACCATGGGGTGACTTGCTTTGGATTGCTTCCCACATTCACATGCAGGGCAGAGAGTATCGTTGCTGAATTTGAGAATAGGGAGACCTCTGACTAGTTCTCCGGTGACCAAATTGTTGATGTACCTGAAGTTGAGATGAGCTAGCTTACGGTGCCATAGCCAGCTGACTTCGGATACGGCTTTGGATAGGAAACATAACTGCGGTTTGCCTATGATCAGAGAGACATCCAGAGGATACATAGTACCTTCGGATCGAGATTTGATCAAACATGTGTTCCTATCACTTGTGATTACATAGAAAAATTGATCATCAAATTCAACTCGATGGCCTGCGTTACATAGTTGGCCAACACTGATGAGATTGTGTTTAAGGCTTTCTACATAAGCAACCTTTTGAATAGAGAAGTTCCCCGTAGTGAGAACACCGTAACCTCGGATGATCCCATTCGCATTGTTGTCGAATGTGACATTTCCACCATTGCATATTGGCCTGAAATCCCGAAGGTATTATAACCTTCCGGTCATGTGCAAGGAGCAGACACTGTCAATTAACCATTCATCTTCTTGTTCCTCCTTGCACAAAGCCTGAGAATTACACGGTTAGTTTAGGCATCCAAACTAGTTTGGAGCCTGGGACAACAGATGAGTTTCTGAATGATACATGGACCGAGGTTGCAGGGTCGGGTCTCTTGTCAACTTTTAATCCTAGTCCTGGGTGTTTGTGCAGATTTGGAGTGTTGTGAGTTTTTGAAAAAGTACGAGGTTTCTGACTCCGACTAGATTTGACATAGGATGAATCCTTTTGACAACTACACTGACATTTACAAAAAGAGATTTTGTCTTTTGATCTGACACTATGCTTGGTCAGCGGTCTATAGGATGAATTGGACTTGTTACCGGTCCGAGGTTGGTAATCCCTGACATGAGTGGTGTTGGGTTTTGAAAAAGTTTGTTTTTGAAAAGGTTTAGCACGTGTTAGTCTTTGAGTTCTTTTTGGTGGAGTTGGTAGAATACCCTTCCACTTTTTGAGATTTTGATGCGACTTTAAAAGTGTTGGAGTGGGTAAGATACCTTTCCATTTTGGATCATCTGAGGAATAGATTTGAAAACCATTGTTTCGAAAAGACTTTACACCCTTTTGGGTTGTGTCAGATGAAATAGGAATGACTGTTGAAACTGTACATTCCTTTTTGTGTGTTTTCTTGATAGGAGAGTTTTTTGAAAAGTAGTGTGAGAAAACAAATTTTTCTGGACTCTTGGACTTTGGAAATCTGACATGCTTCTTGTTTTTCGAAAAAGTTTGTCTATTTGTGCCACGGGAGCGAATTTCCTCTTTGAAAGCCTTTTTTGCTAAAGTTTTTGGAGAACCGCAGTCCTTGATGTTCAACTGCGGCTTCCTGGAATTCTTAGAAAATTTTGAAAACGTGGGCTTGAGTCATCCGAACTTGAAGATTCAGGGGTTTGAGAGCATTGACCTACTTCAAAGTTTTCTATGGGTAATTCATGATGAATTGGCTGAAGAGTCACAGTTCCTTTTGCTGATGACCGCGGTAGTGATGATTTGACTACTACAGAGTAAGTCTGAGTTGGGACTTTAGTGGGACTTTTGTGGAACTTTTGACTACAGTGTGAGACACTGCGGTCTGAGGACAGAGATGGAAAGTCTTTCGAGACTTCGGGGCCCTCAATGACAATTTCTTCATCAACTACGGATGAGGTTTGAGAATTTGGGTAAATGGTGCCACAGATAGGAATTTGATCACATGTGTGACCCGAAACCTCAGGCACAATTTCCTCAATGACACAATTATTGCTTAGATTATGCAGTCTACCGAAGTGAGTTTTGATGTCTTCGGGAAAGGTCTTGTCATTGACTGGGAAATGAAATTCTCGGTCTGGAGGGACATACAGTCTGTCTTTGTTGAACCGGGGTGAGGAATCCATTGCGGTAGGATATCCATTTGACCAACCCCAATTGTATGTATTGTCCATGGTTCCATTGTTTACCAAATTTTCAATAGCTTCACTTTCATTGAACAATTTTTCGATTAAAAGATTTAAGCGTACAATTTCACTCTGAGCTAAATCTCTCTGGTTCAAAGCTATCTCTAATTGTGTTTCACTCAACATTCTTGCATCTTTTTCTAACTCTAAGTCCTTTTCTAACATAGCCATTTCGAGTCTTTTGTTATCCAGTCGTCCTCTCACGTGGAACATTTCTTGGGACGCAATGTTCTTCTCATCTAAGGCTTTGTTATAGTCTGTAAGGACGGCAGCACAAGTGTCATTAAGATCATCTATGTAGGGTTGACAGTCATGCATGCTATAGTTTAGAGTTTGGATCATAAGTTTTACCTGTTCGACGATGCTTAGAGTTTCATCCTTTGCCATGTAGCAGTAGTTGTTGTCCAGCTTTGTAGACCCATCATCATCTGCAGTTGCCAGCATGCAGATTTTCCCTTTTCCTTTGACACTGCTGATGGCTTCATCTTCATATCTGGATGACCAAACTTGATGGTCTCTTTTGACATGGGCTACGTATGCCCTTTCATTTTCCTTATCTTCCAACTCTTGAGCCATTCTAAGGTAGAATGCTCTGTCTTTTACTACATTGGCCTTACAATCTCTTGCAAAGTGATTCTCTTTGTTGCATTTGTGACAAATTACAACATCAGTCTTGTCTTCTGAGGGAGTACCGGAGTCAGTGGTTTGAGTAGACTGCGGTGCCTCCTTTGGTTGATTATTTTGAGATTGCGGTGGTGGATGAGAACTTTTGGGATATCGAGGATGGTTATTCTGGGAACTGAAGTTGCGGTTGAATGGAGGTTTGTTGAACTGTTGATTCTTGCGGAAGGAAGGAGGTGGTAGACGGTTGAACTGTTGGCTAACCAGAGCAATAGCCTTCTGAAATTATTCTTCATCGTCATACTCTGAGTCAGCTTCGTATGACTGCGGTGGAGTGTCATACGAGGGAGAGTAAGATTGATTATGTGGAGCTTGTGCTATGAGAGCAAGTGGTCCTCCGAAGTCAGCACAATCTTTGAGTACGGTGGATTCTTGTGCTTACAGTTCTCCATAGAGCTTGTAGAGTGACAATGAGTGAATCTTTCTATCGCCTTGGACTATCATCTTAGCTGTAGTCCAATGTCTTCCAAAACCATTAAGAAACTGAAGATATGTTTCATGGTTACTGCGGATGGTGCCCACATTGGATAACTTGGTGACTATCAGGTTGAACCCTTGAAGGAGTCTTCCAAGCTTTCGCCAGTATGAGCTTTGAAGTTTTTGAACTCATTGAGTGCGGTAGTAAGCTTCTTGTCTTGTGCTTGTTCTGAGCCTTCGTACAAATTCTTGAGAACTTCCCAGATCTCTTGCTGATTTGCAATTTATGATAATATCGAAGTTGTCAGGAGCAACTCCACAGGAGATTTCTTAAAAAGCAACAGCATCATTTTCCATTTTATCGAGATCATCCTTGGTGGGACGGCTCATGACTGGTTGACCTCCTCCTAGTCTGGTTGTAGCTCCGTCAGTTTGGACTGGTGTATGGACTGGGACATGTGGTCCTTCTTCTACGGATTGCCATACATCTCTACCAAGTCTCCTTAAGTATCTTTCCATTCTTTGTGACCAGTGATGATATTCATTTGCTACCAGTATTGGGGCTCTATTAGAACCACCAACACTGTTGGAAACATTCAGAGATAACGATTGTGCCATATTTTTGAAGTTTTTTTTTTAAGAAATGAGCTTCAGTGGTATAGAAGGCCCTTTGAAAATCAGAGTTCCGTTTTCAAAAAGCAACCACTATGGCTCTGATACCAATTGTTGAGAGAAAAACTTAGAGACACACTTGAACAAACGTTAGAACAAGTAGATTGCGGAATAGTTAATCTTGAAGGATCTAAAAGCTCAACAATAATATTAATAAGTTAGAGTTAGATAGTTAGAGAGTTAGTTGCGGAAAAGTAAAGAAATAGAAATGACAACAGTTGTTATATCAAGTATACACATAAGTTGATTCATAACAAGGAATGCATTCAAACCAAGTTAATAAGGAAGATCAAACTTAGTGATTAAGTCACAAAAGACTTGCTCCAAAGAGAGGTTATAATCAATTGTATTCTAGTAAGATTTGAGAGTAAGAAGGGATGCGTAGTGAAATAGAGAGATAGGAAAGATAACTTCAGAGATGTGTATTCAGAATAGATAGATGCATGTGAATACAAGAGAATGAGCTCTATTTATAGAGACTCACGAAGTACACTAGATTACATCTCTAAGAGTAGTCATGCAAGACATACTGGACAATAGAGAGTATTACAATGAAAAACAAGTAAAGTAATCTAGTAAAGAGACTGCGGTAGGTAGAGACTCCAGATACGGTTGCTGATGAAGGAGCTTGACTGCGGGTGCTTGTCGGATGCGGTGGCTGAAGTTCAAGAGGGTCACTTTTCATGATTCAACAGAGCTCTTGTCAGATCCGGACGTCTGGAAATAGCCCTGTTAACATAATCTTCCTATTGGGGATCGTTAGCACCTGGTCGTCCTGTACACCTTCTGGGTATCAGACCAGTTGAGGCAACCAGAGTCGGAGAGACTGCTCCAGCTTCGGAATGCTTAGGGTCCGGAACAGGGGTTTCGTAGTGCGTGCTTGTGTGAGAAACGAGAGGGATATCAAATGAGACTCTTGGGTGTGTTCCAGGGGGCTGCAAGGAACTATGGTCAACACCGACATCACCTTTTTGTGAAGGAGAGGATGGATTATGTGGAGACTCCCCGTGAGTGTGTGCATGTGATGTTGAAACATTGAGGGGTACCTCAAATGAGTGGGTTGGTGTGGTGTTCGGACGACCAGAGTCAGCCTGAGTGTCATGAGCATCTTCCTTTGGAGAGGAAGAGTCGACTTTGGGTCTCTTTTGAGGCTTTGGCTTGGTGGGAGAATTCTTCCGTTTGACAGATTTCTTAATCTTTGATCCGGACATGGTAGGTTTGGCCTTTTCCGAAATGGGCTCAACGGAGACTGTGGCAGGTTGTGTTGGGTCAAACACAACCGAAGTTTCCAAACGATGTTTCAAATAAGTTGAATCGGAAGGTATGGAGGCCAGCATATGGTCCGGAAGTAATCTAACCAGACCAAAGGAGGATTGGTCCTAAATTCTATAAGCTTTGACAACTTTAAATGAGACACATACCTCCGGAGGAATCATGGAGACCGGAAGTGGTTCAGAAATCTCCTTGAAGAGTTGTTGAATCGTCAGTGCCTAGAACCTAAGGCTGGAAATTTCGTTATCCTTCCTCTTGATGGCAAACTTGCAGAAATCTTGCCATAGGGCCTCCGGAAGATCAACTGCATTTGTACGCCCAGAGAAGATGCTATAGACCATATATAGCCAGTCCTTGCTGAGGGTGTCCGTACCACCGTGCTTGCCGGACAACCCTCGAATGATAAAGTGCATCAACACCATCCATAGTCCAGAGACGACTGATTTCTTGAAGTCTTTGGCCCTGTAATCTTGATTGTAGCCAATGTGATTCAGAAACGTCTGAAACTCTTCAGTGGTAGGCTCTTGAACTCTGAAACTCTGGGGGTTTTCTTTCACACTGATTGCTTTGAGAAAAGTAGACTTGAAGATAGGCACAATCCTATCACCGATGATCTTCGTCTGCAACACCCCTTTATCAAGTTTGATGTTTGTGAATGCTCTGTGGAGATGATGAAGTGGAAGAGGTGGTTCGGGAACTTTAGTGAGAGGAAATTGGGTGATTTGCTATGAACTCGATCATAACACGAACAGATTCATCGTAATCTTCAGGGTTTAGGGAAAACAGTTGCATCGTGTCCCTTAGAAACGGTTCAGAGGAGGTTGATGATGATGAACCTTTTGATCATTTCTTCTTGGCAATTGACTTCTTGGGAGTTGAGGCGGTTGGAGCAGTGTTTGGTGGTGAAGAATGGGAAGCCATTTTTGCAGAGTTATGAATGCTTGATGAATACGAAGAACACATATAGAATTTAAGGGTTTAGGAAGTATTGGGCGCGTAAAGAGGTAAAATGGGGTTTTAATTTGTATTTATAGGTAAGGGAAGTGGGTCGGGTTAGTGGGGTAATGATGAGGATCCAAAAGTGAAACGGGTTGCATTAAATGAGTAATTGGTTTAGGGGGCTGAGTTGACCTGGGAGGTGAAAGGTGAGGTTGTTTGTAGCTTGAAATGGAAAACCCTAAATGGCGATTCGATGGTTGCTTTATGGGGGCGTGCAATCGTGTCACGAAATTCGAGGAAGATAGGATAAGGATCTTCTTAAAAAGTAACCGTTGAAAAAAAACGTTTCGCCTTATTAACCTTTGGAATTCCGGATGAGCGATTTCGGACAGTGTACGATCCGGAGGATAAAGAGTTGTGCTCCGGAACATGGTTGTTTTGAAAAGTGGTCCGGAATGAGAAATAATCCGGAGAGAGTTTCGATTCCGGAGTCAAAATTCAGTTCGATTTGGAAAAGGTTTGTGATTCCGGAGCAGAAATTCCAGAATAATGATTTTCAAGAATTTTCGGAGTGAATTTGAAAAAGTTTTTCGGAACATGAGGTGTAAAGCATTCCGGAGTGAGATTTGAGAAAACTTTCGGAGTGAAATTTAAAAAAAATCCGGAGTGAATTTAAAAAAAAATTCTGGAGTGAATTTTAAAATTCCGAAGTGCATAATGCAATACCTTTCCGGAGTGGAATTCTGGGATGACATTATGATGTAAATTCCGAGATGAAAAATTCGAGCATTATGACAATGTGGACTTTAAATAAAAAACAATCAGGACGAACTGCACAGCTTAAACCTCAGGTGATGGTCAGAAATAAAGACAAGTAAAATGATCCTATGTATTCTGAGAGAAAGTAGTTTCGAGATGAAAAATGTAGATCGAAACTAATTTTCTTTCGAATACGTCTATCAAAGAGAAAATGTATCTTGAAAGAATTGAGGATATGGTATCATCATACCCATTTTGTTCAGAAAACCGTTGAATTTGGTTTCGTCTAATGCCTTAGTAAAGACATCAGCAATCTCATCGTCAGATGGAACAAAAATGAGTTCAATGTTACCATTTAGAACATGATCTTTTATGAAATGGTACCTTATATCGATGTGCTTAGTCATTGAGTGCTAAATTGGATTATGGGAAATCGCAATGGCACTTTGAGAATCACAATAGATAGAATGCGTTGAAAGCGGTAACCATAATACAAGAGTTGAGATTTCATCCACGGAACCTAAGATGTACAGCTGGCAGCAACAATGTATTCGGCTTCGACTGTAGATAGTGCAATGCAGTTCTGTTTCTTGGATGACCAACTGACCAAACGACCACCTAAGAATTGACATCCATCTGAAGTGCTTTTTCTATCAAGTTGAAGACCACCATAGTTTGAATCTGAATAGGCTTGAAGTAGGAAGCTCTCATTTGCTGGGTACCAGATTCCGAGACTCTTTGTACCTTTGAGGTATCGGAAAATTTGTTTCACAACCAAGAGATGAGACATCTTTGGGTTGACTTGAAATCTGGCACATAAACATGTAGAAAACATGATATCAGGACGACTTTCTGTGAGATAGAGCAGGGATCCAATCATTCCGCGGTACTTCTTTTCATCAACTGAAACACCTGAAGGGTCGGCAAAGATCTTGTGTCCGAAACCCATTGGTACTTTGGCTGAGGCACAGGTGTCCATTGAGTATTTCTTGAGGAGTTCCGAAATGTACTTCTCTTGGTGAATGAAGATTCCTCTGTTAGTCTGTTTGACTTGGAGGCCAAGAAATAAGCTTAACTCCTGATTCATGCTCATTTGGAATCGATTGATCATAAGTTTAGTAAAGTCAGCAACCACAGATGAATCCGTAGATCCAAAAATGATGTCGTCCACATAAATTTGTACCAGCATGAGATGCTTTCCATTTGATCTTCGGAACAGGGTAGGATCTAGAATTCCTCTTTGGAAACCGGAGCGATTGAGAAAATCAGTGAGGGTCTCGTACCATGCCCGAGGAGCCTGCTTGAGTCCGTAGACTGCCTTCCGTAGTTTGTAATAGTAGTTCGGAAAGGAGAGATTAACAAAACTGGGGGAGTGTTGAAGGTATACTTCAGTGTCAAGTTCACCGTTACGAAAATCACTCTTAACATCCATTTGGTAAACTTTGAAGCCTTTGTGAGCAGCATAAGCAAGAAAGATTCTGATGGCTTCAAGACGTACAACAGGAGCAAAGGTATCATCGTAGTCGAGCCCTTCAATCTGTGTAAATCCTTTTGCCACCAATCTTGCTTTATTTCGAATAATAACTCTTGCGTCATCTAGCTTGTTGCGAAATACCCATCTCGTACCGACAATGGGATGAGTCTGAGGAGGAGGCACGGGAGTCCAAACTTCATTTCGGTCAAATTCTGCCAGTTCTTCTTGCATGGTTGTAATCCAGTCAGCATGATCTAATGCGTCCTTAATGGATTTGGGTTCAACCATGGATATAAATGTTGAGAAATGGCATTCATTTTGGATACTTGTAGTAGAACGAGTCTGTACACCAGCATTGGGGTTTCCGATTACTTGGTTCGGAGGATGATCCTTTGTCCAAACATGTAGCCTTGGGAGTTTTTGTGCAGCCGTCGATCCGATATCAACAGTGGAATTGATTTGCTCCCCTTGAATGATTTGAATGTAAGGATGATACTCCCCTTGAACTTCTGAACCAAAGAGATTGACATCATCATCAGAAGGAAATTCAAAGAAATTTTCATTTTCATCAATGTTGAGAGGATTTGAGTCATCGAAATCAGCAGCTGCATCTTGGAAGCCATCCACATTTGATTCAAGAGAGGGATGAGCATTCCCCTCCTCAACCTGAGAAGGTTGAAATGGTTCGGAATCAAATGGAGGGAGGCTTGGGATTGGACTGGAGACGTTTTGCGAGACAGGGGCTTCCGAAGGAGAGATTTGATTGAGAGTTGGCCTTGTTTGAGATTCCGAATCAAGGGCGGTTTTAGAAGGACCAAAGAGAGTTTCAAAGTCAACTTCAAGAATTGTTTGGGGGTTCGGACATCCTGGCGGAGGAGCATCAGACTCCAAAATGTGAGTTGTAATATGGGTTGGGCCAGAATTCCGAACGAAGTTGTCATCGAAAGTAACGTCAAAGCTTTCTTCCAGAACACGAGTTCTCCGGTTAAGAACTCTATAAGCTTTTAATTTTGAGGAGTACCCAAGGAAGATGGCTTCATCAGCTTTAGGTTGGAACTTGGTAAGCTGATCACGGTTGTTCTTGATGAAGCATCTGCATCCGAAAACATGCAAAAACGAGATTGTTGGCTTCCGACCATTCATTTCTTCGTACAGAGTCATGTTGAGGTGTTGATTGATGATACTCCGATTTTGAGTGAAGCAGGCAGTAGATACGGCTTCAGCCCAAAGGTAGAGTGGTAGATTTGCGAAGTTCAGCATGGATAGAGTAGCTTCAACGAGAGTTCTATTGCGTCTTTCGACTACACCGTTTTGTTGTGGAGTATAAGGAGCTGAGAAGTTGTGGTTGATTCCTTTTTCATTGAGAAATTTATCAATGGTGGAATTAGTGAATTCCGATCCATTATCACTTCGGATTCTCCTAACTGGGAGTTTGATAAGAACTTCTATTCCTTTGATAAAATTGATGAGCTCTGAGGCTGTTTCGGATTTCAGCCTTAGGAAGAAGACCCAAGTGAACCTTGTAAAATCATCAACAATCACAAGAATGTATTTCTTATGATGAAGACTTTCTACAGTGGATGGTCCACAAAGATCAATGTGTGAAGCTCTAATGGTTCCGGAATGGATTTTTCGATGATAACAGGATGACCCTTTTTCGATTGCTTACCACACTCACAAGCAGCACACAAATGATCATTTTCAAATTTGAGAAGCGGTAAACCTCTCACCATTTCCTTAGATACGAGATCATTCATGTACCGAAAGTTTAGATGAGTGAGCCTTCGGTGTCATAACCAACTGACGTCAGGAACAACTTTGGTGAGAAGGTAGAGTTGTGGTTTGTCAATAATCATGTTGATGTCGAGCGGGTACATGTTCTTGTTGCGAATCGACTTGATTAAACATTCTTTCCGATCTTCAGTCATTACATAGTTGTATTTTTTGCAAAATTCCACACGACGATTTGAGTCAATTGTAACGCCCGTGTTTCTAGGCTAGGCATTAATATTGACATAATAGTCTAGGTTAACCTTTGTAACTCATTTTGAAGAAATGAAAAGGAATTATGTGAATATTATGTGAATTATGTGTTTTATGCTTAATTATTAGGATTTAATTAATTAAGAATAAAAATAAACGTCGAAAATAAATATTAGATAAAGCCGATATCTATTAAGAAAGTTGTAGTGGTCGTGACAAGGATTACAGATATATAAAGAATACCGAAATCCGAGTTATAACGAAGAAGTTATGACCTATCGAAGTTTCGCGACAAAACCGGCACGGTGCCGAATGACGTAAAAAGTGATTTTTTGATAAACTACTTTTTAGCCTTAGTGATCTAAACGAAAGTCGTAGTGTTCGTTAAACCGAGAGTATGTATAAAAAGAACGCCCAAATCTGACTTCGTATGAGGAAGTTATGATTTTTCTAAGTTTCAGCTTAGCAGTAGACAGCTAAAAACTCGAATATTAGATCGAGTGATTTTTAGCCGACATGACCTAAACGAGAATCGAAGGTCTCGTCAATAGTAGCACAACGGTAAAAGACAAACGAAAACGGACGTCGGATGAAGAAGTTATGAATTTTTAACGGATTTCCTGTCCCGGTCTGTTAAAAAATAATAATATAAAAATTAAATTCAAAATTAGCCGACGACGTCTAAACGGAAGTTGTAGAGCGTAATTTTACCTACGCATGCATATAAAGAACTTCAAAAACGGAGCTCGTATGCGAAAGTTATGGATTTTAGAAGTTCGGGGCTCAAAAATCGAGAAATCCATGAAAACCGAGAAAATCACAGGGCTCAGCTTCGGCTACGTCGCCTCGTATGCGAGGTTGACCCATGTCCGATCTGATGAGTCATCCGAAGGGGAGGTCCAACCGAATCCAGCTGCGTGTCCGACTCGTGGCGCGTCCGAAGCGTAACGCGTGTGCAGCCTCCGTCCGATGCCACCTCGCCTCGCAAGTCCGACGCGTGTAGAAGCCACCTGTCCGATGCCAGCTGCCTCCTCGCATGCGAGCCACGTGCTCGCCTCTCATTGCTCCGGATCCGATGCCTCCCCTATAAATAGAAGGGTTGCGAGATCTTCCGGCTACTTTTGGAAAATTCTCATTTTTCACCCCTTTTTCAATATTTTTATTATTTCCACTTCCCCCGAAGCCCCGATATTATACCAAACACCCGAAACACGTCCCGGAGTGCCCAAGAAGCCCGAGAAATTTATCTTTTCGGTTTCGAAGCCCGAACCTCGCAGAGCCCGATTTTCAATAAAACATCCTGGTTTTATCGAAAACGATTGTTTTAGGAAACGAAGTGCTGCCCGATTATCGTTAAATCAAGTGAGTGTATAGTCACTTTCACCTTACACATATATATGAAGTATTTTTTTTAAAATACGTGCTATGTGTAATTATATTAATTGTTTATTTAAGGTGACTGTTGAATAGATGTTTTATACAAGTTTTAAACTGTATATGTATTTTTATCTACAAATATGTTGGGTAAAACATGGGTAGATGATTTAGGTGATGTGTGATGAAATAAAAATTGATGAGAGGTATCGATGTTTAAGATGATCTAGTCATCTAGGAGAGTATAAACAACAACCACAAACTACTTTAGAGAGTCCAGTGGAACGTTAGCAGACTCGTAATCGGTAGGTATGTTTGAACTATATGTTCATAAGGTGTTCTCGAACTATATGTTCATTAGGTGTTTTTGAACTATGTGTTCATCCGATAGTTTTTCTTTTTGACACTATTACGTGTCGGGGTACTGGAGCGTACGGGAGCGTACGGGAGTACTTTATTAGTATTTCCCCTATACTTTTTATTTTGAAGAGCTTTGGAGTCTTCGTTTCTTTTATGAAGTGATCGGACGAGCTTCATGAGTCAGCGTTTTCGTTCTCGATGCCGGATAGGGTGAGTCTGGGGGTAAAATACCTCATGATATTCAGACCACTGCCTAGGCAAAGTTTGATACTGGATAGGGTGAGTCTGGGGGTTACATACCTCACGATATTCAGACCACTGCCTAGGCAAAGTTCGATGCTGGATAGGGTGAGTCTGGGGGTAAATTACCTCACGATATTCGGACCATGGCTAGGCATTGATAACTACCCCTAACTTAATTGTCTTGTGGTTCTTTCTTTTACGAACGAAGGTTCGTGGTTAAACTTATTCCATTCATTTGATGTCTTTATCGATCCTTGTTTGCTGCTAGGGAATTTCCGAAGCAGTTTCGTTAGTTGGTTGTTCATATCGATCCTTTAGACTAGATCTAGTAAGATCACTGTATAGGATCAGTATGTGGGGATCGACGTTTGTTAGTGCTTGTAGTATAAACCTTGGGCAGCGATGGACTTCGTGCCTATTCCTTAGGATGAATCCTTAGGAATGAGTGATAGTTGATTCTTAGGGTAAATCCTTAAGAAATAAATAAGATAATGGGGGTTGGGTATCTGGGTTGATTGTTTGATGTTTAAACATAATAAGTTTATTTATTGTGGGTTGAAAACCCTATATGCTCACCAGGCTCCCAAGCCTAACCCACTCAGTTTATTTGTATCACAGGTATTGATACGAAGTTGCTTTACACTGAGAGATTAAAAGAGAAGTAGATCACTAGTGTAAATGAATGTAAGTTTTGTTTATGCTTATGTTTTTGTATTGACGATGACATCCCAATGGTTTAAATGAATAAAATACATTTCTTCGGAAATGATTTGATAAAATATTTATCATGTTTTTCTGGGAACAAATTCCGCAACACTTTTAATCAAATGATTACTCTGAAATTATTTTAAAAGCATAAATTAAACCGGTCTTTTATGGCCGTGAATTTGGGGATGTCACATCAGTGAGCTGAGCAACACTTATCAAATTATGTTTCAGATCGGCTACATAAGCCACATTTGAGATAGAGAAGTTTCCATTGGTGAGAATTCCATAACCACGAATTTGGGAGTTGGAGTTGTTTCCATATGTCACGTAACCAGCGTTTGGAGAGAGCTTTAAATCTCGCAGAAAGTCTTTCTGCCCCGTCATGTGCATGGAGCAAGCACTATCAATATACCATACTGTTTCTTGCTCCGAAGCACAAAATGCCTAAAAAAATAGTGAGTAATGGAGTTTTTAGGCTCCGAATTAGTCTTTGGGACGTAGGCACGGGCTTTGGACTTTGATTGTGACTTAGGAACAACTTTGTGTTTCTGGGTGGTATTTTTTGAATTCTTTGAAAACAGACAGAAGGCTAATGTTTTTTATCTATCCAGTAGCCATATTCAATGACTTGAAGGTTCCGAACAGTCTTCTTCGGACCTTTGACTTCCAGAGTGTTGGTAACATTTGTAACCTCCGGAATTGTTGTTTCATCAATAGGAGATTTAACTTTCCACACAAGATTTTTCTTTGAAGATTTTGAAAATTTTGTTTTCTTTGCATTTGTGGATTTGCTTGATGACACATTGGTTTTTGAAAGACTGGGTTTAAAAATCGTGCCATCAGATTTAGCAATAAAAACAGATGGAACAGTCCGAGGAGAAGTGTTTTGGACTGTCATGACATTCACACGAGATTTAGGCTGAGTAGAACTGACTACTTTCTTGGGTTCTACACGACTGAGAGATCCAGAAGGTCTTTTTAGGATCTTAGTGGGAACAAAGGAATATTGACTATGGGTTGATGCATGAGAATTCTGGGATATACTCGGTTTGGAGTTTTCAATGAACCTGGAATTTTTTCTAGTCTTAACTTCCTTTTTATGTGCATTTCGAGCTTCTACTTTGGGATCTACAGTATCCTTCCTATTCAACATTGGTTTTCTCTTAGGGTGAGACGAGGATTTTGAGGTTTTTCCTACGGATGGATTACTAAACTCAGGAGTAATGGGAACCAATTTAGTTTTTGAGACGACTAAGGAATCCGATTCGCAAGAATCAGAGGACACACAGCTTGAGACTTCAACTTTATCATTTAAGGATGCCCATACAAACTCAGAGGCAACAGTTTCAGTTGTCACTGAAGGAATTTCTTCAACAACACAGTTGTTGGGAGGATTACTCCTAGGGACGTAATCTACGCAATTTGAAACACTGTAAAGTAATTCCATGGCCTGATTCAGGTCCAGGTTTATCAGAGGAGGAAGAGGCGTGGAATCGGGACATTTGACAACAATTGGTTGAAACTCAGGAATTAAGGACACAAAATGATATGTGGTCTCATGAAGAGGAGACAAGGGAGAAACGAGGGTGTCCGAATGTTTGATGTTCGGAACCTCTCCCATGAAGGTCAAATTTTGCAATTCTTTCAAGGGACGAGCAATAGGTTTCAGATACTCGCTTCCGAGACCTAGTGCTTTTGACCATGGATGACGGAAATTATGAGTCATCTGAAGATTTGATTCAAGTATGTCAATTAAATTATGCAAAGCATCTATCTTAGCATTGAGACGTTTGTTATCAGTGATCAAAATATTTCTTTCAGAATAAGTAATTTCGCATTTGTCTTTCAAAATGATACATTCATCTTTGGACATTACAATCTTATGCTCTAAAGACTCGTTTTTCAATTTTTTATCCTCAAAACGCAACCTAAGACGATTTAGTTTACAGTCCTTATTCTCACTGGCTTCTATGGCAAACTCATAGGCTTTATAAATGGTGCTCATATCTGTTTGGATTTGGGTCAGATAAGGTTCACAAAGAGATAGATCAAAGTTATTATCAGTAATCATAGACTTTACCTACTGAACAATGCTTCGACCGGGTGGATCATTGGTGGCCATGTAGCAATAGTGAGGTTCAGCAACATCATCTTCATCTTCTGACTCAGAAGACCAATACCCTTCATCACATTCAACAGTTTGTCTTGCCATCAAACACATATTCCTTCCAGTTACCATGTCATCATCATCCCCGGATGACCAATATCCTTCAACATCTCTTGAAACCATTGTTACAAAGGCTTTTTCGCTTTCAGCCATCTCTTGGGCTGTTCGGACGTAGTAAGCAGAATCCTTGATTTTTGGTTTCCGCGGAGCATCAGCCAGGCAATCTTTAGCAAAATGGCTTGCATGTCCACACTTATGACACACAATTTTTGGTTTGTCCGATTTGGAACTCTGAGAGGGTTCTGGAGTAGAGTTTGGCTTAGTGATGTTTTGTTTGTATGCAGGAGGATTTTCGGAAGTTGGTTTAGGTTCCGGAGCTGAGTATGGTTGAGGATTGTTATGGTGAGGAGCATGGAATCTGTTTTGGTATGGTTTGTAAGAGGGATTGAACGAACGTTTGTATTTCATTGAGAGTAGAGCAAACTCTTGTTGGAAACGGAGCTTAGAGTCCATGGCTTCGGAATCATCAACATGATAGATTTCTGTAGGTAAGATGGGCACGGATGTTTGAACAGATGGAACAATGGGTTTAAAAGGGTCCGAAGTAGATGAGTTCGGAATGGTTGATTCGAAAGAACTGACAAGGGCAAGAGGACCTCCGGAGAGTTCCCTTATGGTATGAGCAACATTACACACGTGTCCTTGAAGTTCATCAAAAAGTTGATAGAGCTTTAACTTTTTCAATGAACCATTGCTTTGGAGACAATATTTTACATTTCCCCATCCTTTGTCGAGACTGTCTATGAATTTGAGATTGTACTCCAAAGGAGTTCGGACAATCCCATGAGCAGTCATGTTATTGACCACGATTCGGTAACGGTTGGAGGCTGAGGCCACTGATTCACCAGGAGTGGTAGTGAAGTTATCGAAGTCGTTGACAACTGAGGTGAGGCGCTTGTCTTTCATATTTTCCAAACCTTCAATCAGGTCCTGAAGAGTGTCCCAAATCTCTTTGGCTGATTTGCACAGCTTGATGTGTTCGAAGAGTGAGGGAGGAACACCAAACACCATTTCTGAGAATGCAACTTGATCAGCATGCAGCTTCTCAATATCATCTGCAGTTAGAGGAGCTGGGCGAGTTTCATCTTCACGTAAGAGCTGAGCATCTGCATCTCTTACTACTGTTCTTACAGGAACATGTGGACCTTCTTTGACGGATCTCCAGATTTCTTCACCTTTATCCTTGGCCAGTAAAAATCTTTCCGTTCTAACCTTCCAGTGATCATATTCTTCCACAACTAGTAATGGGGAATGTGTAGGGCCACCCACACTATTTGCAATTTGCATTGAAATCATTTGCTGAGGATTAGAAGCAGCCATTGAAGTTAAGATATCTTCAAGCTAAAGTGGTATATAGAAGAACTTTTATCCTTGTCACAGAAATGGTTGAAATACCAAGGTAATTTCAAACCAACTATAATCTGATCTTATGGATTCAAAGGACAACCACTCAAGCTCTGATACCAATTGAGAGAACAAAATAGATCTAATACGCAGGGACAAGGTTTGATAACTCAAACCTTGAGTGAATGTTTAAGATCAATGTCTGCTTACTAATAAATGTTCTAGTCAAGCCTGGAAAGACCAGTCAAGTCTAAGTTAATATATTTAACAAATGATCAAGTCATAAATGAAGAATGAGAATGAATGATCAAGGTAAAGCTAATAAATGAGGAACAACATGAATGTTTGAAATAAGTTTGAAATAACTTAGTAAATGCCAAAAGTTGAGTGAATGATCAGTGATTGACTTTGTATTGAAAGCTCCTATAAATAGGAGTTAAGGTTACAACGAATTAACTAGAAAACTTACATAGGACTGGACAATAGAAATGTTTCTGACATTCTGATTGTCTAGTATTACAAAAGACTAAGTCCTATGAAATGTCACATCAATACAAAGACAAACTTAATAAATGCACAAAGACAAAATATCGTTACTCCGGACCAGCGTCCATTCCGGACATGAGAATCATTCTGGAATGCCTTCAGCTTCTCATCTTCTTCTCTTCTGGTCCGGACAGATTCCAGACCACTCTTCACATTTGACTCCGGGCCATTTATTTCGGAACACATGTACTTCGGAATTCAGACTTAGGATTGCTAGAGGTTCACTTTCAGGTTCCAACATTATCTTACCTTACATACCCCACCTTATTTAAATAAATAAATAAATCAAGGGCAAAATAATCTTTTTAGGTAAGACAGGGACCAAGCGCACAACAAAAACAAACTATAGGGACCTTCCGAGTTAAAAAAAAATTAGGGACCAAATGTGCAAATTACCCCAAACCATAGGGACCATTCGTGTAATTTACTCTTAAGGTTATGGGTAGGGTTCTTATTTTTGGTAATTATCTTCTTATGTGATTAACTAGATAATTATAGGATTTTATAATATCCCACCCATATTTTCGAATTTTAGGGGTAAGGGATTAGGTTAAATTATTTTGATTAATTTAATGGATAATCCTCAATTGGTTTAATAATTTAATTAACTGTTTAATTGATAGATAATTATTAAATCAATTTCTTTTAAATTTAAATTAAATTGGTTTTTCATTTCGAAATTTAAAAGATTATAAAAACCCTAGTATTTTGAAAAGTTTAAAATACATCCTTATAGATCTTATTATTAATTTAATTAAATGATTAATTAAAAGATAATTAATAAATCCATAAAAAATTTTAAATTTAATTAAATTAAAAGTTTAATTTATTAAAGGATTAAACCCTTGCTATTTTAAAAATGTTTTAAAATACTCCTTATACTATATGTAAAATTAAATGTTTAATATTTACTATATGTATAAGACAAGTCAGTCGAACCGCTAGTACGCCTCATTCACGAAGCCGATCTATAAGGGGGGTTTAAGGAAGTGGCATGTAAAATGACCGTCATTGGGTATACACTCTTACCCACCACTCCCTTGATTGGTGGAGGGTCGTTAGCCGAACATGTTTGATAGGACAAATAATTCTCTATAATAAGTATAATGGAATTAATAAAGTAACTAAATGTTTTATAAATTCTCAATCTTAGATACTTTAAGAAAAATATGAATTTGATGCTAATCCATGAAATTACACATTGCACTTTATATAAGTCGTTAGTGGATCGTGTGTGGTTAACCGACACACTAATATGGACTAATAAAGGGTGGCATGGCTGTCTCGAAAATTATCATTGATTAATGGAGCGTGTGTGGCTAACCGACATATTGATTAGATGATAAATGACATCGAGAGTACCAAGTTAATTTGCATGGTTATTCACATTTTGTTTGTGATCCTCGGTATCCTAGTCACAAATGGAAGAGCATAATCGAGATTAAACATGTCATTGAATAGTTCAATGAATCTCAAAAGATCTAGGAATTTCATGAGATTGAAATTGGTAAATGATTTAGCTACCTAAAATAGATTCGAATTTGATTACGACATCCCTCTTCAAAGTTCGAATCGAAAATATGGATCCTAACTTTAATTTAAATTTTTGATTTAATAATTAAGGATTAAAATCAACTAACTTGAATTCTCTTTTCTCCTATTATAGATGTCGAGTTTAGACAACAATGGTCTTCCTCGTTCTTCTGGAAATGGTTTTCCTCTATCTGAAGATGATCTTCCACATGTTGATGGAAAGTCTATGTATACACATGTTCTCAATATGAAATCGTACATTGACAGATTGGGAATGTTGGGTGTCGTTTTCCCAAGGGAGCTAGCCATTGACATGGTTCTACTTTCGCTTCCTGAGTCATATAATCAGTTCATTAAACACTACTATATGAGGGACCACGATGTGACCCTAATTGATCTGAAACGTATGTTAATTGTTGCTGAAGTAGAAATGCTTAAGAGTACAAATGAAGCAAAAGTGTCTGAAGGATCAGTCTCCCAAATTGACAATGGAAATGGTAGTCCAGAACAAATTTCTCTTCCCAATGGAAAGGGACCGGCCAAGGTCAAATCATTTGACCATATGGTAAAGAGAAAGGCCAGTTCTGAGATAGTACCATGTGCTAATCCTATAAGGTCCATATGTTTCTATTGCCAATTGGAGGGGAATTGGTTGCGAAACTGCCCTGACTACCTGAAAGATCTTAGAGATAGTAAAGTCAAGTCGTATGACTCCACTTCAGGTATATCCTCTATCTAAATACATTATTTATTGAGTTCCTATTCATAGATTCATAATACATGATGTGATAATCACATTTTGATGTTTTTGCAGAATCTAGGAGAAAGAAGGAAGCTTAAGAAGAGTAAGCTGAATCTGATCGTGAGAGATGGATTTCAGACGCATGGTTCGATGATCATATTTTGGCAGCTTCTAGGAGTTATGATAGATTAATAGATTGCTTAGGAAATATCTATAAACATTGTTTTCATAGATTTGCATTGTAAGGACAAATTGTTTCCACATATTATCAATAAAAGTGAATTTTTTGAATTATTTACTTTATATTTCCTTGCAATGGCATTTATGAAAATTTGTGGTTATATTTCTATTAATAGCAATGTTAAAAGTGGATTTGATTCTTAATTATGTCCTTTGTGGTATTGTCATAATTAACCAAGTGAAAAGGAATTCTCATCACTCAAGTTTCAATTGGATAAAAACTTGGAGTCATGCAATTTGAATTGAGTGATGTATGAGAATCTTGATCATTGGAAGATTATGACTAATTCGTTGATCACATGTTTATGTGAGTCAATTTAAGGACTAATGGATCTAGTACATGATGATATGAACTATTTAGATCCACCACAAAGGATGATAACTTTATTCGTCATGAGTTACTGATGTTTCAGTAAGCATGGTTATGTTTATAAGATTAAATATAATTCTGATACTTTGAAAAGTTTCCAAGAATGGAAGAACGAATAAGAAGAATCAGTTAGGCAGAAAAATAAAGGTTTATCCAATCTGAAAGGAAAGGAGAGTACTTTAGTATGGTGTCTTGTGATCATCTTAATGATTGTGGAACTATGTCACAAATTGATCCTCGGAGAGCATCTTAGTGCAATTGTTTGAATAAGAAGAGGAAACAGATATTGTTAAAATGGTTCAATCATGAGATGAGTCATACTTCGTATCCAAATAAATAAATAAAAATTAGAGTAAAACTCTAGTAACTATAAATCGCATTTTGAAGCTTGTTTCGTACTAATTAGGTTTATAACACCTCATGAAATGTGGAGTAATGATGTTTTCTTACTCTAGCACATTGGAATTGGAAGTTGTGATGTTTTTGGTTAAAACAAAGGATGAACTAAGACCAATTCCATGAAGTGTTTTCTTGTCGAGAATCCATAATAACTTTTAAATATGTGTTTTTACTCATCAAGGATTGTTCTTTGAGAGTGAAACTTATATGTCAAGACGTCAGTTGGAGCCTTATTGATCTTGAAGAGTTTCGGGAGTCAATCAAGAATAAACCTTTTAGTAATCACTAGCACACGACCTGAGGTTAATAACCTATCGTGTTAAGTTGACACTTTCTTGTTTCTATGCATCTTCCAGTTGAGTTGGCAATGCTTATGAGTTCTATGGTTCTCATTTGACTGCAAAAGGCAGAGCACGTTGGTCGGTGAAAGTACACTGATCAATATGGATGAACTACTTAAAAAATTGGAAGCATTGGTAGGCCCTTGTGCTACCAGAAGGCAAAAAATTAAGAATAAGCAAAGTTTAGTCCATGAAAGGAAAACTAGATTTGATTTTGTTTTTGTCCTCAACCTTATCTTATGATTATAGGTTGGTAATAATAGATTCACATGGATGGGCACACACACACCATAAAATCTAGGTGGCAAAAGGTTTCTCTCTAATTCATGAAAATGATTATGAGGAAACACTTTCACTTGTAGATTTTAAAGATTTGATAAATCATTATGGTTAGTGCTTGTGATTGCGTTCTCAAATTCGCAATATGATTACGGCATCCCTTTTCAGAGTTCGAATTGTGAGAAATGGCAAGAAATAGTTTGAATGTTCAGGACTTATAGCTATAAGTTATGAAAGGGTTTAAACACACACATATGCTATCTAATGAAGGTATATAAGCTTGAGAAGTCTAGATGAAGACTCATCGAAGCATCACGTATCAGAAATTTGCACTTTAGTAAGAAAGTAAAAAGTAGTGATTTCTGGAAGTCCAGTTGATCTCTGAATACATGTCAAAGCTAGTGGGATCATAATTGTTGTGCTATTGGGAGCATAATTGTTATGCTAGTGGGAGCATAGTTGTTATGATAAGTGTTGTAAGTTGGCAATAGTAATTATAGGAAACAAAGATTTCAAATTTCCAAATTGCAAAGTTTGGAAATTGTTTCACTATAGAAAGTTTTTAAGGGAGAGGGCACTCATACTTCATTTCAAATCTAAAAGTATAGATTGAAGTTTTAATGGAACTTAGTCTTGGACATATATGAATGTCATGTTGAAATGATTCAACATAGGAAATTCGATATATGGAAATATTATAGCAAGAGACTGATCGGATATCATGCCTTTATGTAAGACATTATGTATCGAATCCCATATGCTTCGGATATAGGATTGCTTACATATGCTATAATATTCACTTGTTCTAAATTTTCCAAATGCCTTGTGCATTGAGAGGAAAAAGGACTAGAACTTGGTGTGACTAAAGTTGTTGAACAACTGTCAAGAACATTATGAGGTTATACCAAATGATTAGTTGCTTGTGGACAGTTTGAAGTATAGTATTGTGATAGATGGGCCATATTAACATAATTCTGGGTGGAGGTGATTCCTATCCAGAATAGATAGTCATATGAGAATATGGAAATGTTTCCATAATGGGAGTTGATGATTAGTATCTACTTATGAGTTAGGAACCTTAATGCAAGGAAGGTGTTCAAGGAGTATTCCTTGAATTTGAAACTTCATTACCATGGAATTGTTTTTACTAACAAAGTTCCAATGGAAGATTTTGTGCTATCATTGGCAAAGTCTTTGTGACTTTGAAGCCTCGACAACACAAAAGGATATTACATGTAAGGTTGAACTCTAACCCGTGTAGTAGAAACAAGTTTTTGAAATTGTGAAATAAGCATCATTGGAATAGTGTTCAATCGATCTGTTCACAAGGGAAGGACCATAGAGAGACATAGTATGCATGTTTATAACATGGCATGACTGATGTTTAATTCAAGTGTTTAGTTGATTACTCAAAACATTATACAATGAATAAAGTCAAATTAATATGGTGATTAAATAATAAGAGTTTTATTTATATTCAATAGTTTTGAGACCATAGTTAATTAGGTTATTATGTGTTTCACTTCGCATGTTTTACTTCCCGAATAAATGGATTATTCAAACATCCACAGTCGCTCGTAGTTTTGGAAGTAAGTAGTGAATTAAGACTGTCATGAATTAAATTGTAGATTGTCTAAGGGTTTAGACATAGCAATTGTTTTGCTGCAATGTTCATAAGTACTTGGAAATGGAGATTTTAAGTAGTGGATAAACCCACGTTCAGAGAATTACTTCATGGATTTTATCACGAGTAATTTTGAGACGATAACATCTCATATTCTTGAAACGGAGATATTTGAGTTGTTGTTTACAAGTCAGTTGTGCATTGATAATACGTAAACGCATTAGTAGCTTGATGTTATAAAACGTATTGTTATGCGTAATTTGATGAGTAAATAGTGCAAGCATATAAGTCGAAGTTTATCCGTTCCTTTTTCCCTAACGGGAAAAGCGATATCTATGGACCCCTCGATGATTTGATGATGATATATAAAGCGCTTGGCCAAGCCTGGACTGAATTGATGTGTTCAATTGGTAGTCTGAATAAGTCTTCATAAATCCGAAATTGGGAAACAAATCTTGGACAGAGAGATTGATTATAATCCATAACTCATGTCCATTCGATATCTTTTAGAACGGAGGAATATTTGATCCCTTATCTTAGGACACGTAACTGACTGGATCAGAGTTCGACAACAACTTTGAGAGCTACAATTTGCTAATCAATTTTTGAAGTTATACTGACAACTATAGTTATTAAACTTATCCAAGTGGGAGACTGTTGGACTAGGTGTCTAAGCTCATAACTATAATTGATATGTAATTGAATTGATAGTAGCACAGTCCTTTTGGGTTGCCTTCACACTAGCAACTAGACAGAATGACCTATTGAGAAAGAGGAAGAATTTTTTATTTGATTAATAAATTGTAATAAATGGTTTGTTAATATATTATGGAAATAATATATTAATTAGAAATCATAGTATTTAATTAATATTTAATCAGAAATTAATTTGGAATTAATTTGGGATTAAATGAATTAATTAAAAGTGCAGGGGCTATTTGAAAATTTATTGATAGTTGTGGTTTTGGGCTCTAGAACCCTCCTAGATATGTTGGACGAAATCTTCTAGGAATGTCCTAGAAATTTCGTCCAAGGGCCTCGTGGATGTGGTTCTTGGGTTGTTTAGGCCTTAAGCTAAGGAATTAGGGTTTCCTCCTTAAAACCCTAGCTTTGGCTCTAAGCTACAAACAACTATATAAAGGGCATACCCCTTTGAGATTTCGGCCACCATTCTAACCCCAAGAAGAGCTGAAATTACGAAGCTTCCTCTTCCTCTCTCATATATCATCCTCTTGTTAAGTATGTTTGTGAGCCATTAGAGGTGTTACACTTGTGACACTAGTTCTCAAACCTCTACAACAACAAGAAATTGTTTGTTATTACAATATAGAATTCAAAGGTTAGTTTACTATCTCTTGTTATGAATTTCGAAATTACTAGATGCCTCCTAGGGTCCTTTTGTGTTCAATACTTGTATGTTCAATTAGAGAAAACATAGATTCAAGAATTAGGGTTGCATGCACACATAAGGATTGTTTGTTATGCTCTAAACCCATCACAAAAACCACGTTCTCACTAGGTCTGTAGAACAAGTATCCAAAGGACTTTTGTGGATAGCCAAACACTTCTTAGATCTGGGTCTAAGTTTGTCAAGAGTCTCTCATCTTACAAGTGCCTCACAACCCCAAAAATTGATATGTGCGAGCGAGGGAGCTTTCCCTGTCCACATCACATTAGGTGTTTTTGTAATATCCCAAAATCAAGGAAAAAAATTTCATTTTTAAGTCAAGTAATTGTTGGATTAGGTGTCTAAGCCCATAACTATTTTGGTATGTACTTGACCCGATTATGAGCATGGTCCTTTTGGGTTGCCTTCACCATAGCAACTAATAGGATGAAATAAGGAGAAAGAGGATTAATTATGACTTATTAATATATTATAAGAATAATATATTAAAAGAGAAATCATATTGTTTAATTAATATTGATCAAGAATTAATTTAGAAAATAATTTTGTGGTCAGAAGAGATTAAATAAACTTAGGGGACTGGAACTGTAATTATAAGATAATTGCAATTGGGCGGATGGATCACCTTGGAATATAAGTTGGACGAATTCTATGGGAAGCCCATAAGGAAATCGTCCAAGGGATATTCTAGAAGGATTCCATGGGCTGCTTAAGGCTTAAGCAGTCATATTAGTGTTTCCAGCTAAAAACCCTAGCAGCCACAAGTATAAATAGACCCCCTAACATAAGGATTTCTTCCTTATGCTTCATGGTGTTGCCCTAGCCGATTTCCTCCCCTCTCCTAAGTCATCTTGTTGCTAGTGGTGTTTGTGAATCCATTAGAGGTGCAACACTTGAGGCACTAAGCTTTCAGAAGTCAAGATCAAGAAGGATTGTGATTGTTATTGATACATAACAATCAAGGTAAAGTTTCTAACCCTAATCTTATGTCAATTACGATAATATCATGTTAGATCTAGGGTTTATGCTTTGGTATTCAATGTTGTTGTGTTCATAGTAGAAAACCTAGATCAAAGCAATTAGGGTTGCATGTACACAATAGGAATGATGTAATGCTCATAACCCAACAGTGGTATCAGAGCTTTTGGTTTTTGTTTTCAATTAGATTTGATACAAAAGTATGAATTTGACAAATTAGGGTTTATGGCAAATAAACCCTAGGGCTTGGATTTTCGAAATTAGGGTTTCAAAACCCCAGTTTTCGAAATTTGTTAGGGTTTCTTGAAACCTTTTCCTTTGGCCCCATATTTTCGATTTTAGGGTTGGTAAACCCTAGGGTTTTCGAAAAATACCTTCCTCCCCAAGATTAGATTTCAAAATTTAATGGATTAGGATAATGTTATCTTTGGTAATTATCTTATTAATTGTTTAAATGGATAATTAAAGATTTGGAAATATCCCTTCATAAATTTTCGAAATCTAGGGGATAAAGGGATTAGGTTAAATTAATTATTTAATTTAATGGATAATCCTTTAACATTTAATAATTTAAATTAATTGTTTAATTTTTGATAATTATTAAATCAAAGTTTTAATATTTAAGATTTTAAAATTAAAAGGTATTAATTTTTCGAAAATTTTAAATTTGATTAAAAACTCTAGTATTTTGAAATGTTTAAAATACACCCTTATACTATATAAAATTAAAAGTCTAATATTATATATGTATGAGTAAAGAGTCAGTCTTACCGTTAGTAGGCCTCATTCACGAAGCTGGTCTATAAGTGGTGTTTAAGGAAGCGGTCTGTAAAATGACCGCCATTGGGTATCCATTCTTACCCACAACACTCGTGACTAGTGGAGGGTCGTTAGCCGAACGGGTAGGATAGGACACAACCTTCCATTATAAGTATAATGAAATACGAAGTAACGAAAAACTTTTACAAATTCTCAAATCTTAGTTACTTTAGGAAAAATGTGGAATTGGTGCTAATCCATGAAATTACACATTCAACCTTGTCGGTCGTTAGTAGAGCGTGTGTGGTTAACCGAAACACTAATATGGGACCAATGAAGGATGGCAATGGGTTTCTCGTAAGATTATCATTGATCAATGGAGCGTGTGTGGTTAACCGGCACATTGATTGGGTGGTGATCAACATCGAGAGTACCAAGCTAATTTGCATGGTTATCCACACCTTGTTTGTGATCCTCGGCATCCCAGTCACAAACTTGAAGGGCATAATCGAGATTAAACATGTCATTAAAAATTTCAATGAATCTCAAAAGATCTAGGAGTTTCAAAACATTTAAAACCTATTTTTTTTCGTTTTTCATTGTGGAAATTGGTAAATCGCCATTTACCTACCTTCAAATATTTTGCAATTGGATTACGGCATCCCTCTTCCTAATTGCAGAATATTGTGTTGGATCCTAGCCTTGATATTTCATTTGGATGTTATATCAAGGATTCTTATCAACTAACTTGAATTTTCTCCCGTTTTGTAGGTGTCAAATGACTATGGTCTTCCCAAATCCTTTAGAAAAAGCTTTCCACTTGAAGGTGATGTTCCACGATTGGATCGTGGAAATGGAAATCATGCTTCACTTCCTCCACCTCCTCCAATAGTTCTCCCTGACCCACATGTTCGAAGACTTGAAAAGTTCAAGGTCACTCAGGCCCTATTGGCAAATAAACACAAAAATGGAAAGTCTGTGTGTGCACACGTCTTGGAGATGAAGTCACACATTGACAAGTTGGGAATGTTGGGTGTCATTGTCTCAAGGAAGTTGGCTGTTGATTTGGTTCTTCAATCACTTCCCGAATCATATTGTGAGTTCATTAGAGAGTACTATATGATGGACCATGACGTGACCCTCATTGATCTTACCTATTTGCTTATTGCTGCTGAATCAGCAATGGTTTGGCATACTGGTCAAGCAAATTTGTTGGGAAGATCAACCTCCCAAACTTCCATGGACATTGACAATGGCAACATTGGAAGTCCAGAAAAGTCTTCTCTTCCCAACAGAAGGGGATTGGCCGAGGTCAAACCGTTTGACTAAATGGTAAAGAGAAAGGCTGAATCTAAAATTGTCCCATGTGTTGTTCCAAAAGAGTCCGTTTGTTTCTACTACCAAGAGAAGGGCATTGGATGCAAAGCTGCCATATGTACCTGAAAGATCTCAAGGATGGGAGAGTCAAGATGTATGAATCTGCTTCAGATAAATCCACTATCTAACTCTATTATGTTCCTATTTGTAGATTCTTAATACATGATGTGATAAGATTACATTTTGATGTTTTGTAGGATCGAATAAAAGAAAGGAAGCTTAAAAGGAAGAGTGAGCTGAGTCTGATCACGAAGAAATCGATTTCGATCGCATGGTCCGAAGATCGGATTTTTGAGCTGCTACTTAGAAGAGTTAGGATATATTGCTTAGGAATATTTACATAGTTTTCATTTGTAATTGCGATTGTAAGGACAAGTTTTTCCGCATTTTTATAAATAAAATAAATTTTGGTTTTGTCTTATTTATATCCTTGCAATGGCATTTGTGAAAATTAATGTTTGTATGTTTTTATTGTTAGCAATACTGAAATGGATGTGATTCTTAATTATGATATTTGTGGTAGTGTCAGAAATTTACCAAATAAGGAAAGATTCTCATCACCCAAGTTTCCAATTGGACAGAAACTTGGAATCATGCGACTTGCATCGTATGATGAATGAGAATCTTCATCTTTGGGAAATTAAGACTAATTCCTTGTTCACATATGGATGTGAGTCAAGTGGAGGACTAGGGGATCTAATACACATTTTTGTGCACTAGTCAAGTCCATCACAAAGAACGATAAGACTTTTCGTAATGATTTACAAAAAAGTTTAGTAAATATGGTTATGCTTACAAGATTAAGTGTAATTCTGAATCGTTGAAAAAGTTTCAATGTATAGCACAACGAATAAGAAGAATCAATTAGGCAGAAAGATAAAAGTTTATCCAATCTGAAAAGAAGGGAGAGTACTTAAGTATCATGTTTTATGATTAACCTATGATTATGAAACCGTGTCACAATTGATCCTCTAAGAACACCTTAGTGCACTAGTATGGCTAAAGGAGAGGAATCGAAAATTGTTGAATGGTTAAATTAAAAGGTGAATCATACTTCGTTCCAAAATCAAGTCTTAGAGTCGTACTCCAAGATTGTGACTTGAGTGACATCATCTTAAGAAAAAGGTTGAACACACTCACCAAATGTGGAGTAGGAAAATGTTTTTCTCTTGCACGTTTGAAATTGGTAAGTTGTGATGTCTTGGATAAGACAAAGACCAAATAAGACCAATTGTGTGTAGGGTTTGTCTTGATAAGGACCCACAATAACTCCTGAGTATTTGTTTTGTCAAGGAATGTTTCTTGACAAGAGAATCTTATATGTCAAGAGGTCAGTGGGAGTCTAAATGATCTTGAAAAGTTTCAAGAACTAATCAAGAGTAAACCTATTGTTAATCACTGGCACATGAGTTGAGGTTTATAACCTGGCGTGTTGACGTATTCTTGTTTCTGTGCCATTCCAGTTGAGTTGACTATGCATGTGAGTTCTATGAGTTCTCATTTGAATGCATAAAGGCAAAGCACCTTAATCGATGAAAGTTCATTGATCTGTATGGGTGAGCTGCTGAACAACTTTGAAGCAATGGTAGGCACTTATGCTGCCAAGTGGCAAGAAATTAAGAATGAACAAGTTCTGTCCATAAGAGTTTGGATTTATCACAAACATTATATTATGATTATGGTTATGACAAATTCACATGGATAGGAGCACATACACCATAAAATCTAAGTGTCATAAGGTTTCTCTCCTTCATGAAAATGATTGTGAGGAAACGCTTTCACTAAGAAGATTTTAAAGGAGATAGGAATTGTAAGAATTTCATTCTCAAATCCGATCATGATTACAACATCCCTCTTCATGGTTCGAATTGTGAGATTTGGCAATTAGTCTAAACATTTAGGACTTATTGCTATAAGTTCTGAATTAGTTTAGACATAGATATGAGCTATCTAAGGGAATGTGTATGAGTTTGAGAGGCTTAGATAAAGGCTTATCGAAGCATATCGTATTAGGAATATGAACTTTGGAAGTCAATGAGTATTGATTTCTAGAAGTTCAGTTGTTTTTTTAGTACATGTCAAAACTAGTGGGAGCATAAGTGTTATGCTAGTAAAAGTAATAATTATCATGTTAGTGGGAGCATGATTATTATGTTGCAAGTTAGAAATATTAATTATAGAAAACAAAGGTTTCACTTTGCAAAGTTGCAAGGGTTGAAAAGTTGCTTTGCTGTAGTTAAGGGAGAGAATATTATACTTCATTTCAAATCTAAAAGCTTAGATCGATAAATTTTAATCAAATTTAGTCAAAATGTATATATGGATGTTATGTTGAAAAGATTCAACATAAGCGAATCCTATATATGGAAATTAGAAATAGAAATATTATGGCAAAAGATTGGTAAAGTATCATGTTTTTCATTATGAATCGTGTCTCATACGCTTCAGGTATAGGATGGATTGCATATGTTGTAATATTCGTCCGTTCTAATTTTTCCAAATGCGTAGGGAATTAAGAGGGAAAATGACCAGAACTGGATATGACTAAAATAATTAAACAACTGTCAAGAACACTCTAAGGTTCGCCAAGGATTGGTCACTTGTGGGCAGTTGGAATTAGAGTATTGGATGGAACATATTGACACTATTACGAATATATATGATTCTATTTAGAATGAGTTGTCATATGGCAAATATGGAAATGTTTCCATAAATGGGAGTTGGATATCAAGAATCTATGACTAGATTAGAAACTTTTATGCAAGAAGGGTGTTCAAAGGAATGTACTTTGAATGTGAGACTTCATATCTATGGAATTGCCTTGTAACAATCTCCAATAGAGTACTTCATAATATCATTGGCAAAGTCTTGGTGGCTTTGGTGTTGTGACATTACGAAAGGATCGTTGCATAAAATGTTAGAATCTAACGTATTCTAATAGTGGCAAGAATTTGGTATTCTTACACTAATGATAAGGATTAGGAATTATGAAATGAGCATCACTGGAAATGTTTTCAATTGATCTATTTCACAAAGAAAGGACCATAGGTAAACATAGTGTACATGCTTAGAGCATGGGACAACTATTGTTATAATTCAAGTAATAAGTTCATTATCCGAAACATTATACAATGAATAATGTGTAATCAATATGGTGACTAAGTAAAAGGTGTTTTATTTATACTCACAAGTTTGAGGCCATATTGGATTCGATTATTCTTGTGTTTCACTTTGCATGTTTTGACTTCCCGGATAATAAGATTATTCAAACCATCCACAGTCGATAAATACTTTGGAAGTAGGTATTGAAGCTAGAATGTCTAAATTGGTTTGTAGACTATCTAAAGTGTATTAGACATACCAAAAGTTTGCTATAACGTTCATGAATGCTTATGAATTAAGATTTGAGCATTGGATTAAACCCACGCTCACTTGAATCACTTCATGGATTTTATCACGAGTGATTAGTGAGATGATAATATCTTATATTCTTGAAACGGAGACATGTGAGTTGTAATTTTCAAGTCGGTTGCACATTGATAATATGTAAACGCACCAGTAACTTGGTGTTATAAAACATATTGTTGTGTGTGATTTGATGAGTAAGTACAAGCGAGCATTTGAGTCGAAGTTTATCCGTTCCTTTTACCCAAAGTGGGATAAAAGCGATATATGTGGGCCCCTCGATGATTTAGTGATGACACCCTAAAGTGCTTGGCCAAGCCTGGACTAAGTTGATATGTTCAATTATAGTCTGTTATCAGTCGTCATAAATCGGAAATCGGGAAACAACACATGAACATAGAGTATGATTAAAATCCATGTCTCAGTTCATACGATATCTAGAATGGAGGAATATATGATCCCTTATCTAAAGGACGCGCTTCTGATAAGATCAGAGTTGACATCGGCTTTTGAAAGCTACGATTGTTGATCAGGTTCTGAAGTCGTATTTTACAAAATAGTTATTAGACATATCCAAGTGGGAGACTGTTGGATTAGGTGTCTAAGCCCATAACTATTTTGGTATGTACTTGACCCGATTATGAGCATGGTCCTTTTGGGTTGCCTTCACCATAGCAACTAATAAGATGAATTAAGGAGAAAGAGGATTAATTATGATTTATTAATATATTATAAGAATAATATATTAAAAGAGAAATCATATTGTTTAATTAATATTGATCAAGAATTAATTTAGAATTAATTTTGTGGTCAGAAGAGATTAATTAAACTTAGGGGACTAGAACTGTAATTATAAGATAATTGCAATTGGGCTGATGGATCACCTTGGAATATAGGTTGGATGAATTCTATGGGAAGCCCATAAGAAAATCGTCCAAGGGATATTCTAGAAGGATTCCATGGGCTGCTTAAGGCTTAAGCAGTCATATTAGGGTTTCCAGCTAAAAACCCTAGCAACCACAAGTATAAATAGACCCCCTAACATAAGGATTTCGTCCCTATGCTTCCTGGTGTTGCCCTAGCCGATTTCCTCCCCTCTCCTAAGTCATCTTGTTGCTAGTGGTGTTTGTGACTCCATTAGAGGTGCAACACTTGAGACACTAAGCTTTCAGAAGTCAAGATCAAGAAGGATTGTGATTGTTATTGCTACATAACAATCAAGGTAAAGTTTCTAACCCTAATCTTATGTCAATTACGATAATAGCATGTTAGATCTAGGGTTTATGATTTGGTATTCAATGTTGTTGTTTTCATAGTAGAAAACCTAGATCAAAGCAATTAGGGTTGCATGTACACCATAGGAATGATGTAATGCTCATAACCCATCAGTAGTATCATGGTTTTCAAATACCATCCAAATCAAAACCATTCATTTACAAAACATTGTTCTCAAAAAATAGAAATCATATATCATAGTGTCCCCAAATCAGTATCTTCAAAATCAAGAGGATGTGCATGATCACGCCTTCGCCTTGTCCCAATCATCTGAAGTACCTGAAACATAAAACCGAAACTGTAAGCACGAAGCTTAGTGAGTTCCACCAAATTACCACCACACAAACAGATAACATATGCAATCATGCATGATGGGTCCACAACCTCCCGGTTGGATTACCCTGGCCCACAGCCTCTCGGTTGGATTGCCCTGGCCCACAACCTCCTGGTTGGATTGCCCTACATATCGCATATTGGGTCTACAAACTCCTGGTTGGATTACCCTAGCCCACAACCTCTCGGTTGGATTCCATACATATCACATACTGGGTCCACAACCTCCTGGTTGAATTACCTTGGCCCATAACCTCCCGGTTGGATTGCCCCGGGTTCGTTGACTGGGAGTACAAAGCAGTACAATCTCAACCCAGCCATACTATGTCCACATATGTATCAGATAAAAATATGACCATTCAACATACAAATAGGAAGATCTACATATCACTACCTCATAGCAACATCCTATATACCAGGATACAGATCTTACAGATCACTACAACATAACTACATCCTATATACCAGGATACATAACCAAATGAACCGGTATTGGTGCCTTCGACCCATAGTACAGTGAGGAAAACTCACCTCTCAGTCTGAAAAGATCGCTGAACAGGACACTGCTCTGAGTATCAGCTCTACCGGTCACCTATTCATTGGAACATGACCAAACTTAACTTATAATAAAAATACCCAAAATACCCCTAAGTCAAACTTGGTGAAAAACAGGTCGATGTCAAAATTTCAAAAGTCAATCTGAGTCAACTCAGCTGAGCACGCCCAGAGTACTCATCTTGTACGCTTAGCGTACTCGATCCTTGACCAAAAACGGGGTCTTTGACCTCGAACGTGTAGCGTACCTGGGGTACGCCTAACATACTTAGTTGCTTCCTTCCCTTCTATTAAGAGCTTAATTCCTTCACCTCTTTCGTCCAATTTCCAGATCTAGTCCTCAAATTTTGTTCTTCACCAGAAAGTTTCCAACTTTATGGTCTTGCATGGCTATTAAGTTCTCAATACCAAAAACCCTAACTTCTAAACTAATGAAGACATTCTAGCTCATGCATGGAAAGGAACTAATGACAAAGATTGCATTTTTATGGTTCCTAATGGCCCCAAACTGGATAAAGTTTCCAACTTTATCCATTAGAATGGTCCGAACAACCAAGATCTAGTCTTTAAGTCTCAAATGGACCAAAAGTGCATCAACTTAATCAGTTAAGTCCAAGTCTCTAACCTTTACATCTGAATAAGTATGATGTTTAGATGGATAAAGTATCCAACTTTATCCATAACAAGGTCACAAACATTCAAGATCTAAACTTTATGTACTAAAATGACCAAAAGTTCATAACACCCAAAAATAGCTAGATCTAACAAATGCATCATAAAGATTCAAGCTTTATACCTCCAGAAGAAATATGAAGGTGAACAAGGTCTGGATCTACAAGCTCCAATGCAACCAACACTTCTACAATCAGCTCCTTCTTCTCCAAGATGCACCAAAAACACTCCAAAGCACTTAAAACACCTTCTTTTTGTTCACAAGGCTCAAACTAGGGTTAGTGTTTCAAGGAAGGACGTTAAAGGGGTGGAGGCTGAGAATGGAAAGGGTTTGGGGGAGTTAAGGAGCTTAAATAGGGCTTAGGGTTTGGCATCTGATCGCGTACGCCCATTGTACGTATTGTACACCCAACACACTAGGTTGGGACTCCACGATTGGTCTTGTCTAGTATGCCCAACGTACGCCCCCGTACGCCCAGCGTACATGGCTTAACCCAAAACCGTCCTAACTTCAAACGGTCATAACTTCTTCGTTCCAACTCCGATTTCGACGATCTTTATATCCACAGAAAGGTGTTGAGGAGCCCCACAATAATATATAAATATCTTGGACTAAAAATATCTCGAAAAAAATCCATATTTCTTGCAAGAACCTGGCCTATGACTTTTCCCTTTTTACCTTTCGGCTCAAAACACAATTCAAGGGTTAAATCTCTTAACTATCATTACCTCCTTCAACAATGAATAAACTTTGCCTCTTTAAGGCCCAAAACCTTACACAATCGACTTCCAACCCACGACCCAGAAATGGCAGGAAACAACATGTTATAATTTTGGCAACCTTCTTTGTTGGAACAAGATTCAAGATATTGGAGGTTTTCTCTAATGCATACCCCCATAAATGAATAGGAAGAGAAGCTCGACTCGTCATGGAATGAACCATATCTAGTAAGGTTTGATTACGCCTCCCAGACACACCATTAAGTTATGGTGTTCTGGGATGAGTCAATTGTGAAACAATTCCACATTCCTTAAGATAGTCATGGAACTCGATACTAAGATACTCACCACCCCTGTCAGATCTGAGCATCTTTATCTTCATGCTTAATTGATTATCAACTTCATGCTTAAACTCTTTGAAATTTTCAAAGGTTTCTGATTTATGTTTGATCAAGTAGATACAACCATATCTGCTATAATCATCTGTAAACGTCACGTAATATCGATTAGCATCTCTTGTGATGGATCTGAATGTGCCACATACATTTGTAAGAATGAGGTCCAGTAATCCTTCAACCATTTTAGATGTTCCGTTGAAAGGTGATTTTGTCATCTTGCCCAAGAGACAATATTTGCATTCATCATTTGTCCTAAGTTCAAATGATTCCAACACTCCATCCTTTTGGATTTGGGCGATGCGTTTATTATTTATGTGCCTAAGACGACAATGTCATAAACATGCCTTTTCCACAATATTGGAAGAGTCAATATGAAGCACATTATTGCCTAAATTATTTACACAAATCACAGTTTCATACACTCCATTATAAGGTAAAGCTTTAAACATAAAAACACCATTTTTGAAAGCATAAATTGAACCAATATCATTATCAAAAGTGTATTTAAAACCTTGTCTAAACAATGCATAAAAAGAAATATTGCTTCGTGTCATTTCTAACGAGTAGCAACAATTTAATAAGTATTTCCTAACATCACTACTAAGCATAAGTTCATAAGTCCCAATCTTGGTAACATGTGAAGATTTCCTGTTCCCCATGATCAGGTTCAGTCTTCCATGCTCCGCTTCCTCACTTTTTCTTAATCCATGCAAATCAGAACAATTGTGGAAACCACATCCTGTATCAAGAACCCAAGCAGTGTTGCAAAACTCAGCCTACTCGGCCGAGTACTCGGTCGATTTCTCGGAATCGGCCCTCCACCGAGGCGAGTAATGTGAACTCGACAAAAAAAATCGGATTAAGTCAAACTCAGTCAAAAATCGGTCGAAATTGGTCAAAAATCAGTCAACATCTCTCTAACTCGGGCCTACTCGGTCTTACTTGGGCCCACTCGGTCAAACTCGGCCAACTCGGTCAAAATCGGTCAAACTCGGTCAAAGGGTCAAAATTATCATAAAAAGAGAAAAAAATCAAGAATTTCAAGATTAATATGTATAATACACTTAATGATTTATTATTTAACACACACATGTGATTATTACTACATATATATCTTAAATTTTCAGTAATTATTTATGAAGTGAGACATTTGTGTGTATTTCAGTTTTTATATATTCACATGTATCTAATTTTGTTATATATTTCAATCAAATTATAATTTTAACTTATGATTTTGACATATATAATTTTCCTAAAAATATTTCTACATGAATTACCGAATCCGAGTAATCCCCGAGTACTCCCGAGTACTCGCTACTCCCCAGTTGGCCGAGCAGGTACCGAGTAGCGAGTTCTACAACCTTGAACCCAAGTATGAGAAAGTTGTGTGTCATTGCCTTGGATAGTGTATTTTGGGCAGTTTCTTCTCCAATGACCCTTTCCGCTTCAATGGAAGCAAGTGACCTCTTTTCGATAATTGATCGTAGGAACATCAAAGTTGGGCTTCGTCTTAGACCCACTACTACACCCTCCAGCATGGGCCTTCCCTTTCCTATTGGATTAAGAAGGAGCATTCTTATTTTTCCCTTTTCCAGATCCAATGGCTAGGACAAGAGCATTTGTTGCAGTAGAGGCATGATTTTTCCTCATCCCCGACTCAACAGTTTGCAACAAATTATGGAGTTGGTCCAATGTCGTCTCCGTGTTATTCAAATGATAAGTTAGGAAAAACTGATCATAACTAGGAGGCAAAGAGTTAAGGACCATATTAATGTCCAACTCCTCATCAAACGACACATTGATCCTCTGGAGTTGCTCCATGTATATTTACATTTTTGGTACGTGAGCACAAACTGATTCTCCTTCCTTAAGCTTGCATGCCATAAGAGATTTGACCACTTCATGGCGCTCTTGTCTGGTCTTCTTGTGGAACTTTCCAGCAAGGTCAAGACTCATCTCATATGGCCAGTAGTCCTCATAGAACATGGCCAGGTCAGGTGCCATAGTAGCCACCATGATGCAAGCGACCTTCATGGTGTCATCATAATGTTTGTTGTAGGAAGCAATTTCCTTAGGAATAGTGGTAGAATGATCGATTTCAACAAGAGGCTTATCAAGGACATATTCCTTGCCCTTGTATCGAATAGTCATCTTCAAATTTCTTATCATATCCATGTAGTTAGGTCCAGTTTACTTCTCTTTTGACAAAATCGAGAGTAGGGAGAAGTTTGAGTTTGATGACCCGGTTTGAGTAGTTGCGAGATCACCATTTCCAGACATCTATTAAGATACATAGTTTTAGTTAGTGATATAAATCCTTAATATTTTAACCCAAAATTAATATTCAAGGTTAGGATCCTAAATACAATTCATAACAAAGAAAAGGGATGTCGTAATCTAATTACAAATTTATTAAGGTGGGTAACACAAATTTACGAATTCCAATCTAACATGAAATTCCTATATCATTTGAGATTCATTGAATCTTATCAATGGCATGTTTAATCTCATATTATGCTCTTCAATTTGTGACTGAGATGCCGATGATCACAAATAAGATGTTAATAACCATGCAAACCAGCTTGACAACATCAATGCCATTTATCATCTCAAAATAATATGCCGGTAAACCACACACACTCCATTAACAATGATAATTTTTGAGTTGTCCATCACTCAACTTTATAGTCCCAAATTAGTGTATCGGTTAACCACGCATGCTCTAATAACAACTAATAAAGAGTGATGTGCGTTTTCATGGATTAGCATACATTTCACATTTTGTCCTCAAGTAACTAGAGTTGAGATTTTATAAAAGGTTTAGTTACTTTCTTGTATCATACTTTTAGAGGTTATGTCCTATCAACCCATTCGGATAACGACCTTCCACCACGCAAGGGAGCAGTGGGTGAGAGTAGACACTCATTCAACGATCATTTTATACGTCGGTTCCTTATACCCCCTTATAGCATGGCTTCGTGAATGAGGCCTACTAACGATCGACTGACTTGTCTTATACATATAGTATATTAAACTTTTAATCATACATATAGTACAAGGTGTATTTTAAAACTTGTCAAAATACGAGGTTTTAATATTAATTATCTAATTATCATATAACTAATTAATCAATTTAAACATACTATGAATTTATAATTATCCTTTAATTACATTACTATTAAATTAATTATTAAATTCATAAGACATAATTCAATTTGATTTTATCTAATTAAAAACTATCAAATAAGGATGTAAGACCTATAAAAATCATGAAAATTTTAAACTTTTTAAACCAATCCACAAATCATCATTGTTTACAAATTAGTTTTCAAAACATGTTTAATATCAGAGTTTTCCCAAAATCATAAACAAAAACACGAGGAGGTGTACGATCATGCATTTGCCTTCCCGCGATCATATGAGGTACCTGAAACATAACCCAAAACTGTAAGCCCAAAGCTTAGTGAGTTCCCCCAAAGTACCAACACAACACATAATCATAATAGTAACAACAAACAACATACTATGGGCCCGATCAACCATCGGGTTGGAATACCCCAGGCCCCTCAACCATCGGGTTGGAATGCTGACATCCTATGGGTCTAATCAACCATCGGGTTGGAATACCCCAGACCCCTCAACCATCGGGTTGGAATGCCAACATAAAATGGGTCCAATCATCTTCGGGATAGAATACCCTCGGGCCCATTCAACCATCGGGTTGGTATGCCTCGGCTTGTTGTCTTGCACACAAAGCAGTGAAGAATCAGCCACCGACCAAACATGTGCACATATAATAGATAATTATATAACAGTCTATAACCAGTCAAACAGATCTACAGATCACTAGGCATAAAATCATCCTATATACCAGGATACCGATCTAATAGATCATTACAGTACAATAGCATGCATAAACTAGGATAATAATCCAAAGGGCCGACCTTGGTGCCTTTGACCCAAGAGTATAGTGAGGAAAACTCACCTCGCAAACTGAACAAAATTGATGAGGTCCGACTCCGAATCTCAGCTCTCTAACCGAAACCTATTTCCACTAAGTGACCAATTTCATCAAAATCCCAAAATACCCAAAATACCCTCAAGGTTAAACATGGTCAAACTTGGTCAACGTCAAAGTCAACTGGTCAAACCCACTAAGTCAACTAAGTCAACCCAGCCGAGTCAACTCAACAAGGCTGACCCATGCGAGTACATGGGGCGTACTCCGAAGGTACGCTTAGCGTACGTGAAGCCTCGTAGAAGACTGCTCATTGGGGTGACTGACCGAGTACGCGAGGCGTACTCCCATGTACGCGGGGCGTACCCTCGCATCCTCCAAACTCCATTTAGTGCTTAATGGCTTAAGCACTTAAGCCCATATTACAGATCCATGATCAAAACACACCTTAGAGTCATAAAGTTTCCAACTTTATGAATTTACACGCCTTATAAGAGCTTAACACAAGAAGTATGGAGCAAATCTAACCAAAAGGGACTTCATGTTTATGGCTAAGGACCCCTCCTAGGGTCTGAAAGGACAACTCAAAACATACAGAACATGTCATTCTCAATATGAGGCTTTTGGGACCAAAAAGGTGATTTAAAACCCATATTTCTAGATCTACAAGAATACAAGACAAAGGTGCAAGCTTTATAACTTGAAAGGCTTGCAAATGAAAGATGAATCCTAGATCTAAGATGTTTCTTCCTTTAATGCTCCTTAATGTATATTCTTTCCTTCTTCAACACACCAAGAACACACACTTAAGCTAAAAACACACACTCAGAGGGCTAGGGTTTGCAAAAACGCCTCAAGGGAAATGGAGGCCGAAGAGGTGAGGGAAAATGAGGCTTAATGTTACTTAAATACCACCCAAACCCTAAAACTTAGGGTTTTCCTCCTGAAGCTAGTATGCTCCGCATACATAGGTGTACGCCGAGTGTACACGCATGTACGCATGGCGTACTCCTCCTGCCTTAATTACGAAATTGTCACTAGGACTTCAAAGCACAGTTTCTTAAAATGACATATAATAAAATTAAAGGGATGAATTTAGAAATACTAAAACATCGGGATGTTACAATTCTCCCCCACTTGAACTAGACTTCGTCCTCGAAGTCGGCTACAGTGAACAACTCAGGATAATGCTCTCACATCTCAGCTTCCGGCTCTAGGTCCACTCGGAGCCCCTCCGATGTCGCCACTGTACCTTTACCAAAGGTATATCCTTGATGCGCAGGACCTTCATCTTCCTTTTCAAAATAGATGCAGGCCTCCTAACATGGTTCAGGCGCTCATCGACCTGAATATCGCCCAAGGAAACCACTACATCCTCATCCAATACACACATTCGCAGCTACGAAACATGGAAAGTGTTGTGAATCTTACTGAGCTCCACATGTAGGTCCAACTTGTAAGCAACCTTGCCAACCCTAGCAATCACCCGAAAAGGCTCAAAATACCGGTGACCCAACTTTCCATTCTTTCTGAAGCATATCACACCTTTCCAAGGTGAAACCTTTAGTAATACCATGACACCGGTCGGCATAGTTCTGAAATCTGAAGTCTCAATTCGGTCTGATTCCCTGACAGACCGCCCATACTGGACCATTGCTAATTCCATTCCACTTGTCTTCCAATTTTACTACTCAACTTCTGATTACCTGAGGTTCCCACTAGAAAGAAGATTGCAACCCACATGTTGATGTCCGAAACTTTTCATTTGATCGAAAGAACAGATTGTAAAACCCAATTTGTATATCAATCTAAAAGAACTCAATTGGTGCGGAATCCCAATCAAGTTGACTAGAAATAAATCGATTAAGAACACAGATGAATAATCTCAATGCACACTATATTCGATAATAGTCAAGTACAATGAAATCTCCCAAAATCTCGGTTCTCTCTAGCTCTCTCTAAATTTCAAATCAACAACCTTTATAATGCACTAATGAGCAACTATTTATAGCTAAACCTAAACCCTAATGCTAAGCCCAGCCCACACACCGAAATCTATTAAGGCCCATCAAAATCCATTTGGGATTTCGGTCCATACACAACCAAAATCTACCTGTTCTCGGTCCAAAACCGAGAACACACAATGTTGTATAAACTAAAGTATAAACCACCTAAATAATGTCCTAACAGTCTCCCCCTTGGTTTATAGCTTTCTTTTCTTTTCAAACTTCTTCATTGTTCTTGACATTCAGTTGTATCTTTGATTTCTTCACAACTTCAAGATGTACATATGAATAACTTCATCTTGAGCATTTGAAATTCCTTCAGAATTTGACGTTGAAAGCACATTGGGTATAGAGGATTCTTGTATAGCAGCACTTTCAACTTTGAAATACTTCAGAGATAATTTCAGAGAGACCGATTCTTCTGGATCACATCAGCAGGTTCATAGATAGCAACAAATTGATTGAGGAGGTTTCAATGCAATTCGTCACATAACTTCAAATACAGCTTCACCTTGCTTCTGGGGTTGAAAGATTATGTGTTACAGGATAATCTTCATTTTTAGTTCCTTCGAATGAATATTATTTGTTGATCACAAATGCGTCTTTGAAAAGTAACCATGACTAAAAAGTCCCTGTGGATCACAGAATCATAAAGATCCTTCTCACCATAGTTGTTCAAAGACCCAACCTTGGCTCAGATGGAGACTACTCACAGTATATGTGTGAGCACGGAGGAACGTACTGCGATTTGTTGAGTATCGGAGAACTACTCATGGCTAGTTTTGATGTTAGCCCCTGCATATCCTTGATCAAATATCTCAATACAGTTTTTCAAGTTAACAAGTTAACTTGGCCCTTGGCGAGACGTTCAATGGTTTCTGAATCTCAGCTGAGTGTACCATTCTAGTGCCAGTGAGAGTTAATAGGAATAACTCACAAAACCATCATGTGACAAAATATCCGAAGACATATTTCCACAGTTTAGCATGACACGAGGTCAAGGCCCTTTGGCGGGACATTCAACGATAATCGTGCCTTGCGAGGTGCATCGCCCTAGTGCCAATAACCGCTAATTCCTTACCTGCGGGGAATGTATCTGATAATACATTTGAATCTCTGCAGTTTTGCATGACAAAAAGAATGTCAAGACCCTGGGCGGGATGTACAGCAATATCTATTTCCCGGTGGGGTGAATCACCCTGGTGCCATGACAGTTCTTAGGTAAAGATAACTGACAAGACCAATTATGACAATTTGTACAGTTTCAAACTTTTAATTCCTTAAATACGACAATTCTTAGAAAGAAACTGCCTAACTGACAAATTGTACAGTTTCATGCCTTCAGTTCATTGAATACGAAAGTTCCTAGTGAGAGACTGCCTAACTGACAATTTGTACAGTTTCATGCCTTCAATTCCTTGTGAAAGTAGTGTGAAGTATAATTCCATCAATTCCTTTCAAGATCTCTTCTTGCACAGAAAATTCCGACACAAACTCCTTGAGTCTCTTCCTTTTTGAGTTCGCGTTTCAAGACAAAAGCAATTATTTGTGATAAAAATAAAATTGAAATAAACTCAAATACAATATTTTTGGATTTTTGATTTTTTTGAAAAAGAAATAAAAACAGAAATAAACAAATTTTTGGAATTTGTTAATTTTATGATTTTTGTTTGGTTTTAATTCTCCCCCTAAATTTGTGCATAGAGGAGAAAAAATATGAACAAATTTAAATAAAACAAAAATAAAATTCAAAATGTACAAGAAAAATACTTTTAGTCTTCAAAACGAATCATTTTATGAAAACTCAGGAGTAGCGAGAAAATTCAAACCATAATTCAGCAATTGAAGTTGCATCCAGATGACCTGAGAACAGCAAGCAGATGCATCAACGTATTCAGCCTCAACTGTGATTCAATTCCGGAACGAAGTTAACATATTCAAAATTCAACATGCCCATAAATACGATCCCCATTTGTGATCCTTTCTTTCTTCCTTCCCGCAAAGGACACATACCCTCACTTAAAGTTCTGAATGTTGTGCAGTTGAGAGATGTATCCTATAATGTGTCTGGAACAACCACTATCAACCTACCGAATTCTGATGATATTCCTCCATAGCTGCTTCAGCACAGAGTGTAGGATTAGTTGGACTTTGAACCCAGTCCATTTTGAAGTTGGGTCTACCATTACTATCTGCACAAGATACTCTTTCCCATGACATATCTTGTTTATCATACATAGAAGATGAAGAAATGTTAGAATTATTAGATAATTTAGGAGTGTGAACTTTTGGTACCCATCTGTAGTCCGGTTTAACCTATTTCTTGTTTGATCGGATGAATGCCTCAACACTCGTTTTAGAACTTGAAACCGATCGCCGAGATGACTTCGACCTAACCGATCTTTGTTTAACTGAACCATCTCTTGAATTTAGCATCTTGTCCGACATTCCCTTTTTGTCCTTGGGAGTTTGATTCTTGGCTTTTTTAGCATTCCAACCACCACTGCTTCAACGTGACCTTGAAATATTTCTTGTGGAAAATCTCCCCCTAGGCACGTTCTGCCAATCTTGTTTATAGTAAGGGACATATGGACGATGTGGACAATTTCTAGCAATGTGACCGGGAATCCCACAGTTGAAACAAGTTTGTCTTTTCAAGTAAATAAGATTGTGACTTGGTCCTTGTCCAAAAGACTTTTGTTTCAAAGACCTTCCACAATCACAAGCACATTTATTAGCCCTTTTAACAAATTTCTATGGCTTGGATTTTTCTGCAGTGGGATTATTATCAGCACAAGCTTTTGAAGCCTTTTCAGCAGAACTAGAATTATTTATCTTCTGCTCGAACCCATCTTGCACTTTAACTTTATCTGCACATGAAGTAGAGGCATTAGTATCGTTCACCTCAATAGTCTCAGTTTTATCGGATTGTTCAGTCTTGATTGAGGCAGCTACAGGGGGCTGACCATACTGTGCAGATGTCTCTATCTCTTTGGTTTCAAGGGGTGGAGTATAGTTATCATTGAAGGGAGGTGGAACATTATGATACCCTAGACCCGTACCCTATTTGTCTTTCCACTTTAATTGTTTTTCTATCATAGACTCAACTTTCTCACTTGACACATCAAATTTTTTAAAGTTAAATTCAGCAACTTTAAATTTATTTTTGAATGCATCAAGTTCGGTAGTTAATTTGGCAATTTCCTCTTTAGCATAACGATGGTGAACACATTTTGTGCTATATTCCTCCCTAAGCCTAATTAAATATTTATTTTGAGCATCTAGTTTTTCTTTAAGAGGCTTGTTGACTTTCTTAATTTCATAAATTTCATTTTTAAGGTCAAAAACCTCTCTAACTAATAACTCATTATGCTCACGATATATATTAATTTTATCTTCACAGGACTGAGAGCATGAGGTTTTACTTACCTTCTTGGTATTATTGTAGTAACTCATTATTTACCAACAAAATAAATTTGATTGTGTAAATGGATTTTGACCGAAAACCAAGAGAATAAATGCTTCTATGACCGAAAATACCAATGGCCAACTCTTTGTTGACCAAGAACCTTGAAGGTAAACCTTTTGTCCGAAGAAAAACCTTGACCGAGAACAAAGCTTTTAGACCGAAAACGAGGCCTTAGTCGAAATCTTGATGATCCGAAAATCTAACCGAGAATGCGAGGCGAAAGTGTAGACCGAAGACGCTTAACCGAAGACGTGGACCGAGAACTTGAATACCGAGAAGTGGAGCCGACCGAAGACTTGCACTGAATACGCAGACCGAAGACTGAAGTCGTATCGAGAACCTGTTTGACCTAACCGAGAACGATGGGCCACCACCGAGAACTACGAGGCAAGGACCGAGAACTCCGAAGTCAAGACCGAGAACTCGAAGCCGAGACCGAGAACTCTGAAGTTAAGACCGAGAACTCCGAAGTTGAGACCGAGAACTCCGAAGCCGAGACCGAGAACTCCGAAGTTGAGACCGAGAACTCCTAAGTTGAGATCGAGAACTCTGAAGTTGAGACCGAGAACTCTGAAGTTGAGTTTGAGGAGTTTCCCTAACCGACAACTAACAACTGGCCGCCGAGAACTTTCAAACCCTAACCGAGGACGATTGCTGACCGCCGAGAACATGCAAGCCCTAACCGAGGACTTGAGTTTGCCGCCGAGAACTCCGAATCTTTGACCGAAGACTCCTAAAAATTGCCAAAAACACGAAATTTGTAGATTTTCAAAGCCAAACTTGATCAAACTCTCTAAAATAGTGAAGAACACGAAGAACAATGGCAACAATTTCGTCAAAAATAAATAAAAAAGCGCTAGAAAACTCCAAGAAATGTTTAAAACTTTGCCAAATCGATTGATACTGATCCAAGCTCTGATACCAATTGTAAAACCCAATTTGTATATCAATCTAAAAAACTCAATTGGTGCAGAATCCCAATCAAGTTGACTAGCGATAAATCGATTAAGAAATCAGATGAATAATCTCAATGCACACTATATTTGATAATAGTCAAGTACAATGAAATCTCCCAAACTCTCGATTCTCTCTAGCTCTCTCTAAATTCCGAATCAACAACCTGTACAATGCACTGATGAGCAACTATTTATAGCTAAACCTAAACCCTAATGCTAAGCCCAACCCACACACCAAAATCTATTAAGGCCCACCGAAATCCCTTTGGGATTTCAGTCCAGACGCAAACGAAATCTACCTGCTCTCAGTCCAAAACCGAGAACACACAATGTTGTATAAAGTAAAGTATAAACCACCTAAATAATGTCCTAACACAGATATTCCATCGAGAGAAGGCTCATCCTGATGATAACAAATCCCATGGATATAACGAACAATGTGAGACAAACTGGGAGATAAACCTTCTAGTGTTGAACAAGACACTGCTTCCTTTATCTGCTGAACCAACATACAATCACAAGAACCTGATCTGCCGTCAAAACTAAACCCATCCTTTAACCCTAAACCCTTCCACTGATACTTTTGGCATTCATATTCTTTAATTCAATTCTTACCGAAACAAATACCTTGCACACCACACTCGTGATTCCCAACGCGAGTTTCCCCCAAGAGCTAGCTCGGTACATAATTTACAACCGGAGATCCAAGGATCTATACTTGCATTTCCCGAAATCTTTTGATTCACGGAAACCCTTCACTAAACCTGGATATAAACATCCCCAGCCACCGTTGATATTGCCAGCCTCACACCTGGGCCAGCCACCAGATTCCAAAGAGTCCAAAAGAAAAGGCTACCATAGCCTAAGCATCCCTCTACGCCACTCATTGCCCACATAACCATTCCTACTAAACCAAGATCCATTACTTCGACCCAATAGTCTCTACTAGGTCCCACCTGTATTGTCATATGCACAGTTGCCTCGCTCACGGATCCCACCCAAACTAGAGCTACACAGGACTGACTCTGCCTCGGACCCCCAAAGGTCATCAACCTGAAATAGAGAAAAGGTCTCCAAAAATCATGTCTGGCGTGCCCAAGGCACGAACTGATCCCCCTTTATACTCACGACCACCTCACTACTTGTCTACCTCAAATTGGTGAATGCTACGATCCCACCGCAGTCTTACAACATTTCCAACCACCCATGGTCTTACCACACCCAGATCATCACACCCTACTCACTCTGAGTCGAAACCCGCATCTAATTACATCCGATCAAATGTTCGGGTCATGCTTCGAACCCCCAAAACCTTCGCTAAACCACAACAGACAGCGAGATTCTAACACAACCCTCAACTTGGTTCCATCCACAATCCTGCTATTCATCATAGTGGAAACGTTGACCAGCTGTTGGAAATTTCCTGAACTCCCAACTTACACAACTTCAATCCAAAAAGCCACTCGTGCCGCTTCCTTCTTGACTGGGATGTGAAACTTACCCTTGTTCCATACCCGGGTTAGCTCCCGAAGATTCTGATCGATTCTCCCTCACTTGGATTCGCCGAAGCTCTCCCATCCCATGAAATTTGTTGGATTCCCAATCCATCTTATCCTCACGAACCGACTATGACCTGTGCTTACCAATAATAGCGTTCCAAAACTAGCCGATCTCAATGATTGTCCAACTCCTGAATTCCCGAACAATACTCCTCGAAATCCTAGCAAGTCCGATAATCTCAATCGCTTATCATGATACCGCACCAAATCCTTAAATCCTTTTTGCTGGCTACTAAAACCATAATCATTGCTCTGAACTAGAAAATATTTACCCTAACTCCTCATCCTCAAATGAATCTTTGGACTCTATCCATCTATAATCCCTTATGATAACAAAATTCCCCTGACACTTCCAATGACCTAACTACTCATGAAACTGACACCACCATCTCCTTGCTATCGCTCCTTCCCTAGCAACGATAGAGAATGATCCCAAAGGTTCTCTCCTGGAAAACTTCCGGTCCTTCCTGAACGAATGCTATCACATTCGAACTCCGACTTTGCTGATGAACTATTCCCGTTACTTCGACCATCGATCTTCCAACCCATACCCTGAATTGGATCAACCAAAGGAACCAGAACAATTCACTGAACAACTGAATCCCGCCCAACAAGATATGACCCGTCGATGACTCTTGGCATGCAAAATGGCATATGAAGATTCACAATACATAAATCAGGAAAAACAGAGAAGTAACCCGAAGATACCACTTACCAATACCCAACAAGATTCTAAGGCAGATACAATACAAATCAAGAACAATTTCACCATAATATCATTACAGAATTGAGGTTCAAATTACATACCATAGATTTCTTGCGGCTCGACCTTGGCCTCCTGAGGAACGATGAGTGTTGGAACCTAAACTCCCTCCAACTCCAAAGAAGGACAGTTGGACTTGAAATGACTTGGATAGTGACAGTGAAAGCATGTATGATCCTTCTTACAATCTCGTTGCACATTCTCTCTTTCCCCACACTTGAAATACCTGAACTTGTGACAAGCAAATCTGTGAGTTCCCCCACACCTTCCACGCACCTCATGATTCTCTTGACTTCCACTACCCAGATCAGCAACCTCAGTCTCCTCGTCCTCTGCTGAAAGAACCATCTTCCTCTTTCCTAGTTGTGTCCCTACAACCAGATCTCCCCTAGTAGCCATCTCATTAGCAACACCTCTTACCGACTACAAATCAGCAGTTTGCTCCTCGAGCCTAGCAATTACCCTGCCAGTGATCTGATCTACGACACCAGACAATTCTTCTTGCAAAATCTAAGAAACCTCCACGGTAATCATCTCCCGCATCTGATCAACGGACAACACCAGCCTATCCTGGCCACTAGCTCCCGATCCTGATCCGGATCCCGCCTCCAATCGGCTTGTCATCACCATACTAAACATAAACCAGGGAGATATCAGATGAAACACATATCATAACAGTGGAGGCAACTCCCAACAAATCCCTAGGGGTTGTGACTTCCTTGCTACGCATACGGGTCCTGTGTTTTCGGTAGTACGGGCCCATACTACCTTCCAAACCTACCCGTATTTGTATCAGATGATCATCACAACAACCCTACCAATACCCGCACACTAGCATACTCATACACTCTAACCTCACTTCCTAGAGGAAGGCTAAACATATTGCGACTGGCCGGCTAACCCCACATAACTTACCTTACCACAATCTGCTACACGACCATTCATTGGTGCTAGATAACTATCGCATGAATACAATCACATGTCGTACAACTTAAACAGTCTTACACTAATAGATTCAATCCTACAACGGTTGGACTCAAACAAGTGTTGCGCAACAGGACCAAATCCCTTACCCTAAGATCGTTTAACCCATGTAGCATGTGACTTAGCGTACCCACTCAAAAGTCATTTCACACACGAAAGAGTCATACAACAATCAATCGAGTATTCTATAAGAGATAAGACATCATATATCAGGCAATTCTATCATACAGTTCCTGAAGATCCCTATCCTATTACTAGCATGCTATTCTAACATATCATAACATAATCTTAAATAATTGTGTGGTAATTTGGGGTCTACTTACTGGCTCTGGCTGATCGTACACAGCGCATCCTCCTTAATTATTTTGAAAACCATTTGAAAATTGTTTTAGAAATATTTTTCCCTTAGTTTGAGACTGGATTCACACGAGTGTTCCTCCAATTCACTCAAACCAAGGCTCTGATACCAACTTGTAAGACCCATAAAAATCATGAAAAATTTAATCTTTTAAAACCAATCCACAAATCATCATTGTTTACAATTTAGTTTTCAAAACATGTTTAATATCAGAGTTTTCCCAAAATCATAAACTAAAACACGCGGAGGTGTACGATCACGCCTTCGCCTTCCCGCGGTCATCTGAGGTACCTGAAACATAACCCAAAACTATAAGCCCAAAGCTTAGTGAGTTCCCCCAAAGTACCAACACAATACATAACCATAATAGTAACAGCAAACAACATATTATGGGTCCGATCAACCATCGGGTTGGAATGCCGACATACTATGGCTCCAATCAACCATCAGCTTGGAATACCCCAGACCCCTCAACCATCGGGTTGGAATGCCAACGTAAAATGGGTCCAATCATCATCGGGATGGAATACCCTCGGGCCCATTCAACCATCGGGTTGGTATGCCCCGGCCTGTTGGTTTACGCATAAAGCAGTGAAGCATCAGCCATCGACCAAACATGTGCACATATAAAAGATAATCATATAACTTTCTACAGCCAGTCAAACAGATCTACAGATCACTAGGCATATCATCATCCTATATACCAGGATACCGATCTAACAGATCACTACAGTATAATAGCATGCATAAACCAGGATAACAATCCAAATGGTCGGGCTTGGTGCCTTCGACCCAAGAGTATAGTGAGGAAAACTCAACTCGCAAACTGAACAAAATTGATGAGGGCCGACTCCGAAGCTCAAATCTCTAACCGATACCTATTTCCCCCAAGTGACCAGTTTCATCAAAATCCCAAAATACCCAAAATACCCTCAAGGTCAAAATTGGTCAAAGTCAAAGTCAACTGGTCAAACCCACTAAGTCAACTGAGTCAACCCAGCCGAGTCAACTCGAGTATGCGGGGCGTACTCCAGAGGTACGCTTAGCGTACGCGATGCCTTACAGAAGACTTCTCATCGGGGTGATTGACCGAGTACACGGGGCGTACGCTCGCATCCTCCAAACTCCATTTAGTGCTTAATGGCTTAAGCACTTAAGCCCATATTTCAGATCCATGATCAAAACATGGCCTAGAGTCATAAAGTTTCCAACTTTATGACTTTACACGCCTAATAAGAGCTTAACACAAGGTCTTAATCCATTAAGACCTCCTACAAGATGCATGGAGCAAATCTGACCAAAGGGACTTCATTTTTTTGGTTAAGGACCCCTCCTAGGGTCTGAAAGGACAACTTAAAACGTCCAGAACATTCCATGCTCAAGATGAGACTTTTGGGACCAAAAAGGTGACATAAAACCCCAATTTCTAGATCTACAAGATTATAAGACAAACATGCAAGCTTTATACCTTGAAAGGCTTGAAAATGAAAGATGAATCCCAAATCTAAGATGTTTCTTCCACCAAGGATCATCAATGTATCTTCTTTCCTTCTTCAACACACCAAGAACACACACTTAAGCTTAAAACACACACTCAAAGCGCTAGGATTTGCAAAAATGCCTCAAGGGAAATGGAGGCTGAAGAGGTGAGGGAAAATGAGGCTTAATGTTGCTTAAATACCACCCAAACCCTAAAACTTAGGGTTTTCAACCTGAAGCTAGTACGCCCCGCGTACATAGGTGTACGCCCAACATACACATATGTACACCCAACGTACACACATGCACACATGGCGTACTCCTCCTGCCTTAATTACGAAATTGCCACTAGGGCTTCAAAGCACAGTTTCTTGGACTTAGGTGCCAAAATGACATATAATAAAATTAAAGGGATGAATTTAGAAATACTAAAACATCGAGATGTTACAAAGGATATCTCATAACATCTAGGGTTTTATGGATTATCACACAAGGCATTCAAAATTCGAAATCTTGCTGAATTAATACTAGATAATTACCAAAACTTACACATAAGTCTGATTAGGAGGATGAAAACCCAAAATTTTGGAAAAACGTTGAGCTTATGTCATGAGATCTATCAATCACGTCATGAGATCAGTATTTTGAAAAAAAAATAAATCGATTCAACTCATGTGCAATCAATGTTTGACAAATCTAGGCTCTGATACCGCTGATGGGTTTTATAGATAGCAAATATGTACAATGTGGAAAACAATTAACAATTAATAGGGTACATGCATCATATAAAAGATCTATGTCATACACCTTGATAGCAAAATACAATGAACAACCAAACTAACCTAACCCTAGAGTACATCGAAAATTAAAAAGTTTAGGTTACATACCTTTTGATTTGTTATAGCAAACAAATCAAACCAATCCTTGAAGTTATGAAGCTTGGAAAAACTAGCACCAAATAGATGATGCCTCTAATGGTTTGTACCCAAACCTTAGCAACAAGAACACAAGAGGAGAGAGGAGAGGGGTAAGGAATTTCGGATCTTAGAAGAGTTAGAAGAAATGGACGAAATAATGAGACCATAAGGTCATATTTATATGTGATAAGGAATCCTTGGATAACACTCAATTGAATGTAATAGTAATATCTCAAAAATAGGCAGTTATCTAAACCTTTACTTATCCTCTAAGGCTTCCTAGAAGCCTTAGGAACCTTTATTAAAACTGTCCCTAGAGTAAGGTTCTAGAAACTCTCCATTGCTTAATTTTTGAACAATGTCACATTTAGTCCATACACTTCCAATTAATTTAATTAATTCCAACTTATTTTTGATTAATTCTAAATTCATAATTACTATTTCTAATTAATATATTAATCACATAATATATTAATAAATTATCCTCTCTCTCCAAATGTAATTATTCTCAGTTGCTAGTTTTGAAGGCAACCCAAAAAGGATTTTGCTTTTATTTCAAGATTATATACCAATTTAGTTATTGGCTTAGACACCTAAATCAACAGATGTATCGTCGGCGGTGATACTTAGAGAAATGGCAGCAAGTCATCAGGAAATGGGGACGAAACATTTGTGTTCCATGTTTCTAGATGTTAGGTTAAATGTATTTAATTGATTTTGACTTTTTTTTTAATTTACATTATTAAATATTAAATAAATAAATAAATAATAAACAATTTAAAAATAAAATAAAGAAGGGTAATATAGTTTTTTTAGATATGATATGGACCAAGCGCGTAAAAAAATCAAATGATAGGCACTGTTCGAATTAAAAAAAATAAGTTAGGGACCAAACTCCAAACCACTGTGACCATTCGTGTTATTTACTCTTGATTTTACGGTAGACCTAAAAGTTTACGACGACATAATAAATTAAATGAGACACCTCACTTTTTTTTGTTAGCGACCTCCATATACACGTTAAACCTTTGTTTTTAGTGTAATCAAATACATTTTGTGTAGTCATGATTTTATATGAAACAAGTTGAGTTCCATTTGGTTATATATTTCGAGTCAAAAAGTGTGAAGTACACACTCAGATAGCTAATTAGGACTTGGGAACACATGGGTCTAGAGGAAGTGCCCCTAGTAGGGGGCCATCCTGAATTTTCCCATATTAAAAATAAAAATAATCAAAAAAAATAAAATAATAAAAAAACCTTATATTCAGAAAGAAGGAGTTGCTCTTGTGGAAGTGGGGCAGTGTCCCGGCCAGAAAAATAATTCATATAGCTAATTAGGACTTGGGAACACAGGGGTCTAGAGGAAGTGCCCCTAGTAGGGGGTCATCCTGAATTTTCCCATATTAAAAATAAAAATAATAAAAAAAATAAAATAATAAAAAACCTTATATTTAGAAAGAAGGAGTTGCTCTTGTGGAAGTGGGGCAGTGTCCCGGCCGGAAAAATAATTCATATACAGATAGGGCCCAACCCAAATTTTTCCTGCCAAACCGCAAGGTTTGCGTCCATTACAAAAAAGTTTTGTTTTCTATTAATGTGGATGGACAACTTCTATATATATATATATATATATATATATATATATATATATATATATATATATATATATATATATATATATATATATATGTTTAGGTTATAACGTGGATGGACAACTATTGTACGGACGTGTGAGCAGTGCTAATGTGTTATTCTATGAGAATTACTAAAAGAATAAGTTTTTTATTATGTGAATGCGTTCAACCTCACATAATTATTGTCATTTTCATTCATTCTCATTAATTCTTATTCATTTTTGTTATCACGCATCGTTTTCCACTAATTTTCATTCTTACAGAATACGACTCAATAAACATCCCGACAACATTCTGACAGAATGTGAATATTAAAAAAAACGTCTATAATAACCTTATAGACGATTTAATTTGTGAGAATACGTGATAATGATAATAGTTATGTAAGATTGAACGTATTCACATTATCAAACAACATATTATCTTTGTCATTCTCATAGAATAACACTGTCCATACGCCCGTACAATAGATGTCAATCCATATTTGAACATCTCTCTCTCTCTCTCTCTCTCTCTCTCTCTCTCTCTCTCTCTCTCTCTCTCTCTCTCTCTCTCTCTCTATATATATATATATATATATATATATATATATATATATATATATATATATATATATATATATATATATATATATATATATATATATATATATATATGGGATTTGAATGTTGTTGAAAATATATACAACAAAAACCATTTCTTCTCTATGAAACTTTCTCTGACGAATGCAACACAAAGCAAGATATTTATGCGTTTGGAATTGGAAAATGTTTGTAATTCCAAATAGATCTTTTTGGATTATCTCAAATCATATTTCATGGTACCTACGCAATAGGATCGAAATCACAGATTTTGGAAAGTATTTTTTATACCCGATCCTTGACTTTTACAAGTCTTTTTATTGTTATTCGAAACTCAAAATCTAACACAATCGGCATCAATCTCTTTGTAATCGTTGAAAATTAAAATTTATATGTAATTTTGAAATGGTAATATTCTTAGTAGTCGTGTTTCATGAACTTTATTTTAGAATAGTTTCTTAATAGTACATGTATTTATTTTAATAAGACTTTAAACTGATATTTCATTATAACCAAAATAATTATTAAATTATCTTCTTTTTGTTTTGTGATCAAATAAAGCTCAAGGACTGAAACAAATATCAAACTAGTTATGGACGTAGTTTCGAATTTCGCTAATGTAATAACCACAACCAAAATACAAACTCATATTGTTAAAGTTTTCGCTTCAATTGTTTTTACAATCTTTGAGGCAAAAATCAGATGAAGGCACCATAAATGATATGTTATGTAAATTTGGTAATTGGAAAATCGGAGATGGAGTGAAAAACCGATAATTTGTAAGAATTGGGGTATAGAAAGGCTTAAAAATTCTTAGAATTGTGGTTTCACTTTCAGATTAAAGTATTTGGGTGGTACTCCCAATCTTTAATCGGATAAAACTCATAATAACATGTAGTTATGGACAAGGTAACGTGAGGATAGCGCTGATAATGGATGTATATCAACAATCTGTTAGAATTTGGGGTCTTAAAAATATCAATATTTTGATATTTCTTGGATCGTGATTGCAATCACTTTCCAAAATCTATGATTTTGACCCTATAGCCTGGGGTATCACGAAATCAGATTTGGGATAATCCAAAGAATTTCAATTTAGAAGTCAAACCACTTCTAAATCAGAAGCACATAATATATCTTGTTGTTTTTGTGCTATAGAGAGATAGAATGAATCAATATACAATTTTCGTGTATGAAAGTTCCAACTCTTTTTCTAGAACGAGAGAAGGATTCTTATACTAGAGGGAAAAGTAGTTAAACGGAAGTTGCATCCTTTTGGCGCCAAAAATCATTGGTTATTAAGACATAACCAACTTATAACATCATCATGATATCACTATAGGTTTTGGCGGGAAAATGCATGGCATGAGTCATACACGACATAAAATTCGTTTAGGTTTCGGGGTGCTGCCCCGATCCCCTCCCGGGGCTCTGCCCCTTGGACCTCGCTAGGGGCGCTGCGCCTAGACCCCGCCAAGGGGCTACAACCCCTTGGAACCCTACACCCAGGGGCGCTTCCTCCGGACCCTCGTATTCCCGAGTTTATAGTTATCGCATCGAGTGTGCACCCCACACCTCTAAGCTCGGTTAGTAAATGAAGCTCGACCTATCTCATTATTAATAATAACTACACCAAAATATGTTGATAACACTAAAATCACCAACATTCCTCCCCCATTTTAGTGTAATCCTTAATTAACTAAAAGCAAACACATAATCAAACTTATGCATAAATGAAAATATCTTGAAGATTGAATTTTCACATTAGTATAATACACATGTCAAATACTCGAGAATCATGTTAAGAATTGAACCCATCAACTCATTTGAGTAACTAAAGATATTATACACATAAGTCAAACACAATATCTAATGTTTCATACTTGACACTATTACATCCATGTTTCCTATCCATTCATGAGTGCATAAAAGCCTAGCCCAGGCTTTCTGAAGCGGCATCACTTCACACTCACATAGGTAGTCATTCTATATCATGCACCTGTTAATGCACTTTTTCAAAAGAACTATTAAGAACTTAATCAACCTACTTTAACAATACAGGTTATAAGCACATACCTTGGGATGTAGTAAACAAATGTGTTTCAATCTCTATAAGCAAGCTTTCCACACTGAATTCAACTCCTCACATTATATTAGAAGGGACTTGGGTATCTCGCCCATCGAGATATCAAGTGGGCCTTAAACCCATCCCTATAACAAACTTCTTTACCAAGTCTCTAGCTAACCCCTTCGTCAAGTGATCAGCTATGTTTTGTTGAGATCTAACAAACTCAACAAAAATGATACCATGAGTAATGAGCTCATGTACCATGTTGTTCCTTACACCCAAATGACGTGACTTTCCATTATACACTTGACTATATGCTTTGGCCAAAGTGGAAGCACTATCACAGTGTATAGAAATAGGTGATATAGGCTTTGGCCATAAAGTAATTTCATAGATTGAATTCCTTAACCATTCTGCTTATTTTCCAGTAGTTGCAAAGGATACAAATTCATATTCCATTGTTGAATTTGTGATGCATGTTTGTTTCTTAGCAGCCCATGAAATGGAACCTCCACCAAGAAAAAACACCCAACCACTTGTAGAAGAGTGGTCCTCAACATTAGTGATCCAACTAGCATATGAATATCCTTCAATAACCGAAGGAAACCCTACATAAGTCAAACCAAAGTCCATGGTTTTCTTAATATTTAACACCTTGTTTCGAATCGTTTCCTAATTCGGGGTCGTGACCCGAAGACCAGTTATCATAAGGCTATGGGCCTTGGGGAAGGAGATATTTAGAGCCCTTGGATGTCGATAATGTAGATTAGATGATTTGAGAGTTTGGTTTGTGTTTTGGAGCCTAAGGGTATAATCGTAAAGTGATAGTTCGGGCCATTTATAAATTTTGGATTTAAGCTTGGGAAGTTTTAAGGCAAAGGATAGTTGATAAAATTGTAGAGCTTCTCATTACCTTTCTGTGGATATAAACAAAGTCAAAATCAGACTTAGAACGAAGAAGTTATGGCCTTCGTAAGATTGGTGGTTTTGGTCTCTGGCCGAGTACGTTGGGCGTACTCTATGAGTACACTGGGCGTACTTACTCGATGGTTTGGTCGTGGAGGCGCCCAAGTACGCGGGGCATACGTGGGAGTACGAGGGGCATATGGCCAGCAGGGGAAAACCCTAATTTTTATGGTTTGTGCCCTATTGAAAAACCTTAAGTTGCTTTGGGAGTATCTTATGACTAGCGTCCACCTCTCCAAACCATGAGAACAAAACCCTAGCCTCCCTTTGTGTGTTTGTGATCCATTGTTGTGGTATTGTGGTGTTTTTGGTTACTTAGAAGAAGGTGAAGCTTGGTGGTGAAGCTTTGGTGGAATTGGAGCTTGAATATCCATAATCTTCATCAACTTTGCAAGCTTTTTGAGGTATAAAGTTTCTACCTTGGTAACTCCAATTGCCAGATCTAGTTTAGGGCTTTGTTTTGGTATGTTTTGGCCCCATAACCTCCTTATGAGTATGAGTCACTCCAGGAGTTGGAAATGCTAGATCTTAGCCTCTCTAATGTTCCTTATGAATAAAAATGCAATCTTGATGAGTTATATATGACCACCCATGAGTTTGGGTGCTTACTATGGATTTTATTGAGTATTGGGTCCCATTAAGTCATGCAAAGGAGTAAAGTTGCCAACTTTACGTGTTAAGACATCATTTAGGAGCAACTATGAGAATTGTACATAGTGGCTTAACCGATTAAGCACTTAATGGTGAGTTGGGTTGGCAATGGAGTACGTGGGGCGTACCCAGCTCGTATGCAGCGTGTACTGGCCAAAGGAGGCGTACACGGGGCGTACTCAGTTGCCATTGACTTTTGTTGACTTTTGCAATTTGGGCCATATTTGGACTATTAAGGTTTTGGGCCTTGTTGGGTAAATAGTCTTTCTAACTTTGGGTCATTGTTAGGCTTTGGGCCTTCTTGGATTTGGACCCATAATGCGCTTTGGGTGTCATTTAGGAATTTGTGCCATATTGGGTTTTTGGAACCATTGGGTTGGGCCTCGGTAATTAGGCCAAGTAAGGAAAGGGTAAAATGGTGTTTTACCCTGGGGGTTGGACAAATGAATCAGATTCCAAGTTATGGTTTATGGCGCAATTATTAATTAGGGTTTTATTTGATTGATTAGCGCGGGGATTATCCGGATCAGCAGTCCGAGCGTTTATCCGATTTTTAGCGGTTTGAGGTAAGTCTCCTCACTGTTCTCGATTGGTCGAAGGCACTAATGCCGACCCATGATATATTATGATTAGGATGCTAGTTGTTTGTGTGACTCTTGCATGTGTAGTATGTGATATGTATAACGGGCGGGGTCCGATGCCAGGCGAGGCCTGATGGGTGTATTGCATGCTATTTATCTGAGTGACTCTTGCATGTGTTTATGTGTATGTATGAATATTGGGCGGGGTCTGATGAATGTGATGGGCGGGGCCCATCTCATGTTACTGACACATCTGTTCTGAGCGGGGCTCGATACCGGTCGGGTCCCGATGGTTGTTGGGCATGGCCCATTGTATGTTTGATATGTATGATATGAGGTATTTGGGGAACTCACTAAGCTTCGTGCTTACGGTTTTTAGTTTATGTTTCAGGTACTTCTGAATCGAAAGGGAAGAGCTCGGGGCGATTGAATCGCACACACAGACCATGAGTTCCATTTTATATGACTCTGATGTATTGAGATGATTGATTGACTTACTCTGATTTTCCTTTATGGTTTTATGAAAACGTTTTGGATGATGATTTTATTATTATTAAAAATCAATTTTTGGTCATAAATTTCGGGACGTTACAAGTTTGTATCAGAGACTTGGTTTGATGGATTCGGGCATACTCTTGGGTGTGTCTGAACTCAAACTGAGGGTTTGGTAGATTTTTATAAAATATAAGTTTTATTAAAGGATTTTCTAATAAAAGAAAAGGGGTGTTGTGTGTGCAATCAGTCGAGCTCAAGTAAGTGATTCCTAGAATACCCATACTTGTTTGTTATGTTAATTTCCTGCTAGATTAGGGCCAGGGATCTGCTCAGGATTTCATGACTAGGAGAGATGCCTTTATATGCCTGATTGTTTGAGCTTTCAGAATTGCATGCTAATATGAATTTTGGATGATCGGATGGATGGGCCTGATATGTGATGCCTTGTAGCCTAAGTGGAATTGGATGTTATACTAGATTTAGAATCTTTCTTGGATGGAAGTGAGCTTGAGATGTCCTCTGTTTGACGGTGGCTTGGAGTGTTACTGCACGAATGTTGCTTGCTTTGTGCTTTGTGGGACTCTTGATGATGTGAGTTAACTATTAATTGAATATGTTAAGTCACATGTGCATAGGTTAAATAATCTCAGAGTGACGGATTTGACCCTACTACACAGCTCTCGTCTAAGTCTAACCATTGTAGGTTTGAGTCTTTTATTAGAAGGATTATCTTAGCTTTGTTGCATATGATTGTATTCATGAATTAGTCAACTGACATTATCGGGAGTTCTTCAGCAACTGATGGCAGGGTGAGGTCGGGAACCTAGGAGAGCCTAGGATGTGTTGTAGTGAGTTGGCTACGTTGTTTAGCAGATATTTGGAGTATCAGTTTGAGAAGGTGACTTGGAGGATTAGAGAAAATTCTTGAGGAAAGTATGGATATGTGTAGAAGGTAGTATTGGAACCGTACTACTGAAAAGCACAGGATCCACACTCGACTCAAGGAGAGTTACGAGAAATCTAAGAAGCCGGTAGAGGGGTGATGTGTACAAATTTTAAGAAGTGACTAAATTGTGATGGATTGATGATAACATTTTGATTATGAGATGACTATTTGGTTTTATTGTATAGGATGTCAATGTCTGGACGGGAGGCATAGTTTTCTGAGATGGGTACGGACAACGCCACATTTCCTGACTGGATTGCCACGGAGGTTTCACAGATTTTACTGGAGGAGTTGCCCGGTATCATTGGTCGGATCACTGTCAGGCTGATTGTTAAATTAGAGGAGCGAACCACAATCTTGCTCGCTACAAGAGAAATTGTTGAGGCTGCTAGAGAAGGCAATCTTGATGTGGAGGCACGACCAGGAAAGAGAAGGCGAACACACGATTCAGAACAATTGGAGGAAGGTGAAGGGTTCGATGCAGCTGACCAGGGTACTGGAAATCAGGGGAACTATGGGCTATGTGGCAAGCGTGGGGGAACTTAGGGGTTTGCTTGTTACAAGTAGGGGTGTTCGTTTTGATGGATCGGTTTGATCCAATCCAATCAAGTGAACCCAAATTGATTTTGGTTTTCAAAACATGGATCCAAATAGTCCAAACTAAATTCAAATCCGATTTGATCCAATTACAATTCAGTTGGATCGGTTTTTATAATTCGGTTTCAAAAAACTAAAACATTTTAAAACGACATATAATTATATTATTAACGAAATTTACACAAGAAGCAAAAACAAATTACTTAGTTACGATTTGAAATTTATAAACAACTATTAAGAAGGTATATTATATTTTAATATTTTATAGATAATTTTTTTTGAGAGAAAATGCATATTAATATTTTTTATTAGGTGAAACTTTTTGAATCTATTTCAAAGAATAAATTACAAAATTAATAAATAATTATGATATATACTAAAAATAAATAAACAATTTGGTTTTTTTGGACTATTCGGTTCTTATTTTATAAACCATAACCAATCCGAAATCCAAAATAATAATTCGGTTGTTTCGAAAACCAATCCGAAAATCCAAATATCTTAACCAAATAGTCCAATCCAAATTGTCCAATTGGACAATTCGGTTTTATCCAAATACTGAACAGCCCTAGTTACAAGTTCAGGTGTTTCAAATATGGAGAAATAGGGCATGTGCACCGAGATTGCAAGAAGGATCATATTTGTTTTCATTTCCACCAACCGGGTCATTTCAATTCCAGCTGTCCTGCATGGGTAACGAAGGGGGTGCAGGCCCCAACACCCATCGGCCCACAAGAGGTCAAGATCGAGCCGCAAGAAATCAGGGGTATGTATGTTGAGCCCCAGTTCTATAATGATATTTATATCTAGAATAAGTACGCTCATGTCCACTATTGTATCATTGGACCAAAAATCTTTTTTATGATAGAATTGTTAGAACCATATTGGAATTTCTACAATTTCTTCAGGATGGGGTTCAGTCCTGGGCGCTTCATATTTTGAGAGGGTATGGATCGCTTTTGCTAGGTTTGAAGTTGTGACATTAGGAAGTTTCCAATAAACCCCATCTAAGGTTCAGGGATCATCTATGATTGACTAACTCATCATTCAAAGAATTTTAATATGCCATTTTGCATACCGTGGGCCGTGTTTAGAAGAGGCGTGAGTATTCCGCATGGGAGACCAACAATCGGTCAGATCTTTAGTGGTATAAGCGAGAATTCAAGGAATCCGCAAGGTAGGCATGTCGGGTTTGAATGCAGTATGTTCAGGGGTGTTCATGGTTTCGAGGTATTTAGGATTTGGTTCGGTCATGGGTGTAAGATCGGTAGTTTTCAAGTTCACACCTTCGGAGCAAGGTCAGTTGCAGGTTACATGGGAATTGCTCTAAGCACAAGTAAGTGGTTGAACGGATTGGGTACTTGTTCGATACTGAGATGTTGTTCCTCATCTATCGATCGGTCGTCAAGGACGGGTAGTGGATTTAGCGGAAAGTGCCTGGAGATTCGTTGAGGTATTGGGAATGATCACCCGATATTGGAATATATAAGTGTTAGGTTTGGCCTATCAAGGAAAGCTAGTTGTTGTAAAGCTCAGGTTGTCGACTACTACCATCAGTAGCGAATGAGCAGTGGTAACGTATTACTCTTAATTATTGGGAAAGTGTTGTACGCATGGGTTGTTTTAGTCATTGGGATTGTCAACAGAAATCGAATGGTATCTTTTGGCGAACTTTGAGTACATCGATCCTTTGGCAAGTGAGTTTTTGAATTGATGATTCGTCCGTTCCGGTTAAGGGTTATAGTTCTATTCCACGAGCCCAGGTGGCTTAAGGATTTGGAGTTGTATCATGGGAAGTACTTGGGATTATTGATCTCACTGATAATTCGGGAAGTGTTCATCTGGTTTTGGAATGTGTACGGTCACTAAGGTTGGCTAGTAATAGAATGCCAGATCTTATAAGCCTTGATTGTTAACATATGGAATTGTTAGGTTATGGGATGGATTGGGAATCCATCAAATTCTTTGTGGATTGGAAGAGCACAGTCGAATCCAAGTGGGGGAGAATCGTTTGGTCTAAGGCTTGCACAAGAATGGATATTCAGGTTTCTTTATGCATCAGTAGTGACACATGGTGGGTATGTGGATGGATCCAGGTCGAGGGTTGTGTTAGAGCCTCTCTCCATGTTCATGTCAGACTAAGGCTTCGGGATTCGAAGCATAATCCGAACACCTGATTGGGTTATAATCGGACGTGGGGTTCGACTTATGATGGTCATGGTCGGTATGGTAGATGGACTGTAAAACCATGGGTTGGGTCCATGACAGTATGGAAGTGCTGTAAGACTATGGGGTAGATGTAGCATTCACAAGGTTCGTAGGCTGATGTGGGAAAGTTGTAAGACTACGGGGTAGCCGTAGCATATATAAGGATGATAGGCTGTTAGGTAAGTTTTGTAAGTCTGCGATAGGATCGTAGCGTTTAACATAATGAGGTAGGCCATTGTGGTAGTGGTCGTAGAATTGAGGAATGATCAATGCATTCCTGGGTCGAGGCTGAAAGTATTTTCGGAAGATTACTCTTATTTGGTATGAGGATCGTTGGAACTGAGGCGAGGTTACGCCTGTACAATACTCGATTGGGTGAGACCCTTGGGCGAGGCCCGAATGATTGTGCAGTGTGGGTGAGACCCGTGGGCGAGGCCCGTATGGTTATGATAGTAAAGGTGAGACCCGGTGGAGATTGGTTGGGGCAAGGTATTGGATTACGTTTGGAGTGGGACGACTCTGTGGTCAGTGATTGGTATTCGTATGATGTGTAGGCTAGGGTAGCCTTTATCAGTTAGACTCTCAGTAGGAGCCTGTTGATTGGACCAGGTGTGAGACTGTCAGTTTCAGCGGTAGAGTGGGGATTTTATGTTTCAGTTTAGTGAAAGGTCGCCGTGAAATCAGAATATTTCGGATAAAATGCAAGTGTAAATCATTGGATTTCGGAATATGGGTCATGTATCGAGTTGACAAATGGGCGGGACTCGCGTTGAGAGTCGAAAGATCATTTTATCATCAATTTATGGTTAAGGAATTTGTCTGTCAAAGGTACCAGTAAGGTATTCGTTTGGATGGATCGGTTTGATCCAATCCAATCAGGTGAATCCAAATTAATTTCGGTTTTCAAAACGTAAATCCGAATAGTCCAAATAAAATTCAAATCTGATCCAAACCAATCAAATTACAATTTGGTTGGATCGGTTTTTACAATTCGGTTTTGAAGAAGCATGATATTTAAAAATATATATAACATAATATTAATCAACTTTAAAATAAATTGTTTGGTGAGAATTAAAATTAACTATTAAAAAAATTATTATAATTCAATATTTTATAGATAAAAGCTATTGACAAATATTCATTGAAGTATTTTATTGGATAATACTTTCTAATCTATTTAAAAATACAATTTAGCAAATTAATAAATAACTAAAAGATGTATATTTGAAACAAATATATATAAATAAATAAATAATAATATCTTATTCGGTTTTTTTTGGACTATTCGGTTTTAAATTTTATAAACCGTAACCAATCCGAAATCCAAAATAATAATTCGGTTTTACTGGAAACTCATCTAAAAATCCAAATATCCGAACCAAATAGTCAAATTGGACAATTCGGTTTTATCCGAGTAGTGAACAACCCTAGGTACCAGTTGGATAGTATAGGAACAAAAGGATGTTTTCAATTCAGATTGCAGTGCGGGGTCCTAGTGGTTATGTTTCAGGATGGTCCTACCTGTGTGGATGTCAGGCAAAGTTTTAGGGGTTTCGGAAATATAACAGTGAGGTGCTATATCGATAGTTAAGGGATCAATGATTTGTTCACCAATAGGAGTATGAGTTCTGACAAGGTTAGGTTTCGATGGTAGCCTCGGAGGGTTGCTAAGAGTATGAGACAACCTTTATGGTGATTCAGGGAAATAAGAGGTGTTGTTTGGAGCGTTTGGGTTCCACCAGGTTGGTAAGAATGTGATTTCGATGACGAAATCTAATTTAAATGGGGGAGAGTTGTAACATCATGTTTCAAATCGTTTCTAATTCGGGGCCATGACCCGAATATCATTTATCATAAGGTTATGGGCCTTAGGGAAGGAGATATTTAGGCCCCTTGGATGTGGATAACGTAGATTAGGTGATCCGAAAGTTCGGTTTGTGTTTTGGTGCCCAAAGGTATAACCGTAAAGTGATAGTTCGGGCCTTTTATGAATTTTGGATTTAAGCTTGGGAAGTTTTAAGGCAAAGGAGAGCTGATAAAATTGTAGAGCTTCTCATTACCTTTCCGTGGATATAAATAACGTCGAAATCAGATTTAGAACGAAGAAGTTATGGCCTTCGGAAGATTGGTGATTTTGGTCTCTAGTCGAGTACGTTGGGCATACTTGCTCAATGGTTTGGTCGTGAATGCATCCACGTATGCAGGGCATACGTGGGAGTATGCAGGGCGTACGGCCAGCAGAGGGAAAACCCTAATTTTTATGGTTTGTGCCATATTTAAACACCTTAAGTTGCTTCAGGAGTTTCTTATGACTAGCCTCCACCTCTCCAAACCCTGGGAATGAAACCCTAGCCTCCCGTTGAGTGTTTGTGAGTCGTTGTTGTGGTATTGTGGTGTTTTTGGTTACTTAGATAAAGATGAAGCTTGGTGGTGAAGCTTAGGTGGATTTGGAGCTTGAATATCCAGAATCTTCATCAACTTTGCAAGCTTTTTGAGATATAAAGCTTCTACCTTGGTAACTCCAATTGCTGGATCTAGTTTAGGGATTTGTTTCGGTATGTTTTGGCCCCATAAGTCCTCCTTATGAGTATGAGTCACTACAGGAGTTGGAAATGCTAGATCTTAGCCTCTCTAATGTTCCCTATGAATAAAAATGCAATCTTGATGAGTTCTATTGGACCATGCATGAGTTTGGGTGCTTATTATGGATTTTATTGAGTATTGGGTCCCATTAATTCTTGAAAAGGAGTAAAGTTGCCAACTTTACATGTTAAGACATCATTTAGGAGTAGATTTGAGAATTTGACATAGTGGCTTAACCAATTAAGCACTTAATGGTGAGTGGGGTTGGCAGTGGAGTACGCGGGGCGTACCCTGCTTGTACGCAGCGCGTACTGGCAAAAGGAGGCGTATGCGGGGCGTAATTCTGAGTACGCGGAGCGTACTCAGCTGCCATTGACTTTTGTTGACTTTTACGATTTGGGCCATATTTGGACGATTAGGGTTTTGGGCCTTGTTGGGCCAATAGTCTTTCTAACTTTGGGTCATTATTAGGCTTTGGGCCTTCTTGGATTTGGACCTATAATGGGCTTTAAGTGTTATTTAAGAATTTGGGCAATATTGGGCTTTTGGAGCCATTGGGTTGGGCCTCGGTAATTGGGCGAAGTGAGGAAAGGGTAAAATGGTCTTTTACCCTGGGACTTGGACAAATGAATCAGATTCCTATTTATGGTTTATGGTCCAATTATTAATTGGGGTTTTATTTTATTGATTAGCGCGGGGATTATCCGGATCAGCAGTCCGAGCGTTTATCCGATTTTCAGCAGTTTGAGGTGAGTCTCCTCACTGTGCTTGACGGGTCGAAGGCACCAATGCCCGCCCATGATTTATTATGATTAGGATGCTAGTTGTTTGTGTGAGTCTTGCATGTGTAGTATGTGATATGTATACCGGGAGTGATCCGATGGCATGTGAGGTCTGATGGGTGTATTGTATGCTATTTATCTTAGTGATTCTTGCATGTGTTTATGTTTCTATATGAATGTCGGTTCGGTGTCGGTATCACTTGAAGTGTGAACTTGATCTTCTATGTTGATTAGTGGAGAAGAGGAAGAAGCTTGAACTAGTTGTTGCTCTGCTTGTTTGGCTAACTTTTTCAACCTTTTTGCTTCTTTTTCAATTTCCGGATTGTAGAGTAGTTCACCGGTTCTTGTAGACCTAGGCATAAACAATCAAATAACAATAACCAACTTCCCCGGCAACGACGCCAAAACTTGGTGGGATGTCAAGTCCACCAAGCAAATTACACCCTTTGTTTGCAAATAAAACGTAATATAATGGTAAAAAGGGGTATCGATCCTCGGGGAAATGGTTGTATTCAATCACCAATGCAATCTAAAAGAACTATTGTAAATAAACTAACTAACTACAATTAAACTAAAAAGGGGGGGTGTTATGATTGCTTGAAAACTAAAAGACTTGAATAACTAAAAACTTTCAATTAAGCAAGATAGTGAGATGCTCAAATGTTGGGAACAATTGGTTAACCAAGGCAATTCAACACAATGAACATTTGTGTGTTTATCATTAGGATTCAACATGAATCTTATCATTCATCCCAAATTGGTTATAGCAATCATGAAGCATGATATGCCAAGATTCCTCTTAGGTAGTATGGAGGTTGGGGAAGCCCATAACACACCTTCTTAATCAAGATCAAGGGTTTAATTGAAGCAATTGAACCCAAGAAGTTAATTAGCCTTAAGAAAGAAGGAATCCCCAATTCCTAGAGGATGTCAATGCTTACACATCCATAAAGGAGCTATGATTCATAAACTAGAGATGATTTTTACCATCATAAAGCCCTTGTTCTAAGTTAATTCAATGATTCAATGCAAAACCAAAGAAATAAACTAACAATAGCTCATTCAAGTGCCAAGCTCATGATCAAAGCATTAAACAAGCATAAGAAATATGATCTAGAACCATAAACATAATATAATTGATAATCTAGCATGAATCCTTCAAAAACCCACAAACATTCAAAGGTTTTAACCAAAGTTAACCAATATAAAGAGTTTAGCCACTCATGGCAATAGAACAACAATCACAAAAGTCTAATTGCATAAAGAAACTACCAAAAATCTTGGAAAGATGAAGAGAAATGAGTCTTGAGCTTCAAAAATCGCCTCCTCCAGGTCTCCAATGGTGTCAAATCGAAGTTATGGCTGATAGATCTGATCCCCCAAGGTTATGGCAAGCCAAATGACCAAAATGCCCAAACTGGGCAGTTGCGCGGGTACCCGCGCGACGAAAATTCCACCCGCGCAAATGTTGCCGTAATACTATTGGTCCTTCATTCCACCACTCCACCCTTCCACTACCAAAGATTCCTTTGGTCCCCTCCATATCCATGAGATTCAAATCAGACAATCATCTTTTAGCTTCAAATGTGGATGCTCCAAAACCAAATTAATTATCCATGATCCATCTTCACAAGTCCAAAAATATCCAAGTCTTCAATTCTTTAAGGCCCAAGTCTTCTTTTATCGATCCGCCAAGCCCAATAGCGCCTCGAGAGCCCACAAGTCCGTCTTCGCTCTAATCCACAATCGTGATAAGATCCAAAACCCTGCAAAATTCCTCATGCAACATAAAAAGCACCTGGTACGATCCATACTAAAGAAAAATAAATAAAATACAATGCAATAATGATAAAAAGATCTAAAAAATCTAAAATAAACTAATAAAAATAAGGAAATAAAATAAGCTATCATAGGTGGGGCTCATCTCATGTTACTAACAGATCTATTCCGAGCGGGGCCCGATGGTTGTTGGGCATGGCCCATTGTATGTTTGATATGTGTGGTACGAGGTATTTCGGGAACTCACATAGCTTCGTGCTTACATTTTTCAATTTATGTTTCAGGTACTTCTGGATCGAAAGGGAAGAGCTCGGGGTGATCGCATTGCACACACACACACACCATCACTTTCGTTTTATATGACTCTGATGTATTGAGATGATTGATTGACTTAATCTGATTTTTCTTTATGGTTTTATGAAAACGTTTTGGATGATGATTTTATTATTATTAAAAATCAATTTTTGGTGTTAAATTTAGGGACGTTACATAAGATACTTCGACACCCTCCTTACTACTTTCTAGTGGTGAGTACTAGGATTGATAGTAAACCTACTTAGCTTTCCTATAGCAAATTCAATATCAGGCCTTGTATTGGTCATAGCATACATCAAACACCCAATGACCTTTGAATACTCAAGTTGTGAACTACTTCCCCAGTATTTGGCATAAGTTTCATACTTGGATCAAAAGGAGTACTCACAGGAGAACAATCTGAACAATTAAACTTCTTAAGCACTTTCTCAATGTAATGAGACTGTAAAATTGAGATTCCTTGATGTTCACGCTTGATTCTCATTCCAAGAATCACTTCTACCTCCCCCATATCCTTCATGTAGAACTGAGATGATAAAAACTCTTTGGTCGTGCCGACTTTCCTTTGACCGGTACCAAGGATTAACATATCATCTACATACAAGCATATGATCACTTGTTTGCCAAACTCATCAAACTTGTTGTATACACACTTGTCTGATTGATTCAACTTGAAAACATGATTAGGAGCTGATGGATCACTAACCCTATAAAAGTAACTATGTATTTCTTATTTCCTAAGGATGGAGTTGAATGCAAATCACATAGATCACTATGAATTAATTCAAGCATAACAGAATTCCTATTAACATTAGGAAAAGGTTGTCTAGTTATTTTAGTTAACATACAAGTTTTACATTTTTCTATTTTAACATCAAAAGATGGTATTAATCCATTTCTAGACATTTCAAACATTCTTTTATAATGTACATGTCCTAAACGAGCATGTCATAAAGAAGAATCACCTATTATAGAAAAAGCCATGTATATAGAATCTGCAACTTTATTGTTATTTACATTCAACCTAAACATACCATTACAATAATAATCAAACCCAACGAATGTATTACACTTAGATAATACATACTTATCAGATTCACAGACTTGTTTATATCCACATCTATTAATTACACCACCAGAAACTAAGACATAACCAACTAATGACTTCATCATGATATCACTATAGGTTTTGGCGGGAAAATGCATGGCATGAGTCATACTCGACATATAAATCCATTTAGGTTTCCGGGCACTACCTCGAGCCTCGCCAGGGGCTCTGCCCCTTGGACCTTGCTAGGGGCGCCTAGACCATGCCAAGGGGCTACAGCCCCTTGGAACCCTGAACCCATGGGCGTTACCCCCGGACCCCCCGTATTCATGAGTTCACAATTATCACACCGAGTGTGCACCCCACACCTCTAAAATCACCGACACAATCCTCTTCAAATTGTATTGTGAAAATCAAAACACCCAAATTGGTACGTAAGAATTGAAACATTCACCTCCAAAGTGCTTTAGTGAATATATTTGTTGTTCATGGGCAGAACACATACTAGAATTAAAGGGACAAAAATCAAATCCTAAAACATAACATATAAACATCTTTAATTTGATTTAAGGATATGTCGTATCATTGGGAATATTTACATGCTTTCAAGAAACCGATATGGCATTAACGAAACTTTTTTTATAAAATTATATTACCATGTTTTTGTATTTATAGAAATAGGAACATAAAAGAGTAACAAATATTTTTTTACATGGCATGAGGAATAAATACACATTAGAAATTATATATAAAGGGAGTGCGTGTATATGGTCGGTGAGATAAAAAGAAGATGAGAGTGTGGTTTATTTTTTAAAAAAAGGATATGAAAAGTTATTAGACCCATTTCTTAAATGAAATAAAAAATAATTTTCTAGCTTTAGAAAATGTTGGGCTTAGCATTTGCTTAATGGCTTTCGGATTTTAAATATTCTTTACGAGTTGATGTGCTATACTTAGAAGGCAAAATAAATAAATAAATAAATAAATAAATAGAAGGGGCCATGCCCTTTAGCCCTCATTGAGTTTCCTATAAGGTAGGAGTGGTGGTACATTCTAAGGCATCTTTATGTCACATAAGCTTAGCATAATGCTAAGGAGGTAGGAGTGGTGGTACATTCTAAGGCATCTTTATGTCACATAAGCTTAGCATAATGCTAAGGAGTGATAGTGTTATTTGATTTAAAAAAAAAACCAATCAAAGCCTTCCTTATAATCAATATTTTCCCATAAAAGGTATTGATTTCATTAAACTATATATATATATATATATATATATATATATATATATATATATATATATATATATATATATATAAGAATACACGCACAACATAAGGGCTGCTATACATTGGACCCTATATAACAAAATACAAAGACTATGTAAATATAAATGACGTCTAAAAGCCTCCCGTAGTCTGAACGGGAGATCGAGACCGTACGTTCAGACTAGATCTGAAATCAAGGAACAAAGCAGACGGTAACCCTTTGGTGAAGATGTCAGCGTACTGAGATGAGGAGGGAACATGAAGAACACGAATCTGACCCATAGCGACTTGATCACGAACAAAATGAATGTCAATCTCGATATGTTTAGTACGTTGGTGTTGGACAGGGTTCGTAGACAAATAAACTACATTAACATTATCACAATAGACCAAAGTAGCAGTAAGAGGGGGATAAAGCAACTCACGTAACAAGTTATGAAGCCAACATGTCTCAGCAACGGCATTCGCAACACCCCGATACTCCGCTTCGGCACTAGATCTAGAAATCGTGCATTGTCGTTTAAACGATCAGGAGAGAAGATTCTGACCAAGAAACACACAATAACCGGAAGTGGATCGTCGAGTAGTCGGACAACCAGCCCAGTCTGCATCAGAGTAGGCAATGAGACCTCGAGATGGAGACATGTATAACTGAAGACCATGATCCAGTGTGCCCTGAAGGTAACACAAAATACGTTTGAGAGTCGTGAAGTGTGGCTCCCGAGGATCGTGCATAAAGAGACAAACCTGTTGAACAACATAGGTAATATCAGGTCTAGTAAAAGTCAAATAATGAAGCGCACCGGCCAAACTGCGATATAAAGTCGGATCAAAGACAGGGGGTCCGGTACCATCAAACTTGGTGGATGCATCCGTCGGGGTCCGGGCGGGTTTACAATTAAGCATACCGGCACGATTAAGAATATATGTGGCATATTTTTGTTGAGATAAAAACATGCCATGGCGATCACGAGTGACAACAGCACCCATAAAATAATTCAAATCCCCTAAATCAGTCATGGCGAACTCTGAACGTAAAGAACCAATAAGTTGCTGAAGAAGACCAATGGATGAGGCAGTTAAGACAATATCATCCACATAGAGAAGTAGATACGCAAGTTTCTCTCCCCGTATATAAATAAAAAGAGAAGTGTCGGATTTACTGTTAGTAAAACTATGACTGGTGATAAACTGAGCAAACCGGTGGTACCATGCTCAAGGTGCGTGTTTGAGTCCATATAGGGACTTCTGCAATAAACAAACATGATTAGGAGCTGATGGATCACTAACCCTAGTGGCTGATGCATATAAACATTCTCATGAAGATGTCCATGAAGAAAAGCGTTCTTCACGTCCAACTGATGAACCGGCCAATGATGAGAAACAGCCAATCTAAGGACAATACGAATGGTAGCCGGTTTAACAACTGGACTAAAAGTCTCATTGCAGTCAATTCCAGGTCATTGACTACGACCATTTGCCATAAGTCGCGCCTTGTACCGTGCTAAAGACCCATCTACATTATGTTTCTACTTAAACAACCAAATACAATAAATCACATTAGCATCGGGAGGCCGGGGCACAAGAGTCCAAGTCTTGTTAGAAATAAGATCATTAAATTCATCTTTCATAGCATTCAACCAGTTAGGATCACGAAAAGCATCAGAGTAATTACGCGGGAATCGGAGAGGAGGAGGAGTCAACATGAAGGTTGAGTTTATTGATGGGTTTCACAATACCATGACGTTTACGGGTGGCCATAGGATGTGTGCTTGTAGAACTGGGATTGACCGGAGCACGAGACCAAGAGGAAGGGATCCGAGAGTGAGTGGGCGAAATGTAAGTATTCTCGGTATTGCTAGGAGGACTAGACACATCGAAGGGAGATATACGAGTTTCAGCGGATGAAGATGAAGAACCGATAACAGAAGAGGTGGTAGCAGAAGTAGAGTTAGTAGAGGTTTGAGAGGCGAGAGGTTGGGTTGGATGAGACGGGTGACTAAACAGTTTACGAGTGTCATCAACGTGAAGAAAATCATAATTAGGAGGCTGAGTAGGTGTCATGGAACCGAAAGGAAAGACGGTTTCATCAAAAGTTACATGACGACAAATGATTATTTGATTGGTTTGAAGGTTAAGACATCTATAACCTTTGTGATTGGTGGGGTAACCAATAAAAATGCAGGGAACGGAATAAGGTTGAAGTTTGTGGGTATTGTTGGTGTGCGGGAAACAAAGACATCCGAAAACACAGAGATGATTATATTTGGGAAGTTTTTGGAATAGTTTGTGATAAGGAGAGTCATTTTGAAGTGTGGTGGATGGAAGGATATTGAGGAGGTGAGTGGCCATATGAAGTGCTTCTACCCAATAAGTAGGGGGTAGGTGAGCTTGGAAGAGAAGAGTGTGGATGGTGTTATTGATGGTGCGAAGCATGCGTTCGGATTTTCCATTTTTTTGGGAGGTGTAAGGACAAGAAAAACGCATGTGGTGGCACAAAGATCATGGAAGTGGGTGTTGTCAAATTCTTTCCCGTTGTCACATTGAAAGGTTTGAATATCGGTGTGGAATTGATATTTGATATAAGCATGAAATATGATAAATTTGGAAAAAAACATCAGATTTGTTACGTAAAGGATACACCTACAAAAAATGAGAAAATTGATCAAGAAAGATGACATAATATTTAATATCACTATGACTTTCCAAAGGGGAAGTCCAAACATCAGAATGAACAACTTGAAAAGGAAAAAGAGCTTCAGTTTGAGACAAAGAAAAAGATAAACGAACATGCTTGCCAAGTTGACAAGCATGACAAAGTAATGGAGAATCCTTTTTATTACACGAAATGATATTTTTAGATAATAAATATTTGAAAAATTGTTTGCCAGGATGTCTGAGACGTTGATGCCACGTGGACGACCCGACACTAACAAAAGCTTGAGAAGCGGAACTTGTAACGGGATAGAGGTCACCAGAGCTATCACATCGAAGGAGGATTTGTTTGGTCAGAAAGTCCTTCACAGAAAAACCAAATTCATAATATTCAAAAGAGCATTTATTATCACGGGTAAATTTGCTCACAGAAACAAGGTTTTTGATAATTTGAAGGGTAATAAGAACATGATTTAAACTAAGACTTCGAAATGGGTTATGACCAAGAGTGGTGTGGCCCGTTTTGAGGATAAAAATGCGTGATCCATTAATGACTAAAACTGAGAAAGTAGAATTATTGCAATTATTACTAAAAGACATGAGAATACTAGGGTCGGCATGAAGGTGAGCAGTGGCTCCGGTGTCCACGTACCAGTCTGCATTGCCCGGATCTTGAAGATTCATTATAGAAAACGCTTGAGGTAAGGTTGTGGCCTGATCGGATGAAGCATAGAGATAATTGGGCCATGCAGAATTGTTAGTGAAAGGTTTTCCATCACATAGAAGAGCCTGTTGTTGGGCTTGAGAATGTTGAGCCCATGAGTGCTGATTAGAAGGAAATTGTGGGCTGCCTTGGTTGGTTCACTGGGCGGCTGGCCAATTAATCGAAGTCTTAGGGGTTGCAAAAAGACCACGCTAAATTGGGAAGTAAATCGGCCAAGGGACCGACGTCCCTAATCCTCCAAAAAATTGTCCGGTGCCGTTATCAGAGTTGAAGGAGCGACTTCGACCGCCTCTGCCGCCGCGTCCTCCCCGGCCGCCGCCGCGTCCTCCCCGGCTACCACCGCAATTTTGACGGCTGCCACCACTGTTTCGAGAGCCACTGTTGCTGCGAGAAGGGGTAGTAGAGGTATTTGTGGATCGATATTGATGCTCAGTAGTAAGAATAGTGGGATATGAGGGTGTGTCTGTTGGGTTTTGAGCACTATAACACTCCTATGGTGCACATGCAACCCTAAATGCTTTGGATCTATGTTTACTCTATTATACATGCATATTTTCAATTTTTCCAAAGCATTGTCCTAACTAGCATACAAAATGCCAAATGAATAAAACATCTAGTTAGATGACATACCTTTTGAAGGACTAGTATTTCTTGACCTTTGAAAGCTTGAGCACCTCAAGTGTGATGCCTCTAATGGTTCACAAACACCAATATGCAAGATGATGATTTAAGAGAATAATCTATTTATCTCAAAGAGAAGAGGCAACCGATTTTGGTCTATGGAGGGTTCTATTTATAGTGTTGGACATGTTAGGGTTACACTTGGTAAACCCTAATAACCCATGACTTTCCACATTCTCATGCTCCATGGGTTTAACCTCCATGAACTATCCATGGATTAGTTTAGCCCATAATCATGGATCATTAGCCCACACTACAAAAATGATTGATTTACATAATCAATCCCCATATATTTAATTAGTCTCTTTTGATCACAAAATTAATTCTTGATCAATACTAATTAAATAATTTCGTATTAATATATTATACTTGTAATATATTAACAAACCATAAATAACCTTATTCTCAAAATCCATCCTATCAAATTGCACTGGTGAAGGCAACCCAAAAGGACCATGCTACAATCGGGTCAAGTACATATTGGTTATAGTTATGGGCTTAGACACCAAATCCAACAATCTCCCACTTGGATAAGTCTAATAACTATTACTGCTGATGCACTTCAGGATCCGACTTAGCAATCGCAAGCTTTCAAAAGTCGTTGTCGAACTCTGACCTAGTCAGTGACGCGTCCTTCAGATAAGGGATCCTATAATCCTCTGTTCTCAAGATATCTATGCGGACAAACACATGGAACATAGTCATACTTATTGTCCTGCAATTTGTTTCCCGATTTCTGATTCGTCTGACATAGAACATAACTGAACACATCAATTTAGTCCTGACCGGGCCCGACACATAAGTCAAAGCAAAATCATCGAGGGGCCCAAGATATCGCTTTTAATCCACTTAGGATAAAAGGAACAGATAAACTTCGACATTATATGCTTGTACTAACTACTCATCAAATCATGCACAACGAAACGTTTTATAACATCAAGTTACTGATGCGTTTTCATGCCATCAATGCACAACCAACTCGTAGTCAACAACTCATATATATATATATATATATATATATATATATATATTGGTTTGAAGATTATATGATATTATCGTCTCACAATTACTCGTGATAAATTCCATGAAGTAATTCAGGTGAGCGCGGGTTGAATCCAATACTCAAATCTTATTTCAGGAGCACTCATGAATGGTGTAGCAGACTTTTGCTATGTCTAACTCCTTAGACAATCTACAATCCAACTCATGACAGTCTTATTTCATACTTACTTCCAACGTATGATCGACTGTGGGTATTTTGAATAATAATAATAATAATTTTATTATTCTGGAAGTCAAAACATGCAAAGTGAAACAATAGTAAATAATTGGCACAAGACAGTAACTTTACTTATAAATAAAACTCCTTTTATTTAATCATGAAATGTCAATTACAATTTAGCTATTACAAGTTTCGATTTATCTAATTACTAAAACTAATATCGTCCTTTAACCCAATGCCCCTCGCATGTTGCAAGTGCTTAACCCTAGTCAGTCCCTTTGTAAGAGGATCCGATGGGTTGTCCTCTGACGATACCCCCTTTACTACGATGTGCCCTTCTTCTACTTGATGTCTTATGAAGTGGTACTTCCTGTCGATATGCCTGGATCTACCATGATCTCTCGGTTCCTTGGTTAAGGCAACCGCCCCCTCATTATCGCAGAAAATCTCCATAGGCTCCTTTATGGATGGAATGACTCCAAGGTCTCCGATGAAGTTTTTCAACCATATCGCCTCCTTCGATGCTTCGCTTGCTGCTATGTACTCTGATTCGCACGTTAAATCAGCTACAGTTTCCTGCTTGGAACTTTTCCATGTCACTGCTCCTCCATTTAGGGTAAACACCCAGCCCGACTGAGAGCGGAAATTATCTCTGTCGGTTTGAAAGTTGGTGTCGCTATACCCTGTTACTCTCCAGTCATCACTCCCACCGAGGGTAAGGATCCAGTCCTTAGTCCTCTGTAGGTACTTAAGAATGTTCTTAACTGCAGTCCAATGAGATTTACCAGGATTCCCTTGATATCTGCGGACCATGCTTAAAGCAAAGGCCACATCAGGGTAAGTACAAGTCATAGCATACATGATCGAACCAACTGCGCAAGCATATGGTATATGACTCATTTCTGCTATCTCAGCCTCTGTACTCGGACTCTGAGTCTTACTCAGTTTGGCATTGCCTTGGATAGGTAAGTCACCTTTCTTGGAGTTCTCCATGCTGAAACGTTTCAACACCTTGTCCAAGTAGATACTTTGACTAAGTCCTATTAGCCTTTTACTTCTGTCTCTCAATATCCTTATCCCTATAATATAAGCAGCTTCTCCGAGGTCCTTCATAGCGAAACACTTCCCAAGCCATGACTTGAGCTCCTGCAAGGTTGGGATGTCGTTTCCTATGAGCAGTATGTCATCTACATACAATACCAGAAAGCTCACTATACTCCCACTAGCTTTGACATACACACAGGACTCATCCCCTCTTCTCGAAAATCCAAACTCTTTTACGTTCTCATCGAAACAAAGATTCCATCTGCGAGATGCTTGTTTCAATCCATAAATGGATTTCTCAAGCTTACACACTCTATTAGGGTACTTTGCATTGACAAAACCCTCTGACTGACTCGTGTAAACATCTTCAACCAACTTGCCATTAAGGAAAGCGGTTTTGACATCCATTTTCCATATTTCATAATCATGAAATGCAGCTATGGCCAACATAACCCTTATAGATTTAATCTTCGCTACTGGTGAGAAGGTCTCGTCATAGTCAACTCCCGGAGTTTGAGTAAAGCCCTTCGCAACCATTCGCGCTTTATATGTGTGTACTTTCCCATCCATGTCGGTCTTCTTCTTGAAGATCCATTTGCACCTGACTGTCTTACGACCTGGTACATTGTCAACCAAGTTCCAAACTTGATTGTCATACATGGCTGAATCTCGCTGTCCATAGCCTCATTCCACTTTGCAGACCCGGGGCCTGTCATGGCTTCCTTGTAGTTGTTAGGTTCATCCAAATTTACCAGTGTGCTATCACTGATAAATGTATCACCTTCAGTAGTAATATGGAAACCATAAAACTCAGGTGTATTTCTAACTCTACTGGAATGCCTCAGAGGTAAGGACTCGTCTAGAAATGGCAACGGGACGGGTTCAGGGCGGGGCAGCATATCCCATACCCGAACCCGATATTTAAAATCATCCTCGAACCCGACCCGAAACCCGACGGGTTTCTTATCGGGGCGCCCCGTCGGGGCAGAAAATTTTCTCGACCCCGACCCCGAACCCGAAACCCGATATAGACCCAAAAACCCGAACCCAAAACCCGAAAATGGAAAAAAAAACTACAATTGAACAATAAGTAATAAAAACCTTACAAAGGCTTAAACTACCAAATAAGTTCTAAACAAACTAATTGAACAAAATAAAAATTAAGAGTAAATTACTGAAATCATCCCTGTGGTTTGGTTAAAATTACGGGTTTGGTCCCTAACATTTTTTTTGAACTCGGACCATCCCTCTAGTTTGTTTTTGTTTCGATTATGGTCCCTGACAAACATGAAAAGATAATTTTACCCTTGTTATATTTTTTCCTCATATTTTAAATAATTAGTAAATATTTATTTATAATAAAAAATCATTGGGTCCCACCACCCTATCCTAACACCGACCCCACTCATCTTCTTCCTTCCATAAAACACTTCCACAAAATAGGCGTCCATCTGCCGATCAGCACCTCTAGAAACCACGATCAGTAACCTCAGTAACCACCACCGGCACCAAATCATATGGCTACAAAAGCGAACATAAACCTGAAAAACTGATGAACCAGGAAAAAGAATGTGGTCATCCTTCCTTCCAATCTTTTTATCCCTAAACCATTAAATCAATAAGACCTCATCAGCCACCACCCGCCACAACCGCACCGGCGCCTTGGCTGTTTTTGATGATCATACACATTGAGTTTTGCTCCACCGCCACTAGACTGTTAGAGGAACCACCGGACTTCCATTGGAACCACTAGAACCCTTCGTTCACTCTTTCTTTTTCTCAGTAATCTCCATATCGCTTATCCCTAAGAAGTTGGGAATGGATATGGGTCAGAGGTGAGGGATCTGCAGGTGGGTTTTTTTTGTCAGTTTCACCGTGCGTTTTTTTGTGGGGGTTTTCAGAGTGCTTCAATGTTAGTCTCCGATGGGTTTTTGGTGGTGTTGGATAGCGAAATTAGAGATTTCCGGTGGCTTTAGAGTTGCAGGTTTTCGGTGAATATAGAGTTGCAGGTCTCCGGTGGCTTTAGGGTTTCAGGTTTTCGGTGGTGGTGTTCGGATGCAAGATGATGGTGGTAGCAGCTCCGAATGGGACTTTAGGTGTAGATCGGTGGTTTTAGGGTTGACTCTAGATGAGAGAGGCGGGGGGGGGGAGCTTGAGCTGCAAATCGTCGGAGTTCTATGCTCGTCGGAGTTCTATGGTGGTGCTTGGGATTTCAGTAAAAGCATGGTGATGGAAAAGTGAAAGATCTTTGGTTTCTAAAGGTTGAACACGTGAGAAGAAAGAAGAAAAGGGGGTTAGGGTGGGACCAAAATTTATTAAAATTATATTAATTGATTTTTTAATTAGTAATTAATAGAAAAACTGAAAAAATGAAATAGTAAGGGCAATATAGTCTTTTTATGTATGTTAAGGACCACAAACGTAACAAATTCATAATATAAGGACCGTCCGAGTGCAAAAAAAAAACGTTAGGGACCAAACACGCAATTTTGACCAAACCATAGGGACTATTTCAGTAATTTACTCAAAAATTAACAAAGTCTAATATTGTAAAAAAACAACCATGTCACCAAAGTACAAAATATTAAAAACTAAATTCATCACAATATTACATTACATTTAAACATTAAAAAAACTCCCAATCAAGCAACATCATCCAAACTTGTTGTCCTGTGATTTCTTTTCTTTAGTGCTTTCCTACAAAATGTTAAACAAACTCAAAATCAAACCAAATCATCTGAAGTTTTGAACTATAAAATGTAATATTCTTGACTACTTGCAGTTGCAGCTTGATTTTTGACTCTTTTAATTCATATCCCCTGAAAATTAACAAGCAATGTGATATCAGAAATCAGATTCAACAGTTTGAAGGTGTGAATATTCAACATAACTCAATTCAGAACTCAGATTCATCATAAATCAGAACTCAATTCAGCATAAAAGGTGTGAATATTCAATAAAACCGTTCTAAACAGATCACATATACAACTTACAAACATGCTTTTCTGCAACATTGAGCTTGAAAAAAGAAATTACAGATCACATAACAACAAAGAGATTATCAGATTAAAATTCATAGCTCTCAAATCACACAAATACACAACAGAATGAACAGCAAAACAAATTACATATAACAAAAATACAAAATCGTTTCATATGACTGGTAAACAAAATACAAACATACCCGAGTCCTTGGAGTTGGCTGCGCCGGAGTGGAGGCTACCCGCTTCCTTGATGCGCTGGTGACTGGTGAGTACAACAGAACTCGATCGATGTTATAGCTGGCGTAATACGACGACGGACGAGTGACCTTCGACTGCAACGAGCGACTAGAGATTCTCCAAATGGGTTTGCTTCGATTGCAAAGAGCGACTAGCGAGGCTGCGAAGTCCGTTGTAGGCTAGAAGGCTTCGATTATGCGGTTCGATTGCACGATTAGGGATAGAAGTCTTCGATGAAATGGAAGTGGAACGAGCTTACACAGAGGATGAGAGGATATTTTTATTTTTTTCAATTTGGAAATTTCGATGTCGGCTAGAAGAGAAGGGAAATTTGGATAGTGGTAACTAGTAACGTAATTTTAGGGTTTGAGTCTTTCAGGGGCTGAATATATATATATATATATATATATATATATATATATATATATATATATATATATATATATATATATATATATATATATATATATATATATATATATATATATTCGGGGCGCGGCGGGTCGGGGCATGCATATCCCACTCCCTACCCCGAACCCGAACTTCAAACCCGATAACGACCCGATACCCGATAAGCTCGACCCGCCCCACCCCGAAATCTTCGGGTTTCGGGTTTTCCCGTCGGGTTCGGGTTTTTTTTCCATCCCTAGACTCGTCCATTGGATCAATTGGAGTTTCCTCCTCAGGTTGATTGCTAACGTTTGAGGTTCCATCACCGCTTGACTCTTGAAGCTCTTCAAGGTCAATTTGCCTCCCACTGTTTCCTTGGCCTATGAGTTCTCTATCGCGAAGGACTCCTCTCCTCGTAACGAAGACAACATTGTCACTCGGTCTGTTGAAGAGATATCCAAATGATTTATGTGGATAACCGATGAAAATACATCGCTCACTCTGAGGCTCGAGCTTGTCGTGAGTTTCTTTTCTCACAAAAGCCTCGCAACCCCAAACTTTGATGTGATCTAATGTGGGAACTGTCCCTATCCACATCTTGTGAGGTGTTTTGGAAACCTTTTTGGTAGGGACTAGATTAAGGATATGGGCGGCAGTCTCTAAAGCATACCCCCAGAATGAGATATGTAACGTCCGTGTTTCTGGGCAAGGCATTAATAATGATGTGATAGTCTAGGTTAACCTTTGTAACCCATTGGGTACCAATTTGTGTTTAAGTACAGCTTACCATCCACAGACTGATGGTCAGAGCGAAAGGACGATACAAACGCTTGAAGATATGCTGAGAGCATGTACCTTGGAATTCCAAGGTAACTGGGATGAGCATTTACCTTTGGTAGAATTTTCCTACAATAATAGTTTCCACTCGAGCATTAAGATGGCACCTTATCAAGCTATGTACGGACAAAAATGTCGTACGCCGTCTTGTTGGCTTGAGGCTGGGGAAAAGCAGTTTATGGGACCGGAGATAGTCCATCAAACTGCTGAAAAGTTGAAAATAATTAGGGAGAGAATGTTAGCAGCTCGGGATCGTCAAAAGAGCTATGCTGACAACAAGCGAAGACCGATGACTTTTGAAGTTGGAGATTCGGTTTTGCTTAAAGTCTCACCGTGGAAGGGACATATACGATTTGGTAAAAGGGGAATGTTAAGTCCAAGGTTTATTGGACCGTTTAAAGTTTTTCAGAGGGTTGGGAACCAAGCTTATAAGCTCGAATTACACGAAGAACTGAATGGAATTCATAACACTTTCCATGTGTGTTATTTGAGGAAGTTCACGGGAGAAGTTCCCGACATGATTCCACTTTCAGAGTTGAGAATTGATGAGAACAAGAGGTTAATTGAAGAACCAAAGGCAATCGTTGACCGAAAGACTATGAAGTTACGACGCAAGATGGTCGAGTTAGTGCTTGTCCGTTGGAAACATACGAATGTGACAAATCTCACCTGATCTGATAGTCTAGGTTAATCTTTGTAACCCATTTTGAAATAATATAAGTGTATTATTTGAGTAATTGTGTGTTTTGTGCTTAATTGTGTGTCTTAATTTAATTAATGTTAAGAATAAGCGTCAAAATGAAATGTTAGAAAAACCCAATATTGATACATGAAGACGTAGTGGTCGTGACGAGGTTTCCGAATATATAAAGAATGCCGAAATCCGAGTTATAACGAAGAAGTTATGACCTGTCGAAGTTTCGCGACAGAACCGGCACGACACTGTATGACGTTAAATACGAATTTAAGATAGAGCGATATCTAGCCTTAGTAATCTAAACGAAAGTCGTAGAATACGTTAAACCGAGAGCGTGCATAAAAAGAATGCCCAAATCTGACTTCGTATGAGGAAGTTATGATTTTTCTAAGTTTCAGCTTAGCAGTATGCAGCCCGAATACTCGAATTTGAGATCGAGTGGTTTCTAGCCGAAACTTTCTAAATGAGAATTGAAGATCTCATCGATAGTATTCCAACGGTAAAAAGACAGACGAAAACGGACGTCGGATGAAGAAGTTATGATTTTATAACGGAGTTTTCCTGCTGCTTTCCTCGGTCCAGAAGAGGCCACGTTCCTCCACCGAGACTTCGCCACGTGGAAGCCTTATCCGGAGTACGCCCAGCGTAGGGCCTCGGTACGTCCAGCGTAGTCCGAGGTCTCGCTGCTATAAAAGGGCATGCGAGGCTGCCGACTTCTTTTGCCAAAATTCTTTCTTTCTCTCCCCAATTTTCCTCGTTTTGCGTGCAAGAAATACCCCGAAGCCCCGGTATTATTCCCGAGACCCAAGGCAAGTTCCGAAGCCCCGAAGATCCCGAGAAGTGAAGTTTCCGAGCCGAAACTCTGCCCGCAAGAAGCCCGGTTTTCAAGAAAAACATCCCGGTTTTATCGGAAAAGATTATTTTAAGAGACGAGGTGCTGTCCGATCATCGTCTTATCGAGTGAGTGTATTTTCGTTTTCTTCTAACACATAGATATGAAATATTCTTTATAAAATATGTGCTATGTGTTTTTATATTATTTGTTTATTTGAACTAGTTGTTGAATGGATGTTTTGTACAGGTTTTAAGCTGTATATAAATGTATATATTTTATCTACTAATATGTTTGGTATAACATGGGTAGACAGTTGGTGTGTGATAAAATAAAATGATGAGAGGCCTCGATGTTGTTATTGATCTAGTCATCTAGCGGAGTATGGATGACGACCACAGACTCTTTCTAGACAGTCCAGTGGAACGCTAGCAGGATAATAACCTGTAGGTGTTGTGAACGATGTGTTCACCGGTGTACTCTATCCCCCTCATGGTTGCCTGTAGGACATCTATTGTTAAGGAAACCCCTTTGCAGTAATGTCTGTCCCGATGAAAATCCTAGATTAGGTCCCTTGTAATAGTTGTTGTTTTAGGGACATAAAGTGAGGATAACGGGAATGGGTAATCGGGTTATTGTTGGTCGATGAACTAAATATAATTATCTATTGTGGGTTGAAAACCCTATATGCTCACCAGGCTCCCAAGCCTGACCCACTCAGTTTCTTTGTATTACAGGTAGTGGCGCGAGAGCATAAGTTGGATGACATTGTCAAGATATTTTTGGATTATAGACCAGTAGTTATATGTAACTGTTGTAAGGTCTATATTGTATTGTTTATGCTTTTGGTCTGTATCGGAACATGACATCCCGAGTTTTGATATATAATGAAAATACATTTCTTTAAGAAATGCTTTGATAAACTTTATTTTATCATGTTTTGTCTTGGGGACAAATTTCCGCAACTCTTTTAAATCAATGGATTTACTCTGAAATTATTTTAAAAGCATAAATGAAACCGGTCTTTTCTGGCCGTGATTTTGGGGATGTCACAAGATAGGTAATGAAGCTCGACTCATCATGGAACGAACCATGTCTAGCAAAGTTCTATTTCGCCTCTCAGCCACACCATTAAGTTGTGGTTTCCTAGGTGGCGTTTATTGTGAAACAATTCCACATTCCTTAAGATAGTCTAGGAACTCAATACTAAGATACTCTCCTCCTCGATCGGATCGCAACATCTTTATCTTCCTGCCCAATTGATTCTCCACTTCTTGCTTAAACTCTTTGAACTTTTCAAAGGTTTCTGACTTATGCTTGGTTAAGTAAATATACCCATATCTACTATAATCATCAGTAAAAGTCACATAGAAGCGGTTAGCATCCCTTGTGGCGGTTCTGAATGGTCCACACACATTAGTGTGTATGAGATCCAACAGACCTTCACCCCTTTCACAAGTACCAGTGAAGGGTGACTTGGTCATCTTTCCAAGTAAACAAGATTCGCAAGTGTCATCCGACTTTAAGTCGAATGACTCCAAAACTCCATCCTTTTGGAGTTGGACTATGCGCTTCTTGTTGACATGTCCAAGACGACAATGCCACAAGCATGCCTTATCCAAATCCTTGGAAGAATCAATATTCAACACATTATTTCCTAAGTTATCTACAATCATCACAGTTTCATATATACCATTGCAAGGTAATGCTTCAAAATAAAAAAACACCATTACAATAATCATAAATACCACCATTTTCATTATTAAAGGAAAAAGGTAAAACCTTGTTTATACAAAATGTGAAAGGAAATAACATTTATCGCCATATCGGCCGAGTAACAACAATTATTCAAATCTAAATTTCAACCATTACTGAGCAATAAAGAATAAAATCCAATCTTGGTCACAGGCGACACTTTCCTATTTCTCATGATTAAGTTTATCTTCCCATGCTCCACATCCCTACTTATTTTTAGTCCCTGCAAATCAGAACAAATGTGAATACCACAACCTGTATCAAGGACCCAAGAATTAGCATGTGATGTGTTATTATATTGAATAGTGTAAATACCCGCAAAGGAGGGTTTGATCTTCTCATCCTTAATGTCCTGCAAGTACTTGGGGCAACTTCGTTTCCAGTGCCCTTTATCATGAAAGTGGAAGCACTCTGCTTCCTTCGGATTGGAAGAGGGATTAATAGAACCAGCTTTGGTGCCACTTGATGAGGATCCATCAAGAGACTTTCCCTTGTGGCTCTTATAAGGAGTCTTCCTCTTCTTTCCCTTTCCATGTCCGATTGCCAGAACAGGGGAAGAAGTAGTAGTAGGAGTAGACACAACCGACTTGCCTTTCAGATTGCTTTCTGCAGTTCTTAAAAGGCCTTCAAGCTTGCTAAGAGTAACCTCCTCCTTGTTCATATGATAAGTCATACGAAACTGATCATAACAAGAAGGTAAAGAGTGTAGAATAATATCTATGGCCAACTCTTCATCAAAATTGACATTCAATTTAAGCAAGCGGTCCACGAATCTCTGCATCTTCTGCAAGTGGGTCGTGATGGGTTCACCATCCTTCATTTGGGTTGTGATCATGGAGGCAATGATCGCATGCCTCTCCTGTCGAGCACTTTAATGGTATCTTTCCATCAAATAATGATACATTTCATAGGGCTAGTAGTCCTCATAGTACTTCTGCAGCTCAGCAGTCATGGTTGCAATCATTAGACACGACACCTTTGTCGCGTCCCTCTCATGAGTAGTGTGTTCATCGATTTGTTCATGAGTAGCAGTGGTGACATCAATCTCTTTGAGCTTTTATCCAGGACATATTCTTTGTCCTCATAACGAATAGCCATCCTGATGTTTCGAATCCATTCATTGAAGTTCGAGCCATCGAAAATGACCCTCCCACATAGGTTCATGAGGAGAAAGAGCCTGAAGGGATTGGGTTGGAAGCATTGTTTGGGATAGACATCTGTAAAAGAAGAAGAACAAAGTTTAGATTAGATGATAATCCTTAATATTACACCCAATATGAAATATTAAGGCTAGTACCCAACACAATATTCTACAATTACGAAGAGGGATGTCGTAATCCAGTTGTAAAATATTTGAAGGTAGGTAAATGACGATTTACCAATTTCCACCATGAAAAACGAAATAGATTATTAAGTTTTAATTGGATTTGAAATTCCTAGATCTTTGAGATTCATTGAACTTTTTCAATGGCATGTTTATATCTCGATTGTGCCCTTCAAGTTTGTGACTGGGATGCCGAGGATCACAAACAATGAGTGAATAACCATGCAAATTAGCTTGGTACACCCAATGTTACAAATTACCTAATCAATGTGCCGGTTAACCACACACGCTCCATTGATCTATGATTAACACCAAGTTACCCTTTGCCACATATTGTCAGTCCCAGATTAGTGTGTCGGTTAACCACACACACTCCACTAACGACTTAACAAAGTGCAAAGTGCAATTTCATTGATTAGCACCATTTCACATTTTTCCTAAAGTAACTAAGATTGAGAATTTTAATAAAAGTTTAGTTAGTTTATATTTTTATCATTATACTTTTAATGAGGGAGAATTAATGTCCTATCCTACCCGTTCGGCTAACAACCCTCCACTAGTCAAGGAAGCGGTGGGTGAGAGTGGACACCCATTAAACTACCATTTTATAAGCAGTAACCTTATACCCCCCTTATAGATCGACTTCGTGAATGAGGCCTACTAATGGTAAGACCGACTTTATCTTATACATATATATTATTAAACTTATAATATTATAAAGTATAAGAGTTTAATTTTAACTTTTAAAACTCTAGGGTTTGGAATTAAAGTTTCATTAGTGTGACTTTTCAAATTCCAAAACTTGAGGGTAAGTTTTGAAACTTGTCAAAACTCTTCACATTCATAACTTATGAGTTTAATAGGATTTTAATGTATGAGATCCTTCATTTTCCATAACTTGAGGACAAGTTATGGAGGTCATTAAAATTCATTTAGATCATTTTTTCTAACAACAAAATTATCACATAATCTATTATCTAACTAAACTCATAATCAAGATAATTTCTAGTCAACAATTTGAAACCAATCATATAAAAACAACAATTATTTTAAAACTTTGACAATTATCTAGAGGTTGGATGAGTACAAGCACTATCATATCATAAAAACATTTCCAATGATCCAAAATAGTTTGTGGTAGTGTTCTCAATCCAAACCAGGCCAAAAAACTCGAAATTCAGCAAATAGAGCCTCCACCTCGTCGAGTACATGAACTGGACTCGGCGAGTTGCTCTGTTACTGAGTGGACTCGTCGAGTCTGTTCATGTACTCGGCGAGTTCACCAGTCAGAGGCCAAAATTTCGACTTTTTCAGCTTTGAAAAACTAGTAAGCATCAAATATAATAGAAAACAATCCTAGGCTCTGATACCATTGTTGGGTTTTTAGCACTATAACACTCCTATGGTGCACATGCAACCCTAAATGCTTTGGATCTATGTTTTCTCTATTATACATGCATATTTTCAATTTTTCCAAAGCATTGTCCTAACTAGCATACAAATTGCCAAATGAATAAAACATCTAGTTAGATGGCATGCCTTTTGAAGGACTAGTAGTTCTTGACCTTTGAAAGCTTGAGAACCTCAAGTGTGATGCCTCTAATGGTTCACAAACACCAATATGCAAGAGGATGATTTAAGAGAATAATATATTTATCTCAAAGAGAAGAGGCAACCGATTTTGGTCTATGGAGGGTTCTATTTATAGTGTTGGACATGCTAGGGTTACACTTGGTAAACCCTAATAACCCATGACTTTCCACATTCTCATGCTCCATGGGTTTAACCTCCATGGACTATCCATAGATTAGTTTAGCCCATAATCATAGATCATTAGCCCACACTACAAGAATGATTGATTTACATAATCAATCCCCATATATTTAATGGTCTCTTTTGATCACAAAATTAATTCTTGATCAATACTAATTAAATAATTTCATATTAATATATTATACTTGTAATATATTAATAAACCATAAATAACCTTATTCTCAAAATCCATCCTATGAAATTGCACTGGTGAAGGCAACCCAAAAGGACCATGCTACAATCGGGTCAAGTACATACCAGTTATAGTTATGGGCTTAGACACCAAATCCAACAGTGTCGTCGTGAGAAATTCGAAGAGCACGTTGTTCTTCTTTCAATAGTGTGCGTTCCTCAAGGGCCAACATGGAACGCATCTCCAAAAACGTGGGGAAGGGTTTAGAGCACCTCATTGTAGGAATAATATGAGCATACTTTGAAGGTAAACCATTGAGAGCATACGATACAAGGTTTCTGGGAGAAACAGGGGAACCGATATTAGAGAGGAGATCGGAGATGGCCTTGATCTTGTTACAGTACTCAAGAATGGTAGAGTTACCAAGTGTCATGTTTCTTAATTCATCTTCTAATTCAATGGCTTGAGATTCCTTATTTTCATGAAACAGTTCTTCAAGAGCACTCCAAATGTCAGCAGCTGTAGAACCACGCTTGATGATCGATTGAAGAACAGGCTGAGAGAGAGTGGCATATAACCACTGTTTGACCACGTTGTCAACAGTTTCCCATGATGAGTCTTTAACTAAATCTTCAGGCGGTTCAAGGTGGTTGAAAACGTTATAACCAAGGTAGTGAGTCTTGAATAATTCCTTCCATGAATCATAACTGAGCCTGTCAATGTCAAGGATGAGAGGCACATATGATTTTATGTTGGTAATGCCATAGATCTTATCAGTGGGAATAGAGTTGGTGGAGTCTTCTTTAGGAGGCATGGTGAGAAAGAAGAAGGACAAATCAGAAGAGCAAAGAAGATGATGCAGAAAACACGTTATGAGGATCGGTTAGGGTTACTAGAGGAAAAAGCCTGATACCATGTTATAATCAATATTTTCCCATGAAAGGTATTGATTTCATTAAACAATATATATAAGAATACACGCACAACATAAGGGCTACATATGGGTTGCTATACATTGGGCCCTATATAACAAAATACAAAGACTATGTAAATATAAATGACGTCTAACAACCTCTCCTATTTCTCTCTCTTCTCTTTCGCCTCTCTATCTCTCTCATCTCTCCTCTCGTTAACCTACCATCGCCTCCTCCTTAGCGCATCCCCTTAGCACATGCTAGGGGTGGTGTTTTGCTCATGCTACCGCCTTGGCGAGTGGGCGCCAAGCCGCCAAGCCCCATACCTAAGTGTTGGTTGATATTCAGAACTAATGACTTAAAGATTTATTTCTTCGTATGATTCTCACTATGATTCTCAGATGAAATATCAAAGAATCAAACAAACATATTTACCAAGACAATAACCATTGAAAAGTTTTTCTATGATGTTATGTATTGCTTCAACAAGTCTTCCAAGTTCCAATATTGGAATAGAATACTAGAGAGATGGGGTTACATAGCTTATGCTAGAGAGATGGGGTTACGTAGCTTGGATGACAGCAAATTGGTTGACCACCCTCAAAATAAGAGATTGTTGAGTTATGGAATCCGATTTTCCCTTTGACTTCAACACTGCAACGACGACTGGATAGTTGTGGTGCAACAGCAAGTTCAGATGATAAAGAATTGTATCTCGAGAATTGTGTTTTACATGGTTTATCAATTGTGTTGTAACTTTTAATTGTGTTTTACATGGTTTATCAATCTGTGATCCCAACACAAAGAATTGTATCATTCCTTCATCCCAACATAAAGAATTGTATCTCAAGAAGGATCTTTCTTTGGTAAATAAAATGTAAATATATTTTATAAGCTTCAAAATGAAGCACATATGTCGTAGTTCACCAAGTAAATCCATTTAGTTTATAAACATTGGTGGTATGGTATCATTCTAATTAGGGAATATGTTTGTTGTGCGATTTGAGGCTAAAAGCAAGTATATGTTTAAAAGAAAGTATATGTTTAGTGAGGATTAGGTGGCGATTTCGGTAGTGGATCACCGTGATTTATTGGTTGTTTTCTCTTTGAGGCTTCAAAGACATGATGTTTAATCATTAAAATTCATTGCCACAAGGCAACAATACAAAGATACTGCAATGTTGAGAGTTCAAGTAATAGAGATGTTATTATATGATGAGGATTGCAGACGTAGATTTTGGTTTAGACGATATGATTCAAAATTCATACCTATTTTTAACGGATCTTTTAATGTGTTACATCCGTATGTTTATGCATCCTTTTCATCTTTGTACAAAAATTCATACGTATTTTTAACGGATCTTTCAATGTGTTACATCCGTATGTTTATGCATCCTTTTCATCTTTGTAAAGAATGATTACAAACAAAAAGATGAGAAAAAACTTAAATGTACCGATTGTGGTGTAGCTTATATTCGGCTTATATCACGACCAAACACAAAGGTCGTTAGCCAGTTTATTGCCACATAAAATCTATTCCTCCAGCTCACCACACGCGTCAGATAAGCCGAACGCCATATGAACCAACTAGCGAATCCCGCAATCGACAACCCTTTCGCTTCCTACAATAAAGATTTCATCACATGATGTACTGTTACTGTGACTCTCTGACTATAAACTTTTTGTCTTGCCACCCAAAAAGGTGGGACAGACACTGTTCTCGATCTCTTGTCAGTTTGTTCAGTTTCATCCGGTCCAGTCGTTCCTATGTAAACAAATGCAACCAAGTAATTTTTTTTACTAGTGTTACCTTGCTTTGCCTCAGATCAACTAGAGCCTTATAACTTCCAACAGTAGCCATGCTTCCCAAATGCTTATAAACAAACGGAGCTCCGAGTTCTATATCGCCAACACCATTAGCATGTCCACCCCCCGCTTTACCGATCTTGTTTAGAAGTTCCGCCAAGTACTTCCCCTCCCTCTCCGCCACCTAACCCATACTCACACCAATGGAAATTTAAAAAAAAAATAATAATATTAACTTTTAAAAAAACGATTGAATAGAGAAAGTCAGGGAACTATAACTTTTTTTAAATACATTTCAGACATCATTTATCCAGACAACACTTGATAGAAAAAAAAATTACTTGGGCTAAAGCCGGAAGAGTCGATTTGCCGGTACTCTCGAGGTACCCACTACAATCCCCAATCGCATATACATCCGGCATAGATGGTACCCTTAACCACTCATCAATCCCAATCCTACAAAATATTTAAAAGAATATATATATATATATATATATATATATATATATATATATATATATATATATATATATATAAGACAACAAAAATTCATCCGAAATCTAAACAAACATTTATTACCTTCCACCCGGAGCTTTTGGAAGATCCATTTTTTGAACAAAAGACGAGGGGCCAACACCCGTGGACCACACCAACAACCCGTAAGGAACATTAGTTCCATCACTCAAAACTATCTTCTTAGGTTGAACATCCTTCACTGTTCCACGAACAAGCCGAACTCCCGACTATAACATTTTGATACGCGTTAAATGCAAGAAATAGCAATGTACTTCCATTTATTTGTTTATTATAAAAGTATTCTAGTTTTTGTTTCTTTTACCTTGGTCAATTGTTTAGTAGCATATACCCGAAGGCGATCATCAAATGAAGATAAGATATCGTTGGCCTACAAAATCTCACAAAATTGTTCAAGATTCGTTCCTAATTTTACATAGAGAAAGAATCTTGAAACGGGTAAGTCTCACCTCGATCAAGGTAACGTTAATGTAATCTTTCACATGAGAATATCTTTGATGAACATCTTTCATGATGAAATCACTGAGTTCACCACTGAATTCTACTCCAGTAGGACCACCTCCAACAACAACACAATGCAGAAGTCTTCGCTTTTCTTCATCGGAAACACCTGTGGCAAAACCATAATCCCTTCAGAGTTTAAACCACTACAAAATTAAATATGAATGTGAGAATTTGTGGAAGATAGATACCAGGAACATCGGAGATCATTAAGTTGAGAAGCAGCTTTCTGCGGATTTCTTGAGCATGGTGCACCTCGCGAAGGAAAATGGCGTGTTCTTTGACACCATTGATTCCAAAAGTTGAAGCTTCAGCTCCAGAAGCTATGATTAATTTGTCGTACGAAATCTTGAAATCCCATGGTTCGAGAGTTCGTAATCCGTCTGTTATAGTTTGGCAATGCACCTGTAGCATCACATTATCAAAATCAGATAATCAATTGGTTAAAAACCTGATGATTGTGTTTCAATAGCAAAGTCGAAAAGCATTTCGATGCATAATTTACTCCAATTTGAAGAATCCCAGATCGAAAAAATGGTTTTCGGCATATTTGAATTGGTCAAAGATTCCAACTTTTTCAACATTCAAGAGTCTTGAATTGAAAACATGAAAGCATACCTCGTGATTCTTGGAATCAAGTCCTTTGCAATTAGCTAGGAAGAAATATGAACCGGGTTCGGTAGAAATCGCCGGTTGAATCCTGCCGATCGGCTCAGCAACAGACCGGAACTCGAGAGTGCCGACACAGGTAGAAGCCAATAAAGGAGTAAAAACCATATGGTTCCTAGGGGAAACGCAGACGACGTCGTATATGCTGGTGTCGATCCCTTTCATCAGCCTACACCCTGCCCAACCGGAACCCAGAACCACCACTCTTGGCTTTTCGGTTTTCTTGGTGGGCCCAAGCCCAGATACCGGAGGAGCAACCGCATCGCCAGCGGTGGCGAAGTGGTGGAGATGTTGCAGAGAGAATAGAGTGGGTGTGAATTTGGCGGTGGAATGGTGTTTGACCGGGGAGGACAATCGTATCAGGTTCTTGAACCAATACATCACTGGAGTTATCGTTTTCTTTTTTTCCGATGATTGAAGGGTTGAAAATACTGAATCCTAGTGATTGTGAAGTGAAGTATTGTTAGCCAAAGGTGGGACAAAAGGGATAAAGGAAGAATTATGGCCAAGCAGGTGGCAAGATTTGCAGATGGCAGCGGAGGTTGAAAGCGCCGACGCCCGGAGAACGACGTATTTGGCAACACGTGGGAGCGACTCGGTTGAACTGTGATTGAATTTCTAATCGAAAATTCAATGGTAAAATTTAATATAAAAAGGAAAAGAAAAATACTTTGTTTGGGCAAAACGAAACAAGTTTGAATATTATTTTTTAGGAATTCTATATTCTATAATCGAATCAAAAGACATCACAGAAACAGCAAATAGCCAATTCGCCTTTGCATTCTTGTGTTATATTTTGACTAATGTTAGAGATAGATTTTAACAATAGTTTGGATTTTAATTTATAAATTCATCACGTTTGCATATGTGTTCTTTGAGTTTTATGAATTTTGTTTTGTATAATTAATGAAGAGAATAAAGGTTGAAGATGAAAAGTGTTTCATCTTTAATTTGGTCACTTGGTCACCACATGTTATGCACCTTATATTTTTTTGGACTCGAAGACTTTTGGATTAATATTGTATTAACTATTAAGAATATATTCACGAAGATCCTCTCAAAAAATAGATTTATCTGTTTCCTAATTACAAAGACAAAGTATGCACTTTGTTTTAGTTTTTCTTGGAGGGGATGTACCAACAAGAAAAATGTCCTAAAAGAACGTTTTCACCAGCATTTCTCTGGTGGGTAGTGGGTACCTCTACATCATTGTTCCTCAAATTGATTACAAAAAAATAATAATAATAATAAATAAATAAATAATAATAAAAAAATCAGTATTCTTCAAATTGATTACCAATATTGACACGCAGGGGCGAGTGTATAGTGTTATAAAGGGTGTCCATGGACACCCCTAAATCTCAAATTTTATTTACAAGATATAACGATAAATTCCATGGGACATCAGTTGGGAAAAAGTCCGGACATCCTTGGATACAGTAACACAAAAGAATAAATAATACAATATTTTGATTTGATTTATCACATTTGTCAATCGCAATTTCTTATTAATCTTTAAAACTTACAAAAAAATTCAAGAGCAGAAATTTAGGAGTTTGTTAAGCAAACAAAATATTTTTCAAATATATAATAAGAAAGAATATTGCAAGCTCAGATCGATCTATAAACTGTAAAGGGTAGAAAAATAGTAAAGTGGAAAACAAAAACCTAAAAAATTATGATTTTCGAGTGCCCTTTGTCTTCCAAAAACCGAATTGCCGCCTTCCGGCCGCCGCTGATTTTTTCGTGTCGCCGACAATAACGACTCCGACTGTCTCGATCTCCAGTGACCGCAGGTTGTCTTCAACATGTCTTGGGGTCATAGTTTTAGACTACTGGTCGTCTCTCACCTGCTCTTCGCCACTCGTACCGGATACCATCCCCACCTTCATCCGATCGGACTGGACCATCTATCGCCGACACTGCAACCACAAACATGCGTTGCTTCTCCTCTATTCAATTTTTATTTGGGTAAGTCTTTCTTTTCTTTCTTTTAGGACTTAAGGTTAAATTTCTTGTAGCAGTGGATATGGTCGATATGGACTGTAAAGCAATTAAAGGAAAAAAAAAAGCATAGTCTACCTACAAACTAGAAAAGTCATAGTCAAGTCTAAACCTATCATTGCTTTTGTGATCATATGTCAGGCATCACATGTCTCTTATTGCTTTCTATAATGAACAGATGTAATTATCATTTTAATTTACTTCACTAAAATTGTACTAAATAATACTTCCGACATATATAACGTAATAAAGCTTAAATGAAACAAAAAAAAGGCACTCTTCTTGTTTTATTATACTTTTTTTAAGTGATTTTTTATATATATTATTTGTTTAAATTAGATGTTGTATTTATATTACAGATATATATTGATAGTGTATGTGTATTTGTTTTTGATGATTTATATAGATTTGTAATTATTTATTTTATTATTTTTGGCATGATGCTAAAAATTTACATAAAAAGGTGAAAGAAGCTCTTTATTGTATGATCATGATACCAACAACAAAATGATGAATAACAAACACCTTGATCAAAGTATATCGACAAACCGACTCATAACCAAAATTTTCGACTCATTTATTTTATAATGGGACACACGTGAGTTTGAATCTTAGATTCGCCACTGTTGACACGTGGGCTTCTTGGGTTTCATTGTCGCCAACAAGAATGCATATCGTCTTCGCCGCTGCCAATAAAGGAATCATTGTCTTCTTCCCTTCGATTACGAATATAAAATTTCATAGGACCTTATATGGATTCATTGTTTTCGAATTGGTAAGTTAATAGCATCCTCTTCTTCTACACAAAAACATTGTGTTTACAAGTATAATAAGTTGATATCAAACATTATCGTTTTCTTTCCAGATTGGTTATTATCTTGTAGTTACGATGTAAACATAGATTTTGTGTCAACCCAAACCCAAAACCTCTTTAACATTTAATAGCTTATTGTTCTTATATAATGAATTAAGCATAAGGATTTGTAGAGTATAATTATAACAACATCGACTAATTGTGTACATAGGACGTAGTTTCTTATCTATATATGTCACAAACTTATATTTTATTTATGTGTACCTTAAGACTTGTCAACCCAAAGCCAAAATCTCTTTTAATAGCTTATAAAAATCGTTCTTATATAATGATATTGAGCATGAAGATTTGTAATGTAAAATTAAAACAACATTAACCAATTCATAGGCGGATCCAATGTAGAGTCGGGTAGCCCGGGAAGCCCACTCAAACTTTTTTTCAATAGTATAAATTTTTTCAGAAAATTGTGTTCTATGTTTGCGGTGATACCCCATAAAAAAAATTTGGGTTATCATAAATTTTTTTTAGGTAATTTCTAAATTGTAAATGCAAATACAAACTAGCACAATAAGTTGTCCAAACTTGTTAAGCCCAAGTGGCCAAGTGCCCAATACACAAAAGAGTTTAATGAAACAAAAAATTAGTCCAAATATTGCAAAATCGGTAAAAAAATCAAAAAAGCAATCGACAGATGTCCCCTACGACTAACGTTGCTCGTTACCTTCCTTCCTTCTATTTTGTCGGTGAATTGCTATTGGCATGGGTTTATTCTGGCCAAATTCTCTGGTGCTGAGTGATCAATGATCAAAGTGCACAATGAAACAAGTAAGTACAAAAAAACTCAATCCTATTGTTTATTGTTAGGTCAATTCAAATTTAATTTTTTGGCATTGTGTTGAGAAATTAAAAATTACCAATTAAATTTGTTAGATTAGGGACTTAGGGTTAATAGTTAGTGATTATTTGTTGTTGAAACTTGAAATCAAGTTTATAGTTGATATATTTTCAATTTTTGATTGTAGGTTGCTATTTGTTGTCTTCTTGAAACTTGAGTCATGAAATCAAGTTTATAGTTGATATATTTTGATAATTTGGTTGTAGGTTGCTATTTGTTGTTTGAAACTTGATATCAAGTTTATAGATGATATATTTTGATAATTTGATTGTAAGTTGTTATTTGTTGTTGAAACTTGAAATCAAGTTTATAATTGATATATTTTGATTGTAGGTTGCTATTAACAAATTTTTTAAAAGACAATTAGATGTTGGAGACAACAATGGTTAAGGAACTTCCAAAAAAAATAGGGTCGATGGAAGTACACAAGTTCCACAACCTAATCAACCTACGCCAAAAACCATAACAACCATAATCTAATGAACCTACTCCAAAACCACAAGAACCACAATCTAATGAACCTACTCAAAACCAAAAGTGACACAATCTTTTGATTTGAATGATCTTCCTTTGGACACAGGGGATAGGCCAAAGATTACAACTTATAATCCTCATCAAAGGGATGAATTGGATGGAATATTTGATTAAATGACCTTGTCAACCAAAGGGGCATAATTTTGAATTTATTTTATTTGGTAAGAAGCTAAGATGTTTTGTCGTCGGATAGTTTACTGAATTTCGATGGTTAGAGTATAGCATTAAAAAGAAGAAGTAATATTGTTTGTGTTGCTACTTGTTTGGAGACATGGTAGGAGAACAAGGTGGAAGAGATGCATTTATAACCGAATGCTTTGACACTTTGGTACAGAGAAATAAAATTGCAGCAGAGAATGGAAATGCAGAGAAAGATAATTAAGCCGGAGAAAGAGAATTAACTCCACTGTTTGGTAGAACTGAGAATCCATTAGAGAAATATTTTTGAGAATCATTTTTATTGTTTGGTTGTATTAAGAAGTGAAATGGAAATGAGTTTTTTTACCTTGTTTATTCATTTTCAAAAACATTTTTTTTAAATGCATTCTGATGTACGTCTTAATTTGTCAAAATATGCATCTTTTATGTTTATAATTTTTCATTTTAACATTACTTTTTACCAAATAATTTATTTTAGTCATTTAATATTATTTTATATACATTTTGTACTGAAAACTGTAACAACCCAAAAACAGTGATAAATTTTTTCATTCAAAGACTATCAATTTCATTCATTATTTGTTTCAAAAACCATCGCCAAATATAATATCCAAACTATCAGAGTACAATTATTCAAAATGTAGAAGTCATGAGGGGAAGATGATGTGTCATCACGTTGGATCCTTTCCTTTAGAACCGGAAGTACCTGAAACCATAAACATAAACTGTAAGCACAAAACTTAGTGAGTTCTCCAAAGTATCACATATCAATCATACCATTGGGTTTAACACTGGAGTATATTCCAACCCAATATACATATATGGGCCCAACCATGAGGCCTCGCCCTAGGGTGTATTTCAATCTGATCAACACATATGGACCCCATCCTGGGGTATCTTTCAGCCCAATCATACAATAGTGGGCCCCGCCATGTGATCTATTTTAACCCGAACATACGATAATGGGCTCCGCCCTGAGGTTTATTTCAACACATCATACAAACTCATATAAGCCACATAACATCTGTCATCCTAAATAACACAATAATTGGCCGACATTTGTGCCTTCCACCCATGGATACAGTGAGAAGACTCACCTCACAGATAGATGAAAAGTTGAACAATACGCGGTTTTTTTATGTTATCCGTTTACTTTGACCCTGACTCCACCACTAGATGCTAAACTAAGAAACTTTGAAGAAACAATATCAGATTGGTACTAGTAAATACACACATAGAATGTGACTGAACATGACCTGGGAAATGGAAAATGAGATGAAGGGGTGTTATCCGTATTTTTTTTATGGCATATAAGATTAGATATTTCATCCTTATGACATATCAATACCCTTCATATCAATTATTAATTAAATTAAAAGTGGTGTGGAGCGAGAATTACACTACAAGAAAAGTCCTTATTAGTGACTAATTTTTAGTGACGACCAAAAATTTGGTCACTAAAAACATCATTTAGTCACCAGATATTAAGTTGTCACAGAATTTTGGTAATCCTACAAATTTAATTACCAATTCTATGTGGTCGTCATTAAATCGGTCACTAAACCATTAATAAAATTAAAATACTTTTCTTTCGTATCATAATAACTAATAGTGACTAAAAATAATGGTCACTGTGTTAGAGCGCTAGTGACAAAAAATAGTTGTCACTAATTACTAGTGACAAAAAATAGTTGTCACTAATTACTCTTTGTTATTTGAAAACCACTTGAATGCTATTCGGATAAACTGTGACCACTCAATAGTGGTCAATAGTGGTCACTGAATTACAAAATGAAAAACAATTAGTGAACCTAAAACAATAGTCAGTAGCTATGATTTTCAATTAATGAAGATTAAAATATTTTTAATTAATATTTTTTCTTTTTGAAATTAAAATGACTACGAGTTTTCATAATTTTCCAAAAACTCATTACATTTGATTAGTCCTTATTTAAGTTTCGTGTGCACTCATCCACAACTAATCAAAACCCTTTTATCAATACATATTTACTATACTACCCTTCTCAGGTATGGGTGACCTAAAATTATTCTGTCTTTTCCATTTGCGTTGTTTCACAATTAAAGAAATCAATTTTCCTTTTTCTATTTTCTATACGGAGGAAAATGCTGAGATGAATTTTCATAGCAATGTTCAAACTCTAGAGTGAAAAGTCATCTTGCCTCTCGTCAACACATCTCTCCTCATAGTTTGCCCTAAATCGACACACCAACCATCGACAGTTCGGCACCACTGTCGTCGGTCCATCGTCGCTCCACACCCTCCCATCGACGCACATTTGTTCTCCACTCGAAGTCAAACAGGTACTCTTTTCTCCGCTCCGACCATCGATGTAGCTACATCTATTGCTCTCATGTCACATACATCATTTTCCTGCTAATCAATTTGTTCAATTGCTAATCAATCGGCTCCCTGATTCCATCTACCAAATAGTAGCTAAAATCATAGCAACTAGAAACATGACTTTCTCAACAAACAGAAAAGCTTGATTTTCTATCATTAACCTAAACGTGTCCGTCTTCTCTCTCGCCTAACAGCTGACGCTCCTCCACATCGCGCCTTTCCAAATTCGTAGCTCCTTCCATCGCCTCCAACATCTCCACCGTCCCACCCCTCCCACACCTCCGACGCCACCATCACACAGCAGAACTCCGACTCCTCTTCAGGTATCTAGTCCGTTCTTCAGTTTTCCTGATTTCTCTTTATTTTTGCTGAAATCAATGCTCTACTCCAAGTCTGATGAAATTGGCGATTTTTCGGAAATCGGTAAAGAAATCGTTGATATGAAATTGCTTGTTGATTTCTTAAAATCGTGATGTTCTGATGAAATTTTTTGCTGATTTCTCCACATTGTATGTTCTGATTTGAGTATAGTTGTGAATTACATTAAAAGGAGTACAATCATTTTCCAGATTTCTTTCTCTGCTCATTAATCTCATCTTATACCTTTTATCTTGTCTTGAGATTAGATGAAAAATGAAAGTTGCTCTTTTCTTCTTGTTAAAGATATAGTACTTGTGGTTTTCATACATATTTTGTTTCATCCATGAATACATGCTTTCAAAATGATAAAATCTATTATGTTCTTGTGTTTGATTACATTAAAGGATCTTCAGATGCTAAGGAGCAGATTCATAAAGCTCACACACGTTCCCAGGAGTTGGAGAAGCAGGTATGTATGCAATGAATTATTTTTTATCAAATTATGTCATGATTTGCATTTTGTTGTAGTTTATAGGTGTTTATTGCTTATTACAGGTGGAGAAACTACAGTTGAAATTCTATCTCAAACCCAGGATAAAGGAGGCTTTGGAAACTAGATTGAAAGAATCGGAACAGAAGATGCTTGATATAAATCCAAAAATTCAAGAGGTAAGATTTTCTATTATTGTGTTTTTTATGCATTATTAGTAGACCTGAATTGGAATTGAGTTTCATTCTATTCCGACATTTGGTTGCAAAAGATTGCTGAGTTGAATTCCACTGAAATTCACTAAATCCTTCAAGTGACAAAATTCAACTTTCCTTACATAAGCCCATGGAATTCAATTCCAATCTCCTGCATTTGTAAACAGAAATTCAACTTTCCGTGCACAAAGTCATGGAATTCAATCCCAACCAAACGTGATCATGGAATGTAATGACTCATTCCATTACCATGGTCATTCCTTTCCATCCAACTAAACATACCCATGGCTAATGATATCTATTAAATCCTACAATTAATTTAATTTCTAATACTACATGTAAACATTAATCTGTTTCTTTGGGGATCTTCTTTTTGCTGCTTGCTAACATTACATGTAAACATTAATCTGTTTCTTGATAATGTCTTTTTGATATACAAATAGATTAAATTGCAGATTCTGAGCATATCTTGAAGAGAGCAACAAGGACTTTGTGATATCAGAGGAGGTAGGTATTTTTTTTAAATCTTTTTCATTTTATAAACAATGCTGTTGATTGTCATTATCATTCCAAAGTTAATAATTAGCATGAACTATTAATTGCAGAGGTTAAGGATGGCATATCATGCTTGAAAGCAGCAGAACAAGGCGGTGGATTGCAATGAAACTTAACATCTACTTATCTTGCTCTTATTTGTTCCTTTGTTGGCAATGAGATGCAATTTTATTTTATTTTTTACTTTTTTTTTATATTTTCATGGTAAATAGAGGCTGAATCCATTTTCTTTGAATATTTTGTCTAATCCTTTGTCTAAATTTGAATATATGATGTTTTTACTTTTTAGTCATTTCAGTACTGTATATTTGGGTTTGTTCAAACTTGAGAACAATTTATGTTTATCTTTTGAGGAGTTTTCATGGTAACTAACTGGATAAACCAGTGACCACCTTTTATGGTCACAGATTGGATAAATTAGTGACGACTTTCTATGGTCACTAATAAACGAGTGACGACTTTTTATGGTCACAAATTGGATAAACCAGTGACGACTTTCTATGGTCATTAATTGAATGAAATAGTGACAACTTTTTATAGTCATTAATTAGATAAAACAGTGACGACTTTCATTGTTTAGTGACAAGATTTAGTGACGAAACGAGTCGTCACAGATTTAGTGACTAGTATATTTTAGTCACTATTTAGTGACCACTTTTCTATTTTCGTCACTGATTAGTTTTTGTGACGGACCTATAGTGACGAAAAGTGACGACCAAATGTTTGGTCACTAAATCAGTTAGTGACAACTGCTTCTATTGTTAGTGACCATTTCGTTTTGGTCACTAATTGGCATTTTTTTTGTAGTGTTATGTGCTTAGGGTGTTAAGGTTGGAAGATGGAGATGGGTTCAAGTGTACATAATGCATCGTGGACACATATAAGTATATTGTTATTCTAATTTTTACAATTTTCCTTAAAACTATAAATTAGTATTATTGGATTTATTTATTACTTTTTTCTAAGTGAAGGGGCCCAGGAGTAATTTGGTTGAATTATAAATTCAGTTTCTTATTTAAAGGCCGAAATAGAAAAGATGATGCAATATTGATCACACAATATTGCTGTCACGTCGAGCAGCACCTGAAGACATGCAAAATATTCTAAGGCATTACATCAAGGAAACTAGGAAAGGCTAGCCAAGAGTTGTTAAATAACTTATAACCAAAAAAATGGATATCATACTATTAACTATTAAGGCATGTAGTGTGACTTATGGTGGATAAAAAAGTGTTTATATATAATAATACGTATAATAAATAATTCAACAATTGATCATGACTTTAATCATTTTAAAAGATACAAGTCTATAAAATAAAATTAGTGTATCTTAGAAAATGTTACGTGGAATAGTAGGAGGTCCGCTTATCGTGCACACAAGTAAGGTGTTATCAGTATCATCGGGTGAGTTTTCAACTTTTCATGTGGTAAATATTATTTTATGTGCATGCAATATGCATATAATTTGCATGGCATGTGAAGGTTGATTTAGATTGCATGAACATGTATGTTTGAAATGAGTATTGTCATGATGCTTTTTAAATATGATTGACTTTTAATATTGCTTAAAACCATGAAGTTTTTAAGATTTAGGGTCGTCTAATTGAGTATTGTCTAGTCCAGTTCTGTTAAGTCTTATATACGAAACTCTATCTTTCATATACGCTTATTACAATAAGACATTTTTAATAAATCAATAGCACTTTTGATACTAATATAAACAGAACCAAGATTCTAATTGACGTAGTGCCATAAAATGTTAACAACCAGAAACACAAACATAAGTAGTTATCTTACATGAGTACATCACGAACATACAAAAGAAAATACGACAAACATTATGTCTTAGTTACTTGCTATCGAAATAAAAGTTTACTGTTACTTGTCCCTTGTTATCTGTCAACTTTTATTTCGATACATAATTAAAAGTGGCGGCTTTTCTTTTTTGGAGACTTAGCAACTTTTCCTTTAGGATCATGTCCTTTATTTGCAGATGGTTCACCATAGTCATTTAGATGTATCCCTAACAACCTTCTCTGAGTCCATGTTGTTTTCTCACCTACAATAATCCATTATATAATAACAATTATTTAAATACATGCGTTGAAAAATACATGTATATGCCCATGATATTATTATTTGATTTGAAATATTTCATCTGTTTTCACAGTTGTAAAAGTTTATTTGACCAAAATAGCTTGTAGCTTTAAATTTTATTTGTAAAATTTTTTTATCAAAAGTAAATATACATTTTTGAAATATCAACTATATTTTTACGTTCAAAGTTACTATGAATGTAATTAGTCAAAAACATGTAAAGAGGTAAAAACTATTTAACGAAATAAATATTTTTTTAAGAGACGTCAGATGAATCAAGATCAGCTGACAAGTTGCACTATTCACGATGCCGACTTAACTTATTGGAGTGTGAACTTGTGAAATGTGAATCTCCGTACAAAATTTAAAACTAAGCTTTAAAAAAATAAATAAAATTGATGCTTTGTTGCCCATGACATAAGTACGTAAATTAATTAACGCTTAAATATTTATCCAATAGAATATAATTAAATAAAATACATGATTAGTAAATAGAGACTGAGTAATCAAACTTAATTTTGTATCTGTGAATGGAACTAATAATCAATCAAGCATTCTCTACTTCGAGAAGAACAGACAGGGAATCACCATTAATTAAAAGAGGTTCATCGAAGAAATGAAATCGATAACAGATTATTATTTACCTAAGGTGAAGTCGGTGTTTCCAGCAGCCAAACAAGCGGCGAACAATACTGCAAGCACCACCGCACACCACCACATTCGGAAGTACCCTACGGCCATTGCTGTGTCTCTGTCTCCGAATAGTGTGTGCTCCCTTGGAATTTATTAGAGTGGATAGAGAAGAAGAGGGTTGACGTTTGAGAAAACGTGGGCGTCACGAGTTGGGAATTAGGGTGTTTTGTAGAGGGGAGAAAAGCGAGGGTTTAGGGTCAACCCTTTTGCGCTGTTGTGGCTTCTTCTACTTATTAAGTGCAACTGTGTCTATCATCGGGGATTTATGTTTAAGTTTACTCAATTGTAAAATTAAGATTAAATTACATAAATGGTCCAATTTTGTGAAATTTGTATTTTGAGTCCAAGTTTCAAACTAGTTTCATTTTCTTATGATTTTTATCCATGATCCATAATCCATTTAGAATTATATCCTGCGTATCAACAATGAAATGGTTCGTTGTCTAGATGGCAACGAGTCTAGGTGGCAACGACCACGGACCGTGAACATCACCTCAGTCCTTTCGTGGTGTTGACCTGAAGCCATGATCATGGCCTCTCGTGTTGTCCACCACGACCAATTAGGTCTCTCTTCTTCTTTCTTGCAGGTTAAATCCACCATGACCACAATCATTGTGGGGAGTATATCGGTTTTGTTGTGTTGTGGAAAGAAGGTGGAAGGTGATAATGGTGAGGTGTATACACACCACGAGCTTTCTCATTGTGTGTAGACAGAAAGACCTTACACCATTAACATCAATGTAATCTCGACTTTTGTGATTACTTCTATATTAATGTATAACAGTACTTTTTTTAAATGGTCACACCGACACATTAACAAATTACTTTTTAATAAATATCATAGTTATTTATAATTTATAACTATTTGATAATATATAATATATAACATGAATATGATCATTTATAGTTTAAAAAAAGGAAAGTGATAGTAAAAGAAAATGACAATCAAATTGAGGAACAGGTATTTATTATCCATGAAAAAATCAACAAAAGAAACTATATGAAAAATAATTTCATGTCTTAATTATAAAACAAAATTGATATAATTTTATATGTGTTTTTTATGAGTTGCTTTTAAAAAATTGTCGGTTTGTGATATTTTCGTAAGGGGGGCGGTGTTCGAATCTTAAGTGGCTTCAATCACGACTAAAATAAGATAGCACAGTTTCACTTGCAAAACAAAACAAAACATCTATATGTCTTTACCAAATGATAGACCACCTATGATGTAACATGTTTAAAATGTAACATATTTTAAAGTAGGGAATGGAGTGGGGGCGGGGGTAATAAGAGGGATTTGGGGGCTGGAGCGGGGGTAGGAAGGCTGGACATTTTAGGGCGGGGACGGAGACGGAGAAACAGGGAAATTTCGGGGACGGGGGCAGGAGATGCACTCCCCGTCCTATTTGCCCCATTAACATCCCTATTCTAAACGAGAATACTCATTTTGAAAAGAAAAAAAATTGTTTTAAGTATGTTAAAATATGTCATGTTTACATATTTATATCTATAAATTTGTATGTATATGACTTTACTATGGTAAAGTAAGTTTTGATCCTATGTTTGTATGTGTATAACTTTACTATGGTAAAGTAAGTTTTGATCCTATGGTATACATATTTCTACGTTTGGTTTTAGTTTTGAAAAGGGACAATGACTTAAAGGGTAATATATTTTCTCATTTGTACATATTTAGTCATTGACTTTTTTTTTCGTTCACATTTTACCCTTTAACTTGTTAAACTGTACACATTCAGTCCTTATGACCGGTTACTCCAGGTTAGCCGGGAAAAATGACTTAATAGGGTAATATATTTATCAATTTGTATATATTTAGTCATTAATATTTTTGTACACATTTAGTCCTTAATATTTTTTTGTTCAAAATAAATCTTTTTTGTTTTTGTACTCATTCAGTACTTATGAATGATTTTTTTAGGTTTTTCCCACAACATCTTACGTGGGGACAAGCATTGATGAGGTGTTTGGGGCTGTTGATGCTTATGTTCATCGCGATCTCAACAGCTTGGTTGCGTAGGTCTTGTGGTTTGGCTTAGATCTTGTATTTTTAACGTCGTAACTTCCAAACATGATATCAGATTTTAACAAACTTATATCCACATGTTCGGTTTTTGAGTCTACTACAACTTTCATTAAGATTACTCCCGTTAAAATGTAATATATTTTTTACTTATCGAGAGAATTTCGAGAGAGAGTAGGGTAGAGAGTGAGGAAGCAAATGAACAGCCGAATTCTATTTATAGTACAACTGCGTGTCGCGCCTAGTGTGTGCGTCGTCCACACCTTAGACGTCGCTCCTCTCATTTTTTCTGCCACGTTTCGCAAATATGGTGGTACACGCCCCCACCTTCTTGAAGGTGTGCGCCGTGCAACCTACCTGCGCGTGACGCTTCTCGAAAAACTTCAGAAAACCGTATCTTCTTCATCCGAACTCCGTTTTCGATGTTCTTTATATCCCCGGAAAGCTCTCGGCAAGATCTACAACTTTCGTTTAGACTCCATCGGCTAAGTTTGACTTTATTTTTAAAGCTATATTTTTAACAGACTTAGACTGTTAAAGTCCGTTAAAAATTCATAACTTCCTCATATGATATCCGTTCTCGATTATATTTATATCGACGGAACCATATGGACGAGATCTTCAACCCTCGTTTAGATTGCTTTTCTTAACAATCAATCGATTTCTACTTCGGTTTCTGAGTCGTATACTGATACGCTGAAACTTTTAAAAGTCATAACTTTCTCTTACGAAGTCAGATTGGGGCGTTCTCTATATATACGCTCTCAGTTTAACGACTACTACGACTTTTGTTTAGAGTATTTACCTTAAATAATCTTTTTTTATAATATATAATTATCGTTGCGACTAATAATTATCTCATTTATTCTTTAATCATCCAGTCCTATCTTACGGGCGTTACAGTTATCAAATTCAATGGGGTTTTATCCGGTATGATATGTTTTGGTACAAATAAGGGGTGAGTCTGGTGCAGTTTTAGGCCAAAACCAAATCACAAACCGCATGCATCAGTTTTTGTAATCTTAAAACAACAATGTGCGATTTTTCAAATAGTGCGATTTTGCAGTTTTTTCCCAATTATGTTGTTTAGGTTTTAAACCGCACAATGAAATTGTGGTTTCTACTATGGTGTTGTTTTAAAACCACAAGAGACTAGAAGTGACACGTTTTTTCTTATTAAACTTTTAGCTTTTAACCCTTTATCCAACACATCTTAGCCCATAAACATGAAACAATTTTTGTTTTTTTATCTTTTTAACTCACAATCAAAATTTTGGTGAAATCATTGTCTTATAGCCCATGCTTTTGGACTATATGAGGTGTGATGATGTGTTTGATATTTTATTTCTATAAAAAAAAAATATAGTTTTAAACATTCATATAACATACAAGAATCATAAACATTCTGTATAAAAAGAATTTGAATATATATATATATAGTTATAGTGGTGTGGTTCGGTTTTTGAAGGTGTGTTTCTTGGATAAAACTGCACCATGCCGAGTTTGGTCAGTTTTTTGTTTTTTTTTTTTCAAATTAAAAACCACAACGTTGGTTTCTGCACCAGTTTTGATTTTTCGGATTTGATTTCTTACGGTTTTTGTTTTTTTTGGATGTGTTTGATTTTTTGTTACCCCAGCATAGATATTACAAAATGATTACCAATAAAAGATAATTTCCAAAATCAGTATTTCTATTTAAAATGTTGTAATGAAGTTATTTCCAAAAAAAAAAAAAAGTTTTTAGTATTTTTTTTTACTTTTGAAATAAAGTCCTTAAGTTTGGTAAGTTTTATCTTGTTTGTCACTTTCACGATTTCTTGTTTGTTGCCTAATATTTCCATACTTTTATTCATATTTGCCATTTAGATGGTAATAGACATAATGGCCGGTCACCAAGCCACGTTGGCGTTGAATATAAATTTTTATTGAGATGGGGCTGACGTGGCATGTCACGTCAACGTGTGTTTACGCTACTTAAAAACAACATATTCATATATTTTAAAGTTTATGTATACCTTCAAAAACGATTTTATATATTTTTAACGAAAATATAATATATATTTATTTCATATGAACATCCATAATATATATTTATTTTGTATAAAAACATATATAATATGTATTTATTTTGTATAAACACATATATAATATGTATTTACTTTGTATAAAATACATATTTAAACAAAAATACCTATTATAAACATATATAATACATTTTTAAACGTAAGTATCTATTATAAACAAATTTTATACATTTATAATATGTATTTATTTCGTATAAAAATATATTGTATACATATAAATATGAAAATACATATTAATATGGTTTATATTGCATAAATACATATAAATATGTGTTTTATACATATTTTGTTATATAAATACATATTAATATGGTTTATATTGTATAATACTATAGATACATATAAATATATCTATAAACACATATTTATAATTTTAATATGTACAAAAACGATTATAAAGGTACAAAAACATTTATTATGTGTTTATAAAGATATATAAATGTTTTGTTATGTATTTATACATTCATGTATTTATATAATAATAATAACAATAATAATAATAATAACTATTAAAAGATTCAAGTTTAAATAATAAATACAAAATTTTCTACTAACGTAGTGTTTGAGATTACTTTTGAACATCAATAATCCTTTTTGTAGAACGACTTTTTGTAAAATAACTTTTTGCAAAATGAGTTTCTTAAAATGTGTTTGGATTAGCAAAAAGTGAGCAAAAATATTTTTGGTTTAACTTTTACATGTAAAACAATAAAATGTCACAAAAAGTTAGATTTTTGTGACTTTTAGAAACTCTTTATTTTCTTTTATACAAAATGTCATTTTCAAAAGAAGTTTTCTATTACCCAAACACGTTTTTTTTTTTTTTTTTTGACTTTTTGAAAAAACTAAAAGTCATTTTAAAAGTAATCTCAAACATCCCATAAGTATCTGAACAAACATGTTTTGCATAATGATAGATGCGATTGGCCTTGAGAGTGGGAGGGCATAAGTTCAATTCATGCGACCTCCATTTCCTCTCTCCATACCCGGTCAGTGCCACATTGTGTATAGTTGGCAAAACAAGCTAATGGAAAATATGAACCAATTTTTACAAGATCGACAAAAGTTGCCAAAGTTATGGATTTTTATGTCAAAAACATTTTTTCTTTATTTTTTTTGTATGTAATAATATCACTCTTATAAACCAATTTGATAAATAAAATAGTTGAAGTTGTGAATTTTTTATGACCATTTTGTTGCAGGAACAAAACATCCATTTTGGTCATTTTAGCAAGGACCTTTTTTATCCATTCCTGCCCAAACAATCGCGTGAGATAAACTATATAATAAATATCATAATTTCGGAGATTCCCTTAAACCCCTCAAATCTTCCTCTCGAACCCTCTTAATAATTAAGTATTTTACGATGATGAATCTGCCAAATCACCAAATCCGACAATGTAGCCACCGGTGTCTTCCCACAACAATTCTCGCTTCTTCTTCTGCAATCAAGTCCATCATATCTTAATTTTATAATAAATTCGAATGTCGTGAAGTATAATTCTGTAAATATCACTCTCCAACCTCAAAAACCTCATCAATGGCTGCCAACATCACAACACGAATGATTTTGGAGCAATCAAGAAAACGCCAGAGACTCAGCCATGCTCCGAAGCTTCTACCTACCGAACAAGTCGAAGTAATGTTTGCCTTATTTTAACCTGTTTGTTTTTTTTTTGTTTGCATGGAAATATTGGAGGGTTTTGGGGTTTTTTTGTTGCCTACATTGTGTTGTTCTTTGCTTGTTTCTTGTTTGATCCTTTAATGCTCATATATGATGTTAAATTGGGGGTTTCTAAGTGGAAATTGTACTTCGTTTGGTTATTAGGGTAACAATAACTTTCCAAATATCGGCTTCACGATGACAAATTTGGGAATTTTCTGTTTGATTCATTTATGAACTTTAGTTTTAGCTTATTGTGGTAGTTGATTCCTTTTTTCCCCTAAATATCGGCTTCATGCAGTGTAATTTGTTAGGGTAAATGAGTACTTACTTGGATCAAAATGCTCTATCTTCATTTCTTCATCTTGTTCGCTAATGAAAATCATCTTAGGTCCGGAGTGTTGAAGAGGGACTCCGAGGTTCATGGCATCGAGGCATTGTGATAGAATGTAGAACACAGATTCGTGTGGTGAAATACCATAATCTCTTATATGAAAATACTTCAGAGAATCTTATTGAGTCCATCCAAGTTTCATTTGCAGTTGATGGCAACATTCCAACCAACTGGAGACAATCTGATTTCCCTAATTATCGTGGCAAGATAAGGCCTCTACCCCCTCACATCATCTGTGACAAAATATATCTCCATTATGGACAATGTGTGGATGTATTTCATGAAGATGCATGGTGGGAAGGTGTTGTATTTGATCATAATGATGGTTTTGATGAACGATTGGTTTTCTTTCCTGATATTGGTGATGAGTTAAGGGTTCCATTGAAGAATCTAAGGGTCACTCAAGACTGGGATGCAGCTACTGATGAATGGAATCTTCGAGGGGATTGGATTTTTCTTGAAGTTATTGAGGAACTAAAAATGGAATGGCCACTTGTTGTTTCTGTGAAACAGATTTGGTATGAAGTGAGAATGACAAAGTGTTTTTCAAAAGAAATGAAGGAGTGGACATGTCCAGTGAAAGAAAGCTGGAAAGAAACTGTTAAAGAGGTAATGGCAGATAGCTTTAAGTTAACAATGGCAGACTTCTTGCATACGTTTTCAGAAGATATGGATATCAACAAACGGTTTCTTGATTCAGTGGTAAATCTTGAACCTTCCTTTTCCAAATCTCTTGAGGAATTTCATGATCATGACACAGTTTTGGCTATTAAATCTGATCATGAGACTCTTAATTCCCCTTCTGAAGAACCAAAATCTGAATGGACCAAAACCGATATATCTCTTCAAGCAGAGTGTTTCCCAGATGCAATTTTTGAATACTACAAATGCTTCAAATCTGGTAAAAAACCTTCAGGTTCTATAACATTGAAAGTTAGGCAACATCTTTCCTATTTGGGATGGACAATTGAGTGCAAGATTTTTAAAATTGGCTTAAAAGGAAATGCTACTTTTAGATATCGTTACACTGACCCAAATGGGAAACAATATTATTCACTTAATGTCCTATGCACAGAGCTAAAAAACATTTCTTCAAATTCATTCGATGTCAAGAATCTTGAATCTTTAACATCATCAGCATCCAACAAAGAAGAACCACAAATACAAGATTTACACGTTGTTGAATCTGAATACTGTCCACAGGCTGTAGTTGACTATTACTCATTGATATCAGCACCAAACTTTGACTTACAAAAGATGAGAGATGATAAGTTTAAAAAACTTCAAATTAGTGCAAGAAAGCATCTTTTTGCTGTTGGGTGGTCGAATTTTCATTTAGAACATGATTCTGGTAGGAAGGTAATTGTTTACAGTTCACCAAATGGAAGAAAGTTCTACAGTCTTCATGAAGCCTGCAGTCATTATATCAAGGAATCTTTTTGCTTTGACTTTAACAAGACTTTCAAGAACGAAAATGGTGTTTTGCATACTGAATCCCCAATAAAAAAAGACGAATCTTTGATGACTACTACTAATACCCATGTGTTAAGATCAAGCAAAAGGGCACGAAAAGATGTTTCTTCATTGTTTCAAACCCCAAGAACCATTTTATCTTGGTTGATTGATAATAATGTTGTTTTGCCTCGAGCAAAAGTGAGATATATTTGTAAGAAAAATGGTTTTACAATGAAGGAAGGTCGAATAACTCGTGATGGGATTAAATGTAGTTGTTGTCGATCCACTTTTAGCCTCTTGACGTTTCAATCTCATGGTGGAAGCTCTTATGGGAGAGCTTCTGCTAACATATTTCTTGAAGATGGAAGATCATTACTCGATTGTCAATTGCAAATTAAACTTGATCAAAGTTCAAAGTCAAATCTAAAAGGAAACCAACATGAAATGGTTAATGACAATGATTATATATGTTCTGTTTGTCAATATGGAGGGGAGTTAGTGTTATGTGATCAATGCCCTTCTTCGTTTCACAAATCTTGCGTGGGATTAAAGGTAAAAAAAAAAATTCTTGGTGTTTTATACTTTTATATTTCTTGATTGTTTAAACTTTATAATTTTATATTGATGAATAGTTTTGATTTTGTTAGGAGGTTCCTGATGGTGAATGGTTTTGTCCATCTTGCTGTTGTAGAATATGTAATCAGAACAGATTTAGTGAACAAAATACAAATAGTGAAATGATAAATTGTGAACAATGTGACAAAGGATGTATGTAGTCTTCAATCCAATCTCTTTGTGTGTTTTTTTTTGTTTTTGTTATAAAGCATGAAACTTATTGATTGTTAAAACTTATGTAGATCATGTAGGGTGCTTAAAAAGAAAGGTGGGGAGTTATCTTGAAGCAAATTGGTTTTGTAGTTCAAGATGTGAAGAGGTATGTATGTATACATTCAAGTTTTTAATATCTTTTAGAGATTTTAATCATTTTATGATTGATAATGATAAACTTTTGGGAATTGCAGATATTTACGGGTCTTGAAAGGCTTTTAGGGAAGTCAATTCCAGTTGGGAGGGATAAGGATAACTTAACATGGACCTTAAGAAAAAATAAGACATCTGAATGTTCTACTTCTAATGATGATATTGATGCCTTAAATATGGAGGAAATAATAGAGAATTATAGCAAGTTGAATGTTGCTATTAGTGTCATGCATGAATGCTTTGAGCCAGTTAAAGAAGCTCGCACTGGGAGAGATATAGTTGAAGATGTTATCTTTTGTAGATGGTGAGATAAAATAAATTTACATTTTTGGTCCTTGAAGATAGCTAGTTTTTTCAATGTTGGTCCTAAGTAGTTTTCTCTTGTAATTTTTGTCATTCTTTGAGATTTTAGTCCATGCTCCATGTAAAAAGACTATATTTTTGGGACCAAAAATGCAAAAATCAGCTATGTTTAAGATTCTAGGGACAAACAAAATAGTCATTTTATTTGGAACAATGATCAAACACATTACAAGAGCCTCAAATAAAGACCAATATTGCAAAAATCGGTTGTACTCAAGGACCAAAAATGTAATAACTTTTTTCTTTCTTATTCATGATCTAATTTACAGGTCAGAGTTACGTCGTTTGAACTTTAAGGGTTTTTACACGGTTTTTTTGGAGAAAGGTGATGAGCTAATTTCAACTGCTACATTAAGGTGTGATTTAACATTTCTAAGTTATTAAATCTCCTAATTTTGTGTCCTTATTTATATTCATCTAAAAGACTAAAACTTTTATTATAAAAAGGGTTTATGGAGAAAAAGTAGCGGAGATCCCACTTGTTGGAACACGATTCCAATACCGTAGACGTGGAATGTGTCATATTCTCATGCACCAACTTGAAAAGGTAAATAAATATCAGTGGCTCACTCTGTATCTGATTTACATCTGATCTCATATGATATGATATGACACTCATGGGGTCCACAAGATTCCTTTATTTGTCATTTAGTGATATGGGTATTTGAAAATCCAACAAATAATCAAATATTTCACTTCATTTAATCCCTTTTTTTTTTCTAGATTCTTACAGAGTTAGGAGTGAAGAAATTAGTTTTGCCAGCTGTCTCAAGCGTTCTACACACTTGGACAAGATCCTTTGGCTTCTCAGTGATGACCGAATCCGAAAAATTCAAACTTTTAGGCTTCACTTTTCTTGATTTCCAAGGCACTACAACATGCCACAAAATCTTGGTCAAACCTTGTTCCTCAAGGTATGTCTTTCGTTTGACTACTGTCTAATTTACATCTGACATGATTTATGGGTTGTTGGAAGAATAACTTTTTTTTGCAGATATTGACATTGTTGTTGTTTTTTTAGGAACAATGGTCACTTAGAACCTCAAAGTGCAACAAATTTACAACCAAATTGTTACAAAAGGATAAAATTTAGGTGTCTTTCCGAAAGTAACTTCATTGAAATATGTAAGTAGAGGTTATAATGATCTTTAACCTTGTTTTTTGTTTAAAAAAAAATGGTGATAGATGAAAAAAGAATGCATGTTTTAATACAATCATTGGGTTATATGCTTTCTTTCATTTTCTTGATGTTGAGATTTATGAGATGACACAAAGTTTAATTAGTCCAACACGTCTTTGCTGGCTGCTGCTGGCATTCAAATTAAAAAAAGGCTGCTATCAATTTTTTATTAAAGATTTGAAATTTATAAACTTAAAAGATTAATACAACTTCATAAATACAAAAAAACAAGACTTTCTACATCAAGCTAACTATAGGATTAAGGTGGAGGGTAAAATGGGAATTGTGCTTTGGGTTTAGAAGCAAAACATCTGAATCAAGATACACTGGCACACCTTACCTTTAATATCCCCATGTTAAGAAGTGTCCCACTAAACACTCTTTTGTTATTTCATGTTTTTCATTTATTAAAAAGGGTTTAAGTTTGTTTTAACTTTTTATATATGTCTTGTTGGCAACTCTAAATGTTGGATAATTTTTATAAAAACTGAATTGGGACCATGGGATACAAGTGGTCACAGTAGGACATGAAGAAAAAATAAAAATAGAAAGTGTTTATTGCACAAGGAAAGAATAGAACATGTTTGCTTGCAAGTTGCACATTTCCCCCTTTGGTAAAAGTTTGATATCTATTTGCCTTTTGTTGATATGTAAGAAAGAAGTGATTTCAATTTGTTTCTAATTATCTAAATTAGGATTTATCTTGAAATGACAAGTTTACCCTTATCTAGGGTTAAATCCTTCAAACCATCCTACAATTATTGCTTCCTTAAATTTTGGTTTGAATGTTTGATCATGTTTAACTTTATGAACAATTGTGATCTATCTTGTAAAAGTGATGAAAGAAGAAAACAAGTTTAACGTATTTGGACATAGTACACGGAGACTCACTCTCAATCATTGCTTTATGTAACAAACAAAATTTTTAATGGTTTTAATGCTTTCATGATGTGATAAATGTAGTTGAAGTAATTGATCTTGTTATTGTTATTTTGTTATGAGATTAATTACTGAATTTGGGGATTGGAGTGATTTTTTATTTTATTTTTTCTTATTTGACTTGTTGAAAAGGAGAGTGTAGACATATCAAACTTGGAGGCGGGGGCCTACCATGCAACTTTGAAGAAAGTGGTAGGGTCCCATGCCCGAACCAACTTGTATTGTAGGTCACATAGTCGTTAACCAAATATAAATTGCCCTTTACTCCTATCTCTCTATCTCTCATCTTTTAATTTTCCACAAAATTATTGGACCCTATCTTCCCCAATTGTTTCTTCTTGTCCACAACTGTTTCTATTATTGTTTAATTTAAGGTGTAAAACATCTCTAATTTTTGTATTTGTGTTTGTATTCAATGAGGTATTCCAAAAGATCAACCTCAAGTGCAAACTTAGTGTTTATCTTAAACATATTTCGTATGAGTTATTTGAAATTGACTTTTAAAATAAAGGTTTTGTGTTGTCTCGTAAAACAAAATCATTTTAAGAAAACAAGTTGCGGATAAAGGTTCCAAACGGTTAAGTTTTTAATGGTTTAAAAATGTTTAATTGGCGAGGCATACAAGAGCGTATCAAGATAATCAAAAGACAATAATTTAAAATAAAAAATGTTTAATTGGTGAGGCATACGAGAGCGTATCAAGATAATCGAAAGACAATAATTTAAAATAAACATGCACACATTTACCTTAAATACAAAGTACAACATATTCTAAATGTCCAAATGCTAAATCTATCAATGTCCAAATGCTAAATCTATAATTGATCTTCATTTAAGTATTTCAACCTAAATACATGTCAAAATACGTAGGTCGGTCTGAAAAGCCTAGTAGGCATTCTTATAGTTAACTTTTATAGTTAACTTTTAACGATATTGGAAAATGTCAACAAAACCAAAGTCAAACTTTCAAAAAGTTTTTTAAATCAACAAACTATTTATCAAGTTTTGGGGATTTTTTTTTCTTAAACGTAATCATATCCATTATCATAAATACTTATGGATAATAATTGAACAATTTCAATTAAACAATACATATGTTTTTATTCTCAAACTCCAAAGTCAATCTTAAGGTCCGATCTTATAATCAATAGTTATAGTTAAGGCTTATGCTTAGATAACACAAAGCTCACTATACAATTTTAATGTACAATAACTAGCAAATCCCTTGTGTTCGTGAGGTTGTCTAGAATGCAATCACTCCAAAGAAATGTTCCAAATTAGCTACTCATAAGTGTCACACAAAGTCTTAACCCATCATAAGTGAATGCACAAGTTCATGATCAAAAGCATTTCTAAAATATCAAAAAAAAATCTCATTTATACATGGACTATCACATATCATAGATATATAGATATCACATTAAAATAGCAATTAAAATTGTGGTTTAGTAAGATCTTGACATATATACTTGGGTAATAATTCACATCAACTAGTTGTAACTAATTACATTACAATCATCCAAACTAAAGTTCTTAATCTTTAACATCTGTAACAGCCAAAAAATAGTGATAAAATTTTTCATTCATAGACTGTCAATTTCATTCATTAATTGTTCTAAAACCCACCATCAATGTAATATTCAAAACATCATAATACAATTATTCAAAATGCGAAAATCATGAGGGGAGGATGTTGTGCCATCACCTCGGGTCCTTCCCTTTTGAACCAGAAGTAATTGAAACCATAAACATAAACTGTAAGCACAAAGCTTAGTGAGTTCCCCAAAGTACCACATACCAAAACATACAACTAGGCTTAACCCTGGGGTATAAACCAACCCGATATACACAAATGGGCCCCGCCCTGGGGTGTATTTTAACCCGATCAACAAACATAAACCCCGACCTAGGTTATCTTTCAACCCAAACATACAATAGTGGGCCTTGCCCTGGGTTAATTTCAACCCATCATACAAACTCATATAAGCCTCATAACAGCTATCACCCGAGATAACACAATAATGGGTCGACATTGGTGCCTTCGACCCATGGATACAATGAGAAGACTCACCTCACAGACAGCTGAGAAACTGAAACAATACGCTGCTCCGGAATCGAATCAACCAGTCACCTTTATAAATACAGTGACCAAAACTCAAAATACATATCACAATACCCTAAATACCCCTAGGTCAAACTTTGGTTAAAATCCAGGTCAAAATCAAAATCAAAAGTCAACCCAACTAGCCACCACGTTGTGGCCTCCTTGGCCACGTCGTGGTCGCAAACCGCCAAAACAGACGGGTCTGGACCAAGTCACCCCGCCGTCAAACGAGTCAAAGGCACTGCAATCTTGGAGAAATCATGGATAAATCTTCGATAATACTCCGCGAGACCTAGGAAACTCCGAATCTCAGATGGGGTCATCGAAACCTCCCATCACATCACAACCTCGATCTTGGCCGGGTCGACCAATATACCCTTCTGATTGACGATGCGTCCCAAGAACTGCACCTCGCGCAACCAGAACTCACATTTGGAGAATTTAGCATAAAGTCTATCCCTCCTTAGGGTCTCCAACACCTCTCGTAAGTGTTCCTCATGTTGTTCCTTGGTCTTGGAGTAGACCATAATATCATTTATGAATACTATCACTGACCGATCCAGCATCGGCCTGCAAACCTGGTTCATGAGATCCATGAACGTTGCCTGTGTATTGGTGAGCCCGAAAGGAATCACCACTAACTCGTAATGACCATATCGAGTCCTGAAGGCTGTCTTCTACAAATCATCATCCCTGACCCTCATCTGATGGTACCCCAATCACAAATCAATGTTGGAAAATCAAGATGCACCCTGGAGCTTGTCAAATAAATCGTCAATCCTCGGGAGTGGGTTACGATTCTTCATCGTTAGCTTATTCAACTCCCGGTAGTCAATGCACATCCTGTGTGAACCATCCTTCTATTTCACGAACAGGATCGTTGCTCCCCATGGAGAACTACTTGGTCGTATAAATCTTTTGTCTAGCATCTCCTGAAGCTGCATAGACAACTCCTGCATCTTTGGTGGAGCCAAGCGATATAGTGCCTTGGATATTGTAGCTGTGCCAGGAATCAAGTCAATCTGAAACTCAACCTGCCTATCAGGAGGCACGCCTGGAAAATCCTCAGGAAATACATCGGGGAAATCCCGAACGATGGGCACCCCACTCAACTCCGTCGTGCCCTTAACTCGAGTGTCTACAAGATAAGCTAGGAACCCAGAACAACCTTGTTGAAGATATCTCCTGGCCCTCGCAGCTGAACAGAGAGTCGGCCCATGCGAAGCTCCCTCGCCAGGAATAACCAGTTCTCCCCCACTTGGGTTCGAACTCTCACTAGCTGACACTCACAGTCAATCATGGCCCCATTAGGGCCCAACCAATCCATCCTGATGATAACCTTTGATCCTCGCAGAGGAATCGACACCAAATCAATAGAGTATCTTTCACTAAACAGATTCAAGACACACCCACGATGAACCCTCGACGCACTCACAGTACGGCCATCCATAATCTCAACCTCTAATGGAAAATCCAGAGTCCCGAGAGCATCACAAAACTTCTTGCTAAGAGCAAGAGATACAAAGGATCGAGTAGCACCCGAATCGAACATGACATGAGCAGTCATACCATTGACCAAAAAGGTCCCTATACGAGATCACATATAATCATCAGCATAAATAAGGAGAACAATAAAGATAAGGATAAATCACATACCAGTAACCACATCCGGTGCTGCAGGAGCCTCATCGGTGGTCAGCTGAAATGCCCTGCTCTTCACCATAGGAGCCTCCACCTTGCCCTGACGGCCATCAGTAATCCTCAAAGTGGTTGGCACAGGCACGACCACTACTCCCCTGAAAATCTTGGACAATTGGTCTTTTTATGGCCAGTCTGATTGCAATGAAAACAAATCAGAGCACCCCTGAGGAAGTCCTACTCATGTGGCCCGGGTGACCACAACCGAAACATATTGAACTCGTCAATCGACATGCCCTACCGTGCGACTTGTCACACTTGCAGCAACGGCTCCGTCCCTATGGGCCTTTGGTGCGTGAATCGAAAGTCTTGGGCCTCTTAGCCTGGCCCACCGCTGTTTGTATCTACTCCGGCTTCCACTTCATCCGAAGCTCCAACTCAATCTCCCGCTCACTGGCCTTTTCGATCATATCATTCAGGGTCTTGCACCCAGAGAAGCTCACAAACTCCCTGATATACTCTCTCAGCAAATCATGACATCTCGTCTTCCTCATCTCCTCATCCGCGGTGTACTGTGGGACCAACAAAGCCCTCTCCCTGAATTTGGTGGTAATCTACGCCACAGTCTCTGTAGTATGGCGAAGGTACTGGAACTCCCTCGCAAGCTGCTACACCTCAATAGCTGGTGTAAACTCCCTCTGAAACCTCGAAACAAAATGCTCAGGTCATGATTGCCACTGCTGTTGATCCTACAACTCGGCTAACCTCCTCCCACTAGTCTCGTGCTCGGTCCCTCAGCAGGAAGGATGCAAATCCCACCTTTGCCCCCCTCAAGGCAAAAACTCGTCCGCTGAGCATTCTCCATGTCAGCGATCCAACGTCGTCTAGCGATGGGGTCCTTAGCCCCAAAGAACTCAGGAGCTCCACAAGCCTTGAACTCCCAGAATGAGGGAGTTCGAACTCCTATCTGGCCCGTAACAATCTCAACTTGAAAAGACTTGAGCCTCTCATCCATCAACTCCATAATACCCTCCTTGACGGTATCGAAAATCATAGGAGTAGCATCCAAGATACCGCGAGTAACCTCAGCCGCAATGAACTCGCGCAGCCTCTCATCAGTTAGTTATGTACCTGAGCCAGAACCTGAACCAGAACCAGAGCCAAAACCTCCTCGAGTAATCATCACCATGTTCGAACAGAAACACAAACATATAAATAATCAACATAAGACTCGAGGGGGGGGGGGGTATCCCTACAGAGGTCTCCTTAGAGTCTCCAGGTCTGCTCTCGTCTTAGGTATAGATCTTGTGCTTCTAGTAGTACGGACCCAATACTACCTTTCAGACTTATTTGTACCCTCCTCAAGAGTCATCCTGATTCCTCTAAGTCACCAGATTAGAACTATACACCATTCCTATGCTAAACAACATACTTATCCTAGACTTTCCTAGGAATCCACTGATGGGTTTGGAGCATTCTAACACTCATATGGTGTACATGCAACCCTAGAAACCTTGGATCTATGTTTTCTCTAATATACATGCAAATTTGATTTTTCCAAGGTTCTCATCCTAACTAGCATGTTATGGGGGTACTTGTAACATAAAATCTAGTAGAATGACATACCTTTTTTCTTGTGGTTGATTTCTTGGAGTTTTGAGAGCCTAGCACGAATAATGTGGATGCCTCAAGTGGAATCACAAATCACCACACAACTTGGAAAAACTTGAGAGAATAGTAATGCACACTAGAAATCGGCCCACCTTTGTTCTCACACACACTAGTGCCATTTCATGTGCCAAAGACCTCCTTATATAGTATGGTGGATTAGGGCTACATCCATGTAAACCCTAATACCCATGACCTTTCATTTCCATAGGATCCATGGGTTAAAAACTCCATGGACTATCCATGCAAGCTTAGCCCATCCTAAATGAACATTGGCTTATTCTATATATAAGAGTCCATATTTAATTAGTTTCCTTTTGATCACTAAATTAATTCCAAATTAATTCTTGATCAATACTAATTAAATAATATGATTTCTTATTAATATGTTATAACTTATAATATATTAATAAATCATAAACATACTATTCTCAAAAGATTATCCATACAAATTGTTTCGGTGAAATGCAACCCAAATGGACCATGTCAGGCCGAGTCAAGTACATACCAAATATAGTACGGACTTAGACACCTTATCTAACAGTCTCCCACTTGGATAAGTCTGATAACTATAGTTGCAAGTATGACTTCAGGAACCGACCATCAATCGTAACCCTTAAAACTCTGTTGAACTATGAAGTGCCATTTTAGATAAGTGATCATATAATCATCTGTTCTTAATATACCAGTCGGACAAATACATGGAACAACGTCGTACTTATTGTCCAGCAGTTTGTTTCCCGATTTCCGATTTGTTTGACATAGAACTAAACTGAACACATAAATTTGGTTCTGACCGGGCCCGTCACATAGGTCAAAACAAAATCATCGAGGGGCCCAGATATCGCTTCTAATCCTCCAAGGATTAAAAGGAACAGATAATGTGACAACCCGAAACTTCTACTTGGTATATCTAGTCAGTAAGTCTAAGTTAAACTCGTTTCTGTTAACTTCTAGCACGGTTTAAGGGTCCATTTAAGTGTTTTAAGCTTGGGTTCAGTCAAGGTTGAGGTCAGGAATGAGTGAACAAGTCGTATAGTGTCAAAACCGGGCCATACACACCCTTAGGGGGAGTGTACGGCCGTACACATGGGTGTGCGGCCGCACACTCACCTCTTGGTCGCACACTCACCTCTAGGCAGCACACCCACCCTATATAAAGGGTAGACCCCTTTCCTTTCATTCCTTTAACATCCTGGCAGCACACAACACCTTTTCTCTCAAGACTCTTCAACCGCAAACCCTCCCAAGGCTTCAAAAACGTGAGTAATCCATCCCTGAACTTGTTGTACTTGAAGAACCACTTCATCTAAGCCTTGATTCATCAAGTTTCATCATGTTCTTCATCCCTTGAAGGAGTGCGGCCGCACACCTTCATAAGGTTGGCCGCACACTCTTAAAACATCCTCCAAAGTGAGAGTTTGACTTCCATACTCGAGATAGACATGACCCTAGCCTTATTGCACCTTGAAATTGACATTTTGGACATCTTCACGTGGGGTGTACGACTGCACACACCTGTGTACGGCCGCACACACCCTTTTGCGGTAGCACACTCCTTGTATGTGGCAGCACACTCCCGTGTGCGACCACACACTCATCCTAGGGCCGCAAACCCACTTCTAAGACCCTAAACTTGTACTACAACTTAGTTTGGACCTAGAACACTTCATGGATGCAAGTATGGACCTTGGAAACACCTCATAGACACCTTCCATCATGAGTGTACGGCCGCACTCCCCTTGGGCTGCACACCCATGGCCGCACACACCTTTAAGGTGGCCATACACCCTCCTTACTCAATCCTATAAGGTTATATCATTTAATGCAAGTAGTTCCAAGTCCTTAGAGTGGTTTTCCATCACATTTAGTAGAGAAATACCTTCATTTGACTCCTTTATGTGTCATTACATGTTAATTAGGATCGAATCGTGTTCAAGGCTTCACTTGAACATCCGACATTCTGTATCGATCTTTCATTCAAATCGCCCGAGGTGAGTTCATACCCCTACGTTTTTCTGTGTTTTTAATGTTTTCAGGGGGGAATAGAAGCCAAACTCAAAGTATTTTATTAAGTTTTAAACTTATTAATACAGTCCAACGATTTCCACGTTTAATAACATACTCGGATATTTTAACTAGGATAACGAACTTGTGAATCATGTAGTAAAATGTATTATTTTATAAAGGATTCATGCAAATCATAAACAGGATTTTCAGTATTATTACTTGTAAATTTGTTAGTCTAAGTTGGAGACACGTCCTTGGTAACACTCCCACAGAATCAGAGTGTAGGACTAGCACTTGTAACCAGAATCTCTTGTAGGGAGAGCGTGACTGTTGTGTATAGATCTATACGAGACTGACTATCCCGCACCTTGTTGCTAGCTACAGCCGGACCGGCATGTCTACGAGTGACAAAGTCATAAATGATATTGGCCCCAATACGTGCCATATCAAGTTAATGTATGGTTATAAACTCACAACCTAGATAGCAGAGATTTACTTTTGTAATAATGAATCAAGTGGACTAACCTCAAAGTAATAACCGATTTGATTGCTAGAGGGTGTTAATAATACCTTCAGGATTTAGTTCACCACGTTTTTATTAGTTTTATTTATGTAATAAGGCTAATATACCTCACTGGAAGTAACCAGGGTTTTTAAAAGGAAACTACGTTTATCGATATAAGTATGGTAGATACTTGTACACCTCAGTTTAGAACGGATAACCAACCATCAACTTGTAGGGAAAATATAGGATTTTCCCGGGATAACTCGACTTTTCATAAACGGATTGTTTAACATATAACTAACGGATATTCATATTCATTCCACGACTCCTTGGATTGTACATACCTTGTATGAATCTGGAAGTCATGGAAGGAATGGGTTTTCAAACACGCTTTTCATAATAAAATATAGGATTTTCTTGAGGAACACTTTTCAAAAGGATCAAAGAAACATTTTCCACCAAAAACTAAATGCTTATAAACTCACCAGCTTTATGTTGATATTCTTTCAAAACTGCTTGTATTCTCAGGGATTTAGTAGACAGGTACTTCCAGGCTTTTGGAGAAGTTGGCGCGTTAGAGTCACGTCTTTCGATTTTACTTTTGTTATGAACAAAACTATGTAATAAGACAATGTAAACATTTTTCATATATGTATTCAATGTTTGGTTGTGTTTACTATGCTTGCTATGATACAACTGTTGTGATACTACGCATGACGTCAACCACCCCCGAACGTTTCCGCCGTTCCGGTTTGGGGGTGTGACAGATAAACTTCGACTCATATGCTTGTTACTACTACTTGTTGAATCATACACAAAGGTACGTTTTATAACGTCAAGTTACTGATGCGTTTTCGTACAATCAATGCACAACCAACTCATAGTCAACAGTTCATATTTTTAGGTTTGAAGACTTATATGATATTACCGTCTCACGATCACTCGAGATAAATTCCATGAAGTGATACAAGTGAGCGTGGGTTTAATCCAATACTCAGAACTTATGAGCACTCATGAATGTTGTAACAACTTTTACTATGTCCAACACCTTAGACATCTACAAGCCCAATTCATGACAGTCTTGATTCATACCTACTTCTAAAGTATGATTGATTGTGGAGAGTTTGAATAAAGTAATTATTCTGGAAGTCAAAACATGCAAAGTTGAAACAATAGTAAACGATTAACACAAGATAGCAACACTTTACTTATAAATAAACAACTTTTATTTAATCATCAAATGTCAATTACATTTTACAAGTTTCAGAAATAGCTATCTAATCAGTAAAACTAATATCGTGCTTCAGCCCGATGCGCCTCGCATGCTGCAAATGCCTAACCCTGGTCAGTCCCTTCGTAAGGGGATCTACTGGGTTCTCTTCTGACGATACCCTCTTTGCCACGAGGAGTCCTTCTTCTATCTTGTGTCTTATGAAGTGATATTTTCTGTCAATGTGTTTGGATCTGCCATAATCTCTAGGCTCCTTGGCTAAGGAAACCGCACTATTACTGTCACAGAAAATCTCCATAGGATCCTTTATAGCTGGTACAACTCCAAGGTCTCCGATGAAGTTCTTCAGCCATATCGCCTCCTTCGCTGCTTCACTCAGTGCTATGTACTATGATTCACACGTCGAATCAGCTACTGTCTCCTGCTTGGAACTTTTCCAAGTAATCGCTCCTCCATTCAGGGTAAACACCCAGCCCGACTGAGAGCGGAAATTATCCCTATCAGTCTGAAAGCTAGCGTCACTATACCCCACTACTCTAAAGTCATCACTCCCACCAAGGGTAAGGACCCAGTCCTTAGTCCTCCGCAGGTACTTGAGAATGTTCTTCACCGCAGTCCAATGAGCCTTGCCAGGATTCCCCTGATATCTGCTGACCATGCTTAAAGCAAAGGCCACATCAGGGCGGGTACAAGTCATAGCATACATGATCGAGCCAACAATGGAAGCATATGGTAATCGACTCATCTCAGCTATCTCAGCCTCTGTACTCGGACTCTGAGCCTTACTCAGTTTGGCATTGCTTTGGATCGGTAAATCACCTTTCTTGGAATTCTGCATGTTGAACCTCTTCAACACCTTGTCCAAATAGGTGCTCTGACTAAGTCCAATTAGTCTTTTACTCCTATCTCTCAATATCCTTATCCCTAGGATATAGGCAGCTTCTCCAAGGTCCTTCATAGCGAAACACTTCCCAAGCCAGGACTTAATCTCCTGCAAAGTTGGGATGTCATTTCCTATGAGTAGTATGTCATCCATATACAGTACCAGAAAGCTAACTATACTCCCACTAGCTCTGACATATACACAGGACTCATCCTCGCTTCTCGAAAAACCAAACTCTTTGACTTTCTCATCAAAACAAAGATTCCAACTGCGAGATGCTTGTTTCAATCCATAAATGGATTTATCAAGCTTGCACACTCTATCAAGGTACTCTGCATTAACAAAACCCTCTGGCTGACTCATGTAAACATCCTCAGCCAAATTTCCATTAAGGAAAGCGGTTTTGACATCCATTTGCCATATGTCATAATTATGAAATGCAACAATGGCTAGCATAACCCTAATAGACTTAATTTTCGCTACTGGTGAAAAGGTTTCATCATAGTCAACTCCCTGAGTTTGGGTGAAGCCCTTCGCAACCAGTCGCGCCTTATAAGTGTGCACTTTCCCATCCATGCCGGTCTTCTTCTTGAAGATCTACTTGCACCCGACCGTCTTACGACCCGGTACATTGTCAACCAAGTTCCAAACTTGATTGTCAACACATGGACTGAATCTCGTTGTCCATAGCCTCTTTCCATTTAGCAGACTCAGGGCCTTCCATGGCTTCCTTATAGCTGTTAGGTTCATCCAAATTTACCAGTGTACTATCACTGATAAATGTATCACCTTCCGCAGTAATATGGAAACCATAGTAAGGTCGCGATTAAGGTGAATATCTATGGTATGCTTCTTTAATTATTTAGTAAGGAAAATCTTAACCTTGTTGGGAAAAACTTGGGAACCCTCTGGAAATTGATTCCTGTACAAATTATACATGTGAATTTGTTACCGATAGAGTGGTTTAGGCTTGGAATGATGAAATCAAAATCAAGGCCATCACATCAAAATACACCACCACTACCACCTTAAGGGTGGAATACTGTTTGAAGACCAAGAAATGTGACATGCATTATTATTATTTTTTTGCCATGATTTCTCTTTTTGCCCCATATATGTGGTTCCTCTAACTAATCCAAAGTCGATTGAGTCTACTACCAAATGTATCAATATATATTGTAACGCCCGTGTTTCTAGGCTAGGCATTACTATTGACATAATAGTCTAGGTTAACCTTTGTAACTTATTTAGAAGAAATGAAAAGTAATTATGTGAATATTATGTGAAAATTATGTGTTTTATGCTTAATTATTAGGGTTTAATTAATTAAGAATAAAAATAAGCGTCAAAATTAATATTAGATAAAGCCGATATCTATTAAGAAACTTGTAGTGGGCATGACAAGTATTACGGATATATAAAGAATATCGAAATCCGAGTTATAACGAAGAAGTTATGACCTGTCGAAGTTTCGCGACAAAACCGGCACGGTGCCGAATGTCGTAAAAAGTGAGTTTTTGATAAACTACTTTTTGGCCTTAGTGATCTAAACGAAACTCATAGTGTTCGTTAAACCGAGAGTAGGTATAAAAGGAACGCCCAAATCTGACTTCGTATGAGGAAGTTATGATTTTTCGAAGTTTCAGCTTAGCAATAGACAGCTAAAAACTCGAATTTTAGATCGAGAGATTTTTAGCCGACACGAACTAAACGAGAATCGAAGGTCTCGTCATTAGTAGCACAACGGTAAAAAGTCTGACGAAAACGGACGTCGGATGAAGAAGTTATGAATTTTTAACGGATTTCCTGTCCCGGTCTGTTAAAAATAATAATATAAAAATTAAAATCAAAATTAGCCGACGAAGTCTAAACGAAAGTTGTAGAGCGTAATTTTACCTACGCGTGCATATAAAGAACGTCAAAAACGGAGCTCGTATGCGAAAGTTATGAATTTTAGAAGATTTTGACACAAATTTTGAGAAATTTCGCATGGATGAGCTTCACCCGGAAATGCCACGTCACCTTCGCTCGTAGCGCGCCACGTGTCCGAATTGCTGAATCACCCGAGGCCAGCTGGTGAGACGTGTCGCCTTCCCTCGCATGAACAGTAGCCGTGTGTCGGATTGTGATATGACCGAAGGGAGGCCCAACCGAAGCATGCCGCGTGTCCGATGCTGCTGAGTCATCCGAGGCCAGCTGTCCGACCCGTGTCGCACCCCCTCGCACCGAAGGCTCGGTCCAATCCGGAGCTGCCAGCAGCCACTTCGCACGCGCAGCCCATGTGCGAGCACCTGCGCACCCTCACCTGCGGACCCCACCTCCCTAGCCGACTTCAGACCCTATAAATAGAAGGGGTATGCGAGCCTTCCCGGTTACTTTTGGGATTTTGCCACATTTAGCCCCTTTTTCCTTATTTTCTTCATCTTAACATTCCCCAAAGCCCTGGTATCGATTATAACCCCCGGAATATGCCACGAAGAGCCCGAGAAGCCCGGAAAATTTATCTTTTCGGTTTCGAAGCCCGACCCTTGCAGAGCCCGGTTTCTCAATAAAACTCCCGGTTTTATTAGAAACGATCGTTTTAGGAAACGAACTGCTACCCGATTTTCATTAAATCAGGTGCATGTGTAGTTACTTTCACCTTACACATATATATGAAGTATTTTCTTTCAAATACGTGCTATGTGTAATTATATTGATTGTTTAATTAAGGTTACTGTTGAATAGATGTTTTATACAAGTTTTAAACTGTATATATATATATATATATATATATATATATATATATACAAATATGTTGGGTAAAACATGGGTAGATGAATTAGATGATGTGTGATGAAATAAAAGTGACGAGAGGTATCGATGTTTAAGATGATCTAGTCATCTAGCAGAGTATAGACAACGGCCACAGACTATTTTAGATAGTCCAGTGGAACGTTAGTAGACTTGTAATCGGTACGTATGTTTGAACTATATGTTCATAAAGTGTTCTTGAACTATATGTTCATTAGGTGTTTTTGAACTATGTGTTCATCTGTTAGTTCTTCTTTTTGACACTATTACATGTCGGGGTACGGGAGCGTACGGGAGTACTTTATCAGTATTTTCCCTATACTTTTATTTGGAAGAGCTTTGGAGTCTTTGTTCTTTTATGAAGTGATCGGACGAGCTTCATGAGTTAGTGATATAGATCATGAGTTAAATAGTGTGTGTGTGATGAAAGGTGAGTTGGATAGATGAGATGATCAGTGATATAAATCATGAGTTGAGAGTGAGTGGTGAAATATGAGAAAAGCCCTTACCCAAACGTTGGCGTGAGTGGTGCAATATGAGAAAAGCCCTTACCCAAACGTTGACCCCCGTCATTCAGCAGAGTATGGATGACAACCATGGACTGTTCTAGATGGTATGTGGAACACTAGCAGGCTCGCAACCTGTAGGTGTTAATGGACTTGAGTGTTCATTCGTTGTACTATATTCCCCTCATGAGTGCCTTTAGGGCATGTATGGCTGGGGAAACCCCTTAGTATGTGTCACACCCTGAAACCGATGGCGGAAACGTTCCGGGGCGGAGGACGTCATGTGTAGCATCACAACCAATGAATAATAGCAATCATAGCAACTCAAACAGTACCGTGAATACTAAAATAAAAATGTTTACATCAGTTTTGAACTTTGTCTGAAACTTTGTTTGAATTACATTCAATAGCTTTGTATAGTATAAACTTAAAACTCTTATTGCTCCAGTTCCTCGAAAATCCAGCAAGTACCTGTCTACTGATTTCCTGAGAATACAAGCAGTTTGAAAGAGTATCAGCATAAAGCTGGTGAGTTCATAAGCGGTGGTTTGTCGTGAAAATCGTTGATGAGTTCGGAAAATATTTGTATAGTTCCAAGAAAATCCGATATTTTCTTTAGTGAGAAAGTAGTGTTTTCAATTATGTATAAAACCATGAATGTTTGTCACTGAAAACTGTAGTGATATGCGAAATTATTACTCCATGTGACTAGCTAATGCTAATCACGATGTAATAGTATTTCGTGCGTGAAACCATTGTATGCTCGTTTCTGTTTGAAAACCCTGAAAGTTCTCCAGTTGTAGTGTGTATTAGTTCTATTTAATGTAAATAGAACTGTTGAAGAGTGTTAAGTTGTAAACTAAAGGTGATTTATACATATTGTGAGTCGTATAACCATGCTTGATATGACTAGAGACCTTTCCAACGTTCTTCAGGCGTCGAGTTAAATGACATTTGTACATCTCAGGCGTGCCCGCCTAACTGTAGCTAGCAGTCCAGATGTGGGATTGTCAGTCTCGAATAGATCTATTCACAAATTTCACGCTCTCCCTCTAGGAGACTCTGGTTATACTATGGTAGGATTTATCCCTGTACACCTAAGGGTACAGTAGTGAAGTAGCGCCTCACAGTATCGTACAATCTAGTTTACATGTAGTGTAGTAGCGTTCTACCGTAGTGAAAATCCGTATGTATACCGTATATAGTGATAATTACAGTTATGAATACCATGATAAAGTAATGATGTAAACTGTAAATGGTTTCTGTCTTAGTGCATATGTTTAGTAGTGAAAGTTTCTATACTTTAGAAAAATCCCAAACTATACCGATTATAGTTTGCATGTAAAACGTAGCGAATAGCGTGTCCGGAAAAAAAAATATGCAATTCTTAGTGAAAACGTCCCTTATGCTCAACACAGTACAAAAGGGTTAAAGTATGAGATTTGCATAAATTTTTGAAAACATTTATGTTTAGCTTGTATTCCCCCCCTGAAAACATTAAAAATGCAGAAAAAGTAGGGGTATGAACTCACAGTTCTTGGGTGAAAGCGCTGACTGAAATGAAGATCCTCGAGTTGTTGCACGTGACACTTAACGGAATCCTATTATCAAATAAATAAATATATGTATCTAAATTAGCGATTTCATTAGATAAAGTGTTAGAAGAACACTTGTATTCGGTTGAGGAATGTTACTGGAACTCGATCGAATCGATGAAAGTGGGTTTTCAGCCAAATGCCCCACTTAAAAGGTGTTTACGGCCGTGAACAAGAGTTTACGGTCGACTGGTAGTTTGCGGTTTCTGAAGGCTTGATGAGTTTACGTTGTACACTCAAGAACAGGGTTTACGGTCTTTGAAGGCTTGGACCGTAAACTCAAGAACAGGGTTTACGGTCTTTGAAGATGGACCGTAAACTCAAGAACAACGGTGCTGTTTTCGAAGAGATAAGTGCTCCAGTCGTTCCGAAGTGACTCCAAACGGTGTTTCTCGATGTTTCCCGAAGTTTGAAGGTGTTTTTAGGTGTTTACGGTCAAGGTTTTTAGAGAGAGAAGGAGAGAGTTTTTGGCCAGAAGTGTTCAAATGAAGGTGGAGGTATCGTATTTATAGGGGTTTTGTGGTCGGTGGTGGGGTCCACTCTTTACTGGCCGTAAACGGGTTTACGGCCGTAAACGAGTTTACGGTCGTAACTTTACTTAGGCCGGAATTGTTTGGTTTTCGGGATATTCGGGTTTCCGCGCGACTTTTGGTTCCAACTCGTAAATAATTAAATTTTATATAACTAGATTATTTTCTAAACCAAGAAGTTTGATGGAAAAGTTAATGAATTCGAAATTTTATTAACGGAAATCACGTAACGGAAACGGACAAAGTTTTGGGTTGTCACATCATCCCCACGTTAGAGGGAATTTCGTCCCGAAATTCGAACATAGAATACAAATCATGGATTAGGAAAGAGATGCGGATATTTCTGTTTCATCTGATCTTCGCGCTCCCAAGTGAATTCAGGTCCCCGCTTGGCATTCCAGCGAACCTTCACTATCGGGATGCGACTTTGTTTCGTTCGTTTGATCTCTCTGTCCATGATTTCGACCGGTTCTTCCACGAAGTTGAGGTTCTCGTTGATTTCAATCTCATCGAGAGGAATCACAAGTGTCTCATCGGGCAGACACTTCTTTAGGTTCGATACGTGGAAAACAGGGTGGATGTTGCTGAGCTCTCGCGGTAATTGGAGTTTGTATGCTACGGGACCGATCCTAGCAAGGATTTCGAACGGTCCAATGTACCTTGGGTTTAGCTTTCCACGCTTCCCAAAGCGTATCATGCCTTTCCAGGGCGAGACCTTCAGAAGGACGCGGTCACCAACCTGGAACTCCAAGGGTTTTCGTCTCTTATCGGAGTAGCTCTTTTGTCTATCTCGTGAGGCTTTCAGTCGTTCCCGGATTTGTACAATCTTCTCAGTTGTCTCTCGGATGATCTCAGGACCAGTGAGAGTACTGTCGGGGACTTGACCCTTGGCTAGCTACGTGTCACCCACCTCAGCCCAGCACAGAGGGGATCTGCACTTACAGCCATAGAGGGCTTCAAACGGCGCAGCCTTGATGCTGGTATGGTAGTTGTTGTTCTAGGAAAATTCAACCAAAGGAAGATGAGTGTCCCATGACATGCCAAAGTCGATGACGCAGGCTCTCAACATGTCTTCCAATGTTTGAATTGTTCTCTCACTCTGTCCATCAGTCTGCGGATGATAAGCTGTGCTCATATCCAACTTAGTTCCAAGAGCCTTCTGTAGTGACTGCCAGAACCTCGATGTAAACCTGCTATCTCGATCGGAGATAATGAATGCAGGTACACCATGAAGGCGAACTATTTCTCGAAGGTATATTCGGGCGAGTCTCTCCATCTTGAAGTTTTCTTTGATTGGTAGGAAGTGGGCGGATTTTGTCAACCGATCGACAATTACCCAAATGGCGTCGTGCCCACTCGGAGATCCGGGCAACTTGGTGATAAAATCCATGGTTATCCTTTCCCACTTCCACTCAGGTATTTTCGGCTGCTGAAGTAGACCTGAGGGCTTCTGATATTCGACCTTCACCTTGGAGCAAGTCAGGCACTTGCCCACGAAGGTAGCAATTTCCGCTTTCATGTTTGGCCACCAATAGAGTTGTTTGAGATCCAGATACATCTTATCCGAACCTGGGTGAACGGAGTATTTAGTCTTGTGAGCTTCGTTCATGACAACTTCTCTGTAACCACCGTACTTTGGGGTTCAGATCCGGTTCATGAAGTAGTACACTCCGTTTCCCTTGAGCTCCAAGTTCTTGTCCATTCCTCGCAGTGACTCATTTTCCACGTTCTCTGCTTTCAAAGCTTCCACTTGAGCCTCTCTGGTCTGCGCGGACAAATGGGAATGGATGCTCATTGTTAGTGCCTTCACCTTACGTCCTGAATACTCCTTTCGACTGAGGACATCTGCTACCACATTGGCATTTCCGGGATGATAGCGAATTTCGAACTCGTAGTCACTGAGTAGCTCCACCCATCGCCATTGTCTCATGTTTAACTCCTTTTGATCAAAAATATGCTGCAAATTCTTATGGTCGGTGAAGATAGTGCATTTGGTTCCATAGAGGTAGTGTCTCCATATCTTCAATGCGAAGACCGCTGCTCCCAATTCTAGGTCGTGTGTTGTGTAGTTGACTTCGTGTGCTTTCAGCTGTCTTGAGGCATAAGCAATGACTTTTCCTCGTTGCATGAGCACACAACCTAGGCCCTGATTGGAAGCATCACAATAGACTACGAAGTCTTCCGTTCCTTCGGGTAGAGACAAAATAGGTGCGCTGCACAGGGCCTGCTTCAATGTTTGAAACTCAGTGTCTTGCTTAACTCCCCAACTAAAGGTTACGCCTTTTTGTGTCAGAGTAGTTAAAGGTTTGGCGATTTTGGATAAATTCTGAATAAACCGGAGATAATAGCCCGCGAGACCCAATAATTGCCGGATTTCTGTGGGTGTCTTTGGTGCAGACCAATTCTCAATCGCTTTGATCTTGGAAGGGTCCACGTGTATACCTTCCTTGCTAATCACGTGTCCAAGGAAATTTACCTTCCTGATCCAGAATTCGCACTTCGAGAATTTCGCGTATAGCTTTTCCGCCCTTAATGTTTCCAACACCTGCCTTAAGTGTTGTTTATGATCATTCTCACTCAGCAAATAGACAAGTATATCGTCGATGAACACAATCACGAACTTGTCTAAGAAAGGGCGGCACACCCGATTCATCAGGTCCATGAATACTGTTGGTGCGTTGGTTAGACCAAAGGGCATTACTACAAACTCGTAGTGTCCATAGCGAGTTTGGAATGCTGTTTTGGGCACATCATTCTCATGAACCCGCAACTGATGGTATCCTGATCTTAGATCTATCTTCGAAAAATAGTTGGCTCCCTGAAGTTGGTCGAAGAGATCGTCGATTCTGGGTAAGGGATATCGGTTCTTGATGGTAAGCTTGTTCAGCTCTCGGTAGTCGATGCACATCCGGAAAGATCCGTCTTTCTTCTTCACGAATAAGATCGGAGCTCCCCAGGGTGAGGAACTCGGCCTTATGAATCCTTTGCTGATCAGCTCATTGAGCTGGCTGGATAATTCCTGCATTTCCGCTGGCGCTAAACGGTAAGGAGATTTAGCTACAGGAGTAGCTCCGGGGATTAAGTCGATACGAAACTTGACTTGGCGCTCGGGAGGGATTCCTAGGAGATCTTCAGGGAAAACCTCAGGAAAGTTACAGACTTCGGGGATGCTCTCGAGGTCTCTAACTCTTTGCGTCTCGTCAACAACATGAGCTAGGAATGCATGGCACTCCTTCCGCAGATACTTCTGAGCTTTGATGCACGAAATGATACTGAGGTTCGAACTGAGCTTATCACCATAAATCATAAGGGTTTCGCCAGAGGGAATATTGAGACGGATAGCCTTCTCGAAGCAAAGAATATCAGCACGATTGGAAATCAACCAATCCATGCCGATAATGACATCGAAGCTCTTGATGGACACATGCATAAGATCGATGGGAAAAGAATAATTGTCTAGGGTAAGAGTACGGCCTATGAATATGTCGTTAGTGCTCTCCTTCTTTCCGTTAGCCATCTCGACGGTAAATGTTTCGGTTAAAGGTTGGGATTTACATTTGATTAGGTGTTTGAATGCATGACTAACAAAACTCCTCTCCGCACCAGAATCGAATAGAATGCATGCATGAGAGTTATCAAGGAGGTGTTGGATTAATGTCTAAGTCCATAACTATATTTAGTATGTACTTGACCCGACCCGGCATGGTCCATTTGGGTTGCAGTTCAGCGGCACAATTTATATGGATAGTCTTTTGAGAATAGTATATTTATGATTTATATTAATATATTATAAGTTCTAATATATTAATATGGAATCATATTATTTAATTAGTATTGATCAAGAATTAATTTAGAATTAATTAAGTGATCAAAAAGAACTAATTAAATATGGACTCTTATATATATGGAATGGGCCAAGTTCATTTAGGTTGGGCTAAGCTTTCATGGATGGTCCATGGAGCTTTTAACCCATGGATCCTATGTAAATAAAAGGTCATGGGTATTAGGGTTTACATGGATGTAACCCTAATCCTCCATAATATATAAAGGGGTCCTTGGCTCACAAAATTGGCACAAGTGTGTGAAAATAAGAGTGGGCCGATTTTAGTGTGCATACATATTCTCTCAAGTTCTTCCAAGGTGTTTTGGTGATTTGTGATTCCATTTGAGGCTTCCACACTATTGGGGCTAAGCTCTTAAAGCTTGAAGACATCAAGCTACATCAAAAGGTATGTCATCTAACTAGAACTTTGTAGTATAGGTGCTTCATAATATGCTAGTTAGGATGAAACCTTGGAATAGTTAATATTTGCATGTATAATAGAGAAAACATAGATCCAAGGTTTATAGGGTTGCATGTACACCATAGGAGTGTTAGAATGCTCAAAACCCAACAGTGGTATCGGAGCCATGGGTTGTTTTCTGTTATATTGATGCAAATGTTTTATTTTCAAGTTGAAAAAAAAAGGAAAAAAAAACATGACGTTTGTCAAATTTTAAGATAATTACTTGTTTTGTGAAAAACGAATTATTTGTAAAATTTGAATCATTTGTTATATGAGTTGAATTAGGTCAAATTTAGTAAAAGATAAAATGATATGATTATTTTATTAGTTTTAAAAGTTTGATCTAAATGTTTTAAGGAGTTATATATTTTGTTATAAAATTTTGGAGCTCAAAAGTTTTTTTTAAGTTGTGATCTTAAGGGTTTTTGAAACTTCCATAAGTTGTGGATATGAAAGTTTTTTTTAAAAAAAAAATTGATTCAAAGTTTTTATGGAGTTACAAAATTTGGTGTTAATGTTTTAAAAGTCTAGTTTAATTAATAGATTAAACCACCAAGTATTTTAAATGTCTAAAATACACCCTTATACTATTATAATATTAAAAGTTTAATATATTATATGTATAAGAGCAAGTCGTCTTACCATTAGTAGGCCTCATTCACGAAGCCGGTCTATAAGGGGGGTATAAGGTTACTGCCTATAAAATGGCAGTTTAATGGGTGTCCACTCTCACTCACCGCTTCCTTGACCGATGGAGGGTCGTTAGCCGAACAGGTAGGACAAGGACTATAATTCTCCCTTCATTATAAGTATAATGATAAATACTAAGTAACTAAACACTTATAAATTCCCAATCTAAGTTACTTAGGAAAATGTGAATAAGGTGCTAATCCATGAAATTACACTTTGCACTTTGTTTAAGTTGTTAGTGGAGCGTCTGTGGTTAACCGGCACACTAACCTGGACTTAACAAGGTAGGCAAAGGGTAACTTAATGTTTATCATAGTATCGTTGGAGCATGTGTGGTTAACCGGCACATCGATTGAGGGGTAAATATTAAGGGTACCAAGTATATTTGCATGGTTACTTCACACCTTGTTTTGTGATCCTCGGCATCCCAGTCACAAAACCTGAAGGGCACACTCGAGATTGAAACATGCCATTGAAAAGTGCAATGAATCTCAAAAGAATCTAGGAGTTTCAAAACCAATTAAAACCTAATAATACATTTCGTTTATCTTGGTGGAAATTGGTGAATCGTCATTCACCTACCTTCAAATATTTTATAGCTTGGATTACGGCATCCCTCTTCCAAGTTATAAAATAGTTTGTTGGGTCCTAGCCTTAATATATCATATTGGGTGTTATATTAAGGACTTAAATCAACTTTACGTGAATTTCTCCCATTGTTGATGTCTGGTTTAGACAACAATGATCTTCCCAAACCAAGCTTTCCTAATGAATATGACTTCCCGAGTTTGGCTCATGGAAGTCATACTTCTCTTCCTCCACCTCCTCCAATTATTATCCCTAACCCACAACTTCAAGGTCACTCAAGCCCTAATGGCAAGCAAGGTCTACGTGTGATCACATCTTAGAGATGAAGTCACATATTGACAAGCCGGGAGAGTTGGGTGTCAAAGTCTTGAGAAAGTTGGATGTTCAATCACTTTCTAAGTCACATAGTGAGTTCCTTTGGGACTACTATGAAACAGACTATGACATGAACCTTAATGATCATATCTATTTGCTTGGTGCTGCTGAATCAACAATGATTTGGAACGATAGTAAAGAAAATTTGATTAGAAGATCAACTTCCCAAAAACTTTATGGACAGTGACAATGGTGACACTGGAAATCCAGAAAAAGCATTCTCTTCCCAATGGAAAGGGATTGGCCATAGTCAACCCGCTTGACCAAATGGTAAAGAGAAAGGCTAAGTCTGAGATAGTCCCATTACCAAAGGGTCCATATGTTTATTTTGCCAAAGGAAGGGGCGTTGATTGCAAAGCTGCCAAATTTACCTAAGGATGTTAAAGTCAATAAGTTTGACTCTACATCAGGTAGAGCCCATTATCTAACTCTGTTAAGTTCTATTCTGAGATCCTCATTACATGATGTGACTGGGTCACATGTTGATGTTTTAAGAATCAAAGAATAGAGAGAAATCTTAAAGGAAGTATATGCTGATTCTGATCGCGAAGGTGGATTTCGATCGCATCAGAATTTTGAGCAGTTACTTAAGAAGTTATGATATATTGCTAAGGAATAGATAACAACAATTTTCCATGTGGATTGTAAGGATAAGTTTTTCCACAAAGTTTTAAAATAAAAGAAAATTGTTTAATTTTATTTATTTGAAGTATCCTTACAATGGCATTTGTGGAAAATTGTTGCTTATATGATTCCACTGACAGCAATATTGGAAAATGGATTTGATTCTTTCATTTGTGGTAGTGTCTAAATTTACCAAATCAGGAAAGTTCCTCATTGCCTAAGTTTCAATTGGACCGAAACTTGGAATCATGCAAGTTGAATAGTATGATGAATGAGAACTTTCAAGCATTGGAAAATCAAGACTAATTACTCGTTCACATGGATGTGTGAGTCAAGTGAATGACTAAAGGGATCGAGTACATATTCTTGTGCACTGGTCATGTCCACCACAAAGCTCGTTAAGACTATTTGATTTACTAAAGTTTAGTAAATATGGTTATACTTACAAGTTTAAGTATAATTCTGAAACATTGGAAAAGTCTCAATGTATGGCAGAACGAATGGGAAGAATCAAATTAGGCAGAAAGATAAAAGTTTCTCAAATCTGAAAAGATGGGAGAGTACTTTAGTATCATGTTTGTGATCATCTTAATGATTTATAAATCATATCACAATTAGTCCTCTAAAGGTCATCTTAGTGCATTCTTATGACTAAGAAGAGGAGTCATGAATTGTTGAAATGGTTAAATCGAGAAGATGAGTCATACTTCGTTTCAAAAAAAGTCTTAGAGTCATACTCCAAGACTATAAGTTGAGTGACATATCTTAAAGAAAGGTTTAAAACACTTGTCAAATGTAAGAGTAAAAGTGTCCTACTCTTGTACATTTGAAATTGGTAAGTTGTGATGTTTTGGATAAAACAAAGACCAACTAAGGCCAATTGTGTGAAGTGTTTGTCTTGATAAAGAATCCGCACTATCTCTTGAATATTTGGCAAGATAGTCTTATATGTCAAGAGGATAGTGGGAGTCTTAAAGATCCTAAAAAGAATTTCAAGAACTAATCAAGAATAAAACCTGAGGTTCTTCACTAGCACACGACTTGAGGTTTATAACCTATCGTGTTGACATATTCTGTGCCCATTCCAGTTAAAGTTGGCTTTGCATAGGAGTTCTGAAAGTTCTCAATTGGTTGCATAACAACTTGGAAGCAATGGCAGACCCTGTACTGCCATGTGCCAAGAAGTTAAGATTGCATAAGTTCAGTCCATATGAGTTTGGATTTGTCATTATCCTTGTCTTGTGACTATGGTTTTGACGATTCACATGGATAAGAACACATACACCATAAAATCTAAGGGTCATAAGGTTTCTCTCCGATTCATGAAAATGATGGTGAGGAAACACTTCCATCAAGTAGATTTGAAGCAGATGGCAAAAGGTCTAAACAATTGAGACTATGATTACGACATCCCTTTTCATAGTTCTGAAATTGTTTAGACACACATGCATGCTATCTAAGGAAAGGTGTATGATTTTGATAAAGTTTTATCAAAGCATCTCGTATCAAAAATCTGAACTTTGGTAAGAAAGTCAATAAAGTATTGATTTCTAGAAGTCCAGCTGATTTCTGAGTACATGTCAAAGCTAGTGGGAGCATAAGTGTTATGCTAATAATCATCATGTTAGTGGGAGCATGATAATTATTGTTAGTGTTGCAAGTTAGCAATGTTAATTATAGAAAACAAAAGTTTCAATTCGTGAGGCTGCAGGGATTGAAAAAGTTGTTTTGCTATAATTAAGGGAGAGGATATACTTCATTTCAGTTCTAAAGGCTTAGATTGAGACCTTAATCATCTTTAGTCAAGAATATATATATGAATTTCATGTTGGATTGGTTCAACTTAAGGAAATTCTATAAATTGCGTTCTCAAAATTCGATTATGATTACAGCATCCCTCTTCATAGTCAAATTTTGAAAACATGGGAAATAAAAATATTGTAGCAAAAGACTGGTTTAGAATCATGTCTTTATGTGAGACATCATGTATCGTGTACCATTTGCTTTGGGTACAGGATCGATTGCATGGGCTATAATATTTGTCATTTCTAAATTTTTCCAAATGCCCAGAGGCATTAAGAAGGGAAAAGGTCTAGAATTAGATATGACTAAAATTATTAAGCAATTGTCGAGGACAATCTGAGGTTTACCAAAGATTGGTTGCTCAGGGACAGTTGGAAGTATAGTGCTAATTTTGGAAGGACCATATTGACATATTCTGAAAAGAGGCATCTCTTATTCAGAAGTGATAGTCAAAATGAGAATATGGAGTTGTCTCCATAGGTGGAAGTTATCTGTGTAAGATTAGAAAACTTAATGCAAGAAGCATGTCCAAAGCAATGTACTTTGAATATGAGACTTAGTTTCCATGGAGTTGATCTCCATTGGAATACCTTATAATGATTGTTGACAAGTCTTTGTGACTTTGTGCATATTCATTACAGGAGGGTCAGTGCATATAAGTTTAAAATCTAAACAGATTTCGATAAATGATAGGAATTTGAAATTCTCACATTTTTCGATAAGGATTTGGGAGTGTGAAATTAGAATCATTGAAATTATGTTCAATTGGTTTATCTCACAAAGTAAGGATCATAGACAAACATAGAGTGCATACTTGGTGTATGGCAAAGCTATTGTTTAAGAAAAAACATAGTGTACATGCTTGGAGCATGGGACAACTAGTGTTTTTAATTCAAGTATAAAGTTGATAAAACCGAAACAATGAATAATGAGTAATCAGTATGGTGATAAATAAAAGTGTTTATTTATATTCATAGGGTTTGATACCATATTTGATTCATTTATTCTTGTGTTTCACTTTGCATGTTTTGACTTCCAGAATAACTAAGTCTCTCTTCCTGAATGATTAAGTTATTCAAACCATCCACAATCGGTCATATGTTGGAAGTAGATATGAATCAAGACTGTCATGGGTTGGTTTGTAGAGGTCCAAGTTGGTGGACAAAGTGGTGCTACAACACTCATGAGTGCTCATAAGTTCTGAGTATTGGATTCAACCCGCGCTCACTTGAATCACTTCGTGGATTTTATCACGAGTGATCATGAGACGATAATATCTTATATTCTTCAAACCTAGAGATATGAGTTGTTACTATGAGTTGGTTATACATTGATTGCACGAAAACGCATTTGGTAACTCGATGTTATAAAACGTGCCTTTGTGTATGATTCAACAAGTAGTAGAACAAGCCATATGAGTCGAAGTTTATCCATTCCTTTTACCTTCGGGATAAAAGCGATATTTGTGGGCCCCTCGATGATTTAGCGATGACACATGTGAGTGCTTGGTCAAGCCAGGACTGATTTGATTTGTTCAATCAGTCAGTCATCATAAATCGAAAATCGGGAAACAACAAATGGACAGAGAGAATGATTATAATCCATGTCTCAGTCCATATGATATCTAGAATGGAGGAATATATGATCCCTTATCTAATGGACAAGTCATTGACAAGGTCAGAGTTCGACAGCGGCTTTAAGAGCTACGATTGCCAGTTAGGTTTTGAAGTCATACTCAATAATAGTTTTAGACTTATCCAAGTGGGAGACTGTTGGATTAATGTCTAAGTCCATAACTATATTTGGTATGTACTTGACCCGACCCGGCATGGTCCATTTGGGTTGCACTTCACCGGCACAATTTATATGGATAGTCTTTTGAGAATAGTATATTTATGATTTATATTAATATATTATAAGTTCTAATATATTAATATGGAATCATATTATTTAATTAGTATTGATCAAGAATTAATTTAGAATTAATTAAGTGATCAAAAAGAACTAATTAAATATGGACTCTTATATATATGGAATGGGCCAAGTTCATTTAGGTTGGGCTAAGCTTTCATGGATGGTCCATGGAGCTTTTAACCCATGGATCCTATGTAAATGAAAGGTCATGGGTATTAGGGTTTATATGGATGTAACCCTAATCCTCCATAATATATAAAGGGGTCATTGACTCACAAAATTGGCACAAGTGTGTGAAAATAAGAGTGGGCCGATTTTAGTGTGCATACATATTCTCTCAAGTTCTTCCAAGGTGTTTTGGTGATTTGTGATTCCATTTGAGGCTTCCACACTATTGGGGCTAAGCTCTTAAAGCTTGAAGACATCAAGCTACATCAAAAGGTATGTCATCTAACTAGAACTTTGTAGTATAGGTGCTTCATAATATGCTAGTTAGGATGAAACCTTGGAATAGTTAATATTTGCATGTATAATAGAGAAAACATAGATCCAAGGTTTATAGGGTTGCATGTACACCATAGGAGTGTTAGAATGCTCAAAATCCAACAGGAGGAACGTACCTGTAACAACGGTAGGATCAGCAACTGCTTCCTCCTGGCCCATCACCAGAACTCTTCCTGTATTGCCACCAGTTGTTGCCTTGGGGCAGTTTCTCCTGAAGTGCACAGCCTCTCCACATCCATAACAAGTTTGACCAGCGCCCGCTCCAGGAGCCTGGTTGGTTGGTTGAGCCGGTGTCTTATAGTATCGGGTTGTGTGTCCCTTCTTTCCACAGCTGTTGCAATTCAACTCACGGCAGGGCCCATGATGATGGAAGTTACACTTGTTGCACAGGGGTAGTTTTCCAGCATAACCACCGGTAGGAGATTGGGTGGTTGGAACAGCAGTGGGAGCAGCAGCAGGAGCGGTAACAGCTTGAACTGCCACTGTTTGTTGTTTCTTGGAGGGCTTCTGCGAATACTGACCCTTCCGTTTGTTACCAAACTTCTTCTTTTTCCCACCGCTTTCCTTTTGTGGATCGGAGAGAGCTGCCACCTCATCCAGATCGATTCCATGATCGATCAGAGTCTGTGCCAGATCTTTGGCGCTTTCAAAAGTAATCGGTCTAGCAGCCAAGACATTCCCTTTTGTTGGTTGTGTCAGTCCCCAGATGTACCTTTCGATTTTCTTGCTTTCCGGGGTGACCATTCCCGGACAGAGGAGAGCCAGATCACAGAATCTAGAGGTGTAGGCAGCGATGTCGGAACCCTTCATCTTCAAGTTCCAGAGTTCGTGCTCCAACTTTTGCACTTCGCCCCTCGGGCAGTACTCCGCGAGCATGAGCTCCTTCAGTCTTTCCTAACCCATGGCATTAGCACTGACAGGGTTAGGGTTTTGACTCGACCATTCCACCAGGTCAGGGCTCTGTCGGTGAAGGTGCAGGCGGCGAACTTCACCTTGTTTGCTTCAGAACAGACGCAAATTTCAAAGATGGATTCGATCTTCTCGAACCATTGAGTCAGGGCGATGACACCTCCATTTCCGTCGAAGGACTTGGGTTTCGCAGTCATGAAGTCCTTGTAGGAACACTCTTTTTGATGTCCCTGACTTCCACCTGGTCTCTGTGGGTCGGTTCCACTTCCAGCCCCACCAGCATTCACTTGTGCCATTGCTGCAGTCACGGCGGCGGTAACTGCTGCCTGGAACATGACGGGATCGAACTGAGGGGGTGGTGGTGGTGGCGGAGTGTCGTCGTTCCTTCTGATGGGTCTTGGTCGAGGTGGCATCTCGTTCTAGAAATCAATCAGGAAGAAGAGGATGATAAGTCCTCGAGATATATAAAACAAGATATATCTCATCCTGATAATAAAAGTATACTACCGAGCGATAAGCACAGAAAGGTTACTAACACAAGTAAGTTATCGCTTAAGGAAGAAGAGGTAGCAATGCTTAGAGTGAATCTGTATACTGAGTTTGGCTCTAGCTAAAATACCCCTATAGTATTTTATGTGGAAGGATTTTGGTAAGTTTTTAGGCCTGCTGTAATACCACAGTCACTCCCAAGCACATGTTGGTCATGTCTCAACTGAATATAGTTGATCAGGCTGTATTCACCCTAGACATGATTACATAACTGCCCAGGTTTAACCGCAGCGTTCCAACATCGAAATACTCTTTGTTTTGTTCTACTAGTGACACGAACTTTGTTATGTATGCATGCTCGTATACTTTTATAAAATACTTATATTTTTGAAAGTATACTTTTAGCGTAGAGCACTTAGGCCCCTTAGTGTTTATAGTTGTATACTACGTAAGGTTCGGTATACTAGTTCGCTATAAACAAGGGCTCTGATACCAATCTGTCACACCCCGAAACCGATGGCGGAAACGTTCCAGGGCGGAGGACGTCATGTGTAGCATCACAACCAATGAATAATAGCAATCATAGCAACTCAAACAGTACCGTGAATACTAAAATAAAAATGTTTACATCAGTTTGAAACTGTCTGAAACTTTGTTTGAATTACATTCAATAGCTTTGTATAGTATAAACTTAAAACTCTTATTGCTCCAGTTCCTCGAAAATCCAGCAAGTACCTGTCTACTGATTTCCTGAGAATACAAGCAGTTTGAAAGAGTATCAGCATAAAGCTGGTGAGTTCATAAGCGGTGGTTTGTAGTGAAAATCGTTGATGAGTTCGGAAAATATTTGTATAGTTCCAAGAAAATCCGATATTTTCTTTAGTGAGAAAGTAGTGTTTTCAATTATGTATAAAACCATGAATGTTTGTCACTGAAAACTTGTAACGCCCGTAGATCCGGGCTAGTCAATTTAGAGACGATAAACATAAAAAAATGATTTTTTTGATGGAAGATTAATTAGAAGGATTAATCTTAACCAAGTTGTAGTATATGTCTCGAGGTTTCCGAAAATATAAAGAACGCCGAAATCCGAGTTATAACGAAGAAGTTATGACCTGTCGAAGTTTCGCGACAAACCGGCACGGGACCGAATGTCGTAAAAAGTGAGTTTTTGATAAACTAATTTTTGGCCTTAGTTATCTAAACGAAACTCGTAGTGTTGGTTAAACCGAGAGTAGGTATAAAAAGAACGCCCAAATCTGACTTCGTATGAGGAAGTTATGATTGTTCGAAGTTTCAGCATAGCTGTAGACAGCTAAAAACTCGAATTTTAGATCAAGTGATTTTTAGCCGACACGACCTAAACGAGAATCGAAGGTCTCGTCATTAGTAGGTCAACGGTAAAAAGTCTGACGAAAACCGACGTCGGATGAAGAAGTTATGAATTTTTAACGGATTTCCTGTCCAAGTCTGTTAAAAATAATAATATAAACATTAAAGTCAAAATTAGCCGACAAAGTCTAAACGAAAGTTGTAGAGCGTAATTTTACCTACGCGTGCATATAAAGAACGTCAAAAACGGAGCTCGTATGCGAAAGTTATGGATTTTTAGAAGTTTTGGCGCGAAAACCGAGAAATTTCGCATAGGTGGCTTCGGACACGTCACCTTCGCTTAGAGCATGCCACGTGTCCGAAATGCTGCTGAGTCATCCGATCTCGTGAGTCATCCGAACCGGAGAGCAAATCCGAAGAGGTCCATCTTTCACCCATTTCTTCATATTTTCTTCATCTTAGAATCCCCCAAAGCCCCGGTATCGATTATAATCCCCGGAATACGCCACGAAGTGCCCGTGAAGCCTGGAAAATTTATCTTTTCGGTTTCGAAGCCCGACCCTCGTAGAGCCCGGTTTCTGAATAAAACTCCCGGTTTTATTAGAAACGAACGTTTTAGGAAACGAATTGCTGCCCGATTTTCATCAAAACATCTGAGTGTGTAGTTACTTTCACCTTACACATATATATGAAGTATTTTCTTTAAAATACGTGCTATGTGTAAATATATTAATTGTTTATTTGAGGTGACTGTTGTGTTGATATTTTATACAAGTTTTAAACTGTATATATATTTTTATCTACAAATATGTTGGGTAGAACATGGGTAGATAGTTGGTGTGTGATAAATTAAAGTGATGAGACGTTTCGACGTGATTTGAGATTCAGTCATCTAGCGGAGTTTGGATGACGACCATAGACTTTCTAGACAGTCCAGTGGGAAACATTAGCAGGTCCGCAACCTGTAGGTGTTAATGAACATGGGTGTTCATTCGTTGTACTCCATCCCCCACATGGTTGCCTTTAGGACATGTATGGCTGAGGAAACCCCTTAGCAGTAGTGTCCATCCCGATGATATTCTTTAGGCTAGGTCCCTTGTGTTAAGTGTTTAGGGACGTAAACTGAGGATAACGGGAAATGGGTAATCAGGGTTATTGTTGATTGGTGAACTTAATAAGTTTATTATTATTGTGGGTTGAAAACCCTATATGCTCACCAGGCTCCCAAGCCTGACCCACTCAGCTTTTTATGTTACAGGTAGTGGACCCCGAGCATAGTCGGATGACGATGAGTGATTTTGGATTATAGGCCAGTAGTTGTAAATAACTGTGTAAGGCTTATAATGTCTTATTTATGCTTTTGATCTGTATCGGAACATGACATCTCGAGGTTTTGATATAAAAGGAAATTATATATTTCTTAAAGAAAGGTTTTGATAAAATTTTATCATGTTTGGTTTTGGGAATAAATTCTGCAACACTTTTAATCAAATGATTACTCTGATTTTATTTTAAAAAGCATAAACGAAATCGGTCTTTTCTGGCCGTGAAATTGGGGATGTCACAGTTGGTATCAGAGCATTAGTTTAAGCGAACTAAGAAATTGTAGGATTTCTAGACTTAAACTTAGAATGCTAAGTGATGATTGTGAGATGAGTGTCTACCATATTTTAGACACGAGCACTAGTTTATTTTAGGAAAGATGCCTAAAACGCCCTTATGTGCTAAATGTTATGTGTTTGCCATATGTGCCATTATTTGTTCGGATCTATGGTCTGTTGCCGACCGGATATGGAAACCTTATGTGTGTAGGATTCTAAGCGTATGATTACGAGATTAGAACTAACATGTAAACGTTTCGGAGCGATAAGGGAATTGAAACGTCTAACAAGGATAAAGACCTAAATTCGCCTTATTCGGTATATAGATTGTAATGGCAAGAACTCGTAGTGGAGTTGCAAATGCAAACGGAAACAGGGATCAACAGCCTCAACCTCAAGTAGTTGAGCAAGTACCTGTTGTAGGAGCTGTACCTGAGCCAATGACGATGGTTGGGGTACAAGCAATGATGCAGATGATGTTAGATCGCCAGATGGAGGAGACAAGGCGATTACTACAACAGCATAGGGAAGAGACTACGATACCTGTTGAACAGCCCGTATTAAATGAAGGGCAATCAGTAGGAGGGAACTATAGTGGGACTCTTGGTCAAGCCAACCCACCGATAGTTAGACAAAACAACCATGATGGAGGAGTTGATGGACGCGGGTGCAAATACAAAGATTTCATGGCATCTAAACCACCATGTCTATCTGGAAGTCCGACACCGGTAGAAGTCATGAATTGGATCTCCGAAATGGAGACAATGTTTGAAAGCTGTGAGTGCAGCAACAAACAGAAGACCGCACTTGCAATTCCTCTGTTAAAGTCTGGTGTGTTGAACTGGTGGAAGTTACTAGCTACTTCGATGCCCATGGGAGAAGCTAGTAAGATGTCTTGGGAAGATTTTGTGGTACAATTGAAGTTGCAGTACTGCTCTGAGCAGGATCTTCTGGAAATTAATAATGAGTTCCAGAATTTGAAGAAGGGAAAGATGAGCGTTACTGAATACGCTGCTAGTTTTACCGAAAAGCTGAAGCTTGTTCCTTATCTAGTTCCAACTGAACTCTCTAAGGTCAACAAGTTTGCCCTCGGATTACCAGCGGACTTTGGTCCGATGGTCAAGCAAGCAACCACTTTGAAAGCCGCCATCTGGGCTGCTAAGAGTGTTGAGGTTCAGATCAGAGAGAAGGGTCTGGAGAGGGCAGAAGTTGGTGAAAAGAGAAAATTTGAAGGAACTTTAGGTTCCAATAAGAAAAGCAAATTTTCTGAGTCTAAGAAGTTTGGAGGAGGAGGAGGTGAAGTGAAATGGTGTGAGAAGTGCAAGAAGAAGCACTCTGGGAAGTGTAGCGAGGAGGTGACTTACTACAAATGTGGAAAGACTGGGCATTATGCCAACGTGTGTCCATCCGACAAGAGGGTATGTTTTGAGTGCCGTGAAGAAGGGCATATTTCTAGAAACTGCCCAAAGAAAAACACACCGCCAAAACCAAAGGCATTTCAAATGATCCTTAATGAAGCAGATGAAAATATTAGGGGTCAGGAGTAAGGACCTTATATTCCCAAAACTAAGACATAAAGTAGTAATGCAGTTAATAACTCGTGGTGTAGCCTATTAGAGGCGTAGTATAGGGTAAACTTGAACCTCTGTGTAATTATTTCAAGAAATAATATAAACCCTGGTTTTGTCATCTAATGAATTGAATGACTATGTGAAATTCTTGTATGGTGACTTGGAGAACTGCGAGACAATACTTGGGACGAGTATGAGTAGGTGTGAATGGTAGTAGAGGCCTATACTACCGGAAGCACAGGACTCGTACCTGGATCAAGGAAAGTCACAAGGTTACCAAGAAGCTAGAAATTGATTCCGTTATTGTTCGAGTACTTCATTACCTTCGTTTCGGTAATGACTAAGAAGATGATTGTTATTCCGACCCTAGAGGTCATATCGAATTGAGTCCGACTACGATGAGTTGTTTACGTGGTTCAGAGAACCAAGCTCGATGTAGCATCTGACTAAAGTCAGAAGGTTGAAATTAATGTGATCGATAGCATCGCGCTCGTTGTTAATGAAGCTTGTAGCTGGAAATGTTATATGCTAAAATGTGATTATATCACATTAAGATACGAACGAAGGTATATTCCATTCTGGAATTTGACTCAAAGAGACTTGAGTCTAGACGTTGCATCATCCAATGAAGCTCATTAGAACATGACCCGTCGAGCTGCTACAATAGATAAGGGGAAGTACTTATCCTAAGAAGAAGAAGGAGTCCTCAATAAGGATTTATTTTGTAACTTGTAGGTTACGATTGAAAGTCCAACCTAGTACGAGAGCAGGTGTAAGATTGAGCACCATGGTTATTACTTACGATGGAAAGATAACGTATGGAATCATTATACAAGTCCTATTTTCGTTGATGATTCTGGGACGTAATCATCCTAAGGGGGGGATAATTGTAACGCCCGTAGATCCGGGCTAGTCAATTTAGAGACGATAAGCATAAAAAAATGATTTTTTTATGGAAGACTAATTAGAAGGATTAATCTTAACCAAGTTGTAGTATATGTCTCGAGGTTTCCGAAAATATAAAGAACGCCGAAATCCGAGTTATAACGAAGAAGTTGTGACCTGTCGAAGTTTCGCGACAAACCGGCACGGGACCGAATGTCGTAAAAAGTGAGTTTTTGATAAACTACTTTTTGGCCTTAGTGATCTAAACGAAACTCGTAGTGTTCGTCAAACCGAGAGTAGGTATAAAAAGAACGCCCAAATCTGACTTCGTATGAGGAAGTTATGATTTTTCGAAGTTTCAGCTTAGCAGTAGACAGCTAAAAACTCGAATTTTAGATCGAGTGATTTTTAGCCGACACGACCTAAACAAGAATCGAAGGTATCGTCATTAGTAGGTCAACGGTAAAAAGTCTGACGAAAACCGACGTCGGATGAAGAAGTTATGAATTTTTAACGGATTTCCTGTCCCGGTCTGTTAAAAATAATAATATAAAAATTAAAGTCAAAATTAGCCAACAAAGTCTAAACGAAATTTGTAGAGCGTAATTTTACCTATGCGTGCATATAAAGAACGTCAAAAACGGAGCTCGTATGCGAAAGTTATGGATTTTAGAAGTTTTGGCGCGAAAACCGAGAAATTTCGCATAGGTGGCTTCGGACACGTCACCTTCGCTTAGAGCATGCCACGTGTCCGAAATGCTGCTGAGTCATCCGAACCGGAGAGCAAATCCGAAGAGGTCCACTAGGAGTCCGACGCGTGTCTTCTATGATGTGTCCGAGTCTCGCAGGAGGTGCCACGTCCGAAGTCTCGGACTAGACCTCGGTCCAATCAGCGGCTGCCACCGAGACCTCGCACGTGCGAGCCATGTGCTGCGCACCCTCGCCCTGCTGCCGCGTGTCCTCGCATGCTGACTCCTCTTCTCCTTAAGCCGACTTCGGACCCTATAAATAGAAGAGTCATGCGAACCGTGTCGGGTACTTTTGGAATTTTGCCATCTTTCACCCTTTTCTTCATATTTTCTTCATCTTAGAATCCCCCAAAGCCCCGGTATCGATTATAATCCCCGGAATACGCCACGAAGTGCCCGTGAAGCCTGGAAAATTTATCTTTTCGGTTTCGAAGCCCGACCCTCGTAGAGCCCGGTTTCTGAATAAAACTCCCGGTTTTATTAGAAACGAACGTTTTAGGAAACGAATTGCTGCCCGATTTTCATCAAAACATCTGAGTGTGTAGTTACTTTCACCTTACACATATATATGAAGTATTTTCTTTAAAATACGTGCTATGTGTAAATATATTAATTGTTTATTTGAGGTGACTGTTGTGTTGATATTTTATACAAGTTTTAAACTGTATATATATTTTTATCTACAAATATGCTGGGTAGAACATGGGTAGATAGTTGGTGTGTGATAAATTAAAGTGATGAGACGTTTCGACGTGATTTGAGATTCAGTCATCTAGCGGAGTTTGGATGACGACCATAGACTTTCTAGACAGTCCAGTGGGAAACATTAGCAGGTCCGCAACCTGTAGGTATTAATGAACTTGGGTGTTCATTCGCTGTACTCCATCCCCCACAGGGTTGCCTTTAGGACATGTATGGCTGAGGAAACCCCTTAGCAGTAGTGTCCATCCCGATGATATTCTTTAGGCTAGGTCCCTTGTGTTAAGTGTTTAGGGACGTAAAGTAAGGATAACGGGAAATGGGTAATCAGGGTTATTGTTGATGGGTGAACATAATAAGTTTATTATTATTGTGGGTTGAAAACCCTATATGCTCACCAGGCTCCCAAGCCTGACCCACTCAGCTTTTTATGTTACAGGTAGTGGACCCCGAGCATAGTCGGATGACGATGAGTGATTTTGGATTATAGGCCAGTAGTTGTAAATAACTGTGTAAGGCTTATAATGTCTTGTTTATGCTTTTGATCTGTATCGGAACATGACATCCCGAGGTTTTGATATAAAAGGAAATTATATATTTCTTAAAGAAAGGTTTTGATAAATTTTTATCATGTTTGGTTTGGGAATAAATTCCGCAACACTTTTAATCAAATGATTACTCTGATTTTATTTTAAAAAGCATAAACGGAATCGGTCTTTTCTGGCCGTGAAATTGGGGATGTCACAAAACTGTAGTGATATGCGACATTATTACTCCATGTGACTAGCTAATGCTAATCACGATGTAATAGTATTTCGTGCGTGAAACCATTGTATGCTCGTTTCTGTTTGAAAACCCTGAAAGTTCTCCAATTGTAGTGTGTATTAGTTCTATTTAATGTAAATAGAACTGTTGAAGAGTGTTAAGTTGTAAACTAAAGGTGATTTATACATATTGTGAGTCGTATAACCATGCTTGATATGACTAGAGACCTTTCCAACGTTCTTCAGGCGTCGAGTTAAATGACATTTGTACATCTCAGGCGTGCCCGCCTAACTGTAGCTAGCAGTCCAGATGTGGGATTGTCAGTCCCGAATAGATCTATTCACAAATTTCACGCTCTCCCTCTAGGAGACTCTGGTTATACTATGGTAGGATTTATCCCTGTACACCTAAGGGTACAGTAGTGAAGTAGCGCCTCACAGTATCGTACAATCTAGTTTACATGTAGTGTAGTAGCGTTCTACCGTAGTGAAAATCCGTATGTATATCGTATATAGTGATAATTACGGTTATGAATACCATGATAAAGTAATGATGTAAACTGTAAACGGTTTCTGTCTTAGTGCATATGTTTAGTAGTGAAAGTTTCTATACTTTAGAAAAATCCCAAACTATACCGATTATAGTTTGCATGTAAAACGTAGCGAATAGCGTGTCCGGAAATAAGAACTATGCAATTCTTAATGAAAACGTCCCTTATGCTCAACACAGTACAAAAGGGTTAAAGTATGAGATTTGCATAAATTTTTGAAAACATTTATGTTTAGCTTGTATTCCCCCCCTGAAAACATTAAAAATGCGGAAAAAGTAGGGGTATGAACTCACAATTCTTGGGTGAAAGCGCTGACTGAAATGAAGATCCTCGAGTTGTTGCACGTGACACTTAACGGAATCCTATTATCAAATAAATACATATATGTATCTAAATTAGCGATTTCGTTAGATAAAGTATTAGAAGAACACTTGTATTCGGTTGAGGAATGTTACCGGGACTCGATCGAATCGATGAAAGTGGGTTTTCAGCCAAATGCCCCACTTAAAAGGTGTTTACGGCCGTGAACAAGAGTTTACGGTCGACTGGTAGTTTGCGGTTTCTGAAGGCTTGGTGAGTTTACGACGTAAACTCAAGAACAGGGTTTACGGTCTTTGAAGGCTTGGACCGTAAACTCAAGAACAGGGTTTACGGTCTTTGAAGATGGACCGTAAACTCAAGAACAACGGTGCTGTTTTCGAAGAGATAAGTGCTCCAGTCGTTCCGAAGTGACTCCAAACGGTGTTTCTCGATGTTTCCCGAAGTTTGAAGGTGTTTTTAGGTGTTTACGGTCAAGGTTCTTAGAGAGAGAAGGAGAGAGTTTTTGGCCAGAAGTGTTCAAATGAAGGTGGAGATATCGTATTTATAGGGGTTTTGTGATCGGTGGTGGGGTCCACTCTTTACTGGCCGTAAACGGGTTTACGGCCGTAACCTTACTTAGGCCGAAATTGTTTGGTTTTCGGGATATTCGGGTTTCCGCGCGACTTTTGGTTCCAACTCGTAAATAATTAAATTTTATATAACTAGATTATTTTCTAAACCAAGAAGTTTGACGGAAAAGTTAATGAATTCGAAATTTTATTAACGGAAATCACGTAACGGAAACGGACAAAGTTTTGGGTTGTCACAGTATGTTCATCGGTTGTATGGAAAACCCATTGACATGTATTGCGAGGGGGAACACCCGTGGGAAATACCGTCGATGAATAAGAGTTATGGACTTAACATATGGAAAACCCACTGACATGTATTGCGGGGGGGGGGGGGGGGACTCCCGTGGGAAATACTGTCAATAAATAAGAGCTATGGACTTAGCACATGGCGACGATGTGACTTCATGCCTATTTGACATAAATTGATGAAGGAAAGCAATATTGTCACCCCGATGTTTGTCTTATTTGACATATATTGCAGAGGGAAGCAATGTTGTCACTTTATAGGTTGTTTTATGTTAGGATGTCTTGTTTGACATAAATTGTTGAGGAAAGCAATGCTGTCACCCCTTGTGAAAATCCTTAGGCTAGGTCCCTTGTGATAGTTGTTTTAGGGACGTAAAGTGAGGATAATGGGAATGGGTAATTATTAGGGTTATTTTGGTTGATGAAATTAATAAATTTATTGTTGATTGAGAACTTAATAAGTTTATTATTTATTATGGGTTGAAAACCCTATATGCTCACCAGGCTCCGAAGCCTGACCCACTCAGTTTATTTGTATCACAGGTATCGATACGAAGTTGCTTTACACTGAGAGATTAAAAGAGAAGTAGATCACTAGTGTAAATGAATGTAAGTTTTGTTTATGCTTATGTTTTTGTATTGACAATGACATCCCAATGGTTTACGTGAATAAAATACATTTCTTCGGAAATGATTTTGTAACATATTTATCATGTTTTCTGGGAACAAATTCCGCAACACTTTTAATCAAATGATTACTCTGAAATTATTTTAAAAGCATAAATTAAATCGGTCTTTTCTGGCCGTGAAATTGGGGATGTCACATATATGGATTTCAAATGGTCGGGAAAAAGAAAAGAGTTATATTTATCCCCATGAATACAGTATCTATAGTAAAAAGTGAAGGTAAAACATCCCTTATAAAAATCTCTCGAGTGTATCGTCCTATTATTCGGGAGAAGCTGAAGAAAAATAACTAATCTCTAATATATTTAAGGTTCTCTCAAGCCAAATAGAAACATCCACATCCATGAACATGGAGGAAATCGAAGAGGATGTTAAGGAGGTCCGTTCGGACCTTGGTGAGACAACACCATATATGGAGTCGGGGTTGGGGAATCATTTGATTGATGACCTAGTTAAAGATTGTTATCGCTTTGATCCTGTTGGCTATGGATGATGATGTTCCATTTTTTTAGCTAGGCTCTAGTTATAGGTTTCATCTTATCTCTTTTGTCTTTATTGTTGTTTATATTAGAGCTTTCGAGCATGTCTCTTTGATTAACTTCCATTATAAGTATCATTAGGTTTCAATCTTCAAATGATGTTTTAATTTCATCAAACATGATTCTAATTGATGATTTAAACTTGATTTATTGAGTGAATTGATGTTCTAATGGATTAAAAACTAATCAAATTAAATCAAAAGCCAAAACTCCAAAAGCTTCGAATGCAAGTTCATGACTTCATAATCAACAAAAATAGAGTTAAAAGCTTCATTAATTGAACTCGTGACTTGAATGACAAGTTAAAACTATGACTCCAAATTATCACCAGTTACAATCAAAATCTAATTGATGAACAAACACATAATCATTCATCATCCAGGGTTTCTAAAACCTCCATTATTTCAAATTCCAACATGTTAATGATAAGTTGAAGCTAGGATTGCATCATAAACATATAATCTTCAACAAAACAACAATCCTAACACTTAAGCATTAAAACATTGCGAAATTGGGAAAGTTTCAAGCTAAAAAAACACCATAATGGAGAACATGAAATAAAAATGCTACCTTCTCAAGCTTCTCATAATGAATTAAACTTCAATCTCTTATGATATCTTCTAATGATCTTCAATTCAAACTTGAACTTCTAAAATCGCCACCCAATGCTTCTTACAATATCTAAATCATTTTTTTCAAATGACAAAGAAGTTGGAATTGAAGGGTTATGTTCAAATCTTTGACATAATGACACTTTAGCCCCTAAACTTTGAAGCTTCATACTTGATTCCCCAACCAACTTCTACTTCACCAACTAGTTATAAAGCTTATACATAAGCAGTAGATAGTTAATTTCTTGAAACTTTAGATCGAGACCTAGTTATGACAAAATCAACCCTAAGTTTCCAAATTGGGCAAGTTTGGTCCCTTAAACTTCAAATTTTCTATTTGATCCAAATTAGTTTTGAAACTTTTAAATCTATTATATATTTATAATGTTTAACTTGAAACTTCAATTTCATTATTTAATTCCTTTTACAAACTAATTTTTATTATATTTTAATTTTTATTCATAATTTTTTTATTAAAAACTTAAAATTTTCTAACCCTAAAATGCAGGTGTTACATTATCTTAGGGACATCTAAAGTTCATAATAGTTTTCGCCAAAACACCTAATATTCGATCTTCCATATTGTTATTCTTTGATATTACATTATATATGTACAATCATAAGATAAAAATAAGCATCCAATACACAAGTTGCCACATCATAACAGTGTCACATATGCTATAGATATAAGAGAAGTGAATTATTCAAAATCAACATCTTAATAATCTTTCTAAACACTATATATACATTATTCCCCGTTGTTATACAATCATGATTCTAACTTGATCATCTTAAGACACGTCCCACTTAACAATCTCTTGTCAGTGATTCAAGAGTTCATCATATTGTATTCACGTTTTAGAAAATGATTTTGCTTGTTGAGTTAGTTAAAGTGGTGACATTTATAAAAAATAATGCAGAAGTCACGAATTAAATCTAACGTTTGTATATTATATATTAAAAGTACAATAATGGATAAGTAATTTTCATCTTGTCAAGCTTAAGTGTTGTCTACAAACAATTAAATACGATTGCTCTTGAGGATGCCAACTACAACTTCTTGTAATAATTTAATTTATTAATGTTCTCTTTCTCTTATTTTGAATATTTCTTACTCGGTAGTCTCATTTTTTAAACAGCATTATTACTATTTAAATATTCATCGATGATAAAATATCGATTACCATCTTGGTAAAAGCAAGCTACGCATTACAATTACTTTTGCCTAAATACGATTAAAAAACAAGAACTTAGCTAAACATTAAATATTAAATTAATATACTACCAGTATAAAAACTCGTAAGAAGTCAAATGTCATTATGTGTTATAATAGTAGGAAGTGCCGTAAAAGAAAAACCATGTTTTTATTTTTTATTTTTAGATTTTGAGTTTTGACACTTTATTATTTTTTCAATTAGTCGTGTTTTTCAAAAAAAGCTTTTTTTTCGGGAAACCTTTAGTTTATCCGTTTGTCAACTAACATGAGACTCTCTGATAACATGATGTTGACATGATATGATGATGTGGCATCACATTGTCATGTAAAAACTTAAAAGAAATGTAATGACTTTTGTAATAATTATCCAAAATGTAGTGACTTTTGTGCAATTTGGTCTCATCATAAAAATAATGAAAATTCCAACTCTATGTTAAATTATCCTTTCTCATTAACAGATGTTTTACAGTGTATTCCTCTAAAAAGTTGTAATTATGGATCTTTGAATAAAAATAATAATATTTATACTATGAAGTTATGAAGTTATGAAGTTTCATATAAAATTATGTTGGTGTAAGTAATTTCTTATCGATAACGAAAAATGTAGCTCCCAGAATGTTATTACCCTTGAGAAAAAGAGATCCAAAGTGTTATCATACACTATGAAAGACTATGACAACTATTTCTATGGGTATTCATAAAGGAGTTAAATACTATTTGTAAGATTGTTAAATGGTTGTTTATAAAAGTTTCGTGTGAGAAATAATAAAATGAATGTTGGTCAAAAGAACCAAAAGAAAAGGCGTATTACAAGACTTTGGTTTTTTGATTTGGCGAAGTAAAATGTGGAAGTAAACCACACAAAACCAAATGAGTGTATATACTAATATATCTACATTGCGCATCTTTTGCAAGTACCATGCTACATCTAATAAAGAGGAGACATCAAAGGTGTGTGCTCAAATGTGGAATAAAATATTACAAGGTTTAGGGATGAAGGTTTGATAAATAACATGTACTATTAAGATAATTTAAAATGTATATAAACTCTTCAAAATATTAGTGAAATGGACCTATGACTCATACTCAATAAATTTTGATGTAATAATCCTTGAGCAGCGTCAGTGACATCCATTTATTCTTGCTAAGAAAAGTTTTTTCATCCTGAATGATGTTCTTTCATGAATCTTGAAAGTCATATATATTGACTTCTTTAATGGTTATTTTTCAAGTACACTATATATGAAAATATATAATAATTGGGGGAACTTCAAACTGCAGAAGATGCTTAATTCAAATAGTTATATAATTATTCGGTTTGGCAAGATATGCTTCATGTAAAAATATTCTAATTTTCTGGTTTTAAAGGATTTGGGAAGGCATATGTGAATCATCACCATTATTTATTTCATTGATGATGTATTTCATAGTGTTAAATGCAAAATGGCAACATACTTCCACTGGTTTATTTATATAGGATCCTACTTTCATATATGTCTATTATAGCATTGTACTTTGAAACTACCCAAGTTATAGCAATATTATCCATATAAGAAACAAATTTCACTACTATAATTAGGTATATTTTGATTATTTTCAAGGTATAAGTTCTTAATAAGATTTTTTTTAATTATCATATCATAATGATTTGTAAAAGTATAATGTTGTGATAAAATATATAACTTGGAAGTACAATGATGTAATAAAATGAAAGAAAGTATGATGATATAATAAACGAAAGTACGTTGCGTGATATTGGTTATGTAACAAACTATAATAATGTATATAATAAACAAATAAACAAAAGTACAATGTCAAACATCTTATGGGAAATTTGAGCAAAACTTAATGAACTCCATCAAATTCCTAAATTCTTCATCAACTCGTCACCAAACCTTAAACTTGTTTCTCTTCGAACAAACTCAATCAAACACAAACCAAACTCAATCACGATATACATAACACTACCGAGGGATATGTTCAAAGGTATGCAAACACATGCAAGAACCTAGTTAAGTTATTACTAAATTCAGTTCACCAAAATTTGGTTAAGGAAGCTAGCTTGCAAAATCGATTTCCAAAATCAAGAATGATGAGGGTAATTAGGCATAGTGTTCGAATTTTTATTTTTTTTATGATGAGACCAAATTATACAAAAATCTCTATTTTAGATATCTATTACCAAAGTCGGTATATTTTTATTTATTTGTTTATTTATTTTTATATTTTTTGAAATTTTGACATCCTACGATGTCACCAATAGTAAAAGGGCTTCATGTCATGCCAAGGCCATCCTAATGATGACCGGAAAAATAATCAACATTGCACAAAATTAAAAAAAACACAATGTCCAAATTAGAAAAAAAAAAAATAATGGAGTGTCAAAAGAATTCAAAATTATTATAGACAACCAAATTATTTAAATTATTTAATGTTTTATTATTATTATTTATAATTAAAGGGCTTATGAAGTTATTTAATAATACAGAAATATATATCCAAAATTCAAACTCATTATATATACATGAGAGACATGAAGTCATATTATGCTAAGTTTCACATGCACACAAACACAACAAAAAGTAGCCATTCCTCCATATCCACCAAAATTCCTTCCCCTTTCCACCTTCTTCCCACCAAAACCCATAGCCAAGCTACACCATCTTCTCCAATGGCGTTTTCCTCCATCTTCAACCCTTCTACATCTACTCTTATATGTATTATATCCTTCAATTTTCTGTTAATAGCTTCATCTGTTAGATTACCTCATCCTATCCACAACAATGGCGATAACCCCGGCCAAAAGCAGCCAATCCGTATCCGTCAGTCAAACCACTCCGAATGTGCTCTGTTCATGGGTTCATGGGTCCATGACGAATCCTACCCGATCTACAAAGCCTCTTCCTGCCCGATTATCGATCCAGAGTTCAATTGCCAAATGTATGGCCGACCCGACACCGATTACCTCAAGTATCGATGGAAACCTGCCAATTGTGAACTCCCGAGGTCAGTTTCGAATGTTAATTTCTGCTTGATTGTAGCTGTTGTAAACATTAACGATTTGTATCGTTTGTGATTTGAGCAGGTTTAACGGACTCGAATTTCTGACGAATATGAAAGGGAAGAAGGTGATGTTCGTCGGAGACTCACTTGGGCGAAACCAATGGGAGTCGTTGATTTGTATGACGTGGTCGGCGGTGCCACAGTCCGCCACCAAGATGATTACCGGTGATCCTCTCTCCACATTTAAGTTTCTGGTAAAGCATTTATCTGATTTTGACTACTCTGTAATTGATCGATTTGAATATGGTGAGTGGAGTGGCGCTTAATTTGTTTGATGAAAATATGTGAATTAGGATTATGGGGTGGATGTGGCGTTTTATCGAGCGCCGTATCTGGTGGACATTGACGCCGTGGATGGGCGGAGGGTGCTTAAATTGGAAGAAATCTCGAAGAATGCACTGGCGTGGATGTCCGCCGATGTTCTGTCGTTTAACACCGGTCACTGGTGGAGTCATAAAGGCTCCCTTCAAGGGTTAGTAAATAGTAATTGTTTTTTTTTTTAAGTATTTTTATATTTATCCAACAATAAAATAACTATAAATAAGTTATATATATGATTTCGTCACAAGTTGTTACATGAAATTAAGTGATGTTTGGATAGAAATAAAATAACACTTGTTTTATTATTTTTTTTAATAATCGTATAATAAAATATAGAAAGGAGAAGCATTTAAATTTAATTGGCATATATTTTGTTATTGAAAAACGAAAAAGGTGTTTACTACTTTACTCTCTAAATAATTGATTGTAGAGTGATTATACAATAGTATTAAATAATCAACACAAATGCAATACTATATAAGCATAATTTCAATGTTTATGTTGATTTTTTTTGGTATTGCATTTTTGTCAATCTTGATTATTTAAGAAAAAATTTTAAAAAGTAAAGATATTTAAATAGTTGTATTATACCATATATAATCGTTTTTGTTGTTTGAATATGACTTTTAAAAAAACAATTATTTATTTTTACAACTTCAAGTTGTAATAACCATTTTTAATGTTTTTGTAGCTCATAATATCAATAGAAAAAATAGGGAGCACGAGATTTGTGTGTACTAATTTGAGTAAGAGGATTAGTCAACGATGGGTTAAGTAATATTTAGATGAAGCTGAATAAACAAGTAGTGAGCAACATACATGTGATAAACATATTTGGCCCAAAAGTCAAAATCATTACAAAACCGACGCTATCATAATTCATAACAATATTTTAATATAACTTAATTTATTTATAACTTAGGACAAGAATAAATAGGTTAAAAGCTGTACGTCATATCATAATTCATAACAATGTTGTGTTAAATTGATGATGATAATGATACAGGTGGGACTTGATCGAGTCAGGCGGACATCTTTACGAAGATATGGATCGCCTTGGAGCATTAGATACGGGCCTAAAAACATGGGCTCGATGGGTTGATTCTAATGTGGATACAAGTACAACCCGAATTTTTTTCCAATCTGTTTCCCCTACTCATTACAAGTAAGTCTATTTATATTTAAATAAACCAATTTTCTAAAAAACTTATTCGGTTCTTAACCGGTTTTGACACAAAAATGTTAACCAATCTAATTCGGTTATCAACGATTTTTTCCATGAAATAAGATTAGTAAAATAAAATGAAGATTCTAATAGAAAAAAAAAAGTAATTAAAAACTTAGGGTCCATCAACATAATAGAGAAATCAATAGTTTAGCTGTCCAAATTGGACCCAATACTATTGGCCTAGTTCCTAGCCACAAATTTCTATGGATACTTGCCCACTCTATGTTGCCGATAATAATTTTTTATAATATAATAATTCAAATTAAATAATCAAAAGTAAATTTGTAAATACAGGGGGTAAAGATGTCTCACAAGAAAAAAATAATAAATTCTATTCACATGCAAATTGTGTGGTTGTCTTTCCCTTTGCATTAAACCATCCAACACTTTTTGTCTATATTCTTGTTCTATAATAACTCGTCGGTGGTTACCTTTTGGCTTTTACAGCCCATCGGAATGGAGCGCCGGTGCCACTAGTATTGGAAAAAGTTGCTACGGCGAAACAAGTCCAATGAGCAGGTCTACCTACCCAGGCGTCTATCCTGACCAGATGAAAGTCATTGACACTGTAATCCGTGAAATGCAAAACCCCGCATACATACTTGACATAACGACTTTGTCAGCAATGAGAAAAGATGCACACCCGTCTATTTATAGTGGGGACTTGAGCCCGGGCCAACAGTCTAACCCTGACCACTATGCTGATTGTAGCCATTGGTGCCTACCTGGATTGCCCGATACGTGGAACCAACTCTTTTATACCGCTTTGTTCTTTTAATTTGTATGTATGAATTGTATGTGTAGGAGGTTTGATTAGATGAATTGTATTTTTTTCTAGTCACTTTTTAGCATCAATTAAGTTATGGTGTTTTAGGAATCACAAAATTTGTATTTACTCTAAAATTGAATGTAATTTGTGTGCAATTGTACAAGTGTTTGGTAATGTGTTGATTTACTTGATTATAAATATCGTTTTTGTATTCAATTCACGTAAAGACACATACACAACACACACACATGAGAGAGAGAGAGAGAGAGAAAGAGAGAGATTGTGTTTTTGTGTCATTCTATGAGAGGGAGAGATTGTGTTTTTGTGTCATTCTATGAGAGAGAGAGAGATTGTGTTTTTGTGTCATTCTATGTGCCGTTTACTCGTCTATGCGCCTTGTAAACTGAAAATGGTCAAATGGACCATAAAACCTTTATGAGTCGAATAATGGGCTTTAAGCCCAATGAATTAAATATAGGAAACTAGAAAGACTTTGGGTTATGGTTTGCCTTTTGGGCAAATAGCAAGTATGATTTGCTATTTATATGATAAATTAGAAATTATGGCCCAGTTTGATAGTTGTTGAACTCAGAAAGTGTTGACTAAGAAATGTCTATCTGAATAATAAATTCTGACCGAGTACGAAACCATGATGTTTGATTGTATATCTGACTGAATGTGCTGATTGATGAGAAATGATCATTTTACTCTGTTGTTTTATATGATTGATGAAATCGTTGAATAATTATAAAAACATACAAATTGTCATACAAAATGCAAATATTCAACTACTTTATCAAGATCAAACTCAACAAGAAAAGGTATGTATGAATTCAACAACAAAAACAATCTCTCTTTACAAAAGCTATAATGTTCTAAATTTGAATCCAAAAAATAAAGGAAGTATTAGCAAATCAATTAACTGGCTAGCAAATCAAAATAGTCAATGAGCAAGATAACAAATTCTGCACCAATTGCATTCTGAGATTAGCAAATTTTGCACCAATTTCTCTTTCAACAATAATTATGCATCAATTTGTCTTTCAAAAAAATAATTATACACCAGTTTCTCTTTTAAAAAAATATATTTTGCACCAATTTGTCTTTCAAAGAAGCGAATAGATCAAAATAAGCAAATAGAATATCATATTTAACAATCCGCATCAGATTTATCTTTCAACTGCATATAGAGCAAGAGACAACCAGGAACAAACATGAACAAATCAGCAACAAATCGAAACATGTGCAACAAAAAAATCGGAACAAAAACAACAAAAAAACGCAAGAAAAACAGAAAATGGAAAAACACAACTGAGGGAAGAGGGAGAAGTCGTACCTGATGAGAAGAAGCAGAAATCGTTGATTGGTGGGGGTGTCATGCTGAAATCGTCGATCGGTGGAGCAGAGGTTCAATTCGTCGATGGTTGAAAGAGAGAAGAAACGGGATGGAGGCACCGAAGCTTGGAACGTAGGGCAAGGGCACTTCTGGAAATTGCCTCTTCTTTTCTTAGTTAGTAGATACCGCTCATCTGTTCCACTCGGATATCTCTTACTGAATCAAACATCAAAAATATGTTTAACAAACACGTTTTGCTGACCGAGTCAGTCAAAAACGTTTGACCCGATTCGATCATACGTATATCAAATAGGACCTATTTTTTCCGTTTTGGGGGACACAAGTGAGGTTTTGTTGAATATGTTCTATTCACATAAAAGGAAACTACTATTATTCATCATTTTATTGTTTTGTATGCACAATTTTTGGGTGGAACAAACTTATTGACATACGTAAGTAGGGACCAAACCTGTAAACATGACAATAAACAAAAGTTAAAGGGTGGAAATTATCGTTGTTCAAATTTGACAGGATAAAAGTGACATTTGACAAAATAAAGGGGTGAAAATGACATTATACAAAGTAAATTGGTGGAAAGTGTCATGCAACAAAGTATGGGATGAAAATTGCCAATAAAATCTATAGATCGAATCTATTATAAAGAAGTTTTGTGGCCAAAGTATAAAATAAAATAATAAATTTGTGGTCAAAATATAAAATATGAAACTTTTATGGTCAAATTATAAAAACACAAAATTATATTGTTCATAAAGTAATTGTTTTTATTATATATATATATATATATATATATATATATATATATATATATATATATATATATATATATATATATATATATATATATATAAAAGGTTATAATCCGTGCTTACAAAATAAATAACATAAAGAATATAAAAATCTAATCATTAATCATAAATTTACAAACAATTATGTTTATACAACAACATTACATGTTTTGTTCACAAACTTATAATCGCTATTTTTAATTAAAATGTAAAACGGTTTCAAAAATTGGATATTTCTTTTATCAATCCTAAAAGTATGAGCAATAAATTTAATTTATTAAAAAAAAATTAAAGTACATTGCATACATTGTCCGTATTTAAACAATATTAACTCAAATGGTCACTGTTTAAAAAAAAGTAAAATAATTTATCCCTGTTTACAATACATTACCCTGAAAATAAACAATTTTATAACACATAAATGGTTTGTGTTTAAAAAATTAACAGCAATGGAATATTCCATAATTCCTAAAACCACAAAATTTTCCACTACTTTTATATTTCTCGCGACAATAGTAGATATTTTTATTTATTATTTACAGAAACGACATGAGGAAGGTAAGTAGAAGAATTTATCCATGATGTTGCCATTAAGAGGGTGAATCTTGATCTTATTAAAAGGGAAACTGTAACACCCGTGACTTGAGGTAATGACAATGATGCGACCTTGGTCTGGCTCGGTCGGTATTGTTCCCTTGGATTCTCGATTGCCTCTGCAAGATCACAAAGAAAGAAGGCCGTCAGCCGCTTTCCGGGAGGAGCTCCCGGAAGAACGCTCCGACGGTCAAGTTAGAGAGTGTTTAGGGTCTTTGGGTGTGCGCTCTTAGAGAGTCCAGAGAGCTTACCTCGTAGGTCTGAGAGCGTATCCTTTTATACCTAGCTCCCTTGCCTGATCCGTACCAGACAAGATCGCTTTTTGGGGAGACAGGATCAGGGGCGCTGATTGGAGAGTCATGTGCCTTTAACCGTTAGGGCGCTCTTATTGGCTCTGACGGTAATGGTCTGATCCTCCTGCTTGTCTCCTGACCGTTTCTTTTGTCTTGGAGCTGGGAGCGTCTCTAGGCGGGCGCGAGCCTTTCGCCTGTGCGTTCCGCTCCCGAGGGCGCCAGCGGACGCTAAGCCTGCTGGGCTGGGCCCGGTTGGCGTGTGTGAGCCTTTCGCCTGTGCCTTCCACTCCCGGGGGTGCCAGCGGACGCTAAGCCTGTTGGGCTAGGGCTGGTTGGCGTGTCCGGCTCATGCTTCTGTCGTGCTGCCCTAGGCACGTCATCAAGTCCCCCAGTCCTGTAGTCGTAGCGTTGCAGCGCTAGCTACGACGTTCTGGACTTAGGTAGCTTACGCGTGTCGGTTTTCCTTTACCCATCGTTCCGTCTTTAATGGCGACGTGACTGCGCATGATGTCTGGCAATTACGTCACCGTGTCAGGCATTTAAATATCCCGCCTCTTCTTCTTCTTTATAAGGGCCTTTGAACGGTTTCTCTTTATCTTTTCCTCCTTCCTTCTTCGTCTTCCTCTTTTCTAGCTTGTCTTCTTCTCTCTTCCTTTCTCATGGCAAACCTTCCCGGTATCCTCCCTTCCGCCACTGAGTATCGTCAACTGGAGGTCATGTATGGCTTATCTTCTTTGGAAGGTGTAGAGTTTCCTGCACCTGGCTCTAGTATCTCATCCCCTCCCCCTGGCAAGATTGGGGTTTACTTGAAAACCCTAGACGCTGGCATCCGTTTCCCTTTGACTGATTTTCAAGAGGAGGTCTTTCAGAAAGGCGGTTGCAGTCTTCAGATGTTGACCCCTAATGCAGTCAACAAAGTGGTTGCATTTGAGATGATCTGCAGGGCCAACGGATATCTTCCGGATTACCTTTTTTTCAAGTTTTTCTTCCGATTCTGCGTCACTGGGGATAAGTCCACCTTTTCGGTCCGGCGAGGGGGGCACGCCTTGGTTCCCGAAGGGCGGACCCCTAAGAATTGGCAAGACAAGTGGCTATGGGTAAACCAGGAGTTGGTCGGAAGCGGCCGGTACCGCGCGAATGCTTTTGCCGATACCATCCCCAAGCTCTTCCCTCACAACCAAAGTGTTGCTGATTATCTGAAGTGTGTGCAAGTATCCCCTGAGGATTATTCTGAAGCTCTGCTTTCTGGTGTGGGGATGAGCTCTTCTTGGAGGCGTCGTGGCAAGATGGCGGTGTTTTTCTCGGTTGTTGACGGTAGGTGTTGTACCCTTCTTTTTCCCTTCTCCCCCTTGTTACTACTATGTGACTGATATTCCTTGTTCTAATATCTCTAGGTGTTGAGTCTTCCCTGTCCATGGATGAGGTGTTACAGAAGCGTTATCGTGGCAAGTTAGAGTACCGTGAGGTGGATCTGGTTGATCGGCTTCCTCCACCCCGCCGACTAGACCAGCTTGCCTTAACTGCTGCTCCTTCCGCCCCTCCTGTAGGCTCGTCAGCGTCGGAGGGAGATCCTTTACGCGCCCTCCCAATCTTTGCTATCATGCCCCTGGGTAGCGCTCGCTCCTCCTCCGTGGAGGGTAGCGAAGACAGCAAAGAGGGGATTATCACGGATGTCCGGCGAATGCAAGCGAAGAGAAAAGCTGTCTTAGCCATGGGTGAGCCGGTTACCGGTGCGCCCACCGCTACCAAAAGGGTTCATACCTGGCGCAGCTTCTCTCGTCTGCTGAGCTCTATGGCTTCTACATCGGCCGGTGTGGTCGTGATCCCTGATGACGACACGTAACAGTCCGAAGGGGTCGACGGAGCGGCTAAACAGCCCGTTGTTCCTGCTCTCTCTTCTATTCCCGTTCCAGGTGTTTCCTTGGTTTCCCCAAAGTTTTCTCCAGTTAAAGGTTCTAGTGGCCCTGGGTCAGTCTCAGTTCCTTTAGGTGGTGTTTCTGGAGACAGCTCTACTGAGTCTCCTGTTTTTGTTCCTTCCTGGGATCTTCGCAACGATTCCCGACTCTCTGTTCGTAACAATGCTTTGGAATTTTCCCGCCATGCTTTTCCTCCGGCTGCTGTTGGCGATATGGAGGCTATGGATAATCCTGCACTCGCTCATAACATGGCCTATGCTGCTGCGCAGGCCATGTTTTACCTTGTCGCGGGTTCCCATCGTGTTCATGCTCTTGGCGAGATGGAGGCCGTCCACGCTACTTGTGGATCACGCGTGACGGGGCTGGAACGTCGCCTTGGCGAGCTTGGCGAGGACCTCCGTCTGTCTGAGCAAAAATGCGAATTGCTATCCACTGAAAAGGCCGTCCTTGACGAAACTAGGGCTGTCTTGGAAGCTAAGGTCGACTCCCTGACTTAAGTGAATGAAGGTTTGATGATCCAGGTGGAAAGTCTTGAACGCGATGCTGTTGATCGTGATAAGCTTATTTCGTCATTGCAATCGGATTTGGACGCTTCCCGTCAGGATTTGGATTGGCTGGTGCATGTTGGTGTTGTTCGAATTGTTGATAAATTGATTGAGCACCCGGACTTTACTAACGCGATAAGTCTCATCCGACATGCTGCTTTTATGGCCGGGGTTGAGTCTGTTCAGAAAACCTCTGCTAGTGCTGGTGGTGGAGATGTCGGTGTTAATGCCGCTTCTGTCGGTCCCGTGGTTAGTGTGAACGACGCTTTGTTATCTTTTGCCAGTATGGATCATGCGTCCTTGTTGGGTCTGGGTGAATTGGGTGTTGGAAGTCTCCGAGAGTTGTGCTCGTTTGCTGGTTCAGAGGGTACTCCGGAAAGTGCAATGGGTCAGGGTATTGTGCCGGTGGCTGAGGTCGGTGCTGGGAAGGGTAACGAGGGTGGTGATGGTGATTTTGGAGAAGGTGAGGTGGCTGTTGTGGGAAACGAAGTCACATGTGGCGAGGATGATGTTGTTGAAGATGCTCTGGCATCGTGTGCTACCCCTCTTGGGGCGTGAAAATTTCTTTGCATGTTTTAGTTTCTGTCTTGTATGTTTCTTTTGATGGCCATGTGGTGCCTTTAGTTTGTATAACGTATGGGCTTTTGAACAATATTCTCTGTTTTATGTGTGTAATCACGAACTCTAAGCGCTATTTGTTTGTTGCTTACTCTCTTTCATATATATTTTTCTTTTTTTTTAAAAGAACATAGCGCTCTGATGCGCTAGACGTTCTGTTTTGCTTATGTCATTGTCGATACGCTAAGTATCGGTACTGGGTGCTCTTAGTACCCAACGAATGGATCTCTACATGCACATTTTCAATCGTTAAGAGTTAATACACTAAGTATTAAAGATTAGCATTTGAATAATCCCATTACATTAACCATGGACTACAAATACACTAAGTATGAAACTCATGTCATTAAGCATGGACTTGTGTACACTAAGTACTTGGGACGTGCCGCACTAAGCAGCGTATCGATCGACTGGGATTATACTTTTCTCTTTTCAAAAGAAAAGCTTTTTCAAGTTCCTGGCGTTCCACGTTCTTGGAATCTGCTTTCCTTCCATCGTTTCTAAGGCATACGCGCCATTCCATTTTGTTTCCGTGATTTTGTAAGGGCCTTCCCACGCTGGGCCTAGTTTGCCTTGGGGTTGGGCTCGACTTGCTTCGCTTTTCCTTAGAACATACTCGCCCACTTTGAACGCTTTCTCCTTTACCCTTTGGTTGTAATACCTTTCTGTTGCATGCTTGTATGCAGCCTGGCGCATCTCTGATTTTTCGCGTTTTTCTTCTAGGATATCTAGGTTTACCCTCAGGTCCTGTGCATTGCTTTCTTCATCTGTACTAGCCACCCTTAGCGTACTCACTGTTAATTCCATGGGGAGCATGGCTTCTGTCCCGTATGTCAAGCTGAATGGGGTTTCTTGCGTGCTTGTTCGTGGTGTGGTCCTGTATGACCATAACACTGTTGGTATTTCCTCCGGCCAGTTCCCTTTTGCTCTGCCCAGCCTTTTCTTAATTCCCTTCACAATAGTTCGATTGGACACCTCCGTCTACCCGTTCGCTTGTGGGTGCGCTACTGACGTGAACCGTTGCTTTATCCCTTTAGTGGCGCACCACTCCTTGAATGGGTTCTCGGCAAACTGCAGGCCGTTGTCACTGATGAGTACTTTAGGCGTCCCGAACCTTGTTATAATATTCTTCCATACAAACTTTATCATGTGTCTCCCTGAGATGCACGCTAACGGCTCTGCTTCAATCCATTTTGTGAAGTAATCCACGGCCACCACCATGTATTTCAGCTTCCCTGGTGCTTCCGGGAATGGGCCCACCATATCTATACCCCATTGATAGAACGGCCACGGGCTAGATATGTTATGCAGTGGTGCTGGGGGTTTGTTTGGACTAGGGCGTACGACTGGCATTCCATGCATCTCCTGGCTATTTCTAGCGCATCTTGCTGTATTGTGGGCCAGTATACACCCATTCGTAGTACTTTGCCTGTTAGGGCCCGTGCCCCCTCGTGTGCACCCACCTGGCCTGCATGTCCTTCCTGTAGCATCTCTCTCCCTTTGGCTTGGTCTACACACTTCAGCCATGACGCTGTGAACCCTTTCCTGTATAGCTCTCCATTTATTAATGCATATGAGGGCGCTTTTATACTTATCTTCCTGGCCTCGCCGTGATCGTCCGGGAGCACCCCTCTTTGCAGGTATTCCCTGAATGGTGTCATCCACGTTGGTCCAGTGGTCGTTAGGGTATTCACCTGCCGTTCGTCTATACTTCTTTCTCGGAGCACCTCTACCAAGACTTTCTTCGATAGGTGATCGAAGCACGTGGATGCCAATTTGCGTAAGGCATCCGCCTTCTTGTTCTCGCTTCTAGGTATCTGCCTTATTGTGAACTACTTAAACGACTCGATTAGTTGTTTCACCGTCTTCACGTACCTTCCCATTCTCTGATCTCTCACCTCGAAACTTCCATTGACCTGGTTCGCTGCTAGCCTTGAGTCCGTCAGGGCTGTTACAGCCTTTGCCACCATTTGCTTGGCTAGTCGCAATCCTGCGAGCAGAGCCTCGTACTCCGCTTCATTGTTTGATGTGTGAAAATCAAAACGGAGGGCGTAGGTCACTTCTTCCCCCTCTGGGCTAGTCAGGATTAGCCCCGCCCCCGAGCCTTCCCTGCTGGATGCTCCGTCCGTATATAATGTCCACGAACTGTTGTCGAGCGGAGCTTCTTCAACTGCCCATACTTTCTCCTTGGCAGGGCCCCCTTCGTCTGGGATTTCAAGCAGGAAGTCGGCCAACGCTTGTCCCTTAATACTTGTTCTCGGGTGGTAACTTATGTCATGTTCCCCTAATTCGATTGCCTATTTCGCTAGTCGGCCCGACGTCTCTGGTTTAAGCAGTATTTGTTTGATGGGGCAGTTTGTTAGCACTTCGATCTGATGTGCTTGAAAATACCGCCTTAGTCGCCGTGCCGCGTAGATGAGTGCCAGGACTAACTTTTCCAGGGGGGGTAGTTGAGTTCTGGCCCTTGTAATGCCCTGCTTACAAAATACACCGACCTCTGTTCTCCTTCCCTTTCTACAGTTAATACTGAGGATATTGCTTCGTTTGAGGTCGAAAGATACATTTGCAACGTCTCCCCCGGGACGGGACTGGCCAGCTTGGGTAACTTGTGTAATGCCTTCTTGATTTTCTGGAGCGCTACTTCTGCCTCGTTCGTCCACTAGAAGTTGCTCTTCTCGATGCAGCCTTTTAACGTGTGAAACAACGGCATGGCCTTGTCAACGGATTTTGAGATGAACCTGCTCAGAGCTGTAAGCTTCCCGTTCAGGCCCTGCGCGTCCCTGAGGGTGCCTGGGGTTGGCGTTTCAATGAGCTCGTCCACCTTGGTCGGTTTGGGCTGGATGCCCTGCCTAGTGACATAGTACCCCAAGAACTGCCCCTCTTCCACCCCAAACGTGCACTTAGCCGGGTTTAACTTCATTTTTACCTTCTCTAGGGTTTGGAAATTCTCCTCGATGTCTTGCAACATCTTGTCTTCGTGCGGGCTCTTGATCACCATATCGTCCACATATACTTCAATGTTTCTCCCAATTTGTTTGGCAAAGATCGAGTCAACTAGGCGCTGGTATGTAGCCCCGACATTCTTTAGACCGAAAGGCATCTTAGTGTAACAGAAGGTGCCATGGTCCGTGTAAAAAGCCGTTTTTTCCTCGTCCTCTTTGCTCATCAAGATTTGGTGATACCCTTTATATGCATCTAAAAAACACTTCAGCTTGAATCCTTGCAATGACTCTACCTTCTGGTCAATTTCTGGGAGGGGGTAGCAGTCTTTAGGGCATGCTTTGTTCAAGTCGGAAAAGTCTATGCACATTCGCCATGACCCATCTTGCTTGCGGACCATGACTGGGTTGGCGATCCACGTCGGGAATATTGCTTCCCTTACTATTCCAGCTTCTGCTAGTTTGGCCACATCGGCGTTGATTGCCCTATTACGGTCCCCACCCTGGACCCTCTTCTTTTGCTTAACCTCCTTTGCTCCTGGTTTAATTACAAGTTTGTGCTCAATGACTTTCCTTTGTACCCCCACCATGTCTGTGGGGGTCCATGCAAACACGTGTTTATACCGCTTGAGCAAGTCGACCAACGCTCCTCTTACGCGACTCGGGAGATCACATCCAATACTGACCGGTGGTCAGGGTGTTCCGCGTTGATCACCTCCTTTCCTTTTGCGGGGTCACGTCTCAGCTTCTTGGCCTCTTTAGTTATCTCTGTTGGTTTCATAATTGTAAAGCATTGCAATTCTTTCGGTGGAGTGGCCAGTACCGTGGCTGCGCCCGTTGGAGTATCGAACTTCATAACTCCGTGCATGGTTGATGGAACCGCTCCTAACTTTAAGAGAGTTGTTCTCCCCAGAATAATATTGTGTTCCGCCGCATGCCGGATGACCACAAAGTCAATCAGGGCGGTTTTCTTTTGATGCTTATCGTGGCTGGTTATGGTCAAGGGAAGGTGAATTGTGCCTAGCGGTCATAGGCTATGGCCAGTGAACCCGACCAGCCTCCCCGTCGTGGGCCGTAGGTTGTCTTTCCAGCGATCTGGGAGAAGCCGGAAACAGTGCTCATAAATGATGTCCGCCGAACTTCCTGTGTCAACGTAGACCCTGTGTATGATTACATCCCTGATGGAGGCTTGGATTACCAGTGGGTCGTCGCCCCTCCATCCCTCCGGGCGAGGGTCTTGAACAGAGAATGTGAGCGTGCGCATCGGGGTTATGGTGGTCCCTTGTTCCGTTTGTTGCTCTCCCCTGCTTCTCTTACTCCGTATCATGAATATCTCCTTAGGCTGGACTCCTTCGCGAGGTATGTTTTTAGCGTTTTCAGCGTCAAACTTGGCACGCAAGCTTCGTGCTATTTCCACCAGGTCCCCTTTAAGCTGCTTCTCTTCCATTTCTTTTATTAATACCGAACAGTTAGTTGTGTCATGCATCTTACTTTTGTGGTAATCGCAGTACCGGTTCTTTGGTGATTTGGTTGGCTGCTGCTTCTCCGACACCGTGTACACCTCTGGGCGACGGCCACGCCTGTCATCCTTGGCAAACGGTCGGAACCGAGCCTGTGGTCTCCTCGCTTGGCCGTAGTGCCTACTTCCCCCTCGGAAATCCGTGTGACCCGGGTTGTGGTGTCTGGTAGTCATTGCATTCAAGTAGGCCTGTTTTGCTGCTTCGCCATCCTCCTGTCTCAAATATCGCTCCACCCTTTCCTTCAATTCGGCCCGTGTTAGAGGCTTCTTTCCCATGAGTTTTTGCGATAAAGGGCCTAGCAAAAGCCCCCACGTGAAGGCACCGGCTATGAGCCCCTCATCATGCCCCGGTACGTCTAACATGGCGTTTATGAACCTTGTGAAGTATTCCCGTACAGTTTCACCCTCCTTTTTCTTACAACCTATGATTGAATGAGAGTCTCCCTTGTACTTGCGTAATTGCATAAAGTTGGTAAGAAAAAGATACTTAAGCTGGGCAAAATTGGAAATGCTGCCCGGTTGTAGCGTCTTGAACCACGTGCCGGCGTTGCCGTCGAGTGTAGTTGGGAAATACGTGCACCAAAACCTTTCATCAAGCTTTAATGACGTCATGGTCCATTCATATGTGTCGATGTGGCTATCCGGGTCAGTGGTGCCGTTATACGTCTTGAGCGTCGGTAGTTTGGCTGTGTTTGGTATTTCGTAGTCCAACAACTCTTTGACAAACGGAGACGTCACACCACGGGAAAGGCATTCGTGGCCTGGGGTGGTGGACGCTCCCGGCGGTTGGTATTGTGTGTTTAAGCCATATGGTGGTGGCGTGTGGTAGCCAGGGCTTGGTCCGTAAAAGGGATACGGCTGGAATGGTAGTTGGAGGGGGTAACTGGAGGGGAAAGGGTGTATAGGGTGCATAGGGCTAACCGTTGTTGTCTGCTGTAAGTTATTGTTAGCGGTGATGGTTGGTCCGGCCCATGTGCCGGCCAGTGAATAGACAGGTGGCGGATGAGCTATCATGGTTTGTGCCAACGGTGGTACTGAAAGCATTGAACTCTGCCCGCTTGTCACCTGGTACGGCGGTGTTGCTGTAAACGACGGTGGGATGTTGAAGACGTGGCCTGGTGGGATCATCGCTGAGTGAACCGGTTGTGTTTGTTGCAATGGCGGCACGAAGAACGGTGACATCTGAAAGGACGTTGTTGGAAATGGCCCCACCGGAGTTGTTCTTGGCTGGTGAACTGGCGGTTGTGGGGCACCGTCAGTGGTTACCGTTGAGCTTCCTTCGCCTGTAGCGACCCTGCTGACCGCTGTAGGCGGCGGTGTTTCGTCCAACGCTGCCATGAGGCGTATGGGACTTGCCTGTTGTCCCTCATTGCCGTTGGACGCCATTCACTTGTCACTTTCGTGCTTTTAGTTTGTGTTCTTGATCTCACAAACGGATGGCGCCAAATGATGCGACCTTGGCCTGGCTCGATCGGTATTGTTCCCTTGGATTCTCGATTGCCTCTGCAAGATCACAAAGAAAGAAGGCCGTCAGCCGCTTTCCGGGAGGAGCTCCCGGAAGAACGCTCTGACGGTCAAGTTAGAGAGTGTTTAGGGTCTTTGGGTGTGCGCTCTTAGAGAGTCCAGAGAGCTTACCTCGTAGATCTGAGAGCATATCCTTTTATACCTAGCTCCCTTGCCTGATCCGTACCAGACAAGATCGCTTTTTGGGGAGACAGGATCAGGGGCGCTGATTGGAGAGTCATGCGCCTTTAACCGTTAGGGCGCTCTTATTGGCTCTGACGGTAATGGTCTGATCCTCCTGCTTGTCTCCTGACCGTTTCTTTTGTCTTGGAGCTGGGAGCATCTCTAGGCGGGCGCGAGCCTTTCGCCTGTGCGTTCCGCTCCCGAGGGCGCCAGCGGACGCTAAGCCTGCTGGGCTGGGCCCAGTTGGCATGTGTGAGCCTTTCGCCTGTGCCTTCCACTCCCGGGGGTGCCAGTGGACGCTAAGCCTGCTGGGCTAGGGCCGGTTGGCGTGTCCGGCTCGTGCTTCTGCCGTGCTGCCCTAGGCATGTCATCAGACAATTATTTAATTTCTTTACAATTAATTGTTGGACTTTGAGTTTAATAGTGGATTGTTGAGTTGGGCTTTCACGAGTGGGCCGTTTTGTTATTGTGCTACCCGAAGACGTACGCGGGGCCTAGTGCAGCATTGGATGTGGGCGGGCATGCGCGTACGCGCAGCGTACCAAGGAGTACGCGCAACGTACGCGAGCAGACTTCAAACCCTAATTTTTAGGGTTTAAGCCATATAAATACAACATTATCTCCCAAAACCTAGCCTCCTTATCATCCTCTCAACCTCATAAACCCTAGAACGCCTACCACTCTTCATCTTTGTGTGATTTTGACCGTGTGAAGCTTATTGTTGTGATTTGAAGCTTGGAAGGAGAAAGAAGAAGTTGAAGAAAAAGAACTTGAGTAGCTTGAGCTCAAGGATGTGAGATAACATCACCATTTTGCACTCATTTGAGGTAAAAAGCTCTCAACTTTCCTCATGAATGCTTAGATCTATGTTAATGGTGGTTTGGACCTCTTTAGGTCCCAAAAATGGATTTTTATGGTTCAAATTTGTATCTAAGCTTAGGGTTGCCACCTTTAGTGCTATATGAGTCCTAATAACAGAAAAGTTTCAATCTTGAAGGTCCTTTTATGGTCATGCATGAGTTCTAGTCCTTTCCATGGAAGTTAGTTGTCATATTTCAAGTTTGGGTCCATTTGGTGGATTGCAAGCCACCAAATAATCGACTTTATGGATTAAGACACTCTAGTGGACTCAAATATGTGTTTGGATCATAAGGTCTTAAGGGATTAAGCCCTTTTGGAGTTTATGGCTTAACAGGGTAGTACGTTGGGCGTACAAGCCCGTACGTGCAGCGTACAAGCCATGCAGCATGTACGCTTAGCGTACAGAGGAGTACGCCCCGCGTTTATGTTTGGGCCTCGGTTTGGGCCAATCTGTGGACTTCTTAGTTATTGGGCCTTAGTGGGCCATCAGGAGTCAGTTATTGGACTAGGGACGTGGTTGGGATTAAGGAAGGCCCATTTGAGGAGTTGGTCCCAATTTAGAAAATTGGGCCATTAATGGGCTTGGAAAGGTTAGATGGAATTGGGCCTAGGTTATGGTCCAAATTAGATCAAGGGGTAAAATAGTCATTTTACCCTAAGAAGGATAATTGGATTTTTTACTAAGTGTTATTGTGGTAATGATAGCCGGGGAGTCGTCGGAGCAGCCGTAGAGATTCCTTACCGTGAGATTCCGCATTCAGCTTTGCGAGGTGAGTTGTCTCCTGTAGGAACGGGTCTAAGGCACCAATGTCGGCCCGTTTATGTATGCTAGTATGTTCCGGACTAAGGTCCGATGTCGGGCAGCACCCGATGTAGATTTATGTGTTTTCGGATTCCGATCTGATGTCGGGCGGTGCCCGAGGAATGTTTGTATGCTTGATGTCTTCGTGATTCTTGCATGTGTCTATTTTGTATGTTTCCGAACTTCGGTCTGATGTCGGGCAAGGCCCGAGGAATGTTTGCATGTTTCCGGATTTTGGTCCGATGTCGGGCGGGGACCGAGGAATGATTATATGCTTATGTTATTATGTGATTATGTTTATGTGTATTTGTTGATATGTTTATATGTATACCGAGCTTTGCTCGATGCCGGGCGGGGCACGATGCCGGATCTCGGTCCGATGTCGGGCGGGGCCCGATGTAGCGGGCAAGGCCCCTGATATGTTCTTATGAGATTATGTGATTATGTGTATGGTATGTGGTAGTTTGGGAAGACTCGCTAAGCTTCGTGCTTATAGTTTTCAGTTTTGGTTTCAGGTACTTCCGGTAGCAAGGGGAAGAGCTCGGGATGACTTCATTGCACACACCACAATGTTTTTGCCTGGGATGTTACTATGATATACATTTCACATATGTTTTGGTATCGATATACTGATTTTGATGTTTTGAGATATTATGGTTTCTGTTTCGATAAATGATTTTTTTAGTAACTATGGTTTATTTAATGATTTAAAAATGAAAATTTTGGACCGTATTTTTGGGATGTTTCAAGTTGGTATCAGAGCCTTGGTTTGAGGGATTCGGACACACTCTCGGGTGTGTCTGGACTCAAACTGAGGACTTGGTATAAATTTTTAAAAGGAAAACCATTTTTATAAAAAGGATTTTGAAAAGAGAAAAATGGTGTGGTGCATGCAATCAGCCGAGCTCAAGCAAGTTCTCCCAAATTACCCATACAAGTTTGTTATGATATGATATGCTTATGAGAACTGCATGCTAGACTAGGGCTAAGGATCTAGGAAGGATGCCTTGTATTCCTGTTCTATGTGTATGATATTTATGAACTGCATGCTAGTACTGATTATGTCACACCCCCAAACCGGAACGACGGAAACGTTCGGGGGTGGAGGACATCATGTCAAGTATCACAACACATGCATCATAGTAATAAAAGTAACAACAACCATCGTATTGATAATATAATATTTACATTATGTTCAAAACATTAATTGAAATACATTAAAAGTACAACAAAAGTTAAGACGTGAAGCTCCATCTTCGCATCACCTGGAAGAGAGTACCTGTCTAATAACGACCCTGAGAATACAAGTGGTTTGAAAAAGTGTCAACATTAAAGTTGGTGAGTTCATAAGTATTTTTGTTATAGAAAGTATATCCTTTATTCTTTTGAAAAGTTCGCCAGTTCCTCCAGAAAATCCTATATTTTCTGCTGATAAATGATAAGTAAAATGACTCATGATTGTTCCTTCTACAAGTACTTAGTGAATACAAGTCATATACATTCAGATCGAACAGACAGTTGGCTGTGTGGTTCTGCCCCAAGCCCACACCCAAACAAGGAACAGGAAATGTGGCGGATTCCACACATCCCACTATCTGTCGGATCCTCATGTATGTAACCCTGACGTATTCACTAAGTACATTTAACATTAAGTTTAATGATCCTTTAATTTGAAAACGTTCCTTAAGAAAATCCTATATTTTCTTAATAAGTAAAATGACTGAACTTAATCCTTCTGTAATCATTCGGTGGATACTAATTATATATAATACAAATCGATTAGACAGTTGAATGTGTGAATCTGCCCTAAGCCCACAACCAAACAAGGAACAGGAAATGAGGCGGAAGTCACACATTCCACTATCTACCGGATCTTTATTTTATATAATCGTAATGTATTCATCAAGTAATTACATAATTAACGAATCTCTGGTAAAATGGTAACCTAGTTCTTTCTATAATCACTTAGTTTATACTAACTATATATAACCTAATATCGAATGGACAGTTGAATGTGTGAATCTGCCCTAAGACCACAACCAAAGATGGAACATGTAATGAGGCGGAAGTCACACATTCCACTGCATATCGGATATTATTTATATATAATTTGAATGTATAAACTAAAGAATTATAGAATTAACCATAAGGATCCTTTATGTACTACTAGTTTAATATTAAATATTAAACCTTTTTGTAAATAAGTTTATCTTCCAAAATAACGATGTAAACCATAGAAAATCTTATATTTTCTATAAAACCGATTTGTAGTCTTTAACGCTCCAAAACCGAGAAGCACAAGTATAATTACCATACTTAACTTAATGATACCCAGTTTTGTTTATCAGTAACTCTATCTGAACATGTAATTACCCTGAAAACTCGACGTGACAATACTACCCTCCTATGATCACTTAGTACACATGAGTTGTATAATACCGAGATCGAATAGACAGTTGAATGGGTAAATCTGCCCTAAGCCCACAACCAAACAAGGAACAGGAAATGAGGCGGAAGTCACACATTCCACTGTCTATCAGACTTCAATTTTATCTAACCTTATTGTATATACTATATACTGAGAAATCATATAGTTAGTATTCCTTGAGAAAGTTTAGGAAAAGCATATCTTTATGTAAATAATTAGTTAATACTATTGTGAATATTCATTATAACCATACTAATGCAAAGTTAGTCCCGTATAGATCTATACACCAACTCACGCTCTCCCTTAAGAAGACTCTGGTTATAATTAAGCTTCGAACGGGTACCCTGAGTGGTACATCTAGCAGTTCACAATCTTGTATTAATTATTTACATAAATTGTAAAACCTTTTTATAATTAACAAGTAATTTTGTAAAAATATTTCCTTTTGTTTCATAAACTATACTTATTATAGTTTATAAGTTTATTTTCATGTTTTAACCTGAACTATATAAAATAGTTTCTATAATCCATAAACTATGCCTATTATGGTTTACAAGTTGATTTTCCTATTTTAACAAGTTCCAAGTTCAAATACATTTAAACGATAAGAAAACATAATAAATAAATTATGTTTTTAAACACAAGAAATCTTGTGTTTTACTTGTATTCCCCCCCCCCCCACCCCACCCCCCTAAAACATTTTAAAAAGCTTGGAAAATATGGGGGTATGAACTCACCTTGTGTGCGGTTTTGACTAAATATCGGGATGAAATTGGTGACTTCGAGTTAGATTACGGGAAAGATGTCGTAATCCTAATAATAGTTATACACATAATCATATGTATAAATTAGTTAACTATTAATTTAACATGATAATAGACACTAAATTGTATAAACTACTTACAAATTGTGAAGGAATTATGGAAGCAAATACGAAGTGTTCTTGAAAGTTTGAAGGTTCTCTAGATATAAACTTGATACTTGAAAGAGAATGAAGTGTTTACGCTTGATGAATGTACAAATGATTTCATTTGTTCCTTAAGTATGAAGGATGTTTCTAAGGCGGTGTATGTTGTGTTTACGGATGTATCACATTGGGAAACTGAATTTTATCACATTTGTATACTGAATATGAGATATTTAAGGGGTTTATGCTCAAATAAGAGCTTTGATTTGTGTTCACGGTCACCTCTTGGCCGTGAACACCATTTGATCTTTTAAATTCATCCGTGAACACTATTATTCTTATCCCCATTAGGCCGTAAACACAAAGATCCTTGGATCTTTGGACTGTGAACTACATAAGACTTCATCCTTGGACCGTGAACACAAGTTTGGAAGGTTCCATGGCCGTGAACACTCTTGCTTTTACTTTTCTAGACCGTTAACTCCTTTTGGAGTTTACTCCTTGGCCGTAAACACATTTGAGGCTTCATTCTTTGGCCGTAAACACACCTAAGGTGTGTTATTTCATGATTAATCCGTTATCTTAGCTAAAAGTTGGATTATACGTTCCTATTTCAACTTAGGTTCCAATCTAGGCTTAGTTATTTAGCTTATAAACAAGCCCTAATGGTTATAAAAGACACCATGCAACAAGGTTTGCAACATAGTTTATACTAGTACTTGGTTAGGGTTTAGACCATACTAGGTCTAAAATTTGGAGTTGTGACAGATTAGTCAATGATATGATGGCCTGATTAGGATATGCTTGGTTTTGTTTACTCAATGCTCGAATGTTGCTTGCTTTGTGCTTTTAGGAGTTCTAGTTATCTTTAACTAACTAGTAAACGAATATGTTAAGTTACATATTACGAGGACAAAATAATTTTAGAAGGTTAGGTTTAGCTCTATTTCGCATCTCTCGTTTGAGTCTAACCGTTGTAGGGTAGGACCTCTCATTCGAAGAATTATCTGGTCTTAGTGATATGTAATGGTATTCGCGAGCTAGTTAGGGAGAGATAGCAGGGACTTCTTACGCAGCTGATGGCGGAGAGTGGGTCGGCGATTACCCTAGGGCAAGCCTAGGATGAGATTAACGAGAAGAGCAGCAGTAGTAGTGAAAGGGACTTGGTGGAGTCAAGGCAAATCTTGAGGAAAGTACGGATATATGTGGAAGGTAGTATGGGCCCGTACTACTAAAAGCAGAGGATCTGTACTCGACTCAAGGAGGGCTGAGATGAATCCAGGGAACTTGTAGTGTGTGATCCCTCGAGTTATGGTGAGTATTCTGATGTTTGTTATGGTGTATTTTTAGTATGGTGACGCTACGCACTAGACCGGTTGGCACTTCAGGAGCCGGTGAGGGATCAGGCTCGGCCTCGGAGTCGGGCAGCTTGATGAGAAGATGAGAGAGTTCATTTCATTTGAGGTCACGCACAGTATTTTAGACCAGACTCCTGTGATCTTCGGTACGGTCAAGGAGGGCAACTTGGAGATTCTTGACGAGAGATTGGGTGCATTCCGCACCGAGATGGCGGCCATGCTAGGGGCACACACGATGATATTCAGGGAGTTCCGAGCTTGTGGAGCTCCGGACTATCATGGGGATCGGTACCCCATCGCTAGCAGGAGGTGGTTGGGTGATGTCGACAACGCCTTCCGTACGAGCCGATGTCCCGAGGGGGACAAGGTCCGACTTGCTTCCTGTCTCCTGAAGGACAGAGCACGTGACTGGTGGGAGGAGGTCAGACATGCCATTGGAGATGATGCAACTCTTGATGCGATGACTTGGAGTGACTTTTCGGGCAAGTTCAGGGCTGAGTTTGCACCTGTGATTGAGGTGAAACAGCTTGCTAGGGAGTTCCAGGATCTCCAGTAGACTGCTGAGATAGTGACTGAGATCACCGCCATGTTCAGGGAGAGGGCCCTCCTTGTTCCGCAGTACGTGGCAGACAAGGAGATGAAAAAGGCCCGATATCATGAGATGATGCAGAGTGATATCCGCCAGTTTGTGAGCCGATCCAGCTGCAAGACACTGGAGGATATGATTGTGAGGGATCGGGAGAGGGAGCTGGATTTGAAGATGGAGAAGAAGAGGAAACCAGAGGGGGTTCAGACAGGGAGTACAGGCAAAAAGCCCAAGGTATCAGATCACAAATCGAGAAGCCACACCAGGGCCGCAGCCGCTGTGTCAAGTGCAGCAAGTTGCACGAGAGAACGTGCAGGGCGGGTAATTCGGGCTGCTTTAAGTGCAGCCGAACTGGTCATGTCAATAAGGACTTTACTGCTACCACCATCACCACGACAACATCTGATCTGATTTGCTTTCAGTGCAATCAGAGGGGCACAAGAGGTCCCAGTGTCCGAGTTTAGCAGCAGCAGGACAGGTGGCGACACCAGCTCCTGCTACATTTAGGATTACCGACGGCCGATAGGGCTGGGCGGAGGCGCCAGTGGCGAAGAGCAGAGCCTTCCAGTTGATAGCAGAGGAGGCAAGTACATCTCCCGATGTAGTGTCGGGTATGTATCTTCTCCTTCTCTCTTTATTTATGTTGATTATTGCTTATGTTTATGTGTTTCGTTATAGGATCATTCCTTGTGAACGATACATCTGCTCTGGTATTATTGGATTCGGGTGCTACCCGATCTTTTGTGTCGCTCGCGCTCAACAAGCGATTTGTAGGAGCTCCAGGGGAGCTGGACTGTCCACTTGATGTAGAGATAGCGGATGATATGACCGTTCGGGTTACGAGGGTTCATAGGGGATGTACACTGCAGTTGTTTGATGAGCAGTTTTCTGTGGATTTAGCCCCCATTCCCATGCGATGGAATAAGGTCATCGTGCGTATGGACTGGTTGAGCCCCAACGGGGCAGTGATTGACTGTGAGCAGTAGCTGGTACGGGTTAGGACCCCAAGTGGGGGACGGTTAGTGATTCAGGGCGAGAGGCCGCAACATGGGCCAACTTTGTGTTCAGCAGCAAGAGCTAGGCGCTACCTTCAGCAGGGTTGCGCAGGTTATGTCGCCTATGTTATGGATACCCGAGATAAGGGTATGGGGACAATGCCTAATGTACCGATCGTACGGGAGTACCCGGACGTGTTTCTGGACGATTTGCCTGGGATACCTCCGGAGAGACAGGTAGAGTTCAGGATTGACCTAGTTCTCGGTGCGGCTCCGATAGCCAAGGCACCATATCGGTTGGCTCCTCCCGAGATGCAGGAGTTGTCTACACAACTGCAGGAGCTATTAGACAAGGGATTTATCAGGCCGAGCAGTTCGCCATGGGGAGCCCCGATCCTATGTGTGAAGAAGAAGGACGATTACCGGGAGCTGAATAAGGTAATGGTGGAGAACCGGTATCCCCTCCCGAGGATTGATGATTTATTCGATCAGCTTCATGGTGCATCTTGGTTCTCCAAGATTGATCTACGATCGGGTTATCACCAGATGCGATTCATGGATGAAGACGTGCCGAAGACAACTTCCAGACTCGCTATGGTCACCATGAGTTCGTGGTGATGCCGTTTGGGCTCACCAATGCTCCTTCCGCCTTCATGGATCTCATGAACCACGTGTGCAGACCGATGCTGGACCGGTCTGTAATAGTTTTCATCGATGATATCTTGGTTTACTCCAAGACTCAGGAGCAGCATGAGGAGCACCTGAGGGAGGTGCTGGAGACACTGAGGAGGGAGAAACATTTCGCAAAGTTCTCCAAGTGTGAGTTCTGGTTGCGCGAGGTGCAGTTTCTGGGGGACCTTGCCAACCAGAAGGGTATTATGTCGATCCGGCCAAGATAGAGGTCGTGATGCAGTGGGAAGTTCCGAGGTCTCCATCTGAGATTCGAAGTTTTCTTGGTTTGGTGGGTTACTATCGGAGATTCATCTAGGATTTCTCCAAGATTGATGTTCCCTTGACCCGACTGACTAAGAAGTCGGTGACATTCCGTTGGGGGCCTCAGCAGCAGGCAACCTTCGAGACTCTTAGACAGTGATTGTGCGAGACACCGATTCTGACCTTGCCAGAGGGCGTCAATGTTTTCGTGGTTTACTGTGATGCTTCGGCCACAGGTATGGGTGCAGTGCTGATGCAGCGGGGTCACGTGATAGCGTACGCTTCGAGGCAGTTGAAGCCTCACAAGGCGAACTACCCGACGCACGATTTGGAGCTGGGGGTTGTGGTTTTCTCCCTCAATATTTGGTGGCACTACCTCTATGGGGTTCGTTGTACCATTTACACGGACCACAAGAGCTTGAGGTACCTGATGGATCAGCCGAATCTGAACATGAGGCAGCATCGGTGGTTAGATGTGATGAAGGATTATGATTGTGAGATCCTTTATCACCCGAGGAATTCCAATGTGGTGGCCGATGCTCTTAGCCGCAAGGTAGTGGCGGCTCCGATTCGAGACATATGTCTTAGGATGACAGTGATTACTCCGTTGCTGGAACAGATTCGGATGACAGTCGAGGGTATGAAAGAAGAGCTCCGGAAGTGTGATCAGATCGTAGGCCAGGTGGCCTCATTTGACTATGACGGCCGTGGGTTGTTGACCCTGCATCGGAGGGTCTGGGTTCCTTACTGGGGCGGGGTATGCCAGGTTCTGATGGATGAGGCTCACAAGTCGAGGTTCTCCATCCATCTATGGGCAACAAAGATGTATCCGGATCTTCGCCCTGATTATTGGTGGCCCTGCATGAAGCGGGACATAGCATGGTATGTGGAGCGGTGCTTGACTTTCAGGAAAGCCAAGGCCGAACACCAGCGACCTCACTGAAAGATGCAGTCGTTGGATATTCCCGTGTGGAAATGGGAAGTCATCACCATGGATTTTATCACAAAGCTTCCCAAGACCGCACGTAGAGTGGATTCGATATGGGTCATCGTGGATCGGTTGACCAAGAGTGCTCATTTCATCCCGATCCAGGAGAGTATATCGGCTGAGAAGCTAATCGAGATCTATGTACGCGAGGTAGTGGCACATCATGGAGTGCCGATTTCGGTTGTGTCAGACCGATATGTTCGTTTCACTTCCAGATTTTGGAAGCGGTTTCAAGACGAGATGGGTACTCGTCTTCACTTCAGTACCGCTTTCCACCCTCATACGGACAGGCAGAGTGAGAGGACATGTTGCGTGCATGTGTATTGGATTTCGGCGGCAGTTGGGATACGTATCTTCTGTTAGCGTAATTTCCATATAACAACAGCTACCATGCTAGCATAGATCGACCTCCCTACGAGATGCTCTACGGGAGGAAGTGTAGGACCCCAATCTGTTGGGGTGAGGTCGGTCAGAGAGTCATGGGGAGCACTGAGGTGGTGCTTAAGACAACAGAGAGGATTCAGCAAGTCTAGAGCAGGATTCAGACTGCTCAGATTCGGCAGAAAAGCTATGCCGACAAGCGCCGTTCAGACTTGGAATTTCAGGTGGGCGACATGGTCCTCCTGAAGATGTCACCTTGGAAAGGTGTCATCCGGTTCAGGAAGCGGGGCAAGTTGGGCCCCAGGTACATCGGTCCATTCAGGGTTTTGGCTCGGGTGGGCCGGGTTGCTTATCGTTTGTATCTTCAGGACGAATCAGCCAGATCCACAACACTTTTCATGTCTCCCAACTGCGGAAGTGCTTAGTGGATGACTCTGCAGTTGTGCCTTTAGAGGATATTCAGGTCGACGAATGCCTGAACTACATCGAGAGACCAGTAACCGTTCTCGACAGGAAGACGAAGGAGTTGAGGAACAAGAGGGTGGAGCTGGTAAAGATGCAGTGCTTGCACCGCAAGGGGTCAGAGTGGACTTGGGAGCCCGAGGAGGATATGAGAGAGCACTATCCAGAGTTATTCAGGGCAGCGGACTTCGAGGACGAAGTTTGATTCAAGTGGCGGAGAATTGTAACACCCATGACTTGAGGTAATGACTATTATTTAATTTCTTTACAATTAATTGTTGGACTATGAGTTTAATAATGGACTGTTGAGTTGGGCTTTAGCGAGTGGGCTATTTTGTTATTGGGCTACCGAAGGCGTACGTTGGGCGTGAGCTTGGCGTACGCGGGGCGTAGTGCAGCATTGGATGCGGGGGGTTCATGTGCGTACGCGCAGCGTACGCGAGCAGACTCCAAACCCTAATTTTTAGGGTTTAATCCATATAAATACAACATTATCTCCCAAACCCTAGCCTCCTTATCAGCCTCTCAGCCTCATAAACCCTAGAACGCCTACCACTCTTCATCTTTGTGTGATTTTGACCTTGTGAAGCTTATTTTATTGATTTGAAGCGTGGAAGGAGAAAGAAGAAGTTGAAGAAGAAGAAGAACTTGAGTAGCTTGAGCTCAAGGATCTGAGATAATATCACCATTTAGCACTCATTAAAGGTAAAAATCTCTCAACTTGCCTCATGAATGCTTAGATCTATGTTAATGGTGGTTTGGACCTCTTTAGGTCCCAAGAGTGGATTTTTATGGTTCAAATTTGTATCTAAGCTTAGGGTTACCACCCTTAGTGATATTTGAGTCCCAATAACAGAAAAGTTTCAATCTTGAAGGTCCTTTTGTGGTCATGCATGAGTTCTAGTCCTTTCCATGGAAGTTAGTTGTCATATTTCAAGTTTGGGTCCATTTGGTGGGTCGCAAGCCACCAAGTAATCGACTTTATGGATCAAGACACTCTAGTGGACTCAGATCTGTGTTTGGAGCATAAGGTCTTAAGGGATTAAGCCCTTTTGGAGTTTATGGATTAACAAGGTAGTACGTTGGGCGTACAAGCTTGTACACGCAGCGTACAAGCCATGTAGCCTGTACGCTTAGTGTATAGAGGAGTACGCCCCGCGTACTCACTGGATTCAGATTCTTCATGTTTGGGCCGCGGTTTAGGCCAATCTTTGGACTTCTTGGTTATTGGGCCTTAGTGGGCCATCAGGAGTCAGTTATTGGACTAGGGACATGGTTGGGCTTAAGGAAGGCTCATTTGAGGAGTTGGGCCCAATTTAGAAAATTGGGCCATTAGTGGGCCATTAATGGGCTTGGAAAGGTTAGATGTAATTGGGCCTAGGTTATGGTCCAAATTAGATCATGGGGTAAAATAGTCATTTTACCCTAAGAAGGATAATTGGATTTTTGACTAAGTGTTATTGTGGTAATGATAGCCAGAGAGTCGTCGGAGCAGCCGTAGAGATTCCTTACCGTGAGATTTCGCATTCAGCTTTGCGAGGTGAGTTTTTTCCTGTAGGAACGGGTCTAAGGCACCAATGCTGGCCCGTTGATGTATGCTAATATGTTCTGGACTAAGGTCCGATGTCGGGCAGCACCAATGCTGACACTTTGATGATTTGAAATAATATTGTTATTGTTATGAATTTGAAAACAATTGTTTTGAAATTTCATGGTTTATGGAAAGTGTTTTGGCTAATTAAAAGTGAAAAAAATTTCTTTTGAAAATTTGGGTCGTTACATTTCCGGACATCGGTCCGATACCGGGCAAGGCCCGATGAATGTTTGTATGTTTCCGGATTTGGGTCTGATGTCGAGCGGGGCCCGATGAATGTTTATATGTTTATGTTATTATGTGATTATGTTTATGTTTATGTGTATTTGTTGATATGTTTATGTGTATACCGAGCTTTGATCGATGCCGGGCGGGGCCCGATGCCGGATCTCGGTTCGATGTCGGGCGGGGCCCGATGTAGTGGGCAAGGCCCATGATATGTTCTTATGAGATTACGTGATTATGTATATGGTATGTGGTAGTTTGGGGAGACTCGCTAAGTGTCATGCTTACAGTTTTCAGTTTTGGTTTCAGGTACTTCCGGTAGCAAAGGGAAGAGCTTGGGATGACTGCATTGCACACACCACGATGTTTTAGCCTGGGATGTTACCTTGATATACATTTGACATATGTTTTGATATCGATATACTGATTTTGATGTTTTGAGATATTATGATTTCTGTTTCGATAAATGATTTTTTTAGTAACTATGGTTTATTCAATGATTTAAAAATGAAATTTTTGGACCATATTTTTGGGATGTTTCAGAAACCGAGTTCCGGGCAGAGATTTGAGATGCTTTTAGGAAAAAGAAAACTCCCTAGGGGAAAGATTAAAGACACCAAATTACCCCAAACAGACATAAATGACAAAAAATAACATTTTGAACTTTTTACATATGCAACATTTAAAAATACAGGCTAGAAAAATGAATAAGAGGGTTAAAAATTAACTTCTAAGAATTTGAACTAAAAGTACAATGCTGAAATTAAGTAAATTTTACAACATAAGACATCCTCTAAAAAAATGCAGGTTAGACAGAGGGGTATATGAACAAAAAGGCAACCTCATGAATACAGGAGATAACAATGCAATAGACAACAATGCACTTTCATTTGTTAGTGTATTATAGCATCATGCTTTCATTTATTCTATTATAGAATTGTACTTTTAAAAGTATAATGTTGTAACATGAAGAAATTAAAGTAAGATAATAAAAAAAACAAACTAATGAAAGTAAGTTGCTACTTGTTGCATTGTACTCTTTTGCATTTTTATGATTAGATTTTTAGCATCAAATGCAATAAATATCAACTTACTTTGATTTATTACTGTATTATAGCATCCTTTTGTTATATCTACTTGATTCTGTTCTCTATCTTCTTTTCATTACTTGATTATGTTCTCTATCTTCTTTTCATGGGTTTCATCTTTATTAAGCTAAAACTATAAATCAACATTCACGAAAGAGGGTTAATATTAATAACATGTTCCAAATTCCAAGATAACATTCTTTTCATTTTCGATATTAACTCCATTTTAGGTGTACCAATATATGTTCTTCATAAAACAATTCCAAGTTTTTTTTGTTTAATCAATCAATTAAACATGTTGTAAGAAAAGTAATTCAAAATGAAAGTAAGAGCAAAAAAATAAGAGAGTATCTGTCACACCCCCAAACCGGAACGGCGGAAACGTTCGGGGGTGGTTGACGTCATGCGTAGTATCACAACAGTTGTATCATAGCAAGCATAGTAAACACAACCAAACATTGAATACATATATGAAAAAATTTTACATTGTCTTAATACATAGCTTTGTTCTTATCAAAAGTAAAATGGAAAAACGTGACTCTAACGTGCCGACTTCTCCAAAAGCCTGGAAGTACCTGTCTATTAATTCCGTGAGAATACAAGCAGTTTTGAAAGAATATCAGCATAAAGCTGGTGAGTTCATAAGCATTTAGTTTTTGTGGAAAATGTTTCTTTGATCCTTTTTGAAAAGTGTTCCTCAAGAAATTCCTATATTTTCTTATGAAAATCAGTTTTGAAAGAGTATCTATTAGTAGAAAGTAAACCATCAGTTTTAGAAATGCCAGTGTTATCCTGGGAAAATCCTATATTTTCCCAAAAAAACAAGTTATCCGTTCTTGAGGTAGAGATGTAAGTTTAGAAATCCCTTATTACTATCAGTATGTATAATAGTAGTTTTATTACTCAAAATAAAACAATGAAGAGTAGAGTCTGTAAACCAAAGTTAGTTTATACTTATTTGCGAGTCGTATAACCATACTTGATATGACCTAGAGACCTTTATAACGTTCTTCAGGCGTTAAGTTAAATGACATTTGTCCACCACAGGCATGCCTGCCTAACTGTAGCTAGCAGTTCTGGTGTGGGATTGTCAGCCCCGAATAGATCTATTCACAAATCTCACGCTCTCCCTCCAGGAGACTCTGGTTATACTATGATAGGATTTAGTTCCGTACACTAAAGGGTACAGTTTTGAAGTAGAGCCTCACAATTCTGTATAATCTAGTTTACTAGCGAGAAACAGTATAAAACAGTAATTATTCTTGAATAAATGTACTTTTTACTTCTGAGAAAACATATAACATAAACTAAATCGGCCATAGTTTATATATATTCATCCATGAAATCTGATTTGGTAGAAACTACCTAGAGGGTTATCCCAAACTATACCCATTATAGTTTACTAGTGTTGTTATGGAAAATGTTTTGTAAAACCTTTCTGAAAGCTATGAAGTGAGATTTCCAAAATAACAATTTCTCTTATGCTCAACATATTACAAAAGGGATAAAATATTTGAGTAAGTTATTAAACATGGAAATCGTTGAGTTGTATTAATAAGTTTAAAACTTAATAAAATACTTTGAGTTTGGCTTGTATTCCCCCCCTGAAAACATTAAAAACACGGAAAATGTAGGGGTATGAACTCACCTGTAGTGAGTGGTTCTGACGTGTGGTTGGAAGAGGAGTGCAGAGTGTCAGGTGTAACCTTGAGCACACAATGATCCTAATAGACACATATAGACATGTATGTGTATGAATTTAGTGTATAGACGACTAAATAAGAAGGGCAAAACCCTTATTGGCTAGGAAACTCTAAGATTTATGGAATACAATCACATATGATTGCATAACTAGGGTATATGGCCACCCTATAGAGTTTACGGTCAAAGAGGTATGACCATTGGAGTTCATGGTCCAAGTGTTCACGGTCTTGGAGTTCACGGTCCAAGTGTTTACGGTCCAATGACCTTACGGTCATGGAGTTCACGGTCTAATGACCTTACGGTCATAAGGTTTACGGTCCATGGGTTTACGGTTCCATGGGTTCACGGTTCCATGGGTTCACGGTCCATGGGTTTACAGTATTTGAAGGGTGTACGGTCTAAGGAGATACACTAGACCGTAAACTCATCAATCTTGCACAAATGATGGTTTTCAAGGGCTTCCTTCAAAGGCATCGGATTCTAGGGACCATGCTTAGCCCTAGGAAGGGTAAAGGCTATAAGAACACCCTTTATAAGGGTTTACGGTCTATGAAGATTCATAGGACCGTAAACTCTTTTGTTCAAGCAAGAGTGATGATCTTAAGTCCAAAATGAAAGATTTTAATTAGATAGATGTAAAGGAGGATGGTACTTACGATTTGGAGGCAAATGGGGGTGTTTTCGGCCCAAAACACAACCGTGTTCTTGAGGATTCTCGATGAAGGTAGAGAGGGAGTAGAGAGAGAAAGCCTTTGAAGTGTTTAAAGTGAAAAGAATGGCTGAAATGATCAACCATTATATATATAGGGAGGAGTTTACGGTCACTCTGACCATAAACTCAAGGTCTCGACCGTAAACTCCTTTTTGAGGAGGCTTACGGTTGCTAGGTAGTTTAGAACTTAAACTGACACTTCCAAATACTAATTCCTTTGATTCACTAGAGTTAGGATATTCAAAACGGGTTCCCAGACAGTGATAACTGGGAGCAAAATGAGTCTAACACTGATAAATTTGAATGTTTACACAAGTTAGATATTTCGAGTTGTCACAGTATCTCAGTAGCACATACCCTTATGAGCATTTCTTTTTATGTTGCATTCCATTGTTTATGCCATCAAAACATTTATTCGCTGTAAAAATATATGAGTACAATGTTATAAATGGGTAGATTCTCAAAGTGTAATGCTTAATGAGAAAAAGGAGAAAGTGAAATGCTACAATTGGGTAAAATCATGTCCTGATAAGAAAAAATGTTAAAATATGAACTTGTACATACATGTTTCTACAAGGTTTTTGGGACATTTTGATATTTTTGCACTTCCATTCACACATGATGTTCAAAGCTATTTTTTTTTCTTCAGAAGACAAATAGAAATCAAACCAAGAAAAATATTCTTATGGTGGATCAATGCATGATCTATCCTTACCTATGTAATAGCATAGTACATCGTCAAAAAATGTATTTTTTTCCAAAAGATTTAGCAGAAAGGGCAATGAAGTGTGTGTGTGTGTATGTGTGTGTGTGTGTGTGTATATATATATATATATATATATATATATATATATATATATATATATATAGGTAAATTTTAAATATCATCATTTCGACATACCCCGTTAAATCCAAGCTTATCAGTAGTGCCATTGAGTACAGTTTCATGCTTTTCCAGAAAAATAATATACGGCTGCATCATAATCGACCATATGACATAAAAAGTAGGAAAAATAAAATAAAAATGGCAAAAAGAATATACCTTGGTTCTCTAACAATGAGTGTTGCAATGAATGCATCTTGGTTCAGATTTAATATTTCGAGATCTACAAAACAGTTTCCATAGTTAATAATCTTCATAAATATGTAAGAATATCCCATAAATAAATGTATAAAAACAAATAGAATGGCAAATATCATAATAGCTATATAAGTTAATGAAAAAAATGGTCAAAAGTTTACCTCTTTTGTCCATGGTCCTTTCACAATTCCGGGATTAATAACCTTTTGCCAACGATGTAAACATTGAACACTTGTCCTTCCTGGTATTCGTTCAGCTTCACAACACATACACAAAAAATCAAATCAAATCAAAATTAAACAAAAAAAGAAGTTTAATTCCAATAAACTGTGTATGATAGAAAGCTCATTTCTTCCCGTCCCTTCCGTTGTAAACGTTCAGTTTGATTTAGCACTTGTGGCTATTAAGAATCAACGAACATCATCATTTGTCCAGCCTACATGTGATAAACGTTTAGTTTGATTGGCGCTCATGCATATCAATACAAACGGATACAAATAAGTTAGGTAAAATTCAACTGAGTACACGATAAATATGGTTTTGTAAACTGTAGAAGTAACACAAGAAGCTTTACCCATGGCTATTACGAGATCTTGGTGTGTCACAACTACTATCAGAATTTGATGAGCTCGATGTGATACTAGCCTCTTTAGTAAATCCAAATGTAGGTTTTGCCTTCTTCTCTCCAATTATCATTTCTATCATCCCAGTTAATGTATGGTTCACCTAAGAACACACAACACGATCACATTCAAAACATGTTAAAAGATCTCAGAAGACTATAATCAAACAAACTAATTACAAATCCCAAATAGACAGAGGGACAATAATCAAACACAATGTCATCAATAATTATAGATCGTTTTCATGTAAATGTTGACCAAAAAGCGAACAATTTTTCTCAACAATCAAGCATGAAAACAGTAAATTGGCAAACAATTTGACTCAATCGATTGATTTTCTCCACTACCATATAAAAGTAAGAACTATTCGATCAATCTGCATTGCAAGTAGATAAATGATTGCAAAACAAATAAAATTACAACAACGAAACTCTACTAAGAGTTGATTTCTAGGGATTTCTAGTCAATGATAAGTTGAAAGATACTTGCGTTCAGCTTTGTAACCGTCAACATAAAAAAATCGAATTTTCCTACAACCCTCAACCTCAACAAATATTCGATCTACAAAAAATATTTAAGTAAACGATCATAGATGGGAGATGGAAAATAAATAATCAGAATTACAGCGGCACACAATCTAAAAAAAATAAAAATCCTAAATTAGGAAAGATACATTGAAGCGATTTGATTCCTGATTTGTTGTTATTAGTTTGATGATTTGAGGAAAACTAGGAAACAAGTTTTTGACCAAATTGTATTTTTTGTTGTTAATGCATCGACCGGAAAAAAATTAGGAGCTTCAGAAGATGACACGTGGACAGGAGCTTCAGAAGATGACATGTGGAAAATAAAACTATTATTTCATTATATAAGGTAGATAATAACAATGTCCCGATACATAAACCACGATGCATTATTGGAAACACTAAATTTTATTAGAAAAATACTAAGGTGTTGGAATAAGCACATAGTAAAACTAGGATTATGAAACAAATCACTTGAGTTGAACTTATATCTATTGTTTGACAATATGGTTTCACAGGCAAAATAAGAGTTATCAACCAAAAACCATATTGTAAAACTTATATCTATTTTATTTTTAAAATAAGAGTTATCAACCAAAAACCATTTTCCACAGGTATGATAAAACATTCATTTGTTCAAAACAGATCACACCGTGTTTAAAATATGAGTAATAATAAATGAGAGTCAACATATAAAATATCAGCGCAAGTCTCCAAAAACAATTCTCATGGATGCATTACAGACAGTCGACGCTCTTCCCCTTGATTAGAACTATGTGAAATACATTTAAGGGGGTGTTTGAGATTACGTTTCAAAACAACTTATTGATTTATAGGATTTTTAAAAAAAACAGTAAGTAAAAAAAAGTGTATCGCAATCTTAAAAACATTTTTTTTTAAAATAGTTGTTCAATATAGTTCAAAAAGGAGATTTCCAAAAGCATCTCCAACTTGATTTTTCAAAACTTTTTTTCGCTTTTTAATTAATAGCTTCAAAAATAAGATTTTAAGCCAAAAGCTTTTTAATTTATTGACTTTTCCACCACAAAAGCTAATCCAAACACTTTTGTAAAAACTCATTTTGCCACTAACATAAGTCAATAAACACTTTTGCCCAAAAGCACTTTTGGAGTTCAAAAAACAATCCCAAACACCCCTTAAATTCAATGAGTAAGCATAAATCATAATAAAGTCCACAAGATACCATATATTCCACCATACACATGTAGATATTATAGTCCAACTATAGTGTTACATCCACATCTGATTGTTATAGTCAAACAATAGTCTTTCATACAACTATTATAGTCGAACTATAGTCTTTCATACAAATGCTATAGTCCGACTATAGTCTTTCATACATATCATGATACAATCCAACTATAACCTCATTGGTCAAACATACATCATTTACACGGAGGCATACAATATTACACATAGTATAGTGAAAAAACTCACATGATACTAACAAATATACTCTCGTAAGTCTCTAAGGAATAAATGGCTAGTAAGAACCACCTAAAACATTCAGAGACCAGTCTTAAAATCTAATATTCGAATTCATCAAAGTTTGACCAAAAGTCAAATTGGTCAAAAATTCAAAGGCCAACCAGTCAAGTCAACAGTCAGTCGGTCAACGTGCTGCGACTTGGCTCCTGGTCGCAACGCGATCACTAAGCGACAAAATAGTCGCCAACCCAACTTAATTCTTGCATTATGACCCTTCCTTGTTCGTGTTGCGCTTTTCGAGGCAGATTCCTTCTTCTTATTAAGCATTTAACCCTTAAGACCAAGGTTCATAATTTCTAGAATACCTCACAATAGGGTCTTAATAGATAAAATTTTCAACTTTATCCACTAGCATGCCTCAAAAAACCACTCTAAATATAAGTCTAAAATAAGTCCAAAATGCCATAATATTCATGCATGGTTCAAATGGAAAGATGATCAAGCACTCAAAACACCACAATGGGTCCATAAGATCAACTAAAATCACCTTTGGACATGGAGTTTTCCAAACTCCATAGGAATTACGAAAAAAATGGATCATTCAAGCTAAAAACCTATATTTAGCATGCAAAAGCCTTAAAGGTTGAAACTTGAAGACTTATAGAGCTTGAGAAGGATCTAGAAGATAGAAAATATTTGGAGTTTGCTTCACTTAGCATAAAATAAAAATGAACTTCTTCAAATCCCATGTCAAGGCATCAAAAATCTAAGAGGACGGGGATTGGAGGCTAGGGTTTCATGCACAAGAGTATCATGGGGTTGGATGCTAATAGAAGGGGAAACCCTAAATGTTAGCTCCCTTAAGTAGGAACAATATACTGAAACTAGGGTTTCTGTGCAAATAACAGTGTCGCGTCACGACTTATACCAAGTCGCATCGTCCATAAAGGTTTACCTTCACGCTGTGACCAAGGCTTGGTCGTGTCGCGAAGTTACTTCCTACAAAACCATCCTTTATTGATTACTTTGAATTAATTAAATTAATATAAAACAAACCAGAAAATCAGGCGTTACAACTCCCCCCCCCCCCACTTGAATTAGATTTCGTCCTCAAAATCTTCTTCGTCAAACAACTAAGGGTAGTCGTCGCGCATCTACTGCCCGAACTCCCGAGTCCACTCGGAACCCTTTCGGTGTTGGAATTGCACCTTCACCAACTTAATCACATTGTTGCGTAAGGTCTTTGTCTTCCTCTCCAAAATCGCAACTAGCCTCTCGACATAATTCATGCGCTCGTCCACCTGAATATCGTCAAATGGTACCACAGATGACTCGTCTGTCATGCATTTTTTCAATTGAGAAACATGAAAAGTGTTGTGGATTTGACTGAGTTCCTTAGGCATCTCCAAACGATAGCCAACCTTGCTTCACACGCACAATAAACCTAAAGGGTCCAATATACATGGGGCCCAACATGTCTCTCTTCTGAAACCAGATGACACCCTTCCAAGGTGACACCTTCAAAAGCAAAAAATTCGCAATCTAAAACTCTAACTCAGCGTGGAGCCTATCTACATAGCCATTTTTTCGACTCTATGTAGTATGCAGTCTCTCACAAACCAGTTGAATAAGTTTGGTAGTCTTAAGCACGACATTAGTACACCCCAAGACTCTCTGACCAACCTCTCCCTAACAAATCGAGGTTAATCCATGCATGGGTCATGCATGGGTTTTAAGTCATTTTCTCATCACTTTTACCTGGTTGGGGTGAAGGAAATTGTGGGTCATGCATGTCCATAAATTTCATATTTTTCTGAACCATTAAGGTCCCAAGGAGAATTCTGTAAAGTTGGAACTGAAGGCTTAACGAATTGAGAGGTTAATCCATTAAGTTGTCTTTATACAGTTTCCACAATGTGGTAACTTGCTCGCGATGACATGGAGGTTGGTTTGGTCGTGATTGTTTTGTCTGGACTTTGCCATGGCATGGTGGCATGTCTGCCACGACGTGGTAGCGGATTTTAATCGGGATCAAGTTGGATGGCCACGACGTGTCCATTGGTTGGCCACGACGTGGAGGTGAGCTGGAGTTAACTTTGACTGTTGACTTTTTGACATGGTTTGACTTTTGGTCAGATTGCTAGTTTATAAGGTAGACTAAGGGTTACCTTGTATGATTCTGTACGAGGTGTGTAGCGCCCGTTTTTCGAATGTGTGAGCCTGTTAGTTGTCGATTGCGTTTGTGAGGTGAGTTTTCTCACTATACTATGTAGGATGCTAGATTGTCTCTATGACTCTTGCATGTATGTTGGGGTGGGGACCGTGATGTGGGCAGGACCCGATATGTTGGCGGTACCCGTTAACTGTATGGGTGGGGCCCAATGTTATGTATGGTATGTAGTATTTTGATGAACCCACTAAGCTTTGTGCTTACGATTTCATGTTTAAATGTTTCGGGTACTTCTCATTCCAAGGGAAAGGGCCCGACTTGATCGCATTGCATCCCTCGGAGATTTATTCCACACTATCTATTTGATATACACTGATGTTTTGAGAATTCTATATACATTGGTTAGCTTTGAACAAATGGTTGTTTGGTTTTTGTGGTTTGAAATTAAAAATTTGTACTTCGTATTTTTGGGATGTTACAAATTGGTATCAGAGCCTTCGTTTGAGGGATTCAAACACACTTTCGGGTGTGTCTGAACTCAAACTGAGGATTTATAAATGTTTTTCTAAAAATAAAATATTTTTGTAAAGAAAATGGGGTGTGATGCATGCAATCATCCGAACTCAAGTAAGTGATTCCCAAAATACCCATACGTGAATGTTATGCTTTGGTATGTTATTATGTGAGTTGCATGCTAGTATAGGGCTAAGGGTCTGCTCAGGATTTGCATGATCAGTATGCATGTTAGGAAACTGAATAGCCTGAGAATGTTTGAATCGGACTTATTGTATGTTCTTGTATGATAAGGCCTTATGGTAGAGACATCTATTCGAACATCTATTCATTGCGACTATGTGCGACATGCATTCAAGGAGTGGTTTTCGTTATCGGCAACGACCCTTCTGGCACGTGTGAGAGGAGAATTCCTAGGAGAGCCTAGGAAGTATTGTAGTACGCTGGGTATGTTGTTTAGCGTGAGGAACTATGAGAGTAGTAATTAGGGAGTAACTCAGAGGATTCGGGATGATTCTTGAGGAAAGTATGGATAGGTGTGAAAGGTAGTATTGGGCTCGTACTACTAAAATCATAAGATCCGTACTCAAATCAAGGAAAGTCACAGAAATTCTAAGAAGCTTATAACGTGAGAGATCCTTCGGGTTTGTTATGATGTTTTGTATTGTTTCCTTTTAGTATGGTGGTGATTACCTGAGGTTCTATTTTTAGTTCTGGTTCCCATTCAAGTGTTGATGTCGAACCAATCGATGAGAAGATACACAAGTTTATCATGTCAGAGATCACATGTAGTATCTTGTACGCAACACCTGTGATGTTCAGTATGATCAAGGAGAGGATTATGGAGTTACTGGATGAGTGCCTAGGGGCATTTCGTGCAGAGATTGTAGCTGGTCACTTTGGGGCACGGACTTTCAACTTTTGCGAGTTCAAGGCTTGTAGGGCCCCAGAGTTCTTCGGGAGTTCAAGGCTTGAAGGACCCTATTGCCAGCAGATGAAGGATTGCGGACATGGAGAGTGCTCAATGGACGAGCTTCTTGAAGGGTTTTATATGTGACAAAAAAACTATTTTTGGCGAAAAAACATAAACTGTAAGTTCACATGCACCCTAAAGGATCTATGTTCTCACTATGATTTGCAAACTACTATTGAATATCAAGAACCCTATAACTACATTGCTATTTATGAAAATAACTAAAGGGTTATTAGAAAATACATACCTTATGTTTATTATAGTAAATAAACAATGATTCCTTCTTGATCTATCTTTAGAAAGCAAGCACCAGAAATCTCATGCCTTTAATGGCTCACACCCAAACCCTAGCAAATTGGAGACTAAGGAGAAGAGAGGATGAGGAAGGGAATTTTCGAAATTCTATTTGGAATGAGGTTAATTTCGAAATTCATAATCCAAGGGGGTTTATATATGTGATAGGGAGGCTAAGGATAAGGCATGTTTCATTTTAGATAACCCTTTCCCATTGCTTCCTCCCTAAGGCAATCCAAGATTCCTTATAGCCCAAGAATACCTCTAGAAACCCTATAATCATCTATATATTCGTACCCCTCCTAGGGAGGCTCATTTTCAGCTTCTTCCATCGTTCCTGCAGCCAGAGAAACCCTAGTTTGAGCCTTGCACCTTCTTGAGGGAGAAAGAGAGCTTTTGAGAGTGATTTTTTGTGTGATTGTGAAGATTTTGGAGCTTGAAGAAGAATGAGCAAAGAGGGAAGCAGTAGATCCGACATCTACCCTGTATTGGCGACAAATTGAGGTATAAAGTCACTATCTTGACCTTTAGTTGCTTAGATCTCTTTTCTTGAAGTAAATGGTCACTTTTGGTGCCAAAAGGGTGTTATACTTGGATTTGGACTAGTCACAAGGATATGGTTCCAGATCTGGACATCTCTAGGTCTTCAATGACATAAAGTTGCTCACTTTATCCAGCTTAGGCCCTTTCCATGCACTAAAACCTTGTAGGAACCTTAGTTTTGGTGTTTTAGCCTTGTGGGGCCTTGCATGCATGTAAAATTTGCAACTTTACCTGGTAACTACACTAGGAGAAGTTGGATCTGAAGTTTGGGACCTTGGTTCCCACTGGAAAGGACTGAACACAAAAAGGACTGAAGGAACTCGTCGAGTCCCTTAGTCGACTCGATGAGTCGGGTAGGGTTTACCCGTTTTCGAGATTCTGAATAAATGCAATGAAGGATTAGAGTTTTCGGTCTACATGAGTTTTTGGTCTTCTGTACATTGAGGAACTCGATGAGTTACTCCGGTAACTCGGCGAGTTGATAAGTTACTCCGGTAACTCAGCGAGTTGTTGGATGCACTCGACGAGTTGGGGGGTCAACATTGACTGTTGACCTTGACTTTGACCAGGGTTGACAATGGTTGACTTTGAGGGTATTTATGGTATTTCGGGATTGTGACAAGTCTATCACATTATGATTATAGGCAGTTCAGTTGAAGCAGTGTGTGGGACTTATCTGATCATATCTTTCCAGTTCAGCATTCGCGAGAGGTGAGTCTTCTCACCATACCAATGGGTCTAAGGCACAAAGGCCGACCCATTTCATGATATGTGGATTGTTGTGTGATTATGTGTTATGTTAGTACGACACTTGCAGGGAAGACCATGGGGGAGCCCATGACGCTTGGATGTAAGACCATGTGGGGGAGCCCATGGCTTTTCAGGTAAAGACCATGGAAGGAGGCCATGACACTTGGATGTAAGACCATGTAGGGGAGCCCATGCTTTTCTAGCTAAAGACCATGGGGGAGCCCATGGCACCTAGGTGTAAGACCATGCGGGGGAGCCCATGGCATCCTGGAGTAAGACCTTGGGAGGATCCCACGACATCTGTATATCTTTGTATGCATGGCTTGTATGGTTTATGTAGTTTTTATAGCTAATATGGATTATGTGATTGTGTGGATTGTGTGGGATATGCTTTGGGGAACTCACTAAGCATTAGATTACAGTTTGTGGACTTGTTTCAGGTACATCTGACCCTAAGGGAAAAGGCAAGGCTTGATGACACGGCGTGCACCCTCTCAGGCGTTTTTATGGGACACTTTGATGATTTGAAATAATATTGTTATTGTTATGAATTTGAAAACAATTGTTTTGAAATTTCATGGTTTATGGAAAGTGTTTTGGCTAATTAAAAGTGAAAAAAATTTCTTTTGAAAATTTGGGTCGTTACATTTCCGGACATCGGTCCGATACCGGGCAAGGCCCGATGAATGTTTGTATGTTTCCGGATTTGGGTCTGATGTCGAGCGGGGCCCGAGGAATGTTTATATGTTTATGTTATTATGTGATTATGTTTATGTGTATTTGTTGATATGTTTATGTGTATACCGAGCTTTGATCGATGTCGGGCGGGGCCCGATGCCGGATCTCGGTTCGATGTCGGGCGGGGCCCGATGTAGCGGGCAAGGCCCATGATATGTTCTTATGAGATTATGTGATTATGTATATGGTATGTGGTAGTTTGGGGAGACTCACTAAGTGTCGTGCTTACAGTTTTCAGTTTTGGTTTCAGGTACTTCCGGTAGCAAAGGGAAGAGCTTGGGATGACTGCATTGCACACACCACGATGTTTTAGCCTGGGATGTTACCTTGATATACATTTGACATATGTTTTGATATCGATATACTGATTTTGATGTTTTGAGATATTATGATTTCTGTTTCGATAAATGATTTTTTTAGTAACTATGGTTTATTCAATGATTTAAAAATGAAATTTTTGGACCGTATTTTTGGGATGTTTCAGAAACCGAGTTCCGGGCAGAGATTTGAGATGCTTTTAGGAAAAAGAAAACTCCCTAGGGGAAAGATTAAAGACACCAAATTACCCCAAACAGACATAAATGACAAAAAATAACATTTTGAACTTTTTACATATGCAACATTTAAAAATACAGGCTAGAAAAATGAATAAGAGGGTTAAAAATTAACTTCTAAGAATTTGAACTAAAAGTACAATGCTGAAATTAAGTAAATTTTACAACATAAGACATCCTCTAAAAAAATGCAGGTTAGACAGAGGGGTATATGAACAAAAAGGCAACCTCAGGAATACAGGAGATAACAATGCAATAGACAACAATGCACTTTCATTTGTTAGTGTATTATAGCATCATGCTTTCATTTATTCTATTATAGAATTGTACTTTTAAAAGTATAATGTTGTAACATGAAGAAATTAAAGTAAGATAATAAAAAAACAAACTAATGAAAGTAAGTTGCTACTTGTTGCATTGTACTCTTTTGCATTTTTATGATTAGATTTTTAGCATCAAATGCAATAAATATCAACTTACTTTGATTTATTACTGTATTATAGCATCCTTTTGTTATATCTACTTGATTCTGTTCTCTATCTTCTTTTTATTACTTGATTCTGTTCTCTATCTTCTTTTCATGGGTTTCATCTTTATTAAGCTAAAACTATAAATCAACATTCACGAAAGAGGGTTAATATTAATAACATGTTCCAAATTCCAAGATAACATTCTTTTCATTTTCGATATTAACTCCATTTTAGGTGTACCAATATATGTTCTTCATAAAACAATTCCAAGTTTTTTTTGTTTAATCAATCAATTAAACATGTTGTAAGAAAAGTAATTCAAAATGAAAGTAAGAGCAAAAAAATAAGAGAGTATCTGTCACACCCCCAAACCGGAACGGCGGAAACGTTCGGGGGTGGTTGACGTCATGCGTAGTATCACAACAGTTGTATCATAGCAAGCATAGTAAACACAACCAAACATTGAATACATATATGAAAAAGGTTTACATTGTCTTAATACATAGCTTTGTTCTTATCAAAAGTAAAATGGAAAAACGTGACTCTAACGCGCCGACTTCTCCAAAAGCCTGGAAGTACCTGTCTATTAATTCCCTGAGAATACAAGCAGTTTTGAAAGAATATCAGCATAAAGCTGGTGAGTTCATAAGCATTTAGTTTTTGTGGAAAATGTTTCTTTGATCCTTTTTGAAAAGTGTTCCTCAAGAAATTCCTATATTTTCTTATGAAAAGCAGTTTTGAAAGAGTATCTATTAGTAGAAAGTAAACCATCAGTTTTAGAAATGCCAGTGTTATCCTGGGAAAATCCTATATTTTCCCTAAAAAACAAGTTATCCGTTCTAGAGGTAGAGACGTAAGTTTAGAAATCCCTTATTACTATCAGTATGTATAATAGTAGTTTTATTACTCAAAATAAAACAATGAAGAGTAGAGTCCGTAAACCAAAGTTAGTTTATACTTATTTGCGAGTCGTATAACCATACTTGATATGACCTAGAGACCTTTATAACGTTCTTCAGGCGTTAAGTTAAATGACATTTGTCCACCACTGGCATGCCTGCCTAACTGTAGCTAGCAGTTTTGGTGTGGGATTGTCAGCCCTGAATAGATCTATTCACAAATCTCACGCTCTCCCTCCAGGAGACTCTGGTTATACTATGATAGGATTTAGTTCCGTACACTAAAGGGTACAGTTTTGAAGTAGAGCCTCACAATTCTGTATAATCTAGTTTACTAGCGAGAAACAGTATAAAACAGTAATTATTCTTGAATAAATGTACTTTATACTTCTGAGAAAACATATAACATAAACTAAATCGGCCATAGTTTATATATATTCATCCATGAAATCTGATTTGGTAGAAACTGCCTAGAGGGTTATCCCAAACTATACCCATTATAGTTTACTAGTTTTGTTATGGAAAAATTTTTGTAAAACCTTTCTGAAAGCTATGAAGTGAGATTTCCAAAATAACAATTTCTCTTATGCTCAACATATTACAAAAGGGATAAAATATTCGAGTAAGTTGTTAAACATGGAAATCGTTGAGTTGTATTAATAAGTTTAAAACTTAATAAAATACTTTGAGTTTGGCTTGTATTCCCCCCCTGAAAACATTAAAAACACAGAAAATGTAGGGGTATGAACTCACCTGTAGTGAGTGGTTCTGACGTGTGGTTGGAAGAGGAGTGCAGAGTGTCAGGTGTAACCTTGAGCCACAATGATCCTAATAGACACATATAGACATGTATGTGTATGAATTTAGTGTATAGACGACTAAATAAGAAGGGCAACACCCTTATTGGCTAGGAAACTCTAAGATTTATGGAATACAATCACATATGATTGCATAATTAGGGTATATGGTCACCCTATAGAGTTTACGGTCAAAGAGGTATGACCATTGGAGTTCATGGTCCAAGTGTTCATGGTCTTGGAGTTCACGGTCCAAGTGTTTACGGTCCAATGACCTTACGGTCATGGAGTTCACGGTCTAATGACCTTATGGTCATAAGGTTTACGGTCCATGGGTTTACGGTTCCATGGGTTCACGGTCCACGGGTTTACAGTCATTGAAGGGTGTACGGTCTAAGGAGATACACTAGACCGTAAACTCATCAATCTTGCACAAATGATGGTTTTCAAGGGCTTCCTTCAAAGGCATCGGATTCTAGGGACCATGCTTAGCCCTAGGAAGGGTAAAGGCTATAAGAACACCCTTTATAAGGGTTTACGGTCTATGAAGATTCATAGGACCGTAAACTCTTTTGTTCAAGCAAGAGTGATGATCTTAAGTCCAAAATGAAAGATTTTAATTAGATAGATGTAAAGGAGGATGGTACTTACGATTTGGAGGCAAATGGGGGTGTTTTCGGCCCAAAACACAACCGTGTTCTTGAGGATTCTCGATGAAGGTAGAGAGGGAGTAGAGAGAGAAAGCCTTTGAAGTGTTTAAAGTGAAAAGAATGGCTGAAATGATCAACCATTATATATATAGGGAGGAGTTTACGGTCACTCTGACCGTAAACTCAAGGTCTCGACCGTAAACTCCTTTTTGAGGAGGCTTACGGTTTCTAGGTAGTTTAGAACTTAAACTTACACTTCCAAATACTAATTCCTTTGATTCACTAGAGTTAGGATATTCAAAACGGGTTCCCAGACAGTGATAACTGGGAGCAAAATGAGTCTAACACTGATAAATTTGAATGTTTACACAAGTTAGATATTTCGGGTTGTCACAGTATCTCAGTAGCACATACCCTTATGAGCATTTCTTTTTATGTTGCATTCCATTGTTTATGCCATCAAAACATTTATTCGCTGTAAAAATATATGAGTACAATGTTATAAATGGGTAGATTCTCAAAGTGTAATGCTTAATGAGAAAAAGGAGAAAGTGAAATGCTACAATTGGGTAAAATCATGTCCTGATAAGAAAAAATGTTAAAATATGAACTTGTACATACATGTTTCTACAAGGTTTTTGGGACATTTTGATATTTTTGCACTTCCATTCACACATGATGTTCAAAGCTATTTTTTTTTCTTCAGAAGACAAATAGAAATCAAACCAAGAAAAATATTCTTATGGTGGATCAATGCATGATCTATCCTTACCTATGTAATAGCATAGTACATCGTCAAAAAATGTATTTTTTTCCAAAAGATTTAGCAGAAAGGGCAATGAAGTGTGTGTGTGTACGTGTGTGTGTGTGTGTATACATATATATATATATATATATATATATATATATATATAGGTAAATTTTAAATATCATCATTTCGACATACCCCGTTAAATCCAAGCTTATCAGTAGTGCCATTGAGTACAGTTTCATGCTCTTCCAGAAAAATAATATACGGCTGCATCATAATCGACCATATGACATAAAAAGTAGGAAAAATAAAATAAAAATGGCAAAAAGAATATACCTTGGTTCTTTAACAATGAGTGTTGCAATGAATGCATCTTGGTTCAGATTTAATATTTCGAGATCTACAAAACAGTTTCCATAGTCAATAATCTTCATAAATATGTAAGAATATCCCATAAATAAATGTATAAAAACAAATAGAATGGCAAATATCATAATAGCTATATAAGTTAATGAAAAAAATGGTCAAAAGTTTACCTCTTTTGTCCATGGTCCTTTCACAATTCCGGGATTAATAACCTTTTGCCAACGATGTAAACATTGAACACCTGTCCTTCCTGGTATTCGTTCAGCTTCACAACACATACAAAAAAAATCAAATCAAATCAAAATTAAACAAAAAAAGAAGTTTAATTCCAATAAACTGTGTATGATAGAAAGCTCATTTCTTCCCGTCCCTTCCGTTGTAAACGTTCAGTTTGATTTAGCACTTGTGGCTATTAAGAATCAACGAACATCATCATTTGTCCAGCCTACATGTGATAAACGTTTAGTTTGATTGGCGCTCATGCATATCAATACAAACGGATACAAATAATTTAGGTAAAAGTCAACTGAGTACACGATAAATATGGTTTTGTAAACTGTAGAAGTAACACAAGAAGCTTTACCCATGGCTATTACGAGATCTTGGTGTGTCACAACTACTATCAGAATTTGATGAGCTCGATGTGATACTAGCCTCTTTAGTAAATCCAAATGTAGGTTTTGCCTTCTTCTCTCCAATTATCATTTCTATCATCCCAGTTAATATATGGTTCACCTAAGAACACACAACACGATCACATTCAAAACATGTTAAAAGATCTCAGAAGACTATAATCAAACAAACTAATTACAAATCCCAAATAGACAGAGGGACAATAATCAAACACAATGTCATCAATAATTATAGATCGTTTTCATGTAAATGTTGACCAAAAAGCGAACAATTTTTCTCAACAATCAAGCATGAAAACAGTAAATTGGCAAACAATTTGACTCAATCGATTGATTTTCTCCACTACCATATAAAAGTAAGAACTATTCGATCAATCTGCATTGCAAGTAGATAAATGATTGCAAAACAAATAAAATTACAACAACGAAACTCTACTAAGAGTTGATTTCTAGGGATTTCTAGTCAATGATAAGTTGAAAGATACTTGCGTTCAGCTTTGTAACCGTCAACATAAAAAAATCGAATTTTCCTACAACCCTCAACCTCAACAAATATTCGATCTACAAAAAATATTTAAGTAAACGATCATAGATGGGAGATGGAAAATAAATAATCAGAATTACAGCAGCACACAATCTAAAAAAAATAAAAATCCTAAATTAGGAAAGATACATTGAAGCGATTTGATTCCTGATTTGTTGTTATTAGTTTGATGATTTGAGGAAAACTAGGAAACAAGTTTTTGACCAAATTGTATTTTTTGTTGTTAATGCATCGACCGGAAAAAAATTAGGAGCTTCAGAAGATGACACGTGGACAGGAGCTTCAGAAGATGACATGTGGAAAATAAAACTATTCTTTCATTATATAAGGTAGATAATAACAATGTCCCGATACATAAACCACGATGCATTATTGGAAACACTAAATTTTATTAGAAAAATACTAAGGTGTTGGAATAAGCACATAGTAAAACTAGGATTATGAAACAAATCACTTGAGTTGAACTTATATCTATTGTTTGACAATATGGTTTCACAGGCAAAATAAGAGTTATCAACCAAAAACCATATTGTCAAACTTATATCTATTTTATTTTTAAAATAAGAGTTATCAACCAAAAACCATTTTCCACAGGTATGATAAAACATTCATTTGTTTAAAACAGATCACACCGTGTTTAAAATATGAGTAATAATAAATGAGAGTCAACATATAAAATATCAGCGCAAGTCTCCAAAAACAATTCTCATGGATGCATTACAGACAGTCGACGCTCTTCCCCTTGATTAGAACTATGTGAAATACATTTAAGGGGGTGTTTGAGATTACGTTTCAAAACAACTTATTGATTTATAGGATTTTAAAAAAAACAGTAAGTAAAAAAAAGTGTATCGCAATCTTAAAAACATTTTTTTAAAATAGTTGTTCAATATAGTTCAAAAAGGAGATTTCCAAAAGCATCTCCAACTTGATTTTTCAAAACTTTTTTTCGCTTTTTAATTAATAGCTTCAAAAATAAGATTTTAAGCCAAACGCTTTTTAATTTATTGACTTATTGACTTTTCCACCACAAAATCTAATCCAAACACTTTTGTAAAAACTCATTTTGCCACTAACATAAGTCAATAAACACTTTTGCCCAAAAGCACTTTTGGAGTTCAAAAAACAATCCCAAACACCCCTTAAATTCAATGAGTAAGCATAAATCATAATAAAGTCCACAAGATACCATATATTCCACCATACACATGTAGATATTATAGTCCAACTATAGTGTTACATCCACATCTGATTGTTATAGTCAAACAATAGTCTTTCATACAACTATTATAGTCGAACTATAGTCTTTCATACAAATGCTATAGTCCGACTATAGTCTTTCATACATATCATGATACAATCCAACTATAACCTCATTGGTCAAACATACATCATTTACACGAAGGCATACAATATTACACATAGTATAGTGAAAAAACTCACCTGATACTAACAAATATACTCTCGTAAGTCTCTAAGGAATAAATGGCTAGTAAGAACCACCTAAAACATTCAGAGACCAGTCTTAAAATCTAATATTCGAATTCATCAAAGTTTGACCAAAAGTCAAATTGGTCAAAAATTCAAAGGCCAACCAGTCAAGTCAACAGTCAGTGGGTCAACGTGCTGCGACTCGGCTCCTGGTCGCAACGCGATCACTAAGCGACAAAATAGTCGCCAACCCAACTTAATTCTTGCATTATGACCCTTCCTTGGTCGTGTTGCGCTTTTCGAGGCAGATTCCTTCTTCTTATTAAGCATTTAACCCTTAAGACCAAGGTTCATAATTTCTAGAATACCTCACAATAGGGTCTTAATAGATAAAATTTTCAACTTTATCCACTTGCATGCCTCAAAACAACCACTCTAAATATAAGTCTAAAATAAGTCCAAAATGCCATAATATTCATGCATGGTTCAAATGGAAAGATGATCAAGCACTCAAAACACCACAATGGGTCCATAAGATCAACTAAAATCACCTTTGGACATGGAGTTTTCCAAACTCCATAGGAATTACGAAAAAAATGGATCATTCAAGCTAAAAACCTATATTTAGCATGCAAAAGCCTTAAAGGTTGAAACTTGAAGACTTATAGAGCTTGAGAAGGATCTAGAAGATAGAAAATATTTGGAGTTTGCTTCACTTAGCATAAAATAACAATGAACTTCTTCAAATCCCATGTCAAGGCATCAAAAATCTAAGAGGACGGGGATTGGAGGCTAGGGTTTCATGCACAAGAGTATCATGGGGTTGGATGCTAATAGAAGGGGAAACCCTAAATGTTAGCTCCCTTAAGTAGGAACAATATACTGAAACTAGGGTTTATGTGCAAATAACAGTGTCGCGTCACGACTTATACCAAGTCGCATCGTGCATAAAGGTTTACCTTCACGCTATGACCAAGGCTTGGTCGTGTCTCGAAGTTACTTCCTACAAAACCATCCTTTATTGATTACTTTGAATTAATTAAATTAATATAAAACAAACCAGAAAATCAGGCGTTACAACTCCCCCCCCCCCCCCACTTGAATTAGATTTCGTCCTCAAAATCTTCTTCGTCAAACAACTAAGGGTAGTCCTCGCGCATCTACTGCCCGAACTCCCGAGTCCACTCGGAACCCTTCCGGTGTTGGAATTGCACCTTCACCAACTTAATCACATTGTTGCGTAAGGTCTTTGTCTTCCTCTCCAAAATCGCAACTAGCCTCTCGACATAATTCATGCGCTCGTCCACCTGAATATCGTCAAATGGTACCACATATGACTCGTCTGTCATGCATTTTTTCAATTGAGAAACATGAAAAGTATTGTGGATTTGACTGAGTTCCTTAGGCATCTCCAAACGATAGCCAACCTTGCTTCACACGCACAATAAACCTAAAGGGTCCAATATACATGGGGCCCAACATGTCTCTCTTCTGAAACCGGATGACACCCTTCCAAGGTGACACCTTCAAAAGCAAAAAATTCGCAATCTAAAACTCTAACTCAGTGTGGAGCCTATCTACATAGCCATTTTTTCGACTCTATGTAGTATGCAGTCTCTCACAAACCAGTTGAATAAGTTTGGTAGTCTTAAGCACGACATTAGTACACCCCAAGACTCTCTGACCAACCTCTCCCTAACAAATCGAGGTTAATCCATGCATGGGTCATGCATGGGTTTTAAGTCATTTTCTCATCACTTTTACCTGGTTGGGGTGAAGGAAATTGTGGGTCATGCATGTCCATAAATTTCATATTTTTCTGAACCATTAAGGTCCCAAGGAGAATTCTGGAAAGTTGGAACTGAAGGCTTAACGAATTGAGAGGTTAATCCATTAAGTTGTCTTTATACAGTTTCCACAATGTGGTAACTTGCTCGCGATGACATGGAGGTTGGTTTGGTCGTGATTGTTTTGTCTGGACTTTGCCATGGCATGGTGGCATGTCTGCCACGACGTGGTAGCGGATTTTAATCGGGATCAAGTTGGATGGCCACGACGTGTCCATTGGTTGGCCACGACGTGGAGGTGAGCTGGAGTTAACTTTGACTGTTGACTTTTTGACATGGTTTGACTTTTGGTCAGATTGCTAGTTTATAAGGTAGACTAAGGGTTACCTTGTATGATTCTGTACGAGGTGTGTAGCGCCCGTTTTTCGAATGTGTGAGCCTGTTAGTTGTCGATTGCGTTTGTGAGGTGAGTTTTCTCACTATACTATGTAGGATGCTAGATTGTCTCTATGACTCTTGCATGTATGTTGGGGTGGGGACCGTGATGTGGGCAGGACCCGATATGTTGGCGGTACCCGTTAACTGTATGGGTGGGGCCCAATGTTATGTATGGTATGTAGTATTTTGATGAACCCACTAAGCTTTGTGCTTACGATTTCATGTTTAAATGTTTCGGGTACTTCTCATTCCAAGGGAAAGGGCCCGACTTGATCGCATTGCATCCCTCGGAGATTTATTCCACACTATCTATTTGATATACACTGATGTTTTGAGAATTCTATATACAGTGGTTAGCTTTGAACAAATGGTTGTTTGGTTTTTGTGGTTTGAATTTAAAAATTTGTACTTAGTATTTTTGGGATGTTACAAATTGGTATCAGAGCCTTCGTTTGAGGGATTCAAACACACTTTCGGGTGTGTCTGAACTCAAACTGAGGATTTATAAATGTTTTTCTAAAAATAAAATATTTTTGTAAAGAAAATGGGGTGTGATGCATGCAATCATCCGAACTCAAGTAAGTGATTCCCAAAATACCCATACGTGAATGTTATGCTTTGGTATGCTATTATGTGAGTTGCATGCTAGTATAGGGCTAAGGGTCTGCTCAGGATTTGCATGATCAGTATGCATGTTAGGAGAGATGCCTTTATATGCCTGTTATGTGTGGATTACTTAGGTGCTTTAGTATTTTGTTGATACTGGAAATTATTTGATGAATGCAAAAGGGTAGTACATAGTTAAGACTGAATAGCCTGAGAATGTTTGAATCGGACTTATTGTATGTTCTTGTATGATAAGGCCTTATGGTAGAGACATCTATTCGAACATCTATTCATTGCGACTATGTGCGACATGCATTCAAGGAGTGGTTTTCGTTATCGGCAACGACCCTTCTGGCACGTGTGAGAGGAGAATTCCTAGGAGAGCCTAGGAAGTAGTGTAGTACGCTGGGTATGTTGTTTAGCGTGAGGAACTATGAGAGTAGTAGTTAGGGAGTAACTCAGAGGATTCGGGATGATTCTTGAGGAAAGCATGGATAGGTGTGAAAGGTAGTATTGGGCTCGTACTACTAAAATCATAAGATCCGTACTCAAATCAAGGAAAGTCACAGAAATTCTAAGAAGCTTATAACGTGAGAGATCCTTCGGGTTTGTTATGATGTTTTGTATTGTTTCCTTTTAGTATGGTGGTGATTACCTGAGGTTCTATTTTTAGTTCTGGTTCCCATTCAAGTGTTGATGTCGAACCAATCGATGAGAAGATACACAAGTTTATCATGTCAGAGATCACATGTAGTATCTTGTACGCAACACATGTGATGTTCAGTATGATCAAGGAGAGGATTATGGAGTTACTGGATGAGTGCCTAGGGGCATTTTGTGCAGAGATTGTAGCTGGTCACTTTGGGGCACGGACTTTCAACTTTCGGGAGTTCAAGGCTTGTAGGGCCCCAGAGTTCTTCGGGAGTTCAAGGCTTGAAGGACCCTATTGCCAGCAGATGAAGGATTGCGGACATGGAGAGTGCTCAATGGACGAGCTTCTTGAAGGGTTTTATATGTGACAAAAAAACTATTTTTGGCGAAAAAACATAAACTGTAAGTTCACATGCACCCTAAAGGATCTATGTTCTCACTATGATTTGCAAACTACTATTGAATATCAAGAACCCTATAACTACATTGCTATTTATGAAAATAACTAAAGGGTTATTAGAAAATACATACCTTATGTTTATTATAGTAAATAAACAATGATTCCTTCTTGATCTAACTTTAGAAAGCAAGCACCAGAAATCTCGTGCCTTTAATGGCTCACACCCAAACCCTAGCAAATTGGAGACTAAGGAGAAGAGAGGATGAGGAAGGGAATTTTCGAAATTCTATTTGGAATGAGGTTAATTTCGAAATTCATAATCCAAGGGGGTTTATATAGGTGATAGGGAGGCTAAGGATAAGGCATGTTTCATTTTAGATAACCCTTTCCCATTGCTTCCTCCCTAAGGCAATCCAAGATTCCTTATAGCCCAAGAATACCTCTAGAAACCCTATAATCATCTATATATTCGTACCCCTCCTAGGGAGGCTCATTTTCAGCTTCTTCCATCGTTCCTGCAGCCAGAGAAACCCTAGTTTGAGACTTGCACCTTCTTGAGGGAGAAAGAGAGCTTTTGAGAGTGATTTTTGGTGTGATTGTGAAGATTTTGGAGCTTGAAGAAGAATGAGCAAAGAGGGAAGCAGTAGATCCGACATTTACCCTGTATTGGCGACCAATTGAGGTATAAAGTCACTATCTTGACCTTTAGTTGCTTAGATCTCTTTTCTTGAAGTAAATGGTCACTTTTGGTGCCAAAAGGGTGTTATACTTGGACTTGGACTAGTCACAAGGATATGGTTCCAGATCTGGACATCTCTAGGTCTTCAATGACATAAAGTTGCTCACTTTATCCAGCTTAGGCCCTTTCCATGCACTAAAACCTTGTAGGAACCTTAGTTTTGGTGTTTTAGCCTTGTGGGGCCTTGCATGCACGTAAAGTTTGCAACTTTACCTGGTAACTACTCTAGGAGAAGTTGGATCTGAGGTTTGGGACCTTGGATCCCACTGGAAAGGACTCAACACAAAAAGGACTGAAGGAACTCGTCGAGTCCCTTAGTCGACTCGATGAGTCGGGTAGGGTTTACCCGTTTTCGAGATTCTGAATAAATGCAATGAAGGATTAGAGTTTTCGGTCTACATGAGTTTTCGGTCTACATGAGTTTTTGGTCTTCTGTACATTGAGGAACTCGATGAGTTACTCCGGTAACTCGGCGAGTTGATAAGTTACTCCGGTAACTCAGCGAGTTGTTGGATGCACTCGACGAGTTGGGGAGTCAACATTGACTGTTGACCTTGACTTTGACCAGGGTTGACAATGGTTGACTTTGAGGGTATTTATGGTATTTCGGGATTGTGACAAGTCTATCACATTATGATTATAGGCAGTTCAGTTGAAGCAGTGTGTGGGACTTATCTGATCATATCTTTCCAGTTCAGCATTCGCGAGAGGTGAGTCTTCTCACCATACCAATGGGTCTAAGGCACAAAGGTCGGCCCATTTCATGATATGTGGATTGTTGTGTGATTATGTGTTATGTTAGTATGACACTTACAGGGAAGACCATGGGGGAGCCCATGGCGCTTGGATGTAAGACCATGTGGGGGAGCCCATGGCTTTTCAGGTAAAGACCATGGAAGGAGGCCATGACACTTGGATGTAAGACCATGTAGGGGAGCCCATGCTTTTCTAGCTAAAGACCATGGGGGAGCCCATGGCACCTAGGTGTAAGACCATGCGGGGGAGCCCATGGCATCCTGGAGTAAGACTTTGGGAGGATCCCACGACATCTGTATATGTTTGTATACATGGCTTGTATGGTTTATGTAGTTTTTATAGCTAATATGGATTATGTGATTGTGTGGATTGTGTGGGATATGCTTTGGGGAACTCACTAAGCATTAGATTACAGTTTGTGGACTTGTTTCAGGTACATCTGACCCTAAGGGAAAAGGCAAGGCTTGATGACACGGCGTGCACCCTCTCAGGCGTTTTTATGGGACACTTTGATGATTTGAAATAATATTCTTATTGTTATGAATTTGAAAACAATTGTTTTGAAATTTCATGGTTTATGGAAAGTGTTTTGGCTAATTAAAAGTGAAAAAAATTTCTTTTGAAAATTTGGGTCGTTACATTTCCGGACATCGGTCCGATACCGGGCAAGGCCCGAGGAATGTTTGTATGTTTCCGGATTTGGGTCTGATGTCGAGCGGGGCCCGAGGAATGTTTATATGTTTATGTTATTATGTGATTATGTTTATGTGTATTTGTTGATATGTTTATGTGTATACCGAGCTTTGATCGATGTCGGGCGGGGCCCGATGCCGGATCTCGGTTCGATGTCGGGCGGGGCCCGATGTAGCGGGCAAGGCCCATGATATGTTCTTATGAGATTATGTGATTATGTATATGGTATGTGGTAGTTTGGGGAGACTCACTAAGTGTCGTGCTTACAGTTTTCAGTTTTGGTTTCAGGTACTTCCGGTAGCAAAGGGAAGAGCTTGGGATGACTGCATTGCACACACCACGATGTTTTAGCCTGGGATGTTACCTTGATATACATTTGACATATGTTTTGATATCGATATACTGATTTTGATGTTTTGAGATATTATGATTTCTGTTTCGATAAATGATTTTTTTAGTAACTATGGTTTATTCAATGATTTAAAAATGAAATTTTTGGACCGTATTTTTGGGATGTTTCAGAAACCGAGTTCCGGGCAGAGATTTGAGATGCTTTTAGGAAAAAGAAAACTCCCTAGGGGAAAGATTAAAGACACCAAATTACCCCAAACAGACATAAATGACAAAAAATAACATTTTGAACTTTTTACATATGCAACATTTAAAAATACAGGCTAGAAAAATGAATAAGAGGGTTAAAAATTAACTTCTAAGAATTTGAACTAAAAGTACAATGCTGAAATTAAGTAAATTTTACAACATAAGACATCCTCTAAAAAAATGCAGGTTAGACAGAGGGGTATATGAACAAAAAGGCAACCTCATGAATACAGGAGATAACAATGCAATAGACAACAATGCACTTTTATTTGTTAGTGTATTATAGCATCATGCTTTCATTTATTCTATTATAGAATTGTACTTTTAAAAGTATAATGTTGTAACATGAAGAAATTAAAGTAAGATAATAAAAAAACAAACTAATGAAAGTAAGTTGCTACTTGTTGCATTATACTCTTTTGCATTTTTATGATTAGATTTTTAGCATCAAATGCAATAAATATCAACTTACTTTGATTTATTACTGTATTATAGCATCCTTTTGTTATATCTACTTGATTCTGTTCTCTATCTTCTTTTTATTACTTGATTCTGTTCTCTATCTTCTTTTCATGGGTTTCATCTTTATTAAGCTAAAACTATAAATCAACATTCACGAAAGAGGGTTAATATTAATAACATGTTCCAAATTCCAAGATAACATTCTTTTCATTTTCGATATTAACTCCATTTTAGGTGTACCAATATATGTTCTTCATAAAACAATTCCAAGTTTTTTTTGTTTAATCAATCAATTAAACATGTTGTAAGAAAAGTAATTCAAAATGAAAGTAAGAGCAAAAAAATAAGAGAGTATCTGTCACACCCCCAAACCGGAACGGCGGAAACGTTCGGGGGTGGTTGACGTCATGCGTAGTATCACAACAGTTGTATCATAGCAAGCATAGTAAACACAACCAAACATTGAATACATATATGAAAAAGGTTTACATTGTCTTAATACATAGCTTTGTTCTTATCAAAAGTAAAATGGCAAAACGTGACTCTAACGCGCCGACTTCTCCAAAAGCCTGGAAGTACCTGTCTATTAATTCCCTGAGAATACAAGCAGTTTTGAAAGAATATCAGCATAAAGCTGGTGAGTTCATAAGCATTTAGTTTTTGTGGAAAATGTTTCTTTGATCCTTTTTGAAAAGTGTTCCTCAAGAAAATCCTATATTTTCTTATGAAAAGCAGTTTTGAAAGAGTATCTATTAGTAGAAAGTAAACCATCAGTTTTAGAAATGCCAGTGTTATCCTGGGAAAATCCTATATTTTCCCTAAAAAACAAGTTATCCGTTCTAGAGGTAGAGACGTAAGTTTAGAAATCCCTTATTACTATCAGTATGTATAATAGTAGTTTTATTACTCAAAATAAAACAATGAAGAGTAGAGTCCGTAAACCAAAGTTAGTTTATACTTATTTGTGAGTCGTATAACCATACTTGATATGACCTAGAGACCTTTATAACGTTCTTCAGGCGTTAAGTTAAATGACATTTGTCCACCACAGGCATGCCTGCCTAACTGTAGCTAGCAGTTTTGGTGTGGGATTGTCAGCCCTGAATAGATCTATTCACAAATCTCACGCTCTCCCTCCAGGAGACTCTGGTTATACTATGATAGGATTTAGTTCCGTACACTAAAGGGTACAGTTTTGAAGTAGAGCCTCACAATTCTGTATAATCTAGTTTACTAGCGAGAAACAGTATAAAACAGTAATTATTCTTGAATAAATGTACTTTATACTTCTGAGAAAACATATAACATAAACTAAATCGGCCATAGTTTATATATATTCATCCATGAAATCTGATTTGGTAGAAACTGCCTAGAGGGTTATCCCAAACTATACCCATTATAGTTTACTAGTGTTGTTATGGAAAATTTTTTGTAAAACCTTTCTGAAAGCTATGAAGTGAGATTTCCAAAATAACAATTTCTCTTATGCTCAACATATTACAAAAGGGATAAAATATTCGAGTAAGTTATTAAACATGGAAATCGTTGAGTTGTATTAATAAGTTTAAAACTTAATAAAATACTTTGAGTTTGGCTTGTATTCCCTCCCTGAAAACATTAAAAACACAGAAAATGTAGGGGTATGAACTCACCTGTAGTGAGTGGTTCTGACGTGTGGTTGGAAGAGGAGTGCAGAGTGTCAGGTGTAACCTTGAGCCACAATGATCCTAATAGACACATATAGACATGTATGTGTATGAATTTAGTGTATAGACGACTAAATAAGAAGGGCAACACCCTTATTGGCTAGGAAACTCTAAGATTTATGGAATACAATCACATATGATTGCATAATTAGGGTATATGGTCACCCTATAGAGTTTACGGTCAAAGAGGTATGACCATTGGAGTTCATGGTCCAAGTGTTCACGGTCTTGGAGTTCACGGTCCAAGTGTTTACGGTCCAATGACCTTACGGTCATGGAGTTCACGGTCTAATGACCTTATGGTCATAAGGTTTACGGTCCATGGGTTTACGGTTCCATGGGTTCACGGTTCCATGGGTTCACGGTCCACGGGTTTACAGTCATTGAAGGGTGTACGGTCTAAGGAGATACACTAGACCGTAAACTCATCAATCTTGCACAAATGATGGTTTTCAAGGGCTTCCTTCAAAGGCATCGGATTCTAGGGACCATGCTTAGCCCTAGGAAGGGTAAAGGCTATAAGAACACCCTTTATAAGGGTTTACGGTCTATGAAGATTCATAGGACCGTAAACTCTTTTGTTCAAGCAAGAGTGATGATCTTAAGTCCAAAATGAAAGATTTTAATTAGATAGATGTAAAGGAGGATGGTACTTACGATTTGGAGGCAAATGGGGGTGTTTTCGTCCCAAAACACAACCGTGTTCTTGAGGATTCTCGATGAAGGTAGAGAGGGAGTAGAGAGAGAAAGCCTTTGAAGTGTTTAAAGTGAAAAGAATGGCTGAAATGATCAACCATTATATATATAGGGAGGAGTTTACGGTCACTCTGACCGTAAACTCAAGGTCTCGACCGTAAACTCCTTTTTGAGGAGGCTTACGGTTTCTAGGTAGTTTAGAACTTAAACTGACACTTCCAAATACTAATTCCTTTGATTCACTAGAGTTAGGATATTCAAAACGGGTTCCCAGACAGTGATAACTGGGAGCAAAATGAGTCTAACACTGATAAATTTGAATGTTTACACAAGTTAGATATTTCGGGTTGTCACAGTATCTCAGTAGCACATACCCTTATGAGCATTTCTTTTTATGTTGCATTCCATTGTTTATGCCATCAAAACATTTATTCGCTGTAAAAATATATGAGTACAATGTTATAAATGGGTAGATTCTCAAAGTGTAATGCTTAATGAGAAAAAGGAGAAAGTGAAATGCTACAATTGGGTAAAATCATGTCCTGATAAGAAAAAATGTTAAAATATGAACTTGTACATACATGTTTCTACAAGGTTTTTGGGACATTTTGATATTTTTGCACTTCCATTCACACATGATGTTCAAAGCTATTTTTTTTTCTTCAGCAGACAAATAGAAATCAAACCAAGAAAAATATTCTTATGGTGGATCAATGCATGATCTATCCTTACCTATGTAATAGCATAGTACATCGTCAAAAAATGTACTTTTTTCCAAAAGATTTAGCAGAAAGGGCAATGAAGTGTGTGTGTGTGTATGTGTGTGTGTGTATACATATATATATATATATATATATATATATATATATATATAGGTAAATTTTAAATATCATCATTTCGACATACCCCGTTAAATCCAAGCTTATCAGTAGTGCCATTGAGTACAGTTTCATGCTCTTCCAGAAAAATAATATACGGCTGCATCATAATCGACCATATGACATAAAAAGTAGGAAAAATAAAATAAAAATGGCAAAAAGAATATACCTTGGTTCTTTAACAATGAGTGTTGCAATGAATGCATCTTGGTTCAGATTTAATATTTCGAGATCTACAAAACAGTTTCCATAGTCAATAATCTTCATAAATATGTAAGAATATCCCATAAATAAATGTATAAAAACAAATAGAATGGAAAATATCATAATAGCTATATAAGTTAATGAAAAAAATGGTCAAAAGTTTACCTCTTTTGTCCATGGTCCTTTCACAATTCCGGGATTAATAACCTTTTGCCAACGATGTAAACATTGAACACCTGTCCTTCCTGGTATTCGTTCAGCTTCACAACACACACAAAAAAAATCAAATCAAATCAAAATTAAACAAAAAAAGAAGTTTAATTCCAATAAACTGTGTATGATAGAAAGCTCATTTCTTCCCGTCCCTTCCGTTGTAAACGTTCAGTTTGATTTAGCACTTGTGGCTATTAAGAATCAACGAACATCATCATTTGTCCAGCCTACATGTGATAAACGTTTAGTTTGATTGGCGCTCATGCATATCAATACAAACGGATACAAATAAGTTAGGTAAAATTCAACTGAGTACACGATAAATATGGTTTTGTAAACTGTAGAAGTAACACAAGAAGCTTTACCCATGGCTATTACGAGATCTTGGTGTGTCACAACTACTATCAGAATTTGATGAGCTCGATGTGATACTAGCCTCTTTAGTAAATCCAAATGTAGGTTTTGCCTTCTTCTCTCCAATTATCATTTCTATCATCCCAGTTAATATATGGTTCACCTAAGAACACACAACACGATCACATTCAAAACATGTTAAAAGATCTCAGAAGACTATAATCAAACAAACTAATTACAAATCCCAAATAGACAGAGGGACAATAATCAAACACAATGTCATCAATAATTATAGATCGTTTTCATGTAAATGTTGACCAAAAAGCGAACAATTTTTCTCAACAATCAAGCATGAAAACAGTAAATTGGCAAACAATTTGACTCAATCGATTGATTTTCTCCACTACCATATAAAAGTAAGAACTATTCGATCAATCTGCATTGCAAGTAGATAAATGATTGCAAAACAAATAAAATTACAACAACGAAACTCTACTAAGAGTTGATTTCTAGGGATTTCTAGTCAATGATAAGTTGAAAGATACTTGCGTTCAGCTTTGTAACCGTCAACATAAAAAAAATCGAATTTTCCTACAACCCTCAACCTCAACAAATATTCGATCTACAAAAAATATTTAAGTAAACGATCATAGATGGGAGATGGAAAATAAATAATCAGAATTACAGCGGCACACAATCTAAAAAAAATAAAAATCCTAAATTAGGAAAGATACATTGAAGCGATTTGATTCCTGATTTGTTGTTATTAGTTTGATGATTTGAGGAAAAATAGGAAACAAGTTTTTGACCAAATTGTATTTTTTGTTGTTAATGCATCGACCGGAAAAAAATTAGGAGCTTTAGAAGATGACACGTGGACAGGAGCTTCAGAAGATGACATGTGGAAAATAAAACTATTCTTTCATTATATAAGGTAGATAATAACAATGTCCCGATACATAAACCACGATGCATTATTGGAAACACTAAATTTTATTAGAAAAGTACTAAGGTGTTGGAATAAGCACATAGTAAAACTAGGATTATGAAACAAATCACTTGAGTTGAACTTATATCTATTGTTTGACAATATGGTTTCACAGGCAAAATAAGAGTTATCAACCAAAAACCATATTGTCAAACTTATATCTATTTTATTTTTAAAATAAGAGTTATCAACCAAAAACCATTTTCCATAGGTATGATAAAACATTCATTTGTTCAAAACAGATCACACCGTGTTTAAAATATGAGTAATAATAAATGAGAGTCAACATATAAAATATCAGCGCAAGTCTCCAAAAACAATTCTCATGGATGCATTACAGACAGTCGACGCTCTTCCCCTTGATTAGAACTATGTGAAATACATTTAAGGGGGTGTTTGAGATTACGTTTCAAAACAACTTATTGATTTATAGGATTTTAAAAAAAACAGTAAGTAAAAAAAAGTGTATCGCAATCTTAAAAACATTTTTTTTAAAATAGTTGTTCAATATAGTTCAAAAAGGAGATTTCCAAAAGCATCTCCAACTTGATTTTTCAAAACTTTTTTTCGCTTTTTAATTAATAGCTTCAAAAATAAGATTTTAAGCCAAACACTTTTTAATTTATTGACTTATTGACTTTTCCACCACAAAAGCTAATCCAAACACTTTTGTAAAAACTCATTTTGCCACTAACATAAGTCAATAAACACTTTTGCCCAAAAGCACTTTTGGAGTTCAAAAAACAATCCCAAACACCCCTTAAATTCAATGAGTAAGCATAAATCATAATAAAGTCCACAAGATACCATATATTCCACCATACACATGTAGATATTATAGTCCAACTATAGTGTTACATCCACATCTGATTGTTATAGTCAAACAATAGTCTTTCATACAACTATTATAGTCGAACTATAGTCTTTCATACAAATGCTATAGTCCGACTATAGTCTTTCATACATATCATGATACAATCCAACTATAACCTCATTGGTCAAACATACATCATTTACACGAAGGCATACAATATTACACATAGTATAGTGAAAAAACTCACCTGATACTAACAAATATACTCTCGTAAGTCTCTAAGGAATAAATGGCTAGTAAGAACCACCTAAAACATTCAGAGACCAGTCTTAAAATCTAATATTCGAATTCATCAAAGTTTGACCAAAAGTCAAATTGGTCAAAAATTCAAAGGCCAACCAGTCAAGTCAACAGTCAGTGGGTCAACGTGCTGCGACTCGGCTCCTGGTCGCAAAGCGATCACTAAGCGACAAAATAGTCGCCAACCCAACTTAATTCTTGCATTATGACCCTTCCTTGGCCGTGTTGCGCTTTTCGAGGCAGATTCCTTCTTCTTATTAAGCATTTAACCCTTACGACCAAGGTTCATAATTTCTAGAATACCTCACAATAGGGTCTTAATGGATAAAATTTTCAACTTTATCCACTTGCATGCCTCAAAACAACCACTCTAAATATAAGTATAAAATGAGTCCAAAATGCCATAATATTCATGCATGGTTCAAATGGAAAGATGATCAAGCACTCAAAACACCACAATGGGTCCATAAGATCAACTAAAATCACCTTTGGACATGAAGTTTTCCAAACTCCATAGGAATTACAAAAAAAATGGATCATTCAAGCTAAAAACCTATATTTAGCATGCAAAAGCCTTAAAGGTTGAAACTTGAAGACTTATAGAGCTTGAGAAGGATCTAGAAGATAGAAAATATTTGGAGTTTGCTTCACTTAGCATAAAATAACAATGAACTTCTTCAAATCCCATGTCAAGGCATCAAAAATCTAAGAGGACGGGGATTGGAGGCTAGGGTTTCATGCACAAGAGTATCATGGGGTTGGATGCTAATAGAAGGGGAAACCCTAAATGTTAGCTCTCTTAAGTAGGAACAATATACTGAAACTAGGGTTTATGTGCAAATAACAGTGTCGCGTCACGACTTATACCAAGTCGCATCGTGCATAAAGGTTTACCTTCACGCTGTGACCAAGGGTTGGTCGTGTCGCGAAGTTACTTCCCACAAAACCATCCTTTATTGATTACTTTGAATTAATTAAATTAATATAAAACAAACCAGAAAATCAGGCGTTACAACTCCCCCCCCCCCACTTGAATTAGATTTCGTCCTCAAAATCTTCTTCGTCAAACAACTAAGGGTAGTCCTCGCGCATCTACTGCCCGAACTCCCGAGTCCACTCGGAACCCTTCCGGTGTTGGAATTGCACCTTCACCAACTTAATCACATTGTTGCGTAAGGTCTTTGTCTTCCTCTCCAAAATCGCAACTAGCCTCTCGACATAATTCATGCGCTCGTCCACCTGAATATCGTCAAATGGTACCACAGATGACTCGTCTGTCATGCATTTTTTCAATTGAGAAACATGAAAAGTGTTGTGGATTTGACTGAGTTCCTTAGGCATCTCCAAACGATACCCAACCTTGCTTCACATGCACAATAAACCTAAAGGGTCCAATATACATGGGGCCCAACATGTCTCTCTTCTGAAACCGGATGACACCCTTCCAAGGTGACACCTTCAAAAGCAAAAAATTTGCAATCTAAAACTCTAACTCAGCGTGGAGCCTATCTACATAGCCATTTTTTCGACTCTATGTAGTATGCAGTCTCTCACAAACCAGTTGAATAAGTTTGGTAGTCTTAAGCACGACATTAGTACACCCCAAGACTCTCTGACCAACCTCTCCCTAACAACTCGAGGTTAATCCATGCATGGGTCATGCATGGGTTTTAAGTCATTTTCTCATCACTTTTACCTGGTTGGGGTGAAGGAAATTGTGGGTCATGCATGTCCATAAATTTCATATTTTTCTGAACCATTAAGGTCCCAAGGAGAATTCTGGAAAGTTGGAACTGAAGGCTTAACGAATTGAGAGGTTAATCCATTAAGTTGTCTTTATACAGTTTCCACAATGTGGTAACTTGCTCGCGATGACATGGAGGTTTACCATTAAGTTGTCTTTATACTGTCTAAAATGTATTGGAATTTCAGCCTTACGTGCATTGACCTTTTGTGATGTCGAGGCTTCAAAGTCACAGAGGCTGAGCCAACGATATTACACAATGTTCTATTGGAACTTTGTTACTAGAAACAATTCCATGGTAATGAATCAAATTCAAGGTACGATCCTTGAACACTTCTCTTGCATTAAAGTTTCCAAATCAACTTCCATTATGGAAACATTTCCATATTCCCATACGACCATCAATTTTGACCAAGAATCATCTTAATCTAAAACATGTCACTATGGTCCTTCCAAACAATACCATACTTCCAACTGTCGACAAGCAACCAATCTTCAGTAAACCTCAAAATATTCTTGACGGTTGTTTAACAACTCTAATCACACAAAAAATTATAATCCTTTTCCTCTCAATGCTCAAGGAATTTGGAAAAATCAGAATAAGTGGATCTTATAGCATATGTAATCGATCCTATACCCGAAGCATATGGGACTCGAGTCATTATGTCTTACATAAGGATCTGATATCTATTATGTCTCTTGTTATAATATTTCCATATATCGAATTTCCTATGTTGAACTATTTCAACATGATATTAATATATGTCTATGACTAAGTTTTATTAAACTAGACGATCTAATCCTTTATATTCGAAACGAAGTATGAGTTCCCTCTCCCTTAGGTCTACTATAGCAAAACAATTCCCAAATTTTGCAATTTGCAAATTGAAAAACTTTGTTCCCTATGAATAGTAGTGTTAACATGTAATACTAGCATAACAGCTATGCTCCCAATAGCTTTGACATGTACCTAGAAATCAACTAGACTTCGAGAAATCAATACTCTTTACTGTGTTACTGAAGTATAGATTTCTGTTACGCGATGCTTCGATAAGTCTCTAACTAGACTTTTTATGCTTATACACCTTCATTGGATAGCATATGTGTGTACGTTCAAACCCTTTCATAACTTATAACTACAAGTCTTGAAAGTTCAAACAGTTCCTTGACATTCCTCACAATTAGAAATATAAAGAGGGATGTCGTAATCATATTGTGAATTTGAGAATGAAAATAACACAACCAATATCCATACTGATCTTTACCAGACCCTTTAAAATCTACTAGCGAAAGTGCTTCCTCGTAATCATTCTCATGAATTAGAGTGAAAACTTTGCCACCTAGATTTTATGGTGCATACGTTCCCATCCATGTGAATATATCATTTCCAACCTACAATCATAAGACAAGGTTTAGGACAAAACCAAATTCAAATTTAGCTTTCCTTCATGGACTGAACTCCGCTATTCTAAATTTCTTTCCCTCTGGTATCACAAGGGCCTACTGTTGAATCATAAAAAGTGACCCTCTTGAACTTCAGCTACCACAGCCAACAAGCACCTGCAGTCTAGCTTCTTCGTCAGCAACTGCATCCGGAGTCTCCCCTACCGCAGTCTGTTTACTAGATTAGTTTACTTGTCTTTTTTGTAACACTCTCTATTGTCCAGTATGCCTTGCATGGCTACTCTTAGAGATGTAATCTAGTGTACTTCGTGAGTCTCTATAAATAGAGGTCATTCTCTTGTATTAAAAATAGGCATTTATCTATTCTGAATACACTTCTTTGAAGTTATCTTTTCTATCTCTCTATCTAATTACACATCACCTCTTACTCTCAAATCTTACTAGAATACAACTGATTATAACCTCTCTTCGGAGCAAGTCTTCTGTGACTTAATCACTAAGTTTGATCTTCCTTATTAACTTGGTTTGAATGCATTCCTTGTTATGAATCAACTTACGTGTATACTTGATATAACAATTGTTGTCATTTCTATCTCCTTACTTTTCCGCAACTAACTCTCTAACTATCTAACTCTAACTTATTAATATTATTGTTGAGCTTTTAGATCCTTCGAGATTAACTATTCCGTAATATACTGATGGGTTATGAGCACTACAACATTCCTATGGTGTACATGCAAACCCTAAAGCTTTGGATCTAGTTTGTCTAATGAACATGCAATAATCATCCAAAGCCATAAACCCTAGATCTAGCATGTGATAATCAATATTAACATAAGAACAGGGTTTAGATCTTACCTTGATTGTTATATAGCAATAACAATCTATTCCTTGTAGTAATTGGCTTCTGAAAAGATTAGAGTCACAAATGTCACTCCTCTAATGGCTCACAAACACCAAGAGCAAGAGGATGAAGAAGGAGAAGAGGAGAGGCACTCAAAAACGTCTAGAAACCCTCTTGAAAAGGTTAGCCACGTTTTTGGGTCTCAAGGGGCCTTTAAATAGGTAGGCAATTAGGGTTATCTAACAAGGAAACCCTAATTTGACTGCTTAAGCCCTAAGCAGCCCATGGACCCCTTCTAGAACATGCCTTGGACGAAAATCATATGGGCTTCCCATAGATTTCGTCTAACCTATATTCCAAGGTGATCCATAGCCCAATTGCAATTATCTTATAATTACAATTCCAGTCCCCTAAGTTTAATTAATCTCTTTTAGCCACAAAATTAATTCTTAATTAATTATTGACTAATATTAATTAAACAATATGATTTCTCCTTTAATATATTATTCTCATAATATATTAATAAATCATAATTAATACTCTCTCTCCATAATTCATCCTATCAAGTTGCTTTGGTGAAGGCAACCCAAAAGGACCATGCACCATCGGGTCAAGTACATACCAAAATAGTTATGGACTTAGACACTAATCCAACAGTCTCCCACTTGGATAAGTCTAATAACTATTCTGCATATAACTTCAGATCCTGATCTGCAATCGTAGCTTTCAAAAGCCGCTGTCAACTCTGATCTTATCAGATACGCGTCCTTTAGATAAGGAATCATGTATTCCTCCGTTCTAGATATCATATAGACGTGAGACATGGATTGAAATCATTCTCTTAGTCTATGTGCTGTTTCCCGATTTCTGATTTACGACGACTGACTAATTGAACAAATCAAATTAGCCCTGGCCCGGCCGAGCACTTTCCTTTGTCATCACTAAATCATCGAGGGGCCCACAAATATCGCTTTTATCCCACATTGGGTAAAAGGAACGGATAAACTTCGACTCAATGCTCGCTTGTACTTACTCACCGAGTCACACACAACAATACGTTTTGTAACACCAAGTTACTGGTGCGTTTACATATTATCAATGTGCAACCGACTCGCAAGATACAACTCACACATCTCGGTTTCAAGAACATAAGATATTATCGTCTCACCAATCACTCGTGATAAAATCCATGAAGCGATCCAAGTGAGCGTGGGTTTAATCCAATGCTCAAATCATGTTCGTAAGCACTCATGAACGTTGTAGCAAACCTTTGCTATGTCTAATACACTTTACACAGTCTACACACCAATTCATGACAATCTTCTTTCATACCTACTCCCAAAGTATGAGCGACTGTGGAACATTCAAATAATTCGATTATTCTCAAATAACTCAATTATTTAGGAAGTCAAAACATGCAAATTGAAACATAAGAATAATACTAATCTTATATGGCCCCAAACTTTGAGTATAAATAAAACACCTTTTATTTAATCACCATATTTATTACTCATTATTTGTTGTTTCGGTTAATCAACTTCTTACTTGAATTATAACGACAATTGTCCAATGCTCTTAGCATGCACACTATGTTTACTTATGGTTCTTACTCTGTGAAATAGTATAATTGAATAACATTTTCAATCACACTTATTTTACAATTCCTAATCCTAACCACAAGTGTAAGAATACCAAATTCTTGCCACTTATAGAATATGTTGGATTCTAACACTTTATGCAACGGTCCTTTCGTAATGTCATGGCACAAAAGTCACCAAGACTCGACCAATGAAATTACAAAATGCTCTATTGGAGATTGTTACAAGACAATTCCATAGACATGAAGTCTCACATTCAAAGTACATTCCTTTGAACATCCTTCTTGCATAAAAGTTTTTCTAATCTACACATAAACTCTTAACGTCCAACTCCCAATAAGGAAACATTTCCATATTTGCCATATGACAACTCATTATTAATAGAATCATATCTAATAATAATAATGTCAATATGGTCCTTCCATTACTATACTTCCAACTGTTCACAAGCGACCAATCCTAGGCAAACTTTAGATTATCCTTGACAGTTGTTTAACTAATTCAGTCAAAACCGATTCTAGTCCTCTTTCCCTCTTAATGCCTTAGGCATTCGGAAAATTTTAGAACGGTCGAATATTACAATGACATGATACTTTACCAGTCTTTTGCTATAATATTTCTATTTGCCATGTTCTCATGATTCGAACTATGAAAAGGGATGTCATAATCATAATCGAGTGTGAGAACGCAACAAATATTTCCATATATATAGAATTCTCTTATGTTGAATCCTTTCAACATAACATTCATATATCTTTTTGACTAAATTTGACTAAAATTTCTCGATCTAAACTTTTAGATTGGAAACGAAGTATAACATCCTCTCCCTTAATTATAGCAAAAACAACTTTTCAACCCCTGCAACTTTGCAAAGTGAAACTTTTGTTTTTCTATAATTAATATTGCCAACTTGCAATAATGATCATGCTCCCACTAACATGATGATTATATCCATACCAGTATAACATTTATACTCCCACTAGCTTTGACACGTATTCAGAAAACAGTTGGACTTCTAAAAGATAATACTTATCGACTTTCCAAAGTTCATATTTCCAATACGTTATGCTTTGATAAGCTTTTATCTAAGCATCTCAAACTCATACACCTTACTTTAGACAACTCACATGTGTGTCTAACCAATTCCAGAACTTATAGCAATAAGTCTCGATTGTTCAAACTAATTGCCAAATCTCACAATTCGAACTATGAAAAGGGATGCCGTAATCATAATCGAATTTGAGAATGCAATTTACATAATCGCTATCTCCTTAAAATCTCTCTTAGTGATAGCGTTTCCTCACAATCATTTTCATGAAGGAGAGAAACCTTATGACACTTAGATTTTATGGTGCATGTGTTCCTATCCATGCAAATTTGTCATAAGCATAATCGTAAGATAATGTTTGTGACAAATTCAACCTCTTATGGACAGAACTTGTTCATTCTTAATTTATTGCCATCAAGGGTCCCACCATTGCTTCCAAGTTATTTAGCAGCTCACTTATGCCAGTCAATGTACTTTCATTGATCAAGGTGTGTTCCCTTATGCATTCAATTGAGAACTGGTAGAACTCATATGCATAATCACTCAACTGGATTGGCACAGAAATAAAATTTTATCAACACGATAGGTTACAATCCTCAAGTCGTGTGCTAGTGTTTAAGAGGTTTACTTCTTGATTTGTTCTTGAAACTTTCCAAGATCTTTAGACTCCCACTGACCTCTTGACATATAAGATTCTCTTGTCGAGAAACATTTATTGACAAAACAAATATTCAAGAGTCAGTGTATGTCTTTATCAAGACAAACCTACACATAATTTGGTATTAGCTGGTCTTTGTCTTATCCAAGACATCACAACTTACCAAAATGTGCAAATGTAGAACATTCCTACTTAACATTATGTCACTCAATTCATAGTCTTGGAGTATGACTCTAAGACTTGATATTGGAACGAAGTACGATACATCTTATTGACTTAACCATTTCTACAATTCACCATTCCTCTTCTTAGCCAAACTAGTGCACTAAGGTATCCTTAGAGGATGAATTGTTATATGGTTCCTACAATAACCAAGACGATCATAAAACACGATACAAAAGTACTCTCCCTTCTTCTTAGATTGGAGAAACTTTTATCTTTCTGCCTAATTGATTCTTCTTATTCGTTCTGCTATTCATTGAAACTTTTCAATGATTCAGAATTACACTTAATCTTGTAAGTATAATCACGTTTACTAGACTTTTAGTAAATCATGACGAATAAACTTATCGTTGTTTGTGGTGGACTTGACCAGTGCACAACATTGTTTAACAGATCTCCTAGTCCTTCACTTGACTCACATACTTATGTGAACAAAGAATTAGTTTCAATTTCCCAAATACTAAGGTTTTCATTCATCACACAATACCAGTTGCATGATTCCAAGTTTCTGTCCAATTGAAACTTGGGTGATGAGAAACTTTCCTCATTTGGTAAATTTATGACATTTCCACAAATAACATAACTAAGAATCAAATCCATTCACAATATTGCTAACAATAGAACCATTCAAACACCAATTTTTCATAAAATCCATCGCAAGGAAACATAAATAAGATAAATAAAAATTTATTTTATTGCGGAAAAATATTGTCCTTACAACGTGATTACAAATGAAAAACTATGCAAATATTATTTAGCAATCTATCCTAACTCTAAAGTAGTAGCTTAAATATCTGATCCTTGAATCATGCGATCAAAATCCATTTCTTCGCGATCAGACTCAGCTTGCTCCTTCCTTTAAGCTTCCTTTCCTTTCTTTGATCCTTCAAAACATCGAAATGTAATCTTATCACATCAAGTATTAAGAATCTCCGAATAGGAACTTAATGGAGTTAGATAGTGGATTTTACCTGAAGCAGAGTCATACATTTTGACTCTCCCATCTCTTATATCTCTCAGGTAGTTAGAGCAGCTTCGTAACCAATGCCCCTTCTTTTGGCAGTAGAAGCACATGGATTCTTATGGAATGATACATAGGACTATCTCAGACTCAGTCTTTCTCTTGCATAGAGAAAACTTTTCTGGACTTCCAATGTTACCATTGCCCATAGAGGGTTGGGATATTGATTTACCAGACAGATTTGCTGACCGGTGCGCCAAATCATTTCTGATTCAGGAGCAATAAGCAAATAAGTCAAATCAATAAGGGTCATGTCGTGGTCCATCATATAGTACTCTCTAACAAACTTACCATACGATTTGGGAAGTGACTGAAGAACCAAGTCAACAGCCAATTTCCTTTAAACATCGACACCTAACAATCCCAATCTATCAATGTGTAACCTTTTATCCAAGACATGAGCACAAATAGACTTTCAAATTCCATGTCTTTTGCCAATAGGGCTTGAGTGACCTTGAACTTTTCAAGTCTTCGAACACGTGGGTCGGGGAGAATTATTGGAGGAGATGAAGGAAATGAAGCATGATTTCCATTTCCACAATACAATCGTGGAACATCATTTTCACATGGAAAACTTTTTCCAACGGATTTAGGAAGACCATAGTTGTCAGACTTTGACATCTATGAAACGGGAGAAAATTCAAGTTTAGTTGATTGAGTCCTTAATAAAACACCCAAATGAGATATCAAGGCTAGGACCCAACACAATATCCTACAAATTGGAAGAGGGATGCCGTAATCCAACTCGCAGAACATTTGAAGGTAGGTAAATGACGATTTACCAATTTCCACCATGAAAAACGAAAAGAAGGTTAAGTTTTAAATGAATTGAAACTCCTAGATCTTTTGAGATTCATTGAACTTTTCAATGTCATGTTTAATCTCGATTATGCCCTTCATTTGTGACTGGGATGCCGAGGATCACAAATAAGGTGTGAATAACCGTGTGAATGTACGTGGTGCCCTCAATGTTACAATCACCTAATCGACGTGCCGGTTAACCACACACGTTCCATCGATCTATGACAAACATCGAGTCATCCTTCGCTACCAATGCCAAACCCAACTTAGTGTGCCGGTTAACCACACACGCTCCACTAATTGTCTCGACAAGGGTACAAAGTGTAATTCCATGGAATTGCATCGATTTCACTTTTTCCTAAAGTAACTAAGATTTGGGAATTTAGTAAAAACATTTAGTTACTTTATTCATTATACTTTTAATGAGGAGAGGGGTTTGCCCTATCCTACCCGTTCGGCTAACGACCCTCCACTAGTCAAGAGTGCGGTGGGTAAGAGTGGATACCCATTCAATCGCCATTTTATAGGCAATTTCCTTAAACACCCCTTATAGACCAGCTTCGTGAATGAGGTTTACTAACGGTAAGACTAGCAGTTTAAGTTATAGATATATAATATTAGACTTTTAATGTTATATATAGTATAGGGTGTATTTTACACTTTTAAAATACTAGGTGGTTTAATTTTATAAATTACACTTTTAATTTAAATTAAATATAAACCATATCATTATGGATTTATTAACTTTCTTTTAATTATACCTTTAATTAACTTAATAAAACCATAAGGGTGTAATTTGAACTTTTTCAAAACTAGAGTTTTAGAATTTAACATTTTAAAATCAAACTTTTAATCAAAATTTAAATTCCAAAACTTGAGGGCAAGTTTTGAAACATTTCAAAATATTCGGGTTTAACTATTTAAATTTCAAAACTATAACTTTTAAATTTGAAATTTAAAACTATGAAACCTAAAGGGAGAAAATTGAAATTTTTCAAATTTTATCAAGAACATTCTAGATCAACAATTCAAATAAGGCAGTTAACAATTAATTTGGGTATCTAATTTTGACCTAGTTCAATTACTTGCAAGACAATTCACCAAATAACTAAAATAATTATACATTATCATATAAGGCAACAAATATTTGATTAATTGTCAATTATCTACTATTTTGGTAAGGATATTCACCCAAAATCAATAAAAATCGGATTTTACTAATTAAAAACGTTTATGGTAATTATCCCAAGCCAAAAAGGCAAGAAAATCACGAAATTAAGCTGACAGACCCTTGGACTCGTCGAGTCCACAATGGAACTCGTCGAGTAGGTCCTACTCGTCGAGTCCATGAATGGACTCGGCGAGTCTGCCAGTCAGAACCCAAAAAATTCGATTTTTTAAGCAAGCAATGAACAATTAAGCATCAATTCATCATACAAACAGCCTAGGCTCTGATACCACTGATGGGTTATGAGCACTACAACATTCCTATGGTGTATATGCAAACCCTAAAGCTTTGGATCTAGTTTGTCTAATGAACATGCAATAATCATCCAAAGCCATAAACCCTAGATCTAGCATGTGATAATCAATATTAACATAAGAATAGGGTTTAGATCTTACCTTGATTGTTATATAGCAATAACAATCTATTCCTTGTAGTAATTGGCTTCTGAAAAGCTTAGAGTCACAAATGTCACTCCTCTAATGGCTCACAAACACCAAGAGCAAGAGGATGAAGAAGGAGAAGAGGAGAGGCACTCAAAAACGTCTAGAAACCCTCTTGAAAAGGTTAGCCACGTTTTTGGGTCTCAAGGGGCCTTTAAATAGGTAGGCAATTAGGGTTATCTAACAAGGAAACCCTAATTTGACTGCTTAAGCCCTAAGCAGCCCATGGACCCCTTCTGGAACATGCCTTGGACGAAAATCATATGGGCTTCCCATATATTTCGTCCAACCTACATTCCAAGGTGATCCATAGCCCAATTGCAATTATCTTATAATTACAATTCCAGTCCCCTAAGTTTAATTAATCTCTTTTAGCCACAAAATTAATTCTTAATTAATTATTGACTAATATTAATTAAACAATATGATTTCTCCTTTAATAAATTATTCTCATAATATATTAATAAATCATAATTAATACTCTCTCTCCATAATTCATCCTATCAAGTTGCTTTGGTGAAGGCAACCCAAAAGGACCATGCACCATCGGGTCAAGTACATACCAAAATAGTTATGGATTTAGAAACTAATCCAACATATACTTGTTCTAACGTTTGTTCAAGTGTGTCTCTAAGTTTTTCTCTCAACAATTGGTATCAGAGCCATAGTGGTTGCTTTTTGAAAACGGAACTCTGATTTTCAAAAGGCCTTCTATACCACTGAAGCTCACTTCTTAAAAAAAACTTCAAAAAATGGCACAATCGTTATCTCTGAATGTTTCCAACAGTGTTGGTGGTTCTAACCGAGCCCCAATACTGGTAGCAAATTAATATCATCACTGGTCACAAAGAATGGAAAGATACTTAAGGAGACTTGGTAGAGATGTATGGCGATCCGTAGAAGAAGGACCACATGTCCCAGTCCTTACACCAGTCCAAACTGACGACGCTACAACCAGACTAGGAGGAGGACAACCAGTCATGAGCCGTCCCACCAAGGATGATCTCGATAAAATGGAAAATGATGTTGTTGCTTTTTATGAAATCTCCTGTGGAGTTGCTCCTGACAACTTCGATATTATCATAAATTGCAAATCAGCAAAAGAGATCTGGGAAGTTCTCAAGAATCTATACGAAGGCTCAGAACAAGCACAAGACAAGAAGCTTACTACCGCACTCAATGAGTTCAACAACTTCAAAGCTCATACCGGCGAAAGCTTGGAAGACTCCTTCAAAAGGTTCAACCTGATAGTCACCAAGTTATCCAATGCGGGCACCATCCGCAGTAACCATGAAACAAATCTTCAGTTTCTTAATGGTTTGGGAAGACATTGTACTACGGCTAAGATGATAGTCCAAGGCGATAGAAAGATTCATTCCTTGTCTCTCTACAAGCTCTATGGAGAACTGCATGCACAAGAATCCACCGTACTCAAAGACTGTGCTGACTTCGGAGGACCACTTGCTCTCATAGCACAAGCACCACATAATCAATCTTACTCTCCCTCGTATTACACTCCACCGCAGTCATACGAAGCTGACTCAGAGTATGATGATAAAGAAGAATTTCAGAAGGCTATTGCTCTGGTTAGTCAACAGTCCAACCGTCTACCACCTCCTTCCTTCCGCAAGAATCAACAGTTAAAAAAACCTCCATTCAACCGTAACTTCAGTTCCCAGAACAACCATCCTCGATATTCCAAAAGTTCTCATCCACCACCGCAATCTCAAAATAATCAACCAAAGGAGGCACCGTAGTCTACTCCAACCACTGACTCCGGTACTACCTCTGAAGACAAGACTGATGTCGTGATTTGTCACAAATGCAACAAAGAGAATCACTTTGCAAAAGATTGTAAGGCCAATGTAGTAAAAGACAGAGCATTCTACCTTAGAATGGCTCAAGAGTTGGAAGATAAGGAAAAGGAAAGGGCATACGTAGCCCATGTCAAAAGAGACCATCAAGTTTGGTCATCCGGAGACGAAGATGAAGCCATCAGCAGTGTCAAAGGAAAAGGGAAAATCTGCATGCTGGCAACTGCGGATGATGATGGGTCTACAAAGCTGGAAAAGAACTACTGCTACATGGCAAAGGATGAAACTCTAAGCATCGTCGAACAGGTAAAACTCATGATCCAAACTCTAAACTATAGCATGCATGACTGTCAACCATACATAGATGATCTTAATGACACTTGTGCTGCCGTCCTTACAGACTATAACAAAGCCTTAGATGAGAAGAACATTGCGTCCCAAGAGATGTTCCATGTGAGAGGACGCCTGGATAACAAAAGACTCAAAATGGATATGATAGAAAAGGACTTAGAGTTAGAGAAAGATGCAAGAATGTTGAGCGAAACACAATTAGAGATAACTTTGAATCAGAGAGATTTAGCTCAGAGTGAAATTGTACGCCTAAATCTTTTAATCGAAAAATTGTTCAATGAAAGTGAAGCTATTGAAAATTTGGTAAATAATGGAACCGTGGACAATACATACAATTGGGGTTGGTCAAATGGATATCCTACCGCAATGGATTCCTCACCCCGGTTCAACAAAGACAGATTGTATGTCCCTCCAGACCGAGAATTCCATTTCCCAGTCAATGACAAGACCTTCCCCGAAGACATCAAAACTCACTTCGGTAGACTCCATAATCTAAGCAATAATTGTGTCATTGAGGAAATTGTGCCTGAGGTTTCGGGTCACACAAGTGATCTGATTCCTATCTGTGGCACCATTTATCCAAATTCTCAAACCTCATCCGTAGTTGATGAAGAAATTGTCATTGAGGGCCCCGAAGTCTCAAAAAACTTTCCATCTCTGCCCTCAAACCGCAGTGTCTCTCACTGTAGTCAAAAGTTCCACGAAAGTCCCACTGAGGTCCCAACTCAGACTTACTCTGCAGTAGTCAAATCTTCACTACCGCAGTCCTCAGTAAAAGGAATTGTGACCCTTCAGGCGATTCATCATGAATTACCTATAGAGAACTTTGAAGTGGGTCAATGCTCACAGACCCCAGAATCTTCAAGTTCGGATGACTCAAGCCCACGTTTTCAAAATCATTCTAAGAATTCCAGGAAACCGCAGTTGAACAACAATGACTGCGGTTCACCAAAATCCTTGGCCAAAAAGGCCATCAAAGAGGAAATTAGATCTCGAGGCACAAATAGACAAACTTTTTCAAAAAATAAGAAGCATGTTAGATTTCCAAAGTCCAAGAGTCCATAAAAATTTATTTTCTCACACTACTTTTCAAAAAACTCTCCCACCAAGAAAACAAACAAAAAGGAAAGTCCAGCTTCAAAAGTCATTCCTACTTCTTCTGACACAACCCAAAAGGATGTTCAGTCTTTTCGAAACAATGGTTTTCAGGTCTATTACTCAAATGATCCTAAATGGAAAGGTATTTTACCCACTCCAACACTTTTAAAGTCACGTCAAAATTTCAACAAATGGAAGGGTATTCTACCAAATCCACCAAAAAGGACTCAAAGATTTGCACGTGCTAAACCTTTTCAAAAACAAACTTTTTTAAAATCCAACAACTTTCATGTCAGGGATTACCAACCTCAGACCGGTAACAAGTCCAATTCATCCTATAGACCGCTGACCAAGCATAGTGTCAGATCAAAAGACAAAATCTCCTTTTGTAAATGTCAGTGTAATTGTCAAAAGGATTCATCCTATGTCAAATATAGTCGGCGTCAGAAACCTCGTACTTTTTCAAAAACTCACAACACTCCAATTCTGCACAAACACCCAGGACTAGGATTAAAAGTTGACAAGAGACTCGTCCCTGCAACCTCGGTCCATGCATCATTCTGCAATTCACCAATTGCCCCAGGCTCCAAAATAGTTTGGATGCCTAAACTAACCGTGTAATTCTCAGGCTTTGTGCAAGGAGGAACAATAAGAAGAATGGTTAATTGACAGTGCCTGCTCCTTGCACATGACCAGAAGGTTAGAATACCTTTGGGATTTCAGGCCTATATGCAATGGTGGAAATGTCACATTCGGCAACAATACGAATGGGGTCATCCGAGGTTACGGTGTTCTCACTACGGGGAATTTCTCTATTCAGAAGGTTGCCTATGTAGAAAGCCTTAAACACAATCTCATCAGTGTAGGCCAACTATGTAAGGCAGGACATCGGGTTGAATTTGATGATCAGTTTGTTGGGTTATGAGCATTCTAACACTCCTAAGTGTACACGCAACCCTAAATACCTTGGATCTATGTTTTCTCTATTATACATACAATTATGAACATCCAAGGTATTATCCTAATCTAGCATACAAAATAATAAATATAACAAGATAGAATACATACCTCTTTGATGTAGAATGTCTTCATGAAGCTTGAGTGCCTAGTGCCCCAAGTGTGACACCTCAAATGGTTCACACAACACCAAATACACTTGGAATAACTTGAGAGAAACTTGAACACTCCTTGAAATCATCTAGCCCTCACACTCACACATTAGTGCACGATTTCTTGAGCCATGGGATTCTTTTATATGGTGGCTATTAGGGTTACACCATGTAACTCATAACTTTACCCATTACTTATGTTCCATGGATTTTAACCTCCATGGAGTATCCATGGGTCACCCCATCGACTTAGTCCAACATAAGGAATCTTGGATCACAAGCCCACATATATAAGAATGAATGATTTACACAATCAACCCATATATTTAATTAGTCTCCTTTTGATCACTTAATTAATTCCAAATTAATTCTTGATCAATACTAATTAAATAACCTTATTAATATATTAGAACTTATAATATATTAACCAACCTTAAGTGTTATTTCTCTCATTATAGTCTATCCAAATGCATGATGCCATGCAACCCAAATGGACCATGCCGGGTCGGGTCAAGTCTTACCAATTATAGTTATGGACTTAGACATTAATCCAACAGTCTCCCACTTGGATAAGTCTAAAACTATTATTGCGTATGACTTCAGGAACCGATCAGCAATCGTAGCTCTCAAAAGCTTCTGTCGAACTCTGGCCTTGTCGATGAACTCTGACCTTTGTCAATGACTTGTCCATTAGATAAGGGATCATATATTCCTCCATTCTAGATATCATATGGACTGAGACATGGATTATCAATCATTCTCTCTGTCCATTTGTTGTTTCCCGATTTCCGATTCATGATGACTGACTGATTGAACAAATCAAATCAGTCCTGGCTTGGCCAAGCACTCACATGTATCATCTTTAAATCATCGAGGGGCCCACAGATATCGCTTTTACCCCAAGGTAAAAGGAATGGATTAACTTCGACTCATATGGCTTGTTCTACTACTTGTTGAATCATACACAAAGGCACGTTTTATAACATCGAGTTACCAATGCGTTTTCGTGCAATCAATGTATAACCAACTCATAGTAACAACTCATATCTCTAGGTTTGAAGAATATAAGATATTATCGTCTCATGATCACTCGTGATAAAATCCATGAAGTGATTCAAATGAGCGCGGGTTGAATCCAATACTCAGAACTTATGAGCACTCATGAGTGTTGTAGCACCACTTTGTCCACCAACTTGGACCTCTACAAACCAACCCATGACAGTCTTGATTCATATCTACTTCCAACATATGAACGACTGTGGATGGTTTGAATAACTTAATCATTCAGGAAGAGCGACTTAGTTATTCTGGAAGTCAAAACATGCAAAGTGAAACACAAGAATAAACGAATCAAATATGGTATCAAACCCTATGAATATAAATAAACACTTTTATTTATCACCATACTGATTACTCATTATTCATTGTTTCGGTTTTATCAACTTTATACTTGAATTTAAAACAATAGTTGTCCCATGCTCCAAGCATGTACACTATGTTTTCTAAACACTAGTCATGCCATACACCAAGTATACATACTATGTTTGTCTATGATCTTTACTTTGTAAAATAGATCAATTGAACATCACTCCAATGATCCTCTTTTCACAGTCCCAAATCCTTACTGCAAATGCAAGAATTCCAAATTCATGCCATTTACTGAAATCTGTTAGATTCTAAACTTATATGCATTGATCCTCTTAATGATTATGCACAAAGTCAGAAATACTTGACAACAATCATTACAGAGCATTCCAAAGGAGATCAGCTCCTTGGAAACATCCTTCTTTCATTAAGTTTCCTAATCTTACACAGATTGAATAATTTCTAACTTTGAAACATTTCCATATTCCATTTTGACTATCACTTCTGAACAAGAGTTGCCTCCTTACAGATTATGTCAATATGGTCCTTCCAGAATTAACATTATACTTCCAACTGTCCTTGAGCAACCAATCTTTGGTAAACCTTAGATTGTCCTCGACAATTGCTTAATCATTTTAGTTATATCCAATTCTAGACCTTTTCCCTTCATAATTCCCCAGGCATTTGGAAAATTTTAGAAAGGATGAATATAGCACATGTAATCAATCCTATATCCGAAGCATATGGGACACGATTCATGATGTCTCACATAAAGACTAAACCAGTCTTTTGCTATAATATTTCCATTTCAATTTGCCAAGTTCTCAAAATTCAGATTATGAAAAGGGATGCCGTAATCATAATCGAATTTTAGAACGGAAATAAAGACTAAACCAGTCTTTTGCTATAATATTTCCATTTCAATTTGCCAAGTTCTCAAAATTCAGATTATGAAAAGGGATGCCGTAATCATAATCGAATTTTAGAACGCAAATAATGGACCCATATATAGAATTTCCTTATGTTGAGCCATTCCAACATGAAATTCATATATATATATCCTTGATTAAATACGATTAAAATCTCAATCTAAGCTTTTAGAATTGAAATGAAGTATAATTTCCTCTCCCTTAATTATAGCAAAACAACTTTTTCAACCCCTGCAACCTCACAAATTGAAACTTTTGTTTTCTATAATTAACATTGCTAACTTGCAACCTTTGTCATAATTATCATGCTCCCACTAACATGATGATTATTAGCATAACACTTATGCTCCCACTAGCTTTGACATGTACTCAGAAATCAGCTGACTTTCTTACCAAAGTTCAGATTTCTGATACTAGATTGTTTTGATAAAACTTTATCAAAATCATACACCTCTCTTAGATAGCTCACATGTGTGTCTAAACAATTTTAGAACTATGAAAAGGGATGTCGTAATCATAGTCTCAATTGTTTAGACCTTTGCCACTTCTCACAAGTCCATGTTAGTGTGCCGGTAAACCACACACGCTCCACTAACGACTTTGAGAATGCAAATATCACAATTGCTATCTAGCTAAAATCTACTTAGTGAAAGTGTTTCCTCACCATCATTTTCATGAATCGGAGAGAAACCTTATGACACTTAGATTTAATAGTGTATGTGTTCTTATCCATGTGAATTTGTCAAAACCATAATCACAAGACAAGGTTAGTGACAAATCCAAACTCATATTGATTAAACTTGTGCAATCTTAAATTCTTGCCATTTGGCAGCTCAGGTGCCTTCCATTGCTTCCAAGTAGTTGTGCAACCAATTGAGAACTCTCAGAACTCCTATGCAAAGCCAACTTGAATAGGCACAAAAAATTCAACACGATAGGTTATAAACCTCAATTCGTGTGCTAGTGAAGGACTTTAGGTTTTATTCTTGATTAAGTCTTGAAACTTTCAAGAGCTTTAAGACTCCCACTGTCCTCTTGACATATAAGACTCCTTTGTCAAATATTCAAGAGATAGTGCGGATTCTTTATCAAGACTAACACTTTACACAATTGGCCTAAGTTGGTCTCTGTTTTATCCAAAACATCACAACTTACCAATTTCAAATGTACAAGAGTAGATAACCTTTTACTCTTACATTTGACTAGTGTTAACAAACCCTCTTTAAGATATGTCACTCAAGTTACAATCTTGGAGTATGACTCTAAGAATTGTTTTGGAACGAAGTATGACTCATCTTTTTGATTTAACCAGTTCAACAATTCATGACTCCTCTTCTTAGTCATAAGAGATGACTTTAAAGGACCAATTGTGATATGGTATCTTAATCATTAAGATGATCATAAACATGATACTAAAGTACTCTCCCATCTTTTCAGATTTGAGAAACTTTTATCTTTCTGCCATACTTTGATTCTTCTTATTCGTTCTGTCTCACATTGAAACTTCTCCAATGCTACAGACTTATACTTAAACTTATAAGTATAACCATATTTACTGAACTTAAGTAAATCATGACGAATAGTCTTCTTGATCTTTTGTGGTGGACTTGACCAGTGCACAAGAATGTGTACTCGATCCCTTAGTCCTTTCCTTATTCACATAAGGAATTAGTCTTAATTTTCCAAGCTGAAAGTTCTCATTCATCATACTATACAACTTGCATGATTCCAAGTTTCGGTCCAATTGAACCTTGGGTGATGAGAATCTTTCCTTATTTGGTAATATTAGACACTACCACAATCGAAAGAATCAAATCCATTTTTCCAATATTGCTATCAATGGAATCTTATAAGCAACAACTTTTCACAAATGCCATTGTAAGGATACTTAAAATAAATAAAATCAAAACCTTTTTCTTTTATTTTAAAACTTTGCGGAAAAACTTATCCTTACAATCCATATGAAAACCTTGTTGTTATCTATTCCTAAGCAATATAAATATCATAACTCTTTAGTAATAGCCCAAAATTCTGATCACCGAACCATGCGATTGAAATCCATCTTCGCGATCAGAATCAGCATGTACTTAATAGAGTTAGACAATGGACTTTACCTGAAGTAGAGCCAAACTTATTGACTTTAACATCCTTAGGTAAATTTGGCAGCTTCGTAACCAATGCCCCTTCCTTTGGCAATAGTTACCTATGGACCCTTGATAATGGGACTATCTCAAACTTCGCCTCTCTCTTTACCATTGGGTCAACCGAGTTGACTATGGCCGATCCCTTTCCATTGGGAAGAGAGAGCTTTACTGGATATCCAATGTCATCATTGTCAATGTCCATAGCGTTTTAGGAAGTTGATCTTAGCAAATAGATAAGATCATTAAGGGTCTTGTCTTAGTCTGTTTCATAGGATTCCCAAAAGAACTCACTATGTGACTTAGAAAGTAGTTGAGCCACCAACTTTCTCAAGACTTTGACACCCAACTCTCCCGGCTTGTCAATATGTGACTACATCTCCAAGATGTGATCACACCTAGACCTTGCCTTGCCAATAGGGCTTGAGTGACCTTAAACTTTTTAGGAACTTGTGGGTTAGGGAGAATAATTGGAGGAGGTGAAAGAAGTATGATATCCATGGGACATCATCTTCATTTAGGAAAGCTTGTTTCAAGAGATTTGGGAAGATCATAAATGTCTAGACCAGACATCTTTTTGGGAGATATTCAAGATAGTTGATTTAAAGTCCTTAATATGACACCCAATATGAAATATTAAGGCTAGGACCCAACAAACTATTTTATAACTTAGAAGAGGGATGCCGTAATCCAAGCTATAAAATATTTGAAGGTAGGTGAATGACGATTCACCAATTTCCACCATGAAAAACGAAATAATTTATTAGGTTTTAATTGGATTTGAAAGTCCTAGATCTTTGAGATTCATTGAACTGTTCAAAGGCATGTTTCAATCTCAAGTGTGCCCTTCAGGTTTTGTGACTGGGATGCCGAGGATCACAAAACAAGGTGTGAATAACCATGCAAATATACTTGGTACCCTTAATATTTACCCCTTAATCAGTGTGCCGGTTAACCACACACGCTCCACCGATACTATGATAAATATTAAGTTACCCTTTGCCTACCTTGTTAAGTCTAGGTTAGTGTGCCGGTTAACCACACACGCTCCACTAACGACTTAAGCAAAGTGCAAAGTGTAATTTCATGGGTTAGCACCAAATTCACATTTTCCTAAGTAACTAAGATTGGGTATTAATAAGAGTTTAGTTACTTAGTATTTATCATTAATACTTTTAATGAAAGGAGAATTATAGTCCTTGTCCTACCCGTTCGGCTAACGACCCTCCACCAGTCAAGGAAGCGGTGGGTGAGAGTGGACACCCATTAAACTGCCATTTTATAGGCAGTAACCTTATACCCCCCTTATAGACCGGCTTCGTGAATGAGGCCTACTAACGGTAAGACTGACTTGCTCTTATACATATATTTATTATTAACTTATAATACTATAAAGTATAAGGGTTGAATTTTAACTTTTAAAATTCTAAGGGCTAACTTGGAATTAAAGTATTCATGGGGAAAACTTTACAAATTCCAAAAATTGAGGGCAAGTTTTGAAAATATTCAAAACTAATTAATTCCATAACTTATGTGTTTAAAGTAGTTTTAATTAAAAAAAAAACTCTTCAAGTTCCATAACTTGAGGACAAGTTATGGAAGACTTTAAACTAATAAAAGAATGTAACTTTTCTTTATTTTTGTAACTTATGGAACTAATTAAGGTTACACATTTTATCATTTAATGAAGTGACTCTTGAACCTCCATAACTTGAGGACAAGTTATGGAGTCATAAAACCATTTAATGAGGACAAGACTCTTCATTTTTGTAACCATTGCCAACTTTTTATGAGTTTTATGAAACTTAAATGTGACTTTTCATATAACTTGAGGACAAGTTACAAAAACACATTTTAGAATCAACTCTTAGATTAAAATGGATTGAAGACACATAATCAATTAACTTTTCTATTAATCTAATAAACTCATATGAACAAGATAATTCAAATCATCAATCTTCAAGAAATTAGCATGAACATACAAACTAATACAAATCTTGAAATTATGACAATTATCTTAGAAATTGGATTAGCATGAACATTACCACATCAAAAACAAGTTTATAAGTCCAAAAACATCTTAGGGTAATGTTCCTAGTCCAATTCCAGCCAAAACAACCGAATATATGCATCCAACTCGATTTTTCAGCTACTTTTGCAAGTATAACAAGAAAACAAGCCTAGGCTCTGATACTACTGTTGGGTTATGAGCATTCTAACACTCCTAAGTGTACATGCAACCCTAAATACCTTGGATCTATGTTTTCTCTATTATACATACAATTATGAACATCCAAGGTATTATCCTAATCTAGCATACAAAATAATAAATATAACAAGATAGAATACATACCTCTTTGATGTAGAATGTCTTCATGAAGCTTGAGTGCCTAGTGCCCCAAGTGTGACACCTCAAATGGTTCACACAACACCAAATACACTTGGAATAACTTGAGAGAAACTTGAACACTCCTTGAAATCATCTAGCCCTCACACTCACACATTAGTGCACGATTTCTTGAGCCATGGGATTCTTTTATATGGTGGCTATTAGGGTTACACCATGTAACTCATAACTTTACCCATTCCTTATGTTCCATGGATTTTAACCTCCATGGAGTATCCATGGGTCACCCCATGGACTTAGTCCAACATAAGGAATCTTGGATCACAAGCCCACATATATAAGAATGAATGATTTACACAATCAACCCATATATTTAATTAGTCTCCTTTTGATCACTTAATTAATTCCAAATTAATTCTTGATCAATACTAATTAAATAACCTTATTAATATATTAGAACTTATAATATATTAACCAACCTTAAGTGTTATTTCTCTCATTATAGTCTATCCAAATGCATGATGCCATGCAACCCAAATGGACCATGCCGGGTCGGGTCAAGTCTTACCAATTATAGTTATGGACTTAGACATTAATCCAACACAGTTCTGCTATGTAATGACAAGTGATAGGAACACCTGTCTGATCAAATCCAGATCCGAAGGTACCATGTATCCTTTGGATGTGTCTCTGATCATTGGCAGACCGCAGTTGTGTTTCCTGTCCAAAGCTGTATCCGAAGTCAGCTGGCTATGGCACCGCAAGCTAGCTCATCTCAACTTCAGGTACATCAACAACTTGGTCACAGGAGAACTAGTCAGAGGTCTCCCTATTCTCAAATTCAGCAACGATACTCTTTGTCCGGCTTGTGAATGTGGTAAACAGTCCAAAGCAAGTCACCCTATGGTAATAGACACTTCAATTTCTGAACCATTGGAGCTATTGCACATTGATCTCTGCGGTCCATCTACCGTAGCCAGTCTCCATCATAAAAAATACATACTGGTTATTGTAGATGACTTTACACGCTTCACATGGGTCTTCTTCCTTAGACTCAAGTCATAAACACCGCAGATCTTCATCAATTTCATCAAAGAGATCGAACTTCAGATCAAGCTTCCAGTAAGACGTATCCGCAGTGATAATGGAACCGAGTTTACTAATCATCTTCTCAATAGTTTCTTGGTTTCCAAAGGCATCTCTCACAACTTCTCAGCTCCCTACACACTGCAACAAAATGGGGTAGTAGAGAGAAGGAACCGCACTCTAGTAGAAGCAGCCAGATCCATGCTCAACTTCGCACACCTTCCTCTCTACTTCTGGGCTGAAGCTGTAGCCACCGCATGCTTTGTTCAAAACTGAAGCATTGTGTGCAAACTGTTGGATTAATATCTAAGTCCATAACTATATTTGGTATGTACTTGACCCGACCCGGCATGGTCCATTTGGGTTGCACTTCACCGACACAATTTATATGGATAGTCTTTTGAGAATAGTATATTTATGATTTATATTAATATATTATAAGTTCTAATATATTAATATGGAATCATATTATTTAATTAGTATTGATCAAGAATTAATTTAGAATTAATTAAGTGATCAAAAAGAACTAATTAAATATGGACTCTTATATATATGGAATGGGCCAAGTTCATTTAGGTTGGGCTAAGCTTTCATGGATGGTCCATGGAGCTTTTAACCCATGGATCCTATGTAAATGAAAGTTCATGGGTATTAGGGTTTACATGGATGTAACCCTAATCCTCCATAATATATAAAGGGGTCATTGGCTCACAAAATTGGCACAAGTGTGTGAAAATAAGAGTGGGCTGATTTTAGTGTGCATACATATTCTCTCAAGTTCTTCCAAGGTGTTTTGGTGATTTGTGATTCCATTTGAGGCTTCCACACTATTGGGGCTAAGCTCTTAAAGCTTGAAGACATCAAGCTACATCAAAAGGTATGTCATCTAACTAGAACTTTGTAGTATAGGTGCTTCATAATATGCTAGTTAGGATGAAACCTTGGAATAGTTAATATTTGCATGTATAATAGAGAAAACATAGATCCAAGGTTTATAGGGTTGCATGTACACCATAGGAGTGTTAGAATGCTCAAAACCCAACAGTGGTATCAGAGCCATGGGTTGTTTTCTGTTATATTGATGCAAATGTTTTATTTTCAAGTTGAAAAAAAAAGGAAAAAAAACATGACGTTTGTCAAATTTTAAGATAATTACTTGTTTTGTGAAAAACGAATTATTTGTAAAATTTGAATCATTTGTTATATGAGTTGAATTAGGTCAAATTTAGTAAAAGATAAAATGATATGATTATTTTATTAATTTTAAAAGTTTGATCTAAATGTTTTAAGGAGTTACATATTTTGTCATAAAATTTTGGAGCTCAAAAGTTTTTTTTAAAGTTGTGATCTTAAGGGTTTTTGAAACTTCCATAAGTTATGGATATGAAAGTTTTTTTTTAAAAAAAAAATTTGATTTAAAGTTTTTATGGAGTTACAAAATTTGGTGTTAATATTTTAAAGAATTCCATAACTTGTTCTTACGTTATGGAACATGGAAAGTTTCATCATAAAACACCATTAATTCCATAAGTTATGGAATCCAAAGGTTTTCAAGAATTACAAAACTTGCCCTCAAGTTTTGGAATTTGAGAAAAGTTTTTTATGAAAAAAAGAATTGAATTCTAAAACTCTTGGGTTCATAACTTAAACAATTAATTAAATGGTTTTAATTTTGAGTTTAATAATTGGAATTATGATGTTTTGTTGAATAGTTCAAATTAACTCTTATGGACTTTATTAATAGTTAATTAAAGCGTTTAATTAAAAGAGTATTATTAATCCATAAATATATTGTTTGAGTTTAATTAAATTAAAAGTCTAGTTTAATTAATAGATTAAACCACCAAGTATTTTAAATGTCTAAAATACACCCTTATACTATTATAATATTAAAAGTTTAATATATTATATGTATAAGAGCAAGTCGTCTTACCATTAGTAGGTCTCATTCACGAAGCCGGTCTATAAGGGGGGTATAAGGTTACTGCCTATAAAATGGCAGTTTAATGGGTGTCCACTCTCACTCACCGCTTCCTTGACCGGTGGAGGGTCGTTAGCCGAACAGGTAGGACAAGGACTATAATTCTCCCTTCATTATAAGTATAATGATAAATACTAAGTAACTAAACACTTATAAATTCCCAATCTTAGTTACTTAGGAAAATGTGAATAAGGTGCTAATCCATGAAATTACACTTTGCACTTTGTTTAAGCTGTTAGTGGAGAGTGTGTGGTTAACCGGCACACTAACCTGGACTTAACAAGGTAGGCAAAGGGTAACTTAATGTTTATCATAGTATCGTTGGAGCGTGTGTGGTTAACCGGCACATCGATTGAGGGGTAAATATTAAGGGTACCAAGTATATTTGCATGGTTACTTCACACCTTGTTTTGTGATCCTCGGCATCCCAGTCACAAAACCTGAAGGACACACTCGAGATTGAAACATGCCATTGAAAAGTTCAATGAATCTTAAAAGAATCTAGGAGTTTCAAAACCAATTAAAACCTAATAATACATTGCGTTTATCTTGGTGGAAATTGGTGAATCGTCATTCACCTACCTTCAAATATTTTATAGCTTGGATTACGGCATCCCTCTTCCAAGTTATAAAATAGTTTGTTGGGTCCTAGCCTTAATATATCATATTGGGTGTTATATTAAGGACTTAAATCAACTTTACGTGAATTTCTCCCATTGTTGATGTCTGGTTTAGACAACAATGATCTTCCCAAACCAAGCTTTCCTAATGAATATGACTTCCCGAGTTTGGCTCATGGAAGTCATACTTCTCTTCCTCCACCTCCTCCAATTATTCTTCCTAACCCACAAGTTCAAGGTCACTCAAGCCCTAATGGCAAGCAAGGTCTATGTGTGATCACATCTTAGAGATGAAGTCACATATTGACAAGCCGGGAGAGTTGGGTGTCAAAGTCTTGAGAAAGTTGGATGTTCAATCACTTTTTAAGTCACATAGTGAGTTCCTTTGGGACTACTATGAAACAGACTATGACATGAACCTTAATGATCATATCTATTTGCTTGGTGCTGCTGAATCAGCAATGATTTGGAACGATAGTAAAGCAAATTTGATTAGAAGATCAACTTCCCAAAAACTTTATGGACAGTGACAATGGTGACACTGGAAATCCAGAAAAAGCATTCTCTTCCCAATGGAAAGGGATTGGCCATAGTCAACCCGGTTGACCAAATGGTAAAGAGAAAGGCTAAGTCTGAGATAGTCTCATTACCAAAGGGTCCATATGTTTATTTTACCAAAGGAAGGGGCGTTGATTGCAAAGCTGCCAAATTTACCTAAGGATGTTAAAGTCAATAAGTTTGACTCTACATCAGGTAGAGCCTATTATCTAACTCTGTTAAGTTCTATTCTGAGATCCTCATTACATGATGTGACTGGGTCACATGTTGATGTTTTAAGAATCAAAGAATAGAGAGAAATCTTAAAGGAAGTATATGCTGATTCTGATCGCGAAGGTGGATTTCGATCGCATCAGAATTTTGAGGAGTTGCTTAAGAAGTTATGATATATTGCTAAGGAATAGATAACAACAATTTTCCATGTGGATTGTAAGGATAAGTTTTTCCGCAAAGTTTTAAAATAAAAGAAAATTGTTTAATTTTATTTATTTGAAGTATCCTTACAATGGCATTTGTGGAAAATTGTTGCTTATATGATTCCACTGACAGCAATATTGGAAAATGGATTTGATTCTTTCATTTGTGGTAGTGTCTAAATTTACCAAATCAGGAAAGTTCCTCATTACCCAAGTTTCAATTGGACCGAAACTTGGAATCATGCAAGTTGAATAGTATGATGAATGAGAACTTTCAAGCATTGGAAAATCAAGACTAATTACTTGTTCACATGGATGTGTGAGTCAAGTGAAGGACTAAAGGGATCGAGTACACATTCTTGTGCACTGGTCATGTCTACCACAAAGCTCGTTAAGACTATTTGATTTACTAAAGTTTAGTAAATATGGTTATACTTACAAGTTTAAGTATAATTCTGAAACATTGGAAAAGTCTCAATGTATGGCAGAACGAATGGGAAGAATCAAATTAGGCAGAAAGATAAAAGTTTCTCAAATCTGAAAAGATGGGAGAGTACTTTAGTATCATGTTTGTGATCATCTTAATGATTTAGAAATCATATCACAATTAGTCCTCTAAAGGTCATCTTAGTGCATTCTTATGACTAAGAAGAGGAGTCATGAATTGTTGAAATGGTTAGATCAGGAAGATGAGTCATACTTCGTTCCAAAACAATTCTTAGAGTCATACTCCAAGATTGTAACTTGAGGGACATATCTTAAAGAAAGGTTTAAAACACTTGTCAAATGTAACAGTAAAAGTGTCCTACTCTTGTACATTTGAAATTGGTAAGTTGTGATGTTTTGGATAAAACAAAGACCAACTAAGGCCAATTGTGTGAAGTGTTTGTCTTGATAAAGAATCGGCATTATCTCTTGAATATTTGGCAAGATAGTCTTATATGTCAAGAGGATAGTGGGAGTCTTAAAGATCCTAAAAAGAATTTCAAGAACTAATCAAGAATAAAACCTGAGGTTCTTCACTAGCACACGACTTGAGGTTTATAACCTATCGTGTTGACATATTTTGTGCCCATTCCAGTTAAATTTGGCTTTGCATAGGAGTTATGAAAGTTCTCAATTGGTTGCATAACAACTTGGAAGCAATGGCAGGCCCTGTACTGCCAGGCGGCAAGAAGTTAAGATTGCATAAGTTCAGCCCATATGAGTTTGGATTTGTCATTATCCTTGTCTTGTGACTATGGTTTTGACGATTCACATGGATAAGAACACATACACCATAAAATCTAAGGGTCATAAGGTTTCTCTCCGATTCATGAAAATGATGGTGAGGAAACACTTCCACCAAGTAGATTTGAAGCAGATGGCAAAAGGTCTAAACAATTGAGACTATGATTACGGCATCCTTTTTCATAGTTCTGAAATTGTTTAGACACACATGCATGCTATTTAAGGAAAGGTGTATGATTTTGATAAATTTTTATCAAAGCATCTCGTATCAGAAATCTGAACTTTGGTAAGAAAGTCAATAAAGTATTGATTTCTAGAAGTCCAGCTGATTTCTGAGTACATGTCAAAGCTAGTGGGAGCATAAGTGTTATGCTAATAATCATCATGTTAGTGGGAGCATGATAATTATTGTTAGTGTTGCAAGTTAGCAATGTTAATTATAGAAAACAAAAGTTTCAATTCGTGAGGCTGCAGGGATTGAAAAAGTTGTTTTGCTATAATTAAGGGAGAGGATATACTTCATTTCAGTTCTAAAGGCTTAGATTGAGACCTTAATCATCTTTAGTCAAGAATATATATATATATATATATATATATATATATATATATATATATATATATATATATATATATATATATGAATTTCATGTTGGATTGGTTCAACTTAAGGAAATTCTATATATTGCGTTCTCAAAATTCGATTATGATTACGGCATCCCTCTTCATAGTCAAATTTTGAAAACATGGCAAATAAAAATATTGTTGCAAAAGACTGGTCTAGAATCATGTCTTTATGTCAGACATCATGAATCGTGTACCATTTGCTTTGGGTACAGGATCGATTGCATGTGCTATAATATTTGTCATTTCTAAATTTTTCCAAATGCCCAGAGGCATTAAGAAGGGAAAAGGTCTAGAATTGGATATGACTAAAATGATTAAGCAATTGTCGAGGACAATCTGAGGTTTACCAAAGATTGGTTGCTCAGGGACAGTTGGAAGTATAGTGCTAATTTTGGAAGGACCATATTGACATATTCTGAAAAGAGGCATCTCTTTTTCAGAAGTGATAGTCAAAATGAGAATATGGAGTTGTCTCCATAGGTGGAAGTTATCTGTGTAAGATTAGAAAACTTAATGCAAGAAGCATGTCCAAAGCAATGTACTTTGAATATGAGACTTAGTTTCCATGGAGTTGATCTCCATTGGAATACCTTATAATGACTGTTGACAAGTCTTTGTGACTTTGTACATATTCATCACAGGAGGGTCAGTGCATATAAGTTTAAACTCTAAACAGATTTCGATAAATGATAGGAATTTGAAATTCTCACATTTTTCTATAAGGATTTGGGAGTGTGAAATTAGAATCATTGAAATTATGTTCAATTGGTTTATTTCACAAAGTAAGGATCATAGACAAACATAGAGTGCATACTTGGTGTATGGCAAAGCTATTGTTTAAGAAAAACATAGTGTACATGCTTGGAGCATGGGACAACTAGTGTTTTTAATTCAAGTATAAAGTTGATAAAACCGAAACAATGAATAATGAGTAATCAGTATGATGATAAATAAAAGTGTTTATTTATATTCATAGGGTTTGATACCATATTTGATTCATTTATTCTTGTGTTTCACTTTGCATGTTTTGACTTCCAGAATAACTAAGTCGCTCTTCCTGAATGATTAAGTTATTCAAACCATCCACAGTCGGTCATATGTTGGAAGTAGATATGAATCAAGATTGTCATGGGTTGGTTTGTAGAGGTCCAAGTTGGTGGACAAAGTGGTGCTACAACACTCATAAGTGCTCATAAGTTCTGAGTATTGGATTCAACCCGCGCTCATTTGAATCACTTCATGGATTTTATCACGAGTGATCATGAGACGATAATATCTTATATTCTTCAAACCTGGAGATATGAGTTGTTACTATGAGTTGGTTATACATTGATTGCACGAAAACGCATTTGGTAACTCGATGTTATAAAACGTGCCTTTGTGTATGATTCAACAAGTAGTAGAACAAGCCATATGAGTCGAAGTTTATCCATTCCTTTTACCTTCGGGATAAAAGCGATATATGTGGGCCCCTCGATGATTTAGCGATGACACATGTGAGTGCTTGGCCAAGCCAGGACTGATTTGATTTGTTCAATCAGTCAGTCATCATAAATCGAAAATCGGGAAACAACAAATGGACAGAGAGAATGATTATAATCCATGTCTCAGTCCATATGATATCTAGAATGGAGGAATATATGATCCCTTATCTAATGGACAAGTCATTGACAAGGTCAGAGTTCGACAGCGGCTTTAAGAGCTACGATTGCCAGTTAGGTTTTGAAGTCATACTCAATAATAGTTTTAGACTTATCCAAGTGGGAGACTGTTGGATTAATGTCTAAGTCCATAACTATATTTGCTATGTACTTGACCCGACCCGGCATGGTCCATTTGGGTTGCACTTCACCGGCACAATTTATATGGATAGTCTTTTGAGAATAGTATATTTATGATTTATATTAATATATTATAAGTTCTAATATATTAATATGGAATCATATTATTTAATTAGTATTGATCAAGAATTAATTTAGAATTAATTAAGTGATCAAAAAGAACTAATTAAATATGGACTCTTATATATATGGAATGGGCCAAGTTCATTTAGGTTGGGCTAAGCTTTCATGGATGGTCCATGGAGCTTTTAACCCATGGATCCTATGTAAATGAAAGGTCATGGGTATTAGGGTTTACATGGATGTAACCCTAATCCTCCATAATATATAAAGGGGTCCTTGGCTCACAAAATTGGCACAAGTGTGTGAAAATAAGAGTGGGCCGATTTTAGTGTGCATACATATTCTCTCAAGTTCTTCCAAGGTGTTTTGGTGATTTGTGATTCCATTTGAGGCTTCCACACTATTGGGGCTAAGCTCTTAAAGCTTGAAGACATCAAGCTACATCAAAAGGTATGTCATCTAACTAGAACTTTGTAGTATAGGTGCTTCATAATATGCTAGTTAGGATGAAACCTTGGAATAGTTAATATTTGCATGTATAATAGAGAAAACATAGATCCAAGGTTTATAGGGTTGCATGTACACCATAGGAGTGTTAGAATGCTCAAAACCCAACATAAATGTCTCACATCCGCAACGCCCCTCCATCCACTGGTACCACCGCAAGCATGGAAAGTGATATTCCTGCCTCTTCAGGTCCTTTAAATCTAGTTGAAGTCAATTATGACGATCTTTTCGACCCTGTTGAAACGGAAAAATTATCCGAAGTTCTTGTGTCTCCGGCAGCTCAACAACAACACGCTGATGTTTCTGGACCATCACTATCCGAAGTAGCGTCCCTCAATACTTCCACCTCTCCGGTTGAGGGGGAAAGCTCTACTCCGTATCAAGCAACAACCGTCGAGGTTCCAGTACTTGATAATGTTCAAGTTCCTACCCGCAGAGAATCATTACCATCAAACGTATATTCGGATTCGGATGATAAGCTCATAGAGAACATTGACACAAGAACCGATTCAAGGATTATCACTCTCCCATCCGCAGTCCAGGGGGAACCTTCTCAGGTTCCAGAGGAACTCCCATCCGCAACCCAGGGGGAACCTGTCCCAACCGCTCAAGAAAATTTCATTCTCGCTCCAACAATCCAAGATGATTCTGCAGGATGTTCTCAAATCCAGGGGGAACTGCCATCTCCAACCGCAAAGTCTTCTGATATCGAAGACATTCCCTCTACCGCAGCTGCTGATCATCTGCAGCCCCGTCTACATGTATGGACGAAGGACCACCCACCAGGTCAAATCATTGGCAACCCATCCGCAGGAATCCAGACTCGATCTTCCAAGGACTTATCTGATCACTGCCATTACGCAGCATTTATGTCCTCGGTAGAGCCCCGAACGATCAAAGAAGCATTGCTTGAACCTGACTGGATATCCGCAATGCAAGAAGAGCTAGAAGAATTCAAAAGAAACAAAGTGTGGCAACTCGTTCCGAAGCCACGTGGTCACACCATTGTTGGCACTAGATGGGTATTCAAAAACAAGCTCGATGAATCTGGTGCGGTAGTCAGAAACAAGGCAAGGTTAGTTGCAAAGGGCTATAGTCAACTTGAAGGTATTGACTATGATGAAACGTATGCTCCGGTGGCACGAATGGAAGCCATCAGAATCTTCTTAGCATACGCAGCCCACAAGAACATCAAGGTACACCAAATGGACGTTAAGAGTGCATTTCTCAATGGGGAATTAAAAGAAGAGGTTTATCTTAAGCAACCTCCAGGTTTTGAAATTATTGAATTCCCATACCACTGCTACAAGCTTGAAAAAGCGGTCTACGGTCTGAAGCAAGCCCCAATAGCATGGTACGAAACTCTTTCTGAATTCCTTGTCTCATCCGGGTACAAGATAGGAGTGATTGACCCCACGTTATTTAGAAAAGCAAATGGTAACCACCTTATGCTCGTACAAATATATGAGGACGACATCATCTTCGAATCAACTGATCAAGAAATGGTGAATGAATTTGATAAGCTCATGACTAACAAGTTCCAAATGAGCATGAATAGAGAGATTAACTTCTTTCTAGGTCTTCAAGTGAAACAAATCCCACAAGGAATTTTCATTCATCAAGAAAAATACACCACCGAACTGTTAAAGAAATATTCTATGGATAATTGTTCTTCGGCTAAGGTCCCCATGGCCTTCGGTTATAAGATCTCTGTTGATCCCTCAGGAGAACCTGTGAATCACAAGACTTATAGAGGTATCATAGGCTCTCTAATGTACCTCACCGCAAGCCGACCAGACATTGTATTTGCAACTGGTGTATGTGCAAGGTATCAGGCTGACCCAAAAGTGTCACATATGACCGCAGCCAAACAGATACTACGGTACCTGAAAGGAAGCAAATCTCTTGGTCTATGGTACCCTGCAAGCAATGACTTCAGCCTGCAAGCTTTCACAGATGCGGATCACGCCGGATGCAGATTAGACCGCAAAAGTACCTCAGGAGGATGTCAATTTTTGGGTGGAAGACTCGTCAGCTGGTCATCAAGGAAACAAAGTTGTGTATCTCTGTCTACCACAGAAGCTGAATATGTGGCCGCAGCCAGCTGTTGTTCACAAGTCCTATGGATGAAGACACGACTTATGGACTACGGGTATAGAATGCTGCGGATACCGATCTATTGTGACTCTGAAAGTGCTATTGTTATTTCTCATAATCCTATTCAGCACTCCAAGACTAAGCATATTGAACTACGGTATCATTTCATCAAAGACCACATCTTGAAAGGTAACATTGAACTCATCTTTGTCCATACTCATGAAGAGATTGCTGATGTGTTCACAAAAGCGCTCGACTCCACAAAACTTAACACCTTTCTGCAAATGTTAGGAATGATGAATCCAGACCCGCAATTCTTTTTGAATTGATAGATACCGCAGACCATCCTTGGTCTCCGTTGCGGTTCTAACTGAAAGTTACTTATGATAGATGGTTTTGGTACCGCAGTCTATGTACCGCAACCATATATCATACTTATCTTTCATGGGTCCTTATTGTTTGTTATTACTAACTTTGTGTACAAGTGCTCTCCTCAGTTCCTATACTGCAGACATTCATCTGTCCATCCGCAATGACATCTGTCCATCCGCAATGACATTTGTTCATCCGCAATGAAGTTTCCATCCGCAATCAGATTAATAATTTCTCAACTGTTTCATCAAACCCTTGAATCATGGTGTGCTATTTAATGATCCTTCATTAAATAAAACATTAAATAAAAAACATTTCTTGAGAAACTGTCTCATTCTCTTTTTGAATAAACCTTGTGTCAGACCTATTTTAGGTATGATGACAAAAAGAATGTTTTTCCATAATCACATCCTTAATCTGTCTTTTCCTCTTACCCAGCACGTCCCATCCATTACAACTTCCTTTCCCCTCACCAAACGATCACCTGACGTGATGATGCACGTCTGACTTTTCATTAAATGCAAATCCCTTTTTGGTAAAACCTCAAAACTTTTTTTAAATCGTTTCATATTATTTGGCTGAGATTTAATTTCCAATTCAAAAGATTCCCCCCAAACGACCTTTTACCTTATCCTTTCTTTTTACCGAGGGTAAAAACAGTTACTGTTCCAATTCACCCCTATATAAACCCTTCTTCTTCCCCAAAATCACTTTACGCTCTCTGAACATTGAATCTTCCAAAATTCTTCAAAGCACTATGTTTTCTACTCCTTCTCTCAAGCTTCAACAATGGTGAAATCCGGTGTTTCCAAGAAACAATCCAAGGCATCTGGATCAGTGAATCCTACTGGTTCAGACTCTCCCTCGATTGCTTCAAGTAACTTCAGAGCTGTGTTCGAAGATCATCCATCCTACAATGCTCCGATCAAGCTGATGATCAAGTTTCTGAAGAATCACCCCCTGTTTGGCCCCTTCGATGCTTTCACAGATGTTGTCCCAATCTCAACCCTTTTCAAATGTGCCTTCTCAGCCTATCGCCCACTCGAAAACCCTCAAGAAGTTCACCTTAACCTGATTGACGATTCTTTGGTCATTCTGTCTAAAGAAAAATTTCTTTCTGCCATTAACCTCCTTGTTCATCCCTCCATCAAGATTTTCACCCCATCCATGGCGGACGTTACTTCAGCCCTTTACCAAATGGGTTATCAGAAAAATATTAAAGGAATCGGGGAATTCAAGAAAAACCAACTGCCTGCGGTCTGGCAATTTGTTTGCCATTTCGTCATCCGCAGTCTATCCGGCAGAACCGGAGGCACATACAATATGGGACTCAAGCTTCTAGAGTTGGTATGGAGCATATTTACAGGTCATGACGTGAACTACGGGCAAATCCTATGGGACGACTTTCTTCAATACATTCCCAAGGAGAGCCCAAGGGAGAACCCAACCGAACTCACATTTGCTAGGTTCTGGTCCCTCTACATTTCAGACCTCCATGCGGATGCTGGGATCAACATGGGCAGTGACATCAATTTCTTTGTCACCAAGGATTTAAAAAGGTACAATCCCTCTTCTGATCAATCTCTTTTTGGACCAATTAGAAGACTTCCCACCCATATTCTTTCCACTCTTGGTCTTGAGACTGCTGATGTCTCAGATCACATTGAGGCTACGGAAGGTATTGCCCCATACCTTCCTACCCCGCCTCTTCAAAATCCATCCACAATCATTAACCCTGAAGGTACCGCAGTCCCTTCTTCCACTACCCTCTCCAATCTTTCTCAAAGAAGAAAGCTATTGGCCACAAAGAAGAAACAAAGAACTCCCAAGAAGGATGCTCCCAAACCAACCGCACCCACCAAAAAGAAACGAAAAATCACACCAACCGCAACCACACATGACAGTGATTCAGATGAGGGTGTGCAACCCATTGCCATCCTTAAGAAAAGAAAAACCAATTCTACTGGCCATATGTGTGACCGGACTGATACCTCAGCGTCTCAAAAGGCTCCGGTAGTCCTTGGGGTGGCCGCAGACCCATTCAACACCACTATCATTTTCCAATCAGACTCAGAAAGTGAGTCTGATTCACAACATCGTGGAGACTCCCCCCCAGTTCACTCCCAAGAGGATGACACTGGTTCTCGCCCTAAGGTCTCCAGGGCTTCCCGACTGCATTTCTTTTCCCCTGAGGAGTTGAACTCCATCCTTTTGAATGTCACCCATACACTTCAAACACCTCCCCAACCGCAGGGCACTTCTTCCGCCCTAGCCAGAATTGAGCCGAGGCCAAACTTAATTACGGGTCAAGGAGACCAAGGAAGCTCAGGAAATCCTACTCTGCTTACATCCGCAGCAGGTGGTTTAGGCACGGTGAGCACAAATGTGCAAGGATCTGTGGACCCGAAGGACACTTCGGTGCGTTTCCAAGGATTTGACGGGGATGAATCAAACGACTCATGGTTACGATACACTCCGGTAACTGAGTCAGAAATCAAGAAATATGCCGCTTTCAGAAGGACATTCCAAGCACGCAAGGAGCAACAGATCAAGCAACAACAACAAAAGGAGCAAGAAATCCAGTCAGTGGCAAAGTATTGGGCAGATGCAATCAGTAATGCCAATACCGTAGCCACCATTCAGAAGGTTCAAGATTGGATGACAGAGATGGCTGAAACAATCCTCAAAGCTCAAGCAACAGGTGCAGGTGCAGACCCCTCCAGAGTAACTCCAACTCCAACTCCAACTCCAAATCCGATTCCAACTCCAACAGTACATGAATCACAAGACGAAGGAACCGCAATAGAAGTCAGTTCTGCTCCCACCTTCGGTCTTGACGATGATGATATTTAGGAGGTAAACAAACCCTCTCCATCTGATGATGACCTTATGATGTTCGACGAAGAAGAGGAATCCAGTGGCTCTCACCATTCAACTTAAAAACCCAAAGAGAAGAAGAAAAAGAAGAAGAATGCCGTCACAAGGAAAGAATTTCTGAGCTTACAAGCCAAAGTCGATCAAATCCTAGCTGCGGTCAAGCCAACTCAACCGCAACCAGAAGACACCCCCGGACCGCAGTCATTGATCGAACGCATAGAACGCCTGGAAACACGTGAGCGATTGGCTGCTGAGAGAATTTCTCTCAAAGTCGAAATGGGAATCCGGTCCCTTGACAACAATCGACAGGCAGATCACAAGGACTTCATGGCTGCTGCCGAACGCCTCATCTCTGAGGTGACCGCAATCAAAAAGGATCTCCAAGCAGCCATTGCGGATCAAGCCACACAGTCTCAAAAACTGATAGCTGAGACTCACACTGTGTATGAGTCCACTATCTCAGTTCTTCAAGCCACAATCAACAGACTGCAACGATCCTTGTCCTCCAACTTCCATGGTCCCGAAATTCTTTAACTCACCAAGGATATTCACAAACTGCTCTTCAACCCCACCATTCCCAATAATCAACAGTTGGCAGATGCCCTGAAAGCCCACTTTGAAGAAGTTTTTGCCAAAGTTGATGGCCTTCGAAAATGGCTTGAGGAAGCTCCTGGGTTGCATTCCTCAAGAGGGGGAAGTGAGGACGAAGTCCATCGAAGTGAAGAAGAAGTTCATCATTCAAATCACTCCATCTCACAGCATCAGAGTCCCCCTATCATCACCGAAAAAATTCCTACACCGCAACCCTCACCGCAACCATCTCATCATACTCCACCTCATCATACTTCACCACAAAAGGAGAACACTCCTGAGAAACCAGATACCCCTCATCACTTCAAAAATTTGGTGGAGCACATGTCCTATCCAAGCTCAAACGACTCTCCTGCCACCACCCAAAGGAAAAAAGATTGGAAGGCAGCTAAACTGGCAGAGCTCATATGGAGAGAATGCAGTTTTGATACCATCATGGACGAATCCTTGATAAACTCTTGGATCAACCCTCACCGTAGACTGCTGGACGACGACTACAGACCTCACCTCACATATGCTGAACCCCCTTCGGATGGCTACTGGGATGTTCCAATCTCCCCAAACGCCAAATATTTCACAGTATTTGAGCCATTCGACCGCAGCCTTCCAGACCACAAAAGACTGGCAATGGAATTTGAGAGACTTAGTCATTTTTATGCTAAGCATGCCTCTCCCATTGAGAAAAATATGGTCTAACGATAGACCATCCGCAGTCAAGAACTTTAAGATCCTGAAATTCATGAAGGCTGACTTCATTCAGTACACCCTCACTAGAAGGGAACATGACTATGTTCGCACCCAAGCAGACTTCCCCTGTATGAATCCGGAAGAAGTCTTTCTCATTGCAAAGGTGTTCCAGAACAAGTCAGAGAAGCACCCGAAGATGAAGATTGCGCTTGAAAGGGCTAATACCTTTTTGAAGGAAACTGTTTGCGATTTGCCAAAATTGACGCAGACATCTACCCCACCATTGCCAAGAAGTTTGATCTACCACCACTCGACCCTGCACCAATGCCTACCGAAGGCTATCAAGAAAGATCCTTAGGTGCAACCAACTTCCCTGAACTTGGAGTCATTTTCAAAAGGAATATCGACAATGTCAAATACTTTATTCCTATGACTGCCATGCATCGCCTCACCAGGAAGCAACTTGACATCTGCCAAACTGCAGTTGAAAAATCGAAGCACACTACTGCAGAGGTCAAGTTCGAGATCTTAAGAATAATCATTTGGTTGGAAAACATCAGGAAGTTTTGGTGGATCCTGATCAAGTTTCTTAAACTTGATAGTTGATCAGAAGTTAAAGAGGTCACTTAGGGGGAAATTGTTGAATCATAAAAAGTGACCCTCTTGAACTTCAGCTACCGCAGCCAACAAGCACCCGCAGTCTAGCTTCTTCGTCAGTAACTGAATCCGGAGTCTCCCCTACCGCAGTCTGTTTACTAGATTAGTTTACTTGTGTTTTTTGTAACACTCTCTATTGTCCAGTATGCCTTGCATGGCTACTCTTAGAGATGTAATCTAGTGTACTTCGTGAGTCTCTATAAATAGAGCTCATTCTCTTGTATTAAAAATAAGCATCTATCTATTCTGAATACACTTCTCTGAAGTTATCTTTTCTATCTCTCTATCTAATTACGCATCACCTCTTACTCTCAAATCTTACTAGAATACAACTGATTATAACCTCTCTTCGGAGCAAGTCTTCTGTGACTTAATCACTAAGTTTGATCTTCCTTATTAACTTGGTTTGAATGCATTCCTTGTTATGAATCAACTTACGTGTATACTTGATATAACAATTGTTGTCATTTTTATTTCCTTACTTTTCCGCAACTAACTCTCTAACTATCTAACTCTAACTTATTAATATTATTGTTGAGTTTTTAGATCCTTCGAGATTAACTCTTCCGCAATATACTTGTTCTAACGTTTGTTCAAGTGTGTCTCTAAGTTTTTCTCTCAACACCTACCAGTGCTTCTGTATTGTTAGCGGCTCACCCATATTGATTAATGTACTTTTACTGACCAATGTGCTTTGCTTTTGCAGTTAAATGAAAAACATATAACTCATAATCATTGCCAACTCAACTGGAAGGTGCACAAAAATAAGAATGTGTTAACCAAAAATGATAGTTCATCAACCTCAGACCGCGTGCTAGTGATAACTAAAAGGTTTATTGTTGGTTGATTCTTGAAACTCTCAAGATCAATACGACTCCCACTGACTTCTTGACATATGATTTTTCTCTCAAGGAACATTCCTTGACGAGCTAAAATAAATATTCAAAAGTTCGTGTGGATTACTGACAAGAAAAAACACTTTATAGAATTGGTCTCAGTTTATCTTTTGTTTTGACGAAAACATCATAATTCCAATTATAAATGTGCTAGAGTAAGAAAACATTATTACTCCACATTTCACGAGTTGTTATAAACCTTCTTAGTTTGAAATGAGTTTCTAGATACGATTTGTAGTAACTAGAGCATGGCTCTAAAACTTGATTGGAAACGAAGTATGACTCATCTCTTGATTGAACCATTTCAACAATATCAGATTCCTCTTCTTCCTCTTCTTAGTCATACAGTTGCACAAAGATGTTCTTCAAGGATCAGTTGTGATATAGTTCCACAATCATTAAGATGATCATAAACATGATGCTTAAGTACTCTCCCTTCATTTCATAGATTAAAGAAACTTTTATCTTTCTGCCTAATATATTCTTGTTATTCGTTCTACTACTCTTTGAATCTTTTAAAAATATCAGAATTATACTTAATCTTATAAACACAACCATATTTAATGAAACATCAGTAAATCATGAAAAATAGAGTTATTGTCCTTTGTGGTGGATCTGAATAGTCCATATTAACATGTACAAAATCCATTAGTCCTTCACTTGACTCACATAAACATGTGATCAATGAATCAGTCATAATTTTCCAATGAACAAGATTCTCATATACTATACAATATGACTTGCACAACACCATGTATCTTTCCAGTTGGTGATGATATTTCTTTTCACTTGGTTAATCATGACAATATCACACGCGATATCATAAGAATCAAATCCACAATTAATATTGCTAATATTAGAAATGTAACCAACACTTTCATTAATGTCATTGCAATGAAATATAAATAAGGCAACCGGACAAACCAAATATTCAATTTATTGAAAATAAACGAAAAAATGGAATTTATCCTTACAACACATAAAATGAAAAACTATGTTTCTGGACATCTCGTAAGAGTAATAGCAATCTATTTAATTATCCTAACTCCTTAGTAGTAGCTTCAAATTCTAATCTTCGAACCATGTTGTAACGTCTCAAAAATTGTGAGGTAAAAATCTTCATTTTTAATTCAACCAAAACATTAATCATCTTTAAGTCAAACATTCATTATCCTTTTTTCTAAATATTCAAAAGTACTTTATAAGAAAACAGTTATCAGAGTACAATCCCAAAATTATCATAATGCGGAAACATGGGTGGATGCGCTGCGATCAAGCCGGGCCCTTCCCTCTCGAACCAGAAGTACCTGAAACCATAACCATAAAAACCGCAAGCACAAAGCTTAGTGAGTTACCCAAGATACCACATACCACACATACCATTGGGCCTAGCCCTTACATTGGGCCCAACCCGCATATTGGGGCCAACCCACCATAATGGGCCTAGCCCTTCCAAACCAATGGCCATAGCCCGATCATACAAATGGAAAAGTCACAAAGACAGTTAGCACCTACATAACATACAATGGGCCTAGCCGTTCCTGATCCATGGGCCTAGCCCAACATACAAATGGGCCTAGCCCAACATACAAATAGGAACAGACAAGCATACTAATGGGCCTAGCCCAACATACCATGAAAGAGTCACAAAGACAACTAACATAACATATCCTAGTGGGTCGGCATTGGTGCCTTCGACCCACAAGTACAGTGAGGAGACTCACTTCAAGCTGTTGAAACTCTCGAATAAATCTCTGACTGCTGGTCCGGAAAATCCCCGCGCTATCAACATCAAAAGGCATCTAATTATTAATTGGGTTCCAACCCATAACCAAGAGTCTAAGCTACTTAGCTCAAAACCAGAGTAAAAGACCATTCCACCACTGCCACTTCCTTTTAATGGAGCCACTGTCAGTTCATAATCAAGTCCAGGTACAAAGCATAACTTGAAGATACATAAATCATTTGACAAAATTGATGCTTTTTATGTTTATTTCATTTATGAAAAAATCAATTGCATTTTGAGAGGGAATAATTAATTGATGTGAAATTTAATCTATATTTTATACATATTGGTTTCTATGAATGAAATCCAGGTACAATTGAACCTAATAGGTGGTGGTGGTGGTGGTAGCAATGGTAGCGATATCATTGACAGATTGATAGGATGGATAGATGAAAGCATATCAAGTTCAATGAATCAAATCCAGGAACAAACGAAACTTCAATCTTTTGTGCTCTGGTAATGAGATTTGGACGGTTGATGGTGCTTTAATCGTAATTGAAGCTATAATTGTTTTCAATTGAAATTAGATATTTACCAAGATGTTGATTTCGATGGAATGATACTTGTTTTCGTGTAACTCCCGCAATTTAGGGCTAGACGTTTAGAGTATAATCGTAATAATTATATAGTTTATCGAATAATTAAAATCGTTGATTAGAATAGTTGTTCTTCATATTCATTGCGAGCTAATAAATATTTATCATATACACATTAACTGGACAAATATTAGGATTATATAATATTTGTAGAAAAACTAAAAATAAAATTTATTGTTGAAACTATAAAATAAAGATTATAGTTAAAAATTTATTTAGGATAAATAATCTTAACGAAAGTTGTAGTAGTCATGATGACGATTCCGTGGGTATAAAAACGCCCAGATCTGACTTCATACGAGGAAGTTATGATTTTTCTAAGTTTCGCGTTCAACCCGATACGGTAATGTGCGCCATAAAAAGTGAACCAACGATAGGTTGCTTTTTAGTCAAAATAATGTAAAGGAAAGTTGGAGTCCTCGTGAGTACGAGATCATTCATAACAAGAACGCCTAAATTTGACTTCGTATGTGTACCGGAGTACGAAATAAAGATTGGTCACTCGTTAGACAAAACTATCTAAACAAAAGTTGAATTACAGGAAATTACGAATTTGTCGATACAGAGGACATCGATAACGGAGCTCATATACAAAAGATATGGATGAAACTTGGTCCATACTCTTCAGACGCGACGAATTCGATACAAATTTGTAAATTTGAGATAGAATGAGAATTAGCCGATGGAGTCTAAATGAAAGTTGTAGTACTCGAAAATACCTATACGTGAATATAAACAACGTCGAGAACGAAGTTTTAATGCAAAAGATATGGATGAAATTTGCTCCCTAATCTTTAGACGCGGTGAATTTGACAAAGATTTATAATCTTGATATAGAATGAAAATTAGTCGATGAAGTCTAAATGACAGTTGTAGTACTCGAAAATATCTACGTTTGGATATAATTAACATCGAAAACGGAGCTCGTACGTGGAAGATACGGACAAAACTTGGGGTGTACTCCTGATCATACCCCTATAAACACATGAAGAATTCTTGTTCTTTCTGTGATCAGTTCATCTAAACTCTCTCTATAATTCTTCTTTCATTCTTGTCCAGTTTCTACTAGTTGTAGGGTGCGATAACAAACTTTCTTAACTTCTGTCAGAAAACCCGGTAAGTTAAGTTGCACTTACTACACTTTAAGTACAACTTATAGTTTTGTTCATAAACGTTATTATGAGCTTATAAATAAGCTTTATCAGTAACATCATTCGTTATAATGACCGATCTACTTACGGGAGTGATGTCAAGGCTAGACCGGTGAGGTGTTTAAAGTGGATTTTCCAAACAATATATCTCTATATATCAAACGAATCCTACATCCGATACGTTCTTACCTAATTGTTTCTTATCAGCTATACATCAATGTTCTAGTCCAAATTATTGATAAGTATGATAAAAACATTGAACTTTATAAATACGAACGAATATTAAGACTTGGTAATATTCGTGTTTAGGTCGTTTTAAAAAGGGAATCTGAGGTGTCAATCAAAGATCTGACTTCCTGTGAGTCTTCCACCTATATTAGGTGAGTGCATAGTTACTTTCAAGAACACGATTTTAATACAAAGTATTTACTTAAAAGTATTAATTATATGTTGAAAGTTTAATTGTGAATTAATTGCTTATTATCTGGAATATTTGTTAAATGTATATTTGATAACATATACTGTGTGAACCAGATATGGTTAATTATGTGTTAACGTGTTTATATGATATAATTACATGATAATCTTAAAAATAAGTATTGTTACTTAAAAAGATTAATGTATATTAAATGCCTGATACTCTGTGTTAAAATTATACACAAATTATAATAATGTTGTTTAAACATAGTTAGTATTGGAACATTGATTACAAGGATTGTAATCTTGTATAAGTTTAAACGTAAGACATATAAAGAATATTCAGATCCAGTTAAGTTGGATAAAAGAATAGTCGCATACTGTATTGTGATGGTATGGTATAAACAGGAAAATGGTTTGGAAATCCATTATAATAATTCTAGTCTTACCTTATAATAAAATAAGATTTGTAAATGATGCTTAGTTCGAGTTAAATTAAAAGAGTGTTTAGTTACAATTTGTATTCTAAAAATAATACATAGGCATAAAATTGTGTTGATTACAAACTTTGTAATCTTGTATAGTTATTCACAAGGACTTAAAGGGTATGCTTAGTTCAATTAAGTTTGGATTTTGGGTAGCATCATATTAAGGGTGTATGTGATAGGAACGGAGAGTAGAACTTTGTTCTATGACACTATCATATGTTGATGATACGAAATACGTACCAAAATACGATAAAGTATTTGTTTGAATGACCAGAAATTATGGGTCCAAATCAGGAAACTGTAACAGTGTGTCTGGTTATCTCCTAGAGTGAGATAACAACACTTGATCATTATAAACGATATTATGAATTACGTTGCTAGTGTGAGCTTATAACCCACAGACGTAGATGAAATGGGATATCATATTCATCAAATACTCTGATGGCTCAAGTGCTTTTATGACTTATACCAACCAAGGAAGCCCCTAGTTGTGTATTCAAACCATTGCTCTAAACGATTGATTCATCATGCGAGTTGATAATCATAGACTAGGCTTTGTGAGAATCAGTTGGGATGGGTATGAATGGGTGTAATGTTTTATAGATATCTAAGTTAATGGATGTATCTATATCGTTTGGTAACAGATGGTTTTGCAGGTTTGATAATTATAAATTATTATCATAATACTATTGTGGGATTGAAACCTTATGTGTCTCACTAGGTTCCCCAACCTGACCTACTCAAATTATATGCATCTCAGGTTACAGGGTTAAAGCTCATGAAACTTGTGTAGGATGCCGAGTGATTAAGAGATAATCCGCAATAGTGTTCAGGACCATTAGATATTTACGTTGTAACAATGTTATATATTTATTATGACATCTTTCGAGTATTTGTATTTTGAAACATCTTTATTCGAAGATATTTTAATAAAACAAGACAGTTTCTGCAAACTGTTTTATTCTACTGAGATTTTTCACAAACAAAAATATTGTGATTTTTAAAACGTAAATAAAAGTTTTTTTTTTGCTTTTGAAAAAATAGGGGATATCACATTTCGATTTGAATGTCTTAACTGGTTTCAATACAAATGATCTTAGAAAGTTTCGACCTTGAAATATTTTGATAATATTTGTTTTCCATGAAGTACAAATATCAATGGGGTAATGGTGGTTTAATTTAATTGATTATCGATGGAATATTGCTTTTATCCGGTCAACAAAATCATGTAAGAATTGGAATATTTCAAAACTCATGGTTAACCACGAATTGCGACTTTCGTCTCCATCATTGTTTTGAGTGTGCTTGTTTAAACTTTTAATATCTTATATATGTGTTTGTAAATCTTTTTTTTTTGTCTATATGTGTTCGATTTGCAAGCATATGTGTGTATGTATGTGTTTATGCCAACAATAAGAAGAATTCTACTGGTTGGGGAGGAGTTATGGGCGACGAATTTGGCGGTGGTGTTTTAGTATGTGTTCGAGTTACAAATATGTATGTGTTTGTTTTGAGTTGCAGGTGTGTGTGTGTGTGTGTGTGTGTTAGGTATGTCAAACCCAACAAATAAAGGGGTACAAATGACTCCAAAAACACTACTACTTTGCACTAAAAATGTAATACAAGGTAAGTAGGGTTGATCCATAGAGACACAGAACAAGTGCTTATACCCTTTTTGCGTAAGGTACAAATGTGATCACAAAAGAGGGGGGATTTATATGCAATGATTCAAACAAAAAACTGAAGTAATAAGTAAGCATTTGATTAAATAAAATAAATTCAAGATTTGTAAATACTCCAACTTCATGCAAGACTAACTAGCAATGTGATTCCAAGTATGAAATGATATTTGTTTAATTATATCTAAGTTGGTACTTGGAAATGCTAACAAACTCTAGCAATTCCCATTCACCACATTAAGTAATCCAAATAAGCTCTTTGATTAATCCTAACCTTACCAATCTAATCAAAATAAGCTCTTAGAATTAAGTAGAGAGATTGCATTATGCTTTGTGTGAATTTTACCAACAACATTCAATACTCCTCATAAGCTCGGGAGCGTGAGAATGTGTGAATTTGATTTACACTAGAATCATTCTAAGAAATTCAATTTAGTACTTGTTACTTATTCTATTTAACAAAACAATTACGGATTTTGTATAATAGATAACTTGGGTGATTCAACCCTAACTCAAATGGCCAATAAGAGCTAGAATTGAAATCAAACTTTCAATTGAAACAAAATCAAATTCACTAGATAGCATTTAGAAACAAACACCAAGTCACATGATTGAAATCACACACAATAGTCAATACATAAAGTTGGAGAGTCTAGGGTTCTAGCCACACATGACTAGAACAAAACACAAATCTAGAAATTGAAGTTATAGTCTTACAAATTGAAATTCAAACGAAATCCAAGTGTTTTCAAGTATTAATTGACTTCCAATTTATCCAGAAAATCGCCCCAAGAACTCCTAAAATCGACTTAACTTCCAATGGAACCGGTTACACCTTTTAAGAAAGAAGGAAAACTGTTTTTTAACTCACGACCACGTTTACACAGCCCGTGTAAATTAACACTGTCATTTACACGACCCGTGTAATTATAAAACTACACTGCTTAAACTGGTCGGGGCTTCAAAGTGTGATGCTCTAAATTTTATGTTTACACGACCCGTGTAAACTCAAGGCTTCCATTTACACGACCGTGTAATCTCCTGAAAGGCCAAAATCTTCAATTCTTTGATATCTTCATCCTCGATGCTCCGCAAGTCATGAAACTTTGTCCACATCTCTTATTTACCTCCTCTAGCAAGATCCTACCTCCAAAAGTCCCTAAAATGTTACAAAAGTGTGTGAATGGAATGACTTCCCGAAAAAAATCCCGAAAAACATTCAAAATGCATGAGTTTGAACCTAAATGCAATGCACTTTTATGAAATAAAGCTATAAAATGAGTGCATGAAATGCACCTAACAGTGTGTTTTTTGAGTTGTTGTATGTGTGTGTATATGTTAGGTGTTTGTTTATAAGCTTCAATGTCTTTGTTTGATTGAGACCATACGGTGTGCATTATACCGCATACCGTGATATAGTGCGGTATGCGGTAAACACCGCACCGACCCCATAAAAAAGTGTGGTATAAGGTAAGTGAGTCATGGTTTTGCCGCACATTTTTTTCTTTCTTTTTTATTTTTTAATTATTATTAAATCACACACACACACACACATATATATATATATATATATATATATATATATATATATATATACATATTAAAAAAATTATAAAAAAATATATCAAATTTTATGGTTTTTAATTCCCTACAAACATAATATAATATTGATATATTATTTACATATATTTAAAATTAAATAAACGTGTGGTAAGGTATGATATGACACCCACCAGCTTTGTTGATGTGGAAAAAATAGCGTGACAGTGCAAGATTGTGGTATGACACCTACTTGTCTGATAAGAGAATGATAAGAAGATTATGGGAGGGAAATGGGTCTTAAAGGTTTTTCGATGTGTGTGTGTGTGAGAGAGAGAGAGAGAGTACTGATACCATTGGGGTAGGGTGGGCTGTTTCTTTTGTTTTTCTTTTATTTTAAAATTAACAAAGTATTAAAATAAATATACGATACATAAAAGAAATTAAATTTGTAAAATTGTCATTTCAAGTTTACGAGAAACGAAAACCATAAAAAAATTATGATTTTAAACCTTTCATATAAACCAGGAACCTTTAGAATATATTTATAAATTTTGGCAAACCATAAAAACCAATTTTATAGTTTTGACAAAATAAAATAAAAATTAAGTACTGTTAAAAAAATAAAAAAATAAAAATGTAAGTTCATGTATACATTACAAAGTTAATATATATATATATATATATATATATATATATATATATATATATATATATAAAGTTACTATTATTTTATGAAAAAACTTATTTTTATATTTTTCAATTTTCAACTAGAAGGAATTCAGGAATTCAGTTGCGTCGTTGGCGCTGGTTTGAACTAAGGGTGTCGAACGGGTAAAATTTTCGGGTTTCGGGTAGAACGGGTCGGGTAGAACGGGTATTTCCTTAAGAAAATAATACCTGATACCCGACCTATATTGTAATTCGGGTTTTCGGGTTTCAGGTATTCGGGTTTGAGGTCGGGTCGGGTAATTATCGGGTATACCCGAAAATTTCTTAAATGACACTTATTGATAATTTTTTATTTTTTTATTTTTTTATTTTTACATGTTTGTTGGTTTAATAAAGAATCAGATAGGAAAATACTTCATACAATTAACAAGTACATATATAATAACAATACAAATCATTATAATATGTTATGTACTTTTTTAATTCCATTCCGTGCGATAGTGAGAAACTGAGAATTGTGATGACGGTTCAGGACTTCAGCTTCAGCGTCGTATTCCCTTTGCAAGTTTGCGTCGACCGTCGAGTCGTCGTTCATAAAAAGGAAACGAAGGGTTTTGTTTTATTTGAAGTGTGCATACGTGACTGCATTGTATATTTGGTATTATTTAAAAAACGAATTCGGGTATTCGGGTATACCCGAAAATAAATATTCATACCTAAAATCCGACCTATATAATTATCGGGTTAACCTATTACCCGAATGTTCATACCCGTTACCCGTTCTACCCAACCCATTCTACCCGAATTCAGAACGGGTCGGGTGGGTAGAACGGGTTTCGGGTTTTTTCGACGGGCCTAGTTTGAACAAGGTTTAGAGATAGAAAGCTGGAAATAATTTTTTGAAAATGGCATTAAAAGTTAAATAAATAGAATTTGTTTACGTTGCAATTATCCATTACACTCTATGATAGAATTGAAAAGAAAAAGAAAAACATTTACACGGTGAACAATGGAAAATTAAAAGAAAAACATTTACACGATAAACAATGGAAAATTAACAAAATACGAAGAACGAAATGGTCCATTACATTCCATTTGGCAACGGAATGAATAATTCCATTCCTTCCTTGATTCCATTCTTCTTGGACAACTATCACGGTAAAAAACACAATAAAGGATACATGAGACCTCAATTATGGCGATGGCTGAAAGAACATCGTTACGCATAAGGAATGTGTATAATTCAAAGTTTTTTTTTTTGTGCGTTATCAAAATTGAGTAATAGTACGTACATGATTCCATTAGTTCCCCACATGACTCTTTGGATACATCGTCACGTCTCATTAATGGTTACCGATGAGCAACTCCCGACATCGGGTGACTCTTCACCAAATTCTTTCAAAATCGATTACCTATTCCATTTTCCGACCAAAACACCACCTACATCCATAGAATGAAAATCAAATATCAACATCAGGGAACCCATTATGAATAAATAAATAAATAGAGATTATGTACCAAAAACATCATGGTAGAAGGGATATGTTATACATACATTGTAAAAAAATTACCATCTAACTTCACATTTTATTTTTATCTTACCTTGATAAAATGGAATGAAGTTAGACAATATTATTATTCTATGAAAGTGTAAAGTTCAATTTTCTACTGAAAAGAAGTTAAAATCCATATCGATTGTGAAGTTGGAAACTTAAACCCAATTGAGAACGATAGTCAAAGCACAAATTTTATTTGGCATAGCTAGACTAATAAGATATAGAATCATAAATTTGAACTATACATTGTGTTTGTTCATTGAGTCATTTTATCAAACAGTTAAAAAGCATAGTAAAAAACTCATACATAATTAAGCCTCCTAAAAGATAAAATTCGTCTTTTGCATCCTGGAGAATCATTAATTCATATCATATAATACAATTTCTACTTAGGCCTTACAACTTACCTTGAATCAGATGAAGTAGGAGCAACAACATTCACCTCACATTCGTTGACTTCATCAATATTAATATCCGAGTTCTCTTTGTGCTTTTCCTACAAAAGTTGCACATTCTTACACTCATAACCAAAAAGAAAATGGGTAAACTGATGTTTCATCATAATTAAATTAATTGCTTTTCGAAACAAAATTAGTGAAAAAACAAAGGGATAATTTATTTTTCATTTATAGACAGTTTGGTAAAGAATTAACGATTAGGGTTATTCAAATTGTCAAATCTAAAAGGGATTCTTAACGAATTTGATGGTTCAAAAAGCTACTTTCATTAAACCTAAAAATGGGTATATATGCTTACAGAGTCGGATCCCTCCTGTTATGATCAGGAGGCTAAAACTTAGGTAACAAGCAAAGTTTAAAATAAAGATAAATATTGCATTATCCTTTACACACGTATATGATAAACTCTAAGATATCAAAATAAACAATAATTCCTTTACTCCCCCTCAAGTTGGAGCATGTAGATCTCGAATGCCCAACTTGTCAAGTAAAAAACGTAAGCGATCTTTACCCAAGGCTTTAGTAAAAAGATCTGCAACCTGCTCTTTTGTGTGAATACTGCAAGTCTTAATTTCTTCCGACTCAACTCTTTCACGTACAAAATAACAATCCATTTCGATGTGTTTGGTTCTTTCATGGAAGACCGGATTATTAGCTATATGTCTTGCTGCTTGATTATCATAGAAAAGCTGTGTTGGACCATGTTGAGGTACCTGCAATATCTCTAACAACCAACGCATCCATAAAATTTCACTCACGGTAGTTGCCATAACCCTATACTCAACTTCAGCAGATGAGCGAGATACCACTGATTGCTTCTTGGTTTTCCATGAAACCGGCGCTCCCCCTAAAAGTAACAAGTAACCAGTTCGAGATCTTCGTGTATATGTACATCCAAGCCAATTTGAATCACAATATGCAACAAGGTTTGGACCTCCATCTTTAGGAATGAAAATGCCTTGTCCTGGAGTTGTTTTGAGATAATGTAATACACGGACAACTGCATTCATGTGACGTTGTCTTGGGTCTGACACAAACCGGCTGAGCATGTTGACCGAATAAGTAATATAAGGTCTCGTTGCTTGGAGATAAAGCAATCTCCCAACCAAGCGATGATACTGACTTACATCAATTTTAGGGCTGTCATCTCTTTGATCTAACTTCAAGTTTTGTTCATTGGAAATGAACTAGGTCTACAGCCTTGCAATCCACAATCATCAAGAATATCAAGAGTGTACTTCCGTTGGCTTAGAACTATTCCTCCATTTATTTTAGCAACCTCAATACCCAAAAAATACTTCAACTGGCCCAAGTCTTTAATGTTGAACTTCCGATTAAGGAAGGCTTTCGTTGCTTCTATTCTTGACATATCATTTCCAGCAATAATGACACCGTCAACATAGATGAGTGCAGTAAGAAAAACTAATCCTTTATTGTAGATGAACAAAGACGCATCTGCCTTTGACTGTTGAAATCCTTGACTTGTGAGTGCTAGTGTGAACTTCTGATACCAGTTTCTTGATGCTTGTCGAAGCCTATACAAAGACTTTCACAACCAACACACTCGAGTATCTCCTTTGTTTGAAAACCCGTCTGGAATTTTCATGTAGACTTCTTCTTGAAGGTCCCCATGAAGGAATGCATTATTCACATCTAATTGATGAATAATCCAATCTTTCTTTGCAACAACAGTAAGCAATGTTCTAACGGTAACCAGCTTCGCCACCGGTGCAAACGTGTCATGGTAATCCACGCCTTCCTGCTGTGTAAAGCCCTTTGCCACGAGCCTTGCTTTGTATCTTTCAATTTCACCGTTTGGCTTGTATTTTATCTTGTACACCCACTTCAAACCAGTAGCACGTTTTCCCTTTGGCAGGTCTTCAAGAGTCCACGTACCATTGTCTTCAAGTGCCTTTACTTTATTCTTCATTGCTGTCACCCAATTTTCGTTTTGAGCTGCCTGTTTAAAAGATTTTGGTTCTACATTGGAGCTAATGGCAGCAAGAAACGCTTTGTGACTGTCAGTAAAATTTTCATAAGATATATAATTAGTGAGAGAATGTACCGTAGAAGACACTTGATGGCTTGTAGGGTGTGCATGGTCTATCGAAGGAGGTAATCTCACAATATAATCATCAAATCTTTTCGGGGGAGCACTTACACGTTTTTCTCTTGTAGTGTCAAGTAGATTCTCATCATTATTTTATGTGACCCCAAGGGTACCAGTAATGTTTTCTTGTTCCCCAGCATTAACCTCATTTTCTTCGTTAAGATTTTGTTCGTCAACTTACTCCTTATTTCTTCTTGATTTGCTTCAACGATTAAGTGTTTGAAGTGCACCAAGTCTTCATCTTCTTCGTTTAGATCAAAAACAACATCAACTTTGTCTTTGTCATGACTTTGAACCTTTTGTGAGTTTGATGAAAATGGAAAAACATCTTCCACAAACTTCACATCCCTTGTCACTGTTATCTTATTAGTTTCTGTATCAAGTACTCGGTATCCCTTTTGACCATGCGGATATCCTATAAATACCCCAGGTTTTACTCTTTCATCAAAAATTTCCCCTTTGGTGTTTATGTTTCTAGCATAGACTAGACACCCAAATACCTTCATGTGAGAATAATAAGGCTTTTTGCAAAAAAAAAAGGACTTCATATGGTGTTTTAGAATTCAGGACCTTGGAAGGTAATCTGTTAATAATGTAGGTAGCAGTGAGAACGCACTCACTTCAAAATTTTATCGGTAGACTTGCTTCAAATCTCAAGGCTCTTGCAACTTCAAGAAGATGCATGTGCTTTCGTTCAACAACCCCATTTTGTTGAGGGGTGTGTGGATAAGAAGTCTCATGAATGATTCCCATCTTAGAATAGAAATCATTCATGAGTCCGGAAGTAAATTCTCATCCATTATTACTTCTGATCTTCTTGACATCTTTTCCAAATTGAGTTTTGATCATATTGCATAAGTTAATTAATTGTTGGCTGGCCTCATGTTTGTTTTTGAGCAAGAACACCCAAATAGCTCTACTATAATCATCAACCACAGTCAAAAAATAATGTGTCCCGGTAAGTGAAGGTGTGCGATAACTTCCCCATATATCACAGTGAATTAATTCAAAACAAACAATCGTTTTAATATAACTATTAGAAAAAGGAAGTCTTGTGTGTTTAGCCCTAACACACGAATCACAAACTCTATCATTTAACTTATTCATAGAATTTCCTAAAAAATCAACTTGACTCGACTTAGACACAAATGCATGTCCAAGCCTTTTATGCCACACCTCAACATCCGGCGCCACCACTAAAGCTTTATTCTCTCCCGACACCGAATCCATTCGATAAAGACCACCGTTGCACTTACCCATGCCAACCAAGCTCTTCTTGTGTAGGTCCTGTATGAGGCAAAAATCACGGTAAAAGGTTACAACACAATTTAGTTCATCAGTGAGACGACTAACAGATAAAAGATTGGAATCAAATTTTGGAATGTAAAAAACATTCCCAATCTTAATTCCGTTGGGAAGATGGCATGCCCCCTTTCCTTTGACAAGGATGGAATCACCATTTGATATAGTTACCGGGAACTCATTGTCACAAAGAACCTTTGTTTCGAGTAAGTTTTGATCACTCGTCATATGGTTTGTGGCTCATGTATCTATAATCCAAGAACCATTATTGTTTTTCCTACCTGCCATGTTGATGTCCTCTACACACGTATATGATAAACTCTAAGATATCAAAATAAACAATAATTCCTTTAATTATTGGGTCTCTGTTCTTGATTTGTTAAAGGATAGTTCATAGTTATAACCTAATTTCTGCAGCCAATGAAGTTTATGAAAGAGATGAAGACAATCCTCAGATGTTTACCTCGTGAAAACTATTTGAGGATTCGTACGAACAATCTTGAATGAATTCGCATCTGTGAACAAAATTAGCATACAAATAGTCATAAACGAACATACATAGACACAGTGACATATACAGACAGTCACAAACAGACGCATATACATACAAAAGGTGACACACAAATACACAAACACATATAAATAAGCATACAAAAACACCAGAAATGTGATTTTGATGGACTTATCTCTATCATCTAATATTTTTGGAAAATCAAATATTTATGCATCGAGAAGCAGAAAAAAAAGTTGAAAAGACCTCCTAGAATGGATTTGTAATGCATACTTTTAAGACAGTAATTGACGGTGTGCATCGCTCACCGAAGCCCATAAAGCCTCATCCATCGTTGTAATTGAAGTAGTCGGTGGGAAACTAAGAAATAGGAGAAGGGTGTGGCGGTGGTGGCGAGCAACGGTGCATATGGTGATAATCGTTTCAAAAAGAGGAATAACATAAGAAAAGACGTAGTTGATTGGAAAAAAAATCTCACCTGCAATGCAATACCACTGCTTGAAAGCACATTTGGGAGTGTACATACCTTCAAAATCGAAGGCAAAATTTAGGAAACTGCAAAGTATAAAGATGGAAACTGAGTTTCATAGATTGAAATCGAGATAGAGAGTAAGGTAAAGGCCATGAAATCGTCTGACACTTGCTGGTCTTTCCCATTTAAACCTATATCAAAGTATTAGATGATAGAGATAAGGTAAAGGCCATGAAACCTATACAAATTGTTGGTTGACGTGTCTGATGTATGTACAGAAATGTGTGTATATTTGTGGGTATGTGAAAAATGTTGTATTAGGGCAATACAGTCATTTTGTACAGTCAGTTAGATGCAAAATCAAACAACAATTTTCAATCGGAAGTTAACTCAGTCAGCTCTAACCCAGTTAGCGACTATCAAATGGCCCCTAAGGAGAAAACGTGGCAGTGACCAACAGACCCAAACAATGAATAAAATAATGAAAACGGATAAGAATGGAAGAGAAAAATGGGAAAAGGAAATATTATTGTGTCCTGAAAATGAAAATAAAAACCTCCATCGCAAATCATACCACCAAAGTTTTTAAGAATTAATCGGCCCAATCGAGACAAGCTTGTTAATCTCAGCCGTCTATTATATCAACAATCGGATCTAACCAGGTTGCCCTTCCTCTATATAACAACTCGTCTCCACCTTCCCACGCTCAACTTTCAATTAGGGTTTACGTTTTATCAAACACCTGTTTGTTTTCTGCCGTTGGATACTTCAAGGTAATCGTTTCTTATTCTTTTTGATTAAACCATGATAGGATATTATTCATAGCCCGATCTCTCTCTCTCAATGTATATGAAATGTATCCATTTCCATTTTTTATGTTTCCATTCGAATTAACCAAGGCTTCGCTAATCTGGTCGGCATGAATTTATTGGTTTCTGTCTGACTCGTTCCCTTGAAGCAAGATGAAGCGTGCTGTTTTAGATTTTTATAATCTTCAATCGGTTTTCATTGGAGAACACTTAAGCAGCTACATAGGTTCATGAAGTTTGACACATAAAGCATTCACAATCAATATTCAATACAACTAACGATGCTTTTAGGGATTTTTTCTTCTAATTTGGGGAATATGTGACTGTGATGAGCCAATACAGACCTGTAATGACTTGCGAAAATGATCGCAACTTATGAACATCTAAGGGACTGAGTTTCGTTTCCCTCAATCTATTTTTTTTTTTTCTTCTTATGAATTCAATTTTGGAAGTTATTTTAGTTATATATTTTTGAAAATTCTAATTTCGAATTCAATTTCGGAAGTTATTTTAGTTATATATTTTTGAAAATTCTAATTTCGAATGTGTATGTTCGTGGCTTTATATAGTTTGAATGAGGATTTGCTAAAATTTAGTATTGCAAATTTTAATGGAGTGAAGCCTAGATAAGTGTTTCCCTCGCTATCCGTTGCAACCATCAATGTAGCATTTGGACGTTGGGAAACAACATTTAAAATTTTATGTTTCTTGATACATATAATTTGTAGAATTCGTTGATTTACTTCACTATTTCTGTTCACCTCTCAATGTACACTACGTGTTGCTAACGTGATTTTTCGTGTGTTAACTGTCATTGCACTTTGTATCAGTGCGATTTTATTCCTTGGTTGTGTATATATGAATCTGTAAAAATCAAAAAATGTTTTTCGTTAATGTATTTGAGGTTTTTACATTATGTCAAAAAGTGGTCATTGAAAACCATTGAAAATTATGAGAGAAGTGAGAGGGTGTGCAACTGTGTATCAGGTTCAGTAAATATATGCAAACCTTATAAACCATCATTACTAACATTGTCAAATTCCGAAGGAACCCAAATTAAAGGATAAGTATATGGAATTTCGTCTTCATATTGTACAAATAGACTTTGAACCGTGCCATATGAAATAATCTATCCAGTCGCGTAAAAGTTAAAACATAGAGTGTTTTCATAAATGGCAATAAATAACTATCATCGTTCTCAACATTCTTTAGATCAACCGAAAGAGCCTGAACCAGATGGACAGAAACCTGGCATAAATATCAAGCATGCATGTTTACTTTTATTAATGAATCTACAAAATTAATAAGATTACATATCTTTTTTTTGCAACTAGTGATCTCCTTGAGATTTTAGATGTAAGGAACCAAAGGTGAATCCTTTTATTGATATTACATCATACTCTTCTAATATCTCTTGTACTCGTGTGAGTCAACATTCATACTTTTGTTCCATATCTTCGCTTCTTCATACTCACCTAACATCTTTGAAATTTATGGGGTGTTTGGATAAATTAGATTTTAGCTTATTGTGGTGGAATAAATAGTTTTTTTAAAAATATTTGGATTATCTTATTGTGGTGGAAATAAGCAATAAGCAATAAAAAATTTAAGTGTTTGGCAAAATTAATAAGATTACATATCTTTTTTTTGCAACTAGTGATCTCCTTGAGATTTTAGATGTAAGGAACCAAAGGTGAATCCTTTTATTGATATTACATCATACTCTTCTAATATCTCTTGTACTCGTGTGAGTCAACATTCATACTTTTGTTCCATATCTTCGCTTCTTCATACTCACCTAACATCTTTGAAATTTATGGGGTGTTTGGATAAATTAGATTTTAGCTTATTGTGGTGGAATAAATAGTTTTTTTAAAAATATTTGGATTATCTTATTGTGGTGGAAATAAGCAATAAGCAATAAAAAATTTAAGTGTTTGGCAAACAAAACAACTTATGTTAGTAAAATGACCAAAAAGGGCTTTCTCTTAAATGTAACATTTTTCTTATTAAAACAAAACATTTTTGTTTTTTAAGTAATAATAATAATTTTCTTATTCATAAGAACTAAAAAAACATTTACCATATTATTTTTACACCTATTTTTAAATTGATCGGATACATCTATCAAAATATTCAAGGAACATGAGACCATAATGTTCTTATCCATAAGAATTAAAAAAAAACATTTATCATGCAAAACCATATGAGACCATAAATTTCATTCCAAATCCATATTATCCAACATATTATCTAAAATATCCAAAATAGTTTCATGCTACTATATTAAACCATAAAATGAAAATACTAAAGAACTTCAAAACAAATCATACGCCGTTACGTGCACGAGTGTTTGACATTGAGAATGTATGTCCCGCAATCATATTGCGTACTGCACTCTTATACATATCGTCACTTCTACGTTGTCTACTTGATACTTCGTCATGTGGCTCAATACCATCATCGGGTCCTTCATCATTGCACGAAATATAAGATTCTTTTTGCGCTATTTGAAATGTTGCATCACCACTACCTCTAATTCTAATGTAATTGTGAATTGCCATTGAAGCTAGCACAATTTTAACTTGGGTCTCGAAGTTGAAATTTACATGCATCTCTTAGTAACAACCATCGAGCCTTCCAGACTCCAAAAATTCGTTCAATTACATTGCGAAGTGACGAATGATAATAGTTAAATTTTTCTTTGAAGCCTTTTGGTTCCCGCGAGGCACGAGTCTGTCCACGTCGAAAATCAGGAATATGATAACAAATGTTTGAACCTTTGTAGGGAGCAAGATAACCTTTTGTATTAGGATATCCGGCGTCTACAAGGTAAAATTTACCTATAGAGTTACAAATAAAGCATATGATTGTTATTCATTTATACCGTTTGAAAATATAAAACTTCTATTACTAAGTAATGATACTAACCATCGGCTGGAAGTGGAAACTTAACTTCACGTCTCCTTCGCGCTTCATTGAAAATTCTCGTGTCATGTGCAGTCCCCTCCCATCCATCCCACGCAAAGGTAAAGCACATGTTGAAATCACATGCTGCCATAATATTTTGAGTAACGTAATTCTTTCGTCCAATGTATTTGATTTGGTCACGTTGCGGAACAGAGGTCTTCACGTGTGTTCCATCGATGGCACCAATACAATCCTACAAATTCAAAAAATATAATAAGTTACCAATTATTTTTACAATTACACAAATTCATTAAATAACATAACTTTGCAACAAATAAGTACCTTGAAGTATGGATAATACCGAGGGTTATTTAAAATATGTTCTGGTATAGTTTCGTTGTAGTTAGCATTTGGTTTGATGATGTCCTTACTTAGGTTAACCACAACATCCAAGACTTTATGAAAATGTCTATGGATTGTTTCCCCAGAATGATTAAAGAACTCTTGAACTAACCGATTTCCACATCCATGCGCTAAGTACAACAAGAAAATACCAAGGGACTCTTCAATAGATACACGACGTGATTTCTTTAACCCATAATGTGCAACAGAATCCCTACATAACATGTTGAAAACCGGGACTTGTAATCTGAAAAGTTCATAGCATCGGCTCTCATGATCGTTAAGTATTTCATTGATAAGCATGATTCCTGTGCGCGAAGATGAACGACGACGTCTACATACATATTTTGAGTTATGAGCCAATAGTAACCCTTTGACAGCAAGCCCACATAAAAGAAGTGTTTGAATCTCTTCATTTTCTTCAATTTCATCACATAAGTCATCAATGTCATATGAGTTGTCACTTTCACAGTCACTGGCCATGAATATAACCTGTTACTAAACGAATTGGAAACGAGGGTAAGATTGAAATTTACCACATACTAGATAAAATCATGAAAATATCATGGAAAAGAAAACAAGAGCAAAATCACGGGGCAAGGGCAAAATTGACCACAAAACAAACATGAAACGACATTACATAAAACAAACACAAAACAATCGTTTAAATTTAACATAATAGATGAAAGGATATGTCTAACACATGACAACCGTTTAAAATCATTGAAAAGGAAACAAAAACAAAATCATGGGACAAGGGCAAAATTGACCACAATAGTAGAGTATGTCTAACACATGACATAAAAGGATAGGTCTAACACATGACATAAAAGTAGAGTATGTCTTCAACTACTTCTATTTCTCTATAAGCCTCTTGAGAAACTCCATCTTTGTTTCATTAGTCTTTGGAACCATAAAATTATGACGAGTTGGCTTCTTTAAAAAGATCTATAACGCTTCTAAATATCCTATGGAGCCTTCTTCAAAACCCGGGGAAAGTAGAGACAATTGCCATGCAATCTTCTGTTGTGGGTGTGATAGCTTCATTTTATTTACTTCTTTTTATAGTTTATTTTAGCATATTTCATTCGCATTTTAGTTAATTTCCATGCATATTTTCCTTTTTGTTATTTTATGACCACTTTCGGGTTCTTTCGAGTTTTGTGAGCTTAATTACAGATTTTAAGGAGACTAGCGGAGCGGGATCTTTTGGGACGCAATTGGACTTGGAGGACAACGAGGATTTTAGGCTTGATGGCTATAGAGGTGATGCATGGAGTGGGATTGTCAATTATTTGAAGGGTTGGAAGAATTAAACTTTAAATTTGAAAGCCACGGGAGAATTCTTGAGTGTGCAAGATCGATGTTTAGGAATTTGCGGAAGTTTTGAGTGATGTGGAGAGACAAATTGGGCTCAAATTGAAGAAATATTGAAGAGAAATGGGCTAGAAGCAGATTGGATTCGAACTGGGCCAATGGATTAGCTGTGGGGGCCCAAGACTTGAAGAAGCCCAAAAATTTCCGTCGAAGTCACGCGGCCCGCGTAAGATTCCCCGCGGCCCGCGTGGATTCCTGACAAGGGCAATTTCGGGATTTTACTTAGAGCTCTATATTGGGAAGGTTGGTGTGCCTCTTTAGGATAATCTTGGAGGTCCGATTTTGATACTTTTCTCTCTGGAGTTTGGAGCATTTTTGAAGGCCAAGAACCCTCAAGAACTTCACCATTTCATCTCTTAATTCTTGCTAAATGTTTGGTACAATCTTAACTAACTTTGTTTCCTTGAGTTTAGTCATGCTTGGCTAAACTAATCTTGGTTGACTTTTGTTGAATCCTTTGAACTTTTGTTGAATATTGAAGAATCCATGAATTTGTGTTTGAATCTTTATGAAAATGTTTTGTGTTTTAACATCTTATCATTACTTGCATGTTTTTATTCATGAGTTTAAATGTGTTTGTGGTGATTAGTTGGCTAATTTCTTGATTAAGTAAAGGATCTTCAAATTAGCAAGCAACAAGTGATTCTTGTGTTAGTTTTACTTCACACAATCATAAAAACATTTTCTCCAACATGGTGGTGAAAGCATTTGACCCCTCTTGGATTTGGTGATTTTTTTGGTTCTTAATGCTAGTTGACTTTCACTAATTACATGCTTAATGGAATTAGTGACTTTAACTAAGGAAATTGTTATGAGCTTCTCTAACCATTTCAACAATTAAGAAAAGTCTAGGTAATCTCAAGCTCCTTGGATTACTATAGCCAAATTAAGGGTTTAAAACAAGTATTGCACCATTTGATTCTAATGATATGTTCATCAAAAGTCAAAGTGAGGAAACTTTAAGTCAACCATCATTCTCTTATTGATTTTACATCAAACTCTTATTTTTGTTGAAATTGTCTATTTAAATCTTAGTTAATTCTAGTTTGTTTCAAGTATTTCAAAAATATCAAAACCCCCATTTTTATTTTATTGTCATTTTAGATGTACTGTTGCAAAAAGATTTTCCATAGAGTTATAAATTGAACCAATCTCTGTGGATCGATCCCTTTACCACTATACACTATTTTAGTGTGTAATAATTAGGGTTATTAATTTTGTTGGCCTCGACAACCACCAAATTTTGGCGCCGTTGCTGGGGATTGGTTTATTTTAATCAGTTTGTTTCTCTATGCCTAGATCTCATTGTGCAGGTACTCTAGTTTAAAACTAAAAAAATTGAAAAAAAATTATGGTTCAGAAATGAACACTCCTTGCATTAAAGATAAACTTTCTGAGCTAGCTCAGTTAGTTATGATGATTGAAAGTGACCAAAGTGTGCAACCCTCGCCTCTTCTTTGCGATAATTGCGCCCAAAATGGACATCATTCCGATATGTGTCCATATTCACAAGGAGAATGGGAAGAAGTGCAAGAGAAGGGAAGCTACCACTGGTCAAACGAATGGATTTATGATCAACCTCAACATGATCAATGGTGGGACAACAACCAAGCTTGGGGATACAACCAATACCAAAGCCCATATCAAGCTTGGAGAAATGAAAAATACCAACCAACTCCACAATTCCAACATCCATATCCTCCACCTCCTCAACAACCTGAAATTCCAAGCATGTCCTTAGAGGACATTGTGAAGATCATTGCCACATCTACCCAAATTTTCCAAGAAACAACCCAAGCTAGCCTCAAAAGCTTAGAGAAACAAATAACACAAATTTCTCAAACAATAAGTATAATGGAAGCTCAAGACAAACTACCGTCTGAAGAGAGCCCAAGGCATAGCACATGTGTCATTCCTTTGAAAGATGAGAAAAGTTTTGATGGCCCAAGAGTGTTATGTGGAGAAGAGGAAGAAGGAGTAGAAATGGAAGAGGCTGTCAAGGAGGAAGAAGAAATTGAGAAAGATGTCAATGAAACTATAGAGGAAGTGTTGGGTGTTAAAAAAAGAGAGGTTGAGCCACCCACTACCATTGAGAAACTAACTCCAGTGGTAAACGAACCACAAGAGCTGAAAACGATAAATCTGTCGGACCTTTTAATTGATACATATCCGGAGAAGGAAGACACCCAATCGGTCACCAACTCGACCACTATGTCGAATATGGAAGAGTTGGTCACCTTACTAAACAAGTACAAGAAAGAATATGGTTGGATTCTTTCTATTATCAAAGGTCTAAGTCCGGTATGGTTTTTCCGTAAAAAGAAAGTCAAATACAAGAAAAGAGTCCCAATGGAGATGTGGAAATTAAAAAATGTTGACACGGGGCAAGTTTTCAAGGTTAATGGACATTGGTTGAAGCCATTATATGAAGGTTTTGATTCAAATGTCCAAGATGTCATCCATTTGGACGCCCCAAAGTGTTAAAGTGAAGTTTGGAGGCGTCTCGCCGAAGACGTTAAAGAAGGGCATTTTTGGGAAGCATTGTGCTTTCGTCTTTCATAAAGCGAATAAAATGATTTTGAAAATGTTCATTTTTGAAAAATTTCAAGCTTTATTCTCACCTTTCGTCCAAACTTTTGTTGTGTTTTTGAAACTCGGGATTTTGCGGGAATCATTTTGGCCAAAAATCAAGTTTTTAGAAAAATTTTAAATTTTGAAGTGCAGGAAGTCACGCGGCCCGCGTGAAACTCCACGCGGCCCGCGTAAGGTCTTGTGCGGCTTACGTGCGGCCCATTCCTTGCCCGCGTAGAAGAATCACCTCCAACCCTGTTCAGCACACGCGGCCAGCGTGCGGGTTCCACGCGGCCCGCGTAAGACTTTGTGCGGCCATCGTGCGGGTTCCACGCGGCCCGCGCAGATTTCCGATTCTTTGCCATTTTCAAGCTTCAGGTCCCGCGGCCTCCGTGCGACCAGCCCGCGGCCCGCGTGAAAGGTCAGAAGAATCAGTGGGATTTCGAGAAAACTAGACGCGGCCAACACGCGGCCCGCGCCTTACCCGCGCTCCGTATAAAAACTCAATTTCCCGGAGATCTACCGGTCAGAATCCCGCGAGGCCACCGCCATTCTTCACCATTTTTCCTCCTCTACAAACCCCTATGCTCCGCCCGACCCTCCGATTTAGGTCATTTCTGCCCTTTCCTTAAGCATTGAGGACAATGCTTGTTCTTAAGCTTGGGGTGGGGCACTTCCCTTTTCTTTTACTTTTTCATGCATTTTTTTAACTAGGTTGCATAACATTTTAGTTTTAAGCTAATTTGCATTCATTTTTCTTTTATTTTTTATAAAATTCCAAAAAGATTTTATTTTCTTCTTTTCTACTTTCTATTTTTGCATAACATTTAGCTTAGGGCATTAGCATTCATGCATTTTTGTTATCTGTTTATTCTCACCCCCTTGGATGCCATGGAACAGGTTCATAGTTATTGTATCATTATTGGTCCAGGATCTTGTTGCTATCTCACCCATCGAACCGGGACCACTAGCTGCAGTTTGGGACTTCATACTTGGGATCAGATGCTGGAAGCTTAAAGGGGTAAGTGATCATGGCCAGGTAGTTTTCATGAAGAATTATGCATGCAATATTAACAACTGTAGGATATACTATAGCAATGGATGTTCTTACCCTTGCGGTCACTACCGCTGAGAGGATCACACTTGATCATGTTTGAACCGTTAAGATGAAGCACTGGTGCTTGTCCCCGAGTAGAATCCATATCCGGTCTCTTACATCACCATATCTTTTTGCGATTTTCTTAGGATCTTAGAGAGTCTTTTAGTCCGCATATGGACATTTTCATTATTTTTGAAAAATTGCAAGTTTGAAAAGGAGCTTACATCTTTACGCTCCACGCATGGTCATTTTCACATTTAGACCATTCGGATTATATTATTACCCTCTCGGTTCCACTTACATACTCTTGGGAACCAAATTTTGAGTCAAAAAGTTTTCTTTAAAAAAAAAAAAAAAAAAAAAAGAGAAAAAGAATAGCATGCGAATTTCCAGCTGCAATAATCGTAGATAGGTGACCGGTTCAATTATTGAACAAATTTTCCTATATTTTGGTCACCCGACGTTTGATATTCATTTATATAGAGTTGTTTTATTGTATATAGATCGAGTTGTTGTTTTTTTCGCAAATTGATGATGTTAGAGAGACTGTTGAGTCGAATACTACGGGAGGTTTGGGCCAACACTAAGTGAACTGATTCCTACAACGGTGCCCGAGCGATGAAACCCAATTACACTTGAGAGAGGCCGGCAGACGTGAGATCAGAGTGTACACTTAAAAGAAGAGCTCCATACGAGCCCATCCAACTGCTTTCTCCCTACTACAGATGTTCTTCATTGTATGTATGTTCCATTGGGTTGCGACTGCTCATCCCTCCTTACTCACCTAAAGGAGTTGTCCTGGCTGTGGTTTATGGTCCCATTGTCATCGGATGAAAAATTCGTGAGGTAATAGCAAGATCAATTCTGACCATGTTGACTAACGGTGATCAGGTTCCGCGGTTCTATCCATTCTTTTTATTTTCCCTAGGATAGTTCATCCCGAGTTCATTTTAGTCTTGTCTTACTTGAGGACAAGTAAGGTTTAAGCTTGGGGTGATTTGATAGCTTCATTTTATTTACTGCTTTTTATAGTTTATTTTAGCATATTTCATTCGCATTTTAGTTAATTTCCATGCATATTTTCCTTTTTGTTATTTTATGACCACTTTCGGGTTCTTTCGAGTTTTGTGAGCTTAATTACAGATTTTAAGGAGACTAGCGGAGCGGGATCTTTTGGGAAGCAATTGGACTTGGAGGACAACGAGGATTTTAGGCTTGATGACTATAGAGGTGATGCATGGAGTGGGATTGTCAATTATTTGAAGGGTTGGAAGAATTAAACTTTAAATTTGAAAGCCACGGGAGAATTCTTGAGTGTGCAAGATCGATGTTTAGGAATTTGCGGAAGTTTTGAGTGATGTGGAGAGACAAATTGGGCTCAAATTGAAGAAATATTGAAGAGAAATGGGCTAGAAGCAGATTGGATTCGAACTGGGCCAATGGATTAGCTGTGGGGGCCCAAGACTTGAAGAAGCCCAAAAATTTCCGTCGAAGTCACGCGGCCCGCGTAAGATTCCCCGCGGCCCGTGTGGATTCCTGACAAGGGCAATTTCGGGATTTTACTTAGAGCTCTATATTGGGAAGGTTGGTGTGCCTCTTTAGGATAATCTTGGAGGTCCGATTTTGATACTTTTCTCTCTGGAGTTTGGAGCATTTTTGAAGGCCAAGAACCCTCAAGAACTTCACCATTTCATCTCTTAATTCTTGCTAAATGTTTGGTACAATCTTAACTAACTTTGTTTCCTTGAGTTTAGTCATGCTTGGCTAAACTAATCTTGGTTGACTTTTGTTGAATCCTTTGAACTTTTGTTGAATATTGAAGAATCCATGAATTTGTGTTTGAATCTTTATGAAAATGTTTTGTGTTTTAACATCTTATCATTACTTGCATGTTTTTATTCATGAGTTTAAATGTGTTTGTGGTGATTAGTTGGCTAATTTCTTGATTAAGTAAAGGATCTTCAAATTAGCAAGCAACAAGTGATTCTTGTGTTAGTTTTACTTCACACAATCATAAAAACATTTTCTCCAACATGGTGGTGAAAGCATTTGACCCCTCTTGGATTTGGTGATTTTTTTGGTTCTTAATGCTAGTTGACTTTCACTAATTACATGCTTAATGGAATTAGTGACTTTAACTAAGGAAATTGTTATGAGCTTCTCTAACCATTTCAACAATTAAGAAAAGTCTAGGTAATCTCAAGCTCCTTGGATTACTATAGCCAAATTAAGGGTTTAAAACAAGTATTGCACCATTTGATTCTAATGATATGTTCATCAAAAGTCAAAGTGAGGAAACTTTAAGTCAACCATCATTCTCTTATTGATTTTACATCAAACTCTTATTTTTGTTGAAATTGTCTATTTAAATCTTAGTTAATTCTAGTTTGTTTCAAGTATTTCAAAAATATCAAAACCCCCATTTTTATTTTATTGTCATTTTAGATGTACTGTTGCAAAAAGATTTTCCATAGAGTTATAAATTGAACCAATCTCTGTGGATCGATCCCTTTACCACTATACACTATTTTAGTGTGTAATAATTAGGGTTATTAATTTTGTTGGCCTCGACAACCACCAGGGTGACTGTGTGGTTTGTCTTGAGGGTTGAGTGCTCCTTGTTAACAAAACATCAAAAACAGTGTCCAGTTTCTCTTTATATGACGAGTTTCTGTAACGCCCGTGTTTCTAGGCTAAGCATTAAAGACGATGTAATAGTCTAGGCCAACTATTGTAACGTGTTTTGAAGTAATAAGAATGAGTTATGTGAATTTATGTGCCTTATATTTAATTAGGATGATATAATAAATTAAGGATAAAAATAAGCGTCGAAAGTAAAATGTTAGATAAAGATGATATCTATGAAGAAAGTTGTAGTGATCGAAATAAGGATTCCAGAGATACAAAGAATACTGAAATCCGAGTTATAACGAAGAAGTTATGAATTTTCTAAGATTTGGCATAGCAGTATGCAGCCCGGAACTCGAATTTTCTATCGAGCAATTTTTAGCCAATATAACCTAAACGAGAATCGAATATCTCGTCGATAGTAGTTTAACGGTAAAAAGACAGACGAAAACGGACGTCAAATAAAGAAGTTATGAATTTTTAACGGACTTTTCCTGTCCCGGCCTGTTAAAAATACAACTTTAAGAAAATAATGTCAAAATTAGCCAACGGAGTCTAAATGAAAGCTGTAGAGCACGGTCCCATCTACGCGTGGATATAAATAACGTCAAAAATGGAACCCTTATGCGAAAGATATGAATTTTTGAAGTTTTAGACACAAACTTCAAGGTTGGTCCAAAGGAGTACACCCAGCGTACAGGAGTACGCCCAGCGAACTCGTATACACGGTCCGAGATTGGCCACGTCGCCTACTCCTTCGCATGGCGCACACATGTTCGTAGCCTTGACGCGTCCGAGATGATCCCTTCCTACGCCCAGCGTACTCGATGTACGCCCAGCGTAGTGGCTGGTGAAGTAGTACGCCCCGCGTACTCTAAAATTATGCCAAGCGTAATGCGAGGCATCAGCCTCCCATAAATAGCATGCTATACTCCGGGTTTTTGTTTACAATTTTCATTACACTTTCACTTTAAACACTCTTTTAGCCTATCCTAAACCCCCCAAAGCCTAGGGTACCATCCTAACATCCGAAGAAAGCCCGGAGCCCCGAAGTCTCCAAGAAAAAGAGTTTTTCGAGTCGAAACTCTGCCCGTGCAGAGCCTGGTTTTTGAGAAAACATCCCGGTTTCATGGAAAAAGATTGTTTTAAGGGACGAAGTGTTGTCCAATCACCGTCTTATCAAGTGAGTGTATAGTCACTTTCATCTTACACATAGATATGAAGTATTTTATATAAAATACGTGCTATGTGTATATATATGTTGTTTGTTTATTTGAGATTGATGTTGAATGAATGTTTTATACATGTTTAGAATGATTTAAATTGTATATATGTAATTTTGTTTATCTACAAATATGTTGGGTATAACATGGGAAAATGAAATAGTTGATGTATAATGAAATAAAATGATGAGAGGTCTCGATGTTGACGATGTTCCAGTCATCTAGCAGAATATAGATCTCGACCACAGACTTTTCTAGACAGTCCAGTGGAACATTAACAGGCTCGTAACCTGTAGGTGTTTTTGAACTAGGTGTTCATTAAGTATTTTTGAACGGAGTATTCACCAGGTATTTTGATTTACGTGTTCACCAATTGTAATCTAAATATACTGGCAGCTGCACCTAATGCATAATATTGGCAGCTGTGTCTAATAGATACAACATAATCCTGGCAGCTGCGCCTAAAATATAATATCGACAGTTGCGCCTAATAGAGAACGTCATAATCCCGACAGTTGCGCCTAGATGATAATATTGGCAGTCGCACCTAAAAGATAACATTGGCAGCTGCGCCTAATAGATGATATTGTCAGCTGCGCCTGGTTGAGAACAACACAATCCTGGCAGCTGCGCCTAAAGGATAATATTGGCAGTTGTGCCTAATAGAGAACATTGGCAGTTGTGCTATTGGCAATGATGGACTTTGTGCCTATTCCTTATGACAATCCTTTGGAATAAATGAGTGAATGATAGAGGATTCTTAGGGTGGAACCTTAAGAAACTGCAGAAGTATCCCTTAAACAGTGTTGTTACCCCGATGATGATCCTTAAGCTAGGTCCCTTTTATTAGATGTTTAGGGACATAAAGTGAGGATAACGGGAACGGGTAATCAGGGTTATTGTTGATTGATGAAATTAATAAATTTATTGTTGGTTGATGAAATTAACAAATTTATTGTTGGTTGATGAAAATTAATAAATTTATTGATTGTGGGTTGAAAACCCTATATGCTCATCAGGCTCCCAAGCCTGACCCACTCAATTTTCTATATTACAGGTAGCGGAACAAGAGCATAGTTGGACGATGATGAGTGATTTTGGATTATAGGCCAGTAGATGTAAATAACCGTTGTAAGGCCTATATTGTATTGTTTATGGTTTTGGTCTGTATCGATGTGGACATCCCAAGTTTTGTAATGAAATGAAAAAAATACATTTCTTTAAGAAATGTCTTGATAAATTTTTATCATATTTTGTTTTGGGGACAAATTCCGCAACACCTTTTGAAAGATTACTCTGATTTTATTTTAAAAAACATAAACGAAATCGGTATTTTCTGGCCGAGAAAACGGGGATGTCACAGTTTGCCATACTTTTTCCTTCATTTTTCCCTTCAAATTTTATTTTGTTGTCACGCCTGGGAGTTAACTTCTTTCCCCTCCTTTTCATACTAGAACTATCATATGTGAGAAAAGGATCAACATCTTCAAATAAGCGGACTTCGTCAGTATCCACTTTTTCATCCGGAGTGCTACCGTCGCCAAATTTGCAAAGTACCTTAGCCTTGTCTCCAACAACTACGGTATCCCGAAATAAAGCCTCGTAATATGTCTGATATACATCCAAATTCTTATCCTTAAACTCAACATACTCTTTATCTTCCTATATGTACAAAATGAGAATGTCACGAAAAACACGATACAAATAATATATTGTTAGATAAAATTTTTAATTATTACCTTTATTTTCTCATCCCACCATTCCTTTGATGCTAAGATTATATTTCTCATGGGATCAATTGAAATTCCCATTTCTAGTCTTGTTAAATGGTCATAATATTTGAACTCTTTCCGCATAATGTCCCATTTTTTTTCATTTGATTTTTGTCCGATTCTAAACTCGTTCGTTCCAAAAGCCTCTTACATATATTTTGGCACGCGGGCTATTTGAAATAAGCACCCAGTCTATTCCCATTTTTTAGCTCGGTCATACATTCCTTAAGAAATATCTTGAATGTATGAGGATCCCAATGAAACCTATTTGTACCTTTCATTTTGGGTGTATCAATATCCACATCATGAACATTGACAGTGTCCATTACCTATATTACATCATGATAAGGAATGAAGAAAATTCTTAAATTTCAACCTAATGTTGAATCAAAACAGGCAGAGGAATTTATGAATACAAACAAGAATCAGTACCATCTATGGGAGAAAATAACCACAAGAATAATGAAGAAAAAAATAGAAGCATCACAGGGGAAGATTATGATCAAGCATCACATGGGCAATTTACCATCACAGTGGCAGTTTTTTAGCAGGTAGGAGCAAAAAAAAAGAAAAAAAAGAAACAATATCACAGGTAGAAGCATCAATAGCATCAAAAAAACAAGAACAACCAAGAATGAAGAAAAAAAGAACAATCCATGGCTTCATCGTTTGTTACCAGACGAGAAAAAAAGGAAGAAGCAGCAAACCTACCTGATCGTCGATGGCTAGTGGAGAAGAGGGAATAACGATCGACAACAGATGTGAAGCAATTGATAGACAAAAGGGTTTATGGGTTTATGTATCGTTTTTTTGAAGGGTAATTAGGTAATTTCCTAAATCATTAAAAATAAACAATAAGCAATAAGCATTCTCCCTTGCTTATTAAAATCAGCTTATTTAGCTTATTCCTACCACAATAAGCTGATTTTTTAAGCTTCCCATCCAAACACTTCAACTCAGCTTATTGTGGTGAGAATAAGCAATAAGCAATGAGAAGCCACTTTTTTCCCTATCCAAACACCCCCTTACTTTAGTGACACTCTTTAACTATTTGTATCACCTTTTTACTCATGCGAGTCAAAATGCATATCATTCCATCTTTTAATTTTATCATACTCTTATAACCTCCGTTCCTTTATATGAGTCAATCCTTAATCTCAGCTGCATATCTTTCTTTTTACATCTATCTCATAGAAGTAAGTATCAAGAAGTATCCTTCTTGGTCGTATATATATTCACATCCACTTCATAGGAGTCAATCCAAAGAAGTCTGCACTTCAGCTACATCCCTGCACGTTCCGTTATGTTGTATATCTTTTCCCACTTGGTTTTTTGTCATCCTTGACATTAGCATCTCTACTCGTGCAATACTATAGATGTATCACTACTTCATCTATGTAGCCGAATGTTTATTTTCACATCATGAACACTACTGTATGTTTTCTTTTTAATCACTCATTATTTTTTTCAATTTCAGCAGCCTTAAGACTACTACTTGTGATGGATATAAATTGAGCTTGCAAAATTGAGAAACCTGGTGAGATAATTAAGATTTTTAACCCTATAATGCTATTATGATAATAATCCATAATCAATAAACCTGAATTACCAATTATTTTTTCCGCCATATGACTTGTCTTGAACTCACATGTAACATCCGTCTCTCGAGGTATTATTTAATTTAATTAATTAATAATTGTTAACTTGACTAATATCGGGACAAGTGGATTTCAAAGTGGACTAAAGTGGGCCAAATAGTTGGGCTTCCTATAAGTCGTACGATGGGCGTAACCTGGCGTACGTGGGGCGTAGAGGCACGTATTGGATACGGGGGACGCACGCACGTACACGCAGCGTACGTGAGCAGATGCCAAAACCCTAATTTTTAGGGTTTAAGACATATAAATACCCCATTATATCCACCCCTAGCCTCCTCGCCAGTCCCTCACCCTCATAAAACCCTAATACGCCCTCATACTCCATTGTTGTGTGTGTTTGACCTTTTGAGCTCATTTTTGGTGAAGAAAAGCTTGGAATAAGAGAAGAGGAGTTGAAGAAGAAGAACTTGAGTATCTTGAGCTCAAGGATATGGGGCTATTTCATCTTTTGGCACTCAAAGGAGGTATAAAACTTCCACTTTTCCTCTTAGAAGCTTATATTTAGGATTATGGAGCTTTGGACCTTTATAGGTCCAAAGGATGGATCTTTATCATGCAACTTTGTTTTTGAGCTTAGGGTTGTCACCCTTGGAGCTCAAAGAATTCCTTTAGTAGTAAAGTTTCAACCTTTAAGGCATTTATGTAACCATGCATGAGATCTATCCATTTTCATGGAGTTAGTTGCTATTATTCTATGTTTGGGCTCATTTGGTGGGTTGCAAGCCACCAAGTGATCGACTTTATGGATTAGGACGTTGAAAAGGACTTGGATTTGTACTTATAGCCTCTGGAGTTGAGTATTAAATGCTTAATGGGAAAAGTAGCTTAACAGGGTAGTACGTTGGGCGTACCAGCCAGTACGCGCAGCGTACAAGCCATGCAGCAGGTACGCGCTGCGTACATAGGAGTATGTCCCACGTACTCAACAGTATTGGGCTTTTACCTTTTAAGCCTCGGTTTAGGCCAGCTATTGGGCCTTAGTGGGCCATTAGAAGTCATATTTTGGACCAAGGACATGATTGGGCTTAGGGAAGACCCATTTGAAAATTTGGGCCCAATTTAAAAAATTGGGCCATTAGTGGGCTTTAGTGGGCCATTAGTGGACTTAGAAAGATTAATTGAAATTGGGCCTTGGATATGGTCCAAAGTTAGAGCAGGGGTAAAATGGTCATTTTACCCTTAGAAGGATTCTCAGTTTTCTGACTAAGTATTATTGTATAGAGTTAGCCGAGGAGTCGTGGGAGCAGCCAGCAGAGATTCCTCACACACGAGTTCAACATCCAGTTTGAGAGGTGAGTTTCTCTCCAGTAGGAACGGGTCTAAGGCCACAATGTCGACTCGTTTAGTTGTTAGTAGATCTGGGCTTCGGTTCGATGTCGGGGCGGTCCCGAGGAGAGTATATGTATGCTTGTTGTCTTTGTGATTCATGTATGATATATGTTATGTGTTCCGGGGCAAGCCCGATGTATGTTAGTGTATCTGTTATGTCACACCCCGAAACCGATGGCGGAAACGTTCCGGGGCGGAGGACGTCATGTATAGCATCACAACCAATGAATAATAGCAATCATAGCAACACAACCATTACAGTGAATACTTAAATAAAGATGTTTACACCAGTTTGAAACTTAGTTTAAATTACATCCAATAGTTTTGTATGCTAAAACTTAAAAAATCTTAATGCTTCAGTTCCTCAAAATCCAGCAAGTACCTGTCTACTGATTTCCTGAGAATACAAGCAGTTTGAAAATATCAGCATAAAGCTGGTGAGTTCATAAGCGGTAATTTGTAATGAAAACTTGTTGATGAGCTAGTCAAAAAGTTGTAAAGTTTCAAGAAAATCCGATATTTTCTTTAGTGAAAACGTAGTGTTATCAGTTCTGTAATAAACCATGAATATCTGTATGTCTCCAAGAAAATCCGATATTTTCTTTAGTGAAATGGGTAGCGTTATCGATTTCGTATAAAACCATGAATGTTCGTTACTGAAAACTATAGTGATATGCGAAAATACTACCTCATGTGTCTAGCTAAAACTAATCATGAAGTGTAAGTATTCTATATGTGAACCCATTGCATAATCGGTTCTGTTTGAAAAACCTTGGCTTTAGCCAGAATACGTAGTGTGTATCAGTTCTATTTAGTAAAAATAGAACTGATGAAGAGTGTTAAGTTGTAAACTAAAGGTGATTTATACATATTGTGAGTCGTATAACCATGCTTGATATGACTAGAGACCTTTCCAACGTTCTTCAGGCGTCGAGTTAAATGACATTTGTACATCTCAGGCGTGCCCGCCTAACTGTAGCTAGCAGTCCAGATGTGGGATTGTCAGTCCCGAATAGATCTATTCACAAATCTCACGCTCTCCCTCCAGGAGACTCTGGTTATACAGTGGTAGGATTTATCCTTGTACACCTAAGGGTACAGTAGTGAAGTAGCGTCTCACAGTATCGTACAATCTAGTTTACATGTAGTGTAGTAGCGTTCTACTGTTGTGAAAATTCGTATGTATACCGTATATAATGATAATTACAGTTATGAAAAACCATGATAAAGTGGTGATGTAACTGTAAACTATTTCTGTCTTCGTGCATATGTTTAACAGTGAAAGTTTCTGTACTTGTTATGTTTTTAGAAAAATCCCAAACTATACCGATTATAGTTTGCATGTATAGTGAATAGCGTGTCCGGAAAACTATGCAAATTTTTGTGAAAACGTCCCTTATGCTCAACACAGTACAAAAGGGTTAAAGTATGAGATTTGCATAAGTTTTGAAAACATTTATGTTTAGCTTGTATTCCCCCCCCCCCCCCTGAAAACATTAAAAATACGGAAAATGTAGGGGTATGAACTCACAGTTCTTGTTGTGAAATCGTTGGCTGAAATGAAGATCCTCGAGTTGTTGCACGCGACACTTAACGGAATCCTAATATCAAATAAATACGTATATGTATCTAAATTAGCGATTTCGTTAGATAACGTGTTAGAGGTACACTTGAATTCGGTTGAGGAATGTTACCGGGACTTGATCGAATCGAAGAAGGTGAGTTTTCAGTCAAAAACACCACTAAAAAGGTGTTTACGGTCGAAGAGGAGTTTACGGTTTTTGAAGGCTTGGACCGTAAACTCAAGAACAGAGTTTACGGTTTCTGAAGTTTGGACCGTAAACTCAAGAACAGAGTTTACGGTTTCTGAAGGTTGGACCGTAAACTCAAGAACAGGGTTTACGGTTCTTGAAGGTGGACCGTAAACTCAAGAAAAATGGTTCTGCTTGCTGATTTCGAAGAGATAATCATTTCCAGGCGTTTCCAAGTGACTCCAAACGTGGTTTCTCGATGTTTTCCGAAGCTTGAAGGCGTTTTGAGTGTTTACGGTTAAGATTCTTAGAGAGAGAAGGAGAGAGTTTTTGGCCAGAAATGTTCTAATGAAGGTGGAGGCATCGTATTTATAGGGGTGTAGTGGGGGGTCCACTCTTCACTGACCGTAAACTGGTTTACAGTCGTAAACGAGTTTACGGTCGTAAACACGTTTACGGTCGTAATCTTATTTAGACCGCAAATGCTTGATTTTTCGAGATATTCGGGTTTCTGCGCGATTTTTGGTTCCAACTCGTAAGTAGTTTAATTAAATATAACTAGATTATTTTATAAACCAAAGAGTTTGACGGAAAAGTTAACAAATTCGAAATTTTATTAACGAAACTCGCGTAACGGAAACGGACAAAGTTTCGGGTTGTCACATGTTATGTGTTATGTGTTCCGGGATAAGCCCGATGTCGGGGCAAGCCCGATGTATGTTAGTTTATATGTTATTTGTTATGTGTTCCGGGCTTCGGTCCGATGTCGGGGTAAGCCCGATGCAGCTATGTTATATGTTTATGGTATATGATATGCTGTGTATGTGTCGAGGTAAGCCCGATGTCGGGGCAAGCCCGATGCCGGGGTGAGCCCGATGCCAGACGTGGTCTGATGCCGGGGTGAGACCGATGTCAGGCAGGAGTCTGATGCCGGGTAAGCCGATGTCGGGTTCGTCCCGATGCATCTGGGCGGTGTCCCAAAGTTTATGTTACGTGTTATATGTTATGTGTATGGTATGTGGTAGTTTGGGGGAGCTCACTAAGCTTCGTGCTTACAGTTTTCTGTTTGGTTTCAGGTACTTCAGCTAGCAAAGGGAGGGGTTCGGGATGATCGCATGACACACACCATAGTTTTCTAGCCTGGGAGATTTACTCTGATTTTTGTTATGAGCTTATGATATGTTGACAAATATTTCGATATATTGAGATACTTGGTTTATGATTTTATATGATGAGGATAATTATGGTTTTATAAATGATTTTAAAAAGAAAATTTTGGTCTGTATTTTGGGATGTTTAAAGTTGGTATCAGAGCCTTTGTTTGTGGGATTCGGGCACACTTTCGGGTGTGTCTGAACTCAAACTAAGGAATTGGTATAGAAATTTTCAAAAGGAAAATTAATTTTTGTAAAAAGGATTATGAGAAAAGAAAAGAGTTTTAGAAAAAGCGAAAAGAATTTTGAAAAAGAAAAGAACTTTGAAAGGAGAAAAGGGTGTGGTGCATGCAATCGGCCGAGCTCAAGTAAGTACTCCCAAATTACCCATACAAGTTTATGTTATGATATGATTATCAGCTTTATGAGAAAAGCATGCTAGATTAGGACTAAGGATCTAGGAAGGATGCCTTATGTGCCTATTATATGTGTATCAGCTTTATGAGAACTGCATGCTAGTTTAGGGCTAAGGACCTAGGAGATGCCTTATGTGCCAGTTATATGTATCTCAGCTTTATGAACCGCATGCTCGTACAGATTAGTCAGTGATGGCCTGAATGTGATATGCTTGATTATGTGTACTCGATGCTCGAATGTTGCTTGCTTTGTGCTTTTAGGAGTTCTAGTTATCTCTTACTAACTAGTAAATGAATATGTTAAGTGATGGGTTTTATACAAACAATCATATGTGTGCATGCAACCCTAGAATTGGATCTATGTTTTGCTATTAGATACACAACATTATGAACACATGAAGAACCCTAGCATGCTCCTAGTAATTTTGAAATTTACAAAGCAGAAAGGTTTACATAGCTCTTGTTGTTATATTGTAATAACAACTCAAATCTTCAATCTTATTGTCTTGAAAGCAAGTACCACAAGTGTAGTACCTCTAATGGCTCACAAACACCAAGAGCAATGGAGAGGCAAGAGAGAGAGAGGGGAGAGGTAGAAAATCGGCTCTAGGACTTCTAATCATCAAGTGGCCGATTTTCCTAAGCCAGGGAGTCTTTATATAGCTGTAGGGATTAGGGTTTCAGTCATTATCCTTATCTGGTTGCTTAGCCACCAAGCAGCCCAAGGATAATTCCAGAAGCCCTATCCTTGGACGAATTCTAGGGCCTTATCCCCTTGAATTCGTCCACCCTATCCCTAGGGCATCCTTTGCCCTACTTTCCAACTATCACATAATTGCATTTCAGTCCCCCTAGTTTAGTTAATTTCTTTTGATCACAAAATTAATTCTTGAACAATATTAACTAAACAAATATGATTTCTCTTTTAATATATTATTCTTATAATATATTAATAAACCATAATAACCTCTTTCTCTATTATTTCTCCAATCAAGTTGCTTTGGTGAAGGCAACCCAAAAGGACCATGAACAATCGGGTCAAGTACTTAGCAAATATGGTTACGGGCTTAGACACTAATCCAACATTAAGTTACATATTGCGAGGATTAAATAATTTCAGAAGGTTAGGTCTAGATCTATTTCGCAGCTATTGTTTGAGTCCAACCGTTGTAGGGTAGGATCTCTCATTCGAAGAATTATCTAGTCTTAGTGATATGTAATAGTATTCACGAGCTAGTTAGGGGGAGGTAGCAGGAACTTCTTATGCAGCTGATAGAGGATAGTGGGTTGGTGATTACCCTAGTACAAGCCTAAGATGAAGTTAGCATGAGATCAACAGTAGTAGTAGAAGGGACTTGGTGGAGTCAAGGCAGTTCTTGAGGAAAGTACGGATAGATGTAGAAGGTAGTATGGGCCCGTACTACTGAAAGCAGAGGATCCGTACTCGAATCAAGGAAGGCTGAGATGAATCCAGGAAACTTGTAGTATATGAGATCCCTCGAGATATGATATGTATATTGATGTTTGTTATGGTGTATTTTCAGTATGGTGGTTTTGCGCACTAGGCCAATTAGCACTTCAGGCAGTGGTGAGGGATCAGGCTCGGGCTCTGGATCCGGGCAGTTGGATGAGCAGATGAGGGAGTTTATTTCGTATGAGATTACACGCAGCATCCTAAAGCAGACTCCTGTGATCTTTGGATCGGTCAAGGAGGGTATTTTAGAGCTTCTGGATGAGAAGTTGAGCGTTTTCCGCACTGAGATGGTGGCCATGATGGGGTCGCGCACACTAACTTTCAGAGAGTTCAGGGCTTGTGGAGCTCCCGATTACGATGGGGCTCAGGACCCCATTGCGAGTACTAAATGGTTGGCCGATGTCGCCAACGCGTTTCTCACCAGCAGATATCTCGAGGGGGACAAGGTTAGACTTGCGTCATGTCTTCTGAAGGACAGGGCACGTGACTACTGGGAGGAGGTTGGGAGATCCATTGGGGATGATTCGGTTTTAGATGCTATGACACGGGGTGACTTCTCGGCCAGGTTCAAGGCCGAGTTTGCACCAGTTATTGAGGTGCAGCAGTTAGCACGAGAGTTTTAGGACCTCCAGCAGACTACCGAGGCAGTGGCGGAGATCACCGCCAAATTCAGAGAGATAGCCCTTCTTGTACCGTAGTATGTGGTGGACGAGGAGATGAAGAAGGCTCGGTACCACGAGATGCTGAGGAATGACATTAGACAGTTTGTGAGCCGCTCCAGCTGCAAGACGTTGGAGGACATGATTGCTAGGGCTCGAGAGAGAGAGAGAGAGAGAGAGAGAGAGAGAGAGAGAGAGAGAGAGAGAGAGAGAGAGAGAGAGAGAGATGGATTTAGAGATGTAGAAAAAGAGGAAACCAGAGGGGGGTCAGTTAGGGAGTTCGGGCAAGAAGCCCAAGGTATCGGATCACAGATCTCGGAGCCAGCAGAGCCACAACCGTTGTGGCAAATGCGGCAGGATGCACGAGGGAACGTGCAAGGTGGGGAGGTCGGGCTGCTACAAGTGCAGCCGAACTGGTCATGTGAGTCGAGATTGCACAGCCACTACCACCACCACGACATCATCAGATATGATTTGCTTTTAGTGCAATCAGAGGGGACACAAGCGGTCCCAGTGCCCGAGTTTAACAGTAGCAGGGAAGGTGGCAGCACCTTCTCCGGCCATATTGAGGATTACGGATGGCCGCCAGGGCCGGGATGAGGCGCCTACGGCGCGGAGCAGGGCTTTTCAGCTCACAACAGAGGAGGCACGAGCAGCTCCTGACGTGGTGACGGGTATGTATCTTTCTCTTATCTCTTTATTGATATTGTTTATTACTTATGTTTATGTGTTTTGTTATAGGATCGTTCTTAGTGAACGGTATATCACCTTTGGTACTGTTTGATTCGGGTGCCACCCGATCTTTTGTGTCGCTTGCGTTTAGCGAGCGATTTAGTAGAGCTCCGAGGGAGCTGGATTGCCCACTTGATGTAGAGATAGCAGATGACAGGATCGTCACGGTTACAAGGGTTCACATAGGTTGTGCACTTCAGTTGTTTGACGAGCAGTTTTTAGTGGATCTAGTTCCTATTCCCCTGCGAGGGAACAAGGTTATAGTCGGTATGGACTGGTTGAGCCCCAATGGGGCAGTGATCGACTGTGAGCAACAGCTAGTGAGGGTTTGGACTCCTAGTGGGGGAGGGTTAGTGATTTAGGGCGAGAGGCCACAACGCGGATCGGTCATATGTTCAGCCTAGTGGGGGAGGGTTTGGACTCCGTGGTGCAGCTCCGATAGCCAAGGCACCATATCGGTTGGCTCCTCCCGAGATGCAACAATTGTCTACGCAGCTGCAAGAGCTACTAGACAAGGGATTCATCAGGCCGAGCTGTTCACCATGGGGAGCCCCGATACTGTTTGTGAAGAAGAAGGACGGGACACATCGCATGTGTCCCGAAGCTGAACAAGGTAACGGTGAAGAACCGTTACCCACTTCCGAGGATAGATGATTTGTTTGATCAGCTTCAGGGAGCATCTTGGTTCTCCAAGATTGATCTATAGTCAGGGTATTACCAGATGCAAGTCAGGGACGATGATGTGCAGAAGACAACTTTTAGGACTCGCTATGGTCATTATGAGTTTGTGGTGATGTCGTTTGGGCTCACCAATGCTCCAGCCATGTTCATGGACCTCATGAACCGCGTGTGCAGACCGATGCTAGATCGGTCTGTAATAGTTTTGATTGATGACATCTTGGTTTACTCCAAGACTCAGGAGCAGCATGAGGAGCACCTGAGGGAGGTGTTGGAGACACTGAGGAGGGAGAGACTTTTTGCGAAGTTCTCCAAGTGTGAGTTCTGGTTGCGCGAGGTGCAGTTCCTTGGGCATCTCGTCAACCAGAAGGGTATTCTGGTCGATCCGGCCAAGATAGAGGTCGTGATGCAGTGGGAGATTCTGAGGTCTCCATCTGAGATTTGGAGTTTCCTGGGTCTAGCAGGGTATTAAAGGAGATTTATTCAGGACTTCTCCAAGATTGCAGTTCCGTTGACCCGACTGACCAAGAAGTCGATGGTTTTTTGCTGGGGACCTGAGCAGCACGCAACCTTCGAGACGCTCAGGCAGCGGTTGTGCGAGACACCGATCCTCACCCTACGTGAAGGTGTAGACGATTTTGTAGTTTACTGTGACGCTTCGATCACAGGCATGGGTGCGGTTTTGATGCAACGAGGTCACGTGATAGCTTATGCGTCGAGGCAGCTGAAGCCTCACGAGGCTAACTATCTGATGCAGGATTTAGAGCTTGGGGTTGTGGTTTTTGCCCTCAAGATTTGGCGGCATTACCTCTATGGGGTCCGTTGTACCATTTACACGGACCACAAGAGTTTGAGGTACCTCATGGATCAACCGAATTTGAACATGAGGCAGCACATGTGGTAAGATATGGTAAAGGATTATGACAGTGAGATCCTTTACTACCCGGGTAAGGCCAATGTGGTGGTCGATGCCTTGAGTCGTAAGGCGGTAGCGACCCCTATTCGAGACATTTGTCTGAGGATGACAGTGATAACTTGATGAAGCTATGAATCGAGTATGTAATGAATCAGACTTTAATGATCAAAGTAAGATTGCAAGATTTGAACACAGATGTAAATATGATCTTGTTTCAGCTCTATTACGCTCTCAAGTTTTACAGAGTACAAATGACAATCCTGTAAAGACTCATCTTTATGACTCTAGTAAACACTCTTATTTATAGGAGAGGAAAGCGTACAAAAAATATACTAAGGACTATGCGTTAAGCTTCGAATACAATGCCCTAGTAAAATAGATTACAAAATGTTCAAAGGGTACAAAACATACTTCGACTAATTACAACATTTCGACCCTTACAATCTCCCCCTTTGTAATCATAGTCGAAGTCTTCAGTTTGTAAGAAGTGTGATGGAATACAGCAACACCCTTCGAATCTCTGTGTACCAAGAGATAATTTTCTTCAACTCTTTCTTATCTCCTTCATTGTTCTTCTTGCTGTGATTCATATGAACAATTAAGTTCGTATATTGAGACGTAGTGTACCTCTCCACTTCACTTGCCTAGAATAAAAACCTTTTCGCTTTTCCAGCTTTGTCTTTTCCTGCGAAGACTAATCCAAAAGGCTTTAGGCAAATTTCACCATCAGCATACTTCTTCAAATCAGCCTGAGTCTTCGAAGGAGCCATTGGAGCAGTTATTTCCATTCCTTTAGCTGTTGCTAACTCCATATCAGTCATTGCTAAACACTCATAGTAATTTTCGATGACGATTTTGATGTGAGGAACTCCAAGCTTGAATTCCTCCGGTTCTGTGTTTTGAAGATAAGAAAATGATTTGTCTTTCAAAAGTAATGCAACTTGTATAAGATTATACAAGTTCATTAATGAAAAATCTGCAACAGTGAATTCGCAAATTTTTCCATCTGCCCTGGCAACCACATATTTAAAATTTTGGACTGTGTTTTCGAAAATCACATCCTTTTTCATACTGATCACTTTCTTGATTTTAACCAGTGACCATACTTCCTCATGGGCTTTTCCAAGTACAGCATGAAAACGAATTTTCATGTGTGTGCCTTCATCCTTGTTTTTAAAATTCCCTTCTGCGTTGAACTGAGGCATGATAAACATCATTTCATTTATCGGGAAATCCAGCTGGCTTGCATCAGTATTCGTGACCAGGTAACTCTGCTTTGGTTTCTTTTCAAACGAATACATGTGATTGAATGCAACCTTGGCTTTAATTGTTTCATAGTTATAGTGTTTCGTTGGATCCCCTTTATCCATTCCCTTTGGATCACTTGCTCGCTGAGCCATTATACTTTGAACGATTCTGAGCTTTTCGATCTCAGCTTCAGCTTCAACCTTCTTTTCTTCCTTCGACTTTTCAATAACAATCGATTTCCCCTTGTCTTTCAATGCTGGATTGTCTATTACCTCCTTTTGTTTTGAACCACTCCCATCAGTTTCTGAAGGTTTACCAATTACAATCCCTTTCGAAAAAGTTCTTGTAATGGGTAATGTTGTTACAACTGTTGAAGTCACCATCCCAGCCGAAACTATTACTGGCTTTGTTGTTGGGATTTTCGAAGAAAAGACTTTTCTCACCACCTTCGCATATTCTCCACTAGTCTTCGAATCACTCGTTTTCCTTTCTCCCCCTTGCACCCCTGTGAAAACAGGCGGGGCAGTTGCTGTTGGAAGAAGACTTGATATGCGAAGGAGAGGAGCAAGTTGTTTATTAAGAATGGCTTCGAACTGGATAAACTTCTGAGACACAAATTCAGGAGTTATCAAAGGAGAAGAAATCGGCTTGGCAGAAAGTTCCTTTAACTCCTTGAGTAGAGAAATCACTTCTTCAAAGTTCGCACTTTCTGTTGTTGAAATTTGAGTAATTTGATGACTCAAATGTTCATACAACTTGACAAATTTGGTGACAGCGTCACAAATTATATCAACTTTTTGATGCAAGGAAACATAGTCTTGTTGAGCCGTAGCAATTTCTCTTTTCATATCTTCACGAAGTTCGTGAATCTGCAAGTTAACATCCTCTCGTACTTTCTTCACATCTTGAACAAAAAGCACATGTCGTTCCTTTGCTACATTCTTCAACTCTTTCAAATCACTGGCAAATTTCGAACTTTGAGAATTGAGTCGAATTTCAGTGTTTTGATCATTGAGATCAACTTTCTCCAAGACTCGAGATTCGGAATCTGTAATCATGCCAGATACTTTGTGTTGGGTTATGAGCATTCTAACACTCCTAAGTGTACATGCAACCCTAAATAACTTAGATCTATGTTTTCTCTATTATACATACAATTATGAACATCCAAGGTATTATCCTAATCTAGCATACAAAATAATAAATATAACAAGATAGAATACATACCTCTTTGATGTAGAATGTCTTCATGAAGCTTGAGTGCCTAGTGCCCCAAGTGTGACACCTCAAATGGTTCACACAACACCAAATACACTTGGAATAACTTGAGAGAAACTTGAACACTCCTTGAAATCGTCTAGCCCTCACACTCACACATTAGTGCACGATTTCTTGAGCCATGGGATTCTTTTATATGGTGGCTATTAGGGTTACACCATGTAACTCATAACTTTACCCATTCCTTATGCTCCATAGATTTTAACCTCCATGGAGTATCCATGGGTCACCCCATGGACTTAGTCCAACATAAGGAATCTTGGATCACAAGCCCACATATATAAGAATGAATGATTTACACAATCAACCCATATATTTAATTAGTCTCCTTTTGATCACTTAATTAATTCCAAATTAATTCTTGATCAATACTAATTAAATAACCTTATTAATATATTAGAACTTATAATATATTAACCAACCTTAAGTGTTATTTCTCTCATTATAGTCTATCCAAATGCATGATGCCATGCAACCCAAATGGACCATGTCGGGTCGGGTCAAGTCTTACCAATTATAGTTATGGACTTAGACATTAATCGAACAGTCTCCCACTTGGATAAGTCTAAAACTATTATTGCGTATGACTTCAGGAACCGATCAGCAATCGTAGCTCTCAAAAGCTTCTGTCGAACTCTGACCTTGTCGATGAACTCTGACCTTTGTCAATGACTTGTCCATTAGATAAGGGATCATATATTCCTCCATTCTAGATATCATATGGACTGAGACATGGATTATCAATCATTCTCTCTGTCCATTTGTTGTTTCCCGATTTCCGATTCATGATGACTGACTGATTGAACAAATCAAATCAGTCCTGGCTTGGCCAAGCACTCACATGTATCATCTTTAAATCATCGAGGGGCCCACAGATATCGCTTTTATCCCGAAGGTAAAAGGAATGGATAAACTTCGACTCATATGGCTTGTTCTACTACTTGTTGAATCATACACAAAGGCACGTTTTATAACATCGAGTTACCAATGCGTTTTCGTGCAATCAATGTATAACCAACTCATAGTAACAACTCATATCTCTAGGTTTGAAGAATATAAGATATTATCGTCTCATGATCACTCGTGATAACATGATGATTATTAGCATAACACTTATGCTCCCACTAGCTTTGACATGTACTCAGAAATCAACTGACTTTCTTACCAAAGTTCAGATTTCTGATACTAGATTGTTTTGATAAAACTTTATCAAAATCATACACCTCTCTTACATAGCTCACATGTGTGTCTAAACAATTTTAGAACTATGAAAAGGGATTCCGTAATCATAGTCTCAATTGTTTAGACCTTTGCCACTTCTCACAAGTCCATGTTAGTGTGTCGGTAAACCACACACGCTCCACTAACGACTTTGAGAATGCAAATATCACAATTGCTATCTAGCTAAAATCTACTTAGTGAAAGTGTTTCCTCACCATCATTTTCATGAATCGGAGAGAAACCTTATGACACTTAGATTTAATAGTGTATGTGTTCTTATCCATGTGGATTTGTCAAAACCATAATCACAAGACAAGGTTAGTGACAAATCCAAACTCATATTGATTAAACTTGTGCAATCTTAAATTCTTGCCATTTGGCAGCTCAGGTGCCTGCCATTGCTTCCAAGTAGTTGTGCAACCAATTGAGAACTCTCAGAACTCCTATGCAAAGCCAACTTGAATAGGCACAAAAAATTCAACACGATAGGTTATAAACCTCAAGTCGTGTGCTAGTGAAGGACTTTAGGTTTTATTCTTGATTAAGTCTTGAAACTTTCAAGAGCTTTAAGACTCCCACTGTCCTCTTGACATATAAGACTCCCTTGTCAAATATTCAAGAGATAGTGCGGATTCTTTATCAAGACTAACACTTTACACAATTGGCCTAAGTTGGTCTCTGTTTTATCCAAAACATCACAACTTACCAATTTCAAATGTACAAGAGTAGATAACCTTTTACTCTTACATTTGACTAGTGTTAACAAACCCTCTTTAAGATATGTCACTCAAGTTACAATCTTGGAGTATGACTCTAAGAATTGTTTTGGAACGAAGTATGACTCATCTTTTTGATTTAACCATTTCAACAATTCATGACTCCTCTTCTTAGTCATAAGAATGCACTAAGATGACTTTAGAGGACCAATTGTGATATGGTATCTTAATCATTAAGATGATCATAAACATGATACTAAAGTACTCTCCCATCTTTTCAGATTTGAGAAACTTTTATCTTTCTGCCATACTTTGATTCTTCTTATTCGTTCTGTCTCACATTGAAACTTCTCCAATGCTACAGACTTATACTTAAACTTATAAGTATAACCATATTTACTGAACTTAAGTAAATCATGACGAATAGTCTTCTTGATCTTTTGTGGTGGACTTGACCAGTGCACAAGAATGTGTACTCGATCCCTTAGTCCTTTCCTTATTCACATAAGGAATTAGTCTTAATTTTCCAAGCTGAAAGTTCTCATTCATCATACTATACAACTTGCATGATTCCAAGTTTCGGTCCAATTGAACCTTGGGTGATGAGAATCTTTCCTTATTTGGTAATATTAGACACTACCACAACCGAAAGAATCAAATCCATTTTTCCAATATTGCTATCAATGGAATCTTATAAGCAACAACTTTTCACAAATGCCATTGTAAGGATACTTAAAATAAATAAAATCAAAACCTTTTTCTTTTATTTTAAAACTTTGCGGAAAAACTTATCCTTACAATCCATATGAAAACCTTGTTGTTATCTATTCCTAAGCAATATAAATATCATAACTCTTAAGTAATAGCCCAAAATTCTGATCACCGAACCATGCGATTGAAATCCATCTTCGCGATCAGAATCAGCATGTACTTAATAGAGTTAGACAATGGACTTTACCTGAAGTAGAGCCAAACTTATTGACTTTAACATCCTTAGGTAAATTTGGCAGCTTCGTAACCAATGCCCCTTCCTTTGGCAATAGTTACCTATGGACCCTTGATAATGGGACTATCTCAGACTTCGCCTCTCTCTTTACCATTGGGTCAACCGAGTTGACTATGGCCGATCCCTTTCCATTGGGAAGAGAGAGCTTTACTGGATATCCAATGTCATCATTGTCAATGTCCATAGCGTTTTAGGAAGTTGATCTTAGCAAATAGATAAGATCATTAAGGGTCTTGTCTTAGTCTGTTTCATAGGATTCCCAAAAGAACTCACTATGTGACTTAGAAAGTAGTTGAGCCACCAACTTTCTCAAGACTTTGACACCCAACTCTCCCAGCTTGTCAATATGTGACTACATCTCCAAGATGTGATCACCCCTAGACCTTGCCTTGCCAATAGGGCTTGAGTGACCTTAAACTTTTTAGGAACTTGTGGGTTAGGGAGAATAATTGGAGGAGGTGAAAGAAGTATGATATCCATGGGACATCATCTTCATTTAGGAAAGCCTGTTTCAAGAGATTTGGGAAGATCATAAATGTCTAGACCAGACATCTTTTTGGGAGATATTCAAGATAGTTGATTTAAAGTCCTTAATATGACACCCAATATGAAATATTAAGGCTAGGACCCAACAAACTGTTTTATAACTTAGAAGAGGGATGCCGTAATCCAAGCTATAAAATATTTGAAGGTAGGTGAATGACGATTCACCAATTTCCACCATGAAAAACGAAATAATTTATTAGGTTTTAATTTGATTTGAAAGTCCTAGATCTTTGAGATTCATTGAACTGTTCAAAGGTATGTTTCAATCTCGAGTGTGCCCTTCAGGTTTTGTGACTGGGATGTCGAGGATCACAAAACAAGGTGTGAATAACCATGCAAATATACTTGGTACCCTTAATATTTACCCCTTAATCAGTGTGCCGGTTAACCACACACGCTCCACCGATACTATGATAAATATTAAGTTACCCTTTGCCTACCTTGTTAAGTCCAGGTTAGTGTGTCGGTTAACCACACACGCTCCACTAACGACTTAAGCAAAGTGCAAAGTGTAATTTCATGGGTTAGCACCAAATTCACATTTTCCTAAGTAACTAAGATTGGGTATTAATAAGAGTTTAGTTACTTGGTATTTATCATTAATACTTTGAATGAAAGGAGAATTATAGTCCTTGTCCTACCCGTTCGGCTAACGACCCTCCACCAGTCAAGGAAGCGGTGGGTGAGAGTGGACACCCATTAAACTGCCATTTTATAGGCAGTAACCTTATACCCCCCTTATAGACCGACTTCGTGAATGAGGCCTACTAACGGTAAGACTGACTTTACTCTTATACATATATATAAATATTATTAACTTATAATATTATAAAGTATAAGGGTTGAATTTTAACTTTTAAAATTCTAAGGGCTAACTTGGAATTAAAGTATTCATAAGTGAAAACTTTTCAAATTCCAAAACTTGAGGGCAAGTTTTGAAACTATTCAAAACTAATTAATTCCATAACTTATGAGTTTAAAGTAGTTTTAATTAAAAAAAAAACTCTTCAAGTTCTATAACTTGAGGACAAGTTATGGAAGACTTTAAACTAATTAATAAAAAAAAATAACTTTTTTTTATTGTAACTTATGGAACTAATTAAGGTTACACTTTTTTTTTAATTTAATGAAGAGACTCTTGAACCTCCATAACTTGAGGACAAGTTATGGAGTCATAAAACCATTTAATTAGAACTAGACTCTTCATTTTCTAACCTTTGCCAACTTTTATGAGTTTTATGATTCTTAAATGTGACTTTTCATATAACTTGAGGACAAGTTACAAAAACACACTTTGGAATCAACTCTTAGATTAAAATGGATTGAAAACAACTATTTCACACAACTTTTCTATTAATCTAAGAACCTCATAAGAACAAGATAATTCAAATCATCAATCTTCAAGAAATTAGCATGAACATACAAACTAATACAAATCTTGAAATTATGACAATTATCTTAGAAATTGGATTACCATGAACATTACCACATCAAAAACAAGTTTATAAGTCCAAAAACATCTTAGGGTAATGTTCCTAGTCCAATTCCAGCCAAAACAATCGAATATATGCATCCAACTCGATTTTTCAGCTACTTTTGCAAGTATAACAAGAAAAAAAACCAGGCTCTGATACCACTGTTGGGTTATGAGCATTCTAACACTCCTAAGTGTACATGCAACCCTAAATAACTTGGATCTATGTTTTCTCTATTATACATACAATTATGAACATCCAAGGTATTATCCTAATCTAGCATACAAAATAATAAATATAACAAGATAGAATACATACGTCTTTGATGTAGAATGTCTTCATGAAGCTTGAGTGCCTAGTGCCCCAAGTGTGACGCCTCAAATGGTTCACACAACACCAAATACACTTGGAATAACTTGAGAGAAACTTGAACACTCCTTGAAATCGTCTAGCCCTCACACTCACACATTAGTGCACGATTTCTTGAGCCATGGGATTCTTTTATATGGTGGCTATTAGGGTTACACCATGTAACTCATAACTTTACCCATTCCTTATGCTCCATGGATTTTAACCTCCATGGAGTATCCATGGGTCACCCCATGGACTTAGTCCAACATAAGGAATCTTGGATCACAAGCCCACATATATAAGAATGAATGATTTACACAATCAACCCATATATTTAATTAGTCTCCTTTTGATCACTTAATTAATTCCAAATTAATTCTTGATCAATACTAATTAAATAACCTTATTAATATATTAGAACTTATAATATATTAACCAACCTTAAGTGTTATTTCTCTCATTATAGTCTATCCAAATGCATGATGCCATGCAACCCAAATGGACCATGTCGGGTCGGGTCAAGTCTTACCAATTATAGTTATGGACTTAGACATTAATCCAACACTTTGCTCACCATTCTGGCTTCGAACATCTTGAGCATAGAATCAATCTCTAAACTAGAAACAGATGAACCCCCTCCAAGATCGGCTTGAGATTGAATTATGGAATTCAATTTCTGATTCAGAATTTTATACTGCTTCATGGTCATCAACATGTGGTCTGGAAATTGTTCTTCTTCATCTTGAAATTCCAAGTCTTCAAACGTTCCTTCAAACCCTTCATTGTCAGTCTCTGTCTCCATAAAAGTAGTGTCTTGAATAGGAGAAGTTGATTTGGGTGGCTCAGTAGATTGTGAAGAAAAAATGGAAGTAAAAGGTTGATCAAGAATATGTTCGAATGTTGGGGAATGTGTAGTTGATGTGAGAGGAGTAGTGGATAATGGTAACGAAATAATATGTTCAAAAGTAGAGGTAGTATGACCTGAAGCTGCGTTTTTCGAACTGTCTTCACCCATATTGACATGTGCATCCGTATCAGATACGTGTGCAGGGATGCCGGAAGTTCGAACCTCCTCAGGAACTGATTTGGTAATCGAATCTTCGGGTGGAATGATGAGTATTTTCTCAGGAGTCGAAGTCTGAGCAAAAATAGGAGTTTCAGGAATTCGTTCGTCATCGTCTTTAGTGGACTCAGTGGTAATCACCAGCTTTCAAGTCTTCCTTTTTTTCTTCTTGGAAAATCGTTTGGCCATATCCTCAGCCATTCTTTTCTTGGACACTGGAGAAACCGGTGCTGGCACCTCTCTAATTAGCACACCTTGATGTGTAATTTGGGGTTTTCGAATCATTTGTGGTGTAGGAGACTTGCGTTTATGGGTAGACTTCATTTTGATCCTTCGAAAAATTCCAGTCTTCGAAGGAATATTGACATTCTCTTGAGTTTCTGCAATGATAGGCTCAATCACTTGGGTCTCAGTAACAGATACTTCAACAACCACAGGCTTCTTCTTCGGAGATTTCGAAGATTTTGAATCAGTTTCAGTATTCTTCGACTTCTTGGATTTGGCTTCATCGATATCCAGGAGTTTGCCAGTTTCAATTGTAGAATCGATGGTCTGCAAATATGCTACCAAGACAGAGTTCGAAGAATTAACTCTTTTAAGCATAGCATCTGGAATTCTAGCAACTGATGGAAAATATCAGCATTATCAGTGACATCCTTCGGACAGTGGTATGGTTGGAAAACTGCTCTTTCTTCATCATTGGGCACCAAAATTGCTTCCTTATTGTAAAAATGTTGCAGAATCAGACTCCAGTATCTTGCACACGAAATACCGTGAGTGGCATTCGTGTGTTCTACTCCTTTTTGAAATTCCTTCCATAGTTGAGTAGAATAATCGACTTGAAGATCATAATATATACCAGCTACCATGGCATACAATTCCATCCTTCCTTTATCCAGACCAGCAGAACGCCCAGTTAAACACCTTAGAAAGATCCCAAATAGGAAATTCCAGAGTCGTGGAAGACTAGACTTTTTAAAATCACTTATCTTGGACAATGGTGGCTGATAACCCATCTCATTGAACATGTGAACAATTTGGGGAAAAGTAACAACAACATATGGAGGCGTATTCGGGATATCAAGAATTTGACAGAAAATTTTCTTGGATAACCTGACATTTTTGTCGTTCACAAGATGAAAAGTGATCGTATCAGAAGCTTTGTTGTATGTTGCAGTTGATCCTGCCTGTGAAAGCCAGGATAATGGAACCGAGAAAGAGTTAAACATCGCCTTTGACAAAACAGAATTCTTCAAAGCAACGATTAGCATCTTCATCTCTTCTGGGTACTGAGAAACTTCACCCTCCAAGAAGTAGTTTGTAGCCTGAATCTTCATGATCGGGAATGAAGAAGCATCTTCAGTGGTATGAGAATCGACATGAGCAGAAGTCGCCATTGTTAGGGTTTGAGGATGATGATGAACAGAGAATCTAGAAATTTGTTTGTTTTCATCGCGTAAACTGAAAATTAACCCTTGAATCCCCTTTTATATGTAACCCTGATTTTTGAATTTGAAGCAGGATGCATTTAATGAGATCCGACGTGGCACCTTGAAAATCGGACCATTACTGCGTAAAAGTAGCCATGCGTCAAAAAGTAACTGTCACATCTCCTTGAGAACCGGACATAATACCATACATCATATGTAGACAGCCTGTATTGTTATCCCTAAGTTGATTTGTAACCGTTATGACTCTTCGTATGGAAGCAAGGCTCTTTCACTTTTGGGTTGAAAAGCGAAGTCATACGCCAGAAGTTCGAAATCATCAGCCTGAGTTGGTATTACTCAGAACCTCAAGGATTTCGTGAGTGTAGTGTTCCAAAGAATATAGACGAGAAACAAATATAAGAAAAATATGGGATAATGTGATGTCAAACCATTGACACAAAAGCAGATTAAATCCCGGGCAAAGATTACTTCATTAATCATTAAGAGAAATGATCAATCGCTTGTGTGGGTTCCCGTGAATTACAATCGAATACTTATTGATAAGTATCAAAGGGCTTCTTTTTATTAGGCTTCGTGGGTAAAAAAAAATTCGTTACATGTCAACCTAAACATAAGGTGAGAAATTGTAACAGAAATTACTTGTTTGACCAGTGTAGTCAGTGACAAGTTGGCTTTGATAAATTTTAACATGACGAGAACATTCGAATGAAACTCACACTGAAATCATATTCAAGAAAAAAAAATTATGTGCTGGATCTTGTTGGGTAACAAACATCGTGGGTTTCGAATGTTTGATCAAGACCACTCATTCGAAATGAATATGATTTGGAGTTTCAAATTTGGGTACAGAAACAAAAGTGTTGTAAAATCTGGAACATAGTTCCCCGTTAATTCCTTAATTTGCAAGAAATTTGGGTTTCACTTTCATCACGGTCTCATGATGTAAGATCATTAACACAGATTGTTGATATGTCTAAGTCTCGATTGGTTTGATCAAAGACCTCTCGGACATATGTCTTTGTGTGTGATCGTGTAAGAACTTTTGGGTGAAAAAGATGGATTTAAGACACGAAAAGTACCTCTGTTATTGTTGGACCAAACAGGAAACTCTTAACTCATTTTGAGAAGAGTCAGGTATCTCAGAGACTAATGTGAATATAAGCCTGATTGGGAAGAAATTTTCGTATGAAGAATTTCATTAAGGCTTTCGTACACACACATTGAGTCATTGGAGGCTTTTGGACAACATGCAGGAGCATGCTTCTAGGGACAACTTAACCAGTTCAAAATGCGAAAACTATTGATCAATTCATACGAAAAAATTTACCTGACCCTAGAACTGCAAACATATTCCATCTTATATCTTCATGATGTTCTGCAACAAAATAAAACTGAAAATATTTTTGTTGTTTTGAAGTTTTCGAAAAGTTGAAATACAAAACAAAAAAATCTTTTTGGATTTTTAATTCTTCGAAAATTTGAAAGATAAAAACAAAAGAAAATCTTTTTGGATTTTTGATTTTTCGAAAATTTGAAATACAAAACAAAAGAAATCTTTTTGGATTTTTAATTTTTCGAAAATTTGAAATACAAAAACAAAAGAAAATCTTTTTGAATTTTTCGAAAATTTGAAATAATACTTGTTGCAAAACACGAAATTTTATCATTCACTGAGAAGTGATTAATATACGAATTCGAAGGGGTCGAAGCGTTGACTATGAACAGTAACCACTGAATCATCCCTTAAAATAAGTGACAAACGTGCGAATTCGAAGGGGTCGAAGCGTTGACTATGAACAGTAACCGCTGAATGCTGAATGATTTTGCGTTATCTTTTATTCAGCGCCTCTGATTCATGCTTTGTCACCCATCATTCTTCTTTTTCGCATGGAACAGAATTTCCATCGATCATTCCAAGTCCTTCTATAATTCGCACAAAAGATTTTTCATCTAATGCCTTTGTGAAAATATCAGCTAACTGATCAGTTGTTTTCACAAAATGTACTTCAATATTCCCATCCTCCACGTGATCCTTGATAAAATGATAACGAAGAGCTATATGTTTAGTCTTCGAATGCTGCACAGAATTATGACAAATTCGTATTGCACTTTGAGAATCACAATATAATGGAATCTTTTTCATATTAATTGCATAATCACGTAATTGACTTTGAATCCATATTATTTGTGAAGTGCAAGCAGCAGCAGCCACATATTCTGCTTCAGCTGTTGAGATTGATACACATGTTTGCTTTTTCGATTACCAGCTCACCAATTTGCCATCAAGAAATTGACATCCACCACTCGTACTTTTTCGATCAAGATTACAACCACCCAAGTCTGCATCCGAATATGCTTGGACGAAGAATCCAGTTTTCGAAGGATACCACAATCCTAACGAAATTGTTCCTTTAAGATAACGAAATATGTTCTTCACAGCAGTGAGATGTGGCTCTCGTGGATTAGACTGATACCTGGCACAATTACACACAGAAAACATGATATCAGGTCTACTTGTTGTGAGATAAAGTAATGAACCAATCATGCTTCGATCAAGAGTTATATCAACGGCTGGTTTATCTAACGACGGTGTCAACTTTATGCCTGTTGCCATTGGAACACGTAACTTCGTGTTATTCGTCAATCCAAACTTTTCGAGCAGATTCTTCGTATATTTTTCTTGATTGATGAAAATTCCATTTCTGTTTTGACGAATATTCAATCCAAGAAAATTATTGATTTTGCCCATCATGCTCATTTCGAACTTACTTTTCATCAAATCTTCGAATTCCTTAGACAAAGCAGGATCAGTTGAGCCAAAAATAATATCATCAACATAAATTTGAACAAGCATTAGATGATTCCCAACTTTCTTTCGAAATAATGTGGCATCAAGAGATCCTTGTTTAAATTTAGATTGTTTCAAAAACGAAGTTAGAGTGGCATACCATGCTCTTGGTGCTTGTTTTAAACCATAAACTGCCTTATCTAAAATATAAACATGATTTGGATATTCTTCGTTAATAAAACCTGGGGGTTGTTCCACATAAACAGTCTCTTCAAGCTCTCCATTTAAAAATGCACACTTCACGTCCATTTGATAAACATCAAAATCTTTATGAGCTGCATATGCCAGAAATATTCGAACAACCTCGAGTCTTGCGACAGGGGCAAAAGTTTCTTCATAGTCGATTCCTTCTTGTTGTGAATATCCTTTAACAACAAGTCTGGCTTTGTTTCGAACAATGTTTCCATCTTTGTCAGTTTTATTTTTGAAAATCCATTTTAACCCGACAATCGAAACATTTTCAGGTTTAGGAATTAATCGCCAAACCTTGTTTCGTTCAAATTCAGACAATTCAGATTGCATTGCAACAACCCAATGTGAGTGTTCCATTGCAACCTTAATTGTTTTTGGTTCAATTTTAGATATGAAAACATTGAACATGCAAAATTCTTGATGAGTATTCAATACCTCATTCTTTGCACGAATTTGAGCTCTTGTTAAAACTCCCTCTTGTGGATTCCCAATTACTTGATCCTTCGGATGATCTCGTGTCCATTTTTCCATTGGTGGATATGCTGGATCAAATTCCAAAGGAACATCTTCGTATATATCATCATTCTCAGAACCTGCAATCGAACAAACATCATCAAAATCATTATTATTTGCAATATTTTCTATATGCTCCCCCTCAACTCTAGGCTCCCCCTCAACATTAGCATTCAATCTTTCTTTCTCCCCCTCGAAAGAATGCACTTCGTCATTTAAAGTATTCGAATCCAAGTGCTCCCCCTCCACTGGATTATTTTGCATACTTTCGCCTTCTTGAGGAGTTGATGTTGATTCATCAGTAAACTTCACAAATTCTGGTATGTGATTATCAGGAGCATGAATTTCAGCATCGATTGCATGATCTGAAATTCCAAAAATCAAATCATAATCAATATCATCCATTTGTAAAGATTCAGTTTCAACTTGTGTGTCTTGTAAAATTGGATGATTTGCAAATTTATGCTCATTTTGTTTAACATAGTAATCATCAAATGTAAGATTGAAAGTTTCTTCCACTTTTCTTGTTCGCTTATTTAACACACGATATGCGACAGAATTGTGTGAATATCCAAGAAAAATCCCTTCATCAGCTTTTGCTTGAAATTTCGAAAGATGATCCCTGAGATTCATAATAAAGCACCTACATCCGAAAACATGAAAGAATTTCACATTAGGTTTACGATTATTCAAAATTTCGTATGGTGTAATATTAAAACGCCTGTGTATGAAAGATTTGTTATGAGTAAAACATGCAGTGGATATTGCCTCAGCCCAAAGATATTGAGGTAAATTCGCATATGCCAACATGGTTCTTGCTGCTTTGTACAGTGAGCGATTCCTTCGTTCTACAACACCATTTTGTTGTGGTGTGTAAGGAGATGAAAAATTATGTGAAATCCCTTTGTCCACCAAAAATGAATCAAGAACATTGTTCTTAAATTCAGTTCCATGATCACTCTTGATCTTTCGAACAATCTTCTTTAATGTCGTTTCCATCTTTTTGATAAAATCAATCATGATTTGTGCAACTTCGGATTTAAGCCTGAGAAAATAAACCCACGTAAATCTGGAAAAATCATCAACAATAACTAAAATGTACCGTTTCTTGTTGAGAGTTGAAACAGTCGAAGGACCACACAAATCAATATGTAAAAGCTCCAGAGGTGCAACAATTTTCGAATCTATCGTTATTGGATGACCTTGTTTATGTTGCTTGCCTACTTCACAAGCTGCACATAAAGAATCATTATCAAATTTAAGTACAGGTAAACCTCTTACCAGATCTTGTACCACCAGTTTATTGATGTTTCGAAAGTTGAGATGTGAAAGTCTTCGATGCCATAGCCAGCTTAGATCAGATGTGGCTTTCGAAAGAAGGCATACAACAGGTTTGCCTATAATAGGATTGATGTCCAGAGTGAACATGTCACCTTTCCTTTTGGATTTCAGTAATACTTCGTTTGTGTTGACATTCGAAATAATACTTCCTTCTTCGTTAAAGAGAACTTGATTGCCAGTGCCCACAACAAGTTGAGAAACACTTATCAAGTTATGTTGAAGACCTTCAACATATGCAACATGATTCACTGTGAATTGTCCATTTGTGATCTTCCCATATCCTTTGACTTGACATTTTTGATTGTTCCCAAATTTTACTACTCCAACATTTTTGAGACTTCGAAAATCTCGTAAATTTTCCTTCTTCCCAGTCATGTGACGAGAGCAACCACTATCAATGTACCACTTGTTATCATATTGCTCGTCACATAGTACCTACAATCAGTGGAAAAATTTAGGTACCCAAGACTTTTTGGGTCCTTGGAAATTAGATTTCAACATGGAATTAAATGAAGAATTTTTGACCCAGTCACAAACTTTAGTTTTGAGACTATCAATAATGTCCACATCATCATTTGTAGGAACCGAAACATAACATTTTGTTGGTTTCGGATGTTCACTGACTTTACCCTTCGCATTTTGAGTTTGTGACTGAACTGTCTTCGCTTTTGTGACTGGTCTCCAAGCTTTGATGGAGATGTTCGAATCTTTTGAGGATGAACTTCCATTCGAAGAAGTATTGACATACTTTTCATAAGCTTCGTTGATTTGTTTTTCTGAGTATTTGTTGGATTGATAAACTTTTCCTCGTCCTTCGAGCCAGTGATCTATATTTTTCCTTGAAGTTATGCCTTTTTCATGCGAAGCCTTTAGTGTTTGTTTCTTCGTATGATTAGGAAAATTTGGCTTTTGAGGAACAAAATTAACTTTGGGATGAGCATATGATGTATCAACAGTTTATTTAAAATGTTGATTTTTAAAGACTTGTTGATTTGAATTAGATTTATTTGAAAATGCTCTTGATTTGTTAGTGTCAGAAACTTTCGAAAACTTTGGTTGCTTATTCTCTTCAGACCTTGTATGAATGGATTGAGATGAATGTTGAGTTTTTGTTGAAAAAGAAGAATTTTTAGCTTTGAAAACATTTTTGGTTGATTGTGATTCAGACAATTTTTGAGACTCAATATTTTGCCAAAATATTTTCTTTCTTGCTTGTCGTTTTGAAATGTTGTTTTCCTTCGAAAATTTGTCAATTTGATCTTTAAATTCCTTAGAGTTTAGTTTGACAACTTTTTCATTTTCCTTTTCAACATGTTTTGTATTCTCTTTTTCAATTTTTGATTTTTCAACCCATTGACTTTGTGGTTTTTGTCGTTGAAACACATATGAATTATTTGTTAAGTTGTTTTCAACTGTGTTTTGGTTTGCGAAAAAGCCTTCATCAGTTGTTTTTGAATTATCCTTCTCAACTAATTTCTTTAATTCGGGTTTGATATTTTCAACATTTCCAGTAGTTACGAAAACTTGATTTGGAAAAATGACATTATCTGTACATTTGAAATTTGGATAAACCACTCTATTTGTTTCAAGATAGTGTTCACCTTTTTCATTCATTACTTTTTCGAACTTTTGTGTATCTCCATACACTTGATCAACTACTATTTGAGGAGTTGCCTCTTCTTTTGTAGTTTCCTTTTCCTTCTCAATATTCTTTTCTTCTTCATCATCACTATCATCTGTTTGGCTGTCTTTGACTTCCTCAAAATCCACATCACAAACTTTCGAAGTTGAGGGTTGATCAGTGTCAATCTCAACCAACAAATCCTTACCTTTTTCTTTTCCTTTAAATGATGATGCAACATTTATAATAGACAAGTGAGAACAATCAACATCCTCAATCTCACTGATTTCACTAATATTGTTAGAATTATCCTCAATATCAGCAAAATTAGATTGAGAATCAGATGTTGAATTCTCAGTCTTTTTCAAGATGTGAATTTGTTCAGACTTAGTCAAAGTGTCATTTACAATATTAACCAATTCAGTCGAATCAAGACATTCATCTACTTTGACTATTCCATATCTATACTTATCATTTGGAACTTTGTTAAAATCAGCTATTTCTTTTTCACAGTCATACGAAATGTTATCTACTGTAGCTCTTTCATAAGCTAAAAATGGCAGCAATTTTCTATGTTGTTCTTTACTGATTTCGCATGAATGATGTAGTTCAGTTAATTTCCCATACAATCTTTTAGCCGAATTACAGTAAATGTTCCTCTGGGCTAACAACAGTTTCGATTCACTAGACAAGTTATCCCTATCCACCATGATATTAGTTATTTGAAGTTCTAAACAATCTATATTAGTAATTTTCGAATCTAGTTTCTTCTGTGTCTCTAGCAACTGCATAGACAGCTTCTTGGCCTCATTGCTAGCAGATACCACAATTGAATCAAAATAAGTAACAGTTTCATCGAAAGATACTAATTCGGAATTATAAGCATGTACTGGAATATTGAAAGATTCAAGAATATTACGTACCTTCGTGGTCATCGGAGATTTGTCAGCAGCTTTTGATACGAAGCATCTCCCATGAACTTCGTATTCCTCCTCATCTGAATCGTCTTCCATCTTTGCATACATTGCTCCGTGGGTTGGATTTCGCATCTCCTCATCATCTGATCCAGATGACCAAATTTGATAAGTTCCATCTTCTTCTTGTTCACCACGAGCAACTAATGAAAGATTCTTTGCCTTCGCACGCACCTCCTCTAACTTTTCCACATAGTACGCTTCATCCTTCGTCTTATTCTTTTTCTCATCTTTCTTCCTTAGCATGCAATCATTAGCTAAATGATTAGCCCCGTTGCAATAATGACAATCAATCCCAGCATCTCCCTTTAACTTCTTCTCTGTTTTTCCCTCAACAAACTTCGTATCTTTCTTCTCTTCCTTCTTCTTCTCATCCCCAACACTTTTCCTCATAAAATTCCCTTTTGTCTCAGATGACTTTGCCTTCGGATTGAATGGCTTTTTGAAGAACTTTTTCACACAATTGTTTGAATAGAAAGCAATCGCCTCATCATCTGAATTCATGATAAACCCTTCGTCTTCGTCCGAAACATCTTTCTCAGCTTCCCTTTTAGAGATCTTCGAAACCAAAGCTAGTGGACCTCCCAAACTTGCCTTTGATTCTTCAGCAATTTCGTTCACTTCGCTTTCATGAGACTTCAGCTGATTGTACAAGTCATTCAAAGTTGACGTATCAAAGCTCTGTTGATTCTTAACCATCATACTCACACTACGCCACTCCTTACGAAGACCCATAACGAAAATTAAATTGAACTCCATGGCTGATCTGGTGATACCATATCGATTGCATCGATAGATTAATTCATTAAGACGATCGTAGTAAACTTCAATCGTTTCACCATCTTTCTGTCTGAAGTCCTTCAGTTCCACTAAGCATTGCTTCACAGAGATAACTTTTGTCTTCTCACTCCCCTGAAATTTCTCCTTGAGATTGTTCCAGATCTCCTTTGCAGTTGTACAACTCCTCACATAGTTGTAAACAACTGGAGGCAAAGCACCTCTTAGCTCTCTCACGTATCTCTTCTCTAGCTTTTTCAGACGATCAGACTGATTCTCAACTTCGGAACTTCCAGAAGATGATCCAATTGGTTGAACATTCATTGGTGGATTGAGATTGCCAGAAATGCAATTCCACAGTTCTTCATCCAATCCGTTGAGATAATCCTGCATACGATCAGCCCATTGATCGTAATACTCAGGGATTAGCATAGGAATTTTGGTGGATGATCCTAGAAGATGAGAAAATGAAGTCATGGAATTAAGATTGAAAGACGTCATTGATGTACGGAACAATTCCTTGAGAATTTTTGAAGAAACTTTGAGAATTTGACAACAAACTATATGATTCAAATCAGAATCACTAGTAGAACACTCGATTCAATGATTCAAGTGCAGAATCGAATCACAGACTTAGATCCAATGAATTTTTCACTTTCAAAAAGTGCGGAATTTCTTAAACCAAAAAGTTGATTTAAAAACTTTTGAAAAGATGAAAATCAGATCAGAGATATGATTCCTGCTCTGATACCAATTGATGAAGCTATGAATCGAGTATGTAATGAATCAGAGTTTAATGATCAAAGTAAGATTGCGAGATTTGAACACAGATGTAAATATGATCTTGTTTCAGCTCTATTATGCTCTCAAGTTTTACAGAGTACAAATGACAATCCTTTAAAGACTCGTCTTTATGACTCTAGTAAACACTCCTATTTATAGGAGAGGAAAGCGTACAAAAAATATACTAAGGACTATGCGTTAAGCTTCTAATACAATGCCCTAGTAAAATAGATTACAAAATATTCGAAGGGTACAAAACATACTTCGACTAATTACAACATTTCGACCCTTACATAACTCCATTGTTGGAGCAGATTAGAGGGGCGTATGTGGAGGGCCTAAAGGAAGAGCGTCAGAAGTGCGAGAGGATTGTGGGTCGGGTGGCCTCATTTGATTATGACAGTCGGGGGTTGTTGACCTTGCATGGGAGGGTCTGGGTTCCGTATTGGGGCGGGGTACGACAGGTTTTGATGGATGAGGCCCATAAGTCGAGGTTCTCCATCCATCTTGGGGCAACGAAGATGTACAGAGATCTTCGACCCGATTACGGGTGGCCCTACATGAAGCGGGATGTAGCTTGGTATGTAGAGAGATGCCTGACCCGCAGGAAGGTCAAGGCAGAGCACCAGAGGCCTCACGGCAAGATACAACCATTAGACATCCCCGTGTGGAAGTGGGAGGACATTACTATGGATTTCATCACTAAGCTTCCCAGAACCGCACATGGGGTTGATGCGATATGGGTCATCGTGGATCGTTTGACCAAGAGTGCTCACTTTATCCCGATCCAGGAGAGCATATCGGCTGAGAAATTGGCCGAGATTTATGTGCGAGAGGTAGTGGCGCAACATGGAGTGCCTGTCTCGGTGGTGTCTGATCGAGATGTCTGTTTTACTTCCAGATTTTGGAAGCGGTTTCACGACGAGATGGGTACTCGTCTCCACTTCAGCACCTCTTTCCACCCCCATACTGACGGACAAAGCGAGAGGATGATTCAGACTCTCGAGGACACGCTTCGTGCATGTGTTTTGGATTTCGGTGGCAGTTGGGATACGTATCTTCCGTTAGCGGAATTTTCGTATAACAACAGTTACCACGCTAGTATAGACCGAGCTCCCTTCGAGATGCTCTACGGGAGGAAGTGTAGGACCCCAATCTGTTGGGGTGAGGTTGGTCAGTGGGTCATAGGGAGTACAGAGGTAGTACTCAAGACCACAAAGAGGATCCAGCAGGTCCGGGGCAGGCTCCAGACTGCTCAGAGTCGGCAAAAGAGTTACGCCGACAAGCGGCGTTCAGATTTGAAGTTCCAGGTAGGCGACATGGTCCTCCTAAAGGTGTCACCTTGGAAAGGTGTCATCCGGTTCCGGAAGCGGTGCAAGTTGGGCCCCAGGTACATCGGTCCGTTTAGGGTTTTGGGCCGGGTGGGTCGGGTTGCTTACCGGTTAGACCTTCCAGCAGAGCTCAGCCAGATCCACATCACTTTTCACGTTTCTCAGTTGCGGAAGTGCTTAGTGGATGAGTCAGTAGTTGTACCTTTAGAGGACATTCAGGTGGATGATAGCCTGAACTACATCGAGAGACCAGTGGCTATCCTCGACGGGAAGACGAAAGAGATGAGGAAAAAAGGGTGGAGCTGGTGAAGGTGCAATGGCAGCACCGCAAGGGCTCGGAGTGGACCTGGGATCCCGATGAGGAGATGGGGGAGCACTACCCGGAGTTGTTTCCGGATGCAGCAGACTTCGAGGACGAAGTTTGATTCAAGTGGGGGAGAATTATAACATCCGTCTCTTGAGGTATTATTTAATTTAAGTAATTAATAATTGTTAACTGGACTAATAATGGACAAGTGGATTTTGGAGTGGACCTTAGCAAAGTGGGCCAAACAGTTGGGTTGCCCATAAGTCGTACGCTGGGCGTAACCTGGCGTACGCGGGGCGTAGACGCACACATTGGATACGGGGGACGCGCGCACGTACGCGCAGCGTACCAGGAGTACGCGCAGCATACGTGAGCAGGTGCCAAAACCCTAATTTTTAGGGTTTAAAACATATAAATACCCCATTATAGCCACCCTGGCCTCCTCACCAGTCCCTCACCCTCAGAAAACCCTAATACGCCCTCATACTCCATTGTTGTGTGTATTTGACCTTTTGAGCTCATTTTTTGTGACGAAAAGCTTGGAAGAAGAGAAGAGGAGTTGAAGAATAAGAACTTGAGTATCTTGAACTCAAGGATCTGGGGCTATTTCATCTTTTGGCACTCAAAGGAGGTATAAAGCTTCCACTTTTCCTCTTAGAAGCTTAGATCTAGGATTAAGGAGCCGTGGACCTTTATAGGTCCAAAGGATGGATCTTTATCATGCATCTTCATTTTTGAGCTTAGGGTTGCCACCCTTGGAGCTCAAAGCATTCCTTTTGCAGTAAAGTTTCAACCTTTAAGGCATTTATGTAACCATGCATGAGATCTAGCCATTTTCATGGAGTTAGTTGCTATTATTCTATGTTTGGGCTCATTTGGTTGCAAGCCACCAAGTGATCGACTTTATGGATTAGGACGTTGAAAAGGACTTGGATTTGTACTTATAGCCTCTGGAGTTGAGTATTAAGTGCTTAATGGGAAAAGTAGCTTAACAGGGTAGTACGCAATATGGAGAAAAGGTGATAGCATATGCGTCTCGACAGCTGAAAGAGCACGAAAAGAACTACCCCACTCATGATTTGGAGTTGGCAGCGGTAGTATTTGCTCTGAAAATATGGAGACATTACCTCTATGGCTCGAAGTGCAAACTTTTCACTGATCATAAGAGTCTCCAATATCTCTTTAATCAGAACGAATTGAATATGAGGCAAAGACGCTGGCTAGAATTACTTAAGGACTACAACTGTGAGATACTTTACCACCCCGGTAAAGCCAATGTTGTTGCTGATGCTCTCAGTCGGAAAGTCAATCTTGAGAGAAAACGGCTAAGAGCGTTGAGAATAGAAGTTGTCTCAACAATTGTGGAGAGTATAAAGAAAGCTCAAGAAGAAGCTTCTGAAAAGAATGACCGGAAGGAGGAACGTTTAGGCAAAACGTTGGTGTTCGGTACAAACGGTCATGGACTGAAGGTATTCCAAGATCGTATTTGGGTACCTAAGTCAGGAGGAATAAGAGATCTTCTGATGGAAGAAGCTCACAAAACCATGTACTCAATTCATCCGGGCAACACTAAAATGTATAGGGACCTGAAACCCTATTACTGGTGGCCGACGATGAAGCTCGACATTGCGAAGTATGTGGCGGAGTGCGTGACCTGTGCGAGAGTCAAGGCACAACATCAGAAACCATATGGGAGTTTAGAACCTTTACCTGTGCCTATGGGTAAATGGGAAGACATTGCTATGGATTTTGTCACTAAACTGCCCAGAACAAAGAATGGTCACGACATGATTTGGGTGGTCGTTGATCGCTTCACTAAGAGTGTGCACTTCATAGCCGCCAATGAGAAATGGTCTATGGATAAGCTTGCAAATTCTTACGTGAAGGAAATTGTGAGGCTTCACGGTGTTCCGTTAACGATTGTATCGGATCGTGACAGCCGTTTCACCTCAAGGTTTTGGAAAAGTCTACAAGAGGAATTGGGTACCAAGTTGTGTTTGAGTACAGCTTACCATCCACAGACTGATGGTCAGAGCGAAAGAACGATACAAACACTTGAAGATATGTTGAGAGCATGTACCCTGGAATTCCAAGGTAACTGGGATGACACTTTATCAAGCTTTTTACGGACAGAAGTGTCACACGCCGTCTTGTTGGCTTTAGGCTGGAGAAAAGCAGGTTATGGGACCGGAGATAGTCCATCAAACTGCTGAAAAGTTGAAAATAATTAAGGAGAGAATGTTAGCAGCTCAGGATCGTCAAAAGAGCTATGCTGACAAGAAAAGAAGACCGATGACTTTTGAAGTTGGAGATTCGGTTTTGCTTAAAGTCTCGCCGTGGAAGGGACTTATAAGGTTTGGAAAAAGGGGAAAGTTAAGTCCAAGGTTTATTGGACCGTTTAAAGTTCTTTAGAGGATTGGGAACCAAGCTTACAAGCTCGAACTACCAGAAGAACTGAGTGGAATTCATAACACTTTTCATGTGTGTTATTTGAGGAAGTTCACGGGAGAAGTTCCCGACATGATTCCACTTTCGGAGTTGAGAATTGATGAGAACAAAAGGTTAATTGAAGAACCGGAGGCAATCGTTGACCAAAAGACTAAGAAGTTACGACGTAAGAAGGTCGAATTAGTGCTTGTCCGTTGGAAACATGCGAATGGGCCAAATCTCACCTGGGAGACGGAGAGTGATATGATGAGTCGTTATCTGCATTTGTTTGTTGATGTGTGATTCCGAGGACGGAATCATTCTAAGGTGGGGAGAGTTGTAACGCCCGTGTTTCTGGGCTAGGCATTAATATTGTTGTAAAAGTCTAGGTTAACCCTTGTAACTCATTTTGAAATAATAAGAATGTGTTATTTGAGTATTATGTGTTTTATGCTTAATTATGTGGCTTAATTAAATTAAAAATAAAAATAAGCGTAAAAATAAAATATTAGATAAGCTCGATATCTATGAAGGAAGTTGTAGTGGTCGTGGCAAGGTTTCCGAATATATAAAGAATGCCGAAATCCGAATTATAACGAAGAAGTTATGACCTGTCGAAGTTTCGCGACGGAACCGACACGACGCTGAAGGACGTAAAATACGAATTTAAGATAGAGCGATATCTAGCCTTAGTAATCTAAACGAAAGTCGTAGAATACGTTAAACCAAGAGCATGCATAAAAAGAATGCCCAAATCTGACTTCATATGAGGAAGTTATGATTTTTCTAAGTTTCAGCTTAGCAGTATGCAGTCCGAATACTCGAATTTGAGATCGAGTGGTTTCTAGCCGAAACTTTCTAAATGAGAATTGAATATCTCATTGTTAGTAGCCCAACGGTAAAAAGACAGACGAGGACGGACGTCGGATGAAGAAGTTATGATTTTATATCGGAGTTTTCCTGTCCCGGCCTACTAAAAATAATATAATAAAAATAAAATTCAAAATTTGCCGATGGAGTCTAAATGAAAGTTGCAGAGCATAATCTCACCTACGCGTGGATATAAAGAACGTCGAAAACGGACCTCGTATGCGAAAGTTATGAATTTTTGAAGTTCGTGGCACACATACCAAAACTTATCCGAAGGGTACGCCCCGCGTAACCTTTGAGTACGCCCAACGTACTCCGGTGCATGAACCTCCTCGGACTCGAGTGCTCCGATGACGTAAGCGATGACGTTTCCAAAGCATTACGCCCCGCGTACCGAAGCATTACGCCCAACGTAATGCGAGGACTCAGCCCCTATAAATAGAATGCGAGGGCATCCGATTCCTTTGTTCATTTTCTCTTCTCTCTCTCCCGTTTTGCATCGTTTTTCGTGCAAGAGATATCCCGAAGCCCCGGTATCATTCCCAAGCCCCGAAGCAAGTTCCGAAGCCCCGAAGATCCCGAGAAGTAAAGTTTCCGAGCCGAAACTCTGCCCGCGAGAAGCCCGGTTTTCAAGAAAAACCATCCCGGTTTTATCGGAAAAGATTATTTTAAGAGACGAGGTGCTGTCCGATCATCGTCTTATCAAGTGAGTGTATATTCGTTTTCTTCTAACACATAGATATGAAGTATTCTTGTAAAATACGTGCTATGTGTTTGTATATTATTTGTTTATTTGAACTAGTTGTTGAATGGATGTTTTATACAGATTTTAAGCTGTATATAAACGTATATATTTTATCTGCTAATATGTTGGGTAGAACATGGGTAGCCAGTTGGTGTGTGATGAAATAAAATGATGAGAGGCCTCGATGTTGTTGTTGATCTAGTCATCTAGCGGAGTATGGATGACGACCACAGACTCTTTCTAGACGGTCCAATGGAACACTAGCAGGCTCATAACCTGTAGGTGTTGTGAACGATGTGCTCACCGGTGTACTCTATCCCCCTCATGGTTGCCTTTAGGACATCTATTGTTAAGGAAACCCCTTTGCAGTAAAGTCCGTCCCGATGAAAATCCTAGATTAGGTCCCTTGTAATAGTTGTTGTTTTAGGGACATAAAGTGAGGATAACGGGAATGGGTAATCGGGTTATTGTTGGTTGGTGAAATTAAATATAATTATTTATTGTGGGTTGAAAACCCTATATGCTCACCAGGCTCCCAAGCCTGACCCACTCAGTTTCTTTGTATTACAGGTAGTGGCGCAAAGGCATAAGTTGGATGACTTTGTCAAGATATTTTTGGATTGTAGACCTGTAGTTATATATAACTGTTGTAAGGTCTATTTTGTATTGTTTATGCTTTTGGTCTGTATCGGAACATGACATCCCGAGATTTTGTTATATAATGAAAATACATTTATTTATGAAATACTTTGATAAATTTTTATCATATTTCGTTTTGGGAACGAATTCCGCAACTCTTTTAATCAAAGGATTACTCTGATTTTATTTAAAAGCATAAATGAAACCGGTCTTTTCTGGCCGTGATTTTGGGGATGTCACAGGTTTGGGCCAACTATTGGACTTATCAGCAATTGGGCCTTAGTGGGCCATGAGAAGTCAGATTTTGGACCAAGGACATGATTGGGCTTAGGGAAGGCCCATTTGAGAAGTTGGGCCCAATTTAGAAATTTGGGCCATTAGTGGGTTTTAGTGGGCCATTAGTGGACTTAGAAAGATTAGTTGAAATTGGGCCTTGGATATGGTCCAAAGTTAGAGCAGGGGTAAAATGGTCATTTTACCCTTAGAAGGATTCTCAGTTTTCTGACTAAGTATTATGTATAGAGTTAGTCGGGGAGTCGTGGGAGCAGCCAGCAGAGATTCCTCACACACAAGTTCAACATCCAGTTTGAGAGGTGAGTTTTTTTCTAGTAGGAACGGGTCTAAGGCCACAATGTCGGCCCGTTTAGTTGTTAGTAGATCCGGGCTTCGGTCCGATGTCGGGGAGGTCCCGAGAAGAGTATATGCATGCTTGATGTTTTGTGATTCATGCATGATATGTGTTATGTGTTCCAGGGCAAGCCCGATGTATGTTAGTGTATCTGTTATGTGTTATGTGTTCCGGGTTAAGCCCGATGTATGTTCGTTTATATGTTATCTGTTATGTGTTCCGGGCTTCGGTCCGATGTCGGGGTAAGCCCGATGCAGCTATGTTATATGTTTATGGTATATGATATGCTGTGTATGTGCCGGGGTAAGCCCGATGCCAGACGTGGTCTGATGCCGGGGTGAGCCCGATGTCGGGCAGGAGTCCGATGTCGGGTAAGCTGATGTCGCGTTCGTCCCGATGCAGCTGGGCGGTGTCCCAAAGTTACTACTATTATTGGGATATACACTAAAGTCCCAATATTTTCATCGATTTGACAAAAAAGTCCTAAACTTTATTTTTTTGACAGTAAAGTTCAAATTACCGGCAGTTTTTGACACTTTTACCCTTTTTTTTCCAGTCAGCCGGTAATTAGGATTTTTTTTTGTCAAAAAAAAATAAAGTTTAGGACTTTCTTGTCAAATCGTCAATTAGGAATTTACTGTCAAAAAAATAAAGTTTAGGACTTTCTTGTCAAATTGTTGAAAACATTGGGACTTTAGTGTATATATCTCTTTTTTTGGTTAGAAATTTAATGGTATGATACTCTTTAAACATAAGAGTTATTTAAACCTTCTCTAATCAGCTAGATCATGTTGAAATCCTTAATGTTTGCTTATTGTTAAATCGTTTTTTTTTTAATTTCAACAAACCGACATTGAAAAAATGGAGATAATCAAGAAAGAAAGAAAAAAAATAACCAGGGTTGTGTTGGTTTTTTGCAGTCCCAAAATGGAGAAATAAGAAACCGAAAAAAAAACGAAATTGCCCTTCTTTCCATTTTACATATTCACATCTTTTTGACTAGACATGTGTTGTTTGTGTTTGTATAATTTGTCCCCACTTTTTAGTTCAAAATTTGGCGGCGAAGCAAGAAGAAAGTTTTACAAGTCTTTTCACCCTTTCTCGCTCTCTCTTTTGCATTTGTTTCTCCTGATCGTGATTGTGTCAGGGTAAAGATGATGATTGTAAGAAAAACAGTGGTGCTGCAACAAAGTCACAATTAAAAGTTCTTAGGTTACGAAAATACACTAAAGTCCCAATATTTTCAACGATTTGACAAGAATGTCCTAAACTTTATTATTTTGACAGTAAAGTCGTAATTGACGATTTGACAAGAAAGTCCAAAACTTTATTTTTTTGACAAAAAAGTCCTAATTATCGGGCTAACCGGAAAAAAGGGTAAAAGTGTCAAAAACTGCCGGTAATTTAGACTTTACTGTCAAAAAAATAAAATTTAGGACTTTCTTGTCAAACTGATGAAAATATTGGGACTTTGTATATATGTCACTATTATTTTATGAAAAACCTTATTTTTATGTTTTTCAATTTTCAATCTCTTAAATAAATAACCGTTCAGAAGGGCCTTTAACCTAATCGGCCCAATCGAAACAAGTTTGTTAATCTCAGCCGTCTATTATATCAACAATCGGATCTAACCAGGTTGCCCTTCCTCTATATAACAACTCGTCTCCACCTTCCCAAACTCAACTTTCAATTAGGGTTTACGATTTATCAAACACCTGTCTGTTTTCTGCCGTTGGATATTGAAGGTAATCGTCTTCTTATTATTTTTGATTAAACCATGATAGGGTATGTTTCATAGCCCGATCTCTCTCTCAATGTGATTGAAATGTAACCATTTCCAATTTTTATGTTTCCCTTCGAATTAACCAAGGCTTCGCTAATCTGGTCGGCATGAATTTATTAGTTTCTGTCTGACTCGTTCCCTTGAAGCAAGATGAAGCGTGCTGTTTTAGATTTTTATAATCTTCAATCGGTTTTCATTGGAGAGCACTTAAGCAGCTACATAGGTTCATGAAGTTAGACACATAAAGCATTCACAATCAATACAAATATCGATACTATTAGTTTTTTTTTTCTTCTAATTTGGGGAATATGTGACTGTGATGAGCCAATACAGACCTGTAATGATTTGCGAAAATGATCGCAACTTATGAACATCTAAGGGACTGAGTCTCGTTTCCCTCAATCTATTTCTTTTTTCTTCTTATGAATTTAATTTTGGAAGTTATTTTAGTTCTATGTTTTTGAAAATTCCAATTTCTAATGTGTATGTTCGTGGCTTTATATACTTTGAATGAGGATTTGCTAAAATTTAGTATTGGCAAATTTGAATGGAGTGAAGCCTAGAAAAATGTATCCCTCGCTATCCGGTGCAACCTTCAATGTAGCATTTGGACGTTGGGAAACAACATTTAAATTTAATGTTTCGTGATTTTTCGTTGCTATTGTCTTTGTATCCATGAGTTGTCAAGGGCGAATTTATTCCGTAGTTGTGTATATTAGAATCTTTTGAAATCAAAAATGTTTTTAGTTAACGTATTTGAGGTGGTTTCCAACATTGGCAAATTACAAAGGAACCTAACTAAAGGATAAACATATGTAATTTCGTATTTTGTTTTCGTACTATAGATCGCTTTAAAAAATGGCATTAAATAACTATCATCATTTACTAGCATTTTTCGTTTACTAGCATTTTTGATCAACCGAATTGGCCTGGACCAGATGGACAGAAACCTGGCATAAGTAGCAAGCATGCATGTTTATTTTTGATGAACTCCCTATGGGATATTCTAAAATAGTTCACGTTTGTTCATGTTTGCTTTGAAGCCACCTAAATTGTACATAATTTTTCAAAAGTGTAGCAGATGTTACAATAAAACTATTAGCCAAACCTATATATATCTATTGAGAAGGAAATTTATTAGCAATATAGATTTGTTTAACTCTTTGAAGCCACTTAAAATGTGATTATTTTCAAAGCGTAGCAGACCTTAATGTAAGGTGTCATGACCATTGATCAAGCTTTTGACCAAACCTGTATTATATCTATTGGGGAGACTTTAATAGTAACATAGATTTCTTTGAAGCCAACAAAATGTGTAATTATTTTCAAAGCGTAACAGATGTTACTTTTTACATCAAGCTATTAGCCAAACCTGTATAATTTGGGAAGAGAATTTAATAGTAATATAGGTTTGCTTAACTTTTTGAAGCCACCTAAAATTTGTATTTGATTTTAAAGCGTAGCAGATGTTACCTTCGCATCATATAATGTAAGGTGTCATGACCATCGATCAAGCTATTAGCCAAACCTGTGTCTATTAAGAAGAGAATTTAATAGTAACATAGATTTGCTTAACTTTTTGAAGCCACCTAAAATGTGTATTTTGATTTCAAAGCGTAGCAGATGTTACCTTCACATCAAATAATGTAAGGTGTCATGACCATCGATCAAGTTATTAGCCAAACGTGTATCTATTGGGAAGATAATTTAATAGTAATATAGGTTTGCTTAACTTTTTGAAGCCACCTAAAATGTGTATTTGATTTTAAAGTGTAGCAGATGTTGCCTTCACATCATATAATGTTAGGTGTCATGACCATCGATCAAGCTATTAGCCAAACCTGTATCTATTGGGATGAGAATTTAATAGTAACATAGATTTGCTTAACTTTTTGAAGCTGCCTAAAATGTGTATTTATTTGTAACGCGTAGCAGATGATACCTTTACATCATATAATGTAAGGTGTCATGACCATCGATCAAGCTATTAGCCAAACCTGTATCTATTGGGAAGAGAATTTATTAGTAACATAGATTTGCTTAATTTTTTGAAGCCGCCTAAAATGTGTATTAATTTTCAATGCGTAGCAAATGTTACCTTCACATCATATAATGTAAGGGTCTCATGACCATCGATCAAAGCCGTTAGCCAACCCTGTATATATATCTACTGGGAAGAGAATTTAATTGTAGCATAGACAAAAGCTCCTCAACAACCTTCAAACAAAAAAGACCGAAAACAAAAAAATTATAATTTTTTTTATTAATGAAACTACAAAATTAATAAGATTACAAATCCTTTTTTTTTTGCAACTAGTGATCTCCTTACTTGAGATTTTAGATGTAAGGAACCAAAGTTGAATCCTTTTAAGAAGTCTGCTTCTTGGTTTTTTTCTTTTTAATCACTCACTATTCTTTTCAATTTCACCTTAACGTTGCTACCTATGATGCATATAAATTGAGTGAGCCATGTTTGAAAACTTGGTGAGATAAGTAAGGTTTTCAACCCTACAATGCTTTTATGATAATAATCTGTAATCAATAAACCTGTAAAATTAACTCTCTTCTCCGGCAGATGACTTGTCTGGAACCCACACCTGGGCTCGAGATAGTAGCATGAAAACAGAACTTTTCTCTCCGTTCCAATCTCATATGCATCCTAAAATTGAGACTACCCAATATACAACTTATCAAATAACTCTGGTACGTAACCTGTAGCCGACGCATAATATGCTCATTATTCAACTTATTTTGTATCTAGGCATCTTCTATAAATCTCACTTTATCACTAGACAAAACTATGATGCATGTAATTAGCCTCTAAAATCTTTTTCCTGTTTTATTAAAATACTTTCCATTTACATGTATTTATTCAACTGGTAAGCATTTGCAATACCTTAAATCTTTTTAAGTAATAATACTTATAATAAAATTGTATGGTGGTAGAGGTGCACAAAAAAATCGGTTAACAATCCGAATCGGTCATCGAACCGGTAAACCAGTTCACTATGAATCGGTCCACTATGAACAAAACCGATTCAAGAACCGAACCATCAGTTTGCAGCCGTTCAAGATTTTAGGCATTGAAACCGGTTTAGTAACGGTGAACCGGTAGTCTAACCGATCAAACCGGTTTAGAACCGACTGAACCGGTTTTGAACCGATGTAACCGGTTTAGATAGGTTCGAGTTTTTTTTATGATGGAATCCGTTTGAACCGAACCGATTTTTGGCTGAACCGGTTTTACTATTCTTGAATTGGAACCGAACCAATTCGGTTTGAAAAAAAAAACGGTTTATGCACCTCTATCTGGTGGTATAACCAAAATTACTTTTAGCACTTATATAATTATATCTAGCTTGCACAAAGTGTTATGTAGTATTATTAAATTATATGGTTAACATGTATTGTAGATAATAGATATTTAATTCAAAACAAAGTATACTATTAACATAGAATACAAATATCAAACTTTCAAGATATGTTTAATTCTTTAAGTATTCAATAGTTATATAAAGTCGTATTCATGAAAGTAACTATGCACTCAACTGATTGAGATGAAAGATTTGCGGGAAAGTTAGCTCCTCGAACAACACTTCACTTTTCCCTTTTAAACGACTTAAATACAGATGTTACCATGTCTCTACATTCGTTAGTATTTATAATGTTATATTAACCATTACCGGATTCTTCAATAATCAGAAGGAATACCGAGTTCTATCAGATAAGGAATAACTAGGTAAGATGACTGTGGAGGTAGAATCCATTTTGTATACAGAATATACTGTTTGGAAAAATCCATTTTAAACACTCACAAATCAAGCTTAGACATCACTCTTGTAAGTAGATCGACCAGTATTATAACTGGAGTTACCGATAAATCTTATTTATATGTTCATAATAACGATTATGACTATACAGAATATAAGTTATACTTAAAATGTAGTAAACACAGCTTAACTTAAAGAAATTTCTAGCAAAAGTTCGGAAAGCCGCATGCATAACTTCGACGATAAATACTTCATTCTGTCGGGCTTTACGTTGCTACAGCGCCTCGTTGCGAATGCTTTGAAACTCCAAAAAGTCAGATTTATAGAAAGAGGAAAGGTTTCTAGAGAGAGAAACCCAAATTGGAGGTGTGCAAGAATGAGAGAGTGTTTGATTGCTATTTATCAGGGTTCTTGAAACATCCCAAAAATACTAGTGAAAATTTACATTTTTCAAAACACCAAAACGATACAATCATTTGTTTTCAAAACCAATCAATGTATAAAATAATTTCAAACATCAGAGTTAATCAAATAAATAGTGCGGAATAAACTGCATGGGATGTTGTGCGATCATGCTGGACCATTCCTTTTGGAATCAGAAGTACTTGAAACATTTAAACCACAAAACCGTAAGCACAAAGCTTAGTGAGTTTCAAAATACCACATACCATACATAACATAATGGGTCTATTTCAACTCCCAAGTGAATGTTTTATGCCAAATCATAGTCTTACCATCACTTTTTGCAATGGGCCAAATCATGGTCTTTACTTGTACAAGTGTCAGGGGCCGGATCATGGTCTTCCATACAATGTCATGGCCAAACCCTGGTCTTTCATGCAAATGTCAAGGGCCAAGCCTTGGTCTTTCATACAAATGCCATGGGCCAAACCCTGGTTTTCCATGCAAGAGTCACAAGACAACTAAAATCCTAAATAGTATAATGAGAAGACTCACCTCGCAACGTAGTTAACAACTAACCAGCTCACACAACCAAAAAATGGGTGGTACACACCACCTACTGAATCACACAAGGTAAACCCTTAGTCTACCTTCTAAAACTAGCAATTTGACCAAAAGTCAATCCTGGTCAAAAGCCAAAGGTCAAAGTCAACTTCAGTTGACCTCCACGTCGTGTCCATCCTTTAGCCACGTCGTGACACCTTTTTGACAAAACCATCGTGGCCAGTGAAATCGCCACGTCGTGACAATCATGCCACCACGTCATGGCTGCTACACAATGAACAACTTAATGGATTAAGTTCTTAATCCGTTAAGTCCTAAGCTCATATTTTCCAGAAGGCTTATTGTGATACTAATGGTCCACAAAAATCTTTGCTTTGATGACATGCATGTCCAATGGATATCATTTGCTCAACTAGGTCAAACGTGACATAAATGGGAGTCAAGATCCATTCATGAGCTCAAAGTAGCATAACTCTTCAGATCTTGAAAATCTAACCCTCTTGGGACTACAAGGATTAATAAAGTTGCAAACTTTACTGAATCCAACCACTCCAAACACCAAGAACATGAAGAAAAGCCAATAAAACTTAGATTTAAAGAGAGCTATCCAACAAGATCCGAAAAAGAGGACTTATAAAGGTCTAGAAGGTGATCTTAAAGGTGGGGAGGAGTTGCTTGCTTGATTATTGCACTAGAGCCTTTTTCTCATTCATTCCAATTGCACCAAAACACCAAGGGCCTTAAGCCCAGAAATTTGGGGTTTGCCCATAATCAGTCACCACGTCGTGGCAATAAATTGCCACATCGTGGTGACTAAATGAGATGCGCATTTCATGCGGCCTTGTCATGTCGTGACCATTAAAAAAAACTCATAATTTACTTTAAGATTCATACCTAAAAATCCGGATGTTACAGTTCTGCTGGGAGGGCGTGCTGGGCCTTGACGTAAGCAACAATGATTCCCTTTGGTAACGACACGTGTCGTAAAATGGGTGGTGCTTCGTTGCTCATGTCCGTAAAATTTCGAATCTTCGAAAAATCGCAACTTTCGCATGCAAGCTCCGTTTTCGACGTTCTTTATATCCCCAGTTTTGTATCGACGAGTACTATAACTTTCCTTTAGACTTCAACAAATAATTCACATTCAAATTTTAATTTACAATCTATGAAGATTACAATGTAAAAGATTTTGCGAAAGTCATAACTCCTTCATACGAACTCCGTTGTCGATGTTTTTTATATCGACGGATTATTATTTTCGAGTACATAAACTCTTTTTTACATTGTTTGGCTAAAAACAACCGATCTCTAATTTGCTTTTAATCTAACTTAATTCGTTAAATTTTTAATAAGGTTTTATACAAATAACATAAGCCCGTAATATTTTTCCATAAAACATGTACGCAATACATAAATAACATTTATGTAACCCGTATCACGTACGAATGATTTTTATTTGTTTACGATTATCCTATTCGAGGATTTAATTATTTGATAAAACAAATATTTATAACTTATAATCTTTAAAACGTCTAGCCCGAATCACGGACATTACTGGTGTGCGTCTCCAAACAACAAATTGTAAATATAAGAAAACCCCAAATGCACTCAAACAAAGACCTAGTAGCTCGGATACCACTTGTAGGAGATCCTATGACGGAAATGATTACCAAAGGCATTCCAAATATAACTCAATGGGTACAAAACACACCTGAAAAATATCAAAGACTTGGTCTCGTAAACAAATGTAAAACCCTAAAACTAAACGGATAACAAACTAGGATGCATAAATACGATAACGGTGTTTTGCAATGAAAGCAACATATACCAAGATAAAACAAATATATATAGCAAACAATAAAACTCATGACAAAATACATGGTTTCGCCATCGGGGAAATGGTGTACATCAACGGGGAGAAACAAACGTCTTGCATTATTTATCAACAATCAAACGGAGAGTTACAAATCACTTACAAATGACCAAAATAAAAAATAAAGCCATTTATCTTCAAAGAAATTTCCGATGAGAAAAGAGTAATTACTAATGCCCTAAAGAATGCTAAAATCATCGTATTAAGGAAAACTCATCAGATACAAATAGCCACCGCCACCTCCTAGTGACAGGCAAGTGACTTCGAAAGTTGAAAATCTCTACTTGAACTCTTGAAGTGGCTAAAAGGTGGATTTGGTCTTCTGTTTCACAAAATCTAGATCACGACCACTTGATGTACAAGGTAGCGATTTGTAGCCGTCCAAAATTCTAAACATGATTTCCATACCAGTCGACAATCGTGTTTAGATGCATTGTGTGTCAAAATTACAACAACAATCACTCATGATTAAAAGAACTTTAAAGAATAAGATTTTCTGATCATTGAGAATGATGATTGAATCTCAACGGAATCAAAATAGTATGCTTATCATCTATCCAATTTATGATCCATTTTATGGTGCAGATAGTACCGATTTATTTCTCAGGACCTGACATTTTGACAAGCAGAGCAAATAAAAAACACTAACACTTGGGAGCAAACGAAAAAAAATATAAAAAAATAAACATTCCTCACAATATAACACTATTATCATTACTCCTTTTAACATTTTTTTTTCAAATTCTCAATATCTCTACTCGATTTCTCAATGACAAAAACTTCCAAATAAATAAATATCATACTAATTCTTAAAAACACTACCTAAACATCTAAACTCCCTAACCCCGACAACACGTATTTTAGAAAACATTAATTATTTTTTTTAGTCATGTGTTCAATAATGTGACAACTCAACCAATATTTTGTCAAGAAGACCAAACTTTCTTCGTAGTTTCCGTCTTTCTTAAAAATGTGCCATCTGTCCCTAACCTTTTCCCCATTAAAAATCATCTTCAGAATAACAACAAACAAAAAAACAATAAATTATTAAGATAAAACAATAAAAAGATGCGTTTCTTTTTCAGTGTTAAACTTACTAGATTTAAAAATACGTACAACATATTATGCATTTTTCACAAGTTGATAAAGAGATTATATTTGTTTTAGTTATAATTGGTGTGTTGGAAGTTGAAAGAAGGAAATCAATAGTAGTTGAAACGAGTCAAACACACCCAATCCTTGTCGATACAAATAACGTGTTTGACCTTTTAATATTACTAAAGGGCAAATGCCATGGCTGGCTGCATGATTGACCCTATGTTACCCAATCTTAATTCATAAATTTAGATATTTTGCTTTTTGACATTTTTGCCCTTTTCTTATTACAACATTGAATCGAATAAACGATTAATCAAAGGCAGTTTCATTGGTTTAGAAGTTCTGTGTACTACTATTTTTTTTTTCTTCTGAATCAATCAATTGGTTTGGTTGGTCATCCGTATGCATTGAAAAATCAATCATTTTTTTTAACCAGAAACTATAATTTGTGAATGTTGATATGCAATATATTTATCAACTTTAGTGAGATGTAATTCTATATAACAACAGAGATTGGAGAGTATGATTGAATCACTTGAAAATAGCCCTTTTCTCATGTAATTATTTTTTTCAAATACTTTGTTCCATGTCAGTTCAAGAAAACCAGAAAAAAAGATGTGCCAATTGATATAATAAATCAACATTCAAAAATATTTGAAGATGAAGACATTATATTTTTTTCATAATGATCATCCTTTATTAATTGGAATATAGCAATAATATAAGCATAATATGAAACGGGCTATACAATGGGCTAAATACATACAAAGTAAATACAATCAAATAGCCTATACCAACATCCCATGCATTTAGATTGTTGTGATTGTTCCAAATGTTCAATCTGGACCAAAAATCCAAAAACAAGGTAGCCGACATACCCTTTGTGAAGATATTTGTGTACTGACACGTAAGATGGAACACACAACACCCGGATTTGACTGATGGTGATTTTGTCTCGAATAAAATAAATATGATCTCATTGTGCTTGGTTTAGTGATATTGAACATGGTTGGTCGTTAAGTAAACTGCACTAACGTTGTCACAATAGACAATAGACAATGGTGGTGGCATTGTCTGTCGGTTTGTGAATGTTAAGAAGAAGCTTGCGAATCCAACACGTTTTGGCAACAACATTTTGCAACACCATGATATTCTGCTTCCACACTAGATCAGGAAATGGTGCTTTGATAGAAGGTTACTTTCAAGGAACACACAATAACCGGGGGCAGATTGTCTGGTGGTTGGACAATCTAGCCAATTAGCGTCCTGAATAAGCCGTGGGACCGCAAGAGGATGAGAAAAATAACTGCAGACGAAAGTGGTGGTACCATGAACATAACATACGATTCTCATAAGAGCCATGAAGAGAGGCTCCCGAGTATCATGGATATGAATGCAATTTATTGAACCGTTTGTATTATGTTGGGTGCGGTAATAGTAAGGTACTATAGTGCTCTTTCCAGGCTCTGATACAATGTCGGATCGGAAACAGGATAGTTTGTTGCATCAAGTTTTACTAAGGTGTCGAGCAATGAGAAAGTTTGCAATTGAGCCTATTAGCATGTTTGATAATCTCAAGTGCGTATTCTGTAGAGACAAAAACATGCCATGTTGATCTTCAGTAACGACAATGCCAAGAAAGAAGTTGAGATCCCCAAGGTCAATCATGGAGAACTCAATTCCAAATGTCACTATGATATGTTGCAAAAATTCAAGCGACAATGCAGTCAAGATAATATCAACATATAATAACAAGTATGTCATGTTTGGGAACCGTTGATTAATGAATAACAAAGAGTCACATGGGAGTAGACCCGAGACGAGAAATAAATGGGGCAAATCGGTGAAACCATGCTTGTGGGGTTTGTTTTAGGTCGTAGAGAGACCGACGTGAGAGCAAACGTGATAAGGAAAAAATGTTTCACGATAACCTGGTGGTTGTTGCATATAAACAAAATCCCAAAGACAAATGTGAAGAATTGTATTTTTCAAACCTAGTTGTGTGACATGCTAAAGTTGAAACAAGGCAAGACTGAGAAACATACATTTTGAAACGGCAAGACTGAGAAACATACATATAGTGGTGGGTTTGACAACATGGCTAAATGTTTCGTCACAATCAATGTCGGGTCGCTGACTGAGGCAATTGACAACAAGTCTAGCTTTCTAGTGAGCCAAGACCCATATGTATTAACTTTCTGGTTATGAAGTTGGTTCGTTGGTTGTCCCTCCACTAGTAGTATAGAGCGAGTTTCAACAAAGGTGGGAAGAGGCGTTTGATGACAAACGAGGCTTGCAATGTCGTCGAATATGGGGACAAACGCGTAGGCACTGAAACCATGGGGACAAACGCGTAGAGATTTTCATTGTTGTTCTCAAAGAACTAGTTGTTAGGGGTAAGCAAAAACCGAATTGAAATCGAAACAAAAAGTGATGGAGTGGTTTATAGTTTTGCAAAAACCGAATTTTTTTTGGTGTGGTGCTGTTTTGATATATATACCGGCTAGAAAAAAAAACCTGAACCACATCGCAATGTGACACCGGACCGCAAACCGCAAGTAAATACAAACCGAACCGCTATATTATTTTTTAAACACTTAGACCAGCTGATGTTTTAGTATTTGGATGAGCTGGAGGAAAACATGCATGCGTGGATCTAACAGGGATTTCCCCTCTTGTGGGCCTGGGGAGTGGGGTTTTCAGTGTGGGACAAGCTGCTTTAAAAGTTGTATCAAACAAAGTGGAAAAACATGAGAAAACGTGCATGGAAAATCAACACACGTTTATACTCTTTGCATTTGATACTTTCGGTTTCCTTGCGCCAGAAGCTGTGGAGCTACGCAATAGAGTCCAACGGGTAATGCATAGTAATGTTATGAATCCAAGATCTAAAGATGTTGGTTTTAAGCTGTGGAGCTCGTTTACCCGCTACGTTTATGTAAAAATTTCTTCTAATTAAAGAATTTTGGAAGAATTTTTTTTTTATGAATAGTTCTATCTAACGTGCTAAAAATTCATATATTTTTATGGTAATAAATTATATATTTATATTTTATATGTAATAAGAACTATTTAATTATTAATCTATATTTCACTGCCCTAAAATTTGACTTCATTCTTCAGTATCGCCATTTGAAGGGTTTTATATAACACAGAGATGTAAATCAACTTCACAAAGAGTATATATACCTTATTAACTCTTCTCCCAAAAAAAAAAAAATTTAAAAACTGTTCCTTTTTCATACACATTGTATTTTTCAAATTTGTTTTCATATGTATTGTATTTTGCAAATTTGTTTCACATATGCCGACATACCAACACAACAACTCGAAAGCAACAAGACTAATCTAACTTCACAGATTACTCACCTTCTTTTCATCAAATGAAATTTATATAAATTCTGTAATCTAACTTTCACATGATGAAATATTGGGAATATCGGATACACAAGAGTGAATTCATTTGAGCACACATAATCTTGTGAAAGCTTTATATACATGTATATTTCATAAAGATGTAAAGTCAGGTGTTAAATTTGCAAGTAAGTTGAAAAACCGCACCGAAAAACGTACCAATTTATGCAGTTTAAAACCGAACCACAACCGAAAAAAACCCTACGCCGATTAAAAACCGTAGTATGCGATTGGTTTTGACCAAAAACCACACTGAATCACACTTGAATCACACTGTACTCATCCCTGGTCATGGCAAACGAGATGAACCAATCGTTTTATTCTACCTAAGATTAATAAAAAAGACATCATCATTGTTGCAAAAATGAAGGGTTAGGGGCAGTTTAGTCCATTGCAAATATCGTTCTATATTATACATATGGACTAGTTTACTTAATTTTATAAAACAAAATCAACAGGGGCAGTTTAGTCCATTGCAAATATCCTTCTACGTTACTACATATGACTGGAAATAGCAATGAGAAAGGAACACAAAATTAACACGGAGAAGAATATAAAGGGTCCCACTCTGAGTCTTTTTGACCATATTCTCCTATCACCTTCCATATATAAATTCCCCAAAAGACTTTAATCATAATTCATCAAGAAATCCAACCACACAACAAAAAAATTCGAACGTTACACAGATCGAAAATCAAACATGTGTACCGTTGCGATCTCAAACTCGCCGGTGTTCTCTCCATCATCGAGAGTTTCTTCTTCGATTTTCTGCAAATCGTCACCTGAATCTTTGACTTTGACTCATTCCCCATCGGCGTCTTCCTCATCCCCAAAGTCGTCGTTCAAGTTTCGACTTCAGAAACCATTGCCGCCTACTAGTGGACTTATCAGAGCTTCCAACGAAGATGGACCCACTTCTTCTTCTTCTTCTTCTACTTCTCCGACGTTTTTGAAGAGAAAAAGACCCACTAGATTAGCTATTCCTGTTGCGCCTTTGAGCTTTTCTGCAGATCAGTCAACGCCTTGTGTGGCGACGGCAGAGGACCGGTGGAAGGAGGTGGAGGTTGAGGGAGATGGATATTCGGTTTATTGTAAGAGAGGAAAGAGAGAAGCGATGGAAGATCGGTTTAAAGCTCTAGTCGATTTCAATGGAGAGAATACACAGGTGAATATGTTTTTAAATTTAAGGTTTTCTTGTGTTTTTATTTACTCTCTTACTCCGAACTGTTCTTTACCTTGTTTTCCGGTGACATTTTCAGGCGTTCTTTGGTGTTTTCGACGGCCACGGCGGATCAAAAGCTGCCGAATTTGCAGCAGAAAATCTTGGAAACAACATTCAAAATGAAGTAGAAAAGAGTGGTGAAGTCGAAATAGTGGAAGCAATCAAACAAGGCTACTTAAACACAGATGCAGAGTTTTTAAAACAAGAACAACGTGGCGGAGCTTGTTGCGTAACTGCCATTATCACCTCCGGCAACCTAGTGGTCTCAAACGCCGGTGACTGCCGTGCAGTGGTCAGCAGAGGAGGAGCCGCCGAGGCTCTTACTTCCGATCATCGTCCTTCAAGACCAGATGAGAAACTTAGAATCGAAACCCTGGTAAGAATTCGCCCAAACCTTTCATTTTGAACTCGATTACAAACAATTATAGAATTCGATTGCTGATTTTTCTTTATGGGTAATTTGCAGGGAGGTTATGTCGACTGTAGACGAGGTGTTTGTAGAGTTCTTGGATCACTAGCAGTGTCAAGAGGAATTGGCGATCGTAGCCTGAAACAATGGATAACAGCAGAACCTGAAACCAAAGTATTCAAAATCATACCTGAATTTGAGTTTTTGATCATGGCTTCCGATGGTTTATGGGACAAAGTTAGCAATCAAGAAGCAGTTGATATAGCTCGACCTTTTTGTGCTTCCATGGATAAAATGGAAGCTGTTGTGGCCTGTAAAAAGCTTGTTGAACTCTCGGTTTCTAGAGGATCCGTGGATGATACGAGTGTGATGATTGTGCACTTGGGTCGTTTTTGTTGATGAAATCATCAGAAAAGATCATCAAGAGACCATTTTTTTTCCAACTTCTGATGATCCTATTGTTCTTTTGATGTTAAGTATTCTTAGTTTAGCTAGATTCATTGTAATAACCCGAACTACTTACTTGATTCGTTCATTCTTTATAACTCAATCATTTGTTAATGGGATCCTAAATTTGAAAATGATTCATCGACAAATTCAAGTTTCATACAATCTTTGTAAATTTGATGACAAAAATGAGAAATATATTTATGTCTTTTGTGAGACCTTTTGTTACATTTAAATCAGCTTGGATCTTAATCTAATACACATAGAACACAATACAAACTGTTCCATCAACATTTATATACAATGGGAAAAAGGAGCAAGTCAGGAAGACAAGAGTCGAGAACAAGTCATAATGTATAAATTATAATGTAGCCGTTGAAGCCGTTGGTCAATCAGTCAATTTATGCTACCCGATTTATTGAGTTATTTAAAGGGAAGAATAGTTGTTGACTACAAGCTTGGAATGGCCCTTGTTTATCTTGATATAAAGAAGTATCCGATCGCAACGGATATGAATTATGAATTCAATTAAGACTTCTATTATAAATTCATAAATTAAAACTTCCGATTTTCAAAAAAAGAATAGACTAATTTACAGAAATGGTGCATTGGACATAATTTGCACAAGTCGGAGCTGATGTGGGTTTTCAGGTTGATTCAGAAAATATTCTCTCTCTGGCAAAGATCATTGGAAACGAAACTCATGTTGAAGGAATGAATCTCCTAAGTCTAAACAGTAGGGGTATGGGTGAATCCCTCGAGGTGGATTGGATACGAAGTCTCAAGCAAATGCAAAAAATTGAATTTATTGGACTTCAGGAAACCCGGGTGGCTGATTTCAATTTTATAGACCTAGTTGGATGTTGGGGCTCAAACAAATTTACTTTTGAAGCAGTGAACCCAATCGGAAGGTCCGGTGGTCAAATTTTCATTTTGAACTCGTCCTTATTCATCAAGATCCACGTCTATTCCTCCAGACACTTCATTGTTATTGCAGGTCCTTGGAAAGGATTCTCTGGGATAACAAATGTCGTGAACGTCTATCCCCCACAATCAATAACTGATAAAAGGGCCTTATGGGCAGATTTGCTCTCACTTAAGAACGCAACTCCTGTGATTTAGGTATTCTTTGGAGACTTCAATTCCGTAAGGAAACCAGAAGACATGTTTATCTCAAAATTTTGTAAGTATTCGTCTGCCGACTTCAATAATTTATTGCAAATGTAGGTCTTCGTGAATTTCAGATGGGGGGACGGAAATTCATTTTTCTTAGAGAAGATGGATTCAAACTTAGCAAGATTGACAAATTTCGTGTGTGCTCAAATTTTATTGGGATTCAACATCTATCCACTGTTCTGGCGCTCTCTGCGCTCCCTAGAGAACACTCAAATCATTCCCCGGTGATCCTTAAGGCTTCTAACTTGGACTTCTGTCCTCCTCACTTCCAAATTTTATTGTAACGCACGAATCTTGAGGAACTTTATTTGTAATTGAATAATCATTTTGAGGATTGTCACGATGTGGCGAGGCGAGAAGGATTTGCGTGCTTCATTTAAGCCGCCATGGCATGACAGTATTGGTCACGGCGTGGTGGACGACTGACGTGAAAACCTTATTTTTTCGGGTTTGCTCCGTATTTAAAGGAATGAGGAGGCTAGGGTTCGCTTATCCTCAGCCTCCATCAGCCCCCTCAAGCCCTAAAGAAAACTCTAATCACTTTCTGTCACACCCCCAAACCGGAACGACGGAAAAGTTCGGGGGTGGTTGACGTCATGTGTAGTATCACAACAATTGTATCATAACAAACATAGTAAACACAACCAAACATTGAATACATATATGAAAAAGGTTTAAATTTGTCTTAATATATAATTTCGTTCATATTCAAAGTAAAATAAAAAGGCGTGACTCTAACGCTCCGATTCCTCCAACTCTTGGAAGTACCTGTCTACTAATTCCCTGAGAATAAAAGTAGTTTTGAAAGAATATCAACATAAAGCTGGTGAGTTCATAAGCATTTAGTTTTAGTGGAAAATGTTCTTTGATTCTTTTGAAAAGTATTCCTCAAGAAAATCCTATATTTTCTTATGAAAACATGTTTGAAAACCCATTCATTTCATGTCTTCCCAGTTCGTACTAAATGCGCACAATCCAATGAGTCATGGAATGAATACGAGGGTCCATTAGTAGAAAATAAATCATCAGTTTTAGAAATGCCAGTGTTATCCTGGGAAAATCCTATATTTTCCCTAAAAGCAGGTTATCTGTTCTAGAGGTAGAGATGTAAGTTTAGAAATCCCTGATTACTATCAGTGTATATATGAAGGTAGTCTTATTACTAAAAATAAAACAAATGAAGGGTAGAGTCCGTAAACCAAAATTAGTTTATACTTATTTGCGAGTCGTATAACCATACTTGATATGACCTAGAGACCTTTATAACGTTCTTCAGACGTTAAGTTAAATGACATTTGTCCACCACAGGCATGCCTGCCTAACTGTAGCTAGCAGTTCTGGTGTGGGATTGTCAGCCCCGAATAGATCTATTCACAAATCTCACGCTCTCCCTCCAGGAGACTCTGGTTATACTATGATAGGATTTAGTTCAGTACACTAAAGGTACAGTATTGAAGTAGAGTCTCACAATTCTGTATAATCTTGTTTACAAGCTAGAAATAGTATAAAACAGTAATTATTCTTGAATAAGTGTACTTTATACTTCTGAGAAAACATATAACATAAACTAAATCGGCCATAATTTATATATATTCATCCATGAAATCTGATTTGGTAGAAACTGCCTAGAGGGTTATCCCAAACTATACCCATTATAGTTTACTAGTGTTGTTATGGAAAATGTTTTGTAAAACCTTTATGAAAGCTATGAAATTAGATTTCCAATATAAAAGTTTCCCTTATGCTCAACATATAAAAAAAGATAAAACATCCGAATATGTTATTAAACGTAGAAATCGTTGGATTGTATTAATAAGTTTAAAACATAATAAAATACTTTGAGTTTGGCTTGTATTCCCCCCTGAAAACATTAAAAACACGGAAAATGTAGGGGTATGAACTCACCTGTAGTGAGTGGTTCTGACGTGTGGTTGGAAGAGGAGTGCAGAGTGTCAGGTGTAACCTTGAGCACACAATGATCCTAATAGACACATATAGACATGTATGTGTATGAATTTAGTGTATAGACCACTAAATAAGAAGGGTAACACCCTTTTTGGCTAGGAAACTCTAAGATTTATGGGATACAATCACATATGATTGCATAACTAGGGTATATGGCCACCCTATAGAGTTTACGGTCAAAGAGGTATGGCCATTGGAGTTCACGGTCCAAGTGTTCACGGTCTTAGTGTTTACGGTTCTAGTGTTTACGGTCCAATGACCTTACGGTCATGGAGTTCACGGCCTAATGACCTTACTGTCATAAGGTTTACGGTCCATGGGTTCACGGTCCATGGGTTCACGGTCCATGGGTTTACGGTTCATGGGTTTATGGTTCATGGGTTTACGGTTCATGGGTTTATGGTTCATGGGTTTACGACCCATGAATATACGGTCATTGAAGGGTGTACGGTCTAAGGAGATACAACCGTAAACTCACCAATCTTGCACAAATGATGGTTTTCAAGGGCTTCATTCAAAGGCATCGGATTCTAGGGACCATGCTTAGCCTTAGGAAGGGTAAAGGCTATAAGAACACCCTTTATAAGGGTTTACGGTCTATGAAGATTCATAGGACCGTAAACTCTTTTGTTCATGCAAAGAGTGATGATCTTAAGTCCAAATGAAGGATTGTAGCTAGATAGATGTAAAGGAGGATGGTACTTACGATTTGGAGGCAAATGGGGGTGTTTTCGGCCCAAAAACACTTAAGTGTTCTTGATGTTCTTGAGGATCTTGAAGATCTAGACTCAAAAGATGAGATTTGTGGATGAATTCAAAAGTGAATCAAGAAGAAGAGATGTATTCACTCAAAAAGGGAAGGAAACACTTACATTTTCGGGGATTTGCAAGAAGATCCTATGATACCTGAGAGAGTTTTCGAGATTCTAGGCTTGGAAGAAATGATTAAAAATGATCATGAAATATATATAGGAGGGAGTTTACGGTCACCCTGACCGTAAACTCAAGGGTCCTGACCGTAAACGGGTTTACGGTCTACACGAGTTTACGGTCGTAAACTCGTCCTGACCGTGAACTCGGTGTTTTTCGAAGAAGTTTCAAGTTTTTCGCGTGATTCCCGGTTCATTCCGACTCGTATAAAATAAATATTATTTATTTAAAACGTAAAGTCTTTCTTAAACTAAGAAATTTGACGGAATTAAATAAAAACCCAAATTTTATTAACGGAAACTGGGTAAGGATAACGGGAAAAGTTTCGGGTTGTCACACTTTCCTCCATTATTGAGCTAGTTTTGGTGTTCCTTGAAGCTAAAGAAGGAATAAGGAAGCAAATATCAAGCTAGCAAGTCTCCATTCTTCACCCTAACACTCTTCTGGACCTTTGTAAGTGTCCAATAATCGATTTTTATCATGCTAGGTTGCTAGATCTTGAGTTTTGTCCCATTAACTTCTTGTTTTTGCTTGTTGGGTTGGTAAGATCTCTTAAAGTTTGCAACTTTATGAATCTCTGGGACATTTGGTGTAGTCTGTGCCTTGGATCTGGAGTTTGGTTGGGTTTTCAATCCATGCATGTGATTTAGGTCATAAACTCTCATTTTGACCTAATATGGGTTCAAGACATGCATGTCTATAAAGCACCAACTTTTAGGTTAGTTTTAGTGCTAAAATCACTTCTGAAAATGATGGATTTAAGACCTTATGGAATAAGTGCTTAGTGGTTAAGTTCTTGCATTGTTAAGCCTTTTGGGACTTAGACATTGGGTTTTAGATCTTTTGGGTGGTCCTAATGGATAAAGTTAGAAACTTTATCCTTCTAGATCACAATTTGGACCAAATCTGAGCTTTGGAGCTCTTGGAATCGATAAAAACAACTTAATGCATTAAGTTGTTGGAACCTCGGCTACCACAGCGTGGTCCTAGGTCACCACGGTTTGGCGGCTGGGAGTCAACATTGACTGTTGACTTTGACTGTTGACCTTGAGGGTTGACTTTTGACTTGTGGACTTTTGTTTAACTGTTAATAGGTAGATTAAGGTCTTGCCTTGTATGATTATCTCGGTGGCTTTTAGCACCTGTTGTAGGATTTTGAGAGCGTGCTTACTCTTGAGTTGTTGTGCGAGATGAGTCTCCTCACAGTATTTGCGGGTCGAAGGCACCAATGTCGGCCCATTGGATTATGTTATAGTATGCTAGCTGTCTTTGTGACTCTTGTATGTATTGTATGTGATGTATATATACCGGGCGGGGCCCGATGAGTATGTTGGGTGGGGCCCATTGCAAGTTTGTTCCGAGCGGGGCCCGATGTCGGGCAGGCCCCAAAGTCGGGCGGGGCCTGATGGTTGTCGGTCAAGGCCTATTGTATGTATGGTATGAGGTGTTTTAGGGAACTCACTAAGCTTTGTGCTTACGATTTTCAGTTTATGTTTCAGGTACTTTCGGTTCGAAGGGGAAGAGCTCGGGATGATCGCATTGCACACACCATGATTTTCTGCTTTATGGACTCTAATGTACTTTTGGAATGTTTATTGATATACACATAATACTTTATGGTTTTGATAAACATGTTTGGTTGACAGATTATTCAATATAAAAACAAAATTTTGGTTTTGAGTTTTGGGACGTTACAAGTTGGTATCTGAGCCTCGGTTTGAGGGATTCATGCATACTTTCGGGTGTGCTCGAACTCAAACTGAGGGTTTGGTAGATTTTTCATGAAAAGAAATGTTTTATAAAACAGTTTTCTAATAAAAGAAAGGGGTGTGGTGCACGCAATCGACCGAGCTCAAGTAAGTTTTCCCAAAATACCCATACATGTTCTTGTGATATGCTTTGAATGTTGAATCTGTGAATCGCATGCTAGACTAGGGCTAAGGATCTGCTCATGATTCGCATGATAGAATGATAGGATATATGCCTTTATGTGCCTATTGTATGAGCTTGTAGACTTGCATGCTAGTATTGGATCAGTCAGTAATAGGATGGCCTGTTTAGGTTATGATTTGATTCGGATTATTCGATGCTCGAATGTTGCTTGCTTTGTGCTTCTAGGGTTCCTATTATCATTAGCTAACTAGTAAGTGAATACGCTAAGTTACATATTTATGAGGGTAGATAATTTCAGAAGGTTAGGCTTAACCCTATTGCGCAACTCTTGTTTGAGTCTAACCATTGTAGTGTGAGACCTTTCATTCAAAGAATTATTTGGTGTCGGTGATATGTAATTGTGTTCGTGGTGTGGTGGTTGCCCTAGGAAAGCCTAGGAGGTGATTCAGTGCTGAGAGATTTGCTTGGATAGAGGTTGTTTGGATGGATAGGGAAGTAACTTGGAGGATTCGGGGCGATCCTTGAGGAAAGTAGGGATAGATGTAGAAGGTAGTATGGGCCCGTACTACTGGAAGCAGAGGATACGTACTCAAGTCAAAGAAAGTCATGATGATACCAGGAAGCTTGTAGAATGTGGGATTCTTCGAGTATATATTTTGAGGGTTTGAATGTTTATTTTGAGTATGTTAGCCACATAAGGTGGTTCTGGTAGTGGTTTGGGTTCTGGCTCTGGGGCCGTACATATGGATGATCAGATGTGGGAGTTCATTTCATCACAGATTACCCGCAGTATTCTGGATCAGACTCCTGTGATCTTCAGTACGATCAAGGAGGGTATCATGGAGATTCTGGATGAGCGCTTGGGTGCTTTTCGTTCTGAGATGGTGGGAGTATGCACTTTGACTATCTGAGAGTTCTGGACATGTAGAGCCCCGGAGTTCTTTGGGAAGAAGGATCCGATTGGGAGAATGCGTTGGTTAGCGGATGTCACAAATGCCTTCCGCACTAGCTGTTGTCCCGAGGGGGAAAAGGTCTGACATGCATCCTCTCTTCTGAAAGACAGAGCATGGGACTGGTGGGAGGAGGTTGGTTACACCTTAGGAGGCGAGGCGGTTGAGTCGGTGAATTGGGAGGATTTTTTGACGAGGTTTCGGGCTGATTTTGCACCTGCGATTGAGGTCTATCAGTTGGCGAGGGAGTTTTAGGACCTTCACCAGACTACTGAGACGATGGCAGAGATAACCGCTATATTTCATGAGAGGGAATTGTTGGTTCCACAGTATGTGGCGGATGAGGAAATGAAGAAGGCGAGATATCACGAGATATTGAGGAGCGATATCAGACAATTTGTGAGCAGATCCAGTTGCAAGACACTGGATGATATGGTAGCGCGAGCTAGAGAGAGGGAGGTTGACCTACAGATGGAGAAGAAGAGGAATCTGGATCAGGTTCAAAGTTCAGAGGGCTCGGGAAAGAGGCCCAAGGTGTTTGATTTGAGATCGAGGGGCCAGCAGGGTCGGGGCCCCTGTAGCAAGTGCGGCAAGACGCACAATGGAGCTTGCAGGGTGGGTGGTTCTAGGGGTGGCAATTGATGGCACGGCACGACAAAATTACACGAAACGAAACGAAATTGAAATTTGATTTCGTGTTCGTGTCAAGTGTAAAAAACACGATGTCGTGTCGTGTCGTGTTCGTGTTCAAAATTCGACATGAAATTGACACGATTAAGCATTTTTTTGTTGTGTTTTTCATGTTTGTTGTGTTTTTCATTTTATATATCATTAAGTATTAATTAAATAAACTAATTGTTATTTTATGTTATCTTTGTCGTGTCGTGTCGTGTTTGTCATTTTTTAATTGGGTTGTTTTCGTGTTAGTTATAAAAAACACGACATCGTGTCGTGTCGTGTTACATAAAACCTTGTCGTGTCGTGTCCTTTCAAACAAAAACACGACACGATGGCCCAATTTGCCACTCCTAGGTGGTTCTGGACGCTTCAAGTACGGCAGGACGGGAAATATCAACAGGGATTGCACTGCCACCACCACCTACCAGGTATCTGTTCTGATTTGCTTTCAATGCACTCAGAGTGGCCATAAGAAGGCCAACTGCCTGAGCCTAACAGTAGTAGGAACAGTTGCAGCACCCGCTCCGGCGACCCTGAGGATTACAGATGGCCGTCAAGGCAAGGCGGAGGCGCCTGTTGTGAGGAACAGAGAATTTCAGCTGACAACCGAGGAGGCTCATGCAGCACTAGATGTGGTAATGGGTATGTATCTTCTCCTTATCTCTATTTATGTTGATTTTCCTACTTATATATGTGCTATCTTTTTAGGGTCGTTCGTTGTGAACGGTATATCTGCTTTGGTTGTGTTTGATTCGGGAGCTACCCGATCCTTTGTATCTCTCACGCTCAGCAAGAGGTTTGTCGATGCTCCGGGGGAGTTAGAGTATCCATTAGAGGTTGAGATTTCTGATGATCGACCTGTACGAGTATCGAGGGTTCATCGGGGCTGTATATTAGAGATGTTTAGTGAGCGGTAACCAATTGATTTGGTTCATATTCCTCTGTGTGAGAGCAAGGTTATTGTGTGAATGGATTGGTTAAGCGCCAATGGGGAAATGATTGATTGTGAGCATCAGATGGTACGTATTCGGACCCCAAGTGGGGGAGATTTAGTGATTCAGGGATAGGGTGTTCAGTGTGGTCCGGTTCTATGTTCAGCAGTGAGGGCCAGACGCTATCTTCAGCAGGGTTGTTCTGGATTTGAAGCTTATGTGATGGATACCTGGGAGAAGGGTAAGATGACTGTGAGTGAATTACTGATTGTTCGGGAGTACCCAGATGTGTTCCCGGAAGATTTGCCTGGAGTGCCTCCAGAGAGGCAAGTAGAGTTTCGGATTGACTTGGTTCCAGGTGCGACTCCAATAGCCAAAGTACCTTGTCGGTTAGCACCTCCAGAGATGCAGGAGTTGTCTACACAGCTGCAGGAGCAGTTAGACAAGGGATTTATTCAGTCGAGTAGCTCACCATGGGGAGTGCCAATCTTGTTTGTGAAGAAGAAGGATGAATCGCATCGGATGTGTATAGACTACCGGGAGCTGAATAAACCAACGGTGAAGAACAATTATCCACTTCCGAGGATTGACGGTTTATTTAACCAACTCCATGGTGCATCTTGGTTTTCCAAGATTGATCTGTATTCAGGTTATCATCAGATGTGAGTCGGAGAGGAGGATATGTAGAAGATGACCTTCCGAACTCGTTATGGTTATTACGAGTTCGTGGTAATGCCCTTCGGGCTCACTAATGCTCTAGCTGCATTCATGGATCTCATGAATCATGTATGTAGACCCATACTGGATCGATTCGTGATTGTGTTTATTGATGACATTCTGGTCTATTCCAAGACCCAAGAGCAGAATGAGGAGCATCTAGGGGAGGTATTGGAGACTTTGAGTAGGGAGAGTTTGTATGCGAAGTTCTCCAAGTGTGAGTTCTGGTTGCGCGGGGTGCAGTTTCTGGGACACCTTGTCAACCACAACGGTATTCTGGTTGACGTGGACAAGGTTGAGGCTGTGATGAGGTGGGAAGTTCTGAGGTATTCATCCGAGATTCAGAGTTTCCTTGGATTGGCAGGTTACTATCGGAGATTCATTCAGGATTTCTCCAAGATAGCGGTTCCTTTGACCAGGTTGACGAAGAAGACTGACACTTTTTGTTAGGGGCCTGAGCAGCAGGTAACTTTTGCGACTCTGAGGAATAGATTGTGTGAGGCGCCGCCTCTGACCCTGCCAAAGGGTGTTGAAGATTTTGTGGTGTACTGTGATGCATCAATCACATGCCTGGGTACAATGCTGATGCAGCGAGGTCATGTGATTGCTTACGCCTCGAGGCAGCTGAATCCTCATGAGGCAAATTATCCTATACATGATTTGGAGCTGGGGGCAGTGGTGTTCGCCCTCAAAATTTGGCGACATAACCTCTATGGGGTTCGCTGTACTATTTACATGGATCACAAGAGTTTGAGGTATCTGATGGATCAGTCGAATCTAAACAAGAGGCAACGTCGATGGTTGGATATAGTGACAGATTATGATTGTGAGATCCTTTATCACTCGGAGAAGGCCAACGTGGTGCCCAATGCTCTCAGCCGCAAGGCAGCTACTGCCCCAATCAGGGATGTGTGTTTGACGATGAAAACGATTACTCCACTCTTAGAGCAGATTCTAGAGGCTCAAGTTGAGGCTATGAAGGAAGAGCACCGGAAGAGTGAGCTCATAGTAGGTCAGATAGCTTCCTTTGATTATGATAGTCGGGGATTATTAACCCTTTATCGGAGGGTGTGGGTTCCCTATTGGGGTGGTGCACGTCAGGTTCTGATGGAGGAAGTGCATAAGTCGATATTCTCTATTCATCCCGGGGCGACAAAAATGTGTAGAGATCTCCGGCTTGACTATTGGTGGCCATGTATGAAGCGAGACGTGGCCTGGTATGTGGAGAGGTGCTTGAATTGCAGGGAAGTCAAGGCCGAACATCAGCGACCCCACGACAAAAATGGAGCTGTTGGAAGTCCCCGTTTGAAAATGGGAAGAGATTATGATGGATTTTATCACCAAATTGCCTTGGAAGACGCGCAGAGTGGATTCGATATGGGTCATCATGGACCAATTGACCAAGAGCGCACATTTTATTACGATCCAAAAGAGTATTTCGGAAGAGAAGTTGGCCGATATCTACATTCGGGAAGTGGTGGCACGACATGGGGTGCCGGTTTCTGTGGTCTCTGATAGGGATGTTCGGTTTACTTCCAAGTTCTGGAAGAGATTCCACGAGGAGTTAGGGATTCGTCTGCACTTTAGCACGACTTCCAACCTTCAGACTGATGGTCATAGTGAGCCGACTATCCAGACATTGGAGGACATGTTGTGGGCATGTGTTCTGGATTTTGGCGGTGGTTGGGATATTTATCTTCCGTTGGTAGAATTATCATATAACAATAGTTATCACGCCAGCATTGATCGACCTCCCTTTGAGATGCTCTATGGAAGGAAGTGTAGGACCCCGATATGTTGGGGTGAGGTCGGTCAGCGGGTCATGGGGAGTACGGAGGTGGTACTCAAAACAATGAAATTGATTTAGCAGGTCCGCGACAGACTTCAGACAGCACAGAGACGACAAAAAAGTTATACAGATAGATGCATGTCAGACTTGGAGTTTCAGGTTGGGGCATGGTACTCCTGAAGGTGTCACCTTGGAAAGGTGTCATCCAATTCAGGAAGCGGGAGAAGCTGGGCCCCACGTATATATGTCCTTTCAGGGTTTTAGCTCGGGTGGGCAGGGTTGCGTATCGCTTGGACCTGCCCGAGGATTTCAGTCAGATTCATAACACTTTTCATGTCTCTCAAGTGTGTAAGTGTTTAGTTGATGATTTCGTAGTGGTTCCATTGAAGGACATTCAGGTGGATGATCGTCTGAATTATATAGAGAGACCGATAATGATCCTTGATAGGAGGACGAAGACTTTGTGAAACAAGGTTGTGGATCTCATGAAGGTGCAGTGGCATCACCGAAAGGTTTGGGAGTGGACGTGGGAGCCGGAGGACGATATGAGAGAGCATTACCCCAAGTTGTTTGAGGCGGCGGACTTCAAGGACGAAGTCTAATTCAAGTGGGCGAGAGTTGTAGTGCCCGGATCTTGAGGTACTTTATTTGTAATTGAATTATCATTTTGAGGATTGCTACAACATGGTGCAGGCACCACCGCGACGTGACGAGGCGAAAAGGATTCGCGTGTTTCATTTAAGCCACCACGACGTGGCAGTATTGGCAACGGTGTGGTGGACGATGACATGAAAACCCTATTTTCTAGGTTTGCTCCCTATTTAAAGGAATAAGGAGGCTACGGTTTACTTATCCTCAACCTCCATCAGCCCCATCAATCCCTAAAGAAAACCCTAATGACTTTCCTCCATTATTGACATAGTTTTGGTGTTCCTTGAAGCTAAAGAAGGAAGAAGGAAGCAAAGATCAAGCAAGCAAGTCTCCATTCTTCACCCTAGAACTCTTCTAGACCTTTGTAAGGGCCCAAGACTCGATTTTTATCATGCTAGGTTGTTATATCTTGATTTTTGTCCCTTAAACTTCTTCGTTTTTCTTGTTGGGTTGGTGAGATCTCTTAAAGTTTGCAACTTTATGAATCTCTGGGGTATTTGGTGTAGTTTGTGCCTTGGATATGGAGTTTGGTTGGGTTTTCAATCCATGCATGTGATTTAGGTAATAAACTCTCATTTTGACCTAATATAGGTTCAAGACATGCATTGGAAATGCATGTCTATAAAGCACTAATTTAGGTTAGTTTTGGTACTAGAATCACTTATGGAAAGGATGGATTTCGGACCTTATGGAATAAATGCTTATTGGTTAAGTTCTTGCATTGCTAAGCCATTTGGGACTTAGAGATTTGGTGTTTGGACCTTTTGGGTGGTCGTAATGGATAAAGTTAAAAACGTTATCCTTCTTGTTCACATTTTGGACCAGATCTGAGCTTTGGAGCTCTTGGAATCTAAGAAAACAGCTTAATGCATTAAGTTGTTGGAACCTTTGCTACCACGGCGTGGTCCTAGGTCACCACGTGTCACACCCCCAAACCGGAACGGCGGAAACGTTCGGGGGCGGAGGACGTCAGGTACAATATCACAACAATTGTATAATAGTAATCAAAGCAACAACAACCATTGTGTTGATAACATAGTATTTACATTGTATTCAAAATATTACTTGTTTAACATTTATATTATAGCAAAAGATAAGACGAAATGCTACTATGCTCCATCTTCAAAACGCCCGAGAGAGTACCTGTCTACTATCTTTCCTGAGAATACAAGTGGTTTGAAAAAGTGTCAACATTAAAGTTGGTGAGTTCATAAGTATTTTGTTTGAAAAGGTATGTTCTTTGTTATTGAAAATGTTACTGTTTTCTTCCAGGAAATCCAATATTTTCTTAGTAAATAAATCGTAATCTTAGTACTTTGAGACCAAAAAGTATAAGTTTCTTATGTTTATAATTTGTGATTCGAGGTTCTGATTCATGTAATTGGTATGACCCGTACTATTACCTCCTATGATTTCTTAGTGTATACTAATTATATATGACTAATATCGAACGAACAGTCGATTGGGTGATTCTGCCCTAAGCCCACAATCAAACAAGGAACAAGAAGTAAGGCGGAAATCACACATTCCACTGCCTATCAGATATTATTTATATATAACTCTGATGTATACGCTAAAGAATCATAGAATTAACGATTAAGGGTCCTTCATGTTATACTAATTTGTAAATAAGTACTGAATCTTTTGTAAAAATATTCCTAGTTCCACCCGCTCTATTGTAAATCAATGTTTTCGATGAGTAATCGTATTTGTTTTCAGAAGGTCAAATTGTAAACTATTTACTTGTAAAATAATGATGTTTATCCTAGAAAATCCTGTATTTTCCATAAATTCGATATGTACTCTTAAACGTTCCAAGACCGAAAAGTATAAGTATAGTTGTCATACTTAATTTAATGATACCTAGTTTTATTCATAAATAAAACTAGCTGAAATTGTGTTTGCTATGAAATTCAAATGAAAAGTTAATATTCAAATAAAATTATTTGAATATATATTATTCGTAAATATGTCGTTGTTTTCTCATTGTGAGTTCTTATAACCATACTAACCCAGTCGGCCTGATCGCGACGTTTTTCAAGCGTCAGAACGTTAACGACATTTGTCACCCCAGGCCTGCCGACCTGACTATAGCTAACAGTCGGGATGTGGGATTGTCAGTCCCAAATAGTTCTATACACATATATCTCGCTCTCCCTACAAGAGACTTTGGTTATAAGTCAGAACTTTTACTAGTACTTAGATAAGTACACGAAAACATCTCACAAATTGCTTCAACGTTTTTACGAGTAATAACTGAAAATCCTTTGTGCTTATCTGTTAACTGTAAACCCTTTGTGTTTATCTGTTATCTGAAAACCGTTTTTGTTTATCTGTTATCTGAAAACCCTTTTTGTTTATATGTTAATATGTACTTTGTGAAATAGATCCTTTGTTCCATAAACTATACATTTTATAGTTTATATGTTTGTTTCCGTGTCGTAACCTGAACTTTGTAAAATAGTATCTTTGTTCCATTAAATCATATCTATTATAGTTTATAAGTTTGTTTCCGTATTGGTATGAAAACCGTTGCGTCTTAACATATTTTGTAAATCATTTGTAGATTCAATAGTAACGATATTCTGCATATTTAGTAAATTTCTTGTTTAAATGTATATTACGGTAAGAAATATAATAAGAAATTTATATTTTTAAACACAAGATTTCTTGTGTTTTACTTGTATTCCCCCCTAAAACAATTAAAATTTGTGAAAACGTAGGGGTAGGAACTCACCTCGAATGTGTGTGTTTGTTTGGGTAATGAAGTGCTAGCGTATGATCTGCGAGTTAGAATACGTAAAAGTAGCTGTATCCTAATAATATTTATACACGATATTGTATTTAAATTAATAACATATTAATTTAAAGTGTTAGACAACACTATATTACGTAAGAAATACTTACAGTAGTTTCTTAGAATAGTTGAAAGTGTTTTTGGTGTGTTCTTGATGTTCTTGGTGTGTTCTTGGTGTTCTTAAGGAGGTTTTTGGGTGTTTTCGGTTAAGCATTTGAAAATGGTAGGGTGATTCACGCAAATCTTTAGGAGTATATAAAGAATTTGGCAAGATCTTCAAGAGCTTCGGATGATACTTGAAGGAAAAAGATGATGAACTTGATGATAGTTGAGAGAAAATGGGAAGGTTTTCGGCCAAAAAGAAGAGAAATGATTGTTGTTTTCGAACACACACACACACACACATATATATATATATACATATATATATGTATATATATATATATATATATATATATATATATATATATATATGTATATATATATATATATATGCATATGGGTTTTCGGCCGAGAACACTGCCCGAGAAGATGTGATTGGACCGAGTCTGTTTGCGGTCCGAAGACATTTGCGGTCAGAAGGCGGCCAAGACGTTTGTGGCCGAAGACTCGTTTCCGGTGCGAAGGTTCTTGGCCAAAAATGGTTGTTGGTGCGAGGCAAGTGGCTAGTCCGATGAGATGAGGTTCACGATGGTTTTCGGTGGGGAGGTTCCCATGCGAGATTTTTAGGATTTTGGGCTTTTTGCCTTTAACTTTTGCAACACTTTTTTTTTTAATAAAGGTTTATTCATATCAAAATCATTAATTTAACTTTAATAAATTAAGAAATCAACAAATTTGACTTTTATTTGACATGTTTTGACTTTGGTTGACTTTGGTTGACTTTTATAGATTTGAAAATAACGGGTTGTCACACCACGGCGTGGCGGCTGGGATTTTCCCAACTGTTTGGTAATATACGGGCCACAACGTGGCCAAGGAAGACCACATTGTGGCGGTCGCCTGGAGTCAACATTGATTGTTGAATTTGACCGTTGACCTTGAGGGTTGACTTTTGACTTGTAGACTTTTGTTCAGATTTTAATAGGTTGATTAAGGTCTTGCCTTGTGTGATTATCTAGATGGCATTTTGCACATGTTGTGGGATTTTGAGAGCGTGTTGACTCTTGAGCTGCTTTGCGAGGTGAGTCTCCTCACAGTACATACGGGTGGAAGGCACCAATGTCGGCTCATTGGATTATGTTATAGTATGCTAGTTGTTTTTTTGAATCTTGCATGTATTGTATGTGTTGTATGTATACCGGGCGGGGCCGGATGCCAGGCGGGGACTGATGAGTGTGTTCGGCGAGGCCCATTGCATGTTACTGACACATTTGTTCTGGGCGGGGCCCGATGGTTGTCGGGCAAGGCTCATTATATGTATGGTATGAGGTGTTTTGAGGAACTCACTAAGCTTTGTGCTTAAGGTTTTCAGTTTATGTTTCAGGTACTTCTGGTTCAAAGGCGAAGAGCTCGGGATGATCACATTGCATACACCATGATTTTTTGCGTATCAATTCTGATGTACTTTTGGAATGTTTATTGATATACATTAAATACTTTATGGTTTTTACAAACATGTTTGGTTGACGGATTATTCAATATAAAAACAAAAATTTTGGTTTTGAGTTTTTGGACGTTACACCTCACTTCCAAATTTTCAACTCTTGGCCGAACAAGACCTCATTTCATTATATATTCAATGGTGTGTGGGAATCATTCATTGGGTATGGCTCTATGGATAAAATCTTATTAGCCAAGTTTAAGCACGTAAAAAGATTCTTAGTGATTGGAGGGCATTTGAACTCCATAAGGAGTTTGGCTGTCTCGCACAATTGAGGTCCAAGATTAACGAAAAGATAACTGAATTGAGAGATCTTACCGAGTTGGAAAGAGCCTCTTGGAGAGAGGGTAACACGAAAATCTTGGATCTTAAGAAAATTGCAAAACTCGACCTACGACAAAAGTACAAGGTTAAATGGATTCGTGATGGTGACAAGAACTCTAGATACTTTCATGGAAAGCTAAAAAAGAAAAATAGAAAAAATAGAATTCTTTGTTTCACAATCAACGAGGATTAGGTCTACGATCTTATAGCAATCAAATCTGAAATCCACAGGTTCTATGCAAACAAATTTCACGAGAATTGGCCTGATAAACCTACGTTTCTATTCCCGAACTTTATACAACTAACTATGGCTCAGATCTCACTCTTGGAGTCCACATTCTCCATGGAAGAAGTTAAATTAGCAGTATAATGTTGTGGTGGAGAGAAAGTGCTTGGTCCCGATGGATTCTCTTTCAAACTCGCCAAAACCAAATGGGAGATTGTGAAAGGGATATCTTTAGATTCATCAAACTCTTTGAAAGATTCGATTCCATTGTTAATGGTTGCAAATCTTCTTTCATCACGTTAATCCCGAAAGTCTCTAATCCTCTCAACCTTGGAGATTATTGTCCTATAATCCTTATTCGATGTATGTATAAAACCATCACCAAAATACTTGCAATGCGATTGAAGCTGGTGATTGGTTCTGTGGTGGAGGAGGTACAATCAGCATATATTGAACGGTATCCTTGACGCCCCCTAATAATGAATGAAGCTTATTCTTGGGCCAAGAAATTCAAAAAAAAAAGATATTCCTATTCAAAGTGGACAATAAAAAGGCCTTCTATTCCTTAAATTTGAAGTATTTATATTCCATTATGAGTTAAATGAACTTTGAGACCTGATGGAGACATTGGATTATGGGATGCCTCTCATTATCATGGGCATCTGTTCTAGTTAACGGGCCGCCCACCTAGGAATTCTCAATAACCAAAGGAGTTCGATAGATAGATCCACTCTCCCAATTCCTCTTCATCATAACAATGGAGGGATTGAATCGTGTTATAAAAAACACATGTGAAATATCTATAATCCATAGATTGAAGCTTCCACGGAATAGACCATCCTTGTCCCATCTATTTTAAGCTAATGACACAATAATTGTAGGAAATTGTGATCGGACCAGCATCAAGAACCTTTCATCAATTTTGAAGTGTTTTCATATTGCCTCAGGTCTCAAGCTTAATTTCATGAAGTCCAGACTGTTCGGTGTGGGCATCTCAACTTTTGATCTACACGACATGGTTAGAGTCCTAGTACGTACTGTAGGTACATTCTCGTTCACATATTTGGGGGTCCCAGTCAGTGCAAATATGGGTTTGAAAAAACATTGGAATCCAATTGTTGATAAATTCAGGTCTAGACTCTCGGATTGGAAGGCAAAGTCATTTTCTTTTGGAGGTCGAAATACCTTAATCAAATCCGTCTTAACCAGTCTACCCACATATTATATGTCACTTTTCAAATCTCCTAAAGGTGTAATTGATTCTCTAGAAAATATCAGGCGTAATTTTCTCTGGGGTGGTAGCGAACTAGAAAAAATGATACATTGTGTATCTTGGTCAAAAATCATTACTTCAATTTTCAATGGAGGTTTGGGAGTATCGACCCTAAAAGCACAAAATTTTTCATTATTAATCAAATGGTGGTGGCGATTAAAGAATGAAAAAGGCAATCTTTGGAAAAGTGTCAACAATTGTATACATAATCTAATACAAAAACTTGCAGCATACATCGCTAGAAAGACCTCAAACGGAGTGTGGTGCAATATTCATATGATTGTTATAGACCTGGGGAAAGTTAGTGTCACACCCCGAAACCAGAATGGCGGAATCGTTACGGGGTGGAGGACGTCATGTATAGCATCACAACCAATGTATAATAGCAATCATAGCAACACAACCATTACAGTGAATACATATATGAAAAGGTTTACATCAGTTTGGAACTTGTTTGGATTACATCAAATAGTATGTAAAATATAAACATAAGACTCTTATTACTCCAGCTTCTCCAAATCCAGCAGGTACCTGTCTACTGATTTCCTGAGAATACAAGCAGTTTTGAAAGAATATCAGCATAAAGCTGGTGAGTTCATAGGCATTTAGTTTTGGTGGAAGAGGTTCTTTGATTCTTTTGAAAAGCGTTCCTCAAGAAAATCCCATATTTTCTTATGAAAAGTAGTGTTGAAAGAGTATCTATTAGTAGAAGATAAATCATCAGTTTTAGAAATGCCAGTGTTATCCTCGGAAAATCCCATATTTTCCCTAAAAACAAGTTATCCGTCCTAGAGGTAGAGATGTAAGTTTAGAAATCCTTGATTACTATCAGTGTATATATGAAGGTAGTTTTATTACTAAAAATAAAACAAATGAAAAGTAGAGTCCGTAAACCAAAGTTTGTTTATACTTATTTTGCGAGTCGTATAACCATACTTGATATGACCTAGAGACCTTTATAACATTCTTCAGGCGTTAAGCTAAATGACATTTGTTCACCCCAGGCGTGCCCACCTAACTGTAGCTAGCAGTTTAGGTGTGGGATTGTCAGTCCCGAATAGATCTATTCACAAATCTCACGCCCTCCCTGCACACCTAAGGGTACAGTATTGAAGTAGAGCCTCACAATTCTGTATAATCTTGTTTACCAGCTAGAAATAATATAGAACAGTAATTATCCTTGAATAAATGTACTTTATACTTCTGAGAAAACATATAACATAAACTAAATCTGCCATAGTTTATATATATATTCATCCATGAAATCTGATTTGGTAGAAACTGCCTAGAGGGTTATCCCAAACTATACCCATTATAGTTTATTAGAGTTGTTATGGAAAATGCTTTGTAAAACCTTTCTGAAAGCCATGAGGTTAGATTTCCAAAATAACAGTTTCCCTTATGCTCAACACATTACAAAAGGAATGAAATATCCGAGTATATTATTAAACATGGAAATCGTTGAATTGTATCAATAAGTTTAAAACTTAATAAAACGCTTTGAGTTTGGCTTGTATTCCCCCCTGAAAACATTAAAAACACGGAAAATGTAGGGGTATGAACTCACTGTGGTTGTGCGAAAACGTCCACTGGAAATGAAGATCCTCGGGTTGTTGTACGTGGCACTTAACGGAAATCCTAATATCAATAAATACGTATATGTATCTAAATTAGCGATTTCGCTAGATAAAGTGTTAGAAAAACACTTGATTTCGGTTAAGGAATGTTACCGGAACCTGCTTGAATCGAGAAAACGAGCTTTCACCATTTAGGAAGAGTTTGCGGCCGTGAAGAGTGGTTTACGGCCGTGAAGAGTTTACGGCCGTGAACTGGGTTTACGGTCTTTGAAGATGGGTCGTAAATGGGTTTACGGTCTTTGAAGATGGGCTGTAAACGGGTTTACGGTCTTTGAAGATGGCCCGTAAACTCAAGAACAAAGGTGCTGATTTCGAAGAGAAATGTGTTCCAGATGCCCCAAAATAACTCTAAACGGTGTTTCTCGGTGTTTTCTCGAAGATTGAAGGCCTTCTAGGTGTTTACGGTCACGAGCTTTAGAGAGAGAAAGAGAGAGTTTCCGGTCAAAAGTGTTCAAATGAGGGTGGGGGTCTCATATTCATAGGGGTTTTGTGGTCGGTGGGTGGGGTCCACCCGACGCTGGCCGCAAACGAGTTTACGGTCGCAAACAGGTTTACGGCCGTGAACTCCAGTTAGGCCGTGAACATGATGTTTTTCGAGGATAATTCGAGTTTCGCGCGGTTTTGGTTCCGACTTGTATATATAAGTTTAATTATATAATATCAGATGATTTTCTAAATCAAAGGTTTGACGAAAGATTAAAAAAAATTCAAATTTTATTAACGGAAATTGCATAATGGAAACGGAAAAGTTTCGGGTTGTCACATCATCCCCCCGTTAGAGGGAATTTCGTCCCAAAATTCAAGAATAGAGATACAAATTATGGACTCGGAAAAAGATGAGGGTACTTCTGTTTCATTGAATCCTCACGCTCCCAAGTGAATTCAGGTCCCCGCTTGGCATTCCAGCGAACCTTCACTATCGGGATGCGACTTTGTTTCGTTCGTTTGACTTCCTGGTCCATGATTTCAATTGGTTCCTCTACGAAGTGTAGACTTTCGTCTAGCTCGATCTCATCGAGGGGAATAACAAGTGTCTCGTCGGACAGACACTTCTTTAGGTTCGAGACGTGAAAGACAGGATGTACGTTGCTAAGTTCTCGAGGTAACTGGAGTTTGTATGCTACTGGACCGATCCTAGCGAGGATCTCGAATGGTCCGATGTATCTTGGATTCAACTTTCCACGCTTTCCGAAGCGTATCATGCCTTTCCAGGGTGAGACCTTCCAAAGAACACGGTCACCAACCTGGAATTCCAAGGGTTTTCTTCTCTTATCAGCGTAGCTCTTTTGTCTATCCCTTGAAGCTTTTAATCGTTCCCGGATTTGTACGATCCTTTCGGTCGTCTCTCGGATGATTTCAGGACCCGTGAGAGTGCTGTCGGGGGTTTGACCCTTGACTAGCTGCGTGTCACCCACTTCAGCCCAGCACAGAGGGGACCTGCACTTAGGGCCATAGAGGGATTCGAACGACGCAACCTTGATGCTGGTATGAAAGCTGGTGTTGTAGGAAAATTCGACCAAGGGTAAATGAATGTCCCATGACATGCCGAAATCGATGACGCAGGCTCTCAACATGTCTTCCAATGTTTGAATGGTTCTCTCACTTTGGCCGTCTGTCTGTGGATGATAAGCCGTGCTCATATCCAGCTTAGTTCCAAGATCCTTCTGTAGTGATTGACAGAATCTCGAGGTAAACCTGCTATCTCGATCGGAGATAATGGATACAGGTACACCATGAAGGCGGACTATCTCTCGAATGTAGATTTGTGTGAGTCTCTCCATTTTGAAGTTTTCTTTGATTGGCAGGAAGTGGGCGGATTTTGTCAACCGATCGACAATCACCCAGATGGCGTCGTGCCCACTCGAAGATCTGGGTAGCTTAGTGATAAAATCCATTGTTATCATTTCCCACTTCCACTCAGGTATCTCTGGCTGCTGAAGTAGACGTGAGGGCTTTTGATATTCTACCTTCACCTTGGCGCAAGTCAGGCACTTGCCCACGAAGGTAGCGATTTCTGCTTTCATGTTCGGCCACCAATAGAGTTGTTTGAGATCCAGATACATCTTATCTGAACCTGGGTGAACGGAGTATCTAGTCTTGTGAGCTTCATTCATGACAACCTTCCTGTAACCACCGTACTTTGGGGTCCAGATCCGGTTCATGAAATAGTAAGCTCCGTCTCCCTTGACTTCTAAGTTCTTGTCCATTCCCCGCATCGCTTCATCTGCCAAGTTTTCTGGTTTCAAGGCTTCCAGTTGAGCCTCTCTGATTTGTGTGGACAGATGGGAATGGATGGTCATTGTTAATGCCTTCACCTTACGCCCTGAATACTCCTTTCGGCTGAGGGCATCCGCTACCACATTGGCCTTGCCGGGATGGTAGCGAATTTCGCACTCGTAGTCACTAAGTAGCTCTACCCATCGCCGCTGTCTCATGTTCAGCTCCTTCTGATCAAAGATGTGTTGCAAGCTCTTATGGTCGATGAAAATGGTGCACTTGGTTCCGTAGAGATATTGCCTCCAGATCTTTACGCGAAGACCACTGCTCCCAACTCTAGATCGTGAGTTGTGTGATTGACTTCGTGTGTTTTCAACTATCTCGAGGCATAGGCGATAACCTTTCCTCGCTGCATGAGCACACAGCCTAGGCCCTGATTGGATGCATCACAGTAGACCACGAAGTCTTCCGTTCCTTCGGGCAGGGACAAGATAGGTGTGCTGCATAGGGCCTGCTTCAATGTTTGAAATGCAGTGACTTGATTGACTCCCCAACTAAAGGTTACACCTTTCTGTGTCAGGGTAGTTAAAGGCTTAGCGATTCTGGAGAAGTTCTAGATGAACCTGCGATAATAGCCTACGAGACCCAAGAATTTCCGAATTTCTATGGGTGTCTTTGGTGCAGACCAATTCTCAATCGCTTTGATTTTGGAAGGGTCCACGTGTATGCCTTCCTTGCTAACCACGTGACCAAGGAAAGTTACCTTCCTGATCCAAAACTCACACTTTGAGAATTTTGCATATAGTTTCTCCGCCCTTAGTGTTTCGAGTACCTGCCTCAAGTGTTGTTTATGATCACCCTCGCTTCGCGAATAAACAAGTATGTCGTCAATGAACATGATCACGAACTTGTCTAGGAAAGGGCGGCACACCCGATTCATCAGGTCCATGAATACTGCCGGTGAGTTGGTTAGACCAAAGGGCATTACTACAAACTCGTAGTGTCCATAGCGAGTTCGGAAGGCTGTCTTGGGCACATCATTCTCGTGAACCCGCAACTGATGATACCCTGATCTTAGGTCTATCTTCAAAAAGTAACTGGCTCCCTGAAGTTGATCGAAGAGATCGTCGATTCTGGGTAGGGGATAACGGTTCTTGATGGTAAGTTTGTTCAGCTCTCGGTAATCGATGCACATCCGGAAGGATCCGTCTTTCTTTTTCACGAATAAGATCGGAGCTCCCCAGGGTGAGGAACTCGGCCTTATGAATCCTTTGCTGATCAGCTCATCGAGCTGGCTGGATAATTCTTGCATTTCCGCTGGCGCTAAACGATAAGGAGATTTAACTACGGGAGTAGCTCCGGGGGTAAAATCGATACGAAACTCGACTTGACGCGCGGGAGGAGTTCCTGGGAGATCTTCGGGGAAGACATCAGGAAAATTGTAGACTTCGGGGATGCTCTCGAGGTCTTTAACTTTTTGCGTCTCGTCAACAACATGAGCTAGGAATGCATGGAACTCCTTCCGCAGATACTTTTGGGCCTTGATGCATGAAATGATACGAAGGCTCGAACCGAGTTTATCACCGAAAATAGTGAGGGCTTCTCCAGAGGGAAGATTGAGACGGATAGCCTTTTCATAGCAAAGGATATCAGCACGATTGGGGCTTAACCAATCCATGCCGATAATGACATCGAAACTCTTAATGGATATAGGCATAAGGTCGATGGGGAAGGAATAACCGTCTAGGGTAAGAGTACAGCCTATGAATATATCGTTAGTGCTCTCCTTCTTTCCGTTAGCCATCTCGACGATAAATGTTTCGGTTAGAGGTTGGGATTTACATTTGATTAGATGTTTGAATGCATGACTAACAAAACTCCTCTCCGCACCAGAATCGAAAAGAATGCATGCATAAGAGTTGTCAAGGAGGAACGTACCCGTAACAACGGTAGGATCAGCGACCGCTTCCTCCTGGCCCATAGCTAGTACCCTCCCGGTGTTGCCCGCTGTTGATGCTTTAGGACAGTTTCTTTTGAAGTGCCCAACCTCTCCACAGCCACAGCAGGCTTGACCAGCGCCTGCCCCAGGAGCCTGGTTGGTTGGTTGGATAGGTGTCTTGCAGTATCGGATCGTGTGTCCCTTTCTTCCATAGTTGTTGCAATTCAAATCACGGCAAGGTCCGTGATGATGAAAGGTAAACTTGTTACACAGAGGTAGGTTTCCAGCATAACCACCGGTAGGAGCCTGGGTGGTTGGAACAGCAGTGGGAGCACCAGTAGGAGTAGTAGAAGCGTGGACTGCCACTGTTTGTTGCTTCTTGGAGGGCTCTTGAGGAGACTGGCCCTTGAGTTTGTTCCAAAATTTCTTCTTCTTCTCGCCACTCTCCTTTTGTGGCTCGGCGACCGCTGATGCCTCGTCCAGATCGATCCCATGATCGATCAGAGTCTGTGCCAGATCCTTGGCGCTCTCAAACGTGGCCGGTCTTGCAGCCAAGACATTTCCTTTGGTTGGTTGTGTCAGTCCTCAGATGTACCTCTCGATTTTCTTGCTTTCCGGGGTGACCATTCCCGGACAGAGGAGAGCCAGATCACAGAATCTAGCGGTGTAGGTAGCGATGCCGGAACCCTTCATCTTCAAGTTCCAGAGTTCGTGCTCCAACTTTTGCACTTCGCCCCTCGGGCAGTATTCCGCAAGCATGAGTTCCTTCAGTCTTTCCCAACCCATGACATTAGCCACTGGCAGGGTTAGGGTTTTGACTCGACCATTCCACCAGGTTAAGGCTCTATCAGTGAAGGTGCAGGCGGCGAACTTCACCTTGTTGGCTTCGGAACAGGCGCAAATTTCAAAGATGGATTCAATCTTCTCGAACCATCGAGTTAGAGCGATAACACATCCATTTCCGTCGAAGGGCTTGGGTTTTGCAGTCATGAAGTCCTTGTAGGAACACTCCTTTTGATGTCCCTAACTTCCGTCTTGCCGCTGAGGGTCGGTTCCACCTCCAACCCCACCAGAGTTCACTTGTGCCATTGCTGCGGTTACAGCGGTAACTGCTGCCTGGAACATGACGGGATCGAACTGAGGGGGTGATGGTGGTGGAGTGTCGTCGTTTCTTCTGATGGGTCTTGGTCGGGGAGGCATCTTGTTCTAGAAACAACCAGGAAGAAGAGGATGGTAAGTCCTCGAGATATATAAAACAAGATATATCTCATCCTGATAATAAAAGTATGCTACCGAGCGATAAGCACAGAAAGGTTACTAACGCAAGTAAGTTATCGCTTAAGAATAAAGTGGTATCAACACTTGGAATGAATCTGTATACTGAATTTGGCTCTAGCTAAAATACTCCTATAGTATTTTATGCCGGATGTTTTTGTTCTTGGTAAGTTTTAGGCTTGCTGAAACACCACAGTCACTCCCAAGCACATGTTGGTCATGTCTCGAATGAATATAGTTGATCAGGCTATATTGACCCTACACAAGATTACATAACTGCCCAGGTTTAACCGCAGTGTCCCAACATCCAAATACTTTTGTTTCGCTCTATCAATGACTCTGGTTCTGTTATGTATGCATACTAGTATACTTGTTACAAAATACTTTTAATTTTGAAAATATACTTTTAGTTTAGAGTACTTAGGCCCCTTAGTGTTTATAGTTGTATACCATGTAAGGTTCGGTATACTTAGTTCGCTATAAACAAGGGCTCTGATACCAATCTGTCACACCCCGAAACCAGAATGGCGGAATCGTTCCGGGGTGGAGGACGTCATGTATAGCATCACAACCAATGTATAATAGCAATCATAGCAACACAACCATTACAGTGAATACATATATGAAAAGGTTTACATCAGTTTGGAACTTGTTTGAATTACATCAAATAGTATGTAAAATATAAACATAAGACTCTTATTACTCCAGCTTCTCAAAATCCAGCAGGTACATGTCTACTGATTTCCTGAGAATACAAACAGTTTTGAAAGCATATCAGCATAAAGCTGGTGAGTTCATAGGCATTTAGTTTTGGTGGAAAAGGTTCTTTGATTCTTTTGAAAAGTGTTCCTCAAGAAAATCCCATATTTTCTTATGAAAAGTAGTGTTGAAAGAGTATCTATTAGTAGAAGATAAATCATCAGTTTTAGAAATGCCAGTGTTATCCTCGGAAAATCCCATATTTTCCCTAAAAACAAGTTATCCGTCCTAGAGGTAGAGATGTAAGTTTAGAAATCCTTGATTACTATCAGTGTATATATGAAGGTAGTTTTATTACTAAAAATAAAACAAATGAAAAGTAGAGTCCGTAAACCAAATTTAGTTTATACTTATTTTGCGAGTCGTATAACCATACTTGATATGACCTAGAGACCTTTATAACATTCTTCAGGCGTTAAGCTAAATGACATTTGTTCACCCCAGGCGTTCCCGCCTAACTGTAGCTAGCAGTTCAGGTGTGGGATTGTCAGTCCCGAATAGATCTATTCACAAATCTCACGCCCTCCCTCCAGGAGACTCTGGTTATACTAAAAGGATTTATCCCTGTACACCTAAGGGTACAGTATTGAAGTAGAGCCTCACAATTCTGTATAATCTTGTTTACCAGCTAGAAATAGTATAGAACAGTAATTATCCTTGAATAAATGTACTTTATACTTCTGAGAAAACATATAACATAAACTAAATCTGCCATAGTTTATATATATTCATCCATGAAATCTGATTTGGTAGAAACTGCCTAGAGGGTTATCCCAAACTATACCCATTATAGTTTATTAGAGTTGTTATGGAAAATGCTTTGTAAAACCTTTCTGAAAGCCATGAGGTTAGATTTCCAAAATAACAGTTTCCCTTATGCTCAACACATTACAAAAGGGATGAAGTATCCGAGTATATTATTAAACATGGAAATCGTTGAATTGCATCAATAAGTTTAAAACTTAATAAAACACTTTGAGTTTGGCTTGTATTCCCCCCTGAAAACATTAAAAACACGGAAAATGTAGGGGTATGAACTCACTGTGGTTGTGCGAAAACGTCCACTGGAAATGAAGATCCTCGGGTTGTTGTACGTGGCACTTAACGGAAATCCTAATATCAATAAATACGTATATGTATCTAAATTAGCGATTTCGCTAGATAAAGTGTTAGAAAAACACTTGCTTTCGGTTAAGGAATGTTATCGGAACCTGCTTGAATCGAGAAAACGAGCTTTCACCATTTAGGAAGGGTTTGCGGCCGTGAAGAGTGGTTTACGGACGTGAAGAGTTTATGGTCGTGAACTGGGTTTACGGTCTTTGAAGATGGGCCGTAAACAGGTTTACGGTCTTTGAAGATGGGCCGTAAACTCAAGAACAAGGGTGCTGATTTCGAAGAGAAATGTGTTCCAGATGCCCCAAAATAACTCTAAACGGTGTTTCTCGGTGTTTTCTCGAAGATTGAAGGCCTTCTAGGTGTTTACGGTCACGAGCTTTAGAGAGAGAAAGAGAGAGTTTCCGGTCAAAGGTGTTAAAATGAGGGTGGGGGTCTGATATTTATAGGGGTTTTGTGGTCGGTGGGTGGGGTCCACCCGACGCTGGCCGCAAACGAGTTTACGGTCGTGAACAGGTTTACGGCCGTGAACTCCAGTCAGGCCGTGAACATGATGTTTTTCGAGGATAATTCGAGTTTCGCGCGGTTTTGGTTCCGACTTGTATATATAAGTTTAATTATATAATATCAGATGATTTTCTAAATCAAAGGTTTGACGGAAGATTAAAAAAAAATCAAATTTTATTTACGGAAATTGCATAATGGAAACAGAAAAGTTTCGGGTTGTCACAGTTAGCGTAGATAGTCAACAGGTCTTTCAACTAGTTCTTAGTTCCGATGTGAATATATTGTTATGGAAAGATGCTTGGTGCGGCTCAATTCCATTTCAACAAAAATTTCATCCTCTATATAGGCTTAAATCGACTAAATGTTGTATCCTTATAGATCGTTTGTTTATCAGTGGTTTCTCATGGCGTTGGAACCACACAACATCCACTTCATCTAAATTGCAAGAATTATTACAACTGCATAAGGACATTAGTGAATTGGATACTTCAAAAGCTCCATCAGTTTATGGTTTCCATTGTAATCTGATAACAAGTAGAGAATACTAGGTAAACTGTATGAGGCGCCTTATTGATTTTATAAATACTTCTTATAAATTATGGGGTGTATGTTGGTCAAAAATGCCCCTCTTGAAGGTCATGTGTTTTTTCTAGAGAGCTTCGTTGGACTGTATACCGGTGGCTGCTTTATTGGCTGATAGGGTAGTTCGAAACGTAAATCAGTTGTGCTCATATGTAATAAAAGTCAAGAAACAACTCACCACCTCCTGCTTCGATGCAATTTCATCCAACCTATCTACCAATGGATCTTTAACTTGTGTGAACTACCTACTAGAAACTTCACAAACATCTTAGACTTACTTGACTTGGCGAATGTGGGTGATGATAGAAAAAAGAAGATCATGAGCACCATCTTATTCTTTCTTGTGTGTAATATTTGGTTGATAAGGAATGACAAGGTTTTCAAAAACATCTTAGTGAATCCTTTAAGGGTGGTTGATAATATTATTTCCACTTCCTACACTTGGTGCAGTCACAAGAGCTCTTAGGGGTGTGGAAGCTAGGCTGAGTGGAGTTGCACGCCTTTTAGACATTTTCATTGTTAATTTTCATGTTCTTTTGCTTATAATCTCCATATTTGTACCGAACTTTTTCCATGTTTTAGCTACTTGCTAATCATGGCATTTATTTCAATATTATTTGTCATTTCCAAAAAGAACATAATTTGCACTATGAGTCTAACATTCAAAAATTTGGCACGGTCAATCATTGTAGTTTTATTTTTATGTACAGTTAGCCGTTATTAATAAAATTGTCAATATTCAGTACATGTAAAAAGACTTATCTACACCTCATTTTTTAATATATCATTATGTTAGTTATACTATTAAGGGAAATGACTTGTAAGGGTAGAAAAGTATCAAAGTTGTATAAAAAATACCACTGAACTTTTTTTTGTACATATGACACCAACCAACTATAACATTTGTGCATGTATGACCATTAAAGCTCACCTTTGTTCATGGTCTTTATTTCAATACTATATGTCGTTTCCAAAAAGGACATAATTTGCACTATGAGTCTAAAATTCAAAAAATTTGGCACGATCAATCATTGTAGTTTTATTTTTATGTACGGTTAGTCGTTATTAATAAAACTATCAATATTCAGTACATGTAAAGAGACTTAACTACACCTCATTTTTTTAATATATCATTATGTTAGGACTAAACTGCAAATTTGGTCCTTATGGTTAGCAAAAAAATATGGATGGAGTCCAAAATCTTTTCAACTTGCACCGTTGGTTCAAAATCAAAACAAATTTGTGGTTTTGGTCCCTGAAAAAGTTGAAAATATTGTTTTACCCTTTTAGTTTCTTTTTTGTATTTCTTATATTTATTTTAATTCTTTTTAGTTTGAAGTTTAATAATAAAAAAAGAATTAGACACCCCACCCACCCCTCCATCCATCGAACCCCCTACCATACCTCTTCTCTCTGTCTCTTTTTATCTCTTTCTCTCTCTCTCTCTCTCACACACACACACACACACTCTCTCTTTCTCTGATCGTGTTCTTGCTTCTTCATCCCATATTCTGATAGGTTTTATAGGTTACAAAAAAATACGTGGCGGAAAAACTTAACCCTAAGTTCACATGCAACCTATTGGATCTAAGTTTTCTCTATTGATTGCAACAAACAATTGAACATCAAGAACTCTAGGAATACCCTATTATAGTCGAAATTCATAAAGGATTTTAGGGTTTACATACCTCTTGATTATTGTAGTAAATAATCAAACAATTCTTCCGTAAATAAGCTTTAGAAAGCAAGCATCAGAAATCTCGTGCCTCTAATGGTTTGTACCCAAACCCTAGTAGTAGAAGACTTGAGAGGAAAGAGGAGGGTGGATGGAATTTTCGGCTTTTCTTCTTAAGAAAGGAGTGGCCGAAAATTTAATCTCTAATGCTCCTTATATAGCTGAATTAGGAAACCCTGGAAACCCTAATTTGAATATAATACTAATATCTCAAATTAGGTAATTATCCACGTCCTAATTATCCTTAAGGATTAATATAGAACTCTAGGAAGGCTCCATATTTTTGGCCTACCCTAGATAACTCTAGAATCCTTCTCTTGTTCAACTATTGAATAATTACAGCTTAGGTCCTTACACTTTTAATTAATCCAATTAATCCCAAAAGTAACTCTACTTAATTTTTGATTAATTATTAATTAAATAATACTATTTCTAGTTAATATATTAACCTCATAATATATTAATAAATCATTTATTGCTATTTATTAATCTTATAATAAACCAATAAATCAACATCTCTCTCCAAAAGTCATTTTGTCAATTACTAGTTTTGAGGACAACCCAAAAGGACTTTGCTTTTAATTCAAGTATATATCAAATTAGTTATTGGCTTAGACACCTAATCAAACAGTCTTCCACTTGGATAAGTCTATAACTACTATTGCAAGTATAACTTCTAAATTAAACAACAAATGGTGCTTTTCAAAGCAACTCTAGACTCTGATCTGATCAGATATCGGTCCTAAGATAAGTGATCAAATATCCCTTCATTCTTCAAGATATCATATGGACATGAGACATGGATTACAATCAATCTATTGTCCAAAATTTTGTTTCTCGATTTCCCGCTCTATGATGACCTCATAAGACTATTAGTTGAAAACATCAATTCAGTCCTGGCTAGGCCCAACACTACAATGTCAACACCAAATCACCGATGGGCCTAAAGATATCGATTTTCCCATTAGGAAAAAAGGAGCGAATAAATTTCGACTCATATGCTTGTATCTTTTACTCTCCAAATCATGCATGACACTACGTTTTATAACATCATGTTACTGATGCGTTTATGTAACACCAATGCACAACCGAATTGTAAATTACAACTCAGATATCTCTATTTCAAGATAAGATGTTATCGTCTCAGAATTATTCGTGATATAATCCATAAAATAATTCCCTGAGCGTGTGTTTATATAATATTCAAAATCTTAATTTTCTAAGTACTCATGAATATTATAGCAACCATTGCAATGTCTAATATCCATAGACAATCTACAATCCATTCATGACAGTCTTGATTCACTACTTACTTCCAGAAGTATGAACGACTATGGAGTTTTGAATAATCAAATCATTCAGGAAGTAAAACATGCAAAATGAAACACAAGAATAAATAATTTAAATGGTAGTAACCATACTTATAAATAATCTCTATTATTCGATCACCGAAGTGAATTACATTTATTTTGTTACAAATTTCAAAATATCAACTAACTACTAAAACTAATATCATTTCTCAATCCTATGCTCCTAGCATGATGGTAATGCTTAATCCTACTCAGAGCCTTTGTGAAAGGATCTGCATGATTATCTTCTCAGGATACTCTCTTTACTATAAGATGGCCTTCTTCAACCATATGTCTGATGTAATGGTACTTTCTGTCAATATTCTTGGATCTGCCATGATCATAGGGTTATTTGGTCACAACAACCGTTCCTTCATTATAGTAGTAAAGTTCCAATGGCTTATGAATGGTCAGGACTCGGGACTACTGTGAGATCACCGATGAAGTTCTTCAACTAATCTGTCTCCTTCGATGACTCACTCGCTGCAATGTACTCTGATTCACAAGTAGAATCAACCACTGTATCCTGCTTGGAACTTTTCCAAGTCACTGCTACGCCATTTAACACAAACACCCAGCCTGACTGAGAACAAAAGTTGTCTGATCCGTCTGACAGTTGGAGTCACTATGTCCAGTTACTCTTAACGTATCACTGCCACCAAGGACTAGAATCATATCCTTATTCCTTCGCAAATACTTAAGAATGTTCTTTACTACAGTCCAATGAGCTCTACAAGGATTGCACTAAAAATGAATAACCATGCTCGAAGCATAAGACACATCAGGGCGAGTACATGTCATAGCATACATGATCAAACCTATAGCTGAAGCATACAGGAATCGACTCATCTTAGCTATCTCTTCATCTGTACCAGGGACTTGAGTCTTACTCAACTTGGCATTACTCTAAATAGACAGTTCTCTTTTATTGGAATTTTCCATACTAAAACGCTTTAGTATTTTATCCAAGTAAGTACTCTGACTAAGACCAATAAGTCTTTTCTTTCTATCCCTCAAAATCCTTATCCCAAGAATATAGGATGCTTCCCCTAGATCCTTCATGGCGAAACACTTCCCGACCCAAGATTTCACTTCTTGCATGGTCGGAATGTCCTTTACCATAAGGATTATGTCATCAACATACAATACTATGAAAGTTACGATACTCCCACTAGCTTTGACCTACACACATGACTCATCCTCGCTCCTAGAAAAACCAAATTCTTTTACTTTCTCATGGAAACAAAGATCCAACTGTGAGATGCTTATTTCAATCCACAAATGGATTTCTTAAGCTTACACACTATATTAGGAAACTTTGCATGTACAAAACCCTCTGGCTGGCTCATGTAAACATTATCTGCCAACTTCCCATTGAGGAAAGCAGTTTTGACATCTATTTTCCATATTTCATAATCATGAAAGGTAGTTATGGTAACCATAGTCCTTATAGACTTAATTTTAGCCACTGGTGAAAAGGTCTCATCACAGTCAACCCCGAAGGTTTGAGTAAAGCCCTTTGTAACCAGTCGTGCCTTGAACGTGTGCACTTTCCCATCCATGTTGGTCTTCTTCTTGAAGATCCATTTGCAACCAACTATCTTTCGACCTGGTATGTGATCAACCAAATTCCAAACTTGGTTGTTGTACATGGACTGAATCTCGCTGTCCATCGCCTCATTCCACTTGGCAGCCTCAGGGCTCGCCATCGCTTCTTTGTAGTTAGCTGGCTCATCCAAATTTACCAGTCTACCTTAACTGATAAATGTATCACCATGTGACGTTATATGGAAACCATAGAACGTTGGTGGCATGCTAACTCTACCTAATCGGAAAAGAGGTAATAAAATGTCAATGGGCTCAACAGGAGTCTCATCCTCTGGTAGAGATTTAGTGTCTTCTAAGGTTCCTTCATTGCTTAATTCTATAATTTCTTCCAGATCAATAACACTCTCACTGTCCTCTTTGAATATGAGCTCTCTCTCGCAAAAGACTCCTCTTCGAGCTACAAAGACCACGTTCTCACTAGGCCTGTAGAACAAATATCCAAAAGACTTATATGGGTAACCAATGAAAATACATCTCTCACTTCTAGGTTCTAGCTTGTCGCGAGTCTCTCGTCTAACGAAACCTTCACAGCCCCAAACCTTGATGTGACCAAGAAAGGGAACTTTCCATGTCCACATCTCATGAGGTGTTTTGGCAACCTTCTTAGTAGGGACAAGATTAAGAATATGGACGATTGTTTCTAAGGCATACCCCCAGAAAGAAATAGGAAGCGAACCTCGACTCATCATTGAATGAACCATGTCTAACAAGGTTCGATATCTTCTCTCCGCCACACCATTAAGTTGTGGTGTCCTAGGAGGAGTCAATTGTGAAACTATTCCATATTCCTTGAGGTAGTCGTGGAACTCGATACTAAGATACTCCTTACCTCTATTAGATCAAAACATGTTTATCTTCCTGTCCAGTTGATTCTCGACCTCGTGTTTAAACTCTTTGAACTTTTCAAAGGTTTTTTTATTTATGTTTTATTAAGTAGATATACCCATATATGTTATAATCATCCGTAAATGTCACGTAGAATCGATTGCCATCCCTTGTGGTAGATCTGAAAGGACCACACACATCTGTATGTATGAGGTCCAACAAACCTTCACCTTTTTCACAAGACCCAGTGAAAGGTGATTTTGTCATCTTACCTAAAAGACAAGATTCAAATTCATCATCTGACCTTAAGTCAAATGACTCCAATAATCCATCCTTTTGGAGTTGGACGATGCGTTTCTTGTTAATGTGTCCAAGACAACAGCGCCACAAGCACTCTTTGTCTACACCATTTGACGGATCAATATTTAATACATTATTGCCTAAGCTATCAACACAAATTATAGTTTCATACACACCATTACAAGGTAAAGCTTCAAACATAAAAGCACCATTTTTATAAGCTAAAATCGAACCATTCATATCATTAAAATAATATCGAAATCCTTGTCTAAACAATGCATGAAAAGAACTAATGTTTCGTGTCATTTCTAACGAATAACAATAATTAATAAAATTTATCGTAACATCACTACTGAGAATAAGACTATAAGTTCCGATCATGGTAACAGGAGAAGATCGCCTATTTCCCATGATCGGATTTATTCTTTCATGCTCCACTTCGTCACTTTCTCTTAGCCCCTACAAATCAGAACAAATTTGAAATCCACATCCTGTATCAAGGACCCAAGAACGAGTAAGTTGTGAGTTATTGACTTGAATAGTGTACAAAACTACCGACGATGGCTTGACCTTTCCATCCTTGATGTATTGCAAGTATTTAGGGGGGAATTCTTTTTCAATGGCCCTTTTCAGTATAGTAGTAGCAATGGGTTTCTTTGGGGTCACTAAAAGCAGGAAGGTCTGAACCTGGCTTGGTCTTTGACCTATTGCTAGACGATCCAGCTTGGGCCTTGCCCTTCCAATTTGATTGAGGTTTAGCCTTCCTCTTATTTCCTCTGCTTTTCCCAATGGAAAGGACGGGAGCACTTGTAACAGAAGGGACTTGATTCTTTTTCATCCCTGATTCAGCTGTCTGCAATAAGTTATGGAGTTGGGCTAATGTGGTCTCTGTGTTCTTCAAATGATAAGTCAAGATGAACTGATCATAACAAAATGGAAAGGAGTTAAGGACTATGTTAATGGGTAACTCCTCGTCAAAATTCACATTGATCCTTTCAAGACGCTCCACGTATCTCTGCATTCTCTGCACATGATTGCAGACAGACTCTCCCTCCTTCAACTTGTAGGACATTAACACTTTGAAGACCTCATACTTTTCTTGACGCACTCTCTTGTGGAACTTTTCTGCAAGATCTAAGCCCATCTCATACGACCAATAGTCCTCATAGAACTTTTTCAACTCAGGTACCATGGTTTCAACCATGATGCAAACGACCTTTGTTGCATCGTCATAGTGTTTCTTGTAGGCGACAATCGCTTCTGGAATAGTTGTTGACTCATCGATTTCGAAAAGAGATATATCGAGGACATATTCTTTTCCCTCTTATCGAATAGTCATATTTAGATTTCGCATCCAATCCATGTAGTTTGGACCAACTAGTTTCTTTTTAGAGAGGATCGATAGTAGAGTGAAGTTGTTGGTGGATGATTGAGTAACAGTAGCATCTCCTAGAGTAGACATCTCTATGAAAGAAATAATTTTAGTTAGTTGATGTAAATCCCTATAATTTTAACTCATAATTAATATTCAAGGTTAGGGTCCAATATACCAATTCACAACTAAGAAAAGGGATGTCGTAATCTTATTGCGAATTTATGAAGGTAGGTAAAAAACAATTCACCAATTTCAAACTATGAAACTCCTAGATCTTTGATATTCATTGAATCTTATCAATGACATGTTTAATCTCAGATTATGCTCTTCTACTTGTGAACCAGAGAGGCCGATTGGGATGATATCAAGGGCGACGTGTTGTCGTGAACTTAAGGAATGGTAATCGGAAACCTACAGGTCAGTGGGAGGATGGTTACATGCCTATAGACTGCAAGGATTATTTATGAGCTTACAATTGGTTGGTATTGTACACATGTTTAGACTAGTTAGTCTGATTGTTCGGTAGTTGATTGATGAGGGTACCATGGTGTAAGTTTGGTGCAAGGTACGAGACTTTGGGTGCGAAGAGGAACAATGTAAGAGTGTGACTTGGGCGTTTCGATGGGAGACCGTTATTCGATGTATAGGATATGCTTTGTTCATGTAGTTAAAGGTGTTGATTTGTTAGGAAGTCAGCTGGAGTGTTAAAGTTGCATGGTTGTGTGTCAAAATCACGGTTCTAAATAACGTAAGGCGTGACTTGGCGGCAATGTCAAGCCTCAAACTTTTCCGAGCCTTGACGAGCCACGTCGTTTGTAAGGCGTGACTTAAGGCGGAAATTTTGTATATAATTAATATTTTTATATGTATTTTCAATTATTATTCATTTTTATACACATATGTGAGTTAAGGCGGCGTTTTGGTAAAGCTTGGCGGCAGGTACAAGCCTTGGAGCCATGACGAGCTTTTTTGAACCTTGGTCAAAATCATTATCCCTGATTAGATGTTGAGGAGGTATTGATCAATATAATGCTTTATTTGGGAGTGGTATAGTTCCTTGTTAAGAGATTACTCGTTTTCGTGTTTGAAGAAGTAGGAATGATCGTTAACCTCAGAGGGTTGGCATCAGAAGTTTTAGATCATAAATTTTAGATTTATGGGAATTTTTGCAAGGAGTTGAATTATGTTACTAGTCATGGTTAACGATTTCGAGGGAAAGATGCCTTACTATCCAACTAAGTAAATCTAGTTGTTGATGCTCTAAGTCGGAAGTTGGCTAATAAGCCACTTCAGGAGTGCTGCCTGTGAATGGTAGCGTTTACACCTCTGTTGGAGTTGTGGGAATAGGTACAAGAAGTGGCGTTTTTGGAAGAGAACGCAAAATACAAGAGAGGTTCAGGCGAGATTCTGACTGTTGATCAGGACATTCAGGGTTCTTTAATGTGTTATACTCAGGTCTGTATTGTGTTGGAGTTAGCAAGTAGATATCTACGCTAGGGAGGTCGTATCAAAGCATGGGGTGCGAGTTTCTATTGTCTTTGATAAGGACATACGGTTCACGTCTCAATTTTCAAGAAATGTTTTTAGAAGGAAATGAGTACTCAATTGGGAATTTGCACAACTTCCACTCTTGTATTGGAATGTTGTCAATTAGAGATGTACTGTGATAAGAAGTGTCAGGCGCCTATATGTTAGGAGAGATTGGACATCGAGTACTAGAGAGCACGAATAACATGTTTAATGCGAATGAATTGATTCAAGTGTTATGGGCGCAATTGGTAATCATGCAGAGTCGACATTAGGGATACACTGTCATGAGACATTCAAACTTAGAATTTCAGGTAGGAGATTATAACATGTTGGTAGTTTCACCTCGCTAAGTGGTGATCCGGTTACGTACAAGGGGAAACTTGGGTCCTCGGTACGTAGGTATGTACAAGATTATTGCTTGAGCGGGGAATGTAGGTTATCGTTTGGAGTTGCTAGGTGAGTTAGTATTTACCTACGACACTTCCCATGAATCCCAGTTGCGAAAGTGTTTGGTGGTTGATATATCAGTAGTTTCACTAGAGGATCTATAGATTGACGAGCGACTTAATTATGTTAAGAGGCTGATTGCCATTCTTGAGAAAAGAAGACAGAGACTTTGCGTAACAAGGAGATTGGGTTAGTAAAAGTCAAGTGACAACATCAGTCAGATTGGACCTGGAACCAGAGACAAAGATACATGCGCATTTATCCAGAGGTGTTTGCTAGCTATGACTTCGAAGACGAAGTCTGATTCAAGTGGGGGAGAGTTGTAACACCCCGTTTTCAGTTTAATTATTTATTAAAGAAATATTGGTAAAAATGCAATTAAATAAATAGGATTAATAATTAATTGCGAAATAACCAAATTCGAAGAATATTATGTAATGAGGGATATGAAGGGCAAGTTTTTAAACTTAAAATGTAAAAGCTTTGGTCTTAATGGCTAAATAATTAAATTATAGCAAACTTGAGGGACCTTTTGTGTAATTTTCGTATTTTGGTGCATGGAGCTTCTTATTTACGGGAGTTACTTTCCTTGACAGCCCATGGACATGTGGATCGGACCTCCTAGGTGACTTATACCCCAAGTGTATAACCTAGAAGCCCAAAACTCTAGTGTGTGTTTTGTGTGTTGTACGACGCAAAGAAAAGAAGGCCGAAGTAGAGAGAATCGAGAGAGGTGGGAGGCTGCTCGATCAGGAAGTGAGAAAAGGGAAGAGTGGGAAGGTCGTGATCATCTAGGAAGGGAGTAAGGATCGTTGGGTGGTGAAACTCCTAGCAAGGTAAGCCTCGATTTCCTTCTTTTTCTCTTGGTTCGACAATCTCAAATCGCCGCCACCACCGGCTGCCATGGCTTCCACCGGTGGTCAACAGCCACCTCCCTAGGGTGCTTGTAAGTGGTATTCTATTTAGGTCCTTGGTGGTCTTTGATGAGAAAACCCAAACCCTAACTTGATAATGTTAGCAAAAGGGCATTATACTTTCGTTTCTCATTAAAAAAATTATATATTGTGAGTCATAGTTGAAGTTAGGATTATTATTTGGACTCTGCGGTTTGTTACTATTGTTAAGGACTTATTTTGCAGATTTCAAGCCTTATTGAGTAGGTCTTAATGGGTTAAGATACCAAATTAACCCTAAAAAGCCAAAGCTGGAAATGCCCTAATCTGTCTAGAACTTTGAAAGGTAATATCCCGGTCATGGCAAACCCTTTTTAGTTGAAACCAAAGCCCAAACTTTCGCTTTTGAATCCTCTGCATTTCATTAGTTTTGACTGAAGGCCAGAAATGCCTCTAACTAGGGTGAAATCGACCGTTGGTCCGTAATGAACTGTTTTGTGAGACAGTTTTGTAAAAATCGCCAAAAATTGTAAAAAAAATTCGTAAAGAGGTGTGAGAATACTACTTTTAAAGATAAGGACATCAAATTCATGCATGTAAAGCAGTTTTGAAAAATAAGGTGTTTAAGGTGGTCAAAACAGGGCTCGAACAGACCATAACTTCTATGTAAAAATCTAGAAAATTAACCCATGAGCCATTTGTATTTTTGGGGTATTAAATAACCATAATTTAACTATATTTTGCCTTTACTAGGATGGTTGAAGGTTGAACTAGTGTAAGGGGGTGTCTTGGGCTACATGAAGGATGTATGACCATTGGAGGTGAGTTCCTCACTTCATAACCTTAGAGTATTATATACCTACTATTAGGTCGGGTGAGACTAGGACCTATATGATTGATAGTTAAAGTAATACTTGTTTCATGAGCTATGTTTGATGTTCTTATCTATTATGTGGAATGTATATGCACGATATGTTTAGGCTCGACATCTAAATACCAAGTCGACTGAGTGAAGGCCATGGTGCCAAGTCAGGGGGACCGAAGGCGGAAACGTCAAGTCCGTGGATTCGACGGCTGAATACCAAGTCCTTATTTGGGATGTGTTCCCAGATAGACACGAGATGTACAATCTTAATGCTTATATATTATATGGATGTTTGAATATTTGTTTATGGCGTGTAATATAGGAGTAAGGTGTAATACTTCTATTGTTATGCTGTGTTGGAATTCACTAAGCTTCGTGCTTACCATTTCCTTTATAAAATAATTATTACAGGTACATCAGGTACGAATGAGGGTTTAGCTTGACTGTACACTGGCGCCGTTGAATATTGGGTCCTTGTCAGAGACTCTTGATATGAGATTTTAAGAATATTAGTTTTCTGTTGTTGTTTTGAATTATAAATGGATTAATATTGTTGATTGGTGCTTTGTAATTGGGTTCCATCTTCCCCACATCACCATCCAGTTCACACCAGACCTACATCATAAATACCACATTTTTCTCCAAGCTACCAGATCTACACATCAACCATCTTCATCACTGTTCACCGATATCCCCATATCACCATCTTCATCCTCTATCATCTCAATAGCTAACACCACCACCTGTAATCAGAAATACAAACAAGTAAAAACATAAATATGTTCTTCAATGTTATAAAAGACCTGCAAATGAATTCCTTGAGGGAGAGAGGTGAGACACAGACAAGAAAAACAGTCCATATTCTCTGATTTCCACATGTGATCAAATCAAAAAATTTAGTGGGTTTAGTATTTTTTTGATGAAAGTAGCAAGGAGTACGGCATTTATATGCATTGGTGGTTTGAGGCGTCGGAACCCTAATCGTGGCAAGGTCAAAAGGGGATGTTGTTTTCGGTAGCGATGGTGGTCACCCCTTTCAGATGGATTTAGTGGTGTGAGTTGGTGGTAACCAGAGGAGGAGTATTGTGACATCCCCATTTTCACGGCCAGAAAAGACCGATTTTGTTTATGCTTTATAAAAATCAGAGTACCTCTTTTAATAAAAATGTTGCGGAATTTGTTCCCAGAAAAACATGATAAATACGTTATCAAATCATTTCCAAAGAAATGTATTTCATTCATTTTCAAAATATTGGGATGTCATCGTCAATACAGAAACATAAGCATAAACAGAACTTACATTCATTTACACTAGTGATCTACATCTCTTTTAAATCTCTCAGTGTAAAGTAGCTTCATATCGACACATGTGATACAAATAAGCTTGAGTGGGTCAGGTTGGTAAACCTGGTGAGTACATAGGGTTTTCAACCCATAATAATATAATTATTATGTTTAATCATCAAACAATCAACCCAATTACCCATCCCCATTATCTTCTTTACTCTTAAGGATCTACCCTAAGAATCAAATATTTCTCGTTCATTCATTCCTAAGGATCATCCTAAGGAATCGGCACGAAGTCCATCATCACCGGGGTTTAGGCACTAAGTCTGCATAGTCGCCAGGATTTATACAATAGACACTAAGTCCGCATAGTCGCCAGGGTTCTAGGCACTAAGTCTGCATAGTCGCCAGGGTTTATACAACAGGCACTAAGTCCGCATAGTCGCCAGGGTTTTGGCACCAAGTCTGCATGATCGCCAAGGTTTAGGCACCAAGCCTGCATGATCGCCAGGGTTTAGAGTACACCGGGTGAACACATCGTTCACAACACCTACAGGTTGCGAGCCTACTAGTGTTCCACTGGACTGTCTAGAATAGTCCGTGGTTGTCATCCATACTCTGCTAGATGACGGAGACAACATTTGGGAACAAGGCTTCTCACATCGTCCACCTCTCACCCTTACCTCATGGTCTATATCACCTCTCAACTCATCATCCAACCCATATTTCATCTACCCATGTTTTACCCAACATATTATGTAGATATAAATACATATACAGTTTAAATCATATAAAACTTGTATAAAATCGTTCATCCAGCATAGATAGCAAGTATACAGATAATATGCACACATAGCACGTAGTTTATATAAAATACTTCATATCTATGTGTAAGATGAAAGTAACTATGCAATCACCTGATAAGGTGGTGATTCTGAATTCGGACAGCGCTTCGTTACTTCTTAAAACAATTTCCCTCGACAAAACGTAGTATCATTACCACTAGGGTTTAGCTCAATATTCACCGAGACTAATTAATACTCTAGCTATTATTATTATTATATAAGCATTAAACAACACTATATAACTCATAATAATAGCCCAAATAATTATTATAAGGTCCTAATAACATTACTATATTAAAACATAAGTTATACTAAAGATAGGTTAGACGTAGCGCACTTATAGCGGGTTTTTCTCAAAAACCGGGCTTCGCCGAAGCAGCGTTCCCGAGCTGAAAGGATCTTTTCTCGGGACTCCGAGAGCCTCGGGGCTTCCTTTGGGTGCTAGGGGATTTACCTAGACTTTAGGGGGGGTTTGGGGGCTAGAGAGAGAGTCTAGAGAGAGAAAGAATGGTTTGGAAAGGTGTGAAGAATGAGGGAACCCGGCACCTCTATTTATAGGATGAAATCCTGCTCTACTCGTCGAGTAGGTCCTCCTACTCGTCGAGTCCATGCCACATGTCACCTTCTGGTGGCTTGCCTTGGGGAGAAAGCCTTGGCCCATATTCAGCCACGTCACCCCTTTTGCAGCAGCACCCTGCCGACTTCTAAACCCCGTAACTTTCGCATACGAGATCCGTTTTCGACGTTCTTTTTTTCCACGCATAGGTAAAAACAAGATCTACAACTTTCATTTAGACTCCGTCGGCTAATTCTCGACCGATCTTAAATTTAACAGTAGGAGGAGATTAGACTGTTAAATGACCACGAAGAATTCGTAACTCCTTCATACAAACTCCGTTTTCGTCTGTCTTTTTACCTTTGAGTTCCTATTAAAGAGATCTTCAACTCTCATTATGGTTGCGTAAGCCAAAAACCACTCGAACTAAAATTCGAGTTTCGGGCCGTGCACTGCTATGCCAAATTTTAGAAAAATCATAACTTCCTCATACGTAGTCAGATTTGGGTGTTCTTTTTTTGTATGTTCTCATTTTAAAATATACTACAAGTTTTGTTTAGATCACTAAGGCTAAAAAGTCCTCTATCGTAAATTCACTATTTACGTCTCCCGGTGCCGTGCCGGTTTTGACGTAAAACTTCGACGGGCCATAACTTCTTCGTTATAACTCGGATTTCGGCGTTCTCTATACGTACGGAACCCTTGAGACATATTCTACAACTTGGTTAAGATTATTTATTCTAAATAATCTTTTGTCAAAAAAAAGTCATTTTCGACCCCTATTATCTCTAAATTGACTAGCCCGGATCTACGGGCGTTACAAGTATGGGGAAACGACGGCTACTGTGAAGGGGATATTGGTGCTGAAGATGAAGGTGGGTCTAAGGAGAGGATGTCAGATGGGATTTATACCACAAACTCAGCAGGTTAAAGCGACATGGATCAGTGATTCTGGCGACCTTTACCGTATTCTTCTAGTTTTCGAAAACCAACTTAAAATTATGTTTGACTGGTTGTGGTTTGGTTGTTGTGAATTGTGATAATGTTGGGTAACAAAGACAGTGGGGATGTCGGAGGAAGAAAGGGTGCCGGAGGAAGAAGACATTGGGATTGGGTTTGATCGATGGTTTTTTATCTTCTGAGAGAGAGAGAGAGAGAAAGAGAGAGAAGTGGTATGGGAGGGGTACGATGGAGGGGGTGGGTGGATGGCTTTGCTGTTTTTTTTATTATTAATTTTCAAATTAAAAAAGGATTAATATAAATATAAAAAATATAAAAAAGAAATTAAAAGGGTAAAACAATCTTTTTAGCTTTTTCGCGGACCAAAACCATAAGAAATTTATTATTTTGGACTAATGGTGTAAGTTGAAAAGCTTTTGGAGTTCATCCACATTTTTTTTGCTAACCATAGGGACCAAATTTGCATTTTAGTCTTATGTTAGTTATACTATTAAGGGAAATGACTTGTAAGGGTAACAAAGTATCAAAATTGTACAAAAAATACCATTGAACTTTTTTTATACACATATCACCAACCAACTATAATATTTGTACACATATGACCATTAAAGTGCACATTTGTTCAAAAAATACCATAACGTTACCGGTAATAGTAGGTCACCAGCCACGTGGCTGCTGACGTGGATTTTACTGTTTATTATGTACACATTATCCCATTAAACTTTTTTATACACAGTATACCATTAAACTTTTTTTGTACATATTTTACCATTAAATTTTTTTGTACACATTTTACCATTAATCATATATAATCATCCAAAAAAAATATCATTTCAAAAAATACATATTATTACATAAAAATGGGTTTTCCATCACCCATTGTGACTCCTCGATTTTGCAAGGTTTATGGGAGAGGGTTCTCTTCTATACATATTATTTCCATCACCAACCATCTTTCATCATCTCCACTTATTTTGTCCGACCATCTCCCATCATATTTTAAAAAATTCACACAAATTGAAGTTGTGTTTCTTGAGAATACACATGTGTTAGTTGCGTCATGGCTCGTCTTTTACTTCATTGTGAGATTTGGAACAATATCTTGGTTTCAGATTAAATAGTGTATTAGTATGTATATCAGCATATTGGATGTCTCCTTTGCTATTTGCTACTTGGCTTACATGATTAGTTTTATTGTTGAATGTTGGATTGTTGTTGTAATTGATAGATTTACTTATATATTTTGAATTTAAAGAGTCAAACTTAGCTAAGTATTAGATAGCTAGCTTCATATAATTTCAATCATGGGTGTAAGTAATGACAAAACTTTATCAATTTCTATCTACTAAGAATAACCTTTACCAAAGCTTAATTTCCTTCCTAACTTTGTAACGCCCTAAACTTCAAATAAAAAATTTGTTTTTGAAAAACATACGTAAACCAATCACAACATTTCATAATAATATCAAGGTTGTAAATCGTTCCAAATCATTATTAAGCCATAGTATCCCAAAGCATCAAAACATCATAACAATGGAACTCTACAGTAATCACTAGTGATGCGTGTGTCACACAGTCAAGCTGGAGCTCCCCCAATTAGAGGAACTACCTAAAAACATTAAATCAACAAATATTACCATAAAACTTAGTAAGTTCCCCAAAATATCACATACCACAAAATACATACAATGCATACAATCAGGGCAATCAACTCCAGTACCAATCCACCACATGAATACGGACTCATGACTCTTGTGTCATTCTGTCATCAACAAGGACTCACGACTCTTGTGTCGTTCCACCATCAACAGGGACTCATGGATCTCGTGTTGTTCCGTCATCAACATGGACTCTTGGCTCTCGTGTCATTCCGTCATCAACAGGGACTCACGGTTCTCGTGTCGTTTCCCAGTCAACAATGAGTTTTCTAGGCTCACAGCTTTCGTGTCGTTCCACTATCAACCCATCAACTATGAGTATTCTAGGCTCACAACTCCCGTGTTGTTCCACCATCAACTGTAACATCCCCATTTTTGCCGCCATAAAAGATCGATTTAATTATGCTTATTTTATTTCAGAGTATCCTTTTTAAAGAATTAATATGCGGAATTTGTTCCCAATAATGTAATAATATTATTACTAAGCATTTCCAAAGAAATGTGTTTCATTTATCACTTCGGGATGTCATCGCAATACATAAACATAAGCACAACGAAAATATTACAGGCCTTACAACATCTTATTATACTATGGCCTACAAACTCCTTAAATCACTCAACATCCTTGGGCCTTCGTACCACTACCAATGATATAAAGAAACTGAGTGGGTCGAGTTTGGAGGTCTGGTGAGCACATAGGGTTTTCAACCCACAATAATTAAGTTCTTTATATATTTCACATCAATTAATTTACCTGCTTACCCATTTCCGTTATGCTCACAGACTGATCCTAAAATACTGATCTCAAGGGACCTATCCTAAGGATCATCATCATCAACGGGTAGAGAATACTGCTTGGGGGATTCCTTTAGCAAAACATGCCAATAATGCAACCATGGGGGATAGAGTACATCAATGAACATATAGTTCACTAACACCTACAAGTTGCGAGCCTGCTAGCGTTTCCACTGGACTGTCTAGAATAATCCGTGGTCGTCATCTATACTTTGCTAGAAAACTGATTCATCAAAAGTCAAGTCCTCACATCATCATCTCATCATTTTCATCACTCATCACTATCCAATATAATTTATTTGAATATATGAAAATACATATATGACTAAATCAAGTAAAATCATATAACTCATTTAACACAGATATCAAGTAATACAGATAATAGGCACACGTAGCAGTTAATAACCCCACGAACCACATAGACAACAACTAGATGTCAAACCTTGGTCTACAACTTAAACCCCTCTAAGTTTGACCAAAAGTCAAACTTTTCAAAAGTCAATGGTCAACTTGCGACGACCCAACTTCTGGTCGTGTTGCGAGCACAAGGCGACAAAACAGTTGTGATTTCCATCAAACCTCCACGTCACGACCCATTAATGTTCGTGTAGTGATTTATATTCTATTGCACTTAATCCATTAAGAAAGTAGCATTTTCCAACAGAAGTTCTAACTTTCAGTTTTGATTCTTTCCAGTGACTTAATGCATAAAGTTTCCAACTTTATCCATTCTAATGACTAGATCTTTCCCAATCTAAAACCCTACCTTGAAGAAGTCATTAGAAATCCACAACTTTGTGCATGATTGTAAAAGGACACAAGCACACTCATTTTTCTTCTTCCTAAAGGTTAGAAACATGTCCGTTTGCAAGTTAGAGTTCTGGAGTTGCTCAAATTCCAAGAATATGAGGTCAAAATGACCACAAGAGACCAAAAACTCATCTAAAACTTAGATATATGCATAAACTTGAATAAAACATCCAACTTTATAACATACAATGCTTTAGAAGCAACAAAAGGTGGATTCTTCATCGGAACACTCTCGTTTAAGCTTCACAAGCTTCCTTTCTTATTCAAGCACCACTCCTTCAAAAATCTCACAAAAAGCATAAACAGGGCTAGGGTTTCGTTTCATATGAAGAAGCATGGAGAATAGGGGAAACCCTAAAAGTTATCACCATTATATAGGGCTCAAGGCCCGAGATCTAGGGTTTTAGTCCATCGCGGTTACGCATCGCGACTTTTGGAAGTCGTAGTGCGCTTAACCAAAAACCCGCAAGTCTTAATAATAAATCAAATAAACGTCTTACTCTTGTAAACTGGGTGTTACAAACTCACAATCTCTATGTGTAATTTCCCTAATCACCTTGATAACAAGTTTTTGTAAAGAGTCACAAAAGGCATAGCATTTTTGTGCAAGTTATATACAAGTTACATCCTCATTAATCACAATAACATATGAATAACCTCATTAGAAATAAGAAATGCGTCGAGATTCAAGATTTTATGATTTCTAACAATGATCACAAACTCAATCTCTATCATCACATAACAAATTGGTTCCAATTGTTTCTAGATTGAAATGGGATAAAGTTTTTTCGCCCAATCAATCTCTTGGTTTAAAACTCTTGTATAAATGAGGATGATAAAAAAAATTGTCCCCACTTACACCCTACCCTTCATAAAAAGAGGATTTTATGTTGGGTTTCATCAATTCTATAAACAATTAACAGAATCGTAGAAGCATCAAAAAACATTATTTAAATTTTGCAATCCTCAAAGCAGATCCAATTAGACTACTAATAATCTACTAGCACAACAATACAGTGTTTTAGATTATACCTTTGTTGCGTATGATCCCATTGGTGTAGGAAATGACAATTATGATTGACTTCACTATGCATATCCATACGAGCATATCCAAACATATGTTAAGCTTTCGGCGTAGTAAAAATTCCGACTAAGCCTCGATAAATCTTCAATTACTTCGTAGGCGTTACTCGATTGACTAGAAGACGCCTCAAAATTAATCCCTGCCTAGACAATAAGTGAAGCTATAGAACCTAGTGAATTTTTAAGACTTTGAAGAAGTTTCATCTCATTATAAACTATTTAAGGGTTGAGTAGTGTTGTATTAATCATATTAACCTGTTTTTGTTAGTAATTGTATTTATTTGGGTTTATGTAATGTATTTAGATACCCTATTGTATTATGGCCCAAGTCGTTCCTTGTATGTATTTATGTTGTACACATTGTGTTAATGAAAGACAAGGAAATCAATTACTCTTCATGGTATTAGTAGCCTTGATCGTTCCCTCCTAAAATCTTTCAATTCTACCGTATCTTTTTCTCCCTCTTAGTCGGCTCTTTCTGCCTCCCCAATCTAACCCTAATCCTCCTCCTACCATCAATCTTCTTCACAACATCCATGACAACTACTCCCACATCACACAAATCTTTCGGAATAACAAACATCAAAACCTATGTTCCTATCATCCTCGATCTCGATCGGCTCAACTATGATGCGTGGAGAGAACTCTTCTCCATCAATTGCATCAGCTTTGATGTGTTCGGCCACATCGATGGCTCCACTCCAAAACCAACAGATATCGAATGGAAGAAAATTGATGTGATCGTTAAACTATGGATTTACATGTCCGTTTCTCAATATCTTCTTCAAATGGTTCTAAAGAAAGACACCACTACAATTCAAGTTTTGCATGATCCCGAGACCCTTTTTTGCGATAATAAAGATGCGAAAATCATGCAGATTGACAGCGAGCTTCGAAATATCGTTATGGAAGCGTTACCACTTATTGCACCAAAATCAAGGCCTTGACGGATCTTCTTGCCAATCTTGACCTGAAATCCGCAATTCTCGAGAAACACCTGGTCATTTATAAAATCAACAACTTGTCTTCCAAGTTTGATTCTATGGCTAACATCATAAGGTACCGTCCCCTACTTCCAAATTTCATTGAGACCTGTTCCATGCTCCTCATGGAAAAACAATGCATAGCTAATTCCCTCTCTTTGACTGTCAGAAATCAAGTCGACAACTCCTCGTCACTAGCTATATTACATGTGGGAAATAATTCTCAACACAGGGGCAACAATCGTTGCCAAGATTGTCGCTCGCAACAATCGCATCGCCGACAACAACCCTTGCAAAACAACACATTTCACCAATCTTGGAATTGGAATTTTTTTCCCACATCCTGATGCGCGACAACCCTCAAAAAATCAACCACATGTTTTCATGGTAGCAACAATAGGTGACGCCACAACAACATCAAACATGCCTGCTGGCCCTTTTCCTCGGCAGCAGGAAAGTGGACTAAGCAGCCCACTTCAACGGTTTTCTGGATAACAAGCTCCACAATCTCATTTCTCTAGTGTTACTATTTCTGGCCCTCAACAAACCTCTTGATAGCCTACTAGTCTTCCAAAAAAATTTTAATACCATGTCGTTAATCAATCCGGGTGTAAACGACTGGTTTATTGGCACTAGGGCGACAAACCACGTGCATGCAAATGCAAGTATATTAAATACTAACCTTCACAAAAGTGTCTTTGATTCGATGTTAGTCGTTAATGGTTCTTGCATACCTATAGTGACGATCAGACATACCTATTTCCCACTTAAAAATCATTACCGTTCTTTGCACCTTAATAATGTACTCATAACACCCTCTATTATTAAAAACCGCATCTTTGTTCATCAATTCACTAAACAAAATAAATGCACTATTAAATGTGATGAGTTTGGGTTTAATGTTAATGATTACATGACATGAAGGCCCCTGATCCGATTCGACGGTGGGGGTCCTCTTTATCCGGTCATTCCCCTCACACTACAAGTGTAAGTTTCCTTGAGTCCTTCCATATGACATTAATGTTTGGGTCACCCAGTGACCAAGCTTTGAAGTATTTAGCATCCAATAAATTTATTTCTTGTAATAATGATAAGTTTCATAAACTTTGTAAATCGTGTCAACTCGTCAAACACACAAAGCTTTTTTTGTTAGTTTTGATTTCATTGTTTCTCATGCATTTGACATTATTCATTCTGATGTTTTTGATAAATTTCTTGAATTATTTCAACTTGTTAAAACCCAATTTTGAACAACCATCAAATCCTTACAGTGTGACAACCGGGTGAGTACAATAACAAGAACTTTCTTAATTTCTTTGCCAAAAACATAAGTCAATTTCATTCTCGTGTCCTCACACCTCCCAACAAAATGGGAAATCCAAACGCATGTTAAAACACTATCAATAAAATTTAATTTAGAGTCTCCGACTAGTCGTCGACTAATCTCCGAATAGGTCGATTAATTTCTAGTAATTAGTCAAATGACTTTTACAACTTTGATTAAAGATTCTTCACTTTTACCTTTTCTTGTGATCGTGAACCTCAATAGATGAGAGGCAATCACCAACTAGCGAGATTGTAGGAGGATTAAGTTTTGTGATTGTGTTTCTTGTTACCTTAATAACAACAATTCTCCTATAAGGCTATAACTACTAACATTGTTGGGTGAGGCTTTTACTCCTATTTAATTCACAACCAATAAAGTAAGGCCAGCCTATTTTATAGCACCTCACTAAAAGTTTGGCCTAAAAGACCGTCTTTACCATAAAGAGCTTTAATAATCCGAACCCGCAAGGCATTATTGGCTTCAAGAAATCACTAAATCCATATAAAAAGCAGCAACTAGTTGAAAGAAAATAAGGTACCCCCACCGAGTCCACCAACTTTTTTGTTCGGTGTTATTTTCTTCCAACAACCCAAGCCAAGTTTCATGCACCCAACTCACTATCCTAAATGAACCGACACCTCAAGGATTCCATTAAATTTATAACAATGTCTAGAACTTTTAAACATATACATGTAATATATTTCCAAACTCTTTAAATCGACTTTATAAAAATGAACCTACCACCAGGCGCAAATGAAAGGGTTTTACCAACATTTCTTCTTTTCGAAATAAACAAGTATATTAAATAATTTTAATGTACTTGAGAGTTGAAACCATTGTTGATTTTTCACTCCATTTCGATAACTTCGATAACTTGATGGTGAGTTTATCTAAAACAGCCTTCAACTCGATTCATATTGTCAAAATCGAATAATCAAGGTAAATAAAACTTATCGAATAATGAAACAACCTAAATTAAAGATGAAAAATTAATGATTGACTTTATACAACAAAAAAATCTAAATTTGAAGATGTTAAACACAAAATAAAAACAATATTTTTTTTATTTTGATAAATAGAGAATAAAAAAAATTCATCACTAAGATATGATTTTGATCAAATCATCTTAAAAAGAGAACAAATAACCATATTCAATTTGGCAAAGCCCATAAATTTTCTTATGGTATATATAATATATCAATTCTTTTTTAAAAGTGATCCTACTAATAAACTATTTTATAAGTTTTAATAATTATATTAATAGTTAACATATTTACATTAAGGTGTTGTTTGTTTTTTTAAAAATTTCTTTAGACCACTTTTTGTTGTGCGGCGCAGCACACGCACAACAATTGCCTCTCATAGCAGTTTGTTTTTTGGAAAGCTTCATACTACAAAATCTCTGTGCGTGTTCTGAGCGGCACAACATTTGATTTGCCTCTTCAAACATTTTCAACTTTCATTGTTTCTAAATGATTTTTTTTAGAAATTTGGTATAACTTATTTTTTTAAAACTTTGATTTTTTTTTTTAACGTTGATTTTTTTTTAAACTTTGATTTACGGATTTGATACAATTTCTTTTCATAGTTTCCATAGTTTTTTATAACTTGATTAAAAAAAAAAAAAAAAAAAAAAACTATGATTTTTTTTAATTTTTTTTACCGTTTCCGTTAATAATATTTTTAGTTTTAATTGCATCTTTTTTAACATGTGTAATTCTTTTACGAACTTTGTAGACATTGTTCGCAATATTTTCTTGATTTTATTATTATTATTATTTTTTATGTTTTTTAAAATTAGTTTTTTTCTAGAATAAAACAGATAGCTTTTTTTACATTTTTTTAGAAATTTTATATTTTTGTTTTTTACATGTTCTTTTTAGTATTCTTTCAATGTTTTAAGACTAAAATTATTAAAATTTCGGTGTTTAAAACTATTTTTAGTTTATAAAATTAGTTTATTTAAATTTAAGTTTACTGCAGCAGTCTATAGATGTTAAAAAAACAAACATGCTTTTTATTACAAACTGCAACCGTATGGTCTACCTCTTCTATAGCAGAGGGTTGCAGAGGTAGTCTGCAGACTTCATGAATTTTCGCTTCGAAAAAATGAACAACACCTAACTGTTCTTATTAAAATTATTGAAAGAATAAAAAAATAATTTTATTAGTTTTGATTTAGTTTTGAGCATTAATTTTAAAAGGTTATCCATATCAACTGTTGTCCTAACTATATTCTAAAGTTTGCTCAAGTTATTATTAACGAATTGATAAATTATCAGAAAAATCTCAATATTTTCGTAAAAGTTTCACTTTAATACCAAAAAAAATGAACAGAAAAGTCCCGATTATTTGATTTTACACGATAATGTCATTTCCTGTTAAAAGAAAAAAAATGATTTTTTTGTTAATTTGAGCCAAAATGAAATAATCGGGACTTTTATGTTCAAAATTTTTTTTGGGGACTAAAGTGAAACTTTTCCGAAAATATTGAGACTTTTCTAACAAATTTCCTAACGAATTCAATTAATTAAAAAGAAAATGATTATAATAGTTATTTTTTTAAAAAATATATATTTTAAAATAGCCACAGAAATGAAAAATGATCCACATACGAAAATCTGCGAAAATGTGATTTTTTTTAATTTTCGTTGGTCGATGCCTACAAAAATTTTGACTCACAATGAAAAAGTTTTATTTTTGATTTTTTTTTAGATTTTTATAGGACACCCTTGTAATTGAGAGAACCCAGCTGATATGATGATTGTTATGAAGTTTGTATGCGAAAGCTATAATGAAGAATTTTCATTTTATTTAAGTAACGTCCCAATTTCATAGTAAAAAATTTTCATTTTATTTAAGTAAAGTTTCCCATTTATAAATTCATTTTGAAGAAAAACGTTTATTCCAAATACATTTATTGAAAATCAAAGTAATATTAAAGCGCGGAATCTTGATTGCAGCTGATGAATGTGTACAGTCATGTCTTTGTCTTCCCATGATGACCGAAAATACCTAAAACAATAAATAATTTGGTAAGTACAAAGCTTAGTGAGTTTTCCCTCAAAACACCCCATATGATAAACATACAAGCATACATAACGACCCACAATCATTGGATTGGAATGCCCAGGGTCTGTTGGTCTACTGGCTCACCTAACCGCTCGTCCCGAGCCTCCATGCCTACGACTTACAGTCGGCCCGCACCAGGTATCTTGGCCTACAGCACAAACCAGGACCGCCTCGACCCACCACCACCATATGTCGACATATAAACAATAAGGATCAAGTAGGCACATAATACATTCAACAACAATCATACAGCTCACTACGGCCTACTAGTCCTTACACCGCACAATGTCCCACTACCAGCTAATGTAACGCCCACATATCCGGGCTACTCAATTTAGAGACGATGACCATCAAAAATTAGTTTTTGATGGAAGATTATTTAGAAGGATTAATCTTAACCAAGTTGTAGTATATGTTACAAGGGTTCCGTACATATAAAGAACGCCGAAATCCGAGTTATAACGAAGAAGTTATGGCCCGTCGAAGTTTTACGGAAAAACCGGTACGGCACCGGGAGACGTAAATAGTGAGTTTATGGTAGAAGACTTTTTAGCCTTAGTGATCTAAACAAAATTTGTAGTATACGTTAAACTGATAACATACAAAAAAAGAACGCCCAAATCTGACTTCGTATGAGGAAATTATGAATTTTCTAAGATTTGGTATAGCAGTGCACGGCCTGAAACTCGAATTTTAGTTTGACCGGTTTTTGGCCTACGCGACCTAAATGAGAGTTGAAGATCTCATTAATAGGAACTCAACGGTAAAAAGACAGACGAAAACGGAGTCCGTATGTAGAAGTTATGAATTTTACGCAGACATTTAACAGTATAATCTTCTCCTACTGTTAAATTTAAGATCGGTCGAGAATTAGCCGACAGAGTCTAAATGAAAGTTTTAGATCTGGTTTTTACCTACGCGTGGATATAAATAATGTCGAGAGTAGAGCTCGTATGTTAAAGATATGGACGAAACTTGGTCCCTACTCTTCGAGCGCGATAAATTCGATACAGTTTTGTAAATCTGAGATAGAATGAGAATTAGTTGACGGCGTCTAAATGAAAGTTGTAGTACTCGTAAATACCAACGCATGGATATAAAGAACGTCAAAAATGGAGTTCGTATGAACGAATTACAAATTATAATAGCATATTTACGTATTAAAATAAAGTATAAATCATATATACGTACACATATATATATATACAAATGTATAGATCATTAGAAAGGTATCGACGATGCGGTTATTATAAGACTAGTGTTGAGTACTTTCGACATTAGTTTAGTACAAATATCGTTAAATCTATTTAAAATAGTATTATGAAGGGGTGTTTAGTCGTTTATATAACTATAAGGTCATTAAGTAATTATGGAGGGTAGTTTTTGTAAATTCAATTACTATAAATAAGAGGCTTGGGCTCTCATATTTCTTGCACCATTCTCTTGATTCAAGAGTCTTTCTCTTCTTATCCCCCGAGCATTTCGGTCCTTCGTGATTCGACTTCTCTTTCTGTAGTTTTAGTATAGTAACGTGAGCGCTGAAACGCTGCACGAATCTTTCTTAGAAAGATTCAGCGACGAAGTTCTGCCCCTGCAGAGCCCGACTCCTAACTAAAACCCCATTGTAAGTAAGATATGCTTACCTATTTTAATATAGCTTATATTTAAAATTAGTATTGTTATTATGAACTTATAATAAATATTTGAGCTATTATTATGACTTATATAAGTGTCGTTATAATATATTTTTAACTACTCGCGGTACGGGGAATCTGGTTTAAAGGGTCGCATAGGGTTGTTGGATTTCAGAAGTGCTATATGCCAAAATGGTCCTGCCCTCCGGTGTTTTATGTCTGGCCCCTGTCTGTACATAGTGGTTGGAAAGTATTGTTTAAACGCTTATATAATAATAATAATAAGACTAATAATTAGTCACGGCAAATATTAGACAAAAATCTAGTGGTAATAATACTAGGTTTCGTCGAAGGAAATTATTTTAAAGTAAACGAAGCGTTGTCCGAGTACCGAGTCACCACCTTATCAAGTGAGTGCATAGTTACTTTCATCTTACACATAGATATGAAGTATTTTATATAAATTACGTGTTATGTGTGCATATTATCTGTATACTTGCTATGTACGTTGGATGAACGATTTTATACATGTTTTTAATGATTTAAATTGTATATGTATTTATATCTACAAAATATGTTGGGTGAAACATTGGTAGATTAATGATGAAAGTTGATATAGAGGAATATTAGCAGTATGGACATAGTGCCCTATAGGTGAACATTGGCAGCAATGGACTTAGTACCCTATAGATGAGCATTGGCAGTTGCGCCCAACCCGTAGATGTTTATAATCTACGATGTACTCTAAACATCCTAGCAGCTGCGCTCTAAGGATAGTATCGGCAGTTGCGCCTAATAGAGAACATCATAACAATGGCAGTTGCGCCTAAAGGACAATATCGGCAGTTGCGCCACATAGAGAATGTCACAATTATGGCAGTTGCGCCTAAATGATAATATTAGCAGCCGTGCTTGACAACTGTGTCATTGGCAACGATGGACTTCGTGCCTATTCCTTAGGATAATCCTTAGGAATGAATGAACGAGGAATAGCTGATTCTTAGGGTAGATCCTTACGAGTAAAGAAGATAACGGGGATGCGTAATTGGGTTGATTGTTTGATGTTTAAACATAATAATTACATTATTATGGGTTGAAAACGCTATGTACTCACCAGGTTTCCCAACGTGACCCACTCAAGCTTATTTGTATCACAAGTGTCGATATGAAGCTACTTTACACTGAGAGATTTAAAAGAGATGTAGAACACTAGTGTAAATGAATGTAAGTTCTGTTTATGCTTATGTTTCTGTATTGACGATGACATCCCAAATGTTTTAAAATGGATAAAAATACATTTCTTCGGAAATGCTTTGATAACGTATTTATCATGTTTTTCTGGGAACAAATTCCGCAACATTTTTATTAAAAGAGGTACTCTGATTTTTTATAAAGCATAAACAAAATCGATCTTTTCTGGCCATGAAAAATGGGGATGTCACAGCTAACCTCCATAAAATGTGTATCCATAAGTAACCTGAGGTGAGATAGCCATCCGAACAGATGATCCTACTCTAGAGCCACAACCAGAACAAGGAACAGGCAAGAAAACCTAGATTAAGAGTTCTCAGACTATCCTACATGACCACATACAATCCCTATGGCAATTCACTAGATAATATCTAACAAGTACACGTAAACATACAGATCTACAGATCACTACCGCATAGCAACATCGTATATTAGAGGATACAGATCTAAAGATCATTACATCATAGCAACATCCTAAATACCAACAATCCAAGGAATACATAACAGTATATACTGTAGGATTAGTGTCTAAGTCCATAACTATTGTGGTATGTACTTGACCCGATTGTGAACATGGTCCTTTTGGGTTGCCTTCACACTGGTGACTAGACAGGATGACTGTTAAGGAGAGAGGCTGGTTTATTGTTAAGAATAATAAATTGGGGTATAAATATGATTTGTTAATATATTATATGAATAATATATTAATTTGGAATCATATTATTAATTAGTATTTAATCAGAAATTAATTAGGAATTAATTTCGGGATTAAAGGAATTAATTACAAGTACAGGGGCTGTTTTGTAATTATTTGATAGTTGAGACTTTGGGCTATTGGATCACCTTTATTAAGGCTTGAACGAAAATACTAGAAGGATCTAGGAGTTTTTGTCCAAGAGCTTAAGGAAAGGAGTCCATGGACTTGCTTAGGCCCTAAGCTAAGGGATTAGGGTTTCCACCTTGAAACCCTAGCTAGCCTCAAGTATAAATAGCACCCTAAGGCACTAGAATTCGACCACTCCTTGGGAAAACCCTACTAGGGACGAATTTTGGAGCTTAGTACTTTTCCTCCTCTCTCTCATATTCATCCTCTCACCCAAAGTGTGTTTGTGAGCCATTAGAGGTACTACACTTGTGGTACTTGCTTTCAAGAGCTAAGGAAACTCAAGGAATTAGTTGTTATTACTATATAACAACAAAAGGTATGTATTCTATTCTCCTATGTGAATTTCGAAATTACTAGGAGCATGCTAGGTTTCCTTATGTGTTCATAATGTTGTATAACTAATAGTGATAACATAGATTCAACTCTAGGGTTGCATGCACACATAGGATTGTTTGTATAAAACCTATCAATGGTATCAGAGACATAGGTTTTTGTTTTCAATTAGATTCTATACAAAAGTATGAATTTGACATATTAGGGTTTATAGCCAATAAACCCTACAGGCATGATTTTCGAAATTAGGGTTCATAAACCCTAAATTTCGAAATTTGGTTAGGGTTTCCCAAATCCTTTCCTTAGCCTCCAAGATTTCGAATTCTAGGGTTATCCAACCCTAGGATTTCGAAATTGGCCTCCTCCCCAAGATTAGATCCTAATTTTTAGGGATTTGGATAATGTCATATCTTGTAATTATCTTTTAAGTGTTTAAATTTGGTAATTAAAGATTTTTTGGATTATCCCATCCCAAATTTTCGAATTTTAGGGGATAAAGGGATTAGGTTAAATTAATTGTTTAATTTAATAGATAATCCTCCAAGATTTAATAATTCAAATTAATTGTTTTGTTCTGGATAATTATTAAATCAATGTTTTTATTATTTAAGATTTTAAAATTAAAAGGTTTTAATTTTTAAAAATTTTAAATATGATTAAAAACCATAGTGTTTTTCAAATTTGAATAATTGAAACTAATTGTTTTGAAAAGTTTCAAAACTTGTCCTCAAGTTTTGGAATTTAAAAGTTGATTAAAAGATTAATTTTGAAATGTTAAATTCTAAAACCCTCGTATTTTGAAAAAGTTCAAATTACACCCTTATGGTTTTATTTATTAATTAAGGTGTATAATTAAAGGAGATTTTATAGACCCATAAAGTTTTGGTTTAAATTTAATTAAATTAAAAGTATAATTTATTAAATTAGACCACCTAGTATTTTAAAAGTGTAAAATACACCCTATACTATATATAACATTAAAAGTCTAATATTATATATATCTATGAGTAAACAGTCAGTCTTACCGTTAGTAGGCCTCATTCACGAAGCTGGTCTATAAGGGGTGTTTAAGGAAATTGCCTATAAAATGGCGATTAAATGGATATCCACTCTTACCCACCGCACTCTTGACTAGTGGAGGGTCGTTAGCCGAACAGGTAGGATAGGACGAAACCTTCCATTATAAGTATAATGAAGTACAAAGTAACTACATGCTTTTACAAATTCCCAAATTCTAGTTACTTTAGGCAAAATGTGAAATTGTATGCTAATCCATAGAATTACACTTCGTACCCTTGTCAAACGTTAGTGGAGCGTGTGTGGTTAACCGACACACTAATTTGGGATTGACATTGGTGGCGAAGGGTGGCTCGATGTTTATCATAGATCATTGGAGCGTGTGTGGTTAACCGGCACATTGATTAGGTGATAGTATCATTGAGTGCATCACGTAGATTCGTATGGTTATTCACACCTTGTTTGTGATCCTCGGCATCCCAGTCGCAAATTTGAAGGGCATAATCGAGATTAAACATGCCATTGAAAAGTTCAATGAATCTCAAAAGATCTAGGAGTTTCAATTCATTTAAAACTTAAACTTCTTTTTCGTTTTTCATGGTGGAAATTGGTAAATCGTCATTTACCTACCTTCAAATATTATGCAACTAGATTACGGCATCCCTCTTCTAGGTTGTAGAGTATTGTGTTGGATCTTAGCCTTGATGTTTCATTTGGGTGTTACATCAAGGATTCTTATCAACTAACTTGAATTTTCTCCCGTTTTGTAGATGTCTAAATCTTACAATGGTCTACCCAAGTCCCTTGGAACAAGCTTTCCAAATGAAGATGACGTTCCACGATACGATCAAGGAAATGAGAGTCATGCTTCATTTCCTCCACCTCCTCCAATTATTCTCCCTAACCCACAAGTTCAAAGGCTTGAAAAGTTCAAGCTCACTCAAGCCCTATTGGCAAGTAAACACGAAGATGGTAAACCTGTGTGTGCACACGTCTTGGAGATAAAGTCACACATTGACAGGTTAAGGATGTTGGGTGTCGAGATTTCAGGTGAGTTGGCTGTTGACTGGGTTCTTCAGTCACTTCCTGAATCATATAGTGAGTTCTTTAGAGAGTACTATATGATGGACCATGACGTGACCCTCATTGATTTGACCTATTTGCTTATAGCAGCTGAATCAGCAATGATTTGGCGTGCTGATCAAGCAAATTTGTCTGGTGAATCAGACTCCCAAACTTCAATGGACATTGAAAATGGTGACATTGGAAATCCAGAAAAGGTAAATTCTGAGATAGTTCCTTGTGTCATTCCAAAAGAGTCCATTTGCTTCTATTTCCAAGAAAAGGGGCATTGGAGACGAAGCTGCCCTGTTTACCTGAGAGATCTAAGAGATGGGAGAGTCAAGACGTATGGCTCTACTTCAGGTAAAATCCATTAACTAACTCTATAAGTTCCTATTCTTTGATTCTTAATATGTGATGTGATAAGATTACATTTTGAAGTTTTGCAGGATCGAAGAAAAGAGAGGAAGCTTAAGGAAGAAGCGTGCTGAATCTGATCATGAAGAAATGGATTTCGATCGCATGGATTCGAAGATCAGATTTTTGAGCTGCTACTCTAGAGTTAGGATAGATTGATAAGAAATATGTAATATCATAGTTTTTCAGTTGAATTGCATTGTAAGGACAAATTTTTTCCGCAATAATATAAATTTGATTTTGTCTTATTTATTTATCCTTGCAATGGTGTGTATGAAAAATTGATGTTTAATTGTTTCTATTATTAGCAATAATGGATTTGATTCTTAATTATGTTATTTGTGGAAATGTCGAGAATTTGCCAAATAAAGGAAGATTCTCATCGCCCAAGTTTCAATTGGACAGAAACTTGGAATCATACAACTTGGTTGCGTGATGAATGAGAAACTTCATATTTGGAAATTAGACTATTTTTTTGAGAAAGTGTCAAGAGAAGGACTAGGAGATCGAGTAGGCTAGGTTGTGCGTTGATCAAGTCCACTACAAGCGTGATAAAGATATTCGTCATGATTTACTAAAGTTTAGTAAATATGGTTATACTTATAAGATTAAGTATAATTCTGAGTTGATTGAAAGAGTCTCAATCAATAACAGAACGAATAAGAAGAATCAAGTAGGCAGAAAGATAAAAGTTTCTCCATTCTAAGAAGAAGGGAGAGTACCTTTTATTTTGTTTTATGATAAGCTTTGATGATTAAGAACTGTTTCTCAACTGGTCCTCTAAGTGAGTCTTAGTGCATTTGTATGTCTGAGGAATCGAGAATTATGGAAATAGTTAAATCAATAAGTCAATCATACTTCGTTCCAATATCAAGTCTTAAGAGTCATACTCCAAGATTGTGACTTGAGTGACAAGTCTTAAGTAGGTTTATAACACTCGTCAAATGTGGAATTTGGAAAAGTTTTCTTATTCTTGTACATTTGAAATTGGTAAGTTGTGATGTCTTGGATAAGACAAAGACCAACTAGGATCAATTGTGTGAAGTGTTAAAACTTGATAAGAAGCTACACTTACTCTTGAATATTTGTTTGTTGAGAAATATTTCTTGACAAGAGAACCTCATATGTCAAGGAGTTAGTGGGAGTCTTAATGGTCTTGAAAAGTTTCAAGAACAAATCAAGAGTAAAAAACCTAGTTAATCATCACTAGCGTACGACTTGAGGTTTATAACCTATCGTGTTGACATTATTTTGTTTCTGTGCCATTCCAATTAAGCTAAATATGTATCTGAGTTCTATGAGTTCTCATTTGAATGCATAAAGACAAAGCACCTTGATCAATGGAAAGTACATTGATATTTAAGGGTGAGTTGCTAAACCACTTGGAAGACATGGTGGGCACTCGTGTTACCATGAGGCAAGAAATCCAGATTGAACAAGTTCAGTCCATATGGTTTTGGATTTGTCGCAAACCTTCGTTTTGACAAATTCACATGGATAGGAACACATACATCATAAAATCTAAGTGTCATAAGGTTTCCCTCCTTCATGAAAATGATTGTGAGGAAATGCTTTCACTAAGAGAGATTTTCAGAAGATAGCAATTGTGAAAAATTGTATTCTCAAATTCGATTATGATTACGGCATCCCTCTTCATAGTTCGAATTGTGAGATTTGGCAATTAGTCTGAACATCTGGGACTTAGTAACATAAATTCTGAATTGTTTAGACACACATGTGAGCTATCTAAGGCAAAGGTGTATGAGCTTAAAAAGCTTAGATAAAGGCTTATCAAAACATTAGGTATTAGAAATATGAACTTAAGGAATTCAATAAGCATTGTTTTCTGGAAGTTCAATTGTTTTCTGAATACATGTCAAAGCTAGTGGGAGCATAAGTGTTATGCTGGTATGAAAATAATCATCATGTTAGTGGGAGCATGATTATTATGGTAAGTATTGCAAGTTAGAAATATTAATTATAGAAAACAAAGATTCACTTTGCAAAGTTGCAAAGGTTGAAAAGTTGTTTTGCTATAATTAAGGGAGAGAATATTATACTTCGTTTCAAAAATTCTAAAGCTTAGATCGAGAAATGTTAATAAATTTAGTCAAGGATACATAGTGCATTCTCAAAATTCGATTATGATTACGGCATCCCTCTTTATAGTTCGAATTGTGGGAACAGGGCACATAAAACATTATGGCAGAAGGATGATAAAGTATCACGTCTTTATGTGAGACATTATGCATCGTGTCCAGTACGCTTCGAGTATAGGATCGATAGCGTATGCTATAATATTTGACCGTTCTAAAATTTTCCAAATGCATAGTGCATTAAGAGGGAAAAGGGACTTGAATCGGTTTTGACTAAAATAATTAAACAACTATCAAAGGACGATCCAAAGTTCGCTGAGGATTGGTCGCATGTGAGTAGTTGGAAGTATAGTACTGGATGGACCATATCGACATTATTATAAATAGATAAGATTCTATTTAGAATGAGTTGTCATATGACAAATATGGAAATGTTTCCATAATTGGGAGTTGGAAATTAAGAATTTATGTCTAGATTAGAAAATTTTATGCAAAAAGGATGTTCAAAGGAACGTACTTTGAGTGAGAGACATCACATCTATATAATTGTTTTGTAACAATTTCTGATAGAGTACCTTGTGATTTCATTGGCCGAGTCTTTGTGACTTTTGTGTTGTGACTTCACGAAAGGATTGTTGCATAAAATGTTAGAATCTGACATATTCTAAAAGTGGAAAGAATTTGGTATTCTTACGCTAATGATAAGGATTGGGGATTGTGAAATGAGTTTCATTGGAAAAGTTTTTCAATTGATCTATTTTACAAAGTATGGACCATAGGAAACCAAAGTGTGCATGCTTGGAGCATGGGACAGTTGTGGTTATAATTCGAGTAATAAAGTTGATTTTCCGAAACATTAAACAATGAATAATGAGTAATCAATATGGTGACTAAATAAAAGATGTTTTATTTATACTCAAGAGTTTGGGGCCATATAGGATTGAGTATTATCGTTGTGTTTCACTTTGCATGTTTTGACTTCCAGAATAACTGGGTTATTCAAACCTCCACAGTCGATCATACGTTGGAAGTAGGTATGAAGCAAGACTGTCATGAATTTGTATGTAGATTGTCTAAAGTGTTTAGACATAGCACAAATTTGTTGCAGAGTTCATGAGTGCTTTGATAAGATTAAAGTATTGGATTAAACCCACGCTCACTTGAATCACTTCATGGATTTATCACGGGTGATTAGTGAGACGATAACATTGTATATTCTTGAAACCGAGACGTGTGAGTTGTTATTTGCTGGTCGGTTGCACATTGATGATAAGTAAACACACCAGTAACTTGGTGTTATAAAACTTATTGTTGTGTGTGATTCGATTAGTAGGTGCAAGCAAGCATTTGAGTCGAAGTTTATCCATTACTTTTACCCAAAGTGGGATAAAAGCGATATCTGTGGGCCCCTCAATGATTTAGTAATGACACCCTAAACGCTTGGCCAAGTCGGGACTAAGTTGATGTGTTCAATTGTAGTCTGTTGTCAGTCGTCATAAATCAGATGTCGGGAAACAATACATAGACAGAGAGAATGATTTAAATCCATGTCTCGCGTCTATACGATATCTTGAGAATGGAGGAATATATGATCCCTTATCTAAAGGACACACTTCTGATAAGATCAGAGTTGACAACGGTTTTTGAAAGCTACGATTGCTGATCAAGTTTTGAAGTCATACGCAGAATAGTTATTAGACTTATCCAAGTGGGAGACTGTTGGATTAGTGTCTAAGTCCATAACTATTTTGGTATGTACTTGACCCGATTGTGAGCATGGTCCTTTTGGGTTGCCTTCACACTGGTGACTAGACAGGATGCCTGTTAAGGAGAGAGGTTGGTTTATTGTTAAGAATAATAAATTGGGGTATAAATATGATTTGTTAATATATTATATGAATAATATATTAATTTGGAATCATATTATTAATTAGTATTTAATCAGAAATTAATTAGGAATTAATTTCGGGATTAAAGGAATTAATTAAAAGTACAAGGGCTGTTTTGTAATTATTTGATAGTTGAGACTTTGGGCTATTGGATCACCTTTATTAAGGCTTGAACAAAAATACTAGAAGGATCTAGGAGTTTTCGTCCAAGGGCTTAAGGAAAGGAGTCCATGGACTTGCTTAGGTCCTAAGCTAAGGGATTAGGGTTTCCACCTTGAAACCCTAGCTAGCCTCAAGTATAAATAGCACCCTAAGGCACTAGAATTCGACCACTCCTTGGGAAAACCCTACTAGGGACGAATTTTGGAGCTTAGTACTTTTCCTCCTCTCTCTCATATTCATCCTCTCACCCAAAGTGTGTTTGTGAGCCATTAGAGGTACTACCCTTGTGGTACTTGCTTTCAAGAGCTAAGGAAACTCAAGGAATTAGTTGTTATTACTATATAACAACAAATATTCTATTCTCCTATGTGAATTTCGAAATTACTAGGAGCATGCTAGGTTTCCTTATGTGTTCATAATGTTGTATAACTAATAGTGATAACATAGATCCAACTCTAGGGTTGCATGCACACCTAGGATTGTTTGTATAAAACCTATCATATACTCAGAGGTGAGATAGACACCCGGACAAATGATCATACTCTCGAGCCACAACCAAACAAGGAACATAAAAGAAAGCCTAGATCAATAGTCCTTAATCTATCCGACATAACTATATAGGGCCAACATTGGTGCATGCGAACCACGGTACAATGAGGCAAAACTCACCTGAATCGAAGAACTCTGAACACTACGATACGATCCCTTTTTCAGCACTACTTGATCCTGCAAATCCACTAACACCAGAACCAGATAGAATCTCAATCAATACCCCAAAATCCTCAAGTTTGACCCAAAGTTAAACTTGGTCAAAAAAGTCAACGTAAGTCAACAGTCAATAGACCCTCATGACGTGACCATCTATTGGCTCACGTCATGAGCCACTACAGTACAAAATAGTCGAGTCTCACAACCCTCACAACATGACATGCATCTTCTCACATCGTGAGATCCGTCTGAATGCCATTTTGATCCAAAAACTTCTTAATCCACTAAGCCACTAATCCATCTTTTCCAGGAGGCTCCTAACACTCCAAGGATGAACTCAAACATCCTCCAAAACTCAAATCCATAACATACAAGCACCAAGGGACCCTAAGGACCCATAAAGTTGCAAACTTTATGGAGTCCCAACACTCTAAATCTTAAAGTCATGGACAAATATGCATAAAACCTTAGTTGTAGCAACAAGGAAACATAAAGCTTGCATCTTGGTTACTCACAATGCTCCAGCTGTGTAGCTAGAGGTTGCAAATGGATCTTCCAAGTTGAAACTATGCTTCAATGGTGATCTCTTCTTCTTCACACCACCAAAACTCCACCAAAAGCTTAAGAATCACAAGTAGAGGCTAGGGTTAGGGTTTTACTGAGCTTAGGGATGAAGGAGGCTGTTTAGGAACCCTAAAATGAAGTTTATGGGGTTTAAATACGAAGGAAACCCTAAAAGATCATGGGCTTGAGCTGCAACACATCTCACATCGTGAGCTCCTAATGCTCATGTTGTGAGCTTAGTTTAAATCGGAATCTTATTTGATCACTACTTACACCGTGACCTCTTTATGGTCACATTGTGAGCCATGGTTTTACCCAAAAACCATGCCTTTGACCCCTCGAAGCCCTAAATCGATCCGATCTGGAACCGGGTGTTACATAAAAAGTATGGTTTCCCAATGTAACGTCCTAAAAATTACAAATAGATTTTTGATTTTTAAAATAAAATAACCAGTTAAACCTTTGCTTCAAAAAAAATTGAGTAACATTTGTTTGATTGAAACCATACATTATCAGAGTTAAATATACAAAACCGTAGAAACGAACATCTTCGATACATATGTATAGTCCCGTCGAGCTCTTCTTGTTGGGACCATTCTAATGGATAAAGTTGGAAACTTTATCCATTATAAAGTTATCATGAACCATAAAAATGTGATCTTGGTCCTTCTATTCCTTCCATGCAAGAGTTGTGATGTCTTATTTGGTTAAGAACTTAGGGTTTTGGACATTAAGCACTTTATAGCCATGCAAGTCATAAAGTTGGAAACTTTATGACTTATGACATCATTTTGGGCTTGGATCTGAGTTTTGGATGTAAGTGTTGGATTAGATGTCTAAGCCCATAACTATTATTGGTATGTACTCGACCCGAGAGTAGCATGGTCCATTTTGGTTGCATATCATCAGGACAATTTGTTAGGATGGACTCTTGCGAGAAAGGTTATATATGATTTATTAATATATTATAAGTTATAATATATTAATATGAAATCATATGTTTTAATTAGTATTGATCAAGAATTAATTTGGAATTAATTTAGTGATCAAAAGAGACTAATTAAATCTATGGGGACTAATTATGATAATTAGTTATATTTATATGTGTTGGGCTTATGATCCATGTTGGACCAAGTTTATGTATGGATACATAAAGAGTTGGGCCACATGAACCATGGATCATAAACCCATGGGTATGGATTTGGGTTATACCCATGACCCTTGAAATCCAACATATAAATACATGCTCTTAACCTAAAAAACGCCTACATGCTTATTCTTGGAGTTCATGGGTGGTTTTTGGGTGCATGGAATTCTCTCTCAAGTTCCACCTTTGTCTATGATGTGTTGTGACTTCATTTGAGGCTTCCACACTATTGGGGCTAAGCTTTTAAAGGCCAAATTCATCAAGTTCTACAAACTATACAAAGAGGTAAAACTTCTAACTAGTATTTTATGTAGTTTATATCATTTGTATGCTAGTTGTAGGCTTAAAGCTTTGGAAACAATATTGCATGTATAATTAGAGAAAACATATATCCAAAGCTTTTAGGGTTGTATGTGCACCATAGGATGTTGTAGTATACAAAACCCAACAGTAAGAACTTAATGGAATAAGCCCTTAATGCAAATTTGGGACTGGGCTGCGTACGTTGGGCATACCTGGTGGTACGCTGCACGTACGCGGTCAACGCCCCGCTTTTGGTTAACATCAGAGTATGTTGGGCGTACTCTCTTGGTACGCAGGGCGTACTCCGCTGGGAAGAAATATTGACTTTTGGACCTTGACCGTTGCTTTGAGTTTGACAAGGGTTGACCAAGTTTGACCTAAGGGCATTTTGGGTAATTTGATTTACCGTTTGAGATTTGGGTTCCTGTTAATTGTATAGGTGACCGGTAGAGATAACTTTTAGAGCAGTGATCGGTGCAGTTATTCTTTCAAACTGTGAGGTGAGTTTTCTCACTATATCCATGGGTCGAAGGCACTAATGCTGGCCCATTACTTGTTATGTTGAATGCTAGTTGTCTTTGTGATACTTGCCTGGAAGACTCCGGGGGTAGCCCGTGGCATTTGTATGAAAAACTATGGTGGTAGCCCATGTCACTTGGATGTCAGACCATGGGGGTAGCCCATGAAATTTCAAGGAAAGACCATGGGGGTAGCCCATGACACTTGGATGTCAGAGACCATGGGGGTAGCCCATGACATTTCAAGGAAACACCATGACACTTGGATGTCAGACCATGGAGGTAGCCCATGACATTTCAGGGAAAAGAATATGGGGGTAGCCCATGGCAAATGTATGTATGGTATGTGGTATTTTCGGGAACTCACTAAGCTTTGTGCTTACAATTTTCAGTTTATGTTTCAGGTACATCCGGTACTAAGGACATGGGTCCGACATGATGGCCCAGCTTCCCCCAGATTTTTCCGCTTTGGCAATTAATGATATTACTCTTATGTTAAAATAATATATTCACTTTGATCGATTTTGGAACAACTCATTTGTATGATTTATTGTATTAAAAATGAAAAAAAAATTACCTTGGATTTTCGGGACGTTACAATAAATATATATATATATATATATATATATATATATATATATATATATATATATATATGTCCGAGTTATAAAAAAAAAATTGTTAAAGACCAAATCTATATATTACCCCCAATCCACAGGGACCGTTCGTGTAATTTATCCATTAGTTTATTAACATCTCTATATCTATATTTACATGGTTGAGACAAAAAACTTACTTTTTAATGTAGATAATGGGTATCAAAAATAGAAAAAAGACAACTAAAGAAAACATGCTACTCGGCCTTTAAATGATTAAATCCCATTTGCAAGGATGCATGCGGCAATTGGCATGCCACCCCTATCAATGTAGCTGACCTTAAACTCAAAGGAGCCCAATTGTTGAGCCCGCCTTCAATGCTTCAAAATTCGATATAAAATTGTAATAGTATTTTAAGAATTTCAGGTTTTATTTATATCCATTTATTGGGTACTTTGCAATAATTCATTCATTTCTGTCAATCATGCAATATCTTAGGGAATGGTTATTACTTATTAGTTATATTTAGACTACCTTAATTTGCCAACGTAACCTAACATTTTATTAAAATAGAGTTTATATTGTATTTGCATACATAATTCAACCAATTCAAATTATAATTTTTTTTAGGAATGAGTATGGTGCGGTTTTCCATTTTATGATTCGGTTTTAGTGGAATTGAATTTGTTTGTTTGGTTTGTATGTAAAAGGCAGTTTGCCCCATGATGTAAGACAAAAGGTTTAAGGTTTAAACCATAACACACCAAAAATATTGTTTTTGTCTATCATTGACCTCCTACGTGACCCTAAGACGGGTTGACGTGGGCCACTCAGATGATATATTTTACCATTTTATACAAAAATTGGTTTTCGGTTTACGCATTTAATTCGGTGGATTTGGTTTTGGTTTTGGTTTTAACATTGCTAAGTGTTTTGGCTTTTTTTGTGTAGGTTGGTTTTATAACCACAAAAATCGAAGATATATAGGCACTTGCAAAAGTTGAAACGGAGAACATGAGCATTTTGAAAGAGAATAACAGGTCGACGAACAAAGCCATCATGGTCCATCAAGAAAATTTTGCCTTATTATACGTGTCCGAAAACAAAAGGTTCAACAATTAATCATTCAAAAAAAAAAATCTTTCTCCCTATCCGTATTCTAGAATTCTCAACTGACTTCATGTTTCATAATTTCTTAGACAATTAGTAATTGAAAGATACACGGTAAATTACACCAAACGTCCCTCGTGCATATGTCAGAAAGTGTGTTTAGTCCCTATTTTCAAAAATTAACTCGGACAGTCTTTCGTTTGCTTAAAACTTGCACGTTTCGTCCCTCCGGACATAAAAGACTCTTTTGCCCTTACTTATTTCTTTTTTGATATGTTTATTAATTATTAATTATTAATCTATTAAAAAAATGTTTAAAAAAATATAAACACCATCGCAACTATTGATTAAATGTCAAATTTCTTCTCAGTTCTTTCTCAACTTCAGCTACTACCACCTATCACCACCTATGACTACCATCAACCACCACCTACCACCACTAGAAACCGCCACTTTTCACTCCTATTTCTCTCCCACCGCCTATTTTGGAAGATATGCCTTATGTCCGATCACCATTGAACACATCTCACATTTTTCCTTCCCAAAAATCTGGCGACCCCTAAATTTAAGAAACAAGAAGCTGAAATCAAATCTAACTAAACCTTAAACCTGAAAATCAAACTATAAACCTGTAAATAGAAACCCACGAGTTGCAGCATAAGAAAGAGGATTCAAAATCAAATGCATTGGTGGTCACCCCAATTCTCGCTGCTATCGAAGAACCTCAGATCGATGATGCTCACCACCACCAAACGTGGAGAATCGGACCTCCGACAACCACCCCTTCATCTTGCACACTTTATTTCTTGTGTTACTGATCCCCAAACAGGCGATGGAGCTCGATCAGAAATGCTAGGTGGTGTTTCGAAACCCTAGGCGGCGACAACGTCTCCATCTCTATGTAGAACCCGTCGGAAACCACCTCTCCCCCTCTACGATGCCATTGATCTGGAGTTTACTCTTCTTTTTTTCGACAACATCTCCATCAATGGTTTGGATTCAAAGAAAGGTGACATGTGCGACGGAGTCGGAGAGGGGACGGCCGAGAGTCTTGGTCCATACGGAGAAAGGTTCGCCGGAGGTCGAGACGATGGTAGTGGCCGACGATTTTGGTCTCTACTTTCCCTCTCATCAAATTTGTGTTTATTTCCGATTAAAAGTGTGGGGAAAGTGAGGGGGCTTTAATAAAATAATAATAATAATAATAATGGTAAAAACATTAAATTAATTATAAAATAAAAACATAAGGGCATTATCGTCATTTCAAATCTGGAACGGACTAAGTTCGCAATAAGATCACCTTTGAGGAATGAAGCGTGCAAGTTTTAAGCAAACGATGGACTGTCCGAGTTAATTTTTGAAAATATGGACTAAACACGCTTTCTGACATGTACACGAGGAACGATTGGTGTAATTTACCCAAAGATATAATAACTGTAATGTGTTTTATAAATTTAGGCAATATCTATTATTCAAATATTAAAAATAAGTGCAGTTATTTCGGTATAATTTTTGGGTGTGGTTTTCCAAATGGTGTGGTGTCGTTATTTCGGTGTTGTATAAAATAGAAAACCAAACCGCACTGTAAATACTCGAATCTTAGAAAATAAAAGACTAACGCATGCATGTGCGCAAGCGAACGCGCGCGCGCGCGCGCACACACACACAGAGAGAGAGAGAGAGAGAGAGAGAGAGAGAGAGAGAGAGAGAGAGAGAGAGAGAGAGAGAGAGAGAGAGAGAGAGAGAGAGAGAGAGAGAGAGAGAGAGAGAGAGAGAGAGTCCCCTGTGTGTTGAAAGGCAACTACTACCACATGAGAGTTGTACAAAATCTTTCCATGTGATTTTTAAAATCTCAACTCACTCCCTTCTACTTGTATAATATTATATTTATCATATGATATTTTATTATAAATTTGATTTCTTTTTCGAATACACAGTTAATGTTGTCGTTTTTTATAACTTATTTTAAAGTCAATGCAAGCTACTTATTTATATATAGAGGATAAATGAATATAGAAGATGTCCACAAGAGGGACAAATGATGTAGGATGAAGTCAAACTAGATTCATTTTTTAGATTTGAGAGTGAAGAATGATATTATGAATAATGTATGTAGTTATTGTATTATATATTTTATATAGGTTATTGTAAAATATGTCAAGTTCAAAAGACTTTAATAATAATACCACTTTTGAAATATAAAATTATGTCTTATATTACACCCAAACATAAATGCTCCTAAAATCATATGATGATTGAACACACACTATAAATAAAAACTGTAAAAATTCCAAAATTGGTGTTTCAGATGTAGAAATTGATCCATTAATCAACCAAAAGATAGGAACCAATGCTTTGTTCAATTAAAGTTACATATTTTCGTGCATTTGAACAATTTTGGTCAAAAAGGGTGAAGGGAATATCATGGGATAGCCTCAAATCTCAATTGGAGTCAAAAGTCAAAAGTCAGTAGGGGTTGGGATTGTAAATATAAACTGAAGGGGTGGTTTATGTAATTAGGATTAGCCAACGAATTTTGGCAATGACAATGATCACCTCAACTTTAGCCACAAAAACATGAACACTCCTAAATTCGACAAACCAACAAACATCCCACGTCTTATGTTTTGTGTTTCTTTTCCTTGATTTCGTGCCAAATATTTCGTAGACAACTTCATTTTTCATGTCTTTTTTTAAATATTAAGAAAAAATCTATAAAATAATTTAAAATACATTAAATTCAAAATTAATTGATCGTACATTAAAATTATGGACGATTACCTTTTTTCTATTTTTATAATATTTTCCCAACAACAGTTTTTATATTTATTTTTTAATCGAATTATTTTGACTACAAGAGCATATCCAATTAAAACTCCTTTATATAATTGTGCATTATTTAAATTTGTTTTTCAGTAATTATATCATGGTAATGAGAGATTTTTTTCAACAATTTGAAAATTTTAGTATGATGTAGTGAAAGATTTTATTTAGTACGATGATACTAAGAGATTTTGTAGAAAAAACAGGAAAAACTCAATTCTAATTATATTATATTTTTTTCCCTTTTAAATGACAATTCGGTTTTAACCTAACTGGTTCTAAAAAAAAACCCGGTTAGCTCTTTCATTGGTTATCATAACACCGATTTGAAGTATTCATCTTTAGTTGAGGAATACACTGGAATGGAAAAATGTTTTTTTGTTTGCTAGGATGCTTTTATTTTATATGTAAGTGGTGTTTTTTTTTTTTTTTTTTTCATTCTCTATAAAGAAATAAGTTAAATGATTATAATCATAAATTAGTTTTACAGATAGATCCAGTAAAAATGAAATATTTTATAGAAATGGTAAGAAATACTATTAATTCTATGATTTTTGGCGAATCAACAAAATGAATATTTAGATAATACACAAATAATATGTTTTGCAAAAAAAAATCAAAAAAAATGCATCGGTTTTTCATTTTTGTGATGATTCACTAAAGTTGTCCAAAAAATGAATCAAAACTTGATTCAGTAAAAAATAAATCATCAATGCTTTTTCCGATTTTTTTTATGAATCATGTTATCTTTATATAATCTAATGATTCATTTCGTTGGTTGACCAAAAAACATGCAAATGGTGCTCTTCTTACTGTTCCTACCAAATATTTATACATAAATTAAAAAACTTTTCAGTTGTATTATAAGTTTCAAATTAATGTGATGTTTGGAAATATATATATATATATATATATATATATATATATATATATATATATATATATATGTTCAATTGAGGAAAAAAATTGAAAATGAGCGAATCATTCTTGGTCACACATTTATTTTTGCCGCAAAACGCTCCGACATACCGAAGCGATAGGAGGAAAGGTAATATTCATATGTGATTATAAATTTATGTATATTCAAATATGAATCCACCACCTCCCTTCAAATCTGCCATCACCACCTATGTCACGTCTCCACCACTACCATCGTCACTACTACCACCACCACCTCCACCATCGTCAACGTCATGAATACCTCTGCCACACTCTGACATCGTCGTCGCCACTGCAACGACCATCATCACCACCTCACTCACTTACACTACAACCATCTATGCCACCATTGCCACCACTAACCCTCTCACTAACACCTCTGCCACTTCTGTCACCACCATCTCTGTCACTAACGCCTTTTCTAGGATATTTATTTGTAAGTGTTTTTTTTCATTCTATAAAGAAATAAGTTGCATGACTATTTAAAAATTACTTATATATATATATATATATATATATATATATATATATATATATATATATATATATATATATATATATATATATATATAGAGAGAGAGAGAGAGAGAGAGAAGTTTAATTGAGAAAAAAGGTTGAGAATAGAGAACCATTTTTAGCCACACATTTATTTTTTCTTAAAAACGTTCTTTCGTACCGGCACGATGGGGGTGAGGTAATATTCATATGTGAATATAAATGTAGGTATGTTCATATATGAATTCGCCACCTCACATCTCCCCCTCCACCACTACCTTCAATAATGTAACACCCTGTTTCAGGTCATTTATGAACTCGACGCCGTGATTCGAAGTTCGATCATGAAAAGGATTTGGGCTTTGAGGAAAGGAAGTTTAGGCCTTATTAAAGGTCAATAATGTTGGTTGTGAGGCCTAAACCCTTTGATTTGTGTGTTGGGCTAAAGGATAGAAAGGGTAACGTTGGATCAGGCTTCTTGCAAGGGTTTTATTTTTAATTCGGTTGGTGGTAAGTCGGAAGTAACTAGATATAATTGTAGGGCTCTTCAATACCTTTTCGCACATATAAAGAACGCCAAAAACAGAGTTGGAACGAAGAAGTTATTGCTATTTGAAGTTAAGCTAGAAATGAGAGTTGGTAGTACGCATGGCGTACATGAGGTGTACACAAAGCGTACATCATTAAATTGGACGCGAGATTCATGCAGTGTTCGGGGCGTACTTGAGGAGTACACAGGGTGTACTCAAGCTGACCCAAAACCCTCGTTTTTAGGGTTTGGACCCTATTTAAAAGACCTTAAGTCCTTGAGGCCCCCTTACCTTCAGCCTCCACTCCCTCGGTCTGTCAACTCGAAACCCTACCCCCGTTTGTGAGAGTTTAAGGCCTTAATGTGGTTTTGTGTATCCTTGTGAAGAAGGAATCCATTGGAGAAGCCTTGGTGAGCTTGAAGCTTGAAGATCCAGAACTTTCACCACCTTTGCATGCTTTAGGACGTATAAAGCTTAAACCTTTGTGATTCTTTTGCTTAGATCTTGGTTAGCTTAGAAAATTGCTTGATTTTGGTCCCATGGCTTGGTTCTTGTGAGTAAAAGCTTATACAAAGCTTAGGTTTAGCATTTCTTGATGTTTCTAAGGTTGTTATGGCATAAAAATCGGAGCTTGATGGTTACTTTTTGCCCATGCATGAATTGTTGGTCATTTTGTGAAGTTATGAAACTAGGGTTTGGTTTTGGGCTCTCATTATCCATGCAAAGTCATAAAGTATGGAACTTTATGACTTTAGATATCCATTAGGTGCAAATATGAGAGTTTGACTTATGGTCTTAAGGCATTAAGGACTCAAAAATAAGTTTTGGTAGCTGCTTGAGTATGCAACGCGTAACAGGTTTTGTCCAAATTTCTTTGCTGTTGGAACTTGGTACGCGGGGGGTAGTTGGGGTGTACGCATGGCGTACTCCCAAAAGTTAAAATATGTCATTTTGGGCCCTGGCCCATGATTGGGTGGGTTTAGCCTTGGAAGGGTAAAATAGTCTTTTACCCTTAGTGAGAAATAATATGGAATGGATCTTGATTATGGTTTATCACCCTAATTGTTAATTAGGGTTAGTTTTGATATGTTCAGCGTGAGGAGCTTTCATAGCAGTAGTGTGTGCAAGATTCAAATATCTTCAGTTTGAGGTGAGTCTCCTCACAGTATTTGTGGGTCGAAGGCACCAATATCGACCCATTGGATTATGTTATATAGGAAGACCAGGGGTGGAACTTGACAATTGTATGAAAGACTTGGATATGGCTCCTGACAAATTGTATGCAAGACCAGGGTCTACACCCTTGGCAGTTATATGTAGGATGTTGGTTGTATTTGTGATACTTGCATGGAAGACCAGTAGGTGGCTCTTGGCACTTGTTTGTAAGACCTAGGTTTTGGCACCTGGCATGTCAAGGAAATACCATGACACAACTCATGGCATAATGGAAATTGTAAGACTATGGATGACATATATCAATCTCTGTTATATGTATGGTATGTGGTATTTTGAGGAACTTACTAAGCTTCGTGCTTACGGTTTTATGTTCATAGTTTCAGGTACTTCCGACTCGAAAGGGAATAGCCTGACGTGACTGCACAACATCCTCCAGAGTTTTTCCGCATTGACAATTTATAATTGTTACTCTGATGTATAAATTGTATAACCATTTTTATTAGTTTTGGAACAACTCATTTGTATGGTTTATTGTTCTTAAAATGAAAAATTTTCCATGAATTTTTGGTACGTTACAAACACCACCTTTTCCATGCCACCACTAACATCAACCACCACCACCACTGCCATCAACCACCACCACCACCACCACTGCCACCAACCACCACCATCGTCACCACCACCTCCTCCACCGTCGTCATCAATAACACCTCTGCCATCCATCACCACCACCACCTCTTCCACTTCTACCACCACCATCTACGCCACCGCCACCGCCACCACCATTAGTGTTGGATTAAGGTGTCTAAGGTCCTAACTAAATTGGTATAATGTTGATGAATAAAATTAAAGTCTTTTTTTGGGTTGCCCTTATAACCAATAAATTGCCTAGATTGATTTTAGAAAGAGATAAATGTCTTATTAATATATTATATGACTAATATATTAATTAGAAACAATTATAATTAATTTAGAATTAATTAGAATTAATTTGGAATTAATTTTGGGTTAATTAGAATTAATTAAAAGTTGAAGGACTGTAGTTGTAATTGTTCAAAAGTTGAGCAGAGGACAAGTTCCAAAACCTTCCCCTATTGGACGGTTTGGAAGCTCCTCTTGGAGCCTTCTGGAAGCCTTCATGTAGATAATCAAGGAACTAGATAATTACCTTATTTTAAATAATATTATTTTATGTTCAAATTAGGGTTTCTATGTGTTTCCTAATAAGCTATAAATAGGGCCTTATACCTGGGAATTTTCGACCATGCAATTCCTTACACCAAATCCGAAAATTTGCCTCCCTTCCTCTCTCTCCGAATTCTTCTAGGTTTCTTGTGTCGTGGTTGTGAACCATTAGAGGCTTGCACACAATTGAAGCTAGTTTAAGAGACTATTGGATTGATCTAGTTGTATCAAAAGGTTTGTTTATAATAACAAATCAGAGGTAAACTATTCTTTTTGTGAATTTTGATTTCATCTAGGGTTTATAAGTTTTGTTGTCCAATAGTATGTTTCTTCAATAGAGTTATGACATTGATCAAATTAGGTTGCATGTACCCTTAAGAGTTTAAAGTATTTTTCCGCATTATTACATGTAAAAACCATCAGTGGTATCAGAGCATTAGGTTCTCTAAAAATTGAATGTGCATAAGTTGAACTTGAACAGTTAAAGGATTGCAGAATCGTTATTGTGATGTGTCGCCACCTCATGGGCTCTTCTGCCACGTCGTGGCAAATGTCTGATCCGCATTTTTTTATTTTGTCACGTCGTGGAGATTTATCTGCCACATTGTGGGGACCTCATGTTCAACAAAATTTTATGGATAATTAAGATTTTTTATTAGGATAATTACATTAATAAATATTGTTTTAGTTGGATAAAATCTGAATATTTAACTTGGTAATCAGATCTCCTAATATCTTGAATCTTTGAATTATCCTCATGATATAAATAAATTTAATTATTTGATTAATTAAAAAGATTAATCATTAATATAATTTATGAACATTATTTTAAATGTTTAAAATACACCCTTATACTTATATATTAAAATTTTAATATTGTATGTATAACATGAGTCAGTCAAATCGATAGTATGTCTCATTTATGAAGTCATAGTATAAGAGGGGGGGAGGTATAAGGAAGCGGCGTATAAAATGACCACCATTGGGTGTCCACTCTCACCCACCGCTCCCTTGTATGGTGGAGGGTCGTTAGCCAAACAGTTTTGATAGGACATAATATCATTAAAACTAGAATGTTATAAAGTAAAAGAACTTTTTTTTAAATATCCCACTCTAGTTACTTTAAAAAATGTTAAAGTGTATGCTAATCCATGAAAACACACATCAATCTTTATGAGTCGTTAGTGGAGCGTGTTAGTTAACCGCCACACTAATTAGGAACTATAAAGTTGATATGATGGCACAACTCCAAAATTATAATTAATTGATGGAGCTTGTGTGGTTTACCAGCACATTAATTTGATATGATAAAAGACATTGAGGTTGTCAAGCAGGTTTGCACGGTTATTCACATCTTGTTTGTGATTGTCGGTATCCCAGTCATAATATTGAAGAGCATAATCGAGATTAAACATGTCATTAATAAGATTCAATGAATCTCAAATGATCTAGGAATTTCATGTAGATTGAAATTGGAAAAATGCATTACCTACCTTACATGAATTCGTGATAGATTACAACATCACTTTTCTTAATTTCGAATTGCATTATTGGATCCTAGCCTTGAATATTAATTTGGTTTAAAATATCAAGGATTGAATCAACTAACTAAAATATTGTAGTTATTTTTAGAGAATTTTTTTTTCAAGTGGTGAACTTCCTCCTCCTCCATCTCCTCCATCAAACCACAACTTTACTCTACTGTCGGTCCTTGCTAAGGACAAGCTTGTCGGTCCAAACTACATGGACTGGATGAGAAATCTGAAGATGATTCTTCGCTACGAGAACAAAGAGTATGTTCTTACTACTCCAATTCCAAAAATCGATAAAGAAATGGCCACTCCTGAGGAGATCGTTGATTATGATCAGCACGTGGATGATGCCACGAAGGTCTCTTTCGTTATGATTGCAACTATAGCACCTGATTTCCAAAAGACTTATGAGGATTAATGGCCATATGAACTTAATACGAACTTGTCTAAAATGTTCCACAATAAGGAAAGACAAGAGCGTTATGAAGTGGCAAGTCCCTTATGGCGTGCAAATTAAAAAAAGGGGGGGGGGGTCTGTGTGCGCTCATGTGAAGAAAATGTCGATGCATGTGGAAAGATTGGAAAAGATCAATGTGAAATTTGATAAGGACCTTGCCATTGACATGGTCCTCAACTCTCTGTCTAGTAGTTATGATCAGTTCATATTGACCTATCATTTGACCAATATAGAGACCACGTTGATTGAGCTTCACAATCTGTTGCAAACGGCTGAGGCATGAATGAAGAAGTCTCGTTCCAACAATTTAGGATATAGTCCCTAAGTTCAAAAAACCTGGATATAGTCCCTTTGGCTTCTAAAAATTTGGAATATAGTCTCTAGGTTCAAAAAACCTCATAGATGATCCATGTGGTTTCAAAACTTTGAACAAATAGTTCTTTTTACTCACTCTGTCAGGCTTTGTCCATTAACTGCCATTTGCATAAAATAATAGGCGGTCATTTACGTTATTTCACTTGTAACCAAAGGGACCATTTATGAGGTTTTGTCTTATAAAATAGAATATGTTATTTAATATAGAAAGGGTCCCACCCCATCTCTATTTTTTTCTTTCTCTCTCTCTCATAAACACACACACACATATACATACACTCTCTCTTTCCCCCTTTCTCTCTTCCATAAAGCCATCGATGAATTTTCCAATTCAATAAGATGTTGTGTTGTGTGCCTTCATTATCTATCTGTTCCAGATCTCTACCCTCGTCGCCTATCTGACTCATCCAACGTCTTTAGTCTCCATCATGACTTCATTGTCTGATTTCATGTTTGTTAACATCATTGATGTTCTTGAAAACAAAGATGAACCCCCATTGAACAAACCAATATTTAGTCTCTATCGTGCCTTCATTGTCTGATTCCATGTTTGATAACAGCATTGATGTTCCAGAAAACAAAGACGAATCTCCATTGAACAAACCAATCTTCTGAAATTATATGGTTTGCAAAGGAGTGGTCAGGGAAGACGATCATAACAAGGTAATATCCATTTTCAGGTCTGGAAGATGATGTTCGTGTCCCGGAGAAAAAATAATGTTTATCAAAAGGGTATAATCAGCAAAAAAAACCCAAAGGTAATACTTTTACATAGATAAGTGTACAACAACAACTCCACAAACATCCAAATGATGGGGTTTATGTGACTGCTCCTGCTTCGACGGTTGTGACGGATGTGCCATGAGAAATCCGAATTCGATTTGGCTTTTAAAATGTTCACCATTATCATACAGTTTTTACTAGATCACAGCCACAAATTCAACAATATGGTCGAAGTCGCACTCAAATTGCAGGTAAATCTATGGTAATTCAAGAAAGATATGCCTTTTCACAAGAACCCATCTCAAATCAATCCTCCTTACTAAATTTCCCTAATTTGAATTGGATATAAATTATGAAGGCCTCATCATCATCCATCTTTGCTCTGTCATACCCTCGCTAATCAATAATACACTAACCCTAATTTAAGTGTAACAAATTTATATATACTGTAACGCCTGGTTCCTAGTATGTATTTAAAATCTTAATTTATTCACTTTTGTAGATAAACTCGACGAGTGGGAAGCCCCAAACTCGTCGAGTAGAGATTATCAGGACCGCGGGTTGAGAAACCTACTCGACGAGTTGGGAGGCCTCAACTCGACGAGTAGGCTGGCAAATATGAAACCCTATTTTCCAAGGTTTGCACCCTATTTAAACTTCTTAAACCTTTCATGTTGGCCTCATTTCCAGCTTCCAAGTCCCAAACCCTAAATCTCGAAAACCCTAAAGCTATTTGAGTGTTTGTGAGCTATTTTTATGTGTTTTGGTGTGTACTTGAAGCTATTAGAAGAAGGAAGAGCTTGAGGACGCAAGAAGGAGCATATAGATCCAAAATCCTTGCCTCATCCACGTCACTTATTTGGTATAAAGCTTGAACCTTGTCTTATAGTTGATTAGATCTTCTTTTAGGGTTATTTTGCTTGTTTTTGGTCCAATGTCATGGTTCTTGGGATTTAGACGTCGCAAATAGAAAATACTTCGGATCTAGGGTCTTGAGAGGTTTTCATAGCATAAAGGTGCCAACTTTATTGCCATGGAAGTCCCATGCAACCTTTAGACCCTTATTTTCGTCTTTTGAAGCTTCTAATGCCCATGCATGTAGAGAAAGCTGGGACTTTACGTGATCTTCTTGTCCCTAGAGTCCGGATATATGACCTCACGGTCTATCTTGCAGTTTTGGTGGTTTTAGATTAAGACTTTGGCCCTTTTTGGGTTAGGGTTTGAGCTTAATCTCATTAGGATAAATATTCGTGCGTAAAGTTGGAAACTTTACCCTTCTAGAAGCATTTACAGTCGAGATCTGAAGTATAGGGTCTAGATCTAAAGATTAATGGATTAATGAGTTAAGAAGGGGTTAACAGACTGAAGAAATCGACGAGTTCATAAAGGAACTCGACAAGTTGAATTGAAAAGTCCTGATTCTGTTAATAAGGAAGAACTCGACGAGTTCATGGGAGAACTCGATGAGTTGGATCGCGATTTCACGATTCTGTGATTTATGGGAACTCGGCAAGTTGAAGAGTAAACTCGACGAGTTGAGTCAACTCGGAGCGTTGACTTTGACCTAGGTTTGACTTTGATCATAGTTGACCCTAAAGGGTTGTGAGCATGAAATGGTATCAAAGGGATTGCTTTGGTTCAGGGAATGAGTAGAGCTAATTCCGGGCAGAGACGTTTCAGCTATCATCCGACATTTGAGGTTAGTTTCCTCATGGATTGAACAGGTCGAAGACACTAATGTCGGCCCGTATATGTTATGTGTGCTGATGAGTAGCTAGGTGTGGGTAGGGCCCGTATCTTAGCATTATTTGATTATGGATAAGGAATAGATTGGTAGATTTGGTTAGACTTGTTGTCTGTGTGATACTTGTATGTGTTTCTTAGTTAGCTGAGTGTGGGAGGGGCCCAAATCTCACTATCAACTAAGTGTGGGTGATGCTCGTATCTCCTAGTTAGCCGAGTGTGGGCGAGGCTCGTATCTCCTAGACAACTGAGTGTGGGCGGGGCTCGTATCTCACTAAGTGTGGGCGGGGCCCGTATTTCATAGGGCGGGGCTCGTTATTCGAGTGTGGGCGAGGCTCGTATCTCCTTGAGTGTGGGCGGGGCCCGTATCTCGTAGTTGCATGTTATGCGTATGGTATGTGGTAGTTTGGGGGAAATTCACTAAGCTTCGCGCTTACAGTTTTCAGTCTTGGTTTCAGGTACTTCCGGTAGCAAAGGGAAGAGCTCGGGATGATTGCATTGCACACACTAGTGGTGAGCATTTGGACCGGACCAGCTCTTGGACCGGACCGGTTATGGAGAATTTTGTGGACCGTGGACCGGACCGGATGAGTCGTTTCCGTGTCCGGGTCCAGTTCCGTGTTTTCCAGTTCTTGGACCCGTTTGGACTGGTACAACTTTAATTGCATAGAGTATAAGTCGTTAAAATAAGGTTTTGGGTTTGATAGAACTTGTTAAAGCGAATATGTTGTTGAGTTTGATACGATACAACTTGTAAAAATGATTACGTTTCCGTTTCATGCATAACTAATCTACCTTGATGTATAATATTATAACCTGCAAAATTAATTTTCCAAATACAAGCAACTAACATATAAATAATGTTTTCCAACAAAAGTTAACAATCATAAGACAAACATACAAAAGTATTACCGTAACACCAAAAATCATAGTTTAAACTTTAAAATTAATCAAACCAACAAACTTCATAAACTCATAATCTAATCTTCCATTGGCCTCTTCCCCATATCATTGCCATCCATATTTAACATGTTTAAAGCTTGTGCAATCTCTACATAAACACAAATGAAAATGTTGTTAGTATTTAATAAAAAGTAATAATTGTATAAAAAAAAGAACAAAGATTGTAATTTTTTTACCCAAAGCTATATCATCATCGTTCAAGATGTCATCAACATTGTCAATTATCAGATTTGTAGACTTTCTCACCCAATCTTGGGTGCATAACAAAGCTTCAACTATCAAAGTCGATAAACTAGTCTGATACTCACTTACAACTCTACCACATGTGTTAAACGTGGACTCGGATGCCAAACTTGAGATTTGTATAGCGAATATGTCTAACAACAAAGAATTAAATTGTAACAACATTAGTTTATAAAGAAACTATGAAAGTCTAAAAAAAAGTAATCACCTTTCGCCATCCGAGCAACTGTAGGGAACCTAATCGCGTTTACTCTCCACCACCCAAGAATTGAAATTTTTTTATAATTAACTATATTCTCTTTCAAATAAGTTTGTAGCTCGTTATCTGTTGGATCCGAGTTGCTACCTCCCGTACATAGAAAATCACCGAAAAAATTGTTATCATCATCAACATCAATGACTATTTGACTCGCTTCTTGTTGAGATGATCCACCGTTGTCAAATCGTTTCAAGTAGGTCATAAATAAATTCTCCATCCTATTCTCAACCACTCGGACCATTTGACGTGCTTTTATGTCTATGTCCGCGGGGGTCAATGGCGGTTCCATCACTTCCATGTACCCGATCATTTTTTTAAAAGCATGTAACAAAAAAAGTGATTTGGTGGTAGGATCAAGTAAAACCACAAAGTACATAAAATCGTTCATCTTGTTGTATGCACCCCAATACTTGTCGTATTTCGTCTTCATGTCTTTTACCATTTTGAGAAACATTGGTTTGGTTGACCACTTTCTTAAATGTATGTCCACATCTAAGACTTCCCGGATAAAAAGATTTACCAAAGGTTTTGATGTAGCCGAAACAAGCTCTATTTTTGTCTTGAATTTTTCAAAGAACTTCACCATCTCGGTTACAACTTCAAATTCATAATTTTCCGGTACTCTACTGAGATCCCTTTCATATGATTTATCTGTCAAAGATACATAAAATTCAGAATTATAGCCTAAAATAATAGCTAAAAAGCTGAAATATTTCAGCTTTGATAGCTCAACTTTGAAGGATTGTAACTCACTGAATATAATACCAAAATCAACAAAATTATAGTCTAAATTCATCTACAAACTGTAAAATAAATGTTGGAAAAAACCACAGGTCAATCCGACTTAAAACGAATGAGTTATGGTTGTTTAAATATTTTCACAGATTACAAAATTTTAAAAATGTTGTTGAAATGCTGAAAATTTTTAGCTTTGATAGCTCAAGTTTGAAAGACTATAACTCATTGAATATAATACCAAAATCAACAAAATTATAGTCTAAACTCATCTACGAACTGTAAATTAAACGTTGGAAAAAACCGCGTGTCAATCCGGCTTAAAACGAATGAGTTATGGTTATTTAAAAAATTCCACAGATTACAAAATTTTAAAAATGTTGCTGTAAAGCTGAAATTTTTCAGCTTTGATAGCTCAACTTTGAAAGACTATAACTCATTGAATATAATACTAAAATCAACAAAATTATAGTCTAAGTTCATCTACAAACTGTAAATTAAACGTTGGAAAAAACTTTGTGTCAATCCGACTTAAAACGAATGAGTTATGATTGTTTAAAAAATTCCACAGATTACAAAATTTTAAAAATGTTGCTGAAAAACTGAAATATAACTTAAAAATAAATATTACCTCTTACGCCAAATTCCATAAATGCCTCTCGTAACTGGTATGCAGACTTCAATAACTCGAAAGTCGATTTCCATCGGGTAGGGGTGTCACCACATAGAAACTTCTTCGTTTGTAAGTCACAATCTGTCATCGCCTTCTTGAACTTGTTTATTCTTTGTGGTGACAATCTAATATAACGTACCGCCTTTTGGATACACTCAACATGATAGTTTTGGTATTTTAGTCCATCCTTTACAATAAGGTTTAAAATGTGGGACATACACCCAACTTGGAAATGCTTTCCACCATCATAAAGATTGGGCAACTTTTTGACCAAAAAGTCAATTGCCTTGTCGTTTGTAGCGGCGTTGTCCAAGGTAATGGTCGTGACATTTTTCATTCCCCATGCGCGAATACAATCGAGTAATTCTCGGCCCATATCCTCTCCCTTATGGCTATTTATCTCCCTAAAGTTTATAATTCTCTTGTGCATTATCCAATTCTCATATATGAAGTGAGTCGTGACCACCATGTAAGTAGTCCATTGGCAAGAAGATGTCCAAGTGCCCGTTGTCAAATGTATAGCGGTGTTTGGGTTACTTAAAAATTGAAGCGTTTTGGTTCTTTCTTCTATGTAAACTAGAAGTCTCGTTTCTTTCCACATCCACCTTTAGTAGCCTTTCACACCAATGACATTTTTCATATCTTCTTTTGACACCATCATCATCTTCTATCATAACTTTATCAAATGTGTCCCAACAAGAGGATGTTTCTTTGTCACTTGTTTTTTTTTTTGCGACTTGTTTTCGTTTTCCCATTTGTTCTTTTTCGTTTGTTAAATTTTGATTGATCATCTTTTGCCGAATCGTCAACTAAATTAATTTGTGGTGTATTCTCAATAAATTCCTCTTCATCAACATTCGTAACCTAGTTTACATATAGTCACAACAAAAATATTTTCACAATTAATCAACAAAATATAGCAACATACTTTATTACATTCAACAAAAATTAACAAAATTCAAATAAAAATCGTAACCCTAGTTTACATATAGTCACAACAAAAACTTTTTCACAATTAATCAACAAAATATAGCAACATACTTTATTACTTTCAACAAAAATTAACAAAATTCAACCAAAAATCGTAACCCTAGTTTACATACAATAAAAAAAAACTTTTTGACAACAAATAACCTAAATATAACAACATAATTTATGACATTAAACAAAAATCAACAAAAATTCATAACCCTAGTTTACATATAATAACAATAATTTTTTTGACAATAATTCAACTAAATATAACAACATTCTTTCTTAATTCAACAAAAATTAACAAAAAAAACAACCAAAAATCGTAACCCTTACTTGAGTTTCATCATCACCATCTCCAATCCAATTAGCATTCCGGATTTTTGATTCCATTACTTCTGAATCGACACTTGAGTTTCACAGAAATCGATTTTCACTTGAATCGAAACTTGAGAGAGGGAGAAGCCGAGAAGGTTGAGATCGTTCAGAGAACTAAGAAGGAACAAAACGTGTAAAATCGAGACTTGCGACTTGCGAGGTTGAGACTTGAGAGAAGAGTTACGTCCGACGTCCACACTCCACACTAGGATTTCGATGATCGAAGTCGATCTTTCTTTGCGTCTGGTAATTGGTACGCTACGTACTGGTTATGGGAAAGGGACCGTCAACTCGTCTAAGGCGTCAAAGACCCAAAGCAACAAAGCCGACTAAATTGATTTTTTTAGAGCGGGTCCAACCGGTTCAAAACCCGGTCAAGACTAGACCGAATCGGGAAAAAAACCGGACCGGTTTTGATGGAATCTTAGAACCGAGAACCGGCCCGGGGGTCCAAAAAAACAGTCCGGTCCACCGGTCCAAATGCTCACCCCTACCACACACCATGTTGTTTTAGTCTGGGATGTTTACTCTGATATATTTGACAGATGTTTTGATATGAGTTGTTTTGAGATACTATGACTTATGTTTTGATGAGATGATTTTGATAACTATTATTTTATTTAATAATTAAAAATGAAATTTTTGGTCGTTATTTTTGGGATGTTTCATATACAAGCAAACTAAACATTATCATCGATCTTTACTCCCATGTAAAAGACATATACAAAACACAGTCACACACACACAGAGAGAGAGAGATAGAGAAAGAGAGATGGGGTGGAACCTTTTTATATTAAATAATATATTTCTTTTTTTCTTTTTTTTAATAAGACAAAACCCCATAAATAGTCCATGTGGTTACAAGTGAAATGACATAAATGCCCTCCTATTATTTTAATCAAATGGCAGTTAATGGCCAAAACCTGAGAGAGTAAGCAAAAAGGACTTTTTGTTAAAAGTTTTGAAACCACATAGACCATCTATAAAGTTTTTTGAACTTAGTGACTATGTCCCAAATTTCTGGAAACCCCATGGACCATTTATAAGGTTTTATCTTTTATTATTCTTGATTTGATGGAAAGTCGTGGACAAACAACTTGCATTTTTTTTTACGAAAGCAAAACGTTTGTTGAGTTTTAACCAAACTTCTTTTTCATAAACATATTTTTGAAATTAATTTCGAAAACAGTAAGTAAAAAACATATAGACCATGATATTATAAAGATTATTTTGAAATAAGATATTCAAAAGATTTTCGAATTAGTTGATTTTAGAGCAAGATTTCTTGAAGATTTTTGAACGTGTTCTTAGTTATAATTTGTTCGAACTATTCTTTCATAATAAAAAGGTGAAAAATATTCTAATTATCAGGAAAAATGTAATATATGTTAACAAAACTAATAAAACTGATTGGGCAATGTTCTACATATTCATTTTTTCGATCTTATTCTTCAAACTTTTTCTTTAGTTTTGGAACTTGTTTTTCAATAAAAGATTTTTGAAATTCATACCTCTCAATGACAAAATAGAAATTTAACTGAGTGAAAACAGGAGTTTGAAAATTTTGTCATGTTTAGCTTTTCGAAAAAAATGCTTATCATGTAATATATTCTTACCAAATATGGTCATATTTATAAATATCTCTTATTAATTAATGTCAACCCAATGATCGTGACTCGATGAACTTATTTGTTGTTTCTGTTGCTTTTATGTTGGTGATTTGTGTCATCAGTATTATTTAAGTGTAGTGGATTAATTTTTTTGACCAAATGTAATCTTGATAAACATTAAATAAGTAATGGTGGTGCAGAGTGCACACTTTTTTAAGTTTGTTCAAGATTCAAAGGAGACTCCATTTAGAGGCGAAGCCGCTTAATGAACGGGGGTCCGGGGGCAGCACCCCTGGTAACGGGGTCCAAGGGGCAGAGCCTCTAGATGGCATCCCACTGCCTTGTGACAGTTTGGACAGTTGTTAGACATAGAAGTTTACAATCTGTTTTTGGTCATAATTCTGGTACACCAAGATCATAATAATCTTCTTCTCTGTTCTTGCATCTCTTTTGAGTCTTATCCAATTGAATGTTTGGGAGTACCACCGAAATACTTTAATTTGAAAGTGATTTCATGATTCGTAGGTTTCCAAGTACTCTTAAACCCTAAATTTCTAACAAAAGTTGAAGTATTTTGTGAAAATTGCAAGTGGAGATTCTGTGAAGGAAATGACAAGCAAGTTTGACAAGTTGGTGAATTTTGATGGCTAGAAGAAGACGCATTTCCTCCTCACCACTCTAAAAGTAGTGTATGTTATGAGTACTCTTATGTTTGAATCCGCAGAAGATGAAACTTTGGAGGAAACAAAGAGGAGATCAATGTGGGAAAATAATGACTACATTTGTTATGGCCACATTCACAATGGTATGTCTGACTCTCTTTTTGATGTTTATCAAAATGTTGAATCTGTAAAAGAACTATGGAATGGTCTCCAAGTACATGGATGAAGATACTTATAGTAAGAAGATTATGGTCAGTAATTTCATGGGTTACAAGATGGTTGATGTCAGGCCTATAATGGAACAATTCCATTAAATGTTAAGGATTTTGGGACAGTTTTCTCAACACTATCTGAAGATTGATGAATCCATTGTTATGGCTTTAATAATTGACAAATTTCCCCCTTCCTGTAAAGAGTTTAAACATACTCTGAAACATAACAAGGAATAGTTAAATTTGTTTCAACTAGGAAGTCACTTAAGGATTGAAGAATCTTCGAGGACTCATGAACATGATAATAATTCTAAGGGTAAGAACAAAGTTGTCACTTCTTTTATGAATATGGTGGAGGGTGATGGATCAAAGAATGTCAACAAGTCTAAAGGCAAAAGGAAGTTCAAAGGAAAGATGATAAATCTTCCAAAAAATAGGCAAAATTGGTTTGTTGGAACTGTAGCAAACCTAGTCATTTCAAGGAAGATTTTCATTTTCGTAAGGTGAATAAAGATGTTGGTCCAAGTGGATCTAAGGATCCAGAAAAGCAACAAGGTCAAAATTCTGATTTTTTGCAGAATTTTAATTATGTGTAGAATTATGAATATATGATTTTTGAGGAATTTTATGCGTAGGATGATGGTGCTGAATGGTGGGTGGATTATGGTGCAACAAGTCATGTTTTGCAAGGATTTTTGTTAGTTTAAAGAATGTCAACCGACTGAAGACAAATTTGTTATGAAGATTGGAAATGTTGTAACTGAATCCATCAAGGGTTTAGGATCTATTTTACTTAACTTTACTTCTAGGAAATGTTTGTGTTTGGATAATGTATTATATATACCTGGGATTCGAATGAATCTCTTATCTGAAATAGTTTTAAATAAGTGTGGGTATAAACAAGTGTTGGAAAGTGACAAGCATATCTTGTGAAGACATGGTACTTTTGTGGGATTTGGATATGTTTGTAATAGTATGATTAGGCTTAATCTTAATTATCCTTCTTATGATAATGCGATTTGAATGGCTTCAACTAGTACTAGTAATAACTCGAACAAATCATATTTTTGGCATGCTGGACTAGTACATATTCATTAAAAAAGATTAAAAGACATCTCTAACAAGTGAGTGAATAGTTACCTTCAACTTACACATGATTATTAAGTTTTAATTTGTCTAAATGCTTTATGTGCTTATTATCTGAGTTTCTGATATCTTTGTTACATGAGATAATGATTTTTCAAAAATATCATATATGTACTTTACCGTACTCATAATGTATTGGGTAGCACGGGCAGAAAGAGATAATAAAATTGAGATAACAATTAGGAACCATAAGATTAGTGATAGAAGTGAGAGACCATAAGAGAAAAGAGATAATGGTGAGAAACCATACCAGAATTAGATTAGTGGTGAGAGACCATGCCAGAGATAGGGCAAAGAGACCATGCACAATAGAGATCAGCCATCAGGATAAGTATTTATGGTGACCAATAACTATTCTAGACAGTCCAGTGGAACAGTAGCAGACTTGCAATCTTTAGGTGTTAATGAAATCACACAAACCGAGAGTATGGATTGTGGATTCATTTGGGTACTTTATTTTTCCTTGGTTACCTTATCAACACGTAACCCTTAGGGTAGAACCCTTAAGAGAGAGAGAGAGAGAGAGAGAGAGAGAGAGATAAAGAAAGAAAGAAAGAGTAATGGGAATGGGTAATCGGGTTAACTGTTGGGTGTGAATTATATAATGAGATAAATTATATTATTGTGGGTTGGAAACCCTATGTACTCACCAGGTTTCCCAACCTGACCCACTCAGTTTGTTGTATCACAAATAATTATATATGATGATATAGGTATCTGCCGAGAGATTTAAAGGAGATATATACTATTAATATAAAGAGATGTTGTAAGTCTTCATTTATGCTTATGTTTCTTGTATTGACGATGACATACCGAGTTTTATAAATAAAATACAGTTCTTGGAAATGTCTTGATAATATTATTATCATATTTTTGGGACAAATTCCGCAAATTAAATCTTTTTAAAAAGATACTCTGAAATAATAAGCATAAACAAATCAGTTTTTTCTGGCCGTAAAAATGGGGATGTCACAGTTGGTATCATAACATTAGTTTAAGCGAACTAGGAATTTTATGGAATTTCTATACTTAAACTTAGAATGCTAAGAGATGATCGTGAGATGTGTGTCGATTATATTTTGGGCAGTACACCTAAATTGACACTAGTACTAGCTTACTATAGGATTAGATGCCTAATTTGATTTTATGTGCTAAATGAGTTATGTTATAGCTTGCCTTAGGATTTAATTATCTTGGATGCTATTATTAGGTAGAATTTAATGATTGTTGCCGACCTAGAATAAGGTAGTTTTATGTGTTCAGGTTTCTAAACATTTAATTATGATATTAGAACTGACATATAACTCTTCAGTAATAAAAAGGATTACACATCTAAATCTTCCCTATCTATATTCTCGTCATTATACACTACATGCCTGCTTCGGTGTATAGAACGTCATGGTGAGGACACGCAGTAGACTAGGAAACGAAAACGGAACTCGTCAACCTAAGCCTCGGATAGTTGAGCGTGCTCCTGAAGTAGTGCCGGTGACTGAACTTGTCACAATGGCAATGCTTAGGGATCTGTTAGCCGAGAAAAGAGAGGAAATGAGGCAGCTGATCCAGGAGAATGGAAGAGAACCTACTGCACCTGTTGTATAATGTTTGCTTGAAGAGGATCCATCAGAAGAAGAAAACTACCGTGGAACTGTTAGTTATGTGGAACCCCAAGTAGTGAGGAGAAACCACCCTAATGGAGGAGACGGAAAGGATGGGTGTAAGTATAAGGACTTCATGAATGCAATGCCACCAAGTCTTTCAGGAATCCCACCACCAGTAGAAGTTATGTATTGGATCTCTGAGATGGAGATGGTATTTGATAGTTGCGACTGCATCGACAGACAGAAGACGATCTTCGTTGTTAGGCAACTAAAGACTGGTGTATTGAGTTGGTGGAAGCTATTGTCCGATACAAGGCCCAAAGGAGAGGCCATCAAGATTTCATGGGAAAAAATCTTGGAACAATTAAAGAGGCAGTACCGTTCAGAAACAGACATATTAGAGATGAACAACGAGTTCCAAAATTTGAAGAATGGAAAAATTGAGCATCATTGAGTACGCCACTAATTTCACAGAGAAGATGAAGCTATTTCCCTACTTGGTTCCCATTGAACTCTCTAAGATAGAGAGGTTTTCTAACAGACTACCAACGGACTTTAGTCCAACAATGAAGATGGCAACCACTTTCAAGGAAGCTCTCAGAGCAGCTAAGAACGTAGAGACCCATATTAGAGAGAAAGGTCTGGAGAAGGTGGAGGTTGGAGAAAAGAGGAAGTTGGAGGGATCTTAGAGAACCGATAATAAGAGTAATTCCTCAAAGTCTAAAGATCAAAAGCTTGGAAGTGACACGGCGAGGTGGTGCGACAAGTGCAAAAAGAAGCACTTTGGGGAATGCATTGAAGGAGTGACCTGTTACAAGTGCGGGAAAACTGGCCACTATGCTAATGAATGCACGACCAAGAAGGAAGTCTGCTTCAAGTGTGGTGAAGCCACACTTCAAGCAAGACTGCCCAAAGAAAGAAGGAGCTACAAAGAGGAGATGATAGTGTCCGACCTTAATTAAAGATCGAAGAAGGAGATGATTAAATAAATCGACAGACATATTATAAATCAACATTATAGCTTAGCAACCAGTAGCTAGATATTGCTATATGCTAAAATATTATTATATCAGAACATGAAGGAAGACACCTTTCATGTTAGAGTCCGACTCAAAGATACTTGAGTCTAACCGTTTCATAATACAATGAGGTCATTAAAACATGACCCATCGGTATGTTACGGTATTCAAAGTAAAGACTTTAATTTAGGAGTACGAGTATGTGCAACACCATCAACAGTCAAGAAGTATAAGAGTTAGAAACTCGATAGAAAAGACATGAGAGTTACGGTTATCACCTAGGGTGGAGAGGTAAAGTGCGAAGTCATTATACAAGCCCTGTTTTGTTGATTATTCTTGGACGTAATCATCATAAGGGGGAGATAATTGTAACACCCACAAGATTAGGCTACACATAATAAGTAATAATTATTAAAATCAAATCCTTGATTAGGATAATCTATAGTTGTGTGCACTGCAGACTATATAACACGAGTTTCGTATTAAGGAAAAATAGGAAAAATCAGTCAAATCGTCTGTAAGTCGTAAAACACCCAAACACACACACACACACACATATATATATATATATATATATATATATATATATAGAGAGAGAGAGAGAGAGAAAGAGAAAGAGAAAGTACACGTCGTCCCAATCCCGAAACTATAAATTTCGTAGAAATCCAATTCCGTATGAATTAGATATGATTTTTATAAAATATAAAAGTCAGTCGCGCATAAGGAATGTGTGACGTTAAAAGGTACGAAGAGAATGGTTGACTTTTGGGTAAAGTCATAAAAAGGACAATCGTAGTATTCTTTAAGATATGAATTTTGGTAAAATGAACACCAAAATCGGAGTTCGTACGAGAGAGTTGTGATTTTTTCAAAAGCATTAAATCTTATAAAAATAGGGACGAAAAATAAAGTTAGAACTAGCTGATGGAGTCTAAAACAAAGTTGTCGCACTCGTCGAGGGCTACACGTGAAAAAAAAAGAACGTCAAAAACGGAGTTCGTATGAAGAAGTTTTGGAATTTACAAAATCTGTGATTTGCGCCAGGTGCGCGCTGGGTGCACGACGCACTCTTCTAGAAGGTGAAAATGCGGACCACGGAGAGGCCAACACGTGGCACAAAGTGGCTGGGAAGACGTTGCCGTAAAATGCGTGACGTGCACCCTTTTAGGGCGTCGTGCACCCCAAAAACAGTTATAAATAGGAGGTCAAGCCTCATTCCCTTCCTACACCTCCCAAGACCTTCTCTCTCGAGTTGCTTTCGATTTATGCCGTTTTCCCATAGTTTTAGCCTTCGGCTAAGCCCTGTGATCCCTAAAATATTAGTAGCTAGCGAGTAGAAGCTATGCCAGTGCAATTTCCTAACTTTTGTTAGGAAAATCTCTTTAAGTTAAGCTACACTCTATCTCTTTCAGTGTAACTTATATTTATAGTCATAAGTCATTATTATGAACCTATATATAAGATTTATCAGCAATTACGTGCTGTTATACTGATTGATCTACTTACGAAGATGATGCTTAGGCTGGATTCCATGAGGTGTTTAAAGTTAGATTTCCAAACAGTATACTCTGTATACCAAACGAGCCATGCCTACGATATGATCGTACATGGTTGTCCCTTATCAGCTATAGATCAGTAGACATTGGGATTGTTGAGGAATCTAGACTATTAATTAGTCATAAGAGGTAATAAACTAAGACTTAGAGATAATTGAACCTAGGTCATATAAAAGGAAAAGCCAAGTGCTAAAGCGAAGCGCTGTCCAACTTTCCAGTCATCCACTTTAACAAGTGAGTGCATAGTTACCTTCAACTTACACATAAATATCAAGTATTTAATTTTCCTAAGTGCTTTATGTGCTTATTATCTGAGTTTATGGTATCTATGTTACATGAGATAATGATTTTTCTAAAATATCATATATGTATTTTACCGTACTCATAATGTAATGGGTAGGACGGGTAGAAAGGGATAAGAAAAATGAGATAACAATTAGGAACCATAAGAGTATAGAAAGCGATGATAGACCATAAGAGAAAAGAAATAATGTTGAGAAACCATACCATAGTTAGATTAGTTGTGAGAGACCATACCAAAGATAGGAACCTCCAGAGGCTACAGCTTGTCATGCAGCCTCTGATGCTCGGACTTGACCATCCTACATGTCAAGCACCTCTCGACGTACCAGGCGATCTCCCTTTTCATGCACGGCCACCAATAACTCAACCTCAGATCCCGATACATCTTGGTGGCCCCAGATAGATAGAAAAGCGAGAGTTATGAGCCTGCTCTTGCACAATCTGTCTGACCCCACCAGACACATGAACCCATACCCAACTGCAACGGATCAACAAACCATGACTGTCCGGAACAAATATGGTAATCTCACCCCTGATCCTATCAATCTTCCAATTCTCCTCTCGAACTCCCTCACTCTGAGCCTCCCTAATCAAACTCACAAGTGGAGAATCCACAGATATCCTCATACATGCCGCCGAAACAGAAGATCCAGCCGACTTGCGGCTCAGGGCATCCGCCACGACATTCATGTTACCCGGATGGTAAAGGATCTCGCAGTCATAATCCTTGACTATGTCCAGCCACCTGCATTGCCTCATGTTCAGGTTCGGCTGATCCATAATATGCCTAACACTCTTGTGGTCCGTGTAGATAGTACAGTGGACCCCATAATGGTAATGTCTCCAAATCTTGAGGGCGAAAACCACCGCCCCAACTCAAGATCATGCGTGGGATATCTTGTTTCATGCGGATTCAGCTGCCGCGAAGCATAAGCTATCACCCGTCCTATCTGCATGAGGACTGCTCCCAAGTCGGTGATGGATGCATCAAAGAAAACCACAAAATCCTCAATTCCCTCCGGGAGGGTCAAAACTGGTGCATCGCAAAGTCTCTGCCGAAGGGTCTTAAATGCTGACTGCTGCTCAGTGCCCCACCGGAAATCCACCCCTTCCTCTTCAGACGAGTGAGGGGTACTGCAATCTTGTAGAAGTCCTGAATAAATCTCCGGTAGTACCTTGCCAAACCCAAAAAAACTCCTGATATCCGAGGGAGATTTCGGAACCTCCCACTGCATCACCACCTCGATTTTAGCCGGATCGACCAAAATCTCGTCCTGATTAACGAGATGTCCAAGGAAATGAACCTCTTGCATTTCGAGAACTTAGCATAAAGTCGTTCTCACCTTAAAACCCCCAGAAGCTCACGAAGGTGCTCCTCATGCTACTCTTTGGTCTTGGAATATACCAAGATATCATCAATAAATACGATAACCAAACGATCAAGCATCGGCCTGCATACCTGGTTCATCAAATCCATAAATATAGCAGGTGCATTGGTGAGCACGAATGGCATCACCACGAACTCGTAATGTCCATAACGAGTCCGGAACGCGATCTTCTCCATGTCCTCCTCCCTCTCCCTAACCTGATGGTACCCAGACCTCAGATCAATTTTGGAGAAACAAGATGCTCCCTATAACAGATCAAAGAGATCATCAATCCACGGAAGGGGATAACAGTTATTCACCATTAACTTGTTCAACTCCAAGTAATCAATGCACATTCGGTGTGAAGCATCTTTCTCCTTGACGAATAAAATCGGTGCTCCCCACGGCGAACTGCTCGGACGGATGAACTGCTTGCCTAGCAGCTCCTGCATCTCAGGCGGTGCCAATCGGTACCTGGCACAAGGTTGATCCTGAACTCAACCTGCCTCTCAGGAGGCAAACCGGGTAACTCCTCCGGGAATATATCAGCGAACTCCCTAACAACCGGAACATCGGCAACTGACACCTGATCCACAACCCGCGTGTCCACCACATAAGTCAAGTAACCTGCACACCCATGCTGAATATACTGTCGAGCTCTGGATGCCGAATAAAACCCTGAACCCATCCTGGTGCCCTCTCCATAAATAACCAGTTCTCCCCCACTTGGAGTTCGAACCACCATACACTGACCCTCGCAGTCGATCATGGCACCGAAATGGCTCAGCCAATCCATACCCACTATCACGCAGACATCCCCCATGGGAATAGGAATCAAACAGATCGGAAAAGATACCCCGAAGATCTCCATAACGCAACCCTGATAAACCGAAGAAGCATAAATCTTGTGTTCGTTGGCGATAGAAACTCGCAATGGACACTCCAACTCCCTTATGGGCAAGGAAAACTCCCTACTAGAAGATCGAGAAACAAAAGACCGACTCACACCCAAGTCAAACAATACGAGAGCAGGCAAGGAGTTCACTAAGAACGTACCTAACAGAGGTACAAACATATGAGCATATAATAAACATACTCAATGAGATAAGGGATAGAAACATACCAGTCACAACATCTGGCGCTGCCCTGGCCTCCTCGACAGTAAGCTGGAAAGCGCGACCTCGAGCCCTCAGGGGCTCCGCTCTGCCCTGACTACCGTTAGTAATCCTCAAAGTAGCTGGCGCAGGGGCCTGCGCCGGCGAGCAACGGAAAGTTGACCTTCACATGGCCAACCTGATCACAATGATAGCAAATCCCCATACTCTGAACGGGGCCTGACTGGCGCCAGTCCCTCGCATAATGCCCCTCCTTGCCACATTTGTGACACACACTACCAGATCGACATGCTCCGACATGAACCTTCCCGTACTTGCCACAAGTGCGCCCTCGCTGACCTCCAGACCTAGAATCAGCGGCGTTGAACCGCTTCGGTGCCGGCTGCGACTGTGTCGGGCCTGCCTCTGCTCTCTCAACCGCAATTCTATCTCAACCTCACACCGCCTGGCGACCTCCTGCAACTAAAGAAAAGTATCACACCACTGAGTAGAAACAAACTGCCTGATATCCGTCTTGAGAATGCTCAGATAACGGGTCATCTGATCGTGCTCCGAAGCAAACTCAAGTCAAAACATAGCCCTTTCAGTGAACATCAAGGTGATCTCGATCACCGATTCCGATCCCTACCACAGGTCTAAAAAATACTGAGCCAACCTCTCTCGCTCGACCCGAAGAACGTATCGAGTATGAAACATCTCCATGAATCGATCCCAAGATATCGCATCCCTCTGCTCAGCAGAATACGATCCCATAACAAGTCTCCACCAATCCGTCGCTCCGTACCTCAGAAGGTTCAGAGCGCACCTAACCTTCTGGTCAGGAGGGCATGAACAAGTGAAGAAACTGTTGGATTAGTGTCTAAGTCCATAACTATTTTGGTATTTACTTGACCCGATTGTGAGCATGGTCCTTTTGGGTTGCCTTCACACTGGTGACTAGACAGGATGACAGTTGAGGAGAGAGGTTGATTAGGGCATAAATATGATTTATTTATTATATTATATGATTAATATAATAATTTGGAATCATATTATTAATTAGTATTTAATCAGAAATTAATTAGGAATTAATTTCGGGATTAAAGGAATTAATTAAAAGTACAGGGGCTGTTTTGTAATTATTTGATAGTTGAGACTTTGGGCTATTGGATCACTTTTATTAAGGCTTGAACGAAAATCCTAGAAGGATCTAGGAGTTTTCGTCCAAGGGCTTAAGGAAAGGAGTCCATGGACTTGCTTAGGCCCTAAGCTAAGGGATTAGGGTTTCCACCTTGAAACCCTAGCTAGCCTCAAGTATAAATAGCACCCCAAGGCACTAGAATTCGTCCAAGCCTTGGGAAACCCTAAAAGGGACGAATTTTAGGGCAAGATATCCTTCTCTCCTCTCTCCCATATTCATCCTTTCACCTAGTGTGTTTGTGAGCCATTAGAGGTACTACACTTGTGGTACTTGCTTTCAAGAGCTAAGGAAATTCAAGGAACTAGTTGTTATTACTACATAACAACAAAAGGTATGTATTCTATTCTCCTATGTCAATTTCGAAAATAGTAGATGCATGCTAGGGTTCTTTTGTGTTCATAAAGTTGTATAACTAATAGTGAAAACATAGATCCAACTCTAGGGTTGCATGCACACATAGGATTGTTTGTATAAAACCCATCAGTGGTATCAGAGCCATTGGTTTTTGTTTTCAATTAGCTTTATTCAAATGTATGAACTTGACATATTAGGGTTTATGGCTAATAAACCTTGGAGGCTTGATTTTCGAAATTAGGGTTTCTAAACCCTAGATTTCGAAATTTTTGGTAAGATTTCCTAAACCTTTTTTTCTTTGGCCCCAAGATTTCGATTTTAGGGTTGTCTAACCCTAGAATTTCGAAATTGCCTCTTTCCCCATGATTAGATCCTAAATTTTAGGGATTTGGATATTGCCATATCTTGTAATTATCCTTTAAATGTTTAAATTTGGTAATTAAAGATTTTGAATATCTCATCCCATAATTTCGAATTCTAGGGGATTTAAGGGATTAGGTTAAATTAATTGTTTAATTTAAGAGATATCCTTACCAAAGTAAAAGATAATTGTCAAATTAATTAGATAATCATTTCTTTATGTGATAAACTTGATTTATTTGAATTATTTGATAGATTATCTTGCAAGAAATTGAATTAGGTCATATTAAGATAATTACTAATTAATTGGTTAATTATTATTAATAATTTGATCTAGAATGTTCTTGCTTATGTTTTGAAAAGTTTTAAAACTTGCCCTCAAGTTTTGGAATTTAAAAGTTGATTAAAAGTTTAATTTTGAAATGTTAAATTCTAAAACCCTCGTATTTTGAATAAGTTCAAATTACACCCTTATGGTTTTGGAAAGTTAATAAAACCACCTAGTATTTTAAAAGTATAAAATACACCCTATACTATATATGTAACATTAAAAGTCTAATATTATATATATGAGTAAAAGTCAGTCTTACCGTTAGTAGGCCTCATTCACGAAGCTGGTCTATAAGGGGTGTTTAAGGAAATTGCCTATAAAATGGCGATTGAATGGGTATCCACTCTTACCCACCGCACTCTTGACTAGTGGAGGGTCGTTAGCCGAACAGGTAGGATAGGACAGAAACCTTCCATTATAAGTATAATGAAGTACAAAGTAACTAAATGCTTTTACAAATTCCCAAATCTTAGTTACTCTAGGATAAAATGTGAAAGTGATGCTAATCCATGGAATTACACTTTGTGCCCCTGTCAATCGTTGGTGGAGCGCGTGTGGTTAACCGGCACACTAATTTGGGATTGACATTGGCGACAAAGGGTGGCTCGATGTTTTATCATAGATCAATGGAGCGTGTGTGGCTAACCGGCACATTGATTAGGTGATGAAGACATTGAGTGCACCATGTTGGTTCGCATGGTTATTCACAAACTTGTTTGCGATCCTCGGCATCCCAGTCGCAAAATTTGAAGTGCATATCGAGATTTAAACATGTCATTGAAAGGTTCAATGAATCTCAAAAGATCTAGGAGTTTTCAATTCATTTAAAACTTAAATTTCTTTTTCGTTTTTCATGGTGGGAATTGGTAAATCGTCATTTACCTACCTTCAAATATTCTGCAACTAGATTACGGCATCCCTCTTCTAGGTTGTAGAGTATTGTGTTGGATCCTAGCCTTGATGTTTCATTTGGGTGTCACATCAAGGATTCTAATCAACTTAACTTGGATTTTCTCCCGTTTTGTAGATGTCAAAGTATGACAACTATGGTCTTCCCAAATCCCTTGGAACAAGCTTTCCAAATGAAGATGACGTTCCACGATACGATCAAGGAAATGAGAGTCATGCTTCACTTCCTCCACCTCCTCCAATTATTCTCCCTAACCCACAAGTTCAAAGGCTTGAAAAGTTCAAGCTCACTCAAGCCCTTATTGGCAAGTAAACACGAAGATGGGAAACCTGTGTGTGCACACATCTTAGAGATGAAGTCACACATTGATAGGTTAAGGATGATGGGTGTCGATATCTCAGAAATGTTGGCTGTTGACTGGGTTCTTCAGTCACTTCCTGAATCATATAGTGAGTTCGTTAGAGAGTACTATATGATGGACCATGACGTGACCCTCATTGATTTGACCTATTTGCTTATAGCTGCTGAATCAGAAATGATTTGGCGTGCTAATCGAGTAAATTTGTCTGGCAAATCAAACTCTCAAACTTCAATGGAAATTGAAAATAGTGACATTGGAAATCCAGAAAAGGTAAATTCTGAGATAGTTCCTTGTGCCATTTCAAAAGAGTCCATCTGCTTCTACTGCCAAGAGAAGGGGCATTGGAGACAAAGTTGCCCTTTTTTTTTTTTTTACCTGAGAGATCTAAGAGATGGGAGAGTCAAGACGTATGGCTCTACTTCAGGTAAAATCCAATAACTAACTCTATAAGTTCCTATTCTTTGATTTTCAATACATGATGTGATAAGATTACATTTTGATGTTTTGTAGGATCGAAGAAAAGAGAGGAAGCTTAAGGGAAGAAGTAAGCTGAATCTGATCGTGAAGAAATGGATTTCGATCGCATTGCTTGAAGATCGGATTTTTGAGCTACTACTTTAGAGTTAGAATAGATTGCTTAGAAATTGAAATAGCATAGTTTTCATTTGAATTGCATTGTAAGGACAAGTTTTTCCGCAATAGAATGAATTTTGATTTCGTCCTATTTATTTATCCTTGCAATGGCATATGTGAAAATGGATGTTTATGTATTTCTAATTTTAGCAATGTTGAATTGGATGTGATTCTTGATTATGTTATTTGTGAAATGTCGAGGATTTGCCAAATAAAGGAAGATTCTCATCACCCAAGTTTCAATTGGACAGAAACTTGGAATCATACAACTTGGTTGCGTGATGAATGAGAAACTTCATATTTTGGAAATTAGACTAATTCTTTGGCAAAGTGTCAAGAGAAGGACCAGGAGATCGAGTACACTAGGTTGTGCGTTGATCAAGTCCACCACAAGAGTGATAAAGATATTCGTCATGATTTACTAAAGGTAGTAAATATGATTATACTTATAAGATTAAGTATAATTCTGAGTTGATTGAAAGAGTTTAAATCAATAGCAGAACGAATAAGAAGAATCAAGTAGGCAGAAAGATAAAAGTTTCTCTATTCTAAGAAGAAGGGAGAGTACCTTTTATTGTGTTTTATGATAAGTCTTAATGATTAAGAACCATATCTCAATTGATCCTCTAAGTGAGTCTTAGTGCAATTGCATGTCTAAGAAGAGGAATCAAGAATTGTAGAAATGGTTAAATCAAGAAGTCAATCATACTTCGTTCCAATATCAAGTCTTAGAGTCAAGATTCTGACATGAGTGACAAGTCTTAAGTAGGTTTATAACACTCGACAAATGTGGAATTTGGAAAAGTTTTCTTATTCTTGCACATTTGAAATTGGTAAGTTGTGATGTCTTGGATAAGACAAAGACCAACCAGGACCAATTGTGTGAAGTGTTGAACTTGACAAAAGGCTACACTAACTCTTGAATATTTGTTTGTCAAGAAATGGTTCTTGACAAGAGAATCTTATATGTCAAGGAGTCAGTGGGAGTCTTAATGGTCTTGAAAAGTTTCAAGAACAAATCAAGAGTAAACCTAGTTGATCATCACTGGCACACGACTTGAGGTTTAAAGCCTATCGTGGATGACATACTCTTTTTCTGTGCCATTCCAATTGAGTTAATTATGCGTGTGAGTTCTATGAGTTCTCATTTGAATGCATAAAGACAAAGCACCTCGATCAATGGAAAGTACATTGATATGAAAGGGTGAGTTGCTTGGAAGACATGGTGGGCATTCATGTTACCATGAGGCAAGAAATCAAGATTGAACAAGTTCAGTCCATAATGTTTTGGATTTGTCGCAAACCTTCGTTTTGACAAATTCACATGGATAGGAACACATACATCATAAAATCTAAGTGTCATAAGGTTTTCCTCCTTCATGAAAATGATTGTGAGGAAATGCTTTCACTAAGAGAGATTTTAAGAAGATAGCAATTGTGAAAATTGTATTCTCAAATTCGATTATGATTACGGCATCCCTTTTCATAATTCGAATTGTGAGATTTGGCAATTGATCTGAACATTTGGGACTTAGTAACATAAATTCTGAATTGTTTAGACACACATGTGAGCTATCTAAGGCAAAGGTGTATGAGCTTAAAAAGCTTAGATAAAGGCTTATCAAAGCATTAGGTATTAGAAATATGAACTTAAGGAATTCAATAAGCATTGTTTTCTAGAAGTCCAATTGTTTTCTGAATACATGTCAAAGCTAGTGGGAGCATAAGTGTTATGCTGGTAAGAAAATAATCATCATGTTAGTGGGAGCATGATTATTATGGTAAGTATTGCAAGTTAGCAATATTAATTATAGAAAACAAAGATTCACTTTGCAAAGTTGCAAGGGTTGAAAAGTTGTTTTGCTATAATTAAGGGAGAGAATATTATACTTCGTTTCAAAATTCTAAAGCTTAGATCGAGAAATGTTAATAAATTTAGTCAAGGATACATAGTGCATTCTCAAAATTCGATTATGATTACGGCATCCCTCTTCATAGTTCGAATTGCGGGAACATGGCACATAAAATATTATGGCAGAAGGCTGATAAAGTATCACGTCTTTATATGAGACATTATGCATCGTGTCTAATACGCTTCGGGTATGGGACCGATTGCATATGTTATAATATTTGACCATTCTAAATTTTCCAAATGCCTAGGGCATTAAGAGGGAAAAAGGACTAGAATCGGTTTTGACTAAAATAATTAAACAACTATCAAAGGACGGTCTGAGGTTCACTGAGGATTTGTCGCTTGTGAGTAGTTGGAAGTATAGTACTGGATGGACTATATTGACATTATTATGAATAGATAAGATTCTATTAAGAATAAGTTGTCATATAGCAAATATGGAAATGTTTCCATTAATGGGAGTTGGATATTAAGACTCTATTTAGATTAGAAACTTTTATGCAAAAGGATGTTCAAAGGAATGTACTTTGAGTGAGAGACATCACATCTATAAAATTGTTTTGTAACAATTTCTGATAGAGAACTTAGTAATTTCATTAGCCGGGTCTTGGTGACTTTTGTGCTATGACATTACGAAAGAATCATTGCATAAAGTGTTAGAATCTGACATATTCTAAAAGTGGCAAGAATTTGGTATTCTTATACTAATAATAAAAAAAAAATTGGGGATTGTGAAATGAGTTTCATTGGGAAAGTTTTTCAATTGATCAATTTCACAGAGTATGGACCATAGAAACCAAAGTGTGCATGTTTGGAGCATGGGACAATTGTGGTTATAATTCGAGTAATAAGTTGATTGTCTGAAACAGTAAACAATGAATAATGAGTAATCAATATGGTGTTTAAATAAAAGTGTTTTTATTTACGCTCAAAAGTTTTGGGGCCATATAGGATTAATATTATTATTGCGTTTCACTTTGCATGTTTTGACTTCCAGATTAACTAGGTTATTCAAACATCCACAGTCGGTCATACGTTGGAAGTAGGTATGAAGGAAGACTGTCATGAATCTGTCTGTAGATTGTCTAAAATGTTTAGACATAGCACAAGTTTGCTGCAGAGTTCATGAGTGCTTTGATAAGATTAGAGTATTGGATTAAACCCACGCTCATTTGAATCACTTCATGGTTTTATCACGAGTGATTGGTGAGACGATAACATTGTATATTCTTGAAACCGAGACGTGTGAGTTGTTATTTGCTGGTCGGTTGCACATTGACAATAAGTAAACGTACCAGTAACTTGGTGTTATAAAACTTATTGTTGTGTGTGATTCGATTAGTAGGTGCAAGCAAGCATTTGAGTCGAAGTTTATCCATTCCTTTTACCCAAGGTGGGATAAAAGCGATATCTGTGGGCCCCTCGATGATTTAGTGATGACAAAGGAAAGTGCTCGGCCGGGCCAGGACTGATTTGATTTGTTCAATTAGTCAGTCGTCATAAATCGGAAATCGGGAAACGACACATAGACTGAGAGAATGATTTCAATCCATGTCTCATGTCTATACGATATCTTGTAAAATGGAGGAATATATGATCCCTTATCTAAAGGACACACGTATCTGATAAGATCAGAGTTGACAGCGCTTTTGGAAGCTACGATTGCTGATCAGGTTCTGAAGTCATACGCAGAATAGTTATTAGACTTATCCAAGTGGGAGACTGTTGGATTAGTGTCTAAGTCCATAACTATTTTGGTATTTACTTGACCCGATTGTGAGCATGGTCCTTTTGGGTTGCCTTCACACTGGTGACTAGACAGGATGACAGTTGAGGAGAGAGGTTGATTAGGGCATAAATATGATTTATTTATTATATTATATGATTAATATAATAATTTGGAATCATATTATTAATTAGTATTTAATCAGAAATTAATTAGGAATTAATTTCGGGATTAAAGGAATTAATTAAAAGTACAGGGGCTGTTTTGTAATTATTTGATAGTTGAGACTTTGGGCTATTGGATCACTTTTATTAAGGCTTGAACGAAAATCCTAGAAGGATCTAGGAGTTTTCGTCCAAGGGCTTAAGGAAAGGAGTCCATGGACTTGCTTAGGCCCTAAGCTAAGGGATTAAGGTTTCCACCTTGAAACCCTAGCTAGCCTCAAGTATAAATAGCACCCTAAGGCACTAGAATTCGTCCAAGCCTTGGGAAACCCTAAAAGGGACGAATTTTAGGGCAAGATATCCTTCTCTCCTCTCTCCCATATTCATCCTTTCACCTAGTGTGTTTGTGAGCCATTAGAGGTACTACACTTGTGGTACTTGCTTTCAAGAGCTAAGGAAATTCAAGGAACTAGTTGTTATTACTACATAACAACAAAAGGTATGTATTCTATTCTCCTATGTCAATTTCGAAAATAGTAGATGCATGCTAGGGTTCTTTTGTGTTCATAAAGTTGTATAACTAATAGTGAAAACATAGATCCAACTCTAGGGTTGCATGCACACATAGGATTGTTTGTATAAAACCCTTCAGAAACATCCCTCCACATCAGATAGCCACCTCATGGCTATGATCGGGTTCTGGACTCCATCAAAATTCGGGGGGATTCATATTATCGAAGTCCCGATACTGAAAGACCCGCCTTGTCCCAACACCTGCAGCTGCCACGGCTGCGGAGGCTGCAGCAGCAGCCGTCTCAACAATGGTTGTGTAGCGATCATCAAATAACTCTATCATCGCGGTCTTGATAGAATCAGACATCTCCAGAATCTTACCCCAGATAATAGCAACTACCTCCTCGCGAATGATCTCCCTGACGCGGTCCTCTAACAATATTGGCTCACCCTGTCTGCCAGCTCCTGATCCCGACCTGGATCCGATCTCAACTCATCTCGTAGTCACCATACTGAAAATACACAAGGAAGATATCAGATAATCCACATATCAAAACGAGAAACCAACTCGTAACGAATCCCTATGGGGTTGGGACTTCCTTGCTACGCGTACGGGTCCTGTGCTTTCAGTAGTACGGGCCCATAATACCTTCCACACTTACCCGTATTTGTCTCAAGGATCATTACAACGCTCTAACAGTACTCATAAGCATATACAAACACTCAATCCTCACTCCCTAGAAGAAAAGATAAGCATCTCAGAACTGGTCGGCTGACCCCACACGACTCGCTTATGAAACTTCCACCAACCCGGCAGCACTCGTGTATGCTAGCCATACATAACGCTGGACCCCATAGACATATGAATATCAGATCCTACTCCAAGCCCTTCATCAAACAAGAACAAGAAATAAGGCCAAACCAAACATTCTCAAGCTATAAGATCTTAGTTACATATAACCATGATGCATACACTAAGAAACAACTGTAATGATGTCAATTCCATAAAAGAAAGGTCATAGGCTATCAGGCATCATATAATCAGGCAATTCTATCATGCAATTCCTGAAGATCCATGGCCTATTGCTAGCATGTTGTTCTAACATAACACAATATCAAATAATAGTATGGTATTTTGGGGTCTACTTACTGGCTCCGACTGATCGTACAAATCGCATCCTCCTTGAGTATTTTGAAAAATATTTGAAAAATCATTTGAAAATCTTTCCTTAGTTTGAGACTGGATTCACACGAGCGTTCTTCCAACTCACTCAAACCAAGGCTCTGATACCAACTTGTAACATTCGAAAAATTCTTGAAAATTTTAAACTTTATAAAATTACCACAAAACCATCATTCATTACAATTTGTTTTCAAAATAAGTTTCACATCAGAGTTTTCCCTGAAATCATAACACAAAAAACGAGGAGGTGCACGATCAAACTTTCGCCTTCCCGCGATCATCCGAGGTACCCGAAACATAATCAAAACTGTAAGCCCAAAGTTTAGTGAGTCTTCCCCAAAATACCACCACAATACAAATCATAACTATCACACAACAACACGCATACAGAACCTTCAGCATGCCTGGACCGCCACACCGGGCCTCCAGCCTGTTTGGACCGTTCTCCGGGCCTTCGGCCTGACTGGTCCGCCTCGCAGGCCTTCAGTCTATCCGGGCCGCTCTGGGTCTGTTGGCCTTCTGCACAAAGCAGGACCGCCTCAACCCAACCACACACACATGTCGACATATACATAACTCATAAGCATATAATCCACAGACAAGCACATATCATACAAATCAATAAGAATAACATCATCCTATCTACCAGGATTAAGATCTAACAGATCACTACAGTACTCAATCATATGATAATCAGGATAACAATCCAAAGGGGCTGGCATTGGTGCCTTCGACCCATATGTACAGTGAGGGAAAACTCACCTCTCAAGTAGTGCAGAACTGATAAGGTCTGACTCTGAATCTTAGCTCCCGACTCAATGCCTACAACCATTATGACCAACTCATCAAAATCTCGAAATACCGAAAATACCCTCAAAAGTCCAACTTGGTCAACCATGGTCAGAGTCAAAGTCAACGGTCAAGGTCAACAGTCCATGTTGACCCAACTCGTCGAGTGCACCTCTTGAAATCGTCGAGTTCTATAGTACTCAGAAAGTCGGGGAAAACCCTAGCCAACTCGCCGAGTTGGCTGGAAAACTTTTCCCCAGCTTAACACATTCGGATGATTCTTCGATTCCAGGGACTCTAAGGCTCAGATCTGAACTCCAAATGTGTCTTAAAGGATAAAGTTTCTAACTTTATCCTTTGGGGCTACTCCAAATGCCCGAAAACCTTCCCACAAGGCTTAAAAACTCAAAGGCTTAACTATTAAGCACAAAACCCTTGAGATCTGGAACCCAACCTTTCCAGAAGAGATTCTAGTCTCAAAAACGTCCGAAAGGTGGGTGCTTTATATACATGCATGTCCAATGCATGTATTGAACCCAAAATGGGTCAAAAAAGGGGAACCATGACCTAAACTCCATGCATGGCATCAAGGCTTGTCAAAAGACCAGATCTAACCCACATTTTGACCTGAAGATTCATAAAGTTGCAAACTTTATGAAGTCCATCCATGGAAACATCCAAGAATAAGGAAGAAAAGGGACCAAACTCAAAATCTAGCTACATAGAGATATAAAAATCGGATCTTCAATACTTACAATGGTCCAAAAGAGTGCCAAACTGAAGATGTGAGCTTAGCTTGCTAGATCCTTTCCTCCTTCTCTCAATCTTCTCCCTCTTTTGCTCCAAAATGCCACACTAACTCACAATATGAGAAGGAATGAAGATTAGGGTTCACAAGGCCGATAATAGGGTTTGGAGGCTGATAAAAGACCAACCTCAAAGACTTAAGGAGGTTATATAGGGTGTAAACCATAAAATTTAGGGTTTCTCATCCAGCCGCCAACCCGTCGAGTTTTCTTCACTAACTCGTCGAGTTGGTCCAAAAAGATGTGTTGCCCAAAACTTTCCAACACGTCGAGTTGAGACCATCAACTCGACGAGTTCCAAGGGAAACTTGCCTCTTTAAAGAATAAATCTCAAACCTAGAAATCGGGATGTTACATATATAGATTATTAGTATAAAGAGATGTTGTAAGTCTTCGTTTATGCTTATGTTTCTTGTATTGACGATGACATCATGATTTTTATAAATAAAATATATTTCTTGGAAATGTCTTGATAATATTATTATCATATTTTTGGGATAAATTCCGCAAAGTAAATCTTTTTAAAAGGATACTCTGATTTAATAAGCATAAACAAATCGGTCTTTTCTGGCCGTAAAAATAGGGATGTCACATATTAGATTATTGTTGGTTCTTGCAGTCATACATAATTTTATGATTCACCAAATTGATGTGAAAACTGCATTCTTGAATGGTGATTTGGATGAGGAGATTTATATGAAGCAACCTGAAGGATTTTTGATGCCTGGAAATGAAAACAAGGTATGCAAGTTAAAGAAATCATTATATGGTTTGAAACAAACACCAAAACAATGACATCAAATGTTTGATGACGTGGTCTTTTCTAATGCTTTTGCATTAAACCAAGATAACAAGCGTATATATAGCAAATTTGATACTTTTGGTAATGAAGTTATAATTTGATTGTATGTAGATGATATGTTGATTTTTGGAACTGATCAAGATGAAGTTGATAAAACCAATAAATTCTTATCATCTAGTTTTTAGATGAAAGACCTAGGGGGGATGAGGTGATTCTTGGTATAAGAATCAAACAAGGAAACAATAGGATTTTAATTTCTCAATCTCAATACATTGAGAGAATATTTAAAAAGTTTAACTTTGAAAATTATTCTCCTGTTTGTACCCCTATAGATCCTAATCTTAAGCTTCTACCTAATAAAGGAACTCTATTGTCTCAACTTGAATACTCAAGATCTATTGTTGTCTTATGTATGACATGATTAGCATTAGGCCTACTATTGCATATGAGGTAGGAAAACTTAGTAGATATACTATAGTTCACATCATTGGAAAACTTTAAATAGAGTATCCAATTATTTGAAAGGAACGATGGATTATGGTTTGACATGCAGTCGATTTCCTTCTATTTTGGAAGGTTATTCTAATGCCAACTGGATTACTAATTTAGAGGATCACTCATCTACAAGTGGTTGGGTGTTCCTTCTTGGAGGAGGTGCTATTTCTTGGGCATCCAAGAAACTTACTTGTATTACAAACTCAACCATGGAGTCTGAATTTGTAGCGTTATCTGTTGCTGCTAAGAACTTGAGTGGATAAGGAATTTGATATATGAAATTCCATTATGGCCCAAACCGACATCTACCATTTCTATCACGTGTGATAGTGTTGCAACCTTAGCTAAGGCTTATAGTCAAGTGTATAATGATAAGTCTAGACATTTAGGTATTATAAATAGCATGATTCATGAGCTCATGATGATGGTGTGATAAATGTGGAGATTGTGAGAACGTAATTGAACATAGCCGATCATCGAACCAAAGGGTTAACAAGAGATATTGTGCACAAGGCGGATGTAGGGATGGGTTTAAAGTCCACCTGAAATCTTTCATATTGAGATACCTAACTCCCATCTAATTAAATATCAGATGTTGAATTCAATGTGGAAATCTTGATATTTGAAGAGTGGAACACATTATTAACATAATCCCAATCTATGTCTTCAGTATTGCAAGTAAAGGAGTATTTTTTTTAATAGTTCTTTTGAAAAATTGTATTTGTAGGTGCAAGAATAAAAGGACTACCTATATAAACATGAAGTTTATCCGCTTCAAGAAGTTTTGAGACTTAGGTTCGATGTGCTTATTAAAGGATAGGACATAGGCAAGTAAAATATAATGTCAAGTTAGAACTTATTAGATGTAAATTATTGTGTATATTATCTTCATGTATTTACTTTGAATAGAAAGGGTTCAATCCTTAGTGATACCCTGATATTCGAATACTTGAAATGAAAAATATACTAATGTGCAATTCAATCGTCCTGACATTTCATTTATGCATCGGTTTGTTATTTGTTATGATTTTACTTTAAGTTAATCAAGCTTACACTTAAATGGGGAGGTTTGTTGGTGATTTGTGTAACAAATATTAATTAAGTGTAACAATAGTTTGTTGGCCAAATGAAATCTTTATAACATCCAGTTTCAGGATGTTCCTGATTTCAGGATAACAGACCATAATTTGATCGATTAAAGGCATTTAGCTTCAAGGGAATAGAGTTTAGACCTTATTGTACGCAGATAATGTTCTTTATTTGATTTAAGCCCTTGAATCGTGCATTGGAACCAAGGGGGTAATATGGGAAAAGTGATATTCTATACTTTTGTGTGTAATAATAACTTAAGTTATGTATGCTTTAATCCAAAAGTAAGTGGATATAATTGTGGGTCTTGTCAATACCTTTGTGTGAATATAAAGGTCACTGAAAACGGAGTTAAAACGAAGAAGTTATCATCGCTTGAAGCTAAAGCCAAAAACATGTAATATCAAGAATTTATCGGAGGAGTGTGGAGCGCCCTCTAAAGGCGCGGGGTGCTTCCGACCCAGTATGTTGTGCATTTTTTAGGGGTTATTTAAAGACCATTAACCCTAAGGGTTCATCATTTTAAGCCTCCACCTCCTCTATAACACCTTTAATGAAACCATGGCCTCTATTGAAGTGTTTGGAGCTCATCCTCTCTCCTAAATCCATTTTGGTACTTTATTAATGGTCATTTGGTGCTCTCTTTTAGTGCGCTTATGCTCTAGAAGGAAAGAGAACAAGGCAGATTGATCCTTGAAGCTATGCATCTGAAGTATTCAATTTCCATTCACCTTTAGACCTTGGTAAGCCTTAAAAATTCAAGATTTATTGTGTTTCATCATTAGATCTATGAGTTCTTCGTGTTTTGGTCCATTTTAATGAGTTTTTGTCCCTTTCTGACTTGTTCCATGGAGTTTGAAGAACTCCATGTGCCTTGGTTCAAGTTTAAAGTTCATATTTAGTGATTTGGTAGAGTAAAGAGTGTATGCAAGATCACTCTTTACTCCATGCATTAAGAAATGTGGGTTTTTGGTCATTTCTTAACTTAGGGTTTTAGATCTCAGAAGTTTGTGGCCTTGTAATGGATAAAGTTGGAAACTTTATCCATTTAGACATCATGTTGATTTAGATTTGAAATTTAGAGACTTCGACTTAATGGATTAAGTCGAGAAAGATGCCTTCTTGGATGCTTTGAGACTTAAAGTTTAGAACTTAATTGTTTTTGGACTATCCTAATGGATAAAATTAGAAACTTTATCAATTATGAAGCTATTAAGTACCATATATGATGTTATGAGCCTTGATCTGTAAGGATTAAGCTCTTAATGAAGAAAATTCTTTCTGACCGAAACCAAGACATGGTGGGGCGCTACAACATGTTTGTTTTGTCTGGAAGTGGCCACGACACGATTAAGAACTCGGCACGACATGGTAACCATGGACTTGTTACTATTGACTAGTTTGACTTTTGGTCAGACTAGGGTAGGATTAAGTAATTGACTAAGGATCGGTCTCGGTCTGGCATTAAAAGGCTTGTGTCAGCTGATCCGTCGCTGAGGGTTGTTGTTGAGCTTATGTTGGTTAGTTCAACTGAGTTTTTTCACTATAGTTTATACTGTAGTATGTATCTTTTGTTTGTTAGGATGTTGATATGTTGTAGTGATATGTGAGACATGTATATTTGTTATGATTACCTGGGTCTGCTTGTTATTGTTAATTTACATATGTCGACATATTATGGATGGGTTGAGGCGGTCCAATTGTGTGCTAAAGTCCAAGAGACACAAGCGGTCCAACTTTATGATGTAGGCCCAGGGGCGGTCCAACTTTATGTTGTAGGCCTAGGGACGGTCCAGCCTTGTGTTGTAGACCCATGGACGATCCAACCTTGTGTTGTAGGCGCAAGAGGGGGGGGGGGGTCCAGCCTTGTGTAGTAGGCCTATGGGCGGTCCAACCTTGTGTTATAGGGGCAGGGGGTCCAGCTTTATGTTGAAGGCGCAGGGGGCGGTCCAATTTTGTGCTGAAGGCCCAGGTGACGGTACAACTTTGTGTTATAGGCCCTGAGGGCGGTCCAACTTTAAGCTGAAGGCCCACGAGGCAGTTCATCTTTGTATTGAAGGCCCAGTGTTGTAGGCATTGTATGCATGTATTGTATGTGTATTACTGTGTGGGGTATTTTGGCAAACTCACTAAGTTGTGTGCTTACAATTGTGGATTAAATGTTTCTCGGGTACTTTATCAGTTCGTGGGGATACGAAGGCGTGACTATATACACACATCAACAATTTTATGATTGGATACCCCGTGATACATTCATTATAACTCTTATTTTGAACTATGGTTTACAAACAAAGGGTTTTGCCTTGAATATATCTTTTGTTGAAAATGTGTGTTTATTCTAGTTTAAAAATGAAAATTTTATTCTGAAAATTGGGACGTTACAATTTTGATAAACATTAAACAAGTAATGGTGGTGCAGAGTACACATTTGTTTAAGTTTGTTCAAAATTGAAAGTAGACTGTCATTTAGAGGCGAATCCACTGGTTGGGGTCGAGCTGTCTTGTGATAGTTTGGGTAGTTTCCAAACATAGAAGTTTATAATCCGTTTTTGGTTATAATTCTAGTACACCAAGATCATAATAATCTTCTTCTATGTTCTTGCATCTCTTTTGTGTCTTCTCCAATTGAAGTTTCGGGAGTACCGCCGAAACACTTCAATTTGAAAGTCATTTCACGATTCTCAGATTTCCAAGTACTATCAAACCCTAAATGTCTAATACTTCATATCTAAACTATGGTTGTTTGGTATATGAACATAATAAGATATAGTAGCCCTAAAATATCATGTTGCTTTTTTTTCTTCCAAAATATGGATGTTACACCCAAAATTGCAATTCTTAGATATGTAGTCTTGGAAAGATTCGATAACTAAAATTTGAATGTTATAACATATTATAATTTATGATACATATATTTTTTTATTATTTTTATAACATTTATAATACATATGGATCGGGTCCACATAAAACATCGATATCCATCTTATGTTAAGATGTAACAAAATTAAGAGTGGAAACATGTTCACATGTAACTTCCTTAGCCATTTAAGAAATAATAGAAAATTCATGACAAAGGATTGCATGTGGATTTGTTGCCCCAAGTTGTGATGGTCAAGACAAAATGAACAACCTAGAAACAAAAACTCAATATTCATTGTGATTCACTGTGAGGTAAATTTATTATACTACAAAATGGTTGTCGTATTTCTAAGAGCATATCATATTGTAATGTTTTTTTGTTCTTATAGTTTTCAAGTACACATAAATGGTCCCTCTGTGAAAACAAATTACAGAAATTAAGTCTATTTATTTTTTCAATTCCGACTCACGACAGCCTACCCCAACTTTCAAAATTTCATATTTGGCCTTTTTTTTTTATATATATTTTCTGAATTTAATTCAAATAAGACGTAAATGGTTCAAACCTTGACACATCCAAAATATCGATAGCGTTCCGCGATTAACCTCTCATATGGGTAATGAGATGAGTTGATGTGGACAGTTCAGATAGTATGGTTTATCACTTTTTAATATTTTTTTCAACTTTATTTACATATACTTTTTACAAGTCTATTTTTTGTGAATTTGTTTTACAAATTACTACTTTTATATATCCGTGTTTATGTATATTTGACTTGTCTCTTTTTTTTTTTCTTAAATATTCATTTTTATGGATGTATGTTGTGAAAACATATAAATATTAATTTCTTTTAAAAGTTTTCTAATCTTATTGTAAATTATGTCTTGTTATAGTATTTGAAATGTGTATTATATTAATATGGACATTTAAATGTTTTTGATATTTTCATTTATGTATAAGTTTGGTTTTATGTATATTAATATAAGTTAATAATGAATTATACTAAAATGATAGATGATTGTTGGTGATTTTAGCGTTATGAAGTTGTTTAATGTGACTATGATTAAATCGAGACAAGTTGAACTCACTTGCTCCTATATTGTTAACTTGGGAGGTGCAAAGTCTACATAAGCTTATTTGATCTCAACAACACACCGGGTCTGAGGGCTACACCTTCGGGTCGCCCTTGCAGGATTTGGGGGAGCGTTCCTCGCCCGAAACAATATCTATGGTTTAATGATTATACTTATCTGTTTGTGAACAATCCATTTTGTGCTCTATGTGATAATGAGACGGGGACAACAAATCACTTTTTCTCTAGCTGCGAGTTCACTAGGAATGTACATGAATGAATTTTCAAATGTTATGGTTTGCAACCTGCTCATTTCGCCAGTACTCTCGAGTTCATTGACTTCGCGGCTTCATATGGCAACTGCCCACGTAAAAAGAGGGATCCTAAGCCCAATATTCTTCTTTCTTATTTGGTGTGTTTGGTTGGCCAGTAATGATGTGGTTTTTAAAAAACTAAGGTGCTCTCCAACAAAAACGACAGACATAATTATTACCTTATCTTATGCGTGGGTTAAATACATGAGTCATACAAGTTGCTGCTCGTGGGCTAGTTGGTGTTGTTCACCTTTTGATCACTTTTAATTGTATTTTCTGCAATTTCCTTTTAGTATGTACTTTTGCCCACACGGTTAGCTTCTTGCTATGCGTTGGTGCCTTTTAATATTATTTGCCGTTTCAAAAAAAAAAAAAAAAAAAAAAAACACGACTTTTACTGTCCAAACAATGCGAAAATACTATTGCACACATATATTTATAAGTTTTTAGTTTTGCAGGAAATCACTTTCTCTATTATTTGCATTTGAATTCCTTGTCCCATAATAACATCAAACAATACATATTATCTAGTTTTGTATCTTCGATTTTGCCTGAAATCGTGATAGTAATTTCTTGTATAATCGAGGTATGATTTCGTGTAACCCAGAAGAATATAGTCGAAATTACAAAATTTGAAAAATATGAATGCACCCTCGTAGTAATATCCTAGCGTCTTTTGATAATCATTACCCCTTTTACCAACAAATAACACATTATTAAAAGAAATTATGTTGACTTTAATATACGTAATTAAAATATCGTAAACAAAAATTAAAATATACACGATGAAAGTATAGGATCCGAAAATAAGAGGTGACCAGGTGGTGTGTAAGATTTAAGTTTAACGTGTGTTGGTAGTAGGGGTTAGTTATATGCATGTTACATTGTCCACCATCGGATCAAGTTAGTTATGTATGGCCCTTTTAGCCGTTTTCTACCCCGGCAATATCCAGCATTACAAAATTCCAATTTCTTCCAAAGTCCAAACTATATCGTAAAACATATTACTTATTCAAAATACGACAAAATAAATGAACAGTTTAATGTTACCATACATTTAATTTAAAACTATATCCATTGAATGTGTAAAATTGATCTTAACTTCTTGACTGTTAATGGACTAAAAATAATCGAGTCATTTTGTTTGTATGTATAATTGAAAAAGTTATAAAAATGAATAAAAAAAATATATTACTTTACAAAATATATTACTAAATAAATTTTGCAAAATTATATTTCATTTCGTTTAATATATATATATATATATATATATATATATATATATATATATATTTCTTAAATAAAAAATTCGATCGTTTAAAAGCTAATTTGCAAAAATAAAATAAAATACTATTAACTATCGAAGTAGAATTTTCATAAAAAGTAATATGTTTAGTAATTTTGGAAATAAGAAGTAATAAAGTTATTAAAGTTTGATTAAATAAACATTATCATGAAAATTATATAAATAAATTAACTTTATAGTTCTAAACTACAATACAATATCATATTGGTTCAATCTAAATATTAAGAAAATAGTTAATGTCATTAACTGATAACAATCTATCTGTTTTTCTTTCACAAAATATCATCGAATTAAAAATCTACTCTAATAAATAAAGTTTTTTTTTGACATATGTTACATTCTCATTCATTTTGTCATATGTCATTTTGTAGTTATTTTAAATTAATTTTTTTAATGTCATTTTATGGTTTTTTTCTATATTATTAAATTCTATATAATATTTAAATGTAATAATAAATGCATACCAATTAATTTCATTAATTGACTTTCATTCTAATTTCAAAAATTCTAAATTAAAGTCAATAATTTTCTTTGTTAATTTATCTAAATTGTTTGTTTAAATTTAAAAAAGAAAAAACTGTTTAGTTTTAATGATTCAATATTTTTCTTATAAATTCAAACTTCATAAATATTTAGAACTTCATATTCATTTAATTTTTTAACTGAACTAATGTAATATATGAATATTACACCTAGTATATATATGAAAAGGTAAACAACTGTAAATATAATGTTACACATTAATTAACCTTAAAAAAACCCATTTACCCATAGAATAAAAATAAACATGGTAAAAAAATATCATATACCGTAAAACATTCTATTTCATTTATATTTTGTCGAAAACAAAGAGATTTTTTTCCATTCTATAGTAATTTGCATTTTGTTCCTTGTGTGGAAAGTAAAAACTATATTACTTTTTTTAGAACGGCACTACATTACTTAATTGAACTCTTTTAATGTTAATCATACAAGCTTATTTAACATGTAAATTCGTTAAGATAGTTTAAACTTTAAAGTACTTTAATCCAAAACTTTCATTTATCCAATAGATGAATAAAAGCATATTAAAAAATTTACAACAAAAATATCACCTTTTTAATTTTTTTCATCTTTTGAGAAGAGAGTGATAGAGAATAACCTACTTATTTTATTACAAATTATACAATTAAAAAATTAGGCTTGCCAAATGCCAAGTGATATTGTGATGGATTATGCTACCAAACAAACAAGGTATGAAGCAAGATCTTGAATTAGATACTTCAATTTGCATCTGACACATTTTGGATGGTTGGGTTGATGTCGACTTGAGAACCAGCCATTCCCTTTCCCCCATTAAATTCCTTTATCACAATATTCACCTTCTGTTACCACTTTATATATACATACATGTGTAGGTGTGTATGTATATATAAATGGTGGTTGATATAAATTATAAAATTTAAACATTAAAACCTGTTTAAACAATTTGTATATTGTTTTTTAAAACATTATAGGATTTAAAAATTTGTAATTTAAAATACTATTTTATTTTAATAACAACATATAAAAGTTTTGTATTATTCCCTTTTTTAGGACATCCCAAATCGGATCTTTAGTCTATCCTTAATTATCCCTAACCAAACAATTATATGTGGACAAACGACTCTCTTTCTGGTATTTGTTTTTTAGTTCGGATGAAATATATTTGTTTTGATTTATAAATAATTTTAATATTGTGTTTTGGACGTTTTATGAAATTAGAACTTTATTTAATCACTTAAATGTATACAATTATGTTAAATTGTTAATTACCAATTTCTAATGCAACTCTATGTAGGTAATCTTTATTTGTTTAAATATTACATTAATCTTATTATTATTCTTTTGGTATTCTGTATTACAACATAATTCTAAAATGAGTTTTCTGATTGTTTTTTGTTGATAGTATTTATTATTTATTATATCTTTTAGATAAGAGTAGATAAAACATAAAGGTCAAAAATCCAAATACGTATTTGTTTTCATGGAGGCCGATTGTACACGTCTACATACTTCAGTACAGACATTCTTATTGTTATTTGCCTATACCGACGTGGACTTATCCTGGATCGCCATGTCAGCAAGTAGGGCCACCGTCAGATTTCCTTTTAGGCTGTCGCCTTCTCCATGTGTTCCGGCGTTTCGATTATAGCTTTTTCTTCTTTTACATTTTCGTTATCGATTTTATTTGACCACATATATTGAACTTCTAGTATTATTTTGAAATTATGAAAAAATATAAAAAATAAACCGTAAAAAGTAAATAGTGTTATTTGACACTTTAGTAACCTTTATATATATATATATATATATATATATATATATATATATATATATATATATATATATATATATATATATATATTGGTGGGATGTCAAGTCCACCAAGCAAATTACACCATTTGTTTGCAAATAAAACGTAATATAATGGTAAAAAGTGGTATTGATCCTCGGGTAAATGGTTGTATTCAATCACCAATGCAATCCAATAGAAATAGTGTAAATAAACTAACTAACTACAATTAAACTAGAATGAGGGTGTTGTGATTGCTTGAAAACTAAAAGACTTGAATAACTAAAAAAAAACTTGCAATTAAGCAAGATGATGAGATGCTCAAATATTGGGGAGAATTGGTTAACCAAGGCAGTTCAACACAATGAACATTTGTGTGTTTATCATTAGGATTCAACATGAAGCTTATCATTCATCCCAAATTGGTTATAGCAATCATGAAGCATGATATGTCAAGATTCCTCATAGGTAGTATGAAGGTTGGGGAAGCCCACAACACACCTTCTTAATCAAAATCAAAGATCCAATTGAAGCAATTGAACCCAAGAAGTTGATTAGCCTTAAGAATGAAGGAATCCCCAATTCCTAGAGGATGTCATTGCTTACACTTCCATAAAGGAGTTATGATTAATAAGCTAGAGATAATTTCTACCATCATAAAGCCATTGTTCTAAGTAAATTCAATGATTCAATGTTAAACCAAAGAAATAAACCAACAATTGCTTATTCAAGTACCAAGCTTATGATCAAAGCATTAAACAAGCATAGAAAATATGAACTATAATCATAGACATAAGATAAATGATAAATAAACATGAATCCTTCAAAAACTCACAAACATTCAGAGGTTTTAGCCAAGGCTAACCAAAATAGAGAGTTTAGCTACTCATGGCAATAGAATAACAATCACAAAAGTCTATTTGTATTAAAAAACTAACAATTACTTTGGAAGATAAGAAGAATGTGTATCCAAGCTCCCAAAATCGCTTCCTCTGGTCTCTAATGGTGTAAAATCGAAATGATAGTTGAAAGATCCAATCCCCCAAGGTAATGGCAAACCAAATGACCAAAATGCCGAAAACTGGGCAGTTGCGTGGGTACCCGCGTGATGGAGATTTCACCCGCGCAAGTGCTGCTGGAATGCTATTGGCTCATTTTTCCTCCACTAACCATCCCACTACCAAAGATTCCCTTGGTCCCCTCCATATCCCACATGATTCAAATTAACCAATTATATTTTAGCTTTAAATATGGATGCTCCAAGCTCAAAATAACAATCCATGATCCATTTTCACAAGCACACTTCATCCAAGTCTTTAGCCTTTTTAAGCCCAAATTTCCTTTAATGGATCTGCAAAGCCCACTAATGCCTCGAAAGCCCACAAAGCCCATTCCAAGTTAATCCACAACCGCAACAAGCTCCAAAATCCTACAAAATATCTTATGCAAAATAAAAAGTCTCCGATACGAATTATGATAAAGAAAAATAAAGAATATACAATGCAATATTAATAAAAATATCTAAAAATCTAAAATAAACTAATAAAAATAAGAAAATAAAATAAGCTATCAATTATACTGTTTTAATGCCATTTTTCGTTCTAAATGGAATTAATTTTAGAATATAAATGATATAGGTAATAGGGATAACTTATATACAAAACAATCTTGCTTAAAATATTCCATCATAAAATCTATCAATCATATTTTATATATTAAATGTTTTACTTGAAAATATCTAGCTCTTATCCACTTATATATAAAAAATATATATATCCATAGATTTGTTTTCAAGGCAGTGTCCATTATTCGAACTTTCGCTCTTCCAAATACCGAAATACCTTAGTGTCTCTAAGTGAATAAAATCAATAAAATATCTCGACTAGTCGACTTATCACAAAGTTGAACGTCTTTTCGGAATTTTGTTTTGAAAGGCTATATTTGTTTATAAACAAAAGAAAAATAGATTAATAAACCTTAATCAACATTGTTGTCTTTTCAATAGCATGATAAACAGTGGGAGATGCAGACTGTTTTAGTAGGGATGTCCTTCGTAATTCAAGTCGGTGCACCTAATAGAAAAAAAAAATTACATTACGTGCCGAAAATTAAGCAGTGGCCCAGGATCCCCAAAGCTCCACTAAAGTCCGCCACTAATGATAAACTAACACATAAATAGATTTTGTTTTTCTTATAAAAAAATATATCGCTTATTAATGAGAAACAAATAACCAAATTAGCCGGTGAATGAAAGTTAGTAATGAAGATTGTGATAACTTGGTAATGCATGTGAGCCACGTCGTGTTTGCAAAGAGCATTAGTGGGTATACAAAAAATGGTCCGAAACCTTAAAGTTTCGTTAAAAAAACCAAATTATATAGGGAAAATACCGGCAATAGTAAAAAAATGGGGGGTATTTTAAAAAAATAGACACAAAAAATTGGATTTCCGGATATAGACATGGATTCCGCGGAGGTAGCTCCGCGGAATCTACTGTAGCTCCGCGGAATGGCAAAATCGTAAATAAATGAGTGTATTAAAAAAAAAAACCTTAAGATCCATTCCGCGGAGCTACCTTCGAGGAATGAACTCATTCCGCGGAGGTAGCTCTGAGGAATGGATCTTCAGTTTTTTTTTTTTTTTTTTTTTTCACATCGATTCTTCGAGCTTTATATTCAATCTCCAACTAATTATTTTCAAGCAAAGATTATCATACTATCATAATCTTTTTCTTGAAAATAATTAGTTGTGAAATTAATATAAACCCCGAAGAAACGATGTGAAAAAAAAAATTCTAAATATCCATTCCACGGAGCTACAGTACATTCTGCGGAGCTCCGCAGAGCTACCTCTGCGGAATGCATGTCTATACCTGAAAATGTCCATTTTCATGTCTAAATTTTGAAATTACCCCCCATTTTTTTTTTTGACTATTACCGGTATTTTCCCAATTATATAACTCACTCAAATATGAAATCGTGAAAATGTATGACAGCGTATATGAAAACATGTCTATTCAAACAGTTATAACTTTTGATTGGAAAAGACATAGATGTGCAAGACCAAACACCAAGCTTAAAATCAATCACACTAAAAGTCTAAAACCATAAGTTCAAAATTTCATGATTTTATGGTTTTTTTATAGAGTAAGGATTTCTATCGGTCAAATTTTCGTTTAAAACTTTAAGTTTAGGTATTTGAGACTTAAGTTTTATTTTTAAATTATGAACAACAAAACTATAAAAAAAAAATGTTTACATGAATGGTCATAATGTAATTTTTTTTTTTTTTTTTGAAATGATAGTTTCTTAAAAATATGTTGTATACTTTATGTGGTGTGTTCACGCTTATATTGCTGATATACATCGAAAAAACAAATTTAATAATAAATTGTTGGACAAAATTTCATAATTGGCCCTTGTGGTTTACAAAATATATCTATGATCGTTTGATAGATGCTTACTGAGTCAACAACTGACTGAAACCATATTGTTTGATTATATCTCTGACTGACTGTGGTGCATGATGAAAAATGATCATATTGTTTGATTATATCTCTAACTGACTGTGGTGCATGATGAAAAATGACCATGTTGCCCTTATGTTATCTCTTATATTGGATAAAATAATTATAAAAAATACAAACTGTCACACAAAATCTAAATTAAACATACATCATTTAAACCAAATATAAATTGTCATACAAAATAAAAAAGAACTAATAAATGCAAAACATACAATGTACTTTCCTTTATTCCGAAAATGTAAAAAAGAAAACATTATTAACTAAAATGGTTGAATGCATATCATTAATAGTCCATATGCTTCATGAATATTGCTTCTCATCATTTGATACACACCAATTTGGCATTTTATTCGCTCAAACACGACCTAATACAATTGAATTAAACATGAAAACAACATACATGCCTTATCAGTATATACAATAAGATGATAAGTGTTTTGATTTGTTTCTTCTGTTCATATTGCATGATAACCTTATCACCATCATCATCATCGTGTCTTTCTCCTACTTGATAACATAATTGTTGTGGATTGTAAGCTTCTTTCGGTCATGTTTACTAATAAATAACACCATTTTCATACCAATAAATTTGATTTCATACCAACATCTTTTTACTAATATTTGATTTCATAAATCTGATTTCAAGGTTATAATCTGATAAATCAGCCAACTTAAATTCTGATTTCAAAAACAACATATTTCTAATTTCATAAACCAACATATAGAACATAAACACCAATTTCATACCAATAAATTCTTATTTCATGAATTTTGATTTCATACCAACAAATTTGATTTCATACCAACATCATACAAGCAAAATTCTGATTTTATATATAGATCATACAAACAAGATTTCATATTTCAGATTTTCATACATCATAAAAATAAATTAAAGCTTAATCAATATTTTTGTACATAAATCATACCAACTGAAGGATGAGAGAACAACGATAGATGGAAGAGGCGTTCTTCTTGTTTCAGGACACATATGTTTTTTTTGGGCCGACCACCTGGTATGACCGCATAACATATATCGATTGAATGGTTCGCGCCGATGGAGGAAGGAGATGGCGAAGGAAGGAGGTTGAAGGCTAGGAAGGGCCGATGGAGGAAGAGAGCATTGTGTCGTTCACGATGGGATCTTTCAAAGCCTCAGGGCAAAGTGGGGAAATTTCCCAGTCAGTCTCTTTTTTGGGAAGGACCGAATCAGGCGATCTTACATGACCGAGTCAGAGAATTGGTCAGGGTCAGAGGTTTTTAGCCCTTTATCAAATGAGATTTTACTGGACCGAGTCAGCCAAAACAGCTCACCGAACCCAGTCAGCTATATATCAAACAAACCCTCACATTAAGGACTTCCTAGGAAAAAGTCACGCTAATGGTCCTTATAGTTTCAGTTCATTACACGATCGTTCCTTGACCCTAACCCCGTTACTTTTGTACCGTTAGTGTAGGGGTATTTTTGTCTTTTCATTTATTCGTCATTGTAATCCTTCATTATGCATAATATACAGATGATCTTTGCAATTAATTGCAAAGATCATCTTCCAGATACCCATAAACCTTTTTCATTCATCGTCGTCTTCTCCAACGCAAGGATCATCTTTCAGTTCGATTGAAGAAGACAATGGTGTTAACGTTATGGTCGGTTCGTTCCAGACACACACAAGCATCAAACTATGATTTGGAAAAGTTATACCGTAAGTGACTTACTAACGTGGTCATACATTTTTTCGATTTCAAATTACACCCAGATAGTTGAAATTTTGTTTGTTATTCTATGTTTCATAGGGAATAGGCAACTACTTCACACTAAAAATTCATCACGGTGGGATATTCACTGAAATCCATGGGAGAATGTACGTAGATGGAACACTAGACTATGTTGACTTCGTAGATATTGTCGTTTTCTTCGTGCATGAGTTGGATACAATGGTTCAAGAAATAGGATACGTAGAAGGGAAAACTTTGTATTATCAATTTCTTATTCCAGAAGTAGAGTTGGACTTTGGTCTCTTACCTCTAGGAAACGATGGGGATGTGTATGTATTGTCAACTTATGTGGAAAAAAATAACCAACTTAGTATTTACATAGAGCATGGACATATAAGCGTTAAAAGTTATTTTTTATCCCCCAACAAAGGTTATTATTGAGGAGTTGGTTAATGATGTGTCCCCTAAACTAGATATGAACCAAAATAAGGGAAAAGTGTTGGATCTTCTAGGAAAAAACTAGACTACTCCCGGTCCATTATGCCAATGGAAAATTTGGTGGACCTTCCTAAGTGATATAAGGTAATGATCCAGTCATGGATGATGAACCAGTTATGAATGATGAGCTAATCATAGATAATAAACAAGTTATAATGATGAAGATATAATGACTACTGCACATGATAGTGATGATAGTGAATCTGATAGTGAGGATAGTGAATATGAAAGTGAGGAAAGTGAATTTCATAGTGAGTATAATGCAAAAAAAACAGTGTTTGATGAGGAACCTTTGATAGATGATGTGGAGGTGAACATGATCAACTTCTTTAGTGTGGTTGATGAAGACATTGACTTGGGGTAGCCTGATCAGACAAACAACAATAAAGAGGAACATAAAGACATTGAAGAGGAACCTTTAGAAGTCTTAAATAATGATGTGTTTGAGCCATTTTCTAGTGAACAAGATCCTCGAAAGAAATTGTTAAAATCTATTCTAAAACCAGTTGCTTGTTCATCTGGTGAGGTTCTCACAAAAGCTTTTAAGATTGGTCAGACTCTCAAAGAAAAGGAAAAGATCTGAGAAGTTATTGCCAACTACTATGTAAAAGAAAGGAGGGATCAACATTATGTAAAGAATGACAAGACAAGAGTTAGGGTAAAGTGTAGGGGTGTTGTCCCTGAATTGACTAGTGTCACTAATAAAGGCAGGGGCAATTTGGTACTTTCCACAGAAACAACTTGTACATGGGTTCTTTTTTTCTCTAGGTCAGATGAAAAACAAGGTTGGACTGTTAAAACATATCAAGATTGTCATTCTTGTTTGCAAACAAGGACAGTGAGGCTTGTTCATCTAAGTTTCTCGCTAACAACATACTGCATCAAGTTGAAAGTAACCCCAATATCCCTACACGTGCTTTACAAGAGGACTTGGTACAGAGGTATTCACTTTCAATATCAAAGATGAAAGTATTTCAGGATAAAGCTATGGAAAAAAATTGTTTATGGTGATTATGAAAATCAATATGGTATTTTGAGAGACTATGCCATGGAATTGCAGTCAAAGAATCCAGGAACAACTGTGAAGATAGATGTCGAACCTGAACCCAACTCGTGTTTTGAAACAAGGATCTTCAAAAGTGTATATATATATATATATATATATATATATATATATATATATATATATATATATACATGCTTAGGTCCATTGAAGGAGGGATTTCAAAAAGGGTTGATGGATTTTCTTGGATTTAATGGTACGTTTTTGAAGGGTCCCTTTCCTGGACAAATCCTCAGTGCAATTAGGCTTGACTCGAACAATGGCATTTACCCAGTTGCATATGCCATTGTAGAAACTGAAAATATTAACTCTTGGACATGGTTTTTGGAACACTTACGTAATGACTTGGATTTTAATTCTTCATCAAACTTCACCTTCATTTCAGATCAACAAAAGGTACCTCTAAATTCAACAAACTTCACTTTATTATTTTTATTTACTAAATTATGTTAATTGTATTCACAGGGAATCGTGGCTGCAATATAGAAGCTTTTTCCATCAGCTCAGCAAAGGTTATGTTTAAAGCATGTGTATGACAACATGAAATTGAAACACAAGGGATATGAATTGGGGGAAGTAATATGGTATTGTGGAAAAGCATATAGCATACCAAATTTTGATAGGGCTATGGAGAAACTGAAAAAGCTTAACCCACAAGCGCATGAGTGGTTAACTAAAATTCCTGCAAAAAACTGGGCAAAATCCCATTTCTCTGGTAAGTATGATACTCTTTTCATTAACATATTTCATAATTGATTTCACTAATTCATTGTTTGGTTTTATACATAGGAAAGGAAATCACTGATAGTTTGACAAATAACTTGTGTGAGGTATTTAACTCCAAGTTAGATGAGGTCAGGGACAAGCCTATAATCACTTTTTTGGAATTTATTAGAGAATACCTCACAAATAGAATAGTAAATGTTCATAAAGTGCTAGACAAATGCAAATGTTCTCTAAGTACAACTGCAACACCAATCTTAGAAAACAATAAGACATAGGCATATCATATGAAGGTTTTATTCACTGGATTTGATAAATATCAAGTAACTGGTCTATGGATGGAGCAGTATGTTGTGAACTTGAAAGAGAGGAGTTGCACTTGCAGGAATTCGGACATTACAAGTATTCCATGCTAGCATGCTATCGCTGCAATGTATTATAAGATGCAGAATGGGTCAGAAGGTGGAGATCTTGAGGCTTGGGTGAACAATTGTTACTGGCTTAGTACATGGAATGCTATGTACCGACACACAATTGACCGAATAAATGGAAGGAGCATGTGGCCTAGATCTAATTATCCAACAACCCTTCTCCCACCCAAACATCACAAACAGGTTTGTTGATATACATGTTTTGCATAATTCAATTTGAAAATAATCACTAAACTTGTTGATATGTATCCTTATAAATTTGTTTATAGGTTGGCAGGACAAAGAATAAAGGAAGAGGGCAACTAATGAGACAATTTAAAGTACCACCTTAAGCAGGAAATACTTGACAGTCACTTGCAACAAATTCCATAACAAAGGTCACAATGCTAAGACATGCAAGGGGAAGGGAGGTCCTAGTGAAGATGGAAAGGGGAGTGGAAAGAAGAAAAGGAAAGCACTTGCAGTTTAGTTTGTAGCTTTAAGTATGCTTTTTCTAGATGTTTAAGTATTTAACATGTCTACTATGGTTGGTTATGGTATGTTTGTAGAAACAATTACTTTTGATAGGTATTTTGGGTATTGTATGTTTGTAAACATGATATTACACTTACATCCATTATGGTTAATGGTATTTTGGTCTACTATGTTCGAACTAGTACACTTTCAATTTTGGTAATTCCACTTTGGTAACTAGTTTTTTGGTTATGTTATTACACATTAATAATCAACTTTACACTTACATGTAATTAAATTGACAATTTGCTTCCTTACTAATACCAGTTCACATTAAAACTAAACAACAAACTTACATTACATATAATAACCATTACATATTCTTGTCCCAACATTACATACACTACTAGAAAACAGCCCTTTAATGACGCGTGAACAATGACACGCACTGATTTACGATACGCTTTTTTTGTGTGTCCTAAAAATAATGTCAGTTTTTAAAAATATGAAGGGTAGAGGACGCGCATTTTTGCGTGCCCTGAAATTGGTGTCCAACAGAAAAAAATTTACAAACACGGAGGGCACCTATGTTAAACGGGTGTCGTGTAAGAATGTCGTTTTATATTTTTTGGGTGAAACACGCCTCCATCCTTTAATACAAGGTGGGAAATGAAATCCCAAAAAATTCAAAACCCCGCTTGTTCTCCGATCCTCTCCCTTTCATCTTTTTGATGTTGATGTTATCAAAGTGATGCATCTCCTCCTTCTGATGTAAAATCCTCTATCGAAGAAACCCTATTAGCACTGTGCAGTTGTGAATCTTTCTCCCTTTCAGATTTTTGGCGCTCTGCAACCATGGTATCAACTACAAACAACAATGAACCTAGATCATATTCAATACTCATTCGTCCCTCTATTCACCACTTTCTACCAGCTATCACCATTTTTATGGACTCCAAGCTCTGAATTAGGGTTTAGTTTGGCGATAATTTCAACTTCTCTTACACCAACATCCCAACTCTCCGGTCCTAAATCCCCCGCTGCTACTCCGCCTTTTTTCTCCGGGCTCTACCGCTCTTCGAAGCTCGACTCCACTTCACTCTTCACAACTCAATCACCCTTCCAAAATATCAATTCTCACATACGTCTCTCCTCTCCTTCTAAACGAACTTACACCCTTATAGTCGCCATGGACGGTACAGGGAAGGTATATAAACATGTTTTTTTTTTCATTTTAGATATTTTTTATGTACTATCAGATCTATTGGTTGATATATCACAAACTTAATTTGTCTGCTTATAACACAATTTTGTAGGGTTGTTGCCTTGAACAAGAATCGGTTACTAATGCACACAAGGTGCTCGACATAATGTCTCTGTTATGTGTTCACCCCGATGAGACCACTTTTGGCTACCTTGTCTATCTATATGCAACAAAAGGACTCGAGCACAAGATGATTGAACTACAAGACTTGGTGTCTAGGTTCAATTTGCCCAATAAATCCATTTTTATTAGTAATCTGATCAGGAGGTTATATGAAGCTTTCTGGACAAAAACATCATTATAATATATCAACATCATTTGTAACCTCACTTTTTTCACAGGACAAACTTTTTTTACTCTAAAAGTATTGGAGATTTGACTAGTCGGTTAGGATCAGATTGTCACGGGACACTATAACTAGATTGGATGAGAGTACTTCTTACTGTTGGTGGTGGGAACTGGGAAGTTCCATCCTTAGCATCAAAGTCTGATTCTGTGATTCTTAATGCATTTGTTTGTATTGTTTATAATTAGTAATCCTGCTCTTTACACTTGCAGACTCTTACAAACTACCAATTTTGACATTACGTAAATTTTAAGAACATATCATGAATATGTGTCTTATGTATTGTATACGATTGTGATGTTTTTATTCATGATTTGTTTATGAATGTAGGGTGTGATCGAATGTTATTCAGCGAGATAATGAAAGAAGATTCTGATATAATGGGGTGTATTAGCTCTAGAGTCAGACATCTTGTCCAGCTTCATTACAAAACTGGTATGCCGAGATAGTTACTACACTTGTTTCAATGTTTCAAAAATGAAACAAGCACTTGTACTGGAAGGGCAGATGTTAATCAAATATGTTATCATGAATGCTATAGATCTTAGGAAAATTCTTAAGAAATACGACAAAGTAAGAAAATATCCTATTATTTCTTTAGATTGCTGTTTTTTCTTTTCTTTTTGGATTGATGTGTTGCGATTATGATTTATGTTTGTTTTTCAGGTGCACAACTCTGTAAGTGGCGTGAACTTCAGGTCTAAGCTGCAGGCTGAACACTTGGAGATCTTACAATCACCATGGTTGATTGAACTGGTGGCTTTTTATATGAATTTCAGTGAATCAAATGAAATGATCTGCTATGAGCTTTGTAGTTATTTCTCTTGTGATCTCAGGGTTATAATTTCAAAACTTGTATTGAAATTGGTGCTTCCAGATTATGTAGTTCTGGAATACAGTCTAACTTGTGCTGTTTGCTTGGTATGACTGACTATATATCGAAATTATGAAAAGTTCATAGCTTAAGATTACATAAATTGTAAAACGCTTTTACTCTTGATCCTCAGCTACTGTTTTTCATCCATACTGTAAGGGTCGAAGACCAGTTGTAATAAGTCGAAGTCATAAGTTTATTTTACAAGGCATTTATGTAACGAAGTGTACTGTTTTAGTCCTTGTAATTTTTTGTGTGCTTTCATGTTTCCTATAAATAGGGACATTACTTAGAGTTAGATAAGAGTCTTTGTATGAACTTGTCTACATACTCTCTGTAACAGTTGAAAGCATAATAGAGCTAAAACCAGATCATATTTACATCGTGTGTTCAATCTATATTCTTATAACTCTGATTTGATTCATACTTGATTCTACACTTCATCAATTGGTATCAGAGCAGGAATCATGATCTGAGATCTAATTTTCACTCTGATTCAAAAGGTTTTTGATTCAATTTTCTGGTTCAAAAAGTTCCGCATCTTTTGACGTGAAAAAGCGTTCTAGATCTTTAGTTGTGATATGATTCTGCAACTGATTTGTTGAATCGAGTATTCTACTTGATAATTCTGTTCAATTCAGCAATTTGCTTTCAAATTCTCTTTTGATTTTTCAAAAACTCTCAAAAATCTTCTTCCATACATCAATGGCGAACTTCAATCTCAACTCGATGAATTCATACTCTCATCTGCTAGGATCTTCAACTAAGATTCCTATGCTCGTTTCGGAATACTATTATCAGTGGCCTGATCGTATGCAAGATTACTTGAATGGACTCGATGAAGAGCTTTGGTATTGCATCTCAGGGAATGTTACTCTTCCGACGAATCTTCAACCAATTGGATCGTCGTCTGGTACTACGAGTGTGGAAGATCAAAATGTTCGAATGAAGAAACTTGAAAAACGATGCATAAGGGAGTTACGTGGTGTATTGCCTCCAGTTGTGTATAACTATGTCAGAAGTTGTACAACTGCAAAGGACATCTGGAATAATCTCAAAGAAAAGTTTCAAGGTAGCGAGAAAACGAAAATCAATTCAGTTAAGCAATGTTTGATTGAATTGAAGGATTTCAAGCAAAAAGATGGTGAAACGATTGAAAGTTACTATAATAGGCTGAATGAGCTGATTTACAAATGCAATCGTTATGGAATCACGAGGTCTGCCATGGAATTCAATCTCACCTTTGTTATGGGACTTCGTAAAGAATCAAGATGATTCTGATGATGAAGAGGGGTTTATCATGAATTCAGATGATGAGGCAATTGTTTTTTACTCAAACAACCGAGTCAAAAAGTTTTTCAAGAAACCGTTTAATTCAAAGGTGAAGCAAAGTGAGGGAAAAGGAAGTTTCGTGAACAAGGCTGCAGGAGAAGAGAAGAAGAAGTATGAGAAGAATGATGCGAATGGTGCTGAGGAGAAGAAAGAGAAGAAATTGAAAGGAGATTCTGGTATGGATTGTCATTATTGCAATGGAGAAAATCATCTAACAAATGATTGCATGCTTTGAAAGAAGGATGAGATAAAGAATAGAGTGAAGGATGAGGCATATTATGTGGAGAGGTTGGACGAGGTGCGTACGAAGGCGAAAAATTTGTCTTTGGTGGCTCAAGGTGAACAGGAGAATGATGGCACATATCAAATTTGGTCTTCGGGCTCCGATGATGAGGAAATGTGTAATCCTACGCATGGGGCCATGTATGCTGACATGTGCATATTTAGCTATATATTTAGTATAGGTTTTCATTAATTGTTAGCTAATTATTTACATATTGTGGACAAAAGATACTTAATAGTGTTCAAATTGTATTTTCGGTTCAAAAGAGAAGCTCGGAGATAAAAGGAAGCAGGAGATATGATCGAAAGCTCGGGAACTGAAGAAAGAAGAAAAATGCTAAATCCTGAAGCTACTTGGCGAGTAGGGACGTCTACTCGACGAGTACATACGAAGATTCGAGAAGCAATACGTAAATTCCTTGCCGTATACGGATTCTTAAAGGGGACTCGGCGAGTCAGTTGTCTACTCGACGAGTAGACCCTGTTTTGAGAAATCTATAAATAGAAGCAACAAACCCGAATTGACTCTCTCTGGCTTTTGGGAAGCTTACTTGGCGACTAAGGAGACTGCTGGAGATTTGAAGAACATGAGAAGAACCCTAATCCTCAATTTTAAGAAGACTAAGGCAACTTAGGTTTAATTTTCCACTTTACCTTTGAATAGAACTATGTCTAGCTTGTTTGAATTCGTTTTTAGTTTGTTATCTACTGCAATTATGAACTAATTTCGTTAGTTTCTGTTTAGGGTAGACAAGTTTGCTCCTATGGATTAAATTACTATTTTGATTAATTTTTATGTGGTGAATCTTGTTAAATTAAGCCTGTTAAAGACCCTTATGCATTAACTGATGGGTTTTGAGCATTCTAACACTTCCTAAGTGTACATGCAACCCTACTAACCTTGGATCTATGTTTGTATAATAATCATGCAAAGTTGAATTCCAAAGTTATATTCCTATCTAGCATACATGGGGAACATTTTTAACTTGAATGAAAGATAGAATAACTTACCTTGTTGTTGATTATGATCCTTGAAACCTTGTGAGCCTAGCACCCCAAGTGTGATGCCTCAAATGCTTCACACAACACCAAATGCAAAGGAGTAAACTTTGAGAGAATCTTACACTTGCAAAATCGGCTCTAGCCCTCTTGTTTCTTAGTGTAGCCTATTTTGGTGGAGAATGGGTTTCTTATATAGTGTTGACACATCTAGGGTTACACCATGTAAACCCTAATGTGTCATGACTCTTCATTTCCATGACCCATGGGTTTGTAACTCCCATGGAGCATCCTATGGGTGGAACCCAACTTGATAATCCATGGAGCCTCTTAGCCCACTATATAAGATATGGAAGATTTACATAATCTACCCATATATTTAATTAGTTATCTTTTGATCACTTAATTAATTCTAAATTAATTCTTGATCAAACTAATTAAATAATATTATTAATATATTAGAACTTATAATATATTAATAAACCATAAGTGTTATTTCTCTCATTTTAGTTTATCCAATTGCATGGTGCCATGCAACCCAAATGGACCATGCCGGGTCGGGTCAAGTACATACCAGAAATAGTTATGGACTTAGACACCTTATCCAACAGTCTCCCACTTGGATAAGTCTAATAACTATAACTGCAATACTTTAGGAACCGATCGGCAATCGTAGCTCTTTCAAGGTCTCTCGGAACTGAGAAGATGATGATACGCCATTTAAGATAAGTGATCATATAATCCTCTGTTCTAGATATCAGCCGGACAAATACATGGAACAATGTCTTACTTATTGTCCAGCAGTTTGTTTCCCGATTTCCGATTTGTTTGACAAAGAACTTAATTGAACACATCAACTTAGTTCTGACCGGGCCTGGTACATAGGTCAAAACAAAATCATCGAGGGGCCCAGATATCAGCTTCTAATCCAAGAAGGAACAGATAAACTTCGACTCATATGTTTGTTCTACCACTCATTGAATTATACACAAAAGCACGTTTTATAACATCGAGTTACCAATGCGTTAACGTACAATCAATGCATAACCAACTCATAAGTAACAAATCATATCTCTAGGTTTGAAGACTTATATGATATTACTGTCTCACGATCACTCGAGATAAATTCCATGAAGTGATTCCAGTGAGCGTGGGTTGAGTCCAATGCTCAGAACTTATGAGCACTCATGAGTGTTGTGGCCATGTCCAACAACTTAGACCTCTGCAACCAATCATGACAGTCTTGATTCATACCTACTTCCGACATATGACCGACTGTGAGGGTTCGAATAATATGATATACCAAACATAATTATTCTGGAAGTCAAAACATGCAAAAGAAATATAGTAAACGATCGACAATAGATAGCAACACTTTACTCATAAATAAAACACCTTTTATTCATCATCTAATGTCAATTACACTTTACAAATTTCAAGGTTATCAAACTACTAAATCTAATATCATCCTTCAGCCCTATGCTCCGAGCATGCTGGAGATGCTTAACCCGAGTCAGTCCCTTCGTGAGGGGATCTGCTAGATTCTCATCCGATGATACCCTCTTTGCCACGAGGAGTCCTTCTTCTATTCGATGTCTGATGAAATGGTATTTTCTGTCGATGTGTCTGGATCTCCCGTGATCCCTTGGTTCCTTGGCTAAGGCAACTGCACTTTCACTATCACAGAAAATTTCCATTGGCTCTTTAATAGCTGGTACAACTCCAAGGTCTCCAATGAAGTTCTTCAGCCATATCGCCTCCATTGCTGCCTCGCTAGCTGCTATATACTCTGATTCGCAAGTTGAATCAGCCACTGTCTCTTGCTTGGAACTCTTCCAAGAAATTGCTCCTCCATTTAAGGTATAGACCCAGCCTGACTGAGAGCGGAAATTATCCCTATCAGTCTGAAAGCTAGCATCACTATACCCTACAACTCTCAAGTCTTCACTCCCACCGAGGGTAAGGACCCAGTCCTTAGTCCTCCGTAGGTACTTGAGGATATTCTTTACCGCAGTCCAGTGTGCCTTGCCAGGGTTCCCCTGATACCTGCTAACCATGCTCAAAGAAAAGGCTACATCAGGTCGAGTACACGTCATAGCATACATGATCGATCCTACAGCCGAAGCATAAGGTATTCGACTCATTTCTGCTATCTCAGCCTCAGTACTAGGGCTTTGTGTCTTACTCAATCTGGCGTTACTCTGGATGGGCAACTCTCCTTTCTTGGAGTCCTGCATGCCGAATCTCTTCAACACCTTATCCAAGTAAGTACTCTGACTAAGTCCAATTAGTCTTTTACTCCGGTCTCTCAAGATCCTTATCCCTAGAATATAGGCAGCTTCTCCTAGGTCCTTCATAGAGAAACACTTCCCAAGCCAGGACTTAACTTCCTGCAGAGTTGGGATGTCATTTCCTATGAGTAGTATGTCATCCACATACAATACCAAAAAGCTAACTATACTCCCACTAGCCTTGACATATACACAAGATTCATCTTCACTCCTAGAAAAGCCAAATTCCTTGACTTTCTCATCAAAGAAAAGATTCCATCTGCGAGGTGCTTGCTTTAACCCATAAATGGATTTCTCAAGCTTACACACTCTATTAGGGTACTCTGTGTTGACAAAACCCTCTGGCTGACTCATGTAAACATCCTCAGCCAACTCTCCATTAAGGAAAGCGGTTTTGACATCCATTTGCCATATTTCATAGTCATGAAATGCGGCTATGGCTAACAGAACCCTAATAGACTTAATCTTGGCCACTGGAGAAAAGGTCTTATCATAATCAACTCCCGGAGTTTGTGAGAAACCCTTTGCAACCAGTCGTGCCTTATAAGTGTGTACATTACCATCCATGTCGGTCTTCTTCTTGAAGATCCATTTGCACCCTACAGTCTTACGACCTGGTACATTCTCAACCAAGTTCCAAACTTGATTGCCATACATGGACTGTATCTCGCTGTCCATTGCCTCTTTCCACTTGGCTGACTAAGGGCCTGCCATGGCTTCCACGTAACTGTTAGGTTCATCCAGACCTATCAGTGTCTCATCACTGATAAGTGTATCACCTTCCGCAGTAATATGGAATCCATAGTAATGCTCAGGTGCATTCCTAACCCTTGTGGAACGCCTCAGAGGTACAGACTTGTCAATTGGCTCAACAGAAGTTTCCTCCTCAAGTTGAGTGCTAGGGTTTGAAGTTCCTTCACCACTTGACTCTTGAATTTCTTCAAGGTCAACTTGCCTCCCACTGTCTCCTTGGCTTATGAACTCTCTCTCTCGAAAGAAAGCCCTCCTAGCTACAAAGACCACATTCTCACTAGGTCTGTAGAAGAGGTAACCAAAGGATTTCTGTGGGTAGCCGATGAAAATACACCTCTCACTTCGAGGTTTGAGCTTATCATGAGTCTCGCGTCTCACGAAAGCCTCGCAACCCCAAATCTTAATGTGGTCTAGTTTGGGTACTTTACCAGTCCACATCTCATGAGGAGTTTTGGCAACTTTCTTTGTGGGAACTAGATTAAGGATATGGGCGGCAGTCTCTAAGGCATACCCCCAAAATGAGATTGGTAGCGAAGCTCGACTCATCATGGAACGAACCATATCCAACAAGGTTCGATTACGCCTCTCAGCTACACCATTCAACTGCGGTGTCCTGGGAGGTGTCAATTGTGAGACAATCCCACATTCCCTAAGATAGTCGAGGAACTCTGAACTAAGATACTCACCACCTCGATCGGATCGAAGCATCTTAATGTTCCTGCCCAATTGATTCTCGACTTCCTGTTTAAACTCTTTAAACCTCTCAAAAGTCTCTGACTTATGCTTGATTAAGTAGACATATCCATATCTACTGTAATCATCAGTAAAAGTCAAATAATAACGATTAGCATCCCTTGTGGCATGTTTGAAGGGCCCACACACATCCGTGTGTATAACTTTCCCATCACAAGGTAATGCTTTAAAATAAAGAACATTATTAAAGAAAGCATTAATCGAACCAACTTCATTATCAAATGAAAAGGTGAAACCTTGTTTATACAATGCATGAAAGGAAATAATATTTCTTGCCATTTCTGGCGAATAACTACATTTATTCAAATCTAAACTAAACCCACTACTTAGCGATAAAGTATAAACTCCAATCTTGGTGACAGGTAAAGCTTTCCTATTCCCCATGATTAATTTTATTCTTCCATGCTCCACATTCTCACTTCTTCTTAGTCCCTGCAAATCAGAACAGATATGAATACCACAACCGGTATCAAGGACCCAAGAGTTAGAATGGGGTGAGTTATTAGATAAGATAGTGTAAATACCTGCATAGTTGGGTTTAACTTTCCCATCCTTCACATCTTGCTGGTACTTTGGGCAGTTCCGCTTCCAATGTGACTTTTCATGGCAATAGAAGCATTCAGCCTCTTTAGGGTCAGAAGAAGGAGTGACGAAACCTTTCTTGGTTCCACTTGAAGAAGAGCCATCAAGGGTCCTAGCCTTGGTACCCTTCGAAGAGCTCTTCCTCTTCTTCCCTCTACCTTTCCCGATTGCCAAAACCGGGGCGGATTTTGGAGTAGGAGTGTTAACAACCGACTTACCCTTAAGACCTGTTTCTGCGGTCTTGAGGAGTCCCTGAAGTTTGCTGAGTGTGACCTCTTCCTTATTCATGTGATATGTCATGCGGAATTGATCATAGCACGATGGTAAGGAGTGCAAAATGATATCTATTGCAAGCTCCTCAGGGAAGTTCACATTAAGCTTCAGCAACCGATCCACATACCTTTGCATTTTCTGCATGTGGCTCGTGACAGATTCCCCGTCCTTCATCATGGTTGTTATGATAGAGCATATGATTTCATACCTCTCTTGTCGTGCACTTTGATGGTATCTTTCCATCAGATCTTGGTGTATTTCAAAAGGGTAGAAGTCCTCATAGGACTTTTGGAGTTCCGCTGTCATGGTGGCCAACATGATGCATGCCACTTTTGTAGCATCCCTTTCATGTGCCCGGAAGTCAGCGATCTCCTGGGGAGTTGCAGTGGTCTCATCAATCTCCTTAAGCTCCTTGTCAAGGACATATTCTTTGTCCTCGTAGCGGGTAATCATCCTGATGTTTCTGATCCATTCATTGAAGTTGGATCCATCAAAAGTGACTTTCCCACACAAGTTCATAAGGGTAAAGGAGCCATTAGGATTAGAGCCAGAAGCAGCATTGTTTGAAGACATCTGAAAGAAGAGAACAAGATTAGTTTAGATATTAAGAGAGTCCTTAATAAAACACCCAAATGTAATATTAAGGCTAGGATCCAATCACACTATATTATAACTTAGAAGAGGTATGCCGTAATCCAAGCTATAACATATTTGAAAGGTAGGTGAATGACGATTCACCAATTTCCACCATGAAAAACGAAATATAAATATTAGGTTTTTAATTGGTTCTTAGAAATTCCTAGATTCTTTTGAGATTCAATGAACTTTTCAAAGGCATGTTTCAATCTCGAGTGTGCCCTCCAAGTTTTGTGACTGGGATACCGAGGATCACAAAACGAGGTGTGAAGTAACCATGCAAATCACTTGGTACCCTCAAGGTTTATCACTCAATCGATGTGCTGGTAAACCACACACGCTCCACCGATGCTATGGTAAACCTTAAGTCACCCTTTACCTACCTTGTTAAGTCCAAGTTAGTGTGTCGGTTAACCACACACGCTCCACCAACGACTTAAACAAAGTGTAAAGTGTAATTTCATGGATTAGCACCTTATTCAAATTTTCCTAAAGTAACTAAGATTGGGAATTTAATAAAAGCATTTAGTTACTTTATAATATTCATCATACTTTTAATGAGAATTTATAAGTCCTTGTCTTACCCGTTCGGCTAACGACCCTCCACCGATCAAGGAAGCGGTGGGTGAGAGTGGACACCCATTAAGTTGCCATTTTATAGGCAACAACCTTATACCCCCTTATAGACCGGCTTCGTGAATGAGGCGTACTAGCGGTAAGACGACTTGACGTTATACATATATATATATATATATTAGTAACTTATAATATTATAAAGTATAAGGGTTGAATTTTAACTTTTAAAATTCTAAGGGTTGGAACTAAAGTTTTAATCAAGACTTTACATGTTCCAAAACTTGAGGGCAAGTTTTGTAAACTTCCAAAACTTTTCATTTCTTATAACTTATGAATTAATTGAGTAATAAAAATGAAGACTCTTCATTTTTATAACTCTTGTGTTCTTTTAATGGCTTTAATAAAAGTGAGACTTTTGGTTTTCCATAACTTGAGGACAAGTTGTGGACTCCATTAAAACACATTATGATCATGAATTAAACTACCATGAAGGTTACAAACAATTCCTATGATCATCTAATCTTCATAAGTTCAAGAACATGTATATGAACACTTTCAAGAATCAAAAAATTACACTTAAAAAAAACTTGTAATTTTAATAATTGCCATTGTAAATGGATTAGCATAAACATTACACCATCTAAAACAAGCTTTAAAACATCAAAACAGTTTAGGGTAATGTTTCTAGTCCATTTCCAGCAACAAATGTGCAAACTTTCATACGAGCAGAAAACAGAAAAACGATTTTTTTTCAAGCTGTTTGCACACAAAAAAGAACAACAAACAAACCTAGGCTCTGATACCACTGATGGGTTTTGAGCATTCTAACACTTCCTAAGTGTATATGCAACCCTAATAACCTTGGATCTATGTTTGTCTAATAATCATGCAAAGTTGAATTCCAAGGTTATATTCCTATCTAGCATACATGGGGAACATTTTTAACTTGAATGAAAGATAGAATAACTTACCTTGTTGTTGATTATGATCCTTGAAACCTTGTGAGCCTAGCACCCCAAGTGTGATGCCTCAAATGCTTCACACAACACCAAATGCAAAGGAGTAAACTTTGAGAGAATCTTACACTTGCAAAATCGGCTCTAGCCCTCTTGTTTCTTAGTGTAGCCTATTTTGGTGGAGAATGGGTTTCTTATATAGTGTTGACACATCTAGGGTTACACCATGTAAACCCTAATGTGTCATGACTCTTCATTTCCATGACCCATGGGTTTGTAACTCCCATGGAGCATCCTATGGGTGGAACCCAACTTGATAATCCATGGAGCCTCTTAGCCCACCATATAAGATATGGAAGATTTACATAATCTACCCATATATTTAATTAGTTATCTTTTGATCACTTAATTAATTCTAAATTAATTCTTGATCAAACTAATTAAATAATATTATTAATATATTAGAACTTATAATATATTAATAAACCATAAGTGTTATTTCTCTCATTTTAGTTTATCCAATTGCATGGTGCCATGCAACCCAAATGGACCATGCCGGGTCGGGTCAAGTACCTACCAGAAATAGTTATGGACTTAGACACCTTATCCAACATTAACCATAACTATTTTCTGTTAATTGCTAAGTAATTAAGCTGCATGAACATCTCTTGATTGCTTATCTCATATGATTTATGTGAACACATTGCTATATGCCTAGGATTAGTGAATATGAAACTAGGATTAATTAGAAAATGGGTAAATTAATGTGTGAGCTTGTGTGATACACCATCAACAAGAGGTTAATTGAATCACCAATTTAATTAGCTAATTACAAGTCTTATTTAACCCGAATAATTAAACTAGGGAATTTATTAGTTTAACCACTTGATCACTGCTTAAATTAATCTATTTTCTAAGGATTAGTAATAACGAATGTGAATCTAATCACCTTAGTCGGGAACCAATAACAATTAAACCATTACATCACCATAAAAATTAACCATAGGAGTAAATGAGTTGAACCTAAACAGAAACCCTTTTAATCATTTAATTTAGTTGGTTTTTACGTGTTTTCAGCTGTTAGTTGATTAGTTAAGTTTTAGTTAAGTTTCTAGTCTTGCAAAACTAGAGAAAACCCCTCTATTTTACTAATTGTTTTAGATAATTCTAGTAGTTAGATTAATTTCCGTTCCCTAAGTTCGATACCCTACTTGCTAATTCATATTACCAATTGACAGGTCCACTGCCTTTTGTGTGTCAAATTCATAAATTAAAAGTAGGATAAAACTAGTAAGTTTAACACACATCAAGTTTTTGGCGTCGTTGCCGGGGAACGGTTCAAAAATTAATTCTAATTTCTAGTATTACCGACCCTTTGTGTGAGATTAATCTTGCACAAAGTTACTGCTTTAGTAGTCTAGGTATTAGGTTTAGTTTTAATTTTCTCTGATTTGTTAGAATTTTTTGTTTGATTTTTTTCAGTTTTAGCCTTGAACTCGCCGAGTGCAATCGAAGCTACTCGACGAGTCCATCGCTGAAACTCAGTTTCGTTTTTATTTTATTTTTTGTTCTTTTTACTCGTGTTTTCCATTTTTTTACAGTTCGTTTATGACCAGGGGAGGAGGTACACCTTTGATTCCACCGCTTGAAGACCCGGAAGCAACCTTGAAGAAAAACAAAGGCAAAACCGTAGGAGAAACCGCAACATCAAAAAATTCGCCATTGAAGAATCTCAAATCTGTTTTTAGTAAGAAAAAGGAAAAGAAAGTGGGAGAATCCAACAATTTTTCTGAGGCAAACGAAGATCCAAACAAGGACGATATCGTGTACGAATCCAAAAAAGAAGGAAGCGAATCCGAGGAAGGAAGCGACATCGAGGGCGAACTAGCTGACCTCATGGCTAACATTGCTGAAGTTCCCATGGGTGAATGGAAGAAAAGGATGCGTGACGACACCGGCCCGGGACTCGTGCAACCCATGATTCCCGCAACTGCCACCTTTAAACTTAAAGGCCACATACTTGATCAACTTAAGGAGATTCCATTCTACGGGAAGGATCATGAAGACGCATACAAGCATCTTGACGAATTCAATGACATAGCCGGCTACTTCAATGTCCCTAATGTGGCTCGCGACACTGTCTTGCTTCGTATGCTACCTGTCACATTCAAGGGAGCTGCAAAGGATTGGCTAAAATCACTTCCCCCAGGATCCATCACTACATGGGCTAAAATGAAAGAAGAATTCATATACCAGTTTTGCCCCCCTTCAAAAATAGCCAAGTTGAAGAAAGCCATAGCTAATTTGGAACAACAAGGTGGAGAGTCACTATATGAGGCGTGGGAAAGGTACAAAGGCTTACTAAGGAATTTCCCACATCACGATCTAAACAGACAACAAGAAGTCTCCATTTTCTATGATGGAGTAAATGTGACAACTAGTTAACTCCTTGATTCGCAAGGACCACTCACAAAGAAAGCACCCCCGGTGATAAAGGCCCTAATTGAGGAATTCTCTAAACACTCTAGAGAATATCATAACCGAAGAAATGACTTGACTCGAGGGGCGGTGAACTCTATTATTGATGACATGGCAGCAATGATGGCAAAATTGGAAAGCATGGATCGAAGAATGACAAAGATGAACCAATCCATTCACGCCATTAGAGTGGGTTGTGAAAACTGTAGAGGACCTCATCTAACTAAAGATTGTGATCTTGACGAGAACGGGAATCGAAAGGTGCAAGTGTGCTATTCAAGTGGTGATAGGTTAGATGATAATTGGCGAAAACCAAAGAAGGAATGGCTACCTTATGATGAGTACAAAAAGACAAGGGATGAAAAGTATAGGCAAAAGGAGAGAGGCTTTTATCAAAAGGAGGAACCGGTGCATGAAAAGAAATCAGATTTGGAAGACATGCTTACAAGATTCGTGGCCGCATCCGAGAAAAGACACAATGATACCGATGCTACACTCAAAGATCAACAAAATATGTTGAGAGAACACCAACTTATGATGAAAGATCAACAAGCCTTGCTTTGGAATCAGCAAGCATCTATTCTCAACATAGAAAATCTGCTGGGGCAACTTGCTCAACAAGTGAATGAGAGAAGACCGGGTGGACTTCCTAGTAATACCGAAAGTAACCCGAAAGGTGCACATATAAATATCGTGACAACCAGGAGTGGGAAGATTATAACTCCTCCAACCCCTATTCAGCAAGAAGACCCTAAGCTGGTGCAAGAGGATAAAGAAGATATTGAAGAATCACAGAATCCCGACACGACTCTCCGAGTCGACGTTACGGACTCGACGAGTCCCCCACCTGAACAGAAAATCCAGCCTCCTGTTAAGCCATATCAGCCTCCACTTCCCTTTCCGGCTCGAGCTAGACTAGAAAAAAATGAATTTGACTACCAGAAGTTTCTGGAACACATAAAGGCTCTCCAGATTAATATGCCATTCATAGAAGCGGTTGCACAAATTCCGAAATATGCCAAATTCCTCAAGGAGCTTCTAACTAATAGAAAGAAGATGGAAGAGGTGAAGAAAGTGGTCCTAAACGAGAATTATTCAGCTGCCATGTTGAATATACTACCAAAGAAGAAGGGTGATCCGGGAAGCTTAACATTGCCTTGCCAATTTGGAAACTTAGCTACCATTTATGCATTGGCCGATTCAGGGGCAAGTGTAAATCTCATGCCATACTCATTTTTCAAGAAATTAGATCTTCTGGAGCCAAGGCCAATTCGAATGGATATTCACCTAGCAAATAAAACGGTCACCTTTCCGAGAGGAATATGTGAAGATCTATTGGTGAAGGTTGATAAATTTGTGTTTCCCGCAGAATTTATAGTTTTAGACATGGAAGCGGATCCTCAAGTCCCGATAATACTTGGAAGACCTTTTCTTAACACCGCAAGTGCTATAGTTGACATGCGAGATTCTAAACTTACCCTTCGGGTAGGAGACGAATCAGTCACTTTTGGAGTTGATCAAGCCATGAAACATCCAAGGAATAGCGACAACACATCATTTTCAGTTGACATGTTGGAAGAATTGATGGAGGAATGGAACGAAAATGAGCCGAAAAAGTCCACCGTCACACATGAAGAAGAATTTGATGCGGAAAGAGACCTGCTGGAATTAGAAAGACTGCTCGAGGAAGCTGAGTATAATGATCTAATCAGAAGTGCAGAACACCCGACTCGCTGAGTCGCCTCGACAGACTCGACGAGTCCATCCAAAGAAACCCGATCAGTCGCGGATTTTACGAAGAACTCGACGAGTCCCCTCACTGGACTCGACGTGTTCAACATTCAGAACACGAAAACTGAACTTAAGGCACTACCAGATCACTTGGAATACGCGTTTCTTGAAGATGGCCAACAAAAACCTGTAATAATAGCCGCTGATTTGGCCAAACATGAGAAATAAAGCCTTGTGGGTGTACTAAGGAAGAGGCAAGGTGCTATAGCATGGCAAATAACCGACATAAAAGGAATTAGTCCAGCTTATTGTTCTCACAAGATTAACTTAGAAGATGGAGCTAAAGCTGTAGTACAACGCCAACGAAGACTTAACCCGAACATGCAAGAGGTTGTGAAAAAGGAGGTGGTTAAACTACTAGATGCCGGAATCGTTTACTCCATCTCCGATAGCCCATGGGTGAGTCCGGTGCAAGTGGTACCAAAGAAAGGAGGAATGACGGTGGTGGCAAATGAAAATAACGAATTAATTCCACCGAGAACAGTAACCGGGTGGCGTGTTTGCATTGACTACAGGAAATTTAATGATGTCACATGCAAGGATCACTTTCCATTGCCATTCATCGATCAAATGCTCGAAAGACTCTCCGGCCATTTATATTATTGTTTTCTTGATGGGTTTTCGGGGTATTTTCAAATTCCAATAGACCCACAAGACCAAGAGAATACCACTTTTACATGCCCAAGTGGAACATTTGCATATAGACGCATGCCTTTTGGGTTATGCAATGCACCAGCTACTTTCCAAAGGTGCATGATGGCCATTTTTCATGATATGATCGAGAAGTTTATGGAGGTCTTCATGGATGATTTCTCGGTGTTCGGGTCATCTTTTGAAGATTGTTTATCTAATTTGAACTTGATGCTAGCTAGATGTGAGAAGACAAACCTTGTCCTTAATTGGGAAAAGTGCCACTTCATGGTGAAAGAAGGAATTCTATTGGGTTACAAAGTTTCAAGGAAAGGGATAGAAGTGGATAGAGAAAAAGTGGACACAATAGCTAAGCTACCCCCTCCAACTAATGTAAAAGGGGTAAGGAGTTTTCTTGGCCATGCAGGATTTTATCGGCGCTTCATTAAAGATTTTTCGAAGATTACTAGGCCTTTAACTCAATTACTCTTGAAGGATGCCCCATTTGATTTTTCCAAGGAATGTCATGAAGCATTTCATTTGTTAAAGGAAAGATTAACCATTACTCCTATCATGATAGCACCAAATTGGAATCTTCCTTTCGAGCTAATGTGTGATGCTAGTGACTATGCGGTGGGAGCAGTTTTGGGACAAAGAGTTGACAAGCATTTTCAGCCGATCTACTATGCAAGCAAGACATTGAATCCTACCCAAGAGAATTATACTACTACCGAGAAGGAGCTGTTAGCTGTGGTATACGCTTTTGATAAGTTCCGCCCTTATTTGGTATTGTCCAAGACCATAGTTTTTACCGATCATTCAGCCCTAAAGTATCTTTTTACTAAACAAGATGCTAAGCCTCGATTGATACGTTGGGTCTTACTTTTGCAAGAGTTTGACATTGAAATACGCGATAAAAAGGGAATGGAAAACGTAGCTGCCGACCATTTGTCAAGATTAGAGAACCCGCATTTGGAGGAGTTGGAAGAAAACAAGATTGGAGACGATTTTCCCGATGAATATCTTTTAGTAGTATCCGTATAAATGCTATGGTTTGCGGATATAGATGACTACTTAGTAACCAATTACATTCCAAAAGACTTAACCCGCCAATAGAAGAAGAAATTATTTTCAGAAATTAAGTACTACTTTTGGGATGAGCCGTATCTCTTCCGAAGCTGCGCAGACGGAATGATAAGAAGATGTGTATTCGGGAAAAAAGTCGAGAAATCTTGGCACACTGTCATAGCGGGCCCGCCGGATGACATCATGGAGCACAGTACACAGCTAGGAAGATTTTTGATATTGGTTTTTATTGGCCCACCATTTTTAAAGATGCTGCTCAATTTGTCAAAGAATGTGATTCGTGCCAACGAGCGGGGAACATATCATCCCGAAATGAAATGCTCCAACATAGTATTCAAATATGTGAGGTATTTGATGTGTGGGGGATTGACTTTATGGGACCTTTCCCAATGTCCAAAGGGAATAAATACATCTTGGTGGCAGTCGATTACGTGTCTAAATGGGCGGAGGCACATGCATTACCAACTAATGATGCTCGGGTGGTGGTACAATTTCTAAAGAAGCTATTCTCAAGATCTGGAGTTCCTAAAGCTCTTATTAGTGACCGGGGCACTCACTTTGCAAATGATCAATTAGCCAAAGTGTTGAAAAAATATGGGGTACATCATAGGTTCTCCACATCTTATCATCCACAAACTAGTGGGCAAACTGAAGTGACGAATAGGGCATTAAAAAGGATTTTAGAAAGATTGGTTGGAGGAAATCGAAAGGAATGGTCGGATAAATTAGATGATGCACTTTGGGCCTTTCGAACAGCTTTCAAGACGCCTATTGGTACTACACCATATAGGTTAGTATATGGAAAAAAGTGTCATTTACCGGTAGAAATAGAGCATAAAGCTTTTTGGGCTCTAAAGATGTGCAATTTTGATTTGGCTGAACTTCGAACCAACCGATTGATGCAAATGAATGCCCTTGAAGAGCTTAGAAATGTGGCATGCACTAGTTCCTTGATATACAAAGAAAAAACAAGGAATTGGCATGATAAAAGATTGAAGGGTAATAAGGATTTTCATGAAGGAAAAAAGGTGCTACTCTTCAATTCAAGGTTCAAACTTTTCCCGGGCAAGCTGAAGACACGATGGGATGGTCCATTTATAGTAAAGCAAGTTTTTCCACATGGAGCTATTGAGCTTATATCGAGAGACGGAACTCCTTTCAAGGTTAATGGTCATAGAGTGAAGAGATATGAAGAAGGAATTCCAAGAGATGAAGGTCTTGAAGCAGGGCTGCTTCTAGGAGGAACTACAGAAACTTAAAGTGGGAAGGAGTCCAGCTAATGACTCATTAAAAAGAAGCGCTTCCGGGAGGCAACCCGAATTTAGAGTTTGCTTTCTTTTTCCTTTCTTTTTCATTTTTTTTCTTAGGATCTGCTTTTATCAATCTTCTTCTGTGCTTATAATGATTGATTGAGGGCAAGCAATGCTCAAGTGTGGGGTTGGTGGCATACAATTTTAAAAAACTCAATTGCTTATTAAACAGAATGAAAGGCTCGACGAGTCCCTAAACCTACTCGGCGAGTCCATTTGAGAAATCCCGATTAAACGCGGAATCGCGTATCTGCTCGGCGAGTAGGTGCGCCTACTCGGCGAGTACACGTATTTACCCGAAAAAAAATAATTATTTTTTCACATTCTGTAAAAGGGGTTTTTACCCTAATTGTAAAACACTTCAACATCTTCTATAGCCGCCACCCATACACGACGAGCAAGTTCTCTCAAGCTCTCATCTTGATTTCTTCCGTTTTCTTACAAATCCAACTAAAAGGTAACCATTTTCAGTCTTATTCTTTTAAAAGTTTCGATCTTTGGTGTAGATGCATCCTTAATTTCTGAAAAAAAATCCCGATTTTTACTACACTTGGACTTTAGGGTTTCGATTTCTTGGTAAATTAGGGCATTTTAAACAAAATTTCTTATATATTAATGCTTAGTGAACATTCCGAAACAAACCCCTGGATTAATTTATGGAATCGACCGGTTAATTTCACCCGACTGGATTGGACTTGCACAGTTCGTCGTGCTCACCGAGTCGGTTCGTGGACTCAGCGAGTCCGGGTCACAGATGCTCAGAAAGTTTGATGTTCTTAACTGCTTTGTGTTTTGTTTGTGGTTTGCTTGATTCTGTCTTACAGGAATTATTTCTAGGAGAGGACAAAGTTCAAGAGGAGGCGGATATGGGGATCTCCCGTGGTTAACCTTTCCACAAATAACCTCCAAGCCGTCACTTGCTCGCACAAAAAACAAACTGGAAGCGTTAAAGCGCAAGGAAATATATGTCCCTAATGGTATTGACTGACATTGGATTGGTCAAATTGGGTTGGAGGAAGAGTTGACCCCTTATTTGGTCAAGTCTTTCAACAATGATGGGATGACAGTGGTTTGTGATGGTTGGAGCCGACTCTTTAAGATTCAAGAGCCCGTTTATCAAGAATTGTGCTGGGAGTTCTTTGCTACCATCTCCTTCCGAGGTGGTAGTGACTATTTGTGACATCCCCATTTTCACGGCCAGAAAAGACCGATTTTGTTTATGCTTGTTTGAAAATCAGAGTAACATTTTAAATAAAAGTGTTGCGGAATTTGTCCCAAAACAAAATATGATAAAGATTTATCAAAAGCATTTCCAAGGAAATGTATTTCATTAAAAGACTCGGGATGTCATGTTCGATACAGATCAAAAGCATAAACAGTACAATATAAGCCTTACTACATTATTTCATATCTACAGGCCTATATCCGTAATCCCTCATCCAAAACATCACATCTATGCTCGAGCGCCACTACCTGTAATACATGAAACTGAGTGGGTCAGGCTTGGGAGCCTGGTGAGCACATAGGGTTTTCAACCCACAATAAATAAGTTTATTAATTTCATCAATCAACAATAACCCGATTACCCGTTCCCGTTATCCTCACTTTACGTCCCTAAACACCTATCATAAGGGACCTAGCCTAAGGATCATCATCGGGATGGACACTACTGCTAAGGGGGTTCCTCAGCAATAAATTTCCTAAAGGAAACCATGAGGGGGATGAAGTACACCGGTGAACACATCGTTCACAAACACCTACAGGTTGCGAGCCTGCTAGCGATCCACTGGACTGTCTAGAAGAGTCTGTGGTCGTCATCTATACTCTGCTAGATGACTGGATCACCAACAACATCGAGGCCTCTCATCATTTTATCACACATCGTCTTATTACATCTACCCATGTTTTACCCCAACATTTTTGTAGATATAAAATACATATACAGTTTAAATCATGAAAAACATGTATAAGATCATTCATCCAACATAGACAACAAGTATTCAGATAATATGCACACATAGCACGTAATTTATATAAAATACTTCATATCTATGTGTAAGATGAAAGTAACTATGCACTCACCTGATTAGGTGGTGACTCGGTACTTGAACAGCACTTCGTTATCTCAAAACAAATTTTCCTTGACCAAAACCTAGTATTAATACCACTAGAGTTTAGTTTTAACGTTAACCGCGACTAATTAATAGTCTAGCTATTATTATTATTATATAAGCGTTAAATAACACTCAATATAACTCAGAATAATAGCCCAAATAATTATTTTAAGGACCTAATAACATTACTATAATTATTTAAAAGTTATATTAAAAATTGCGTAGGCGTAGCTCACTTACAGCGGATTTTAAAGAAAACCGGGGCTTTGCTCGGAGCAGCGTTTCCGAACCGAAAGACCATTTTTCTCGGGACTCCGAGAGCCTCGGGGCTTCCTTTGGGTGCTAGTGATTTTTCCTAGGGTTTAGGGGGAGGGGGTTAAAGGGGTAGTGAGAGAAAGTAGAGAGAGAAAGAGTTGTGAAAATGTGTGAAAACTCCGGGAAATCTCGCATGGTATTTATAGGGGCCGAAGTTCGGATCTACGCGGGGCGTAACTTCGGATAAGGGTGCCAGCTCGCACCAGCTGGCTCGCACTCGCAAGAGGATCAGGTCCGAAGGTACGCTGGGCGTACCAGCCTTGGACGCGGGGCGTAGAGCGAAGGCGAGGCGACGTGTCCTCAATCCGAAGCGAGACCGTGGGGAGCAAGCAACAGCTCAGATGCGGCCATGTCATCACTTTTCTCGCAGATTTCGCAATTTTCCTTCCGGACTTCTAAAAATCATAACTTTCGCATACGAGTTCTGTTTTCGACGTTCTTTGTATGCACGCGTAGGCGGGAACGTACTCTACAACTTTCATTTAGACTCCGTCAGCTAATTTTGAGTTTTTTTTTAAAGTTATATTTTTAACAGGCCGGGACAGGATTTGTCCGTTCAAAATTCATAACTTCTTCATCTGACGTCCGTTTTCGTCTGTCTTTTTATCGTTATGCTACTATTAACGAGATCTTCGATTCTCTTTTAGGTTGTGTCGGCTAAAAACCGCTCGATCTAATATTCGAACTTCGGGCTGTACACCGCTAAGCCGAAACTTCGAAAAATCATAAGTTCCTCATACGAAGTCAGATTTGCGCGTTCTTTTATGGACGCTCTCGGTTTAACGTTTTCTACGACTTTCGTTTAGATCACTAAGGCTAAAACTCGCTTTTATCGTAAATTCACTATTTACGCTTCCCGGTATCGTGCCGGTTCCATCACGAAACTTCGACGGGTCATAACTTCTTCGTTATAACTCGGATTTCGGCGTTCTTTATATCTCCGGAATCCTTGTTTCGACCACTACAACTTTATGTAAAGATATCGGGCTTATCTCACATTTTAATTTTGACGCTTATTTTTATTCTTTATTAATTATACATTTATAATTAAATAATAAACATATAAATTCACATAATTCACAAAATACTCAAATATTTCATCTTTATTACATCAAAAGAGTTACAATAGTTGACCTAGAATATTACATTGTCTAAAAATGCTTAGCCCCGAAACCCGGGCGTTACAATTCTCTCACCCTTAGGATGATTCCGTCTCGGAATCATGCATCAGCAAACAGATGTGGATAGCGACTCATCATGTCATCCTCTGTTTCCCAAGTGAGATTCGGCCCATTCGAATGTTTCCATTGGACTAGCACTAAGTCGACCATCTTGCGTCGTAACTTCTTAGTCTTACGGTCAACAATTGCCTCAGGCTCTTCAATCAGCCTCTTGTTCTCATCCATTCTTAATTCTGAAATTGGAATTATGTCGGGAACTTCTCCCGTGAATTTTCTCAGATAACACACATGGAAGGTGTTATGAATACCATCGAGTTCTTCGGGCAATTCCAACTTGTAAGCTTGGTTACCAATCTTCTGAAGAACTTTGAACGGTCCAATAAACCTTGGACTCAAATTTCCTCGTTTTCCGAATCTTATAAGTCCCTTCCACGGTGAGACTTTAAGCAAAACCGGATCCCCAACTTCGAAGGTCATCGGTCGTCTCTTCTTATCAGCATAGCTCTTCTGACGATCCTGAGCTGCTAACATTCTTTCCCTAATCACCTTTAACTTCTCAGCAGTCTCATGGACTATCTCGGGGCCCATAAACTGCTTTTCTCCAGCCTGAAGCCAACAAGACGGCGTACGACACTTTTGCCCGTACAAAGCTTGATAGGGTGCCATCTTGATGCTCGAGTGGAAACTGTTGTTGTAGGAAAACTCTACCAAAGGTAAGTGCTCGTCCCAATTACCTTGGAATTCTAGGGTACATGCTCTTAGCATATCTTCGAGTGTTTATATCGTTCTTTCGCTCTGACCATCAGTCTGCAGATGGTAAGCTGTACTCAAACACAACTTCGTACCCAATTCCTCTTGTAGACTTCTCCAAAATCGTGACGTGAAACGACTATCACGATCCGATACAATCGTTAGAGGAACACCGTGAAGTCTTACTATCTCCTTCACGTAAGCATTTGCGAGCTTATCCATAGACCACCTTTTGTTGGCTGCTATGAAGTGTGCACTCTTAGTGAAACGATCCACGACCACCCAAATCATGTTGTGACCGTTCTTCGTCCTGGGCAGTTTAGTCACAAACTCCATGGTGATGTCTTCCCATTTACCCATGGGTACAGGTAAAGGTTCTAAACTCCCGTATGGTTTCTGATGTTGTGCCTTAACTCTCGCACATGTTACACACCCGACCACATACTTCGCAACATCGAGCTTCATCGTCGACCACCAGTAGTAGGGTTTTAGGTCCCTATACATTTTTGTGCTACCGGGATGAATCGAGTACATGGTCTTGTGAGCTTCTTCCATCAGAAGATCTCTTATTCCTCCCGTCTTAGGTACCCAAATCCGATCTTGGAATACCTTCAGTCCTTTACGGTTTGTACCGAATACCAACGTCCTTCCCAAACGTTCTTCCTTTCGGTCATTCTTTTCTGTAGCTTCTTCTTGAGCTTTCTTGATACTTTCCACAATCGTCGAGACAACTTCTATTCTCAACGCTCTTGGCCTTTTCCTTTCAAGATTGACTTTCCGACTGAGGGCATCAGCAACAACATTTACCTTACCGGGGTGTTAAAGTATCTCACAGTCGTAGTCCTTTAGTAATTCCAGCCAGCGTCGTTGCCTCATGTTCAATTCTTTTTGATTAAAGAGATACTGGAGACTCTTATGATCAGTGAAAAGCTTGCACTTCGTGCCATAGAGGTAATGCCTCCATATTTTCAAGGCAAATACTACCGCTGCCAACTCCAAATCATGAGTGGGGTAGTTCTTTTCGTGCTCCTTCAATTGTCGAGATGCGTATGCTATCACCTTTTCTCTTTGGGTCAGAACACAACCCAACCCGACTCCAGATGCGTCACTATAGACCGCGAAGTCTTCAATTCCATTGGGTAGAGAAAGAATCGGTGCTTCACATAACTTCTTCTTTAGCTTCTCGAATGCTTCTTCGTGCTTCTCACTCCATGTATAAGTAGCTCCTTTGTGGGTCAAAGTTGTCAACGGAGCAGCTATCGAAGAAAAGCCTTGGATAAATCGTCGGTAGTATCCGGCTAATCCTAGAAAGCTTCGAATCTCTGTGGGACTCTTTGGACGTTCCCATTTCATTACAGCTTTGGTTTTTGCTGGGTCAACCATTATCCCTTCTTGGTTAACCACATGACCCAAGAACTGGACTTCTCGGATCCAAAAATCACACTTGGAGAACTTTGCATATAGCTTCTCCTTCTTCAAGACTTCCAACAATTCTCGTAGATGCTGGCCATGCTCCTCCTGGCTTTTCGAGTAGATGAGAATGTCATCTATGAACACTATCACGGACTTATCGAGGAATGGTTTACAAACCCTGTTCATCAAATCCATGAATGATGCTGGAGCATTGGTTAGTCCAAACGACATAACTAAGAACTCGTAGTGTCCATATCTTGTTCTGAACGCAGTCTTCTCGATATCCTGATCTCTCACCTTCAGCTGATGATATCCTGACCTAAGATCGATCTTTGATAAATAGCTCGAACCTTGCAGCTGATCGAATAGGTCATCAATCCTTGGCAATGGATACTTGTTTTTCACCGTTGTCTTGTTCAGCTCTCGGTAGTCTATACACATTCTCATGCTTCCGTCTTTCTTCTTCACGAATAGCACCGGAGCTCCCCAGGGTGATGAACTAGGTCTGATAAAACCGTTGTCCAACAACTCCAGAAGTTGCATCATGAGCTCCTTCATCTCCGTCGGTGCTAATCGGTACGGTGCCTTTGCTATCGGTGTTGTACCTGGCTTCAAGTCTATCCGAAACTCTACTTGTCTATCAGGCGGTAGTCCGGGAAGATCTTCGGGAAATACTTCCGGATAATCACACACAACCGGTATATTCTGCACCTCTTTCTTTTCCTTCTTAGCATCGATTACGAATGCCAAGTATGATGCACATCCCTTGGACAAACATTTTCTGGCTTTCATCAGGGAGATGATCCCAAAATTTACTCGTCGTTTGTCCCCGTACACCATAAATGACTCTTTTCTGGGTGGGTTTACCCTTACTATCTTCTTTCGGCATTGAATCTCAGCATCGTTGGTGCTAAGCCAATCCATTCCCAGAACGATGTCGAAACTGTTCAATTCTATGGGTAACAGCTCCTCGTGGAATTCATTTCCGTTTAGGTCGATGATGATGTTCTTAATACGATTACTAACAGGTACGAACTTGCCACTGGCAACTTCCACAATTAGGGCATTATCAAGTTTTTCTACAGGCAATGCTAATTTTCCTCCAAATCTATGCGATACAAAGGAATAGTTTGCTCCCGAATCAAATAGTATATTGGTAGGCAATCCATTTACAAGAAAGGTACCTGAAGCGACGTCTGCTGCCTCCTTTGCAGCCTCGAGCGTCATCTGGAAGGCTCTTGCCTTCGGCTTCGGTGGAATGTTGGGTCTTCCTGCCTCCTTCTTCTTCGGGCAGTCCCTCGAAATGTGCCCTTCCTCGTTGCACTTATAACAGACCTTCTTAGTGAACCTGCACTCGTTGGCATAGTGCCCGGGCTTTCCACACTTGAAATAGGTGACTCCTCCGTCACATTTCCCCTCGTGCTTATTCTTGCACTTGTCGCACCATTTGGCTTCACCTCCTCCAGACTTCTGCGTACCAGACCTTGAGTATTTGCTTTTCTTGCTGAATTTCGACGACCCATCAAATTTCCTTTTCTCTCCCACCTCCGCTCTCTCCAGACCCTTCTCTCGTATCTGGGTCTCCACATTCTTAGCAGCCCAGATGGCGGCTTTCAGAGTGGTTGTTTGCTTGACCATTGGATCGAAGTCTGCTGGTAATCCGAGGGCAAACTTGTTAACCTTGGAGAGTGCAGTTGGGACGAGGTGAGGAACAAGCTTCATTTCTCTGTAAAGCTTGCAGCGTATTCAGTAACGCTCATTCTTCCCTTCTTCAGATTCTGAAATTCGTTGTTGATCTCCAGAAGATCCTGCTCAGAGCAGTATTGCATCTTTAACTGCACCAGAAAATCCTCCCATGACATCTTGCTCGCTTCTCCTTTCGGCATTGAATCAGCTAGTAGCTTCCACCAGCTTAGTACTCCTGATTTCAACAGAGGAACCGCGAGAGCGGTCTTCTGCCTGTTGCTACATTCGCAACTCTCAAACATCGTTTTCATCTCGGAGATCCAGTTCATGACTTCCACCGGCATCGGGCTTCCACATAGACACGGTGGTTTAGATGCCATGAAATCCTTGTATTTGCATCCACGTCCGTCATTTCCTCCATCCTGGTGGTTTTGCCTAACTATCGGTGGGTTGGCTTGACCAACAGTCCCACTGTAGTTTCCTCCTTCAGACGGCCCATCATTCAGCTCGGGCTCTACGATTAGTATGGTAGCTTCCTCGCGATTTTGTTGGAGCAAACGCGTGGTTTCCTCCATTTGACGATCCAACATCATCTGGATCATCGCTTGCACTCCGGCCATCGTGATTGGCTCAGGAACATCTGCTACAACAGGTATTTGTTGAATCACTGGGGGTTGATTCCTATTCCCATTTGCATTCCCAGCTCCACTGCGGGTTCTTGCCATTTTGATCTATACACCGAAAAAGGTGAATTTAGATCTTTATTCAGGATAGATGTTTAAATCATCCTTATCTCTCCGAAACGTTTATATGCTAGTTCTAATATCGTAGTCGTACGTTTAGAATCCTAAACACATAAGGTTTCCAGATCTGGTCGGCAACAGACCATAGATCCGAACAATTAACAGCACATAAGGCATAAAGCATTTAGCACATAAAAGCATTTTAGTCATAATTCCTAAAATAAGCTAGTGCTCACACCTCACAATCATCGCTTAGCATTCTAAGTTTAAGTCCAGAAATTCTACAAATTCCTAGTTCGCTTAAACTAATGCTCTGATACCAACTGTGACATCCCCATTTTCACGGCCAGATGTGCAATTTTGATTTGGCTGAACTTCGAACCAACCGATTGATGCAAATGAATGCCCTTGAAGAGCTTAGAAATGTGGCCTGCACTAGTTCCTTGATATACAAAGAAAAGACAAAGAATTGGCATGATAAAAGAGTGAAGGGTAATAAGGATTTTCATGAAGGAAAAAAGGTGCTACTCTTCAATTCAAGGTTCAAACTTTTCCCGGGCAAGCTGAAGACACGATGGGATGGTCCATTTATAGTAAAGCAAGTTTTTCCACATGGAGCTATTGAGCTTATATCGAGAGACGGAACTCCTTTCAAGGTTAATGGTCATAGAGTGAAGAGATATGAAGAAGGAATTCCAAGAGATGAAGGTCTTGAAGCAGGGCTGCTTCTAGGAGGAACTACAGAAACTTAAAGTGGGAAGGAGTCCAGCTAATGACTCATTAAAAAGAAGCGCTTCCGGGAGGCAACCCGAATTTAGAGTTTGCTTTCTTTTTCCTTTCTTTTTCATTTTTTTTCTTAGGATCTGCTTTTATCAATCTTCTTCTGTGCTTATAATGATTGATTGAGGGCAAGCAATGCTCAAGTGTGGGGTTGGTGGCATACAATTTTAAAAAACTCAATTGCTTATTAAACAGAATGAAAGGCTCGACGAGTCCCTAAACCTACTCGGCGATTCCATTTGAGAAATCCCGATTAAACGCGGAATCGCGTATCTGCTCGGCGAGTAGGTGCGCCTACTCGGCGAGTACACGTATTTACCCGAAAAAAAATAATTATTTTTTCACATTCTGTAAAAGGGGTTTTTACCCTAATTGTAAAACACTTCAACATCTTCTATAGCCGCCACCCATACACGACGAGCAAGTTCTCTCAAGCTCTCATCTTGATTTCTTCCGTTTTCTTACAAATCCAACTAAAAGGTAACCATTTTCAGTCTTATTCTTTTAAAAGTTTCGATCTTTGGTGTAGATGCATCCTTAATTTCTGAAAAAAAATCCCGATTTTTACTACACTTGGACTTTAGGGTTTCGATTTCTTGGTAAATTAGGGCATTTTAAACAAAATTTCTTATATATTAATGCTTAGTGAACATTCCGAAACAAACCCCTGGATTAATTTATGGAATCGACCGGTTAATTTCACCCGACTGGATTGGACTTGCACAGTTCGTCCTGCTCACCGAGTCGGTTCGTGGACTCAGCGAGTCCGGGTCACAGATGCTCAGAAAGTTTGATGTTCTTAACTGCTTTGTGTTTTGTTTGTGGTTTGCTTGATTCTGTCTTACAGGAATTATGTCTACGAGAGGACAAAGTTCAAGGGGAGGCGGATATGGGGACCTCCCGTGGTTAACCTTTCCACAAATAACCTCCAAGCCGTCACTTGCTCGCACAAAAAACAAACTGGAAGCGTTAAAGCGCAAGGAAATATATGTCCCTAATGGTACTGACTGGCATTGGATTGGTCAAATTGCGTTGGAGGAAGAGTTGACCCCTTATTTGGTCAAGTCTTTCAACAATGATGGGATGACAGTGGTTTGTGATGGTTGGAGCCGACTCTTTAAGATTCAAGAGCCCGTTTATCAAGAATTGTGCTGGGAGTTCTTTGCTACCATCTCCTTCCGAGGTGGTAGTGACTATTTGTGACATCCCCATTTTCACGGCCAGAAAAGACCGATTTTGTTTATGCTTGTTTGAAAATCAGAGTAACATTTTAAATAAAAGTGTTGCGGAATTTGTCCCAAAACAAAATATGATAAAGATTTATCAAAAGCATTTCCAAGGAAATGTATTTCATTAAAAGACTCGGGATGTCATGTTCGATACAGATCAAAAGCATAAACAGTACAATATAAGCCTTACTACATTATTTCATATCTACAGGCCTATATCCGTAATCCCTCATCCAAAACATCACATCTATGCTCGAGCGCCACTACCTGTAATACATGAAACTGAGTGGGTCAGGCTTGGGAGCCTGGTGAGCACATAGGGTTTTCAACCCACAATAAATAAGTTTATTAATTTCATCAATCAACAATAACCCGATTACACGTTCCCGTTATCCTCACTTTACGTCCCTAAACACCTATCATAAGGGACCTAGCCTAAGGATCATCATCGGGATGGACACTACTGCTAAGGGGGTTCCTCAGCAATAAATGTCCTAAAGGCAACCATGAGGGGGATGGAGTACACCGGTGAACACATCGTTCACAAACATCTACAGGTTGTGAGCCTGCTAGCGTTCCACTGGACTGTCTAGAAGAGTCTGTGGTCGTCATCTATACTCTGCTAGATGACTGGATCACCAACAACATCGAGGCCTCTCATCATTTTATCACACATCGTCTTATTACATATACCCATGTTTTACCCCAACATTTTTGTAGATATAAAATACATATACAGTTTAAATCATGAAAAACGTGTATAAGATCATTCATCCAACATAGACAGCAAGTATTCAGATAATATGCACACATAGCACGTAATTTATATAAAATACTTCATATCTATATGTAAGATGAAAGTAACTATGCACTCACCTGATTAGGTGGTGACTCGGTACTTGAACAGCACTTCGTTATCTCAAAACAATTTTTCCTTGACCAAAACCTAGTATTAATACCACTAGAGTTTAGTTTTAACGTTAACCGCGACTAATTAATAGTCTAGCTATTATTATTATTATATAAGCGTTAAATAACACTCAATATAACTCATAATAATAGCCCAAATAATTGTTTTAAGGACCTAATAACATTACTATAATTATTTAAAAGTTATATTAAAAATTGCGTAGGCGTAGCTCACTTACAGCGGATTTTAAAGAAAACTGGGCTTTGCTCGGAGCAGCGTTTCCGAACCGAAAGACCCTTTTTCTCGGGACTCCGGGAGCCTCGGGGCTTCCTTTGGGTGCTAGGGATTTTTCCTAGGGTTTAGGGGGGGGGGTTAAAGGGGTAGTGAGAGAAAAGTAGAGAGAGAAAGAGTTGTGAAAATGTGTGAAAATCCGGGCAATTTCGCATGGTATTTATAGGGGCCGAAGTTCGGATCTATGTGGGGCGTTCAGCAAGTTACGCGGGGCGTAACTTCGGATAAGGGTGCCAGCTCGCACCAGCTGGCTCGCACTCGCAAGAGGATCAGGTCCGAAGGTACGCTGGGCGTACCAGCCTTGGACGCGGGGCGTAGAGCGAAGGCGAGGCGACGTGTCCTCCATCCGAAGCGAGACCGTGGGGAGCAAGCAACGGCTCAGATGCGACCACGTCATCACTTTTCTCGCAGATTTCGCAATTTTCCTTTCAGACTTCTAAAAATCATAACTTTCGCATACGAGTTCCGTTTTCGACGTTCTTTATATCCACGCGTAGGCGGGAACGTACTCTACAACTTTCATTTAGACTCCGTCAGCTAATTTTGATTTTATTTTAAAAGTTATATTTTTAACAGGCCGAGACAGGATTGGTCCGTTAAAAATTCATAACTTCTTCATCCGACGTCCGTTTTCGTCTGTCTTTTTATCGTTATGCTACTATTAATGAGATCTTCGATTCTATTTTAGGTTGTGTCGGGTAAAAACCACTCGATCTAATATTCGAACTTCCGGCTGTACACCGCTAAGCCGAAACTTCGAAAAATAATAACTTCCTCATACGAAGTCAGATTTGGGCGTTCTTTTATGGACGCTCTCGGTTTAATGTTTTCTACGACTTTCGTTTAGATCACTAAGGCTAAAACTCGCTTTATCACAAATTCACTATTTACGCTTCCAGGTATCGTGCCGGTTTCATCACGAAACTTCGACGGGTCATAACTTCTTCGTTATAACTCGGATTTCGGCGTTCTTTCTATCTCTGGATCCTTCTTTCGACCACTACAACTTTATGTAAAGATATCGGGCTTATCTCACATTTTAATTTTGACGCTTATTTTTATTCTTTATTAATTATACATTTATAATTAAATAATAAACATATAAATTCACATAATTCACAAAATACTCAAATATTTCATCTTTATTACATCAAAAGAGTTACAATAGTTGACCTAGACTATTACATCGTCTAAAAATGCTTAGCCCCGAAACCCGGGCGTTACACTATTACAATCCAAACACTATTACTTTCTGTCTTGGAGGGGAGCTGCGTCAATGCAGCATTGCAGAGCTCGCATGGAGGATGGGGATATATGATCAAAATGTGATTATGTCAGAAAATTTTGAAACATTCCTAGAACATTGTCATAAAGACTTGCCCGAGGGAGTAGTTGCATCGACTTGGTGGAACACAATCGCTAACCGGGTCTACATTCCGTCATCTGGTCAAGAGGGGAGTATCCGTTCCCCAATTCATCGCTTGATACATCGTCTTATCGCAAGTACTATTAACATGCGAAAGGATGACGATAAGGTCCTTACTCTTGACATTTTCTACATGTGGAGCATTATCACTCCCGATGTTTTCTGCAACTTGCCATATTGCTTGGCAAAATATTTAGCAGAGGGGGCGGTAAAAGAGCAGATAACTTCAAAAATTAACGGGGGAATGTTTGTTACGAAGCTTGCAAGAACATATGGTATTTTTGACCAAGGGGATGCTCGGATGTTGACCATGGTTCCTACTCCTCCTTTCAGCACCACTTTGTTTAGGAGGGAAATAATCGTGGAAGATTTTGGTGGAGGAAATTTTGGCATCCCTCATGCGGATGAGGTGTTAGTACCGGAGGAGCCGAGAAGAAGGGTAAGGCAAAGAAGGGAGCAAGCTCGGGAAGACCCACCGGTCATTCCGGTGGATGAAGAGTTACCCATGGATTGGTACAATATTGAGGCACGAAGGTACCAAGACGACCTTGGGAGAAGCATGAATTATAACAACAAGTCATTTGTTTATTTATTTGAACAAATGAATATCGCACCAAGGCCCGGACCCGGATTCCCTTATGTGCCAAGTTGGGAGGAAAGAGTGCAAGCAAAGAGGAACCAAGCAAGTGGGAATGGAGCAGGAGAAAATGAGGAGGAAGATGAAGATTGATATTTTTATGTTTTTATTTGGTTGTTTGAAGACAATTTTTATTTGTTTTGTGTGTTTTGAATTTTTATTTGCTTTTAGGACGATCAAGTAGGAATTTGTTTCTATCACTTGTGGTTGCTCTTATCTTTTCAGATTGAGGCTAGGATGCATGCAAGAGTCTCAAATGTCAAGGCTAGAGTAAGGGTCGGGTCTAGAAGAGAATGTGCAAGTTTTTGAGTTTAAGGTCGAGTCCGTGATTAAAGAGTGTTGCTTATGAAAGAAAAATGAAGGAAGACACTAAATTATCATACCCAACCACATCAGGAACGGACTCAGAAGCAGCAGATTTATTTATCACTCAGCGATGTACTCGCTGAGTGCATATCACGGGCTCGGCGAGTCCGCTTACGAAACCACGTTTTTCTGCTAAATGCACTTCTGCTCATCGAGCAGCCGTAGTAACTCGGCGAGTCAGTCAATATTTCACTATCAAACTTTGGATTCTAACCACATATGATACGGGTTTACTCATATTCTTTAAAGGATAATTCCCGGAGATTTTTCGAGACTATTTTCCTGCATAGTTGGAGCTGTACCACACGAGATTTGACACCCAAGACATGGATGAGCTGTTCCCATGTTTAAAGTCAATTGAAGATGGAGCTTTCAAAGAAGAAAATCAACCTCGCGACTACTATCCCAGGGGAGTTTGTTACAATTATCTCTTTACTTTTATGTGTTTTTTTATCATGCATAACATGCAATGGGGACATTGCATAATTTAAGTGTGGGGTAGGGGGTTGGTTATTACACTAGTTAAATTTTAATTTTTTTTTGCATAAATGAAAATTGCTAGGACTTAATTTAGAAAATTTGGTAAAAAGCAATTAGGAATCATGCTAGTGTTATGTTTGATGATTGCATGAAGACCCAAATGTTTAGTTGAGCCTATACACGTTATAGTGCATTTGTGGCCCCCTTTATTCTAGTGAAATCATGGGACAAAAACATAACCTCGCTTAGTTTGAGGGATGCAACAAGTTTAGCATCATGTACCAGAAATGTATCCAGGAAATTTTTTATCTTTAATCAATAAATGTTGAAGTTGAGCGCCCCTGCTTAAGCATGTAGGGTTTTGAGTGAAAGAAAAAAAGAGAGTGAGATACATGTAAACAAAGAGAGAATTACAAGAAAAGTTTGAAGAATTTTGGAGCAGTTAAAGTGAAGATCAAGTTTGGAACTTGACGTTATGCTCAATGCATTCGAAGCCAGGATGGTTAGTAAAGTGTCCATCATGATTCAAGATTCTGAATCTAAAATCTTGGAGAAGGTGGATCAAAGTGATAAGTGTAACGAATTGCGAGTGAAGTCTCAATCTTCGAACTTTGTGAGTGAAGTTCAAGATTTACGAAGGGTGGCTAAAGAAAGACATGTATTGTTTATTAAAGATGTGAAGCAAGTACGCGAAGATGTCAACCTAAAGCTTCAAGAACTTCGTGAAGACATGATCAAAGAGATTGCTAGTGCTCAGCAAGACTATGCATCTCTCAATCAAAAAGTGGATATTATCTGTGAGGCTGTCACAAAATATGTCAAGCTGTATGAAAGCTTGAGTCCTCAAGTAACTCAACTTTCTACGGATAATAGTCGAAGCTTTGTGGAGCTTACCTCTTTGTTAAAGGAGTTGAAAGACTTGTCCACTACACCTGTTCCCTCTTCGATCATAACTCCAGAATTCTTGTCTCAAAAGTTTTCTTAGTTCGAGGCTGTGTTGCACAAACAGCTGGCTCCGTTATCCAAGTTTTCAAGTTTACTACCAACAGATGCCCCACCTGTTGTCACAGGGGTACAAGGGGGAGAAAAGAAGGTTGGTAATGCGAAAGTTAGTGAGGTTTCGCATGAAGCTGTGAAAACTGTTGGGAAGATTTTTCAAACAACAATTACAGTATCAAAGCCAATTATCTCAACTGCTGGGCCTGTTACTTCGACAGTTGTTACAACAATGCCAATTTCTACGAAGCCAATTTCAAGACCAATTTCTAAAGGAATTGTGATTGGGGAAGGTGGTAGTAGTTCGAAGCCCAAAGAAGTTGTTGATAGTTCCTCAGTCAAAGATAAAGGGAAAACAATTTTGGTCGAAAAATCGAAAGAGGAGAAGAAAGCTGACATTGAAGCTGAGCTTGAGAAATTGAGAGTAATTCAAAGCATTTTAAGTCTTCGTGCAAATGACCCACCTGGAATGAACAAGGGTGATCCTGCGAAGCATTACAATTATGAAACAATTGAAGCAAAAGTTGCATATAATCATATGTATGCTTTTGAGAAGAAGCTGAAGCAAAGCTATGCTGTTGTCAATACTAATATGAGACAACTATATTTCCCAATAAATGAAATGATGTTCATCATGGCTCAGTACAAGATTGCTGAGAAATTTGATAATGATGATGATTACACATACGTGAAGCTTAGGTTTCATGCTGTGATAGGGAAACTTCTAGAAGAAATATGGTCACTCGTGAAGATAAAGAAGGTGATCAGTATTAAGAAGGATGTTTTGTTCGAAGACATGATGCAGAACCTTCGTTTTTACGTTGCAAGGGCGAATGGTCAGGAATGTAATTTCTTGATAGCTGATTTTCCATTAATGAACTTGTATGATCTTATACAAGTTGCATTACTTTTGAAAGACAAATATGCTTCGTATCTTGGAGAGACTGATCCAGAAGTGTTTCGTCTTGGTCTTGCTCACATCAAAATATTCATAGATAACTACTATGAGTGTTTGGCCCTGACAGATGTGGAGTTAGCAACTGCGAAGGGGTTAGAAGTGAAAGTACCCATGGAAACAAAGACTCAACCTGAGTTAAAGAAGTATGCTGATGGGGAGATATGCTTGAAGCCATTTGGCATGGTCTTCGCATGGAAGGACAAAAATGGAAAAGCCAAGAGATTCTTATTCCAAGCTTGCGAAGTGGAGAGATACACAACGTCCCAGTATACGAACTTCATTGTTCGTATGAATAGCTGCAAGAAGAATAACGAAGGTGACAAGAAAGAGTTAAAGAAGATAATTTCTTGGTATTCTGAAATCCGAAGGGTGATGTTGTATGCTATACAGATTCTTTTGAACTGATGATGGTCGACATTATTACAAAGGGGGAGAATGTAAGGGTCGAAGACCTGTTGTAATATGTCGAAGTCATAAGTTTATTTTACAAGGCATTTATGTAACGAAGCGTACTGTTTTAGTCCTTGTAATTTTTTGTGTGATTTCATGTTTCCTTTAAATAGGGACATTACTTAGAGTTAGATAAGAGTCTTTGTATGAACTTGTCTACATACTCTCTGTAACAGTTGAAAGCATAATAGAGCTGAAACCAGATCATATTCACATCATGTGTTCAATCTATATTCTTATAACTCTGATTTCATTCATACTTGATTCTACACTTCATCCATACGCGTTGAGCCGTGGACATATCTTTTGCACGATGTGAGCTTGTTCATCGGGATCTGTTTTGATGTTTGAAGGGGTGAAATCTACAAGCCCAAAGATGAAGTATTTGGTAATGCAGGATGCATAACTGAACTAGATTTACTTCTAAAACGAAGGTAAACAAGTAGCGTGTTTTATTGCAATAATTTCTTGACATATTTTCATTTTAAACGAATCTTACTGAGCATTAATGTGGCATTTGCAGGTTTAGAAAAGAATGGGAGGAAAGACTTACTGAGCATTGATGTGGTCGAGGGTAATTATGTCAATGCAATAGATGGTTTGAAAAACTCCTTTTCATATTAGTCCATGTACTCATGCAAAATGCTTGGTCCATAAAGGCCATTAGGCCTTACATTACAGCCAGAGGGCTATCACCTGAGGATTGGATACAAGTTTCACTAGCACTAAGCCAGTTTCAAATGTGTGTGTGTGTGTTCTTGGTCCTAAAGCATGGAATTTTCCTCTTCTGTTTTATAAATTATCATCATCGCTCAATCACGATGGGGAAGCATGAGCTTGTATAGCATCATACCTTATTCGATCATGGCTTGCATCCAGACATTGCAAGAGCAAGAACTAAGTCTAGGTCATGCATATATAGTATATTCTTAAAATATCTAACTAGTGATGTGCATGCTATTTTTAGGTCTATAATACAGGCAGAGGAAGGAACATCAAACTTTCAGGTACAACAGTTTTCCCACTCTGCCCCTCATTAAGCCATAGATGAAAAAGACCAAACTACCCTTAACAGTAACAAACCTGCATGAGAAGGATGACTACAGCCATGAGTATAACAACAAAGGAAGGGAGTTGTCCAACATCTCCGATGACCTAACTGTATGTTTGATTTTCCATGTTTTCTCTTAATTTTATGTCTGATTATCGATTATCGTTAAAATGTAGCTCGATTATCAGGTTTTGTTGTTAACCTAGAGCTACAATGTTTAAATCTCGCAGACTTTATCAACTACTGTTGAAGAGAAGGCAAAATGGATTTTTAACAAGAAGATAAAGGAATGGGTGCACCAAATTCTTCAGAAACTGCTTATGGAGCCTCTCGAGTTGAACTTTATCGGTATAAAAAAATATTATTTCTTGTTTAATTTAATCCCTTTCTTTTCTTTATTTTCTCATATGTATTTTTCCTTGGACCAGTTGTAGATCATGTTCAAGAATCACCCGTTTTCCACAGTGTAATGATCCTATAAAGGTACATAATTTTTTTTTAAACTTTTTAAAATCACTTTCTGATTCTTTAAACTCATGGCATCTTTCATGGTGTAGCTTCTTGAAACAAAGAAGGGTCGTTGTGGGGAGTGGGCCAATTTCTTCTCACTCTATTGCAGATCATTTGGCTATGAAACTCGTCTAGTAAGAGTCTAGGGACTGTTTGGTAATTGTTACAAAATCTGGGAAATTTTTTGCTCTTAGTCAAAACTTGAGGGGTTGATTGTAATTAGAGAATGATTTCCTTCTCAGATATTGGATTTCACAGATCACGTGTGGACAGAATGCTATTCGATGGTTTTGGTGTGCAAGTAATGAACAAATTTGATTAAACTCACATTGGTCTTGACCAAAGCCATGATCGTGAAAATGTCAGACACATCATCATGCCTTGCTCTTGGTCAACTAGGTCACAGCTCATTCCTGACATCATTCGCCATCATAGCAGGTTAGTTGAAAATTGAATTTCAGGACTCTGCTAGTTTTTGTGGCTAATTTTGTAAATTCTCATCTTTAATTTTCTACTTTGTTTTTTCAGTGGAGGAAGAACAATTGTTTTCACTGAACTTTCTGGTGTGCTGGAGGGAGCACGCCCTCTTCATGGAGACATTCAACAGTCTGTTCGTGAGGTACATTTAAATCAAAATCATTGTACTCTATTTATTATTTTTGTATAAAGTTTTAAACTTCTTTTCATGATATTTTATATATATATATATATATATAATAATAGGCAACACTTGCGGGATTCCGATCTGGCAAGTTTATGACACTAGTGGCCAAGAATGTTGCAGCAAGAGGACTTGACATTAAGGATGTTTAGTTAATCATCCAGGTACATTACTTTCAAATCAATTATATATCACAGTTTATTTTTTTTCTTGTTTTTGCTGAAATTACGATTCTACCCCTTCATTGTGAACCACCGCGTGATGTTAAAGACTACATTCACCGATCTGGGAGGACAGGAAGGGCGGGAAATTTGGGTGTTTCAATTACACTTTATGAGCCCAGAAAGTCAAATATTTCAAAATTTGAGAGGGAGGCAGGTGTGAAATTTGAACACATATCCGCCCCTCAACCTGCTGATATTGCTAAATCGTTTTTAATTGATAAAATACAAATTTTATTGATATTGGGTGATTATCCTTGCCAAAATTAAAGATAACATCAAATTAATTGAATGATTATTTCCTTATATGATAAATGTTAATTATTTGAATTTATTTGATCATTATCTTGCATAAAATTGGATTAGGTCAAAATTAGATAATCACCATAATTAATTGTTTAATTATTTATTTGAATTTTGATCTAGTTAATTTTGAAATGTTTCAAAACTTGCCCTCAAGTTTTGGAATTTAAATTTTTGGATTAAAAGATAAATTTTGAAATAATTAAATTCCAAACCCTAGAATTTTACAAGTTTAAAATTCACCCTATACTATTATAATATTATAAGAATAATTATTATATATGTATAAGATAAATGCTAGTCTTACCGTTAGTAGGCCTCATTCACGAAGCTGGTCTATAAGGGGTGTTTAAGGAAGCGGCCTGTAAAATGACCACCATTGGGTATCCACTCTTACCACCGCACCCTTGACTAGTGGAGGGTCGTTAGCCGAAAGGGTAGGATAGGGCAAACCTTTCCTCATTAAAAGTATAATGAATATATAAAGTAACTAAATGTTTTATAAAATTCTCATTCTTAGTTACTTTAGGCAAAAAGAGAATTTGATGCAATTCCATGAAATTACACTTTGTACCCTTGCTAAGACGTTAGTGGAGCGTGTGTGGTTAACCGGCACACTAATTTGGCTCGAAGCAAAGGTGGAAAAGGGTGACTCGATGTTTGTCATAGATCGATGGAGCGTGTGTGGTTAACCGGCACATCGATTAGGTGACTGTAACATTGGGGGCACCATGTATATTTGCATGGTTATTCACAACCTGTTTGTGATCCTCGGTATCCCAGTCACAAACTTGAGGGGCATATCGAGATTTAAACATGCCATTGAAAAGTTCAATGAATCTCAAAAGATCTAGGAGTTTTCAATACATTTAAAACTTAATTGTTTTCGTTTTTCATGGTGGAAATTAGTGAATCGTCATTCACTTACCTTCAAATTATTTGCAATTTAAATTACGACATCTCTTTTTTAAGTTGTAAATAATATTGTTGGATCCAAGCCCTAATTTCTCATTTGGGTGTTTAATTGGGGATTCTTATCTTATCAAACTTTGTCTCTTTTCCTTTTCAGATGTCGAACTCAAACAACAACAACGATTTAGGCTCGAACTCTTCAGGCTCGTTCTCACTCATGAATTTGTGTGGGAGGGTAATCTTTGACGGAAACAAATTCAATGATTGGATCCGCAACATAAGGATGGATACCCGCTACGAGGACACGGAATATGTCCTCGACAAGGAGCTGAATGAGATCAACCTCGAAACTGCTACTTCCGAGGAGATTGCTGCTTATGAAACTCATGAGTGTGATGCTACGAAAGTCCATTGCATCATGCTCGCTACCATGATCGTAGAACTCCAAAAGTCCTACGAGGACTTCTACCCCTACGAGATGCATCAGTATTTGATGGATAGATACCATCAAAGCGCGAGGCAAGAGAGGTACGAGATCATCACTTCGATGATCACGACCAAGATGAGAGACGGAGAGTCTGTCACTGCTCATATTCAGAAGATGCAAAGATATGTTGATCGGCTGCAGAAGTAAAATGTGGACTTCAATAAGGAGCTGGAAATTGACATAATTCTTCACTCCTTACCTCCATGCTACAACCAGTTCCACATGACCGACCACATGAACAAATAGGAGGTCACATTGAGCAAGCTTCAAGGGTTGTTGAGGACTGCTGAGAGCAACCTCAAGGATAAATCTGTTGCATCAACTCCCGCTACAGCTGCCCCCGTCGTGGCTATTGGGCAAGGGAAGGGTAAGTAGAGGAAGGCTCCCTCAAAGAGCCACCATAAGGGAAAGTCTCGTGATTGCACCTCTTCTAGTGGAACCAAGGCTGGTCCCACTGCACCCACCTCAAACCCAAAGGATTCAGAGTGCTATCACTGTCACGACATAGGGCATTGGAAACGAAGCTGCCCGAAGTACTTGCAAGACATCAAGGATGGGAAGATCAATCCATCCTTCACAAGTATGTACACTATTCAATCTAATGATTCATCACATGCTATTTCTTGGGTACTTGATACAGGATGTGGTTTTTGTAGGGTTTTGAGCATTGTAACACTCCTATGGTGTACATGCAACCCTAGAAACCTCGTATCTATGTTTTCTCTAAAATACATGCAAATTTGATTTCCAAGGTTTACAACCTAACTAGCATGTTATGGGGTACTTGTAATATAAAACTTTAAGTAGAATAACATACCTTTCTTTTGTGGTTGATTGCTTGGAGTTTTAGAGCCTAGCACCAATAGTGTGGATGCCTCAAGTGGTGTCACAAATCACCCAAAACAACTTGGAAACACTTGAGAGAATATGATGCTCTCTAGAATCGGCCCGCTCTTGTTTCTCACACACACTAGTGCGAGTTCTAGAACCAAAGACCTCTTTATATAGTATGGAGGATTAGGGTTACACCCTAATACCCATGACTCTTCATTTACCTAGGATCCATGGGTTAAAGCTCCATGGACTATCCATGGACTTCCATATACTCTTAGCCCATCCTAAATAACTCTTAGCCCAATCCATATATATATATATATATATATATATATATATATATATATATATATATATATATATATATATATATATATATATATATATATATATGTAAGAGTCCATATTTAATTAGCCTCTTTTGATCACTAAATTAATTCCAAAATCAATTCTTGATCAATACTAATTAAATAATATGATTTCATATTAATATATTCTAACTTATAATATATTAATAGATCATGAACATCTTATTCTCAAAAGTATATCCATACAAATTGTTAGGTGAAGTGCAACCCAAATGGACCATGCCGGGTCGGGTCAAGTTCATACCAAATATAGTTACGGACATAGACACCTTATCCAACAGTCTCCCACTTGGATAAGTCTGATAACAATAGTTGCAAGTATAACTTCAGGAACCAACCAGCAATCGTAGCTCTTTAAAACTGTGTTGAACGATGAAACGCCATTTTAGATAAGTGATCATAAAATCCTCTGTTCTCAAGATATCAGCCAGACAAATACATGGAACAATGTCATACTTATTGTCCAGCAGTTGTTTATCTATCTCTGATTTGTTTTACATATAACTAAATTGAACACATCAATCAGGTTCTGACTGGGCCCGACACATAAGTCAAAACCAAATCATCGAGGGGCCCAGATATCGCTTCTATTGCTAGAAGGAACAGATAAACTTCGACTCATATGCTTGTACTAACTACTAGTTGAATTATGCACAAGAGCACATTTTATGACATCAAGTTACTGATGCGTTTTCGTATAATCAATGGACAACCAACTCATAGTCAACAACTCACATCTCTAGGTTTGAAGATATATATGATATTACTGTCTCACGATCACTCGAGATAAATTCCATGAAGTGATACAAGTAAGCGTGGGTTTAATCCAATACTCAGACCTTATGAGTACTCATGAATGTTGTAGCAACCATTGCAATGTCTAATGCACCTTAGACAAATCATACAAGCCAAATTCATGACAATCTTAATTCAATACCTACTTCCAACGTATGACCGAATGTGGAGAGTTTTGAATAAAATAATTATTCTGGAAGTCAAAACATGCGAAATTGAAACAATAGTAAACGATTAACATAAGATAGTAACACCTTCCTTATAAATAAACAACAACTTTTATTTAATCATCAAATGTCAATTACATTTTACAAGTTTCAGAAATAGCTATCTAATTATTAAAACTATTATCGTCTCTCAGTCCGATGCTCCTCACATGCTGCAAATGTCTAACCCTAGTCAGTCCCTTAGTGAGGGGATCTGCAGGGTTCTCTTCTGACGATACCCTCTTTGCCACGAGGAGTCCTTCTTCTATCTTGAGTCTTATGAAGTGATATTTTCTGTCAATGTTTCTGGATCTGCCATGATCTCTTGGTTCCTTGGCTAAGGAAACCGCACTATTTCTGTCACAAAAAATCTCCATAGGCTCATGTATTGCTGGTACAACTCCAAGGTCTCCAATGAAGTTCTTCAGCCATATAGCCTCCTTTTCCGCTTCACTTGCTGCTATGTACTCTGATTCACAAGTAGAATCAGCTACTGTCTCCTGCTTGGAACTTTTCCAAGTGATTGCTCCTCCATTTAGGGCAAAGACCCAGCCTAACTGAGAGCGGAAATTATCCCTATCAGTCTGAAAACTAGCATCGCTATACCCTACTACTCTCAAGTCATCACTCCCACCAAGGGTAAGAACCCAATCCTTAGTCCTCCGTAGGTACTTGAGAATATTCTTTACCGCAGTCTAGTGAGCCTTGCCAGGGTTTCCCTGATATCTGCTGACCATGCTCAAAGCAAAGGCCACATCAGGACGAGTACAAGTCATAGCATACATGATCGAGCCAACAGCGGAACCATATGGTAATCGACTCGTCTCAGCTATCTCAGCCTCTGTACTCGGACTCTGAGTTTTACTCAGTCTGGCATTGTGCTGGATCGGTAACTCCCCTTTCTTGGAATTCTCCATGTTGAACCTCTTCAACACTTTATCCAAGTAGGTACTCTGACTAAGTCCATTTAGTCTTTTACTCCTGTCTCTCAGTATCTTTATCCCTAGGATATAGGCAGCTTCTCCAAGGTCCTTCATAGCGAAACACTTCCCAAGCCAGGACTTAACCTCCTGCAAAGTTGGGATGTCATTTCCTATGAGTAGTATGTCATCCACATACAGTACCAAAAAACTAACTATACTCCCACTAGCCCTAACATATACACATGACTCATCCTCGCTCCTTGAAAAGCCAAACTCTTTGACTTTCTCATCGAAGCAAAGATTCCATCTACGAGGTGCTTGTTTCAATCCATAGATGGATTTCTCAAGCTTACACACCTTATTAGGGTACTATGTACTGACAAAACCCTCTGGCTGACTCATGTAAACATCTTCAGCCAACTTTCCATTAAGGAAAGCGGTTTTGACATCCATTTGCCATATTTCATAATCATGAAATGCAGCAATGGCTAGCATAACCCTAATAGACTTAATCTTTGCTACTGGTGAAAAGGTCTCATCATATTCAACTCCCGGAATTTGAGAAAATCCCTTTGCAACCAGTCGCGCCTTATACGTGTGTACATTACCATCCATGTCGGTCTTCTTCTTGAAGATCCATTTGCACCCGACTTTCTTACGACCTGGTACATTGTCAACCAAGTTCCAAACTTGATTGTCATACATGGACTGTATCTCGCTGTCTATAGCCTCTTTCCATTTAGCAGCCTCAGGGCCTGCCATGGCTTCCGTGTAGTTGTTAGGTTCATCCAGACTTACCAGTGTACTATCACTGATAAGTGTATCACCTTCCGTAGTAATATGGAAACCATAGTAATGCTCGGGTGCATTCCTAACTCTCGTGGAACGCCTCAAAGGTATGGGCTCGTCAGTCGGATCAACAGGAGTTTCCTCCTCAGGTTGATTACTAGGGTTTGAGGTTCCTTCACCACTTGACTCTTAAATTTCTTCAAGGTCAATTTGCCTCCCACTATTTCCTTGGCTTATGAACTCTTTCTCACGAAAGACTCCTCTTCTAGCTACAAAGACCACATTCTCACTGGGTCTGTAGAAGAGGTAACCAAAGGATTTCTGTGGGTAGCCGATGAAAATACACCTCTCACTTCGAGGTTCGAGCTTTTCGTGAGACTCGCGCCTCACGAAAGCCTCGCAGCCCCAAATCTTGATGTGGTCTAAATTAGGAACTTTCTCAGTCCACATCTCATGAGGTGTTTTGGCAACCTTTTTGGTAGGGACTAGATTAAGGATATGGGCGGCAGTCTCTAAGGCATACCCCCAGAATGAGATTGGTAACGAAGCTCGAATCATCATGGAATGAACCATGTCCAACAAGGTTCGATTGCGCCTCTCAGCCACACCAGTCAGCCGTGGTGTCCTAGGAGGTGTCAATTGTGAGACAATCCCACATTCCTTAAGATAGTCAAGGAACTCAATACTAAGATACTCTCCTCCACGATCGGATCGGAGCATCTTGATGTTCCTGCCCAGTTGATTCTCCACTTCCTGCTTGAACTCTTTGAATTTTTCAAAGGTTTCTGACTTATGCTTGATTAAGTAGATATATCCATATCTACTATAATCATCAGTAAAAGTCACATAGTAGCGATTAGCATCCCTAGTGGCGGTTTTGAAGGGTCCACACACATCTGTGTGTATGAGGTCCAACAAACCTTCACCCTTCTCACAAGAACCAGTGAAGGGTAACTTTGTCATTTTTCCAAGTAAACAAGACTCGCAACTATCATCTGATTTTAGGTCAAACGATTCCAAACCTCCAGCCTTTTGGAGTTGGCCTATGCGCTTCTTGTTGACATGTCCAAGACGACAATGCCACAAGGATGCTTTATCCAAAGTAATAGAAGAATCAATATGAAATACATTATTTCCTAAGTTGTCTACAATCGACACAGTTTCATATAGACCATCACAAGGTAATGCTTTAAAATAAAACACATCATTATAAAAAGCATCAATATCACCAATTTTATTATCAAATGAAAATGTGAATCCTTGCTTATACAAACTATGAAGGGAAATAATATTTCTCGCCATTTCTGACGAGTAACAACATTTATTCAAATCTAAAGTTAACCCATTATTAAGCAATAAAGAATAAACTCCAATCTTGGTCACGTGTGATGCTTTCCTCTTGCCCATGATTAAGTTTATCTTCCCGTGCTCCACTTCTTCACTACTTCTTAGGCCCTGCAAATCAGTACAAATGTGAATACCACAACCTGTATCAAGCACCCAAGAGTTAGTATGCAATGAGTTATTAGAAAATATGGTATAAATACCTGCATGGGTGGGTTTAACTTTCCCATCCTTTACATCCTGCAAGTACTTAGGGCAGCTTCGCTTCCAGTGCCCCTTTTCGTGGCAGTAGAAGCATTGTGCTTCCTTTGGGTTTGAAGAAGGAGGAATGGGACCTTTCTTGGTCCCACTTGAAGAGGAGCCATCAAGAGACTTTCCCTTGGTACCCTTCGAAGGGGTCTTCCTCTTCTTCCCCTTTCCCTGCCCAATTGCCAGAACAGGGGCTGTTGTAGGAGTAGGAGTAGAAGTAACAACCGATTTACCTTTAAGGCCACTTTCAGCGGTCCTTAAAAGTCCTTGAAGTTTGCTAAGTGTGACTTCCTCCTTGTTCATATGATAAGTCATACGAAACTGATCATAACTTGGAGGTAAGGAATGGAGAATGATATCAATCGCCATGTCCTCAGGGAAGTCCACATTAAGCTTCAGTAACCGGTCCATGAACCTTTGCATTTTCTGCAAGTGACCGGTGATGGGTTCACCATCCTTCATCCTGGCTGTTATCATGGAGGAGATGATTTCATACCTCTCTTGACGCACGCTCTGATGGTACCTTTCCATCAGATCCAGGTGCATCTCATAGGGGTAGAAATCTTCATAGGATTTCTGGAGTTCGGGAGTCATAGTAGCCAACATAATGCAGGACACTTTAGTAGCATCCCTCTCATGTGCAGCATACTCCGCAATCTCCTCAGGAGTAGCAGTGGACTCATTGATCACCTTAAGCTCCTTGTCAAGGACATATTCCTTGTCCTCATAGCGGGTAATCATTCTGATGTTCCTAATCAATTCATTGAAATTAGAACCATCAAAAGTGACTTTCCCACACAAGTTGATGAGGGAAAAAGAGCCTGTAGGGTTTGAGCCAGCAACAGTGTTTGAAGACATCTGAAAGAAAAGAAAGACAAGTTTTAATTAGATAAAAAGTCCTTAACAAGTCACCCAAATGAAATATTAAGGCTAGGAACCTACAAACTATTTCATAACTTAGAAGAGGGATGTGGTAATCCAAGCTATAAAATATTTGAAGGTAGGTAAATGACGATTTACCAATTTCCACCATTATAAACAGAATAGATTATTAAGTTTTAATTGGATTTGAAACTCCTAGATCTTTTGAGATACATTGAACTTTCAATGGCATGTTTAAACCTCGATTGTGCCCTCTCAAGTTTGTGACTAGGATGCCGAGGATCACAAACAAGGTGTGAATAACCATGCAAATTGACTTGGTACCCTTAATTTTATCACCCAATTGATGTGCCGGTTAACCAGACGCGCTCCACCGATCTATGATGAAACTTAAGTCACCCTTTGCCACTCTTACTAGTCCTTGTTAGTGTGTCGGTTAACCACACATGCTCCAGTAACGACTTGGTAAGGTACAAAGTGTAATTTCATGGGTTAGCACCTATTTCACATTTTCCTAAAGTAACTAAGATTGGGTATTAATAAAGGTTTAGTTACTTTATAATTTCATTATACTTTTAATGATGATTAAAGTCTTATCCTACCCGTTCGGCTAACGACCCTCCACCAGTCAAGGAAGTGGTGGGTGCGAGTGGACACCCATTAAACCGCCATTTTATAGGCAGTAACGTTATACCCTCTTATAGATCGGCTTCGTGAATGAGGCCTACTAACGGTAAGACCGACTTATTCTTATACATATATATAATAATTAAACTTTTAATATTATAGAAGTATAAGGGTTGAATTTTAAACTTTTAAAATTCTAAGGTTCAATTTGGAATTTAAAGTATTAATGTGTGAGACTTTACAAATTCCAAACTTGAGGGCAAGTTTTGAAACTATTCAATACTTTTCAACTTCATAACTTATGAGTTAATGGTTTATTAAAATGAGAGACTTTTCATTTTATGTAACCTATGTGTTTTTAATATGGACTTTAAAAGAGTGACTTTTGGTAATCCAAAACTCGAGGACAAATTATGGATTCCATTAAACACATAATTGATCAAGAATTAATCATTAAACAATTCAGCAAATAATTCCTATGATCTAACAATAACTCATAAGAACATAAACATTCATATCATAATTTCAAGAATTATATTAACACATATAAAACATGGAATTTTTGTTGGAACAGTGTCTAAGGCCATTAACTATTGGTCATATTTCTAATAATAGCAGGGTCCTTTTGGTTAATAATTAATTAGAAACTAATTGGAAATATTTTGGAAATATATTTTGGGAATTAATTAACAGTTTAATTAATTAAAGGGTTGAATGTTCATTAATCGATAGTTGGTTAATCAGGAATGTTCCAGAACCCTTATGGGATTAGGGTTGGATGAAAATCACTCCATCCCACATGGGAAAGGAGTGAAATTTCGTGGTTATGCTCCCATCCCACATGGGAAGGAGTACTAAACCTAAGGAGGCATCCAAGGCTATAAATAGGGCCTTAGGGATTTCATTCCTCCGTGCACCTTGGCTTGAAGTATTCGCCAACCCTTCTTCCTCCTCTTCTTAGGGACGATTTCTAACCCCTTTGGGTTTGTGAAATTGACCCTTCTCCAGTTATTTTTATTCCACTCTTTGGTGTCATTGGGTGTGATACCATTAGAGGGATTCTGGTTTGGATCCTTTCATCCAAGCAACTTCATGGAGGTTCAAGATCTCAAGCATGGAGATCAAGGGCTACATAAGAGGTATGTTTTCTTACTTATGTTTTAGTTTTCTAGGGTTGATGTATTTAGCATAAAGCCATAGATCCATAGGTGAAACTCGAAAATCTGCATTCAGGGGCTCCTACTTGTCGAGTGCAAGAACCTACTCGATGAGTAGGATGAATTATCACATGGACTCGTCGAGTCCCCCCATGGACTCGGCGAGTTCATGCAGCAGATAGCAAATTTTTGAGCTTTTTCAACAAGTTTGCATCAAGTATCAAAAAAACAAGCCTAGGCTCTGATACCACTATAGGGTTTTGAGCATTCTAACACTCCTATGGTGTACATGCAACCCTAGAAACCTTGGATCTATGTTTTCTCTAAAATAAATGCAAATTTGATTTCCAAGGTTTACAACCTAACTAGCATGTTATGGGGTACTTGTAATATAAAACTTTAAGTAGAATAACATACCTTTCTTTTGTGGTTGATTGCTTGGAGTTTTAGAGCCTAGCACCAATAGTGTGGATGCCTCAAGTGGTGTCATAAATCACCCAAAACAACTTGTAAACACTTGAGAGAATATGATGCTCTCTAGAATCGGCCCCCTCTTGTTTCTCACACACACTAGTGCCAATTCTAGAACCAAGGACCTCTTTATATAGTATGGAGGATTAGGGTTACTACTAATACCCATGACTCTTCATTTACCTAGGATCCATGGGTTAAAGCTCCATGGACTATCCATGGACTTCCATATACTCTTAGACCATCCTAAATAACTCTTATCCCAATCCATATATATATATATATATATATATATATATATATATATATATATATATATATATATATATATATATGTAAGAGTCCATATTTAATTAACCTCTTTTGATCACTAAATTAATTCTAAAATCAATTCTTGATCAATACTAATTAAATAATATGATTTCATATTAATATATTATAACTTATAATATATTAATAGATCATGAACATCTTATTCTCAAAAGTATATCCATACAAATTGTTAGGTGAAGTGCAACCCAAATGGACCATGCCGGGTCGGGTCAAGTTCATATCAAATATAGTTACGGACTTAGACACCTTATCCAACAGTTTTCACATTTGTTCTGATTTGCAGGGCCTAAGAAGAAATAGGGATGTGGAGCATGGGAAGATAAACTTGATCATGGGGAACAGAAGATCGTCACCTGTCACCAAGATTGGAGTTGACTCTTTAGTGCTTAGTAATGGATTAGGACTAGATTTGAATAACTGTTGCTATTCACCAGATATGGCAATAAACATCATTTCTTTTCATGGTTTATATAAACAAGGATTTAGATATTCATTTGATAACGGAAAGGGTTATATTTATGCTTATCTTAATGGTGTTTTCTATTTTGAAGCATTGCCTTGTAATGGAATATATGAAACTGTGATGGTTATAGACAATTTAGGAAATGATGTATTGTGTATCGATTCTTCCAATAGTTTGGACAAAGCGTGCTTGTGGCACTGTCGTCTTAGACATGTCAACAAGAAACGCATAGCCCAACTCCAAAAGGATGGAGTATTGGAGTCATTCGACCTTCGGGACGATGACGTGTGCGAGTCTTGTTTACTTGGAAAGATGACCAAGTCACCCTCCACTTGTTCTTGTGAAAGGGGTGAGGGTTTATTGGATCTCATACATACAGATGTATATGGACCCTTTAGATCCACCACAAGGGATGCAAGCCGCTTCTACGTGACTTTTACCGATGATTATAGTTGATATCGCTATGTCTACTTAATCAGACATAAGTCAGAAACCTTTGAAAAGTTCAAAGAGTTCGAGCAAGAAGTGGAGAATCAGTTGGGCAGGAAAATCAAGATGCTTTGATCCGATCGAGGTGGAGAGTACCTAAGTCTTGAATTCCACGACTACCTCAAGGAATGCGAAATCGTTTCGCAATTGATCCGCCTAGGACACCGCAGTTGAATGGTGTGGCTGAGAGGCGCAATCGAACCTTGCTCGACATGGTTCATTCCATGATGAGTCATGCTTCACTACCTATATCAATATGGAGGTATGCCTTAGAGACTACCGCCCATATCCTTAACTTAGTCCCTATGAAGAAGGTTGCCAAAGCACCTCACGATATGTGGACAGGGAAAGCTCCCTCATTGGCACATATCAAGTTTTGGGGTTCCGAGGCTTTCGTAAGACGAGAGACTCACGACAAGCTCGAACCTCGTAGTAAACGGTGTATTTTCATCGGCTACCCGCAGAAGTCCATTGGTTATCTCTTCTATAGACCGAGTGACAATGTTGTCTTCGTTGTGAGGAGAGGGGTTTTCCGAGAATGAGAATTCATAAGCCAAGGGGACAGTGGGAGGCAAATCGATCTTGAAGAGCATCAAGAACCGAACGATGAAGGAACCTATGACACTGGCGCTCAACTTGAGGAGGAAACTCCTGTTGAAACGATTGACGAGTCCTTACCTCTTAGACGTTCCGAAAGAGTTAGTGTTTCACCCCAGTTTTATGGTTTCCATATCACTGCTGAAGGGGATACATTTATTAGTGATAGTACACTAGTAAATTTGGACGAACCTAACAGCTACAAGGAAGCCATGGCAGGCCCGGAGTCTGCGAAATGGAAAGAGGCTATGGGCAGCGAGATTCAGTCCATGTATGACAACCAAGTTTGGAATTTGGTTGACAATGTGCCAGTTCGTAAGACGGTCGGGTGCAAATGAATCTTCAAGAAGAAGACCGACATGGATGGGAAAGTACACACTTATAAGGCGCGATTGGTTGCGAAGGGCTTTACTCAAACTCCCGAAGTTGACTATGATGAGACCTTCTTACCAGTTGCGAAGATAAAGTCTATTAGGGTGATGCTAGCCATTGCTGCATTTCATGACTATGAAATATGGCAAATGGACGTCAAAACCGCTTTCCTCAATGGGAAGTTGGCTGAGGATGTTTACATGAGTCAGCCAGAGGGTTTTGTCGATGCGAAGCATCCTAATAGGGTGTGTAAGCTTGAGAAATCCATTTATGGATTGACACAAGCATCTCGCAGATGGGATCTTTGTTTTGACGAGAAAGTCAAAGAGTTTGGCTTCTTGCGAAGCGAGGATGAATCGTGTGTATATGTCAAAGCCATTGGGAGTGTAGTTAGCTTCCTCGTATTGTATGTCGAAGACATACTGCTCATAGGAAACGACATCCCGACCCTAAAGGAGGTTAAGTCCTGGTTTGGGAAGTGTTTCGCTATGAAGGACCTCAGAGAGGCTACCTATATTTTGGGAAGAAGGATAGTGAGAAACATAAGTAAGAGACTAATAGGACTTAGTCAGAATACTTACTTAGACAAGGTACTAAAGCATTTTAGTATGGAGAATTCCAAGAAAGGGGAGTTACCGATCCAAAGTAATGCCAAGTTAAGTAAGACTCAAAGTCCGAGTACCGAAGTCGAGATAGCAGAGATGAGCCGAGTACCTTACGCTTCCGCAGTTGGCTCGATCATATATGTTATGACTTGCACTTGCCTTGATGTGGCCTTCGCTTTGAGCATGGTCAGCAGATATCAAGGGAACCCTGGAAAAGCACATTGGACCGCAGTCAAGAATATTCTTAAGTACCTTCGGAGGACCAAGGAATGGTTTCTAGTCCTCGGTGGGAGCGATGACTTAAGGGTGCGAGGGTATAGTGACGCCAGTTTTCAAACCGACCGAGACAACTACCGTTCGCAGTCGGGCTGGGTCTTTACCTTAAATGGAGGAACAGTAACATGGAAAAGTTCCAAGCCGGAGACCGTAGTTGATTCAACGTGTGAATCAGAATACATAGCAGCGAGCGAAGAGTCAAAGGAGGCGATATGGTTGAAGAACTTCATTGGAGACCTTGGAGTTGTGCCTACCATAAAGGAGCCTATGGATATTTTCTGTGATAATGAAGGAGCGGTTGCCTTGACCAAGGAACCGAGGGATCATAGCAGATCTCGACATATCGATAGGAAATATCATTTTATTCGACATCGGGTGGAAGAGGGACTCCTCGTAGTGAATAGGGTATCGTCAGAGGATAACCCGTCAGATCCCCTTACGAAGGGACTGAGTAGGGTCAAGCACTTGCAGCACGCTAGGAGCATCGGGCTGAAGGACGATATTAGTTTAGATTAGATAGTTTCGAAACATGTAATAGATAAATGTAATTGACATTTGATGATTAAATAAAGGAGTATTATTTATAAGTAAAGTTACTGTCGTATGTTGATTGTTTACCTATTGTTTCACTTTGCATGTTTTGACTTCCTGAATAATAAGATTATTCGAACGTTCCACAGTCGCTCATACTTTGGGAGTAGGTATGAAAGAAGATTGTCATGAATTGGTTTGTAGATTGTCTAAAGTGTATTAGACATAGCAAAAGTTTGCTGCAACATTCATGAGTGCTTAGGAATAAGATTTGAGCATTGGATTAGACCCGCGCTTGCTGGCATCACTTCATGGAATTTATCTCGAGTGATCGCAAGACGATAATATCATATGGTCTTAAAACCTAGATATATGGTTTATTATTTGCAAGTTGGTTGTGCATTGATAATGCGTAAACGCATCAGTAACTTGATGTTATAAAACGCATTGTTGTGCATGATTTGATGAGTGAGTAGTAAATGCATATAAGTCGAAGTTTATATGTTCCTTTTATCCTAAGAGGGTAAAAGCGATATATGGGCCCCTCGATGATTTGGTTTGACTTATGTGTCGGGCCCGGTCAGGACTGAATTGATGTGTTCAATTAAGTTCTATGTCAGACAAATCAGAAATCGAGAAACAAACTGCTGGACAATAAGTATGACTATGTTCCATGTAATTGTCCGCACGATATCTAGAATGGAGGACTGTATGATCCCTTATCTAAAGGACAGGTTACTGATAAGATCAGAGTTCGACAGCATCTTTGAGAGCTACGATTGCTAATTGGATTGTACTTACACTATAGTTACTAGACTTATCCAAGTGGAAGACTGTTGGATTAGTGTCTAAGCCCGTAACTATATTTGGTATGTACTTGACGCGGTTGTGCATGGTCCTTTTGGGTTTCCTTCACCAAAGCAACTTGATAGAATGATTTATGGAGAAAGAGAGGTTATTATGGTTTACTAATATATTATATGAATAATATATTAAAAGAGAAATCATATAGTTTAATTAATATTAGACAAGAATTAATTAAGAATTAATTTTGGGGCTAAAAGACGTTAATTAATTAAAGGGGACTAGAACTGTCAATTGTGTGTTAGTTGATACTGGGATGAGAATCCTTATGGATTAGGGCATGGACGAATTTAAGGAGGAGTCCATCTTAAATTCGTCCAAGGAGGCCTTATTCCAGAAGGTTCTCAAGTTACTTAGGGTCTAAGTCATCCAATTAGGGTTTTGACTGAAACCCTAGAAGCTCAAGTATATAAGGACCCTTTGGGCTAGCAAAATCGGTCACTTGATCCCTTGGAAGCTTAGAGCCGACTTTTGCCTCTCATCCTCTCTCCTAAAACATCATCCTCTTGCTTGTGGTGTTTGTGAGCCATTAGAGGTGTTACACTTGTGACACTAAGCTTCTTGAAGATCAAAGGATTATTGCAACCATTGAAAGGTATCATCTAAACTGGTTCATTATAGATTTCGATTTCAATGTATGCTAGATTAGGTTTTTCAAGTCTTGGATGAATTGCATGTACAATAGAGAAGCCTAGATCCAAGCTTTAGGGTTTTGTATGAGCACATAGGATTGTTCTTTTGTATAAAACACATCAGTGGTATTAGAGCCTTGATTGGCTTCTGTTGTATTTGATGCTTTGTGTTTCATTCATGCTTGAAAAATCGAGTTTTTGGTCCTCTGACTGACAGACTCGACGAGTCCCAAAGTGGGCTCGACGAGTAGGATGAACTCGACGAGTCCATAAGGGGAATCGACGAGTCAGACTATCTGACAGAGGGATTTTCAGGATTTTATGCCTATTTTTCTGTGGGATAATTACCAAATCGTTTTTAATTGATAAAATACAAATTTTATTGATATTGGGTGATTATCCTTGCCAAAATTAAAGATAACATCAAATTAATTGAATGATTATTTCCTTATATGATAAATGTTAATTATTTGAATTTATTTGATCATTATCTTGCATAAAATTGGATTAGGTCAAAATTAGATAATCACCATAATTAATTGTTTAATTATTTATTTGAATTTTGATCTAGTTAATTTTGAAATGTTTCAAAACTTGCCCTCAAGTTTTGGAATTTAAATTTTTGGATTAAAAGTTTAATTTTGAAATAATTAAATTCCAAACCCTAGAATTTTACAAGTTTAAAATTCACCCTATACTATTATAATATTATAAGAATAATTATTATATATGTATAAGATAAATGCTAGTCTTACCGTTAGTAGGCCTCATTCACGAAGCTGGTCTATAAGGGGTGTTTAAGGAAGCGGCCTGTAAAATGACCACCATTGGGTATCCACTCTTACCACCGCACCCTTGACTAGTGGAGGGTCGTTAGCCGAAAGGGTAGGATAGGGCAAACCTTTCCTCATTAAAAGTATAATGAATATATAAAGTAACTAAATGTTTTATAAAATTCTCATTCTTAGTTACTTTAGGCAAAAAGAGAATTTGATGCAATTCCATGAAATTACACTTTGTACCCTTGCTAAGACGTTAGTGGAGCGTGTGTGGTTAACCGGCACACTAATTTGGCTCGAAGCAAAGGTGGAAAAGGGTGACTCGATGTTTGTCATAGATCGATGGAGCGTGTGTGGTTAACCGGCACATCGATTAGGTGACTGTAACATTGGGGGAACCATGTATATTTGCATGGTTATTCACAACCTGTTTGTGATCCTCGGTATCCCAGTCACAAACTTGAGGGGCATATCGAGATTTAAACATGCCATTGAAAAGTTCAATGAATCTCAAAAGATCTAGGAGTTTTCAATACATTTAAAACTTAATTGTTTTCGTTTTTCATGGTGGAAATTAGTGAATCGTCATTCACTTACCTTCAAATTATTTGCAATTTAAATTACGACATCTCTTTTTTAAGTTGTAAATAATATTGTTGGATCCAAGCCCTAATTTCTCATTTGGGTGTTTAATTGGGGATTCTTATCTTATCAAACTTTGTCTCTTTTCCTTTTCAGATGTCGAACTCAAACAACAACAACGATTAGGCTCGAACTCTTCAGGCTCGTTCTCACTCATGAATTTGTGTGGGAGGGTAATCTTTGACGGAAACAAATTCAATGATTGGATCCGCAACATAAGGATGGATACCCGCTACGAGGACAATGAATATGTCCTCGACAAGGAGCTGAATGAGATCAACCTCGAAACTGCTACTCCCGAGGAGATTGCTGCTTATGAAACTCATGAGTGTGATGCTACGAAAGTCCATTGCATCATGCTCGCTACCATGACAACGGAACTCCAAAAGTCCTACGAGGACTTCTACCCCTACGAGATGCATCAGGATTTGATGGATAGATACCATCAAAGCGCGAGGCAGGAGAGGTATGAGATCATCACTTCGATGATCACGACCAAGATGAGAGACGGAGAGTCTGTCACTGCTCATATTCAGAAGATGCAAAGATATGTTGATCGGATGCAGAAGTTAAATGTGGACTTCAATGAGGAGCTGGCAATTGACATAATTCTTCACTCCTTACCTCCATGCTACAACCAGTTCCGCATGACCTACCACATGAACAAAGAGGAGGTCACGTTGAGCAAGCTTCAAGGGTTGTTGAGGACTGCTGAGAGAAACTTCAAGGATAAATCTGTTGCATCAACTCCCGCTACAGATGCCCCCGTCTTGGATATTGGGCAAGGCAAGGGTAAGAAGAGGAAGGCTCCCTCAAAGAGTCACCATAAGGGAAAGTCCCGTGAAGGCACCTCTTCTAGTGGAACCAAGGCTGGTCCCACTGCACTCACCTCAAACCCAAAGGATGCAAAGTGCTATCACTGTCACGACATAAGGTATTGGAAACGAAGCTGCCCGAAGTACTTGCCAAACATCAAGTATGGGAAGATCAAGTCGTCCTTCGCAAGTATGTACACTATTCAATCTAATGATTCATCACATTCTATTTCTTGGGTACTTGATACAGGATGTGGTTTTCACATTTGTTCTGTTTTGCAGGGCCTAAGAAGAAATAGGGATGTGGAGCATGGGAAGATAAACTTGATCATGGGGAACAGAAGATCGTCGCCTGTGACCAAGATTGGAGTTTACTCTTTAGTGCTTAGTAATGGATTAGGACTAGATTTGAATAACTGTTGCTATTCGCTAGATATGGCAAGAAAAATCATTTCTTTAATTGATAAAATACTTATTTTATTGATATTGGGTGATTATCCTTGCCAAAATTAAAGATAACATCAAATTAATTGAATGACTATTTCCTTATATGATAAATGTTAATTATTTGAATTTATTTGATCATTATCTTGCATAAAATTGGATTAAGTCAAAATTAGATAATCACCATAATTAATTGGATTAGGTCAAAATTAGATAATCACCATAAATGTTAATTATTCGAAGGCCCGGCGAGCGGTCCGGATAGGCGGAAGGCCCTGAGAGGCGGTCCAAACGTGCTGATGGCTCAGAGAGCGGTCCAGATAGATTGATGGCCTGTGAGGCGGTCCAGTCAGATTGATGGCTCATTATGCATGTTGTGTTTGTTTATATGATATGGTTATATGTGTATGGCGTTTGGTATTTTGGGGGAACTCGCTAAGCTTCGGGGTTACAGTTGTTGATTTTGTTTCAGGTACTTCTGATAATCGCGAGAAGTCGAAGGCGTGATCGTGCACCTCCTTATATTTTCATGATTTGATTATGGGGATTCTCTGATGTTTAAACTCTTTTGAAAACAAATTGTAATAACTTAATGATTTTAAATGTTTTAAAAAGTTCAAATTTGGCATGATTTTTATGGATGTTACAAGTTGGTATCAGAGCCTTGGTTTGAGTGAATTGGAGGAAACACTCGTGTGTATCCGATCTCAAACTGAGGACAAGATTTTAAAATGATTTTTCAAATGGTTTTCAAAATACTAAAGGAGGATGCAAGTATACGATCAGTCGGAGCCAGTAAGTAGACCCCAAAATACCTTACGGATTATTTGATTTATGTGATATGTTAGAACAGCATGTTAGTACTAGGCTAGGGATATTCTGGAATTACATGATATAATTGCCTGATTATATGATGCATGATAGCCTAGGGTTTTTCCTTATATGAAATCGACATCATTACTGTAGTTGCTTAGTGTATGCATTACGGTTGTACATAATTAAGATCTTATAGCCTGACAATGTTTGGTTTGGTTTTATTTCATGTTCTTGTTTGATGAAGGGCTTAGGGTAGGATCAGGTATTCGAAAATCTATAGGGTCTAGCGTTATGTATGGCTAGCATACACTAGTGTTGCAGGGTTGGTGGAAGTTTCATGGATGGGTTGTGTGGGATCGGTCCGCCAGTTATGATATATTTAGCCTTCCTCTAGGAGTGAGGATTGAGCGCATGCCAGGCATACGTATAGTGTAGGGCTTTGTGATGATACTTGAGACAAATATGGGTAGTTGTGGAAGGTAGTATGGGCCCGTACTACTGAAAGCACAAGACCCATACGCGTAGCAAGGAAGTCACAACCCCTATGGTTTTGTTGGGAGTTGGTTCCCGGATTATTATATGGAGTATCTGATATCTTCCTCGTATATTTTCAGCATGGTGGTTACTCGACGATTTGTGACTGGACCCGGGTCAGGATCAGGAGGCGGAGGACAGGAGGCACCAGCAGTGCCCGAGACTATCGGCCATATGGGGCCAGACGAGATGGACGCCAGGATTCGGGAGATCCTGCATGATGAGGTTGCTGCGATGTTCCGGGCTCAGTTACCGGAGATGTTTGGGTCTATCAAGATCGCTATGATGGAGTATTTTGATGAGCGTTATGCAGCCCTCACTGAGACGGCTGCCGCAGCAGTTACATCGGCTGTAACAGCGGCAGGGGGAGGAGCTAGTCGGGCATTCCAGTATCGGGACTTCGATAACACGAAGCCCCAAAATTTTGATGGGACTCAGGACCCCATCAAATCCATGAGGTGGATTTCTGATGTGGGGGGTGTTTCTTCACATGTTCATGTCCTACTGACCAGAAGGTCAGATGTGCCCTGAACCTGCTGAGGTCTGGGGAAAAGGACTGGTGGAGGTTGATGACTGGATCTTACACGGATGATCAGAGAGTTGCGGTTACTTGGGAGAAGTTCAGGGATATGTTCCGCGCCCGCTACATTCCACGGGTCGAGCGGGAACGGTTAGCTCAGGAGTTCTTGGAGTTGAGACAGGATGGTGAGACGGTGACAGAGATCACCGGTATGTTCACGGAGAGGGCGATGTTCTGCCCGTAGTTTTCTTCTGAGCAGGCTCAGATGACACGTTATCTGAGCATGCTCAAGACTGACATCCGACAGTTTGTGGCGACCCAATGTTGTGATACGCTTCTGGATTTACATGAGGCCGCTAGGCGGCGTGAGTTAGAGATTTAGCTGTAGTTGAGGGAGCAACGGCAGGACCCAGCACAGTCACAGCCGGCGCCAAAGCGGTCTAAGACCGCTGATTCTAGGCCAGGAGGCCAGCATGGCCGCACTTATGGCAAGTGCGGGAAGGCTCACTCTGGGGTTTACAGATCGGGTAGCGTGTGCCGCAAATGCGGCAAGGAGGGGCACTTTACGCGGGATTGCCACCAGCCAGCCCCGGTTCAGGATATGAGGATATGCTACCACTGTCATCAGGTTGGTCACGTGAAGACCAACTGTCCACAGCTCGCTGCTAGGCCGAAGCAGGCTCCAACGCCGACTACACTGAGGATAACTGACGGGAGTTAGGGTAGAACAGCGCCCCTGAGGGCTCAGGGACGCGCCTTCCAACTTAGAGCAGAGGAGGCCAGGGCAGCACCAGACATGGTTGTCGATATGTTTCTATCCCTTATCTTACTAGTTATATCTGTTTTATGCTTATATGTTTGTACCTGTGATTAGGTACGTTTTTAGTGAACTCCTTACATGCTTTGGTATTATTTGACTCGGAGGCAAGTCGGTCGTTTGTCTCTCAGACATTTAGTAGGGAGTTCGATTTGCCAGTAGGAGAGCTAGAGTGTCCATTGCGAGTCTCTATCGCCAACGAACACGGGTTTTCCGCTTCTTCAGTCTATCGGGGTTGCGTGTTGGATATCTTCGGGGTATCTTTCCCGATAGAATTGATTTTGTTTCCCATGAGGGATGTATGTGTAATTGTGGGTATGGACTGGCTTAGTCGCTTCGGTGCCATGATCGACTGCGAGGGTCAATGAGTGGTAATTCGAACCCCACGTGGGGGAGAACTGATTGTTTATGGCAAGGGCACCATATTGGGATCAGGGTTTTGTTCGGCTTCCAGGGCTCGACAGTACATTCAGTACGGGTGTGCGGGTTATCTAGCATACGTGGTGGATATGCAGGTCAGGGATCAGATTTCAGTTTCAGAGGTTCCAGTAGTCAGGGAGTTTGCTGACGTGTTACCGGAGGAGTTACCCGGAGTGCCTCCGGAGAGGCATGTCGAGTTTAGGATCGACCTAGTGTCAGGTGCGGCCCCTATGGCCAAGGCGCCGTACCGATTGGCACCACCAGAGATGCAGGAGCTGTCATCACAGCTACATGAACTGTTGGGCAAGCAGTTCATTCGTCCTAGTCGTTCTCCGTGGGGAGCACCGATCCTCTTCGTCAGGAAGAAGGATGGTTCACACCGGATGTGCATTAACTACCGGGAGTTAAACAACTTGACGGTGAAGAACCGTTATCCACTCCCGAGGATAAATGATCTTTTCGATCAGTTGTAGGGAGCATCTTGGTTCTCCAAGATAGACCTGAGGTTTGGGTACCATCAGGTCAGGGTTAGGAAGGAGGACGTGGAGAAGACCGTGTTCCGGACTCGTTATGGACATTACGAGTTCGTGGTGATGCCGTTTGGGCTCACGAACGCGCCAACAATATTTATGGACCTGATGAATCGGGTCTGCAGACCGATGCTCGATCGGTCGGTCATCGTGTTCATAGATGATATCTTGGTGTACTCCAAGACCAGAGAGCAGCGCGAGGAGCATCTTCGGGAGATATTGGGAGTCTTGAGGTGAGAACGACTTTATGCCAAGTTCTCGAAGTGCGCATTTTGGTTGCGAGAGGTTTAGTTCCTTGGACATCTCATCAACCAGGAGGGGATTTTGGTCGATCCGGCCAAAATTGAGGCGGTTATGCAGTGGGAGGTTCTGAAATCTCCCTCGGATATCAGGAGCTTCTTGGGATTGGCAGGGTACTACCGGAGATTCATACAGGATTTCTCGAAGACTGCAGTACCTCTCACTCGTCATACGAAGAAGGGGGTGGATTTCCGGTGGGGTCCCAAGCAGCAAAGGGCGTTTGAGACCCTCAGACAGCGACTATGCGAGGCTCCAGTCTTGACTCTCCCGGAAGGAGTTGAGGATTTTGTGCTATTCTGTTATGCATCCATCACAGGACTGGAATCGGTCCTCATGCAGAGAGGACGAGTGATAGCCTACGCATCGCGGCAGTTGAAACCGCAAGAGACGAGATACTCTACTCATGATCTAGAGTTGGGAGTGGTGATATTCGCTCTCAAGATTTGGAGACATTACCTATATGGGGTCCGTTGTACCATATACACGGACCATAAGAGTCTGAGGCACATCACGGATCAGCCGAACCTGAACATGAGGCAGCGCAAGTGGCTTGACGTGGTTAAGGATTATGACTGGGAGATCCTTTACCATCCTGGTAAAGCAAACGTGGTTGCGGATGCTCTGAGCCGCAAGTCGGTTGGATCTTCTGCTCCAGTGACGTGTATGAGGATATCAATGGATTCTCCACTTGTGAGCTTGATCAGGGAAGCTCAAGCTGAGGGTATGCGACAGGAGAATTGGAAGATTGAGAGGATTAGGGGTGAGAACACCCGGTTTGTGCAGGATAGACGAGGATTATTGACCCGTTGCGGTCGGGTCTAGGTTCCAATGCCTGGTGGGGTCAGACAGACTATATTGGAGGAGGCTCATAAGTCTCGCTTCTCTATTCACCCGGGGGCCACCAAGATGTACCGAGATTTACGATTGAGTTACTGGTGGTCGTGCATGAAGCGGGAGATCGCTTGGTACGTTGAGAGGTGCTTGACCTGTAGGATGGTCAAGGCCGAACACCAGAGGCCGCATGGAAAGCTGCATCCTCTAGAGATTCCCATGTGGACATGGGAGCAGATCACGATGGAGTTCATCACCAAATTGCCGAGAACGGCAAAGGGGTTCGACGCTATATGGGTCATCGTGGATCGATTGATTAAGAGTGCTCATTTTCTGCCCATTCGGGAGAGATCGTCGGCCGAAAAGCTGGCCGATGTGTATATACACGAGATTGTCGCTTGCCATGGGATCCCGGTCTCTACCCTTTCCGAACGTGATGTTCGGTTTACCTCCCGTTTTTGGCAGAAGTTCCACGAGGAGTTGGGCACATGGCTGCAAGACAGACGGCCAGAGTGAGCGGGCCATACACACTCTCGAGGATATGCTGAGAGCCTGCATTATTGACTTCAGTGGGAGCTGGGACTCCTACCTACCCCTTGTAGAGTTCTCCTATAACAACAACTTTCACTCCAGCATTGGTGCTCCACCTTATGAGCTGTTGTATGGACGGAGATGTCGCACCCCAATATACTGGGGTGAGGTTGGTCACAGGGTGATGGGTCAGACTGAGGTAGTCCTGCAGACTACCGAGATGCCTCAACAGATCATACTGCGGTTGCAGACCGCACAGAGTCGGCAGAAGAGTTACGTCGACCGGTGCCGATCTGAGTTGGAGTTTCAGGTCGGTGACATGGTACTTCTGAAGGTCTCACCCTGGAAGGGTGTGATTCACTTCAGAAAGAGGGGAAGTTGGGTCCCCGATACATCGGGCCATTCAAGATCGCTGTTAGGGTTGGCAAGGTTGCATATAGGCTAGATCTCTCTGAGGAGCTTAGTCAGATCCACAACACTTCCCATGTTTCACAGTTGCGGAAGTGCATTCTGGATGAGGAGATGATAGTGTCATTAGATGATATTCAGGTCGATGAGCACCTGAATTACGTGGAGAGGCCAGTGGCTGTTCTTGAGAGGAAGGTAAAGGTTCTACGGAACAAGGAAGTACCTTTGGTAAAGGTACAGTGGCAGCACTGGAGGGGATCCGAGTGGACTTGGGAGTCGGAGGCAGAGATGCGGGAGCATTACCCCGAGTTATTTACTGCAGGAGACTTCGAGGACGAAGTCTAGTTCAAGTGGGGGAGAATTGTAACACCCCGACTCCCAGGTATAAAATCTAAAAGCTTAAAGTCATAGTCTTTGACCTACTCGACGAGTTGGTTGCCCCCAACTCGTCATGTAGAAGTGGATCAGGCCGCGTATTTTGTGAGGTCTACTCGACGAGTCGGAGGACCCCGACTCAACGAGTAGGAACTGGAAAATGAAACCCTAATTTTTAGGGTTTTCACCCTATTTAGAGGACCTTAAGTCCTTTCCTCCATCCCCTTACCACCTCTTGACGGCCAGAAGAAACCCTAATCAGTCTAGACCTTGTTCTTGAGTGTTTATGAGATTTAAAGAGTGATTTTGGTGCACTTTGTGAAGAAGGTTTGAAGTCTAAGGAGCTTGGAGCAAAGATATGCTTTTGGATCTGACTCTACTTCATCTTGGCATCATTTTGAAGGTAACAAGTCGTTACCTTGACTTATCTTTAGCTAGATCTCCTCATGCAAAGGTTTAAGGCCATTTATAGCATATTTGTGAGTCAATTCGGGTATTGGGCATGATCTGAAGTTGTAACTTCAGTTCTGGACTCCTCTTGGTCCTTATAGTCATAAAGTTATCAGATTTAGCAAACATTGGTCCTTCTCTTTGGGTTAAACCTTTCCCTTAGCTTGGTTTTATCATTTAGGACCATGCATGTACGTAAAGTTTGCAACTTTACGTGGAAACCATGCCCTAGGAGGGTAGATCTGCAATATGGAGCTTTGGGGTAGCTTAAAAACATTTGGATGAGAAATGGATTGAAGGGACTCGACGAGTCGGTTGAAGATTGTCTGTATTGGTTCTGCATGAACTCGACGAGTCAGTAAGAAAACTCGACGAGTTAGTTAGGGTTTTCCCGAAATTTGGACACGCATGGACTCGACGAGTTGGTTGGAAACTCGGCGAGTCAATTAGGGTTTTTATGATTTCCTGAGTTCTTAAGGAACTCGGCGAGTTGCTAGCTGCACTCGACGAGTTGGGTCAACATGGACTGTTGACTTTGACCGTTGACTTTGACTTTGACCAAGGGTTGACCAGTTGGACTTTGAGGGTATTTTGGTAAGTTGAGTTCGTGGCTACGATTCGGGAGTTTGATCTTATCACTACAGTTCGACATCGTGAGGTGAGTTCTTCTCACTATATCAACAGGGTCTAAGGCACCAAGGCCGACCCTTTATGATTTGTATCCTGGTTATAGGATGGTTGCTATGTTAGTGATCTGGTAGATCAGTATCCTGGTTATAGGATTATGCTATGTTAGTGATTCGTTACATCAGTATCCTGGTTATAGGATGGTTGCTATGTTAGTGATCGGTTAGATCGGTATCCTGGTTATAGGATAGTTGACATGTTAGTGATCTGTTAGATCTGTATGACTATTTTTACTTGATAGCTAGCGTATGATATTTATGTGCACATGTTTGTTGGTTTGGGGGATTGGGTTGAGGCAGGTCTTGCTTCGTGCTGTAGGCCTAGATACCCAGGGCGCACCGGATAGACTGCAGACCCGGCTAGGGCATACTAGTCAGGTCGAAGGCCGATGAGCGGTCCGGATAAGCGGAAGGCCCTGAGAGGCGGTCCAGACGTACCGATGGCTCGGAGAGCGGTCCAGATAGACTGATGGCCTGTGAGGCGGTCCAGCCAGACTGATGGCTCATTATACATGTTGTGTTTGTTTATATGATATGGTTATATCTGTATGGCGTTTGGTATTTCGGGGGAACTCACTAAGCTTCGGGCTTACAGTTGTTGATTTTTTTCAAGTACTTCTGATGATCGAGGGAAGGCGAAGGCGTGATCGTACACCTCCTTATATTTTCATGATTTGATTCTGAGGACACTCTGATGTTTAAACTCTTTTGAAAACAAATTGTAATAACTTAATGATTTTAAATGTTTTAAAAAGTTCAAATTTGGCATGATTTTTATGGATGTTACATGGACCATGCATGAACTTGGTAGCATTTTTGTTCTCGTTTGACCTAAGTGTTGTTGATGTTTGGGATATACAAATAGATAAAGCTGGAAAATTTATCCATTAAGACCTTATTTCACTGAGATATGGAAAGTTAGAGCTTTAATCTTATGGGATTAAGTGTGATGCAAGATTTGAATCAAGTTCGTGACTACTTTGCCGTGACGTGACTGCGACGTGACCAATAGTTAGGTCACAACGCGTTGACCGTTGATCATTGACTTTTTGACCAGATCGACTTTTGGTCAAACTTTGAGGAGTTTGTGTATTGAGCTAAGGATTTGATCTCATATTGATATTAGGTGATATGTGCTGGCTATTTCATTTTCAGAGACCGATGTTGAGTTTTTGTTGCTAGACTCATGTAAGTTTTCTCACTATATTGTGTTTGACATGATATGTATAGTGTGGTAGCTTGGATAGGTATTGTTAGGGTATAAAAGTATGCTTAGGTTGGTTACTCTATTTGCTTGGTATGTATTGATCCCAGGGGAGTTGGTTGTAAGCCTCCAGGCCCACTAGGATGATAGATAGAAGTCTAACAAGTCTTTGGGATGAAGATTTTGTGCATATACGCACACTGAGGTGTTGACTATGAGTTGGTTGTATGTCTAACATGTCTTTGGGATGAGGGCTATGAGCTTATAGATCCACTTAGGTGTTGAATATGAGTCTTGTATGTATGTAATGTGAGATATGGTATGTTGGTAAACAAACTAAGCTTTGTGCTTATAGTTGTTGATTTTATGTTTATGTTGTTCCTCTGTTCGAAAAAAGGTCTCAGTTTAACTGTAATGCACATGCATCGCTTTTGATTTTGTTATAGACTGTCGTTGATTTTATGTTATTACCATGTTTTGGAAAACCACGTTTTTACAATGTTGAACAAATGAGTTTTATATTACACTTGGGAACAAAGTTTGGTGTTATACTATATTCTGAAAAAAAAATGGTTTGAAATTTCGAACGTTACAATTTCGAACCCAAATACCAACAACTATATCCGTTTAGTAGTCCCCATTTTTAAATAGATCATGAAATGTGGTATCCACCACATCCTTGAATAACGTCTCAACTACTATCAATGATTTTGAAGAAACGAATCGGTTGAGCTTACATTGAACTAGGTTAATTTTACATTTAAAATGTCAACACTTTGTAGTTAAAAATTCACAAAAAAAACTATTATCCAAAATGAAAACCCTAGTCCGAGAAGATGGTAAAATTTAAATCTACAGTGTAAGAACTTATGAGGACGGTTCCAGTCAGTGGCGGACCTTAGTGGAGCATTGGGGGTCCCGGACCACTGCTCAATTTCCGGCACGTAGTGTAATTTTTTTTTCTATTAGGTGCACCGACTTGAAGTACGAGGGACACCCCTACTAAAACAGTCTGCGTCCGCCACTAGTTCCAGTGATGCCTTTAGAAGTCTATTATGTTATATTATTAATTTATTAGAGTGTAACATCTAATGTCTACAAACTAAAAATTAATTCATTTTTGAATCCATAATAACAATGTAATTACATCTCTTCACCAAAAACTGAAAAACATGAACAAACACACAAAAACAACACCTTTCATCCCGTGCCGCTTACGAAAAAACCTTCTAGTTAAAAATTAAAGATCAAAATCATTAATCAAAATAATGTCTACATTTTTTATTTTACTTTTGAAATTAGTTGGCTCATCCTGTTTATGTAGTTTTAACTTTTAACATTATAATTACGAAAGTATTTGTGATCATAATTTTGGCACATGTAAAGTCTTGTAACTTTACCGGAACATATGGATGTTGTAGCCTAACGTGAGTAACGACAACACACTGTGGCACTGTGCCAAGTGATTGCAGTTATTGCCCTGCCCTTTTAACGATCAACCATCGAGATAAGGATAAAACACCGTATCATTCTCCCCTCTTCTCACGCCAACTTCCTTCACTCCTTCTATAAATACCCTCCCTCGAAAAACCCCATCTCCATTAATACCAATCTTTTATCTTTTCTCAAAATGACCACCACACCAAATTGGGTTCGAGGCCTTTGCATCGGTCGAGGCTCTTTCGGAACTGTCAGTCTCGCCGTCGATAAATCCGATGGTGGGGTCTTCACGGTTAAGTCCGTGAAACAAAACTCCGACCGATTCTCTGAAGCTTTGGAGAATGAGATTCGGATTCTGAGATCGTTGACGTCTCCTTATGTTGTTGGGTATCGCGGCGATGATGTCACATCGGAGAAGGAGAATTCTCCGGTGGTGTACCGGAACTTACACATGGAGTATATGCCAGGTGGGACTGTTGCTGAGTTGGCAAAACACGGTGAGGATGTCACTGTTCGGAGTTATACGCGGTGTATTGTGTCTGCGTTGAAGTACATTCATGAGAGAAATATTGTTCATTGCGATGTGAAAGGGAAGAATGTGTTGGTCGGGGTGATTCCAGGGGAGGCGAAGCTAGCGGATTTTGGATCGGCGGTGGAATTGGGCGGTGTTCCGGTTTCTGGAACACGTGGTAGTCCGTTGTGGATGGCGCCGGAGGTCGTCCGTGGGGAGTGTCAAGGACCGGAGTCTGATGTTTGGTCATTGGGGTGTACAGTGATCGAAATGGTCACCGGAAAGCCAGCGTGGGAAGACAGAGGAGTTGACACTCTGTTTCAAATTGGGTACTCCGACGAGTTACCACATTTGCCAGGTCACTTTTCCGACGAGCTACATGATTTTTTAAACAAGTGTCTCAGAAGAGACCCGTCGGAAAGATGGAGCTGCGATCAGTTGCTACGACACCCATTTTTGCTCTCCTGCTCTTCTTCATCTGAATTCATGGACAGAAAATGGTCACCGAGATGCGTGTTCGATTGGTCGGACTCAAATTTCTCCGACGGAGAAACGTCGGAGATTGAAAATACAACTACGAATTTGAATTCTTCAAACGGGGTACGAAGGATAGCTACATTGGCTTCCAATTCATCGGCAAACTGGGAATCCGACGGCTGGGAGGTGGTGAGGAATGCGAATGCGGCAGTCACCACCACGGAGTTTTCGGAAGAAGATGAAAGTTTGACGATTACAGTAGCCGAGACGCCTGAAACTTGGCCGGAATATTCCTTTTCGGCTGCGAATAACGAGGACGAAAGAATACGGGAATATAGAGATTCTTCTAATGGGAGTTTTCAGTTTCACAATGATCATCAGTGTAACAGAAACTATGCACAAGGTACAAGTGGTGGTTGCAGCAGTAGAGACACGGATAATAATTACAGTTGTTGTATGTATGTTTCATTAAAGAAATTATTATTGTTTAATTCGAATGCTGTCCGACACATTTATTATAAACAACTGTTTCTGTTTAATTTTAAACTACTTTGTGATCTTTTTTCAGTCTGTTGTTTTCTTATTAATTACCCAACAACAAATATTCTGTTAAATAAAGATTATCGAAATGTTAGTTGGTAAGGTGAAACTAATATCTTGCTTAATTTGTTTTTATGTGTATTTAGATTCTATTACTTGGTGTATGATTCTCTTTTGTATTATGTAAACTTAAAAACTATTTTAAACGTTATAATAATTTTGATAACTTATGAATACCGTATCAAAGAAACCATCATAAAATATAACAATCAAATTGTCGTGTTTGGTTTACTTGAAAAAAATGAAATAGGTCATTTATTGTTATTAACAAATAAAAAAACTAAAAAAATATATATTTTATAAAGAAAAAATAAAAATATTATTATATAAAAAGTTAGTTAAATAAAAATAAATTATATATAAACATATTTTACTTTGTTCAAAATATATATATATTTAAGATTTTTCAAATAGTAATGAAAAACTTATCTATTATCTATAAAGTTACTAAACATAAAGAACTAAATACCATACAATTATGAATAAAAATATTATATATCATTTCATTCCAAAAAAGATGAAAAAAAACCTTTACAACGTTCTCTTAGTTCCTTCGTGGCGCTTAAACATAATTTTTCCCAATTTCGGGGTAATATTCCATTTTATTTCTTCTTTGATTACTATATACCAAATTGCTACCTAATATGAGAATGAAATTTACAAAATGTTTTTTCTTTAACTGTTCAAAAAAAATAGTTAAATTTAAAATGAAGCCGTTTATGTTAAATCTTGATATTTATATACAACCTAGTTTTGAAAAAATGAATACGAAATTTCATATAAAAAGTTAAGACTTATTGATAAATGTACATATATCATGTGTACTGAGATGGTAACATGTGTGGTATGTAAGAAGGAAGTAGTTACTCGCAGGTAAGATGAAAAGTTTCACACCAGACAACCCAATTCCATATTCATAAGCATGTTAACTCCATTTCAAGTAATTCATTTCTACAATCCTCTTTCTTGCAACCTTTACTTTTCACTGTGGTGTAACAGTAACATGCTTGAAAGAAGAAATAATAATTACCTTGTATAATTATTGTAGATTGATTTTCCAAAAAAGAGAATTGCATATATTTGTCGTCAATTTTAAAGTAAGGCTATTGATCATATAAATAGTTTATAAAAGTAAACGTATTAACACAATTAAATTTACAAAAACGTATTAACACAATTAAATAAAAAGTATAAGAATTTGAGAAGGGTATTAAATCAAATGGCCAAAAGGAAATGTGTAATAACATCATTTGACTACTTTTTTTAGAAAGTAAGACAAGTTATCTTGTTACGTGAATACATTTCGTGATTTGCAAAATGGTAGATGATCAATGAAGCTTATTTGCTGTTTTTGGCAAGTATTATTCGTAAATATCTTCTACCAAACTCTCAAATTCTTTCAAAATCATGAATTATTGTTCATTTTATGTATTTTTTTTTCAACATAAGAAAAAAAGACATCACAATATACGTAAATATTTATCTTTTCTGTCAAATTATCTTAAATTGTTTTGGATTATGATAATATAAGCATTTGACAATATTATAGTAATATCACGAAATGTTATCAAATGTGTTTTTACAAGTTATTCTTTGATTATTTTAGATGTTATGTCATTGTGTCGACTCTATTTGTAATTTTGTATAATTATACTGATATTTAACAGTATTTCTACATAAAAGGGCTGGTTAACATAGTTGGTATTAGACTATTAGTCGAATACTTTATAAAAGTTTAACATAACAAATATTGTTATTTGATCCTTTATATTGGCTTATAAATTTAGCACAACATATATGATGACTTGTATTTGATTGTTGATGGAGAGGTAGACAAAAGGTCAAAGGTGGACGATCATGTTGGCTTTTTTTTTTTTTTTCGGACAAGGCGTGTTTGGCACGAAGCTTTTGGAAGCGTTTGGTAGCTTCTAGTTTTTAGCTTTTGACAAAACGCTCTAGTTTAAACAAAAAGCTTCGTTTGGCAGTACGGGCGTTTTGACTTTTAATTTAAACAAAACGCTCAAATTCTAAAAGCTACTTGGTGTAGCGTTTAACAAAACGTTACTGAGCTTTTGAAATCAATTTCCGTAATTACCCTTAAAAATATATTTATATATTTATTTATTTTTAATCAATTGTCCTTTTATGTAATTTTATATATTTCAAAAGCTCCAGCTACTTTTGCTAAACATTCATATAACAAATAAAAGCTACAGCTTCCCGCTAGCAGCTACCCGCTACTCGCTACCAGCTAACCGCTAACCGTTTCCAGCTAACAACTATTTTTGACAAACACGCCCAATGTGACAATTGATCTATTTTTGCTTCTGGGTGTTCTCCTTCGCCCAATAAACCTTATGCATGTGGAGCGTTCAATGTGTGAGTAAATTTAGTTATTATATATATATATATATATATATATATATATATATATATATATATATATATATATATATATATATTATTTATGTAATTAATTTTCATATAGTTATTATATATGTCATTTAACGTCAGGGGCGGACGTAAGATTTTACAATAGGAGTTGCACAGGAAAGTTAGGAGTTGCACGGTAGTATAAAAAATAAAAATTTCGAAAATTTCCGAAAAATTTTCCACTGCGGCCGGAAAAGTTAGGGGTTGCCGGTGCCACCATGGACCACCCCTAGGTCCGCCCCTGTTTAACGTTGAACAAATACATTTTTCTATAAATATCTTGAAGTGCCATCGTTTGTTAGGTAAGCTACAATCCGATACTATGATTTTCATCATATACGACCATTTAAGGAGTCTTGATCCTTTTCGAGGCTGTGTAGGGAACAAAAGTTCCACAACTTTGAAGAGAAAGTCGACATACTATCACAATTTAGTAGTAGACGAATGCGGGCATCCACCCGAAATTGGATATGCAACTTATTGAGGTTGATGGGATGTCTCAACATGAAACTGATTTGGATATTGTGGGGTTTGTGTTTATATATGTATTTAGAACAATTTGTTTCGGGGCATCCTACATTTATACATGACACATGAAAGAAAACCGCTTTGAAACTAATACTTTATTGATTTTTTTTTTTTGGTGTAATATGTTTGTTTCTATTTTAAGAAGCAAATAGACATAAAATAATTGAATTGCACAAAAACAAACATTACAACTATATTTCATGAACAGTTGAATTTTTTTAAAATGATAAATAAAATACACAAAAACCTCAACAACTAGGTTACTAAACAATTAAATTTGAACTAGGTTACATGACTTGGGGATACAATTAACCCCAAAATCAATTGTAATTGATTTCTGGCTAACTATTAAATTAAACATTATGATTTCTAATTAATATATTAACCTTTTAACATATTAATAAATCATTTACATTAATTTATTAATCTTATAAAAAATAAAAATTTCGAAAATTTCCGAAAAATTTTCCACTGCGGCCGGAAAAGTTAGGGGTTGCCGGTGCCACCATGGACCACCCCTAGGTCCGCCCCTGTTTAACGTTGAACAAATACATTTTTCTATAAATATCTTGAAGTGCCATCGTTTGTTAGGTAAGCTACAATCCGATACTATGATTTTCATCATATACGACCATTTAAGGAGTCTTGATCCTTTTCGAGGCTGTGTAGGGAACAAAAGTTCCACAACTTTGAAGAGAAAGTCGACATACTATCACAATTTAGTAGTAGACGAATGCGGGCATCCACCCGAAATTGGATATGCAACTTATTGAGGTTGATGGGATGTCTCAACATGAAACTGATTTGGATATTGTGGGGTTTGTGTTTATATATGTATTTAGAACAATTTGTTTCGGGGCATCCTACATTTATACATGACACATGAAAGAAAACCGCTTTGAAACTAATACTTTATTGATTTTTTTTTTTTGGTGTAATATGTTTGTTTCTATTTTAAGAAGCAAATAGACATAAAATAATTGAATTGCACAAAAACAAACATTACAACTATATTTCATGAACAGTTGAATTTTTTTAAAATGATAAATAAAATACACAAAAACCTCAACAACTAGGTTACTAAACAATTAAATTTGAACTAGGTTACATGACTTGGGGATACAATTAACCCCAAAATCAATTGTAATTGATTTCTGGCTAACTATTAAATTAAACATTATGATTTCTAATTAATATATTAACCTTTTAACATATTAATAAATCATTTACATTAATTTATTAATCTTATAATAAATCAATATCTCTCCTTTCATAATTTCCTTGTCCAGTTGCTAGGTTTGAGGGCAACCCAAAAGGACTGTGTTGCTATCAATTCAAGTACATACCAATTATAGTTATGAGATTAGACACCAAATCCACTGCATGACACACACATCAGTTTTCAGCCTGGGATGTTTAGACTCTGATGTTTTGTCATGTGATTTTGATATGATGTTTTGGGGATACATGACTTGTGATTTTATTATGATGTTGATGAATTATGGTTTTCTTAAATGATTTTAAAACGAAATTTTTGGACCGTATTTTTGGGATGTTTCAAAAAACCTTAAATAAACCTTTGACTCCCTGACACGCCATTACCAACCACTGCTCCTACGAGCAAAGATGATCAATCCAAGAATTTTCACATTGCATCCAACCCTTATCAGCTTAGGTGTACCCCCACCTGGAAAATCACTTGAGACATTCACAATGAACTTCATGATTCGAGACTCCAAAACTGATACCCAACCTTGGTAACCAAACCGCTAATAACAGCTCGCGAACAAACGAGATTTATAAGGCAAACACTCCGCAAGAGACTTTCTGATGCACGACTGATACTCCTAACAACCCTTAACTTCTCACTTTATCCAAACTAGCTGGTTCGTGAGTCTCCCGACTTCGAATAATGCACCAACACCGAAAGTACCACATGCAGAAGAAATAAACAATCATGATCATTAGGCCCATTCCTGGAATGCTCCCGATATTACGCCGATCTTGTCGACATTCCATCATTCGCCTGGAAAGTCAGGACCAGCACCACGGGGGCCTAAAGATACTCAACCTTATTTCACCGCCTTGCAGGAACCCAATCAATGTCCCTCTCATCGCTAACCGAGCGCAACAATGCCATACTCTTTTACCACTCACAATTCCTTTTACCATATACAATAATGTCATACTTTTTTACCACACACAATTCCTTTCACAGTACAAGCTGCTATTAGGGATGCCCTAGTACGCCCCAGCGTACTCTCGTACGCCCTACTTACATAGCTAACCCAAAAACCGTCCTAACTTCAAACGATCGTAACTTCTTTGTTCCAACTCCGTTTTTGACGTTCTTTATATCCCCAGAACTGTGTTGAAGAGCTCTTCAATATTATTTAAATATCTTCGACTAAAAACTTCTTGAACAAAAATCCATATTTCATGCAAGAACCCGACCTATGATTTTTCCCTTTCTACCCTTCAGCCCAAAACACAATTCAAGGGTAAAATCTCTTAACTATCATTACCTCCTTCCACAAGGACTAAACTTTGCCTCCTTAAGGCCCAAAACCATACACAATCACCTTCCGGTCCGTGGCTCAGAAATGGCAGCAAAACAGGATGTTACAGGTACCGTCCAAATGCCTCCATCCCAAGCTACTCCTACTACCGTTAGTGGTTAATTTTAGATAGCCTTATTTTTTGTCTAAATAATTTCAACAACTTATTAAGATTAGTTAAATTTGTCTTTTGTCTTGTTAGACATGTTTTGTTTAAAATGAAGAGAATTACAATCATGGTTCTTTAAGTATATCTTATTTTTATTATTTTAGTTCTAAAATGATAGTTATACCTTTGTTCTTGTTTAGGTCTTTTGGTATTATTTTTCCACTAAATATAAACGACTTTCACAATTTTTGTAGCAAGGATATAGTCTTCTTATTTTAGAAAGACAAAATAATGTTACAAAAACTTTACATAACGACAAAAATTATATATATATATATATATATATATATATATATATATATATATATATATATATATATATATATATATAGCCCGATTACATTAAATTTTCCCCTATGTTTCACTCAACTAAACACCATAATGATGATATTAACCGCGAGTTTCGAGGTAGAGACACATGTTTTGTTGAAGACTTTGTCGCCAAACGGACCAAAGATAGCCATCAATGATGGCTAGAAGAACCTTTGCTTTCTTAGGGCAGTTTCCCCAATGAGCTGCGAAGTTGACATCCATGCAACAGAATAAAATTGTTGAAGCAAAACCTTGCACCAATTAAGAACTTTTTGCAAAGTTTCCTGAGCAAACGAGCACCCCCACAAGAATGTGCTCCATGTCATTCGAACCCGAAGTGCAATTAAAACAAGCGGCGAAAGGAATATTGATTCCACAATGAGAGAGAAAAATCGCGAAGGGGATACGATCCATGCAAGCATACCAAGTGAAAATAATGACTTTTAAAGGAACTAAACTGAACCAGATCGTGGGGTTGTCCACCAGAACATACAATTTTGAATTGATTAAACATTTGAGATCACAGACATAGAAAATTTCATTAGAAGATATAGAAGATCTCCACGAATCTCTGCCATCAAAGATAGCAGCCAGATCCAGTCAAGCGATAATGTCAATTAACTCCTTGACCTCCGTTTGGTTGCTCGAAGCTTGTTTTCAGGCCCAATTTACCGAATCAGCACCCATTCTTTCCGAAACCAAACATGATTTTTTTCTTGTCTAGCTCAAAAAGAGATGGGAAAAGTGAAACACGATTAGACGCACTAATCCATTTATCACGGCAGAATAGGTGTTCGCACCATACTTGACACAAATGTAAAAGATGGAATAAATATCAATTTCAATACCTGTTCAATCATGAATCACCATTGAAATATTATACCACACTCCAAGGAAATATTTCTTGGCCAAGGACTCGACAGACTTTCTATCAAGATTATGAATCCCACAAATGACACGCCTCCAAAGAGTCGAAGAATCCACCTTGAAACACTAAATCCATTTGGTGAGGAGAGCCAAATTCAACGAAAATAAAGACCCAACTCCAAGACCTCCCTTATTCTTATCACTTAGAATTACATTCCAAGCAACCCAATTTAAATTATTTTTCGCGTCATTTCCACCCCATAAATACCGCCTCCGCAGCTTTTCTAAAGTATCAATAATCGACTTTGGAGCCTTAAACAAGGATAATAAGTACAATGGAAGGTTGTCAAGAACCGACTTCATAAGCATTAAGCGCCCTCCAAATGATAAAGTTGTAGAATTCCAAGACGAGATACGGTTATGAACTCTATCAACAATAGGTGTCCAATTTCTTTTAAGAGCCATATTGGCACCAACCGACACTCCAAGGTACTTGAAAGGAAGGGAACTCGCATCACAGCCAAGGATACGAGCACAACTCGAAACCTCATTCACTGAAACACCAATACCATAAACATTGGACTTATGAAAATTAACTTTTAGGCCGGAAGCAACATGAAAGCATCTTAAGACACGAGCCAAGTTGGCAAAGTTAGAGCTAGTCCAATCACCAAAAAAGAGGGCATCATCGACATAAAAAGGATGTGATATCGAAGGTACACCATTAGGAATTTGAATCCCATGGAAAAGAGAATTTTGACAAGCTGATCTCATTGCAATATTTAGGCCCTCCATAGAAATAATGAACAAGAATGGAGAAAGAGACTCACCTTATCGACCCCCCTCGTAATAGGAAATTCCTTTGTGTAACGTCCCAAAAATAACGATAAAATTTTTCATTAAAAAACCATTAATTTCTTACAACCAATTGTTTCAAAACCAAACATAGTAAAATGTAATTTCAAACATCAGGATACTACAATAACAATCGATGCGGAAAAGTCATCAGGGGATGTTGTGCAGTCAAGTCGATCCCTTCCTTTTGGAACTGGAAGTACCTGAAAATGTTTAAACCACAAACCGTAAGCACAAATCTTAGTGACTTCCACAAAATACAACATACCATACATGAGATAGGGAGTGCTATGTGCCAACCATAGTCTTATAATCACTATCAACCATGAGCCACATCATGGTCTTTCCTTGTATTGTCGAGGCCAAGTTCGGGTCTTACATACAAGTGCCAAGAGCCACCGCCTAGTATTACACGCAAGAATCACAAAGACAACTAGAATCCTACATATAACTGTCAGGGTCCATACCCTGGTCTAGCATGCAATCGTCGGGAGCTACACCCTGGTCTTTCATACAACTGCCAGGGGCCGCCACCTAGTCTTCCTAAATGATATAATGGAAAACTCACCTGAATCATAAAGTCGACTAAAACTCAACTCAATGTCATACTATCCACTGCTAACAGTTTCCCCCAGCCAACAAATGGGTGTTAAAAACCTCCTAATAATCCATACAAGGTAAACCCTAAGTTTACCTTCTAAAGATAGAAATTTGACCAAAAGTCAAACCATGTTGAAAGTCAACTGTCAAAGCCAAAGTCAACAGCCAACAATGAAAACCAAAGAGACTCATGTTCACACTCAACCCGATTCCAACTTAACTCGATCCAACTCATCCAACTCGGTTACGGACAACCCACTCAACAGACATCACGATGTGAACCCTCCTTGGTCACGTCGTGAGCATAATAGGACAATATAGTCGCAGACTCGTCTTTGGTCACGTCGTGACCTATCTATGGTCATGTCGTGACCGCAGTATGAAGCAACCACCTAATGGTTTAAGCCTTTAATCCATTAAGTCTCCAACTCCAACCATTCTAGAAGCTTAATGGGGCTCCAAGGCTCCATAAAAATGACAACTTGATGGAAATGCATTTCCCATGCATGTCCTTTATCCAATCTAGGGAAAAGGCCAAGAAAATGACTCCAAACTCATGTAATGATCCACATTCAAAACCAAATCCCATATCTGAACCAAATACTACTCAAAAGGCTTCAAGGATCCAAAAGGTTGCCAAATTTATGGAATCCCATCATTTCAATTTGCTCAAACTTGAAGATAATGGGACAAGGACTTAAATCTAGCAACCTAGAAGAACAAGATAACGATGATGATGAGGTTTTTTTGTTAGATCCACAACTAGAACACCTTCTTCTTCTCCTTCTTCAGGCTACCAAATGCACCAAAAGGCCGAGAACCACCGAGAGGGATTATATTTAGGGTTTTCTAAGATTTGAGGGTGATGGATGTTGATAGTGAACCCTAAATTCGAGATTATGAGGTTTAAATATGAATAAAACCCTAAAAGATCATAGGTTTGGGCTGCAGCCTACCTCACGACATGACCACACACATGTTACGCCGTGAAAATCCTCCAGACACATGATCCTTTATTTGGATGGTCACGACGTGACCTCCAATTGGTCACGCCGTGACACATGAATTCTCCCAAAAATCATGCTTTTGACTCCTATATTCCCTACTGTATACCCAACTGGAACATAGGTGTTACTGTTGGATTAATGTCTAAGTCCATAACTATATTTGGTATGTACTTGACCCGACCCAGCATGGTCCATTTGGGTTGCACTTCACCGACACAATTTATATGGATAGTCTTTTGAGAATAGTATATTTATGATTTATATTAATATATTATAAGTTCTAATATATTAATATATAATCATATTATTTAATTAGTATTGATCAAGAATTAATTTATAATTAATTAAGTGATCAAAAGGAACTAATTAAATATGGACTCTTAGATATATATATGTGTAGTGGGCCAAGTTCATTTAGGTTGGGCTAAATCTTCATGGATAGTCCATGGAGCTTTAACCCATGGATCCTAGAAAATGAAAGGTCATGGGTATTAGGGTTTAACCATAATCCTCCACACTATATAAAGGGTCTTATGGTTCATGAAATTATGCTAGTGGCTAGTGTAGATACACTAAAGAGGGCAATAACCGATTTCATAGTGTGAGCCAAGTATCCATATTCTCTAAAGGTTTTCCAAGGTGTTTTGGTGATTTGTGATTCCACTTGAGGCTTCCACACTATTGGGGCTAAGCTCTTAAAGCTTGAAGACATCAAGCTACATCAAAAGGTATGTCATCTAACTAGAACTTTGTAGTATAGGTGCTTCATAATATGCTAGTTAGGATGAAACCTTGGAATATTTAATATTTGCATGTATAATAGAGAAAACATAGATCCAAGGTTTATAGGGTTGCATGTACACCATAGGAGTGTTAGAATGCTCAAAACCCAACAGTGGTATCAGAGCCATGGGTTGTTTTCTGTTATATTGATGCAAATGTTTTATTTTCAAAGTTAGAAAAAAAAGGAAAAAAAAACATGACGTTTGTCAAATTTTAAGATAATTACTTGTTTTTGTGAAAAACTAATTATTTGTAAAATTTGAATCATTTGCTATATGAGTTGAATTAGGTCAAATTTAGTAAAAGATAAAATGATATGATTATTTTATTAGTTTTAAAAGTTTGATCTAAAGAGTTTTTTGAAACCTCCATAAGTTATGGATATGAAAACGTTTTTAAAAAAATTGATTCAAAGTTTTTTATGGAGTTACAAAACTTAGTCTTAATGTTTTAAAGAATTCCATAACTTGTTCTTAAGTTATGGAACATGAAAAGTTTCATCATAAAACAAGTATTTAACTCCATAAGTTATGGAATCCAAAAGTTTTCAAGAGTTACAAAACTTGCCCTCAAGTTTTGGAATTTGGAAAAAGTTTTTTTATGATAAAAAAAAAGAATTGAATTCTAAAACTCTTGGGTTCATAACTTAAACAATTAATTAAATGGTTTTAATTTTAAATTTAATAATTGGAATTATGATGTTTTTATTGAATAATTCAATTAACTCTTATGGACTTTATTAATAGATAATTAAAGTGTTTAATTAAAAGAGAATTAATAATTCCATAATGACATGGTTTAAATTTAATTAAATTAAGAGTATAGTTTAATTAATAGATTAAACCACCAAGTATTTTAAATGTCTAAAATACACCCTTATACTATTATAATATTAAAAGTTTAATATATTATATGTATAAGAGCAAGTCGTCTTACCATTAGTAGGCCTCATTCACGAAGCCGGTCTATAAGGGGGGTATAAGGTTACTGTCTATAAAATGGCAGTTTAATGGGTGTCCACTCTCACCCACCGCTTCCTTGACTGGTGGAGGGTCGTTAGCCGAACAGGTAGGACAATGACTATAATTCTCCCTTCATTAAAAGTATTAATGATAAATACTAAGTAACTAAACCTTTTATAAATTCCCAATCTTAGTTACTTAGGAAAATGTGAATAAGGTGCTAATCCATGAAATTACACTTTGCACTTTGTTTAAGCTGTTAGTGGAGCGTGTGTGGTTAACCGGCACACTAACCTGGACTTAACAAGGTAGGCAAAGGGTAACTTAATGTTTATCATAGTATCGTTGGAGCGTGTGTGGTTAACCGGCACATCGATTGAGGGGTAAATATTAAGGGTACCAAGTATATTTGCATGGTTACTTCACACCTTGTTTTGTGATCCTCGGCATCCCAGTCACAAAACCTGAAGGGCACACTCGAGATTGAAACATGTCATTGAAAAGTTCAATGAATCTCAAAAGAATCTAGGAGTTTCAAAACCAATTAAAACCTAATAATACATTTCGTTTATCTTGGTGGAAATTGGTAATTCACCTACCTTCAAATATTTTATAGCTTGGATTACGGCATCCCTCTTGCAAGTTATAAAATAGTTTGTTGGGTCCTAGCCTTAATATATCATATTGGGTGTTATATTAAGGACTTAAATCAAATTTACGTGAATTTCTCCCATTGTTGATGTCTGGTTTAGACAACAATGATCTTCCCAAACCAAGCTTTCCTAATGAATATGACTTCCCGAGTTTGGCTCATGGAAGTCATACTTCTCTTCCTCCACCTCCTCCAATTATTCTCCCTTACCCACAAGTTCAAGGTCACTCAAGCCCTAATGGCAAGCAAGGTCTATGTGTGATCACATCTTAGAGATGAAGTCACATATTGAAAAGCCGGGAGAGTTGGGTGTCAAAGTCTTGAGAAAGTTGGATGTTCAATCACTTTCTAAGTCACATAGTGAGTTCCTTTGGGACTACTATGAAACATACTACGACATGAACCTTAATGATCATATCTATTTGCTTGGTGCTGCTGAATCAGCAATGATTTGGAACGATAGTGAAGCAAATTTGATTAGAAGATCAACTTCCCAAAAACTTTATGGACAGTGACAATGGTGACACTGGAAATCCAGAAAAAGCATTCTCTTCCCAATGGAAAGGGATTGGCCATAGTCAACCCGGTTGACCAAATGGTAAAGAGAAAGGCTAAGTCTGAGATAGTCCCATTACCAAAGGGTCCATATGTTTATTTTGCCAAAGGAAGGGGCGTTGATTGCAAAGCTGCCAAATTTACCTAAGGATGTTAAAGTCAATAAGTTTGACTCTACATCAGGTAGAGCCCATTATCTAACTCTGTTAAGTTCTATTCTGAGATCCTCATTACATGATGTGACTGGGTCACATGTTGATGTTTTAAGAATCAAAGAATAGAGAGAAATCTTAAAGGAAGTATATGCTGATTCTGATCGCGAAGGTGGATTTCGATCGCATCAGAATTTTGAGCAGTTGCTTAAGAAGTTATGATATATTGCTAAGGAATAGATAACAACAATTTTCCATGTGGATTGTAAGGATAAGTTTTTCCGCAAAGTTTTAAAATAAAAGAAAATTGTTTAATTTTGTTTATTTGAAGTATCCTTACAATGACATTTGTGAAAAATTGTTGCTTATATGATTCCACTGACAGCAATATTGGAAAATGGATTTGATTCTTTCATTTGTGGTAGTGTCTAAATTTACCAAATCAGGAAAGTTCCTCATCACCCAAGTTTCAATTGGACCGAAACTTGGAATCATGCAAGTTGAATAGTATGATGAATGAGAACTTTCAAGCTTTGGAAAATCAAGACTAATTACTTGTTCACATGGATGTGTGAGTCAAGTGAAGGACTAAAGGGATCGAGTACACATTCTTGTGCACTGGTCATGTCCACCACAAAGCTCGTTAAGACTATTTGATTTACTAAAGTTTAGTAAATATGGTTATACCTACAAGTTTAAGTATAATTCTGAAACATTGGAAAAGTCTCAATGTATGGCAGAACGAATGGGAAGAATCAAATTAGGCAGAAAGATAAAAGTTTCTCAAATCTGAAAAGATGGGAGAGTACTTTAGTATCATGTTTGTGATCATCTTAATGATTTAGAAATCATATCACAATTAGTCCTCTAAAGGTCATCTTAGTGCATTCTTATGACTAAGAAGAGGAGTCATGAATTGTTGAAATGGTTAGATCAGGAAGATGAGTCATACTTCGTTCCAAAACAATTCTTAGAGTCATACTCCAAGATTTTAACTTGAGTGACATATCTTAAAGAAAGGTTTAAAACACTTGTCAAATGTAAGAGTAAAAGTGTCATACTCTTGTACATTTGAAATTGGTAAGTTGTGATGTTTTGGATAAAACAAAGACCAACTAAGGCCAATTGTGTGAAGTGTTTGTCTTGATAAAGAATCCGCACTATCTCTTGAATATTTGGCAAGATAGTCTTATATGTCAAGAGGATAGTGGGAGTCTTAAAGATCCTAAAAAGAATTTCAAGAACTAATCTAGAATAAAACCTGAGGTTCTTCACTAGCACACGACTTGAGGTTTATAACCTATCGTGTTGACATATTTTGTGCCCATTCCAGTTAAAGTTGGCTTTGCATAGGAGTTCAGAAAGTTCTCAATTGGTTGCATAACAACTTGGAAGCAAGGCAGGCCCTGTACTGCCAGGTGGCAAGAAGTTAAGATTGCATAAGTTCAGTCCATATGAATTTGGATTTGTCATTATCCTTGTCTTGTGACTATGGTTTTGACGATTCACATGAATAAGAACACATACACCATAAAATCTAAGGGTCATAAGGTTTCTCTCCGATTCATGAAAATGATGGTGAGGAAACACTTCCAACAAGTAGATTTGAAGCAGATGGCAAAAGGTCTAAACAATTGAGACTATGATTACGGCATCCCTTTTCATAGTTCTGAAATTGTTTAGACACACATGCATGCTATCTAAGGAAAGGTGTATGATTTTGATAAAGTTTTATCAAAGCATCTCGTATCAGAAATCTGAACTTTGGTAAGAAAGTCAATAAAGTATTGATTTCTAGAAGTCCAGCTGATTTCTGAGTACATGTCAAAGCTAGTGGGAGCATAAGTGTTATGCTAATAATCATCATGTTAGTGGGAGCATGATAATTATTGTTAGTGTTGCAAGTTAGCAATGTTAATTATAGAAAACAAAAGTTTCAATTCGTGAGGCTGCAGGGATTGAAAAAGTTGTTTTGCTATAATTAAGGGGGAAGATATACTTCATTTCAGTTCTAAAGGCTTAGATTGAGACCTTAATCATCTTTAGTCAAGAATATATATATGAATTTCATGTTGGATTGGTTCAACTTAAGGAAATTCTATATATTGTGTTCTCAAAATTCGATTATGATTACGGCATCCCTCTTCATAGTCAAATTTTGAAAAACATGGCAAATAAAAATATTGTAGCAAAAGACTGGTCTAGAATCATGTCTTTATGTGAGACATCATGAATCGTGTACCATTTGCTTTGGGTACATGATCGATTGCATGTGCTATAATATTTGTCATTTCTAAATTTTTCCAAATGCCCAGAGGCATTAAGAAGGGAAAAGGTTTAGAATTGGATATGACTAAAATGATTAACATAGTGTACATGCTTGGAGCATGGGACAACTATTGTTTTAAATTCAAGTATAAAGTTGATAAAACCAAAAGAATGAATAATGAGTAATCAGTATGGTGATAAATAAAAGTGTTTATTTATATTCATAGGGTTTGATACCATATTTGATTCATTTATTCTTGTGTTTCACTTTGCATGTTTTGACTTCCAGAATAACTAAGTCGCTCTTCCTGAATGATTAAGTTATTCAAACCATCCACAGTCGGTCATATGTTGGAAGTAGATATGAATCAAGACTGTCATGGGTTGGTTTGTAGAGGTCCAAGTTGGTGGACAAAGTGGTGCTGCAACACTCATGAGTGCTCATAAGTTCTGAGTATTGGATTCAACCCGCGCTCATTTGAATCACTTCATGGATTTTATCACGAGTGATCATGAGACGATAATATCTTATATTCTTCAAACCTAGAGATATGAGTTGTTACTATGAGTTGGTTATACATTGATTGCACGAAAACGCATTGGTAACTCGATGTTATAAAATGTGCCTTTGTGTATGATTCAACAAGTAGTAGAACAAGCCATATGAGTCGAAGTTTATCCATTCCTTTTACCTTCGGGATAAAACCGATATCTGTGGGCCCCTCGATGATTTAGCGATGACACATGTGAGTGCTTGGCCAAGCCAGGACTGATTTGATTTGTTCAATCAGTCAGTCATCATAAATCGAAAATCGGGAAACAACAAATGGACAGAGAGAATGATTATAATCCATGTCTCAGTCCATATGATATCTAGAATGGAGGAATATATGATCCCTTATCTAATGGACAAGTCATTGACAAAGGTCAGAGTTCATTGACAAGATCAGAGTTCGACAGCGGCTTTAAGAGCTACGATTGCCAGTTGGTTTTTGAAGTCATACTCAATAATAGTTTTAGACTTATCCAAGTGGGAGACTGTTGGATTAATGTCTAAGTCCATAACTATATTTGGTATGTACTTGACCCGACCCGGCATGGTCCATTTGGGTTGCACTTCACCGACACAATTTATATGGATAGTCTTTTGAGAATAGTATATTTATGATTTATATTAATATATTATAAGTTCTAATATATTAATATATAATCATATTATTTAATTAGTATTGATCAAGAATAAATTTATAATTAATTAAGTGATCAAAAGGAACTAATTAAATATGGACTCTTAGATATATATATGTGTAGTGGGCCAAGTTCATTTAGGTTGGGCTAAGTCTTCATGTATAGTCCATGGAGCTTTAACCCATGGATCCTAGAAAATGAAAGGTCATGGGTATTAGGGTTTAACCCTAATCCTCCACACTATATAAAGGGTCTTATGGTTCATGAAATTATGCTAGTGGCTAGTGTGGATACACTAAAGAGGGCAATAACCGATTTCATAGTGTGAGCCAAGTATCCATATTCTCTAAAGGTTTTCCAAGGTGTTTTGGTGATTTGTGATTCCACTTGAGGCTTCCACACTATTGGGGCTAAGCTCTTAAAGCTTGAAGACATCAAGCTACATCAAAAGGTATGTCATCTAACTAGAACTTTGTACTATAGGTGCTTCATAATATGCTAGTTAGGATGAAACCTTGGAATATTTAATATTTGCATGTATAATAGAGAAAACGTAGATCCAAGGTTTATAAGGTTGAATGTACACCATAGGAGTGTTAGAATGCTCAAAACCCAACAGTTACAACTCTGCCCCACTTAAATTAGATTTCGTCCTCAAAGTCATTCCTTGCTACTTTTTCCGCCACACCAGTTAACTCCGTCAGAACTTCCTGAATTCCAATTAGGACTGAGAAGTCATCTTGCACAAACGACCGCCTCCCTACACTGCAACCAAAATCTAAACTTAGCAGACATCACATACCCTAACGAAGACGTAAATCTTGATGCATCGACTCTAACCAACGAAGAGAAACCACCACTACTCTACCCAAAATTCGAAATCTTGATACCATGCCTGACTTCTATACACACTGTACCATTTAATTCATATCCGTAAAGACTTCAACCTGCAACCTGAAACGAACAAACTCCTTCGACCCTGAATTATCTTACTGATAATTGGAAAACATAACCCTTGACCATTCGCTAATGCCAATAAGCTTGCACCCGAAAATAAAGATGGCTCCCAACACGAGTCTCAATCATTGGTGCCAAACCAACATGCAAATCACATCCTGCTAACAAAACATTCGTATTTCGATCTATCCAAGATTTCTTGGTTCCATGTTGACCTATAAATCAACTGGAGTAACAAATCTCAACCCTTTGCTGAAGCTGATATGTAACACCCGTTTTCCATGTGTTTTCATTTTAAAGTATTAAATTCTTTGCAAAGATGTTCCATACATTGGCCGTACATGATGTGTACGCCTGGCGTAATTCATTAAAGAAGGACGCGATGACTTCATGCCCTACGCAAGGGGTACTCACGTTGTACCCAAAACCCTAATTTTTAGGGTGGAGACCCTATTTAAACACCTTAAGTCTCTTGAGGCCTCTTCATGCTCAGCCTCCACTCTCCCCAAACAGTATTTTGAAAACCCTAATCCTCGGTTAGCTTGTGTGAGCCTCTTTTGTGTGTTCTTGGTGCATATTGAAGAATGAGAAGTATATCATTGTGGATTGGTCTGACTAAAGATTGAAGATCCATAGCTTCCATCTCTTTTGCAAACTTATGGAGGTATAAAGCTCTCACGTTTATGGTTCTATGGCTTGGATCTAACATAATTTAGAGTTTTGCATGTTTTTGGTCCCATGGTTTTTGTTATTGTGAGAAAAAGTCACTCCAGAGCTTATGATTGTCATATGTTGTCATTTATGAGGATTTTATGTCATAAAAATAGGACTTTCATGGTTGCTTTTCACCAATGCAAGGGTTTGAAGTTATTAAAGGGTGGTTTGGACCTAAGGTTTGGTTTTGGGATCTATTAATCCATGCAAAGGCATAAAGCCTAAAAGTTTATCATTTTAGACATCCATTAGGTGCAGATCTGAGAGTTGGACGCTTGGTCTTAAGGTATTAAGGACTTAAAAATGGACTTTGGCAACGGTTGGGTTACACATGGTGTAACCTTGGAGTACGCACCGCATAGAGTGACTTTGCATGTTTTCTGTGGGAAGGCTCTACGCATGGCGTACAGCTAGAGTATGCAAGGTGTATGATCAAAAAGGGTGGTATTGGTTATTTTCTAGCATCAGGTCAAGTTAGGTGGGGTCTAGCCTTGGAAGGGTAAAATGGTATTTTACCCTAGAGAGAGAGAGTATCTAATGGACCTTTGATTATGGGTTATAACCTTAATTATTAATTAGGGTTGTTTTGGATGCGTTTAGTGTGAGGAGCTTTTGTAACAGCAGCGAGTGTGAGATTTTGTTACCTTCGGATTGAGGTAAGTCTCCTTACAGTATTTACGGGTTGAAGGCACCAATGTCAGCCCATTGGATTATGTTTATAGGATGCTAGTTGTCTTTGTGTCTCTTTCATGTATTTGTATATATATGTTTGGACGGGGCCTACTATATGTATTGGGCGGGGCCCACTACATGTTACGAACGATAACTAATTTTATTTCCTTATATTTATTAGTTTATTTTAGATTTTTAGCTCTTTTTATTAATATTGCATTGTATATTCTTTATTTTCTTTATCATGGATCGTATCGAGGACTTTTTATTTTGCATGAGGAATTTTGCAGGGTTTTGGAGCTCATTGCGGTTGTGGTTTGACTGGATTTGGGCTTAGTGGGCTTTTCGATGCATTATTGGGCTTGGTGGATCCACCAAAGGAGATTTGGGCTTAAAAAGCTAAAGGCTTGGATGAAGTGGGCTTGTGAAGATGGATCATGGATTGTTAATTTAGGTTTGGAGCATCCATATTTGAAGCTAAAAGATGATTGGTTAATTTGAATCATGTGGGATATGGAGGGGACAAAGATGAGCCAATAGCATTCCAGCAGCACTTGCGCGGGTAGAATTTCCGTCGCGCGGGTACCCGCGCAACTGCCCAGTTTTGGGCATTTTGGTCATTTGGCTTGCCATTACCTTGGGGGATGGGATCTATCAGCTATCACTTCGATTTTACACCATTGGAGACCAGGAGAAGGCGATTTTGAAGCTCAAGACTCATTTATTTTCATCTTTCCAAGTTATTGGTAGTTTCTTCATGCAATTAGACTTTTGTGATTGCTATTCTACTGCTATGAGTGGCTAAACTCTCTATTTTGGTTAACTTTGGCTAAAACCCTTGAATGTTTGTGGGTTTTTGAAGGATTCATGTTTGATTATCACTTATCTCATGTTTATGATTCTAGTTCATATTTCTTATGCTTGTTTGATACTTTGATCATGAGTTTGGTACTTGAATGAGCAATTGTTGGTTTATTTCTTTGGTTTTGCATTGAATCATTGAATTTACTTAGAACAAGAGCTTTATGATGGTAGAAATCATCTCTAGCTTATGAATCATAGCTCCTTTATGGATGTGTAAGCATTGACATCCTTTAGGAATTGGGGATTCCTTCATTCTTAAGGCTAATTAACTTCTTGGGTTCAATTGCTTCAATTGGATCTTTGATTTTGATTAAGAAGGTGTGTTGTGGGCTTCCCCAACCTCCATACTACCTATGAGGAATCTTGGCATATCATGCTTCATGATTGCTATAACCAATTTGGGATGAATGATAAGCTTTGTATTGAATCCTAATGATAAACACACAAATGTTCATTGTGTTGAATTGCCTTGGTTAACCAATTGTTCCCAACATTTGAGCATCTCACCATCTTGCTTAATTGCAAGCTTTTTAGTTATTCAAGTCTTTTAGTTTTCAAGCAATCACAGCACCCCCCTTTTAGTTTAATTGTAGTTAATTAGTTTATTTACACTAGTTCTATTAGATTGCATTGGTGATTGAATACAACCATTTCCCCGAGGATCGATACCCCTTTTTACCATTATATTACGTTTTATTTGCAAACAAAGGGTGTAATTTTCTTGGTGGACTTGACATCCCACCAAGTTTTGGCGCCGTTGACGGGGAAATTGGTTATTGTTATTTGATTGTTTATGCCTAGGTCTACAAGAACCGGTGAACTACTCTACAATCCAGAAATTGAAAAAGAAGCAAAAAGGTTGAAAAAGTTAGCCAAACAAGCAAAGCAACAACAACTCGTTCAAGCTTCTTCCTATTCTCCACTAATCAACATAGAAGACCAAGTTCATACTTCAAGTGATACCGACACCGAGCCGAGTTCTCCAATTCTTGGTCATTCCTTTGAAGATATTGCATTTGAAAACTACATAGCCATGAATCACACTCCACCTCACAATCCCAACCCAAACCCAAACAATCAAGATGCCAATACCCCACCCCAACAACCAAGACAACAACAACAACAAGAACCTCTCATTGATATGCCACCTTGGAATCAAACCCCTCCTCAAAACCAACCCAACTATCAACAACCACAACCACAAAACAAACACTTCCACCAAAACAACCAACCTCAAACCAATGCTTTTCAAGTTCAACAACAAGTACATTACCCAAATCAGCCCACTTACCAACAACCTCCAATGTACCAAAACCCAATGTATCCACAACGTCAACCTCCCTACAACCAATATCCTAACTACGAACCTTATCCACCACCAATCTACAATCACCAACAATACCCATACCCACCTTACCAACAACCTCCCATTTACATGCAACAATATCCCAATAACCCCAATTCACCCAATCCCCCTCAAGAGTTGACACTTAGACAAATGATGGAGACGGATGTTACTCACACGCCTCTTCGTATTGTTTATCCCGCAAACCGCCGAGGGATTGAATTGAAGTCAAGTTTCATACATCAACTCACCAAGTTCCATGGTTTGGATAGAGAAGATCCTCAAAGGCATTTGAAGTCCTTTCATATGATATGTGTTATCATGTTGCCCGAACACGTGACATTGGATGATTTCAAGCTAACCGCCTTCCCGCTCACCTTGGAAGATAAAGCTAGAGAGTGGTTATTCAACTTACCACCGGGATCTATTCACACATGGGAAGAGTTACTCAAAGCCTTCAATAGCAAGTTTTATCCCACCTCGTGGATATCAAGTCAAAGAAGTGCCATTTTGGGGATTCGTCAAGGGGAGAATGAAACTTTTCATGATTTGTGGGAGCGATTCAACAACTTGTGTACAAGTTGACCTCAACACAACATACCCGAACAATTACTTCTTCAACAATTTTATGAGGGTATGAATGAAAAAGATCGGAGGATGATTGATGCTTCAAGTGGTGGTGACATCTTCAACAAGACACCTAAAGAGATACGCTCACTTTTTGGAACCATTTCTCAAAATCAAAGGAACTTTGGGACTCGACATGAAATGAAGAGAAATTCCCCACATGTGGTTGGTGAATTTAGCAACACCCAACACTTAGAATCAAAGCTCTTGGATTTGACTAATGTTCTAAGTCAAATGGTGGTGGGAAGTGGTCAACAGTTAATGGTGTGTGGAATTTTTGCAATGACGGGACATTATACGGATAAGTGTCCCTCACTTGCAAGTGAACCGGAAGATGTTAATGCAATGGGAGGATATCAAGGTTAACCAAGACCCATAGGCTTTCAAAACAACTACAACCCAAATTGGAGGAATAACCCAAACAACCCATACCCACCAAATGTTATGACAAGACCTCAATATCCAAAATATCCTTCCCAGACACCTCCATATACACTAACAACTTATACCCCTCCAAATTACCAAAAACCTCAACTACAAGGCCAATCAAGTGGTAACCATCAAATGAGTCTTCAAGAACTCGTTACTTCTCTTGCTCAAAGCCAAACCCAATTTCAACAAGAGACCAAGAACACCTTCTCTAACATTCAAGCACAAATTGGAGACTTGGCCACCGCTCTCTACAAGATAGAACAAAGGGGTAAACTTCTATCTCAAACCGAGAAGAACCCCAATGTGAGTGCAATAACCTTGAGAAGTGGGAAAACACTTGGAGAAAGCAACCCTAAAAGAGTTTCAAGAGAAGAAGAAGATGAAGTTATTATTGTTGAACCTTCGAAGGTTGTAGTTCCTCCAAAGGACCCGATTGTGCCAAACATTGAGGAACCCGAATCTTCCAACAAGACCATCATACCACCACCCTTCCCTTCCCGGTTAGCCGCTTCAAAGAAAAACGAGGAAGAAAATGAATTCTTTGAAACTTTCTGCAAGGTCCAAATCAACATTCCACTATTGAATGCTATTAAGCAAATTCCAAGTTATGCAAAATTTCTCAAGGATGTGTGCACCAAGAAGAGGAAATTCAAGGCGAATGAAAAGATTCAAGTCAATGCAAACGTGTATGCGGTTATCCAAAAGAAGTTGCCTCCCAAATGCAAGGATCCAGGAATATTTGCTATCCCATGTACCATTGGTGATTTGCATGTCGAAAGTGTCATGTTAGATCTTGGAGCCTCGATCAATGTGATGCCATACTCGGTTTTTCAATCTCTCAATGTTGGACCTTTGGAAGAAATGGGAGTAATCATTCAATTATCGGACAAGTCAAGTGTGTCTCCAAGAGGAGTGTTGGAGGATGTGTTAGTAAAAGTTAATCAACTTGTTTTTCCCGCAGATTTTTATGTCATTGATCTTGAAGAGAAGACCCCTTCCAAATCATCTATGATCCTCCTTGGAAGACCTTTCATGAATACCGCTCACACGATCATTGATGTCCATAAAGGGAAAATTACTATGGAGTTTGATGGAGCGATCATTCACTTCAACATCTTTGAAGCAATGAGGTACCCTAGTAATGTTTCTCCATTGTACCGGGTTGATGTGATTGAGCCAATAAACGATATAAGCCCTAATGTATGCACACACAAGATTCTCATGGAAGATGATTGCAAGCCTAAAAGAGAGGCTCAAAGAAGATTGAATCCTCCATTGATGGAAGTGGTCAAGAAGAAGATAATTAAAAGGTTCAAAAGATGCAAAGAAACGAAAAAGGCATTTCATGACAAGCACATAACCCAAAAACACTTTATTCTGGGCCAAAAAGTTCTTCTTTATCATTCACGCTTAAAGCTATTCCCGGGAAAATTGCGATCTCGATGGCATAAACATTTTATTGTTATAAAAGTGTTTAATTATGGTGCGGTTGAAATTAAGAGTTTGGAAACAAATCAAATATTCAAAGTCAATGGGCATCGTTTGAAACCATTTTATGAAGGCTTTGACACGGGAGAATTCGACAACGTAACATTGGAAACTCCGCTTTACGAAGGTGGACGGAAGCGGGGCTATGTCTTGGCAAAGACGTTAAATAAATGCATTGTAAATAAATAATCTCCGCTTGAAGTTTTGATGTTTCTAGGCTTGAAGTTGGTCAAAAATAAGCATCTTGAGGTTTAGCAATGATCTTGGTAAAGTATGGAAGAAAACCGGAGCTTGTGGAGCGAAAAATTGCAAAACAAATGTCAAAATCAGCAACTTGTGCGGGTACCCGCGCAAACGTTGCGCGACCCAACCCTACCCGCGCAAAATCCGAGCTCAAATTACCCCCACGCGAGTTGTAAACTGCTGTGCGCGTTCGGCTGCTCCCCACCCGCGTAGGTTCTGCGCGACGTGATACTCACCCGCACAACGATCTGCGAGACTGCCCCCACCCGCGCAAAGTTTGCGAGGGTACCCGCGCAAATATGCCACTTCATAAGAAAACTTTGAGCCATTTCATATGCTTCCTTTGCGTGACCAAGCTTTCATCCATGTGTATTTAGGTGGCCAAGAACTCCACCCACACATCATTGTACGACCCATGTGTTGCTTCTATACCGTCCTCGCGGGCCTCCTCCACCTTGATCGCAGTATGATCCTTCCTTACTCTCATCGTAAGCATTGAGGATAATGCTTAATTTTAAGCTTGGGGTGAGGAATTCTTTATCTTTTATTTTTTGATTGCATTTAGGTTGTATATTGTTGCATTTTGAGTAAGTCATTTAGGTCATTCATAAAAATTGCATAAAAATTTCAAAAATATTGCATATTTTATTTCTTTCTTTTCTAATTTTCATACTTTTTAGATGCATTCTAGTTTAAGTTCATACATTTTTGTTCTCTCTTGTCTTCTCATCCCTACAGGTACCATAGCGCCGAGTAATAACTATTGAATCATAGATTGGTCCCGGGTCTCGATATGGAATTCCTTGTATTTGAGAAATGAGACACGTTTTGAGCCTCACAGACCACTTTGAGACCGCTTGTGTGGGGGTCAGATGCAGGTAGCTTGATTGGGTCTAGGTGCGGAGGGATGTGGTTGGTCATGCCAATGTGTGCGAGCAAAGATTAGCCCGGTAAGGTATTTTGAAGACATTGAAGATATTGAAGACTCGCATCTTGGTTTTGGGGGGAGTACCCCTTAATACTCCCGAGTCTCGTCCGAGCCTTACTTAGTTAGATTCTCACCACCTTTTTAAGATAGGTCATCTTTTTCTAGGGGTCTAGAGTAGATAGTTAGATAGATTTTGTTTATCACACTTTGCATTGAGGTGCTTGATGAACTTTGAAGTGGGTCCCCCAATTCATATCTTTTGGGACCAAGTTTTTTCGGTAACACCCATTTTTGAGTCATACCCCACCCTTTTAGTTGATCTTGGCACATTGTCAATGATCATTAGGTATTCATGTTAGCCTCTATCTATTACTCCATTTTCATTATTGGAGTCTTATGTTACATGGTGAAATTCCTTAGACCTTCAAAGAAGAAAGACAAGAAGAAAACACAAAAAAATGAAGAAATTGGAAAAGTGAAGACAAAAAGAAACAATGAAGAAGATTAAAGAAAAGCAACAAAAACAAAGAAGAAAAATGAAGAAAAAAAGCAACACAAAAAGAAGAACAAGAATCCAAGTTCAAGGCTTTAGTTCTAATAAATAAATAAATAAATAAATAAATAAATAAAAATTAAAAAATTAAAAAAAAAATTGAAGATTTAAGAAGACTGAATATCAAGCAACAAAGAGGCTGAAGACCAAATAACAGAAGTCCAAGATTGAAGATTTAAGCTGTTAGGTTTAGATTTAGGTTAAGTAGAATTTTTATTATTTTATTTTATTTTTGATTTTTGGTGAGAAAAGGCCTTGACGATGAGACGGTAGACTGTAAAGGACAGTACAAGGGAGAAACCTCTGAAACCGGATGTTTTCCCAGAGGCCGCGCTGCAAAACCCTATTTCGTACTATACACTTTAGCCTGATAAATGTAGGAATCATAGTGTGTGAAGAGGCGTCTTTCCTTCGTGCATTATGATCTGCATTGGTGATTTAAAGTGCCCCTACTGGGCGCATCTCTGTTTCCTTTGTCTTGCACACCGCGACTACATCCAGCCGTGATCTATTCGCCCATCAAGTGGTTGAGAATGTGGTTTATGGCTCTAAAGCGGGGAACATTTTGAAGATGTGTAGGGTCCATGAAGGTCTAATTCTTGCCATGTTGACTGATGTTGACCAAGTTCTATGGTACCTTTCTTTTTCCTTTTTAGTTTAGCTCATCCCGAGCTCATTTTAGTCTTGTTCTAACTTGAGGACAAGTTAGGTTTATGTGACATCCCCATTTCACGGCCAGAAAAGACCGATTTTTGTTTATGCTTTATAAAAATCAGAGTACCTCTTTTAATAAAAATGTTGCGGAATTTGTTCCGAGAAAAACATGACAAATGTGTTATCAAATCCTTTCCGAAGAAATGTATTTTATTCATTTAAAAATATTGGGATGTCATTGCCAATACAGAAACATAAGAATAAACAAAACTTACATTCATTATCACTAGTGATTTATATCTCCTTAACCTCTCAGTGTAATGTAACTTCATATCGACACCTGTGATACAAATAAACTGGGTGAGTCAGGTTGGGAAACCTGGTGAGTACATAGAGATTTCAATCCCACAATGTTATATCATATATATAATTTAGAACTCACAAAATATACATTTTCACCATATATATAAGCAACTCTTACCCTACCCTGTTAATCCTTTCAACAAGACTATCCATACTCTCGGACCTTAAATTTTTACCTCTTACTTAACCCTTACTCTCGGATCTAATTTATGCTCTTGGATCAGTAATTGTGCCCGTTCCATACTCTTGGATTAGGGACAAGTGTCTATGTGTAAATCCATTCTCCTGGATTAACGACGAATAACTATGTCCTATCCATACTCCCGGACTGAGGACGACTGACTATGTCTTAATCCATAATCCCGGACTAATGACAGTTGGCTCCAATCCATACTCTCGGACTAGGGACAATGACTATGTCTAATCGATTCTCTTTTAGGTTGGGTCATAACTTCTTCGTTATAACTCGGATTTCGGCGTTCTTTATATGTACGGAACCCTTAAGACATATTCTACAACTTGGTTAAGATTATTTGTTCTAAATAATCTTTTGTCGAAAAGTCGTTTTCGACCCCTATTATCTCTTAATTGACTAGCCCGGATCTACGGGCGTTACAATTATCTCCCCCTTAGGATGATTACGTCCCAGAATCATCAACGAAACAGGGCTGTATAATGAATCCATACATTATCTCTTCATCCTAAATAATAATTGTATCTTCTATGTTGCTTCAAACGAGTATCAAACTGTTGGATTCCATAACTGCAGGCGGTGCTCGATCTTGCACCTGCTCGTTGGACTCCAAATTACAACCTTCAAGTCACAATCTCGATCCTTACTGGAGACGACTTCTTCTTCTTAACAATCTTAGGATTACTACCATGGACCGATGTGTCATATTGTAATGACTTATCATCGTATGTTGCAACGCTTAGACTCAGGTCTTTTAGAGTCAAATTTCCAGAACAGACTATACCTTTCTTCATGTTCTAATGTGACATAATCACATCTTAAAAGGTAGCATTCTAAGCTACAAGCAAGTATCGTGATACCTCTACTGATCGCTTTGATTGTCTTTTATTTCAATCTTCCGACCTCAGTCAGATGTTACTTCAAACTTGGTTCTCTGAACCATTTAACATACTCGTCGTAGTCGGACTCAATTCGATATGACCACTAGGGTCGGAATAACAATCATCTTCTTAGTCTTTACCGAAACAATGGTAACGACATATTTGAATAAAACGGTATCAATTACTAGCTTCTTGGTAACCGTGTGACTTTCCCTGATCCAAGTGTGAGTCCTGTGCTTCCGGTAGTATAGGCCTCTACTACCATTCACACATACTCATACTCGTCCCAAGTACTGTCTCGCAGTTTTTTTTTCCAAGTCACCATACAAGAAAATCACACAATAGCTTAACACATCAGATAGCAAAATGAAGGTTTTATATTATTCCTTGAAACGATTACATAGGTGTTCAAGTTCACCCTAGAATATGCCTCTAATAGGCTACACCTCCTGATACTAACCGCTTGACTACTTTATAACTTGATCTTCGGATATCAGTTCTTATTCCTGATTCCTTGCATTGCCATCTGCTTCGTCAAGGATCATATGAAATGCTCTTGCCTTCGGCTTTGGCGGTACATTTGGTTTTGCGGCTTCTTCTTTCCTTGGGCAATCTTGCTTGAAGTGTCCTTCCTCACCATACTTAAAGCAGACTTCTCTCTTGGTGGTGCATTCGCTGGAATAATGACCAGTCTTCCCGCATTTGAATCAGGTCATTTCTTTAGAGCATCTCCCAATGTGCTTCCTTCTGCACTTGTCACACCATTGTTATCCTTCCCCAGACTTTGATAATTTTCTCTTCTCGTCGGATCTTGTGGATCCTTCAAACTTTCTCTTATCACCAACTTCAACCTTGCTGGCGGCTCTTCCCTTGATCATATCTTCAACAGACTTGGCAGCCCAGATAGCTGCCTCTAGAGTAGGTGCCTGACGTACCGGCACTGCATACTCCCAGGGAAGTCCCTTTGCGTACTTGTCAACTTTTGTCAGCTCGTCTGGGACAAGGCGCAAAGCAAACTCCATTTTGTCCGTGAAGCTGTTGGTGTATTCATCGATAGACATGCTTCCTTTCTTCAAAGTTAGGAATTGGTTCTCTAGCTCGAGCAGGTTTTGGGCTGAGCAGTACTTACGCTTGAATTGCACCAAAAACTCTGCCCAAGTCAATTGCAGGGGCTCATTGGGGCTTAGAGTCTTCCCCAGGGTGTTCCACCAGCGAACAACGCCTCCTCTGAATTGACGTACTGCAAACGTGGTTTGTAGCTTGCCTTTACAATCACATGTCATGAAGGCTAATTCCATCTCCGAGATCCAATCCATGACTCCGATCGGATCTTCCTTCCCAGTGAAAGTCGATGGCTTGCAAGTTAGAAAATCTTTGTATTTGCATCCATTCCTCTCGACTCTATCATCTTGATTGTTCCTCCTAATCACCGGTGGATCAGCTTGACCAACGGTCCTGCTGTCGTTCCCTTCCTCAGACTGCCCGTCATTCAGCTCGGGCTGTTCAATAGGCATCGTAAGTTCCTCTCGATTTTGTTGAAGTAAACGCCTTGTTTCCTCCATTTGACGATCCAACATCATCTGGATCAACGCTTTCACTCCGTCCATCGTGATTGGCTCAGGAGCGGCTACTACAACAGGTATTTGCTCAATCACTGGTGGTTGATTCATGTTTCCATTCGCGTTCCCAGCTCCACTACGGGTTTTTGCCATTTCGATCTATTCACCAATTTAAACGCTCGGTGTGTAATGACGAGAATTAAGATAGGAAAGATTTTATTTACGATCGACGTGTAAATCTCCATATCACTCTGAAAAGTTATATGCCAATTCTAATACCGTAATTAAACGTTTAGAAACCTGAGCACATAAAGTTTCCAGATCCGGTCGGCAACAGACCATAGATCCGATCATATAATGCATATCATAAATCATTTAGCACATAAAAGCATGTTAGGTATTTTCCTAAATAAGCTAGTGCTTGTGTCTATTCAGGTGTATTACACACTCCTCACAATCATTGCTTAGCATTCTAAGTTTAAGTCTAGAAATAAATCCATATTCCTAGTTCTCTTAAACTAATGCTCTGATACCAACTGTGACACTCCCATTTTCACGGCCAGAAAAGACCGATTTTTGTTTATGCTTTATAAAAATCAGAGTACCTCTTTTGGGATGTCATTGTCAATACAGAAGCATAAGCATGATAAATGTGTTTTCAAACATGATAAATGTGTTATCAAAGCCTTTCCGAAGAAATGTATTTTATTCATTTAAAAATACTGGGATGTCATTGTCAATACAGAAGCATAAGCATAAACAGAACTTACATTCATTATCACTAGTGATTTATATCTCCTTAATCTCTCAGTGTAATGTAACTTCATATCGACACCTGTGATACAAATCAACTGGGTGAGTCAGGTTGGGAAACCTGGTGAGTACATAGAGATTTCAATCCCACAATGTTATATCATATATATAATTTAGAACTCACAAAATATACATTTTCACCATATATATAAGCAACTCTTACCCTACCCTGTTAATCCTTTCAACAAGACTATCCATACTCTCGGACCTTAAATTTTTACCTCTTACTTAACCCTTACTCTCGGATCTAATTTATGCTCTTGGATCAATAATTGTGCCCGTTCCATACTCTTGGATTAGGGACAAGTGTCTATGTGTAAATCCATTCTCCCGGATTAACGACGAATAACTATGTCCTATCCATACTCCCGGACTAAGGACGACTGACTATGTCTTAATCCATACTCCCGGACTAATGACAGTTGGCTATGTCCAATCCATACTCTCGGACTAGGGACAATGACTATGTCTAATCCATGCTCCCGGATCAGTGGCATATACTAAAGTTCTATTCTCTGAGTATAACTCACTCGTACTCGTAAAAAAATACTACCCAATATTCCCCATAATTAATTTAGGTTTACTCTTTTATCCTAAATCATCATATATAATCAGGTATGTTCTTTAACACGTACTTCAGGCAACATCAAATAACTCGCACATAAACATATATTTAATACTTCAATCAATACTTGTATTAAAATCATGTTCATGAAAGGGACTATGCACTCACTTGATTAGGTGGTGACTCGGTACTCGGACAGCACTTCGTTATCTCAAAACAATTTTCCCTTGACAAAACCTAGTATCAATACCACTAGGGTTTAGTCTAACATTAACCGCGACTAATTAATAGTCTAGCTTATATTATTATTATTATATAAGCGTTAAACAACACTCTATATAACTCATAATAATAACCCAAATAATTATTTTAAGGTCCTAATAATGTTACTATAATTAATTAGAAGCTATTTTAAAAATAGCGTAGGCGTAGCTCACTTACAACGGGTTTTATAGAAAACCGGGCTTCGCTAGGAGCAGCGTTTCCGAACCGAAAGACCCTTTTTCTCGGGACTCCGGGAGCCTCGGGGTTTCCTTCGGGAGCTAGGGGGTTTACCTAGGGTTTAGGGGGGTTAGAAACCCTAGAGAGAGAAAGTAGTGAAAGAAAGAGTGGAGAAATGTGTGAGAAATCCGAGAGAATTCGCATGGTATTTATAGGGCCAACAGCTCGGACTTATGCTGAGTGTAGCTTCGGATGAGGCTGCCAGCTCGCATCCAGCTGTCTCGCACGTGCATCGGACCCGGATAAGACCGGAGTATGCGGGGCGTACTCGACCTCGGACGCGGGGCGTAATGCGAGGCTACGTGTCGCGATCCGAAGCGGTTCCTCTAATCAGCGATGGACGATCCAGATGCTGCCACGTCGTCAATCTCGCAATAGGCTTCGCATTTTCGAGTTCCAACTTTAAAAATTCGTATATTCGTCGTACAAGCTCCGTTTCCGACGTTCTTTATATCCACGCGTAGGCGGAAACGTACTTTACAACTTTCGTTTAGACTCCGTCGGCTAATTTTGACTTTATTTTAAATTTATATTTTTAACAGGCCGGGACAGGATTGGTTCGTTAAAAATTCATAACTCCTTCATCCGACGTCTGTTTTCGTCTGTCTTTTTATCGTTACGCTACTGTTAACGAGATATTCGATTCTCGTTTAGGTTGTGTCGCCTAAAAACCGTTCGATCTAATATTCGAACTTCGGGTTGTACACTGCTAAGCCGAAACTTCGAAAAATCATAACTTCATCATAAGAAGTCAGATTTGGGCGTTCTTTTTATGGACGCTCTTGGTTTAACATTTTCTACGACTTTCGTTTAGATCGCTAAGGCTAAAAGTCACCCTATCGTAAATTTACTATTTACGCTTCCCGGTGGTGTGTCGGTTCCGTCGCGAAACTTCGACGGGTCATAACTTCTTCGTTATAACTCGGATTTCGGCGTTCTTTATATGTACGGAACCCTTAAGACATATTCTACAACTTGGTTAAGATTATTTGTTCTAAATAATCTTTTGTCGAAAAGTCGTTTTCGACCCCTATTATCTCTTAATTGACTAGCCCGGATCTACGGGCGTTACAGTTTAAGCTTTGGGTGATTTGATAGCTTATTTTATTTCCTTATTTTTATTAGTTTATTTTAGATTTTTAGCTCTTTTTATTAGTATTGCATTGTATATTCTTTATTTTCTTTATCATGGATCGTATCGGGGACTTTTTATTTTGCATGAGGAATTTTGCAAGGTTTTGGAGCTCATTGCGGTTGTGGTTTGACTGGATTTGGGCTTAGTGGGCTTTTCGATGCATTATTGGGCTTGGCGGAAAAAGCTAAAGGCTTGGATGAAGTGGGCTTGTGAAGATGGATCATGGATTGTTAATTTGGGTTCGGAGCATCCATATTTGAAACTAAAAGATGATTGGTTAATTTGAATCATGTGGGATATGGAGGGGACCAAGGGAATCTTTGGTAGTGGGATGGTTAGTGAAGGAAAAATGAGCCAATAACATTCTAGCAGCACTTGCGCGGGTGGAATTTCCGTCGCGCGAGTACACGCGTAACTGCCCAGTTTTGGGCATTTTGGTCATTTGACTTGCCATTACCATGGGGGATGGGATCTATCAACTGTCACTTCGATTTTACACCATTAGAGACCAGGAGAAGGCGATTTTGAAGCTCAAGACTCATTTCTTTTCATCTTTCCAAGTTATTGGTAGTTTCTTTATGCAATTAGACTTTTGTGATTGTTATTCTATTGCCATGAGTGGCTAAACTCTCTATTTTGGTTAACTTTGGCTAAAACCCTTGAATGTTTGTGGGTTTTTGAAGGATTCATGTTTGATTATCAATTATCTCATGTTTATGATTCTAGTTCATATTTCTTATGCTTGTTTGATACTTTGATCATGAGTTTGGTACTTGAATGAGCAATTGTTGGTTTATTTCTTTGGTTTTGCATTGAATCATTGAATTTACTTAGAACAAGAGCTTTATGATGGTAGAAATCATCTCTAGCTTATGAATCATATCTCCTTTATGGATGTGTAAGCATTGACATCCTCTAGGAATTGGGGATTCCTTCATTCTTAAGGCTAATTAACTTCTTGGGTTCAATTGCTTCAATTGGATCTTTGATTTTGATTAAGAAGGTGTGTTGTGGGCTTCCCCAACCTCCATACTACCTATGAGGAATCTTGGCATATCATGCTTCATGATTGCTATAGCCAATTTGGGATGAATGATAAGTTTTGTATTGAATCCTAGTGATAAACACACAAATGTTCATTGTGTTGAATTGCCTTGGTTAACCAATTGTTCCCAACATTTGAGCATCTCACCATCTTGCTTAATTGCAAGCTTTTTAGTTATTCAAGTCTTTTAGTTTTCAAGCAATCACAGCACCCCCCTTTTAGTTTAATTGTAGTTAGTTAGTTTATTTACACTAGTTCTATTAGATTGCATTGGTGATTGAATACAACCATTTCCCTGAGGATCGATACCCCCTTTTACCATTATATTACGTTTTATTTACAAACAAACGGTGTAATTTGCTTGGTGGACTTGACATCCCACCAACGAACATGCTTGTTAATTGGGTGCGGCCTGATCAGTACCGGGCGTGGCCTGATGCCGGGTGGGGCCGATGTATGTATGGTATGTGGTATTTTGGGAAAAATTACTAAGCTTTGTGCTAACAATGTAACAAGTTAAATTTTCAAACCAAAATTTTCAATTTAAAAACACATTTATCACATTAATAAAACTTCAAAATGTCACAATGTCAATCCTCAAATCTCATAATCAAAGACTGTATATATATCAAACTCCAGGATCCTCTAAATCATAACTCAAACTATGTTGTGTGTGTACAATCATGTCGGCGCCTTCCCGAGATCCTGAGAAGTACCTGAAACACATAACACATAACACATAACACAGTAAGCACGAAGCTTAGTGAGTTCCCCAAAATACCACATACAACACATTAGCCACTCGAGGCTATAACTCTGTAAGACCCTCCGGTCTATGTGTCTCAGTGGGAACCTCCAATCCCATGGCTCGTTGGACCCTCTGGTCCGGTCTCAGTGAGGACCCTCCGGTCTGGTCTCAGTAACACATAATATAGCATATATATCACACAGACAAATGCATAACTCAAGTAAGCACATACGACCCTCTGGTCACACATAAATACCACTCTAGGTAAAGTATAGTGAGAAGACTCACCTCGTAAGAATTGGACAACCTCGAACTCGAATCACCAGTTTAGCCTCTGTCTAACACACACAATAATTATCCCTAATTAATAGTTGTTCTCATGAAGCTAGACTAACCCTTCCATACACTCACAGAAGGGTAAAAGACCATTTTACCCCTTCATGGCTCAATAGACCACACGTTGACCAAAACTCTAAAAGTCAACCAAAAGTCAACGGCAGGGAGTACGCTGGGCGTACTCATCTGCCATGCAGATATCGGGGATGCTCGACCCCTACGTTGCGCGTACTAGGATTACGGCCAGCGTAAGTCCCGGTTTCATTCTCCTCACATATTTGGTCTTAATCAGTTAAGACCTTCGCTCATATCACAGATCTGGGCTCCCTAATATCTCTTAATCCATAAAGTCAGTGACTTTAAGCCTTTGCAAACACTCATCCTCTTTCCTCATAAAGCTCATATCTCATGCATGGCTTGCTTCTAACGTCCAAGATTGGATTTTTATGACTTTACTCCACAAAATACACTAAAAGGGGTTGATCATGGTCTCTGGAGCTCATTATCTCATAAAGTTTCCATCTTTTGGGAAAAAACCCTAAAACACTCCATATAAATGCACAAATCAAAAGTGTGAGAAAGCTTGAAGCTTTATACCTCTATGTGAAGCTTTCCACACAGCTAAGCTCAGATCCAAAAGCCTGGACTCTCACTCCATCTTCTCCAAGGCTTCTTCCCACTTCAAGAGCACAAGATTACACTCACAAGCCCTCAAATGCACTCACAAGCTATAAGAACGATGATTTAGGGTTAGGAGTGTTTGGTGTCTGGGAATGGTGGCCAGGAATGAGACCATCATATCCTTTATATCGGGGACTCACCAACAATTAGGGTTTTCATTATGGGCTTAGTACGCCCAGCGTACCCTCTGGTACGACCAGCGTACTAGGTGGTCTCCGTGTCAAATGCACGCATATGAGTACACTGAGCGTACACTCTAGTACCCCCCGCATACTCATTTACCTCCTTTTTTCTAAAAAGGGCCAAAATGGACAAGTGCTCAAAAGATTAAGGTTTACAAGGTATACCTGGACTTGGGATGTTACAATTCTCCCCCACTAGAATCAGACTTCGCCCTCGCAGTCATGCTCCGCAAATAACTCTGGATGTTGCTCCCGCATCTCCAACTCCGGTCCCAAGTCGACTCGGACCCCTTCCGAAGCTGCCACTGGACCTGAACCAGGGGTACCTCTTTGTTCCTCAGAACCTTCACCTTTCGATCTAAAATCGTGATCGATCTCTTAATGTAGTTCAGGCTCGCATCCACCTGAATGTCCTTTAGGAATACCACTGTCGTCTCATCGGCTACACACCTCCTCAACTGAGATACGTGGAAGGTGTTATAAATCTGACTCAAGTCCACTGGTAGCTCCAACCGGTAGGCTACTCTGCCTACTTTGGCGGTCACTCTAAAAGGACCGATGTATCGGGGCCCCAGCTTACCCCGCTTCCTGAATCAGATCACCCCTTTTCCATGGGGATACCTTCAGGAGGACAAAATCTCCAACCTGCAATTCTAGCTCAGACCGTCGCCTGTCCGCATAACTTTTCTGGCGACTCTGGGCCCTTAGTAATCTCTGTCTAACCTGCGGAATCTGCTCGGTCATCTTTAGCACTATCTCAGTGCCACACATCACTCTCTGTCCCACCTCTCCCCAACAGATAGGAGTTCGACACCTCCTCCCATATAAAATCTCAAAGGGAGGCATACCAATACTCGAATGGTTGCTGTTGTTGTAGGAAAACTCAGCCAGGGGTAAGTAAGTGTCCCAACTTCCTCCGAAGTCCATGACACAGGCACGCAACATGTCCTCAAGCGTCTGAATCGTCCTCTCGCTCTGTCCGTCCGTCCGTCTGCGGGTGGTACGCAGTAGTAAAGTGCAAGCGCGTGCCCAACTCCTCATGAAACTTCTTCCAGAATCTGGAAGTAAAGCGCACATATCGATCTGACACTATCGATATCGGCACTCCATGCCGAGATACCACCTCTCTCACATAAAATCTCGGCCAATCTCTCTACAGAAGAGCTCTCACTAATAGCAAGGAAGTGAACACTATTCGTCAGTCGGTCCACAATCACCCAAATCGTATCAACTCCACGCGCAGTCCTTGGTAACTTGGTCATAAAGTCCATAGAGATCTGTTCCCACTTCCATTGGGGAATCTCCAGAGGCTGCAATGGACCATGTGGCTGGTGCTCTGCCTTGACCCGACGGCAGGTCAAGCACCTCTCAACTACCCAAGCAACATCCCGCTTCATACAGGGCCACCAGTAATCTCTCTTCAGGTCCAAATACATCTTAGTAGCCCTAGGATGGATCGAGAATCTCGATCTATGCGCCTCCTCCATCAGTATACGCCGAGCTCCGCCCGTAAAGGGCACCCAAATCCGCCATTGCAAAGTCATAAGCCCTCGGCTATCCGTCACAAACTCGGACACCTGTCCAATCACCCGCTCCCTCTTGCGGTTCTCCGGTCTCATGGCCTCCACCTGAGCCTCTCGAATGGTATCCAAGACTGGAGTCATCACCGTCATCCTCATACACACATCTCGGATCGGAGCACTCTCTGCTCTTTGGCTCAGGGCGTCGGCTACCACATTAGCCTTGCCCAGATGATACAGGATCTTGCAGTCATAGTCTTTCACCACATCCAACCATCTCCTTTGTCTCATGTTTAGGTTGGGCTGATCCATGAGATACTTTAGGCTCTTGTGGTCCGTGTATATGGTACACCGGACCCCGTACAAATAGTGGCGCCAGATCTTGAGGGCGAACACCACCGCCCCCAGCTCCAGATCATGGGTGGGATATCTTGTCTCATGAGGCTTCAACTGCCTCAATGCGTATGCTATCACGTGCCCTCCATGCATCAGTACTGCACCCAACCCGGATATAGATGAATCAGAGAAAACCACAAAGTCCTCCACTCCCTCGGGAAGGGCTAACACCGGGGCTTCGCACAATCTCTGGCGAAGAGTCTCAAATGAGGTATGCTGCTCGGGACCCCAAGTAAAAGTAACGCCCTTCCGGGTCAACCTGATGAGGGGGACGGCAATCTTGGAGAAATCTCTGATAAATCTCCGATAATAGTCGGCCAATCCCAGAAAACTCCTGATCTCGGATGGGGATCTCGGCACCTCCCATCGCATAACTGTCTCAATCTTGGCCGAGTCGACCAAGATCCCATTCTGATTAACGAGATGTCCTAGGAACTGGACCTCTCGTAACCAAAATTCACACTTGGAGAATTTGGCATACAGCCTCTCTGATCTCAAAACTCCAAGAATCTCTCTCAAATGCTCCTCGTGTTGCTCTCTGGATCTCGAATACACCAACATATCGTTGGTGAACACGATTACCGATCGATCCAACATAGGCCTGCACACCCGGTTCATCAGATCCATGAATGCCGCCAGTGCGTTGGTGAGCCCAAAAGGCATCACCACGAACTCGTAATGCCCATAACGAGTACTAAAGGCCTTCTTCTGGATATCCTCCTCACGGACTCTCATCTGATGATATCCAGACCTCAAATCGATCTTGGAAAGCCAAGACGCGCCCTGTAACTGGTCGAACAAATCATTGATCCCCGGAAATGGATAACGGTTCTTGACCGTCAGCTTGTTTAACTCCCGGTAGTCAATGCACATCCGGTGTGAACCATCCTTTTTCTTGACAAAAAGGATCGACGCTCCACACAACGAGCTACTCGGTCTGATAAATCCCTTCCCCAGCAGCTCCTGGAGCTGTGAGGATAACTCTTGTATCTCTGGTGGCGCAAGGCGATAAAGTGCCTTGGCGATAGGCACCGCTCCCGGAACCAAATCAATTCGGAACTCCACTTGCCTCTCGGGAGGCACACCCGGTAACTCCTCGGGAAAGACATCCGGGAACTCCCTCACTATTGGAACCTCGGCGATAGAACTCAATTTCTCAGTAGCAGCTCGTGTATCCATCACATACGCTAAAAAGCCTCTTTAACCCTGTTGTAGACTCTACCTTGCTCTGGCAGCCAAACAGAATGCTGACCCAGATATGGTACCCTCGCCATATACTGTAAGCACTCCCCCACTAGGGTCTCGTATGGTCACCAACTGACGCTCGCAGTCGATTACAGCTCCGAACCGACTCAACCAGTCCATGCCCACAATGACACAAACATCACCCATCACGATCGGTACCAGATCTATCGGAAACTCAACACCAAAAATCTGGAGCACACATCCCCGGATCACATCAGTGGCAAACACCGCAACTCATCGACTATAGAAACTCTCATAGGTCGACTCAAGGACTCATGTCGGATACTGATGTGGCGACTAAAGGCTAATGATATGAAGGATCAACTCGCACCCGAGTCAAATAACACCAAGGCATGTACAGAACTCACAAGAAAAGTACCTAATCATATCACAATATAAGCACAAATAATTCAAAATAGAATGAATAAAGGAATACATAGCGGCGACGACAGTAGGTGCTATGCGGACCTCCTCCGCTGTCAGCTGGAAGGCTCTCCCACGAACCTTCGGCGCCTCTGCCTTCGCGGGCCGACTCTCGGTAGCTCGTATAGCAGCGGGTGCAGATCCCTGTGCTAATCCCTGAAGCAGCTGGGGGCACTCGGCCTTCCGATGGCCGGTCTGGTTGCAGTGAAAGCAGACTGCAAACCCCTTGGGGCAATCCCTCGCGATATGTCCCTCCTTACCACACTTGTAGCAAACACCCGCTCGACGTATCCCCTCATGACTCTTGCCGCACTTCCGACAAGTGCGGCCCTTCTGGCCTCCAGATCTCGAATCAGCGGGCTTAGCCCGCTTGGCTGCCGGTTGAGACTATTCCGGTCGCCGATCCCTCCCCTGAGACTCCGCCTCCTCCCTGGTGAGTCTCCAGCTCAATCTCCCTCTTTCGGGCATTTTCCTGAAGCTCGACAAATGACCGATAAGACGAGTTCACCACGAACTCATGAATATCGCTCCTCAAAATGCTCAAATATCGACTCATACGTGCCTGCTCGGTAGACACGTGCTCAGGGCAGAACAACGCCCTCTCATGGAACATTCTCCTAATCACTGTCACTGACTCTGTCCTCTGCTTGAGGGATAGAAACTCTTGGGCCAATCGTTCCCTCTCCACCAGGGGAACATACTCATCTCGAAACATCGCAGTAAATCTCTCCCATGTCACTGCAGTGTGCTCTGTAGGAGTGTAACTGGCTGTCACAAACTTCCACCAGTCCTTCGCCCCCAAGCGAAGCTGGCTCAAAGTGAACCATACCCTCAAGTCCTCCGGACATGAACAAGTGTAGAAACACCCCTCGATATCAGAGATCCATCTCATCGCAGCAATTGGATCCTGAGTCCCATCAAAATCTGGTGGCTTCGTGTTGCTGAACTCCCGGTACAGCAACGAGTCACCTCCGTGAGGCCTAACAGTGGCGACAGTTGCAGTGGCGGCAGCAGCAGCAGCCTCAGTAACAGCAGCGTATCAATCATCAAACGTATCAATCAGGGTGGTCTTAATAGACCCAAACATCTCAGTAATCTCTGCTCGGATAGCTGCGGCCACCTCCTCGTGAATCATCCTCCGAATCTCATCATCACTAGTCCAACTGCCTCCAGGGTTGTGGCGTGTACCCACCATGATGCTTCTGAAACACAACACAAAATCATTAAAGACTCACTCGAGCATACTCACACTCGATCACCCATCCCTACTTGTTCCTTAGCTTCCTAAGGATTCTTACTTGGGTTGCATACAGATCTGGTGTTTTCAGTAGTACGGGCCCAGTACTACCTTCCACACCCGGCCTGTAGTCACCCCAAGTCCTCCTCATTGGATTCTAATTCCCAAGTACTCTATCTCTCTTGAGTATCAGACTACTCTCGTCTCAGAATTCTCTCTCTAAGTGTTCCTGCTCACTACTCTCATTAGCACCTACTCATAGCACATAACATGTAACAACGACTCCTAAGCTAAGGCATCACAAATCAGGCAACCCTAGCCCTACGATATGAAATACCTAGATCATTCTCTAGCATGCATAATATCTCATAAAATATCTCATGACACAAAAGTAAGGGCATTTTAGGAAATCACCGTTCGGGCTCTGGCTGATTGTACACACTGCTCCAACTCGTTTTCTCTTAAACTCTTTCCCATTTTGAAAAATTATATTTTTTTTTGAAACATTTTCTCAAATCCTCAGTTTGAGTCCAAACACACCCGGAGGTGCATCCGAATCCCTCAAACCAAGGCTCTGATACCAACTTGTAACAACGTAAATTTTCAAACCAAATTTTTCAATTTAAAAACACATTTATCACAGTAATAAAACTTCAAAATGTCACAATGTCAATCATCAAATCTCATAATCAAAGACTATATATATATATATATATATATATATATATATATATATATATATATATATATATATATATCAAACTCCAGGATCCTCTAAATCATAACTCAAACTCTGCTGTGTGTATACAATCATGCCGACACCTTCCCGTGATCCTGGGAAGTACCTAAATCACATAACACATAACACGGTAAGCACGAAGCTTAGTGAGTTCCCCAAAATACCACATACAACACATTAGCCACTCGAGGCTATAACTCTGTAAGACCCTCCGGTCTATGTGTCTCAGTGGGACCCTCCAGTCCCATGACTCGTTGGACCCTCTGGTCCGGTCTTAGTGAGGACCCTCCGGTCTCACAGCTCGTTGGACCCTCTGGTCCGGTCTTAGTAACACATAATATTGTTGGATATAGTGTCTAAGTCCATAACTTTATTTGGTATGTACTTGACCCGACCCGGCATGGTCCATTTGGGTTGCATGGCATTGCAATACTTGGATAGACTAAATGAGAGAATAAGGCACTTATGATTATTAATATATTATAAGTTCTAATATATTAATAATAGTATTATTTAATTAGTATTGATCAAGTATTAATCTAGGATTAATTTGGTGATCAAAGTTAGACTAATTAAATATATAGGGTTGATTATGACAATCATCAATTCTTTTATGGTGGATTAATGATCCATGGTTTATGGGTTATGGATGTAACCAAATAGAGCTCCATGGATAGTCCATGGGAGTTACAAATCCATGGGTCATGGGAAATCAAGAGTCATGACAATTAAGGGCATTCATGTGTAAACCCTAATTGTGACAACACTATAAAAGAAACCCTATGGCTAGCAAAAAGTGGACCTAGTGGACATAGTGTTACTAGAGAGGGCATAACCAATTTTGAGTGCTAGAAGTATTCTCTCAAGTTATTCCAAGTCTTGTGGTGTTGTGTGAAGCATTTGAGGCACAACATTTGGGGTGCTAGGCTCACAAAGTCTTGAAGGAATCCAAGCAACAACAAGGTATGTATTTCTACTAGTTTTATGTTTTATGTAATCCCCATGCCATGCTAGTTAGGAAATAACCTTGAAAAAGAAATTTGCATGTATATAGAGAAAACATAGATTCAAGGTTATTAGGGTTGCATGTACACTTAGGAAGTGTTAGAATGCTCAAAACCCATCAAATATAGCATATATATCACACAGACAAATGCATAACTCAAGTAAGCACATACGACCCTCTGGTCACACATAAATACCACTCTAGGTAAAGTATAGTGAGAAGACTCACCTCGTAAGAATTGGACAACCTCGAACTCGAATCACCAGTCTAGCCTCCGCCTAACACACACAATAATTATCCCCAATTAATAGCTACTCTCATGAAGCTAGACTAACCCTTCCATACACTCACAAAAGGGTAAAAGACCATTTTACCCCTTCATGGCTCAATAGACCACACGTTGACCAAAACCCTAAACGTCAACCAAAAATCAACGGCAGGGTGTACGTTGCGCGTACCAGCTCTCTACGTTGGGCGTACTCAGCTGCCATGTAGATATCGGGGATGCTCGACCCCTACGCTGCGCGTACTAGGATTACGCCCAGCGTAAGTCCCATTTTCACGCTCCTCACATATTTGGTCTTAATTAGTTAAGACCTTGGCTCATATCACAAATCTGGGCTCCCTAATATCTCTTAATCCATAAAGTCAGTGACTTTAAGCCTTTGCATGGCTGATTAGGTCACAAACACTCAAAACACGCATCCTCTTTCCTCATAAAGCTCATATCTCGTGCATGGCTTGCTTCTAACGTCCAAGATTGGATTTTTATGACTTTACTCCACAAAATACACTAAAAGGGGTTGATCATGGTCTCTGGAGCTCATTATCTCATAAAGTCTCCATCTTTTGGGAAAAAACCCTAAAATACTCCGTATAAATGCACAAATCAAAAGAGTGAGAAATCTTGAAGCTTTATACATCTATGTGAAGCTTTCCACACAGCTAAGCGCATATCCAAAAGCCTGGACTTTCACTCCTTCTTCTCCAAGGCTTCTTCCCACTCCAAGAGCACAAGATTACACTCACAGGCCCTCAAATGCACTCACAAGCTATAAGAACGATGATTTAGGGTTAGGAGGGTTTGGTGTCTGGGAATGGTGGCCAGGAATGAGGCCATCATATCCTTTATATAGGGGACTCACCAACAATTAGGGTTTTCATTCTGGGCCTAGTACGCCCAGCGTACCCTCTGGTACGCCCAGCATACTAGGTGGTCTCCGCGTCAAATGCACGCATATGAGTACGCTAAGCGTACACTCTAGTACGCCTCGCGTACTCATTTACCACTTTTTTTCTAAAAAGGGCCAAAATGGACAAGTGCTCAAAATATTAAGGTTTACAAGGTATACCTGGACTTGGGATGTTACATACAGTTTATGTTTATAGTTTCAGGTACCTCTAGTTCGAAGGGGAAGGGTCCGACATGATCGCACAAATCCATCAGTGTTCCGCATTCTATGATTTCATTTTGTACTCTTATAACTTTAATACAATTCCTTGCTCATGATTTTGGTATTTGGAATGAATGAACTAATTTTTTGGTTGACTTAAAATTAAAATTTTACTTAGTATTTTTCGGATGTTACATGATAACCTCGTACACGGCCGCACCATAAGACTCCAACCAATATTTTAACTGACCAAGGCTATCCTAGCATGTTCGCCAACACGGCACCAACAACCCTCATGATCGAACCAAGGATGACATAACCAACCATCACATAAACATTAGCTAGTCCACTTCGCTCCAGATGAATGTTACGGCTCAGTCGTAGTCTTACATTACACCTAGCCCCTAGTCGGCCTACAACCTTTCGTACTCCTATGAATGTTGTGGCTCACCCACAGTCTCAAAACTCATCCTGCAATGGTCTAACTTAACCTAGTGAAAGATACAAGCCAAATCACAGACCCACAACTGCTCATCGACCTAGTGAATGCAACGGGCCACCCCGTAGTCTAACAACACTTCCACAATCGTCTAGGAACCTACTGAATGATATGGGCCACCCTACAGTCTTACAACACTTCCAAAATTGCCTACCAACATAGTGAATGCTACAGGCCACCCCTTAGTCTTACAACACTTCTACAACTGCCTACCAACCTAGTGCATGTTATGGGTCACCCCGCAGTCTTACAACACTTCCAATCTGCCATGGGCCCAAACCATGGCCTTTCCAACTATCCACATGCATACCTTGCCAAATTCAACATGAGCCGAAAATCCCAACCAAGTGTTCGGGTCATGTTTCGAACCCTAGAGCCTTCATCAGACAAGAACAGGAAGATAGGTCATAACACAACCCTTAACATGAACTTAACCATTAGTCCAAAATGTGCCACTATCGATGCTTACGTAATCGGATCAAATCACAACCAGAATTGCATATCCATTTGACCTTGGAGATGAAACTCCAAGTTGACTCACACTTGGAAGTATTCCCAGAAATCCTAACGATTCTCCCCCACTTGGATTCAACTATATTCTGCCAATTACTTAACCACCCGAATTCCCAATTTGTCCATAATTTTACTACTCAAGATCATCACTATCCAGCGCTTGCAAGAATAAAATTCCATGATCAAGCAATCAATAGTACACACATACATCCCAAAAACCAAAATAACACTTCGCTAAACTTGACGAAAGATTGACGCCTCAAATGCACCTTCCATAGTTACCACTCCAATATCCTCGGACAACTCTACCGATGACAGAGAAGGAATAACCTAACTATCTTAATCAGATCGCCAAACAACCCAATAATCCACTTGCTACAGAGTAGAACCCATGCGGAACGCATTGACCATGCCCAGAAGGCATGAATAAAATTGATCCCTCTTTTTTTCCTCGCAATCATGAAGGGTTTCTAGAATCCCGAACTCGAAGATCCAAAAGAACTGCACTGCCACTAACTCGGACCCAATTTGTTGAAATCATCAAAATCAATATGGCAGATGATCCTCCAAGTAGAACAATCAACTCTTCTCGTTTTAGGGCTCACCCTATCGTCGGCCTACACCTCCCACATTGAAGCCTATAACTGACTCATCAAAATACCCTCTAACCAATATCATCGGTATGCAAAATGGCATATGAAAATCCCTCAATAATAATAACCAGACAATCATAAAGAAACTACAATTCTTAGGTGGAAACTTAAATAATACGAACATGGCGTCTCGCACACACAAAACGTAAATAGTAAAAGCATGAAGGAAAATAATATGTTACGTACCAGCAACATCCTCTGATGAAACTCGGGCCTACTCGGCCTGCAATTGAAATGCTCAACTCTTCATCATTGGAGCCTCCACCCTGCCCTTACGACCATCAATAATCCTCAGTGTAATTGGAGCAGGTATCCTCACAGCCCCACCCATCAATCCCAGACAGTCGTCCTTCTTGTGGCCCACTTAGTTGTAGTGAAAACAAATCGGACTCAACCCCTGGGGACAATCCCTACTGACATGACCAAACCTACCACACTTGTAGCAACCCATACCTCTATATCAACATACCCCATCATGCGGTTTCCCGCACTTTCCGCAAAGGCCCTGGCCCTTCCGGCCGCTAACTCGCGAATCGAAAATCTTGGGATTCTTCGTTGAGCGCTCCGCTTCTTGAGTATGAACCGGATTTCGCTTCTTTAAAAGCTCCAAATAAATCTCCCGTTCCCAGGCTCTAGCAATCATGTCCTCCAAGGTCCTGCAGCTGGACATGCTCAAAAACTCTCGAATGTCATCCTGTATCATATCATGATACCTCACCTTCTTCATCTCCTCATCTGCAACATATTGATGAACTAGCAAAGCCATCTCCCTGAACTTGGTGGTGATCTCCGTCACAGTCTCCGTCATCTGGCGAAGATCCTGAAACTCCCTCTGCAATTATTGCACCTCAATGGCCGGTGCAAACTCTGCTCTGAATCTCGACATAAAACCAGACCAAGACATGGTCACCATGGCCTCAGCTTCCAAAGACCAATCTGCTCCCGCTAGTCATAGGCTCTATCTTTCAGAAGGCAAGATGCAAATCCTACCTGTTATCCTTCCGGGCAGAAACTAGTATGTTGAGCATTCTTCATGTCAGTAATCCATCGTCTACTAGCAATGGGGTTATTTTTCCTCGAAGAACTCTAAGGATCCACAAGCCTTGAACTCCCTAAAAGATAAAGTTTGTGTCCCAATTTGACTAGCCACAATCTCTGCATGAAAAGCCCCAAGTCGCTCATCCAGTAGCCCATGATACCCTCCTTGATTGTACCGAAGATCACAGGAGTCTGCTCCAAAATACTGTGAGTGATCTCATAGGAAACAAACTCCTGAATTATCTCATCAATCGGCTCTACACCAATGCCTACACCTGAACCAGAACCAGATCCTCCTCTACGAGTGCTCATCACCATGATAAAAGCAACCAACATACCCGAAGGAATTCCTCATTCTACAGGCTTCCTAGAATCCTCGTGACTTTCCTCGATTCGAGTACGGATCCTGTGTTTTTAGTACACACCTATCTATACTTTCCTCAAGAATCACCCTGAATCCTCTAAGTTACCTCCTCATACTGATACTCTTAATACCCGCTAAACAGCGCACTAATCACACTAAAGCACTTCCTAGGATCCCTCACCTCACCATGCCATGAACTGCTGAAAAGCTCCTACTAATGTCAACTAATAACTACATGAATACAATTATATGAAACAAAACTTAGATAATCCTTCAACTAAAAGACTCAACCCTATAACGGGTGGACTCAAACAAGAGTTGCACAATAGGGCCAAATCAATCACTCTAAGATTATTTAACCTTTACAGCATATAACTTAACATATTCATTTAATAGTTAACTAACATCAATATGAGTCCTAAAAAGCACAAAGCATGCAACATTCGAGCAGTAGAACTCTATAAGCAACAAAACATCAACATGCGTCCTTCTGAATAGGCATTCTCTCCTAATAGGCATTATAGCATGCAACCCTAAACATATTTGTATGCTAACTTCTAGCATGCTGAACATATAGCATATTAACATTTATGGGTATTCTATGAATCGCTTACTTGAGCTCGGCTGATTGCACGCATCGCGCCACTTTTTCTTTTAAAAACCTCTTTTTAGAAAACTTATTTTCTTTCAAAAAGATTACCAATTCCTCATTTTGAGTTCAGACACACCCGAGAGTATGCCCAAATCGCTCAAACCAAGGCTCTGATACCAAGTTGTAACGTCCCAAAAATACCGATAAAAATTTCCATTTAAAAACATTTAATTTAATACAACCAATTGTTTCAAAACCAAACAGAGTAAAATGTATTTTTCAAACATCAGAGTACTGTAATAACAATCGGTGAGAAAAAAACCATCATGGGATGTTGTGCAATCAAGTCGGACCCTTTCCTTTAGAACTGGAAGTACTTGAAAATGTTTAAACCACAAAACGTAAGCACAAAGCTTAGCGAGTTCCCCAAAATACCACATACCATATATATAAGATAGGGAGTGTTATGTATCAACCATAGTCTTACAATCAATATCAGCCATAACTCACATCATGGTCTTTCCTTGTATTATTGGGGCTAAAATCAGGTCTTACATACAAGTGCCAAGAGCCAACTCCTGGTCTTCCATGCAAGCATCACAAAGACAACTAGCATACTACATATAACTGTCAGGGTCTAGACCATGGTCTTACATACAGTTGTCGGGAGCCACACCTGGGTCTTTCATATAATTTTCAGTTGTCGGGAGCCACACATAGCTGACTAAAACTCAGCTAAATGCCATGATGTCCGCCGCTAACAGTCCCCCCTAGCCAACATATGGGTGCTAAATACCTCCTAATAATCCATACAAAGTAAACCCTAAGTCTACCTTCTAAAAATAGATATTTGACCAAAAGTCAACGATCAAAGCCAAATCTAACATCCAACAATGACAACCAAAGATCATCATGTCGTGACCAACCCTTGGTCACCTCGTGAAAGCATATTCGGCCCGATTCCAACTCATCTCACTCCAACTCAGCCAACTCGGTCACGAACAATCCACTCAGCAGACATCACGACGTGAACCTTCATTGGTCACGTCGTGAGCATAACATGAAAATATAGTCGTGGACTTCTCCTTGGTCACGTCGTGACCTCTCTATGGTCACGTCGTGACTGAAGTCTGAAGAAACCACCTAATGGTTTGAGCCCTTAATACATTAAGTCTCCAACTCCAATTTTAGTAGAAGCTTAAGGGGACTCCACGGGTCCATAAAATTGACAACTTTATGGAAATGCATGCCCCATGCATGTCCTTTATCCAATATAGGGAAAAGGCCAATAAAATGACTCGAAACCCATGCAATGATCCAAATTCACAACCAAATCCCATATCTGAACCAAATACTACCCATAAGGCTTCAAGGATCCATAAACTTGTCAAATTTATGGAATCTCATCAATTCATTTTGCTCAAACTTGAAGATAAAGGGATAAGGACTTAGATCTAGCAACCTAAAAGCATAAAGGTTGAATCTTGGACACTTACAAAGGTCCATAATGAGCAACATGATGATGATGAGGTTTCCTTTCTAGATCCACAACTAGAACACCTTCTTCTTCTCCTTCTTCAAGCTACCAAATGCACAAAAAGGCTAAGAACCACGAAGAGGGATTAGGGTTAGGGTTTTCTGAGATTTGAGGGTGATGGAGGTTGATAATGAACCCTAGATTCTAGTTATGGGGTTTAAATACGAAGAAAACCCTAAAAGATCATGGGCTTGGGTTGCAGCCTACCTCACGATGTGATTGTTACAATCCTCCAGACACGCAATCCTTCATTTGGTTGGTCACGTCGTTACACATGAATTATGCCAAAAATAATGTTTTTGACTCCTATATGCCCTACTCTGAACTCATCTGGAACACGGGTGTTACACTTTGTAGTTGATCCGTTTAAAAGGACCGAAGCATGTGAAGATGAGAGACATTCCTTGATCCAAAATAACCATTTATCGCCAAAACCCGTTTGCGACGTCATTAAATCCAAGTATTTCCAGTTAATTGAGTCGAAAGCTTTATCAAAATCGACCTTCAGTAAGAACACTTTAGATTTAGTTTTTTTTATCCCAGGAGTAGATCTCGTTGATGATCATAGGGCCATCAAGCGTATTACGCCCCTCAATATATGTTGGATGAACCTCATCAACCACAGAGTCGATCACCCTTTTCAATCTAGAAGCAAGAGTCTTCACGATAATTTTATAAACACATCCAATGAGACAGATGGGCCAATAATCACTTAGAGAAAGAGGATCCTTGACTTTGGGAATCAAGGTAATAAAAAAAGAATTACTTCCCTTGTTAAGACTACCAACTGATTCAAAATGCTTGACAAACCGCATGATGTCATCTTGTGTAATAGGGCAATAATGTTTTATGAATTTGAAAGTAAAACCATCTGGTCCCGGAGCTCTCTCGTTTCCACAATTCCAAATAGCATTTTTTATCTCTTCAAGCTCAAAAGGCCTTTCCAACCATATCCTGTCAACATCAGAAAGCCTCGAAAAATTATGATTAATGAAAGGAGGTCTGATAGAACGGTTCTCACGAAATTTTTCTCCAAAAAAAATTACAAACTTCCTTCTTGATACACTCGACATTGGTAACCCAAATGACATTGATCATCAACCCGTTCATACAAGTCCTCCGATTTTTAATCTTGAGTAAATTGTGAAAAAAGCTAGAATTTTCATCTCCATCACTTATCCATTTAACTTTGGATTTTTGGATTAGATCAGCCTTTTTTAAATTCCCCAAATCAATAATTTTGATTCTGCTTTCTTTTAATTTAGATATCTCCATGGACGTCAACTACCTATTTTCAGCCTCCAAATCCAAATCGTTCACCAAATTTTTAAGCTCTAGTAAAGTCCTGTTTTCATTCTCAAACACAGACCGTCTCCAAAGTTTGATGTTATTTTTGACACAGTGAAGCTTATCAGCTCTCTATGAGGGGCTCCGCCACCACTGAACTCACTCCAAGCTTGCATAACAATTGCATCACATTTACAATTTATTATTTTATGGTTGATTAAAAAAACCAATGTTTTTGCTTTTCTGTAAAAATTTCAATTCAAAATTACGAACGTGTTCATAATAATTTTCACATGATAAAGATTTAATGTGTTAAACTAGTTTTCTTGAAAATATCTTGTTATGGTTATTTTGTTTACTTGATTAATAGTAAAATACTTTTGTTATGCAAAATCGTACGAGTGAATCTAAATCATAATCAATGTGTGGTTATTTTCACAAAATAAGGATAAATATGATAACTACATGCACACCGTGATAGGATTAAGATTTGAACAAACAATCATATGTTAAGAGACTCGGATTAATTAGAAATAAGTTGCACAAAAACTACGGGTAACTAATGATAACTACAACACCATGCAATTGCCTTTATCCTAGTTGTAATAATCGGATTATAAAATACTCAGGTTGTAGTAAATTCGTAATAGTTTAAGCTGATTTAAACACCATCGTATGTGTTTTGTGTGTGATAGAGAAAGAGAAAAATTAATGTTGAAAACATGTGAAATATTATGAATGGTTTTTTTGACCATGCAAGACACGTTTTACATATTTTATGTTTTTTATACATGTGATTACTATATTATTTTGGCATTATACAATTTGTAATTATGGAATAGAATAAGAAGGATTAAAAGCTCAGTAGGTCCTCGATAATTTTCAAAAGAAATGACTTATATACTCCGTTGAATAAGATCGGATTCACCTTTAAACAAGATGACACAATGCTTAAACGAGTAAACATTTTGTGTTGTAATATTTTATGTCTAGTAACTTAAACAATTCCAAAAAGTATTATGATAAGACTCGGAAGATAGTGATGAAGACCTTAATTAATCCCATCACTGATATATATAATCAATCCCACATTGTCGAACACGTCCATATTAGACGTGACCCGACCATGAAGACATAATACATGTATGAGTTATAATCAATAATGGATATCGGGACCTATGTCTTGTTAGAAGAAAAGAAGACAATCTCTCTGTCGTGCCATAATTGCATTTTAAGTCAAAGGTGTCCATATCTTGCTCACTAACATCTTGATTCTAATGGATAGTTATTTAAATATGAATATAAGAAAACCATTTAATAATTAAATGCTTGAAAGTGATACCTCTATATCTTTTAGTAAAAAGTTAAACTATTATTATGTTGATTAAATTGATCGATAACGATACAAATATGACTTAGAAAATTTTGATTCTATAATGCTGTGAAGTATGGATCCTATTCCTCCATTTTTGCAAAAGTCACATGTATTTATTGATAAAAAAAATATATCTCTGAATACTTGTTAGAGCTACACTTTAAGAAAATGTGACGGTTATAAAAACGCGTGATAAACATAGTAGTGTAAACTGTAAAGGCATCTTTAACTTAAAGAACAAGAAGAAATGCATTTTGCTTTTAAAAAGATGGTTAAATATAACTTATTTGAAATGCATGCATAATTAAATAAACGAGTGACTCGTGCCTTTCAAAGATCATGCAAATCACCATTCAATCACAATTTTTAGTTTCATAAAAGTTATAAGTTTTTGCTTAAAATCGTTCAATTTAAATAAATATTTGTTGAACTTCTTATTTTTGTCTGTTTTTAGTTTCATATGACATATCGTTCTTTTATGATGTTTGTTGTAACATCCATATGTGGCTATCTTTACAAGAAGTCATACAACTTGTTCTTGTTCGGTATAAAAATATATAGAACTCATGATGTGGAGACTAACGTCTAGAAAATTAGTCATTGGTAAACTAACTAAAAATTTAGTTGGTAACAGAAGCATATACCAATGTGGGTCTTAGGATCCACCTAATTTTTTAATTTTATTTTTATTTATATAAGAAAAATTTTAAGACCTATCTTGATCTTATAGTATCTGACAAAAGAAGAAATAATTAAAAAAAATTGTGAAAGATTTATACTTAAATTTATATAGCAAATGTTTATCACATATCCCATATTAAAGATAAAATGAAAGAGATGTAGTTGTTTGATGTTGTAAAAAAATGATAAATAACTAAAAGGAAACTAGAAAAGCAACATAGTTAATCCGTCGTTAGAAATGGTTGTTGTAAGTTGGCTATTTAAAAAAGAAAAAAGTCATAGCAAAGTAGACTAGTTTTTACTAGTGTTTAAGCCGTTTGGCCAGTTGGGTTGAACTCGTTTTTTGCAAACCAGTTGGTTTTATTAGTTATACTTGACCCGACCAGTCATAAGTATTGTTGATTTCGTTTTTAATCGGCTTTACTTAGGCAATCACGTACTTTTTTATTATAGATTAGTCATTGGCTAATAAAAATAATGTTTGGTAAACCTAACTGAAAAATATAATGATAAAATGATACATAAAATAATGATTCAATTTTATAAGAAAAATATGATATCATATTTTATTAAATAAAAATACAAACTAAATAATGTTTCTATGATTAACTATGTTTAAATGAAATAAATTTATTTCATCTAAGATGTAGTTGCAATTAATATTTGATGTATTAAAAAAGTTTTAACTTTACATTTAAAACGTTTAATTAAAAGTCACCAACTTTGGACCATCTGAAATAATAGCCATACTTTACGTAGTAAAGTCATTCATGTTCTAGAAAAATGTCAGTTATTAAAATGCATGAGAATTTAATTTTTTTTCTTTATTATTTTTTTAATATAAACGTTGATCTTATTTCAGAATTTAACGTTATTAAAGACGACAATCATTAGTAAATCAATTGTTCTGCTAAAAGTTGCCCTTTAAAGTTATTTATCATAAAAATACTCATATTTTAAATATTATAATCAAGGATGAAAGTCATAATGTGAAACAGGTATTAATAGTATTTATTATCAACAAACGGTACATTTTGAAAAGAAAAAAATTAAAAGTTCGTTCAAGGTGTCAAACATAAATGGATTGTCATCAAATTATACTTGAATATTTCTCAATCAATTTCAAGTCAAAATTTTCGAAATTATATATGAATTGTTCTAAACCAACTAACTAGTGGTCTCCTCGGTTAATGCCTTGACCTATTATATGAGAGGTCCAATGTTAAAGTCTTGAGATTTCGATTAAGATTTGATGAGAAAAGGATATGTGATGTATTTCGTTCCAAATGACGATTGTTTTTTATGAATCTTATCATAGTAGATGGACATGATAAGTTTCATTTTTTAAAGTTTTTATGTTAAAAAAATTACAATGTGCATAACCAATAATTTCATGTTAACGCCCAATCCCATATCTATTTGTTCATAAAGTCCAATTAAAAGCCCAACTTTATAGTCCAATTATATATATATATATATATATATATATATATATATATATATATATATATATATATATTAAATCACATGGGAAGTTTCAACAGGAAACTTTCCATGTTTCTAATTTTAACACTATATTTTTACTTTTTCTTAATTTTACCACTAAAGTTTCAACAAACTTTTCTTTTTTATAATTTTGCCCCTTTATTTTTACTTCTTCATATTTTTGCCACTAAACATTCACTTTTACTTCTTTAAAACCCTTTTTCTTTATTCTTTTATAATTTTACAACTTTATTTTTACTTTTTTATAATTTTGCCACTAAAGTTTCAACAAACATTTCCTCTTTATAGTTTTGGTACTTTATTTTTACTAATTTTGCCACTAAAGTTTCAACAAACTTTTCATCTTTATAATTTTGGCACTTTATTTTTACTTCTTTATATTTTTGTCACTAAACTTTCACTCGTGCAACGTACGGGCCTTTTCCTAGTTTATATCAAAGTTTGAAGAAACGTACTAAGGTATTCCATATTTAGTTTCTTTTGATAGAAATTTGGGGTACGAGAGATTGCTTAGAATTCTGAGAAGTGAAACATTTTCTAATTGAAATATTTTTGGGTACTTCTGAAATTAATAATTGGATAAGACTCAGAAAAGATGCAAGAACAGAGAATTAGATTGTTATATTTCGTATGTACCAGAATTATGACCAAAAACTGGTTTTAGATCTACGTCTGAAAACTGTCACAAGACATCTCTACCTAAGCTAGGGGTTGCCACCCCTTCGACCCGCTACCAGGTGATGCCCCCGGACCCCCATGCGTTCAGGGGTTTTGCCCCTAAATAACAGTTTACTTTGAATATTGAACAAACTTAAAAAAGTGTGCGCTCCGCACCACCATTACTTGTTTAATGTTTATCAAGATCGGTGTTTGGTTAACAAATCAATCTCTTTACACTTAAATAATATTAGTGAAACAAATCACCAACATCTCTCTTATTATTAGATTCATCATTTTCTCTATTCTCAGTCAATTTCTACATTTGGTGAGAACAACTTCTTGGATTAAAGAGTTTGGAAAAATATAATTTCAAGTCAGATTTATTCCAGCAACCAGATTTAGAGTGTTTGCCCCAGATTTGCTATGGTTGATAGTGATTACAAAAAAAAGAAACCACAAAACAAAAATGTGACTGAACATACCGTTCCCACATAACATTTCGGTGGCATTTCCTCCTTTTGTTTTGTCCATTAGATATTTTCTTTATTTTCATTTTACACCAACAAATTGATAATATTTATATGATGACATTGAAATAACATATATATGAATACAAAATACGATAAACTGGAAATTATTGTAACATACACGTTTTGAAATCGTGTTATGTAATTTGAAAAGTTAATAATATTATGAAATATTATGTGAAATTGAGTGTTGAGTTCTAACAGATAGTTTTTACTAGAAATAAGGTAAAACTATGTTTAGAATCACTCATAAATTATTGGAAGTCTTATGAGATTCCAATTAAAAGCCAAATAGTGAAATTTAGCGAAAATATAAAATTTGAAATAAGTAAAATTTTATTATTGAAAGTTGTATATAATCTCGTTAGAAACACGTAGGCGAAAACCTCGTCGAAATCCGAGTTATAACGAAGAAGTTATGACCAATCGAAGATCCGCGACAAAACTGGCACGGTGCCGAATGACGTAAAAAGTGAGTTTTTGATAAACTACTTATTAGCCTTAGTGATCTAAATGAAAGTCGTAGTATTCGTTAAACCAAGAATTTTGATAAAAAGAACGCCAAAATCTGACTTCATATGAGGAAGTTATGATTTTTCTAAGTTTCAGCTTAGCAGTAGACAGCTAAAAACTCGAATTTTAGATCGAGTGATTTTTAGCCGAGACAACCTAAACGAGAATCGAAGGTATCGTCATTAGCAGTACAACGGTAAAAAGTCTGACGAAAACGGACGTCGGATGAAGAAGTTATGAATTTTTAACGGATTTACCAGTCCCGGTCTGTTAAAAATAATAATATAAAAATAAATTCAAAATTTTCCGACGAATTCTAAACGAAAGTTGTAGAGCATAATTTTCTCTACGCGTGCATATAAAGAACGTCAAAAACGGATCCCGTATGCAAAAGTTACGGATTTTAGAAGGTCGGGGCACAATTTCCGAGAAACCTCGCAAGGATAAGGCTGATTTCGGTGAGTCATCGTGCCACGTGTCCGAGCCGAACACCCAGCTGCTGACGCGTCGCCTTCTGATTCGTCCGAGCAGTGGCCCAATCCCCGTCCGACGTGCTGCTGTCTCCGTGTCCTTCCGAGCCTCGCTGGCCCCTCGCATGCGAAGCCACCCGGAGCCTCTCGCTGCTGCCACGCGCCTCGCTCCTGTTGCTGCCATTTGTCCGAGCTCGGCCAACCTTCGGACCCTGTAAAAGGTAGGCTGCGAGCCTTCCGGGGTAGAATGAGAATTTTGCTATTTTTCACCCAAAAATCAATATTCTTACTATTTTGACATCCCCCGAAGCCCCGAGATTATTTCCAACGCCCGAAACACGCCCCGAAGTGCCCGAAGACCCGGGAAATTTATCTTTTCGGTTTCGAAGCCCAACCCTCGCAGGGCCCGGTTTTCAACGACGAAAGTCATATTTAGAGCCGAAATGCTGCACAAATTATTATTTTGACCCCCGGTTAATTCAATGTGAGTTTAATACATAGGAACAATTGTATGTTATGTGTTATATGTGTTATGTGCTTTTCCATGTTATCATCTTGAGTTGTTGTTTCCGCTATTTTTATAGCAAGGTTGTACCTCTGACTTGAAGTGTATGACATAGGCATCACTTGGGTATTGGTATAAACCGTTGACCATGAAGTGTATGACATAGGCATCAGTTTGGCTTCGGTAGAATGATATTCCTGAGTATTTTCCGTGTTATTTTTATTTGTTATTTTTAATAGCAAAAGAAATACCTTTGACCATGTGATCAGTGAAAGGACTTAGATTCATATTGGTACTGTTATGTAGCCTCTGGCCATGTAGAACATGTCTCCGTAAGAGAATGATTTCTATTCTATGGCATTGGCAGAAGGTTAGACAGGGCTATAAGCCTAAAATCTACTAAAAGGTTAATCCGAAGTTGTATGTCTTCTGTGTCATTTGGGCCAAAGCTTTATTGATTGTATATCAAGTATGGAAATTGTTACGTCTCATTGATTGATATGGAAAGTTTATCACATTATGCCTTTGTTGTTCCTTGCTCCTATCTGCTTCTGCCATATTGGTATATATATGGCATAACGTTATATTGTATCTATTATTGAACTCACTAAGCGTTATCGCTTACCCCTCCCAATGTTTTAACATAATGCAGGCAATAAACACCCAGTATAGTTGGAAGACTTAGAATAGTTTGTAATATTATTTTTGTATTTTGGTTTAGGTTTGTATAGATTTACAATATCATGGGTAGTTATGTAAAATATTAAAACATAGTTGGTTTGTATCTAATCTTTTGTAATCACTTTATCAATGTAAGATAATGTTTTATAAATATGCATGTAGCATGTTTTGGAGTAACTATATTGTCAAGTATGAAAGTTTGGGTCTTTCAGAAATATGAAAGTATAGAAATGGGTCCTTTCAATCATGGTATCAGAGCAGTGGTTTAAGTGAACTAAATTCCATGGATTGGTATTTAGACTTAAACTATTGGAAGTTCAATATATGAACTGAATCATTGTAAATATATGGATACAAACCATAGGAAACACTTAAGTGGGGTATTGGGCAGTGATAAACCCTAGTATTCTAAGACATTAAGTTACTTCAAAAATTTTAGAGAATTAGTATATATGAACTAGGAATTTTGAGAATTTCTAGATTTAAACATGAATTGTTAAGTGAAGATGATACAATATGTATCTGGTATATTTTAGGTTGAATACCTAACGGGGTAAGCACTAGAATATTAAGAGGAGATATGCCTTATATTCTATTAAGTGCTAAATGATAAGTAAATATAGCATGCTTTAGGTTTCATACCTATATTGCTATTATTTGAGAAAGTTTAAGGTCTGTTGCCGACCTTGGTTTAGAAAATTTTATGTTCAGAATTCTAAGAATTTTCGTAATAGAATTTACATGAACTTTTCGAAGTAATAAAGATACTTATGATAGTTGATATTGATAAGTTTATTGATAAACGATCGAAGGATATCGTGAAATAATAAATATGAAGTGTAATCGTAAATAGTGTATTAATACCAACAGAGTGGTATTATGCATTTAAAATATGTAAGATAATATAATAACATCTTTGGAAGAAAGATGTGCGTTTGAAATACATTTGGATAAGATAAATGTTTTGGCATAACCGATGAAGTTGTTCCACCGCTGTCCAGATTAAAGCAGTGATAGTTTATAGAGTCGGAAGAACCGAAGATGGTGATAAATACTTCGACAGTATTGAAATTAATGTAGTCCAAGATTTAGAAGAATTAAATGAAGATCAAAGGAAAGGCTAATGAAGTTTTTAGACTTATTAGGCCAAGACTTTGTGATGAAGTATGTAGTTCGAGTAGTAACCCTATACAAGATGCTCAAACTTAGAATTTAATAATATTGAGTGATGATTGACTTCTATCACCTCCTTATGGAAGTTCCATTGTGTGTTAAGCCGACTTTAACATACAAGATTGGGATAGTGAAATAGGTTATTTGGTTGTGAAAAGGCTGAGTGGCTTACTTGTTAGAGTAAGATAGAGTATTTAGTTGAAGAAGATATACACTCATATTATTGTATGAGAAGAAATGTTGTAGTTAGGAATGACAGAGAATCAAGTTGAAGCTAGTAGAGCTTGCTGAGATGCAGCTATAATGCAGACTTCTTAGGATAGACTCCTATGAAGTAGACTTAAAAGATACAACCATGAGAAGAAGACTTACTCAGATACAGGAATGACGATGTCATGAAAGGATAATGAAACCAACAAATATGCATGATGGTTTGCATGAGTTAGAAGACGATGTAAGTAGTTGGAAACTATTTGTCTTTACACTGCTAGAGGAAATTTTGGGTGTAGTATGTCTTGCAGAGTAGACACTACCCGAGAAAGAATTTATATGAAGAAATGGAAGTAAAAAAAAATTCTATCGACCTATGGAAAAGTATTAGGATATATTAAATCGATCATATGCATGAGAAGAATTTTAGAAGGCGAGTATAAGTAATCCAAGATATGTTTGATAGAAACGCGAAAACCCTAGTTGAGTCTAGGAGAAATTGTTGTATGTACTTGTTTGAACACACTTAGGTGTGAAAATTTGCTTTGTGAAAACTTTTGAATGGTGACTTGGGAACTACGAGACAATACTTGGGACGAGTATGAGTAGGTGTGAATAGTAGTAGAGGCCTATACTACTGGAAGCACAGGACTCACACTTGGATCAGGAAAAGTCACAAGGTTACCAAGAAGCTAGTAAATGATTCCGTTTTATTCATGTGTGTCGTTACCTTCGTTTCGGTAATGACTAAGGAAATAATTATCGTTCAAATCTTAATGTCATAAAGAGTGGAGTCCGATTAATATAAATCTACAAAGATAAAGTTGATTGGTTTAGAAAGCCATGTATTGAGTAATGACGAAACTTCAGTAGGAATACTGAAAAAGTAAATGGTCGAGGTAGTCGATAGAAATATAACAATCTTCATTAAAGAATTGAGCAATCATTTGCCAGAGATGTGACTTGCTATGTGGTGTTACTGGCCACAAGAAATGTTTCCGCCCTACTCTTACTAGTCAAATTGCGGGGAGTCAAGTTTCCGTTCAACAATCAAAGAGTACTCCAACTAAAAAGGAGGAGGTGCCAAAAGCTAAAAGATGTATATGTCCGAAAGCACGAATTAGAGATACGTGGTGCTATTCTTTCTGTTCCAAAGCATCCACGTGTTGATCAAACTCTTTTCATATTCTTTATTCCATCAGCTTGATTTATTCGATATGATTCTAATACAAGAGTTTGGTTCGTTATGTGTCTTGTGCGTTATAAAATTAAAGGTCATTAGAATAAGACCATTCGAGTTGTTGTTATAGCAAAAGTAAAGACCTTATCTTGGGTTTAGTCTATAAACCAAGAAGGAGCAGGAGTCTGCAATGAGAATTGAGTTTTAACTCAAAGATTAGGATCGAAGACCCAATAGAGAATGATGAGCGGGTGTAGGTTTAAGCACCGCTAGTAATTAAGAAGTTTGAAGAGTTTGACAATCGTTTGGCAAACCAAAAGTTAAATATCGTACATTTTAGATTACCACAGAGGAAGTAAGTTAGGACTCGAATGTTGTGACTAGTAATTTTCTCGTAAACTTTAGATCTACTCACATCTTATTTGATTGTGATGCCTCAGATTCTTTCGTGCATTATAAATTCGCACATTCTTTTCAAATTGCATGTTACGCAATTGTCCAATCATTTCATATAGATAACATAGGAAATATATCATTACTTACTGATAAAGTCTATAGAGATAGTGTCATAGGAATTGAAAGTTATAATCTTCCTGCTAACCTAATTCCTATCTTCTTTCCCAACTTTGAGAGTATTCTCGACATGAATCGATTGTCAAAGAACTACGCAGATCTCTTGTGCTACGAAGAGATGATATGCATCCCTATCGAAAGGAGGGATTCTATTTATGTCTACGGTGAAAATAATAAATTTCTTTCTTAAAAACTCGTAAATTTATATCGAAGGGATATTCTACTTATCCGGCTTATACAGTTAATACCTTGAAAGAGGAGAAGAAAACTGTGAATGATAGCCTTTGGATAATTATCGACCGGCTGATTAAGAGTGCATATTTTCTCGCCATACGTACAACGGTTCTAATGGAGAAATAAGCATAAGTTTACTTAGACGAAATTGTGGCGAGACATGGTGTGCCACTAAAGATTATTTCCAATCGTGATACTCGCTTCACTTCTCACTTTTAGGCGAGTATGAAAAGTGAATTGGGATCTCGAGTTGCTCCCAACACAGCTTATCATCCCCAGACAGATGGTTGGACGGAGAGAACAATCCAAACAGTAGAAGATATGTTTCGTACATGTGTCTTAGAGTTCGGTAGTAAATGTGAACACCCTTATATTGGCATAATGTAGGACAGAAAATCCTTGGTGGTCCTGAAATGATTCAAGACACCACTTATAAGATTCAAATTATACGAGAAAGAATGAAAGTAGCCCAGGATCGACAAAAAGACCTGTGTAGAAATGGAGGAGACGATCCATAGAATTCCAAGTGGGTGATACTGAAGGTAACCCCGTGGAAAGGTATTATGAAATTTGAGAAAAAAAGGAGATTGAGTCCTAGATTTATTGGACTTTTCAAAATTATCTAACAAGCATACCGCTTGGAAATTGCCTGAAGATTTGGCAGGTATTCATGATGTATTTCATGTAAGATATCTACGTAAATGCTTGAGCCTATATGATGAAACGGTTCCATTATCCAAGGTGAAACGGGATAATAAACTTATACTTAGGGAAAATAAGAATGAGATGAGAGCGAAATATCCTCATTTATCTAAATCATTGTGATTTCGGGGACGAAATCCTCAAAAGGAGGAGGTAATTGTAACATACACGTTTTGAAATCGTGTTATGTAATTTGAAAAGTTAATAATATTATGAAATATTATGTGAAATTGAGTGTTGAGTTCTAACAGATAGTTTTTACTAGAAATAAGGTAAAACTATGTTTAGAATCACTCATAAATTATTGGAAGTCTTATGAGATTCCAATTAAAAGCCAAATAGTGAAATTTAGCGAAAATATAAAATTTGAAATAAGTAAAACTTTATTATTGAAAGTTGTATATAATCTCGTTAGAAACACGTAGGCGAAAACCTCGTCGAAATCCGAGTTATAACGAAGAAGTTATGACCAATCGAAGATCCGCGACAAAACTGGCACGGTGCCGAATGACGTAAAAAGTGAGTTTTTGATAAACTACTTTTTAGCCTTAGTAATCTAAATGAAAGTCGTAGTATTCGTTAAACCGAGAATTTTGATAAAAAGAGCGCCAAAATCTGACATCATATGAGGAAGTTATGATTTTTCTAAGTTTCAGCTTAGCAGTAGACGGCTAAAAACTCGAATTTTAGATCGAGTGATTTTTAGCCGAGACAACCTAAACGAGAATCGAAGGTATCGTCATTAGCAGTACAACGGTAAAAAGTCTGACGAAAACGGACGTCGGATGAAGAAGTTATGAATTTTTAACGGATTTACCAGTCCCGGTCTGTTAAAAATAATAATATAAAAATAAATTCAAAATTTTCCGACGAAGTCTAAACGAAAGTTGTAGAGCATAATTTTCTCTACGCGTGCATATAAAGAACATCAAAAATGGAGCCCGTATGCAAAAGTTACGGATTTTAGAAGGTCGGGGCACAATTTCCGAGAAACCTCGCAAGGATAAGGCTGATTTCGGTGAGTCATCGCGCCATGTGTCCGAGTCGAACACCCAGCTGCTGACGCGTCGCCTTCTGATTCGTCCGAGCAGCAGCCTAATCCCCGTCCGACGTGCTGCTGTCTCCGTGTCCTTCCGAGCCTCGCTGGCCCCTCGCATGCGAAGCCACCCGGAGCCTCTCGCTGCTGCCACGCGCCTCGCTCCTGTTGCTGCCATCTGTCCGAGCTCGGCCGACCTTCGGACCTTGTAAAAGGTAGGCTGCGAGCCTTCCCGGTAGAATGAAAATTTTGCTATTTTCACCCAAAAATCAATATTCTTACTATTTTGACATCCCCCGAAGCCCCGGGATTATTTCCAATGCCCGAAACACGCCCCGAAGTGCCCGAAGACCCGGGAAATTTATCTTTTCGGTTTCGAAGCCCAACCCTCGCAGGGCCCGGTTTTCAGTGACGAAAGTCATATTTAGAGCCGAAATGCTGCACAAATTATTATTTTGACCCCCGGTTAATTCAAGGTGAGTTTAATACATAGGAACAATTGTATGTTATGTGTTATATGTGCTATGTGCTTTTCCATGTTATCATCTTGAGTTGTTGTTTCCGCTATTTTTATAGCAAGGTTGTACCTCTGACTTGAAGTGTATGACATAGGCATCACTTGGGTATTGGTATGAACCGTTGACCATGAAGTGTATGACATAGGCATCACTTTGGCTTCGGTAGAATGATATTCCTGAGTATTTTCCGTGTTATTTTTATTTGTTATTTTTAATAGCAAAAGAAATACCTTTGACCATGTGATCAGTGAAAGGACTTAGATTCATATTGGTACTGTTATGTAGCCTCTGGCCATGTAGAACATGTCTCCGTAAGAGAATGATTTCTATTCTATGGCATTGGCAGAAGGTTAGACAGGGCTATAAGCCTAAAATCTACTAAAAGGTTAATCCGAAGTTGTATGTCTTCTGTGTCATTTGGGCCAAAGCTTTATTGATTGTATATCAAGTATGGAAATTGTTACGTCTCATTGATTGATATGGAAAGTTTATCACATTATGCCTTTGTTGTTCCTTGCTCCTATCTGCTTCTGCCATATTGGTATATATATGGCATAACGTTATATTGTATCTATTATTGAACTCACTAAGCGTTATCGCTTACCCCTCCCAATGTTTTAACATAATGCAGGCAATAAACACCTAGTATAGTTGGAAGACTTAGAATAGTTTGTAATATTATTTTTGTATTTTGGTTTAGGTTTGTATAGATTTACAATATCCTGGGTAGTTATGTAAAATATTAAAACATAGTTGGTTTGTATCCAATCTTTTGTAATCACTTTATCAATGTAAGATAATGTTTTATAAATATGCATGTAGCATGTTTTGGAGTAACTATATTGTCAAGTATGAAAGTTTGGGTCTTTCAGAAATATGAAATTATAGAAATGGGTCCTTTCAATTATCTCAAAATATGAATAATAAAGTCAATAAACGATCCTTCAATGCATGGAGACGAATCTCAAAATATGATAATAAAGTCAATAAACGATCCTTCAATGCATGGAGACGATCAGAAAGTGCTGGAAACACTTGTGAAAGCTTCAGGCCCTGTTTGTTATCATCTGACTGGGACCGAGTCAGCGATTTGGGCTGACTCGGTCAGACAAGATGTCACACCGCCAAACCGGAACGGCGGAAACGTTCGGGGGTGGAGGACGTCATTCATAGTATCACAACATTTGTATAGCAAGCATAGTAAACACAACCAAACATTGAATACAATCATGAAAAGTGTTTACATCAGTTTGAAACTTGTTTTAAATACATTTAAAGTATGCAAAATGTAGAAAACATGACTCTTATTGCTCCGGCTCCTCTAATCCAAGAAGTACATGTCTACTGATTCCCTAAGAATACAAGCAGTTTTGAAAAATATATCAGCATAAAGCTGGTGAGTTCATAAGCATTTAGTTTTGGTGGGAAAAGTGTTTCTGGAATCCTTTCGAAAAGTGTTCCTCAAGAAAATCCTACATTTTCTTATGAAAAACGTGTTTGAAAAACCCATTCCTTCCATGACTTCCAGATTCATACAAGATATGTACAATCCCAGGAGTCGTGGAAGGAATATGAATATCCCTTGATTACATATTAAACAATCTGCTTTTGAATAGTCGGGTTATCCCGGGAAAATCCTATATTTTCCCTAAAGGTTGATGATTGGTTATCCGTTCCAAACTGAGGTGTGTAAGTATCTACCATACTCGAAAAAGCAGTTTTCTTTTAAAAACCCTTCTTACACCCAGAGAGGTATATTAGCCTTATTACATAAATAAAACTAAATAAAAGAAAACCGTGATGAACTAAGTCCTGAAGGTATTATTAGTAATACCCTCCAGTAATCTATCGGTTATTACTTTGAGGTTAGTTCACTTGATTCATTATTACAAAAGTAAATCTCTGCTATCTAAATTTCGAGTTTTATAACCATACATTAACTTGATACGGCACGTATGGGGGCCAATATCCTTTATGACTTTGTCACCCGTAGACCTGCCGGTCCCACTGTAGCTAGCAGCGAGGTGCGGGATAGTCAGTCCCGTATCGATCTATACACAACAGTCACGCTCTCCCTACAAGTGATTCTGGTCATAAGTGCTAGTCCTACACTCTGATTATGTGGGAGTGTTACCAAGGACGTGTCTCCAACTTAGACTAACAAATTTACAAGTAATAATACTGAAAATCCTGTTTATGATTTTGCATGAATCCTTTATAAAATAATACATTTTACTACATGATTCACAAGTTCATGTTTCTACGAGTTGATTTCTTTATCGTTTAGTAAAACTGTTTTTCCGTGATAAAAGCATGTTGAAGGTATAATTATCTTAAACAAAATAATATATTTTGAGCACAAGTTTCCTTATGCTTTTGCTTGTATCCCCCCCCCCTGAAAACATGGAAAACTCGGAAAAACGTAGGGGTATGAACTCACCTCGGGTGATTTGAATGAAGGATCGACACGAAACGTTGGATGTTCAAGTGAAGCCTTGAACACGATTTGACCCTAAATTACATGCAATGACACATAAAGGAGTCAAATGGAGGTATTTCACCACTAAATGTGATGGAGAACCACTCTAGGAACTTGGGACTACTTGCACTAAGTGTTAGAACCTTGAAGGATTGCATGAGGGGAGTGTATGGCCTCCTTTAAGGTGTGTGCGGCCATGGGTGTGCGGCCGTACACTCATGATGGAAGGTGTTCTTGGGGTGTTTCAAGGTCCATACTCACATCCACGAAGTGTTCTAGGTCTATACCCAATTGTAGTGCAAGATAAGGGTCCTAGAGGTGCGTTTATGGTCCTAGAATGAGTGTATGGTCGCACACAAGAGCGTGTGGTCGCACACATGGGTGTGCTGTCGCACACTTGGAGTGTGCTACCGCACAAGGGTGTGTGCGGCCGTACTCAGGTGTGTGCGGTCGTACACCCCACACAAAGATGTCCAAAAATGTCATTCCAAGGTACAACAAGGCTAGGGGCATGTCTACATCGAATATGGAAGTTAAACTCTCACTTTGGAGGGTGTTTTAAGGGTGTGCGGCCCACCTTATGAAGGTGTGCGGCCGCACTCACTTCCAACACGAAGAACATGTCCACTTTTGCACACTTAAGGCCTAGATAGAGGGGTCTTTCATGAATTGAAAGCTAAGGGAAGAAGTACTCACGTTCTTGAAGCTTTGGGAGGTTCAAAGTTGGAGAAACTTGAGAGGAAATGATGTTGTGTGCTGCCAAGGTGCTAAAGGAATGAAAGGAAGGAGGCTACCCTTTATATAGGGGTAAGGGTGCTGCCCAAAAGTGAGTGTGCTGCCAAGGGAGTGGATGTGCAGCCGCACACCCATGTGTACGGCCGTACACTCCTCCAAGAGGTGTGTATGGCCCGGTTTTCTCACTATGTGGTATGCTGACTCATTCCTAATCTCAACCTTGGTCAAAATCGAGCTTAGAACACTTAAATGAACCCTTGAATAGTACTAGAAATTTACAAAACAAGTTGAATAATGATTGAATTGATTAATTGTACAAGATTGAAGTTCCGGGTTGTCACATCATCCCCCCGTTAGAGGGAATTTCGTCCCGAAATTCAAGGATAAAGTACAATCATGATCTAGGAAAGAGATGGGGGTACTTCTGCTTCATAGAATCCTCGCGCTCCCAAGTGAATTCAGGACCCCGCTTGGCATTCCAGCGGACCTTCACTATCGGGATACGACTCTGTTTCGTACGTTTGAATTCCCAATCCATGATTTCGACAGGTTTTTCCACGAAGTGTAGACCCTCGTCTAATTCGATCTCGTCGAGAGGAATCACAAGTGTCTCATCGGACAGACACTTCTTTAGGTTCCACACGTGGAAGACAGGATGGATGTTGCTGAGCTCTCGTGGTAACTGGAGTTTGTATGCTACGGGACCGATCCTAGCAAGGATCTCGAATGGTCCAACGTACCTTGGGTTTAGCTTTCCACGTTTTCCGTAACGTATCATGCCTTTCCAGGGAGAGACTTTCAGAAGGACGCGGTCACCGACCTGGAATTCCAAGGGTTTTCGTCTCTTAACGGCGTAGCTCTTTTGTCTATCTCGTGAGGCTTTCAGTTGTTCTCGGATTTGCACGATCTTTTCAGTTGTCTCTCGGATGATCTCAGGACCAGTGAGAGTACTGTCGGGGACTTGGCCCCTGGCTAGCTGCGTGTCGCCCACTTCAGCCCAGCACAGAGGGGATCTGCACTTGTGGCCATAGAGGGCTTCGAAGGGCGCAGCCCTGATGCTGTTATGGTAGCTGTTGTTGTAGGAAAATTCAACCAAAGGAAGATGAGTGTCCCATGACGCGCCGAAGTCGATGACGCAGGCTCTCAACATATCTTCCAATGTTTGAATTGTTCTCTCACTCTGTCCATCAGTCTGCGGATGATAAGCCGTGCTCATATCCAATTTAGTTCCAAGAGCCTTCTGTAGTGATTGCCAGAACCTTGAGGTAAACCTGCTATCCCGGTCGGAGATAATGGATACAGATACCCCATGAAGGCGAACTATCTTGTAACGCCCCGCTCTAAGAGTAATTATTCATGGATCCCCGAGATCAAGAGTAAGGGCGTTTTGGTCTTTTATGGGCAATGGGTTTTATTCGAGAAGGTTTCGGGTCGGGGTGTGTTGCTAGAAGCGTAGGGCTTCTCGCCACCTTTTCGTGGATATAAAGTTCGTCGGAAACGGGCTTAGAATAAAGGAGTTATGACACTTTGAAGATAGTGTCAATAATGGTTCCTAAAGGAAATATTTGGCAAAGGGGTCCTAGGCATGCATGGAGTGCATGCGTGTAATTGGCTGGGTACGCCCAGCGTAGAGCGGTTAAATGAACGCGGGTGTTGGGGGCGTACGCCCAGCGTACAGGATGTACGCCCAGCGTACGTCCAGTGTCCAGAAACCCTAATTTTAGGGTCAGCCACTATATAAGGAACATTATGGTTCCAACCCTAGCCTCCATATCTGCTCTCTTACTCTCAGAAACCCTAAGTAGCCGTTTTCTTCCATGATTGTGGATATTTGACCTTGGGGAGCTTGGTTTGGCAAAGGAGAGCCTAGGAGAAGAAAGAAGAAGTTGTCAAGGAAGGAGTTGGTGGCTGGAGCTCGTAGATCTAGGAAGGCATCATCTTCTGGAGCCCTTTTGAGGTATAAAGTCTCTTGCTTGACATCTATTTTGTGTAGATCTAGGTGTTATGAGGTTTTGACACCATTTCTTGTCCCAAAAACCCCAAAGTGATGCATGATGCGAGTTGGTTGAGATTAATTGTCCTTTCAGACCTTAGGAGAGGTCTTGAGTGAGAAAAATGAGGTCCCAAAGGCTTTGATTGTCTCATGTGTGATGTAGGTGGGTCTTAATGGATTGAGACCTTGAGTTAAGAGCTTTATGGACGTCCCAAGTAATAAAGTTTGAGACTTTATGAATCCTAGGCATGTTTGGTCGATGGATCTGAAGTTTGGGCTTAAGAGCTTAAGCCATTAAGAACTTATGTGGAATTTTAGTTCAGCGAGATTACGCCCCGCGTAAGCTGATGTACGCCCAGCGTAGTGGGTCAGTGTCCCGTTCCCAGTCCGCGAGAATCGAAGTACGCCCAGCGTACTCCCTCTGTTGGGTTTTTTATTTTGGGCCTTAAGTGATTGGGTTGTTTATGGGCTAGTGGGGCTTGGGCCGTGACTGAACATTATGGATGGAGTAATTTAGACCCAATAATTATTATGGACCTTGGATCTAGGCCCATTTGGTGAGGTGGGCCCAATTTAGTAAATTGGGCCAATATTGGGCTTTGCATGAGGATTTGGTTTTGGGTCTTGGCCCAATAAGAGGATGATGGACTTAATGAGTATTATGGGCCCTTGGCCTAGAAAGTCATGTTGGTTTCTAACTTGGTGATTATCATGTGATAGTTGGGAGTCCCGATGAGTCAGCAGTCAGATATTTGCAGGATTTCGGCAGTTGCAAGGTGAGTTATCCTCACTATATCGACAGGGTCTACGGCACCAAGGCCGGCCCTTTATCGGATGGAAATCCGGATATTGTTTGTTATGTTATTGTTTTGCTAGATCTGCATCCTGGTATTTAGGATGGTGTTATGTTAGTGACCTGGTTAAGGTCGGTACCCGGGATATAGGGTAATGTTATGCTAGTGACCGGTTAGGTCGGAATCCTGGTTAGGATGTTGATATGCTATGTGATCTGTTAGACTGTTTGTCTGGTTGAGGATTGTTATGTGATTAATTGTTGTATGTGCACATGGTTGTTTGACGGGGGTTGGGTTGAGGCGGGTCCTGCTTTGTGTTGTAGGCCAACATACCCAGGGCGGACCGGATGTTCCGAAGGCCCAGCGAGCGGTCCGGATAGGCTGAAGGCCCCAAGAGGGCGGACCAGACGTGCCGAGGCTCGGAGAGTGGACCAGGCCGACTGAAGGCCAGGTGCGGGCGGACCAGTCATACTGTAGACTCAGAGAGTGGACCAGGTGGATTGAAGGCCCGGTGCGAGCGGGCCAATCACACTGTAGACTCGACGTACATGGCTAGACTCGGAGGGTGGACCAAGTGGACTGAAGGCCCGGTGCGGGCGGACCAGTTACACAGTAGACCCGATGTGCATGGCTGTTCTATTTATGATATGTTATGAGTATGATATGTGTGGTTGGTATTTTGGGGGCAACTCACTAAGCTTTCGGGCTTACAGTTTCAGTGTATTGTTTCAGGTACTTCAGGAGATCGTGGCAAGGCGAAGGCGTGATCGTACCGCTCCTCAAGTTTTATGATTTATATGATATGGTTCTGGGGGATACTCTGATGTTTAAACTATTTTGAAAACGAATTGTATGAACGTAATGGTTTTTGAATGATTTAAAATGTTTTAATTTGGCTCAAATTTTATGGGTGTTACATATCTCTTGAATGTAGATTCGTGTGAGTCTCTCCATCTTGAAGTTTTCCTTGATTGGCAGGAAGTGGGCGGATTTAGTCAACCGATCGACAATCACCCAGATGGCATCGTGACCGCTCGGAGATCTGGGTAATTTGGTGATAAAATCCATGGTTATCCTTTCCCACTTCCACTCAGGTATCTCTGGCTGTTGAAGTAAACCTGAGGGCTTTTGATATTCCACCTTTACCTTGACGCAAGTCAAGCACTTGCCCACGTAGGTTGCAATTTCCGCTTTCATGTTTGGCCACCAATAGAGTTGTTTGAGATCCAAGTACATCTTATCTGACCCTGGGTGAATAGAGTATCTCGTCTTGTGAGCTTCGTTCATGACAACTTCTCTATAACCACCATACTTCGGGGTCCAGATGCGGTCCATGAAATAGTAGACTCCGTCTCCCTTGACCTCTAAGTTCTTGTCCATTCCCCGCAATGCCTCATCCGCCAACTTCTCTGGTTTCAAGGCTTCCAGCTGAGCCTCCCTGATTTGTACGGATAGATGGGAATGAAAGGTCATTGTCAATGCCTTCACCCTTCGTCCTGAATATTCCTTTCGGCTGAGGGCATCTGCTACCACATTGGCCTTGCCGGGATGGTAACGAATTTCGCACTCGTAGTCACTGAGTAGCTCTACCCATCGTCGTTGTCTCATGTTTAACTCTTTCTGATCAAAGATGTGTTGCAGGCTCTTATGGTCGGTGAAGATAGTGCACTTGGTTCCATAGAGATAGTGTCTCTAGATCTTCAATGCAAAGACCACTGCTCCCAACTCTAGATCGTGAGTTGTGTAATTGACCTCGTGTGTTTTCAACTGCCTCGAGGCATAGGCGATGACCTTTCCTCGTTGCATGAGCACACAGCCTAGGCCCTGATTGGATGCATCATAATAGACTACGAAGTCTTCCGTCCCTTCAGGCAGGGAAAAAATAGGTGCACTGCACAGGGCCTGCTTCAATGTTTGAAATGCAGTGTCTTGCTGGACTCCCCAACTAAAGGTTACACCTTTCTGTGTCAGGGTAGTTAAAGGATTAGCGATTCTGGAGAAATTCTGGATAAACCTGCGATAATAGCCCGCGAGACCCAAGAATTGCCGGATTTCTGTGGGTGTCTTTGGTGCAGACCAATTCTCTATCGCTTTGATTTTGGAAGGGTCCACGTGTATACCTTCCTTACTAACCACGTGACCAAGGAAATTCACCGTCCTGATCCAGAACTCACACTTTGAAAATTTTGCATATAGCTTCTCTGCTCTTAATGTTTCCAGCACCTGCTTCAAGTGTTGTTTATGATCGTTCTCACTCCTAGAATAGACAAGTATATCGTCGATGAACACGATCACGAACTTGTCCAGGAAAGGGCGGCACACCCGATTCATCAGGTCCATGAATACTGCCGGTGCGTTGGTCAGACCAAAAGGCATTACTACAAACTCGTAGTGTCCATAGCGAGTTCGGAATGCTGTCTTGGGCACATCATTCTCGTGAACTCGCAACTGATAGTACCCTGATCTTAGATCGATCTTTGAGAAATAACTGGCTCCCTGAAGTTGGTCGAAGAGATCGTCGATTCTGGGCAAGGGATATCGGTTCTTGATGGTTAGCTTATTCAGCTCTCGGTAGTCAATGCACATCCGAAAGGATCCATCCTTCTTTTTCACAAATAAGATCGGAGCTCCCCAGGGTGAGGAACTCGGCCTTATGAACCCTTTGCTGATCAGCTCATTGAGCTGGCTGGATAATTCTTGCATTTCTGCTGGCGCTAAACGGTAAGGAGACTTAGCTACAGGAGTAGCTCCGGGGATTAAGTCGATACGAAACTCGACTTGACGCTCGGGAGGAATTCCTGGGAGATCTTCAGGGAAGACATCCGGAAAGTTGCAGACCTCGGGGATACTCTCGAGGTCTTTACCCTTTTGTGTCTCATCAACAACATGAGCTAGAAACGCATGACATTCCTTCCGCAGGTACTTCTGAGCTTTAATGCACGAGATGATACGAAGGTTCGAACTGAGTTTATCACCGTAAATCATGAGGGTTTCGCCAGAGGGAAGGTTGAGGCGAATGGCTTTTTCGAAACAAAGGATATCAGCATGATTGGGGCTCAACCAATCCATACCGATAATGACATCGAAACTCTTAATAGATACAGACATAAGATCAATAGGGAAGGAATGATTGCCTAAGGTAAGAGTACAGCCTATGAATATGTCGTTCGCGCTTTCTTTCTCTCCGTTAGCCATTTCGACGGTGAACGTTTCGGTTAAAGGTTGGGATTTACATTTGATTAGATGCTTGAAGGCATGACTAACAAAACTCCTTTCCGCACCAGAATCGAAAAGAATGCATGCATGAGAGTTGTCAAGAAGGAACGTACCCGTAACAACGGTAGGATCAGCGACCGCTTCCTCCTGGCCCTTTGCTAGCACCCTTCCTGCATTGCCACCTGTTGTTGCCTTGGGACAATCTCTCTTGAAGTGCCCAACCTCTCCACAGCCATAACAGGCTTGACCAGCACCTGCCTCAGGAGCCTGATTGGTTGGTTGGACTGGTCCTTTGCAAAATCGAGTTGTGTGTCCCTTCTTGCCACAGCTGGTGCACGACATCTCCCGACACTGTCCCTGATGATGGTAGTTGCACTTGTTGCACAGAGGTAGTTTTCCCGCATAGCGACTGGGGTTTGTTGGAGTAACGGGGACTGCAACAGGAGTAGTAGCAGGAGTAGTAGCAGCGTGGACTGCCACTATTTGTTGTTTCTTGGATGGCTCCTGAGAGGACTGGCCCTTGCGCTTGTTCCAAAATTTCTTCTTCCCACTACTCTCCTTCTATGGTGGAGGAGCAGCCGTCACCTCGTCAAGATCGACTCCATGATCGATCAGAGTCTGAGCCAGATCCTTGGCGCTCTCAAATGTGGTCGGCCTCGCAGCCAAGACATTTCCTTTGGTTGGTTGCGTCAGTCCCCAAATGTACCTTTCGATCTTCTTGCTTTCCGGGGTGACCATTCCCGGACAGAGGAGAGCCAGATCACAGAATCTAGCGGTGTAGGCAGCGATGTCAGAACCCTTCATCTTCAAATTCCAGAGTTCGTGCTCCAACTTTTGCACTTTGCCCCTCGGGCAGTATTCCGCAAGCATGAGTTCCTTCAGTCTTTCCCAACCCATGGCATTAGCCACTGGCAGGGTTAGGGTTTTGACTCGACCATTCCACCAGGTCAAAGCTCTGTCGGTGAAGGTGCAGGCGGCGAACTTCACCTTGTTTGCTTCGGAACAGGTGCAAATTTCGAAGATGGATTCGATCTTCTCGAACCACCGAGTCAGAGCGATGACTCCTTCGTTTCCATCGAAGGACTTGGATTTTGCAGTCATGAAGTCCTTGTAGGAACACTCCTTTTGTTGTCCCTGACTTCCATCTTGTCTATGAGGGTCGGTTCCACCTCCAGCCCCACCAGAGTTTACTTGTGCCATTGCTGCGGTTACAGCGGCGGTAACTGCTGCCTGAAACATGACGGGGTCGAACTGGGGAGGTGGTGGCGGTGGCGGAGTGTTGTCCCTTCTGTTGGGTCTTGGTCGAGGAGGCATCTTTTTCTAGAAACAATCAGGAAGAAGAGGATGGTAAGTCCTCAAGATATATGAAACAAGATATATCTCATCCTGATAATAAAAGTGTTTTACCAAGCGATAAGCACAGGAAGGTTACTAATGCAAGTAAGTTATCGCTTAAGAAAGAAGAGGTAGCAACACTTGGAATGATTCTATATACTGAGTTTGGCTCTAGCTAAAATACTCCTATAGTATTTTATGTGGGATGTTTTTGGTAAGTTTTTAGGCTTGCCGCAACACCATAGTCACTCCCAAGCACATGTTGGTCATGTCTCGAATGAATATAGTTGATCGGGCTATATTGACCCTAGACATGATTACATAACTGCCCAAGTTTAACCGCAGTGTCCAACATCCAAATACTTTTGTTTTGTTCTACTTACGACACGGATTCTGATACTCGGGTATACTTATATACTTTTATAAAAATACTTGTATTTTCGAAAGTATACTTCTTAGTTTAGAGCACTTAGGCCCCTTAATATTTATAGTTGTATACCATGTAAGGTTCGGTATACTTAGTTCGCTATAAACAAGGGCTCTGATACCAATCTGTCACACCCCCAAACCGGAACGGCGGAAACGTTTGGGGGTGGAGGACGTCATGCGTAGTATCACAACATTTGTATAGCAAGCATAGTAAACACAACCAAACATTGAATACAATCATGAAAACTGTTTACATTAGTTTGAAACTTGTTTTAAATACATTTAAAGTATGCAAAATATAGAAAACATGACTCTTATTGCTCCGGCTCCTCTAATCCAAGAAGTACATGTCTACTGATTCCCTGAGAATACAAGCAGTTTTGAAAAATATATCAGCATAAAGTTGGTGAGTTCATAAGCATTTAGTTTTGGTGGGAAAAGTGTTTCTGGAATCCTTTCGAAAAGTGTTCCTCAAGAAAATCCTACATTTTCTTATGAAAAACGTGCTTGAAAAACCCATTCCTTCCATAACTTCCAGATTCATACAAGATATGTACAATCCCAGGAGTCGTGGAAGGAATATGAATATCCATTGATTACATATTAAACAATCTGCTTTTGAATAGTCGGGTTATCCCGGGAAAATCCTATATTTTCCCTAAAGGTTGATGATTGGTTATCCGTTCCAAACTGAGGTGTGCAAGTATCTACCATACTCGAAAAAGCAGTTTTCTTTTAAAAACCCTGGTTACACCCAGAGAGGTATATTAGCCTTATTACATAAATAAAACTAAATAAAAGAAAACCGTGATGAACTAAGTCCTGAAGGTATTATTAGTGATACCCTCCAGTAATCTATCGGTTATTACTTTGAGGTTAGTTCACTTGATTCATTATTACAAAAGTAAATCTCTGCTATCTAAATTTCGAGTTTTATAACCATACATTAACTTGATACGGCACGTATGGGGGCCAATATCCTTTATGACTTTGTCACCCGTAGACCTGCCGGTCCCACTGTAGCTAGAAACGAGGTTCGGGATATTCAGTCCCTTATCGATCTATACACAACAGTCACGCTCTCCCTACAAGAGATTCTGGTCATAAGTGCTAGTCCTACACTCTGATTATGTGGGAGTGTTACCAAGGACGTGTCTCCAACTTAGACTAACAAATCTACAAGTAATAATACTGAAAATCCTGTTTATGATTTTGCATGAATCCTTTATAAAATAATACATTTTACTACATGATTCACAAGTTCATGTTTCTACGAGTTGATTTCTTAATCGTTTAGTAAAATTGTTTTTCCGTGATAAAAGCATGCTGAAGGTATAATTATCTTAAACAAAATAATATATTTTGAGCACAAGTTTCCTTATGCTTTTGCTTGTATTCCCCCCCCCCCCCCTGAAAACATGGAAAACTCAGAAAAACGTAGGGGTATTCACCTCGGGTGATTTGAATGAAGGATCGACACGAAACGCTGGATGTTCAAGTGAAGCCTTGAACACGATTTGACCCTAAATTACATGCAATGACACATAAAGGAGTCAAATGGAGGTATTTCACCACTAAATGTGATGGAGAACCACTCTAGGAACTTGGGACTACTTGCACTAAGTGTTAGAACCTTGAAGGATTGCATGAGGGGAGTGTATGGCCACCTTTAAGGTGTGTGCGGCCATGGGTGTGCGGCCCAAGGGGTGTGCGGCCGTACACTCATGATGGAAGGTGTTCTTGGGGTGTTTCAAGGTCCATACTCACATCCACGAAGTGTTCTAGCTCTATACCCAATTGTAGTGCAAGATAAGGGTCCTAGAGGTGTGTTTATGGTCCTAGAATGAGTGTATGGTCGCACACAAGAGTGTGTGGTCGCACACATGGGTGTGCTTCCGCACAAGGGTGTGTACGGCCGTACTCAGGTGTGTGCGATCGTACACCCCACACAAAGATGTCTAAAAATGCCATTCCAATGTACAACAAGGCTAGGGGCATGTCTACATCGAATATGGAAATTAAACTCTCACTTTGGAGGGTGTTTTAAGGGTGTGCGGCCCACCTTATGAAGGTGTGCGGCCGCACTCACTTCCAACACGAAGAACATGTCCACTTTTGCACACTTAAGGCCTAGATAGAGGGGTCTTTCATGAATTGAAAGCTAGGGGAAGAAGTACTCACGTTCTTGAAGCTTTGGGAGGTTTAAAGTTGGAGAAACTTGAGAGGAAATGATGTTGTGTGCTGCCAAGGTTCTAAAGGAATGAAAGGAAGGAGGCTACCCTTTATATAGGGGTAAGGGTGCTGCCCAAAAGTGAGTGTGCTGCCAAGGGAGTGGGTGTGCGGCCGCACACCCATGTGTACGGCCGTACACTCCTCCAAGAGGTGTGTATGGCTCGGTTTTCTCACTATGTGGCATGCTGACTCATTCCTAATCTCAACCTTGGTCAAAATCGAGCTTAGAACACTTAAATGAACCCTTGAATAGTAGTAGAAATTTACAAAACAAGTTGAATAATGATTGAATTGATTAATTGTACAAGATTGAATTTCCCGGTTGTCACACAAGATGTGTTTGATAGAAGCTTTCTCAATCAGATCGTCTGGCCCATATCTCTTTTTCGGTCAGACTTTGAAATACAGCTGACTGAAAAAATTCTGCTTATACCCTCTCTTTTATTTCTTCCCAAAACGATACCATCAACGAGGCCGCCTCCATTGACAGCTCTCCATTGCATCTCCATCGCCGCCACCGGACATAAAGACCGTCCCTCCGTTCGATCTCCGACGAGAGAGACGTCAAGACACCTCCACAGCGCCTCCTTTTCTTTCTCATCTTTCAATGAATCGTTTCTTCTCTCACAGTGATCCATTACATGCGTGTGATTTGGAACCACGATTGATATCTTAACCCTGCATCTTCTTTTTTTCGTGACTTCGGCTAATTCTTTGCTGCAACCGGATAATCATCAAGTAATTTTATGTTTTGTATTTGTTAATTGATTATTCAATTCATGATTACAACTATGTATAGCTTCAAAAATCGCAGGAACTAATAACAAGATCAGGTATAAACTGTAGATGATTGTAATTCCATCGTCCTCCTTCTTTCCCTTTCTCAATCTTCAATTTCCGTTTGGTTGCTGTGGCGAATCCCTCAGAATTCAGGGATATTGTTGATGTTCGTTTCTGGTTTTATTGCTTCTGGTACTATTTTTGTCCCTCTAATTTTGATTTGTACTTTTGGTGAAGGATTGATTCTCATTCATGTTATTTGTTTTGCCAAAATTAAACAATTTTGTTATCTCCACTGCTCTCTGGGCGTATAAGGTAAAGAATCTCATGTACTGTTTCTTACTTTCTTTATAGAATTCAAGAGTATTATGGTCAATTGGTTATTATTATTTTTTTTTGATGATTTTGATATATAAAAAAGTCTTCTTAAATAATAAAAACTGTTTAAAAAATAGATTTGGGCAAATCCGATATTATCATTATCAGGGTAAAATAGTCATTTTGCATCAGTCAGCACATTTAGTTAGATGAACAATCAAACAACATGATTTCTTATTCAGTCAGAAATTCTTACTCAGACAGACATTTCTTAGTCAGAACTTTCCCAGTTAGCAACTATCAAATGGAGCCTAAGTGGTATAAATTCATTAGATTTAGATTGTTTGAAAAAAGAATGCTTGAGAAGCTTCTTAATTTGTTTGAAAGACTTTTTGTTGATGAATGTAATAGAAGTGTGTCTATGGACTATGGTAAAGGGTTCGCTTAAGGCTAGACGGAGTCGCTCGATATTGAGCTCGGCACACCCTACGTATCTTCGGCGAACACCCCTAATTGGGCATGATGAGTTGGAAGGGTTAACTTGGCAACCTGTTGTAGAAGAGAGAGAGTGTGATTGTTTTTTATCACTTTCAAAAAAATATTCCATTTTCAAAAAAAATACACCATTTTTCAAAATATAACCGTTTTTTTTCAAAATTTTAACTTTTAAACCATTCGTCAACTAGTAAATACCAAAAAAAATACCAAAAATATTCTTTATTTTCCGCCACATTCAAACATTCTTCATTCATCTCTCCCAACCTTATTTATTTTCCACCACTTTCAAATTTTCTTCATCTCTCAAAATGACTTGTCTTTGGAACACAGATGAAGAGATCATTTTGGCTCATACATGAGACGATGTAACTGAAGATCCAAATTACATCAACTTTGTAGATGAGTCTTCTTTTTGGATTAGAATCACCCAACACTACAACCGCGAAGTAGGTGAAGGGGGCGCCACTGAAGTAAAGACCAACTCTTCGTCAAATGGATAAAAACGAAAGCAGTGGCATTACAGTTTCACATTGCGTTTCGTAGGGTGAGGTGTTATTCAGTAAATGGTGAAAATGATGGAATATTTTTTGTAACGTCCCGATTTTCAACACTAATTTTTTTCATTTTTATTTATTCAATATATCATAGTATAATTACATTATGCAGAAAACATGATGCGAATGCGTGTGTGTACAGTCGAGCATTGCCCTTTCTCATAAATCATTGAAGTACCTGAAAAACATTTTTTATCAACTGGGTAAGCATGAGGCTTAGTGAGTTCCCCAAAATACCAAATACCACAATACATATACATGCATACAAACAACGGATCACGACCTTTCGCTAATCCACCAATTGGCTCACGACCTTTCGTCGATCAACCAATAATATATGTATCTTAGACTTACGGCCTACTTGCCATTTCGTCCTCAACACTCGGTTCTATAGGCTCTCGACACGTCGTCAACCCATACTCTAACTGTAACGAATACTTTAATACAATAACAGTTACGCAGATAGAGACTGCACTTTCGGCTTTACTCACACAGGCACCTAAGAGACTATACTATTTACTTTTTCTAGTTTCAAGTACAGTAACATTAGGCATATAAAGACTATCCTACAAGCTATTATATCATAACATACATGGATATATATTGTAATACATAGCATAGTGATATAACTCACTTGGACAGTTATTCAAACGATTAACAGTTCTCTGGGTAATCCAATTGGCGAGCAATGCGCGTAACGAGTATTAACCTATAATATTATAGCTTGTAAACATATATGGCAATCTGGTAATGGAGGCTAGATCTTTTCACTCGTTCCAATAAATACCGAGAGTTTTATCAAATAAGGATCAGACAGGCATGATAGTTGGGAGACAGGATCATTTCGGCATATAGCTTTTTTGAAATCCAACAACCAAGTCAACGTGCCCATTCTAGACACCTCTACTGTAAGTAGATCAATAAGTATTTTGACTGGAATCACTGATAAATCTTATTTATACATCCATAACAATGACTATGAATATAAACATAAGTTCCACTTAAAGCGTAGTAAGTGTAGCCTAACTTACAGATATTCCTAGTGAAAAGCCGAAAAGTCGCGCGCAAGACCTTGATACCGAGCATTTCTTTTTGCCCGACTCTCTGTTGATCCAGAGTCTCACTAAAGTAGAATTCCCTAAAACTCCAAAAAACCGGATCTTATAGAGAGCGAGAAAAAAAAGAGGATTTGGTGTGAGAATGAAGGAAACCAAAGCTGTTATTTATAGGAATCAAAAGGATGTGCGCTGCACGCTACGACGACATATCTCATCTGCCTTGCTACCACGTGTCACTTTACCTTTTGTCCACGCCTCCCTTCTAAAAGTTATGCGTGTCGCGCGTACGAGATTTTATTTTCTTCTAAAAATCATATCTTTCTCATATTAGCTCCTTTTTCGACATTCTTTATATCCAAGCGTAGCTATTAACGAGGACTAAAACTTTCATTTAGGCTTTGTCGGCTAATTCTCACTTTATTTTTAAAGGGTTTTGACTATTAAAACCCGTATAAAAATCATAACTCTTTCATACAAAATCCGGTTTTTACTGTATTTATATCGACGGGTTCATATTTACGAGATCTTCAACTCTCGTTTAGATTGTTTCGGCTAACAATCAACCGATTTGAATTTCGATTTCCGCGTCCACACTGCTACGCTAAAAATTTGAAAAATCATAACTTCCACATACAAAGTCAGATTTGGATGTTCTTTATATGCACATTCTCGTTTTTACGATTACTACGACTTTCATTTAGATTACCTAGGCTAATACGCAATCTATCTTCGATTCACTTTTTACGACACGATTTGCCATATGGGGTTGAACACAAAACTTCGAATAATCATAACTTCTTCTTACGAAGTCATATTTAAGCGTTCTATATGTCTATGGAAACCGTATTGCCGTCTACTACATGTTTATGATGATTACATTAGCTAAAAAGTAATATATTTTTGCTTCGAATTTTATAAACAAACGGTTTATATTGAATTCTACTATTGAGTGAAAACGGGATGTTACAACTCTCCCCCACTTACAAAGATTTTGTCCTTGATATCCTACTCCTAGCGCACCTAGATGTCATCTTATTAGAGTAAAGTAGATCAACTCGTGATCTAGCCACCGTTGTCACATCGATATTACATGTACAACTTCGTTTTCTACTTTGGACGTACTCCTAAACCTCTTGACAAGTCTTCAAAAAACGAGAATTCGTCGGTCTAGACTTCTATAATCTATACTCTATGACGAAAGATCACCATCAGACATGAAATTTAGATTTGTTCCTTTGACAAGGAACGTCGTCGACTCATTAAGAAGTGAGTAACTAGGGAAATAA